>NC_081827.1:94340000-95590000 GCF_030867095.1 Alligator mississippiensis | reverse complement strand
CAGGCGCCTGGTGTGTCCGCGCGGGTGGCGCTGGCGATGCTCTTCCTGGGCCGGCTTTGCCCAAGGTAGCGCACACAATGAACGCTGAGGGCCATGCCCAGCCCGGTCACTAGTGGCAGCCCCAGTCCCTGCTTCTTTTCTGCTGGGCTGGTGCGGTGTCAGGTGCGGGAGGTGGCGGAGGAAAAGCAGCCAGGCCGAAGCAGGTGCTTGGGCGCCCCGCAGAGAAAGTGGCCCATCCTGGGGGAGCGTGGCCGAGCGGTGCAAGGCGCTGGATTAAGGCTCCAGTCTCTGCGGGGGCGTGGGTTCGAATCCCACCGCTGCCACAGATTTTGCAGCGTGCAGGTGGCACTTGGGCCTCCCGAAGCTCCCCTTGCTACGGCCTTGTTCCCTCGCAGCTCGCCCTCTGCCCAGAGGTCCCCCTTAGGCTGCTGAAGCCTCGACTCTGCTCATTCTGCCCCTGCTTTCTGGAGCCCTTGCCCCCAAGTTGGGGGGGCTGCTCCAGCCCTTCTTGCCCCTGGTCCCAAGAGACCAGCTTCGTGACTGCCCCATACACAGTGGTGAGCAGGACCAGGGCGACCTGGGTGCCTGCAGGAGGCAGGACCAAGAGGAGCAGTGTGATACGGCAAGGAGGGAAATGGCGGTCGCCTCGAAGGAGGCGGAGCAGATGTGAAAAGCCTGGGAGTAGGGGCCTCTAGATACTAGGATGGCTGGGGAGAGGAAGGTGGGTAGCAGGCCGGGACCTGGAGCAAATGTTGGGCAGGCGGAAGTAGGGAAGCAGGGCGGTGGCGGCGGGGGCAGGGAAAGACGGAGCCTGGGTGGGGGGGCCAGTTTTTGGAGGCTTAAGCCCCGGGTGGTAGTGCGGGTGCTGTGTTTATTGTTGCCCGACCGCACCCTCTGTATTTGCTTGGCAGGGAAATCCTGGGCGGTAGGAATTTGTGGCACCAGGTCAACCTTATGGAAGCCAAAGGGGACTTTCAGGCACAAGGTCAACCCCATGTATTCCTAAAGGGACTTTGAGGCACCAGGTCAACCCCACGGAAGCCAAAGGGGACTTTCAGGCACAGTGTCAACCCCATGTATTCCTAAGGGGTCTTTGAGGCACCAGGTCAACCCCATGGAAGTCAAAGGGGACTTTCAGGCACAATGTCAACCCTGTGTATTCCTAAGGGGTCTTTCAGGCACCAGGTCAACCCCATGGAAGCCAAAGGGGAGTTACAGGCAGAATGTCACCCCCATGTATTCCAAAGCTGACTTCCAGGCACCAGGTCAACCCCAATCACTCCTATGGGGACTTGCAGGCAGAATGTTAACCCCGTGTATTCCTAAGGGGACTTTGAGGCACCAGGTCAACCCCATGGTAGCCAATGGGGACTTGCAGGCAAAATGTCAACCCCATGTATTCCTAAGGGGACTTTGAGGCACCAGGTCAGCCCCATGGAAGCCAAAGGGGACTTTGAGTCACAATGTCAACCCCATGTATTCCTAAGGGGACGTCCAGGCACCAGGTCAACCCCATGGAAGCCAATGGGGACTTTCAGGCAGAATGTCAACCCCATGTATTCCTAAGGGGACTTGGAGGCACCAGGTCAACCCCATGGTAGCCAATGGGGACTTGCAGGCAGGATGTCAACCCCGTGTATTCCGAAGCGGACTTTGAGGCACCAGGTCAACCCCATGGAAGCCAAAGGGCACTTTCAGTCACAATGTCAACCCCTTGCATTCCTAAGGGGACTTTCAGGCACCAGGTCAACCCCATGGAAGCCAATGGGGACTTTCAGGCAGAATGTCAACCCCATGTATTCCTAAGGGGACTTTGAGGCACCAGGTCAACCCCATGCAAGCCAATGGGGACTTGCAGGCACAATGTCAACCCCGTGTATTCCTAAGCGGACTTTGAGGCACCAGGTCAACCCCATGGAAGCCAAAGGGGACTTTCAGGCACAATGTCAACCCCGTGTATTCCTAAGGGGTCTTTCAGGCACCACGTCAACCCCATGGAAGCCAAAGGGGAGTTTCAGGCAGAATGTCACCCCCCTGTATTCCAAAGTTGACTTCCAGGCACCAGATCAACCCCAATCACTCCTATGGGGACTTGCAGGCGGAATGTCAACCCCATGTATTCCTAAGGGGACTTTGAGGCACCAGGTCAACCCCATGGAAGCCAATGGGGACTTTCAGGCAGAATGTCAACCCCATGTGTTCCTAAGGGGACTTTCAGGCACCAGGTCTACCCCATGCACTGCTATGGGGACTTGCCAGCAATATGTCAACCCCATACATTGCTATGGGGACCTTGAGCCCCCAGGCCAACCTCATGCAAGCCTAAGGGGACCTTGAGGCTCTCGGTCAAGCCCGTGTAAGCTTATGGGGACTTCCAGGCACAATGTCATCCCCAGACATTGTTATGGGGCCTTTCGGGCACCAGCTCAACCCCATGCAAGTCTATGGGGACTTGTAGGCAGACAGTCAACCCTGTGCATTCCTATGGGGTCTTCCAGGCACCAGGTCAACCCCATGCAAGCCAGTGGGGACTTCCAGGCACAATGTCAACCCCATGCATTCCTATGGGACCTTTCAGGCACCAGGTCAACCCCATGCAAGCCTCTGGCGTTTGAGGTCACGAGACCGATTCGCTCTCTCCGCTCCCTCCATTTTTGGCCAAATGCCCTCTCGGCCCATGGCGAGCAAGGGCTGGAAACGCATTGCAAGTCAAGGGCCCGTGCTGAGAGTGAGCCGCCCCCACCTCCCCAGCCCCGTCAGGAGAAGGCGGGCTGGCCATCGCGCCGCAGGGCGTGGGGCCCCACCGGGCTGAGGGCCAGGTTCTGGCTCCAGCCTCTTTGGCAGCCTGGGCCCCAAAGCCCACGTTGCCACCTCCTCAGCCCCCACGCTCCAGGTTTGGGGGCTGAAGCTGTATTCCCGGATGTCTTGCCCAGGTAGGAGGACCCCTCGGGGCTGCGGTCACAGCTCTTGGCAGGCCGCCTTCTCCCAGGCCCTTCCTTTGCAGCCAGCCTCCCTGCTCTGCTGGCCTTTCCTGAGTAGCGGCCGCCACGTTCTCGGGCTCCTCCTAGACCCAGTCGCCCAAATCCTCCTGCGATCCTTCCCTCTCCCTCCCGCCTCCAACACAGACACAGGTGCTCAACCCCTTCTTTCTTTGGTCCCCAAACTAGGAGGCAGGGGGGAGGAAGATGCCTTCACGGCCTGGCAACCGCGTTGGCTTCCTTTGCTTGCGCTGTGGTGCCTGGTGCCCAGGTCACTCGGTCCCATTCCTGGCGGGCTCTTCTCTGCTTCTGAGCACCTTCTCCTCCCTTCCCTCCGAGGCCACAGCTGCCCCGGGGCTGCCGCAGCTGCCCCGCCCCCACTCCCTCGGCAGGACTGTCACTGGAGGAGAGCCCACCGGCCTTCCCTTGCAAAGTTCCGTGAGCACGCTCCCCACCGCCTTTGGGGAAGGAGGCCGGAGAGCCCCACTCTCAGGCATGTCAAGGACAAAGCCACTTGGAGGGGCGGGAATCAGGTAGGGGAAGCAAAAGGCAAGCAGGGGGGAAACATAGCAGAGGATGGTTTCGATCCATCGACCTCTGGGTTATGGGCCCAGCACGCTCCCGCTGCGCCTCTCTGCTGGGGCTGGCAGGCTGCCCTTCTGCCCCGACACCCTCTTGCCTCTCTGACAGGAAGCCAGCACCTCGCACAGTGAGGAGCAGTGCTTCCTTTCTCCTCCTCCCAGCCCACGCCTTCCCGCAGGCTCCCCACGCAGGCCAAAACCCGAGCCAGCGCTCTTCCTGGTGGCCATGCAACCGCCCGCCACAGATACCTGCAGAGCCCAGGTGGAAGGGCGCCCCTTCCTTTCTTCTGCCCGCGCCCCTCTTCTGAGCCTCTGACAGCAGCCTTTGACAGCGGGTTCTGCCTCCAGGCAATATGTTTTCAGGATCTGGGACCACGGAGTAGGACTGTGCATCACTCCAGCACGGCGGTCCACTGGTGCCCACGAGTATTGTGCCTGACGGGAGAAATGCCCCAGGCTGCATCCTCAACAGGGCCAGCCCAGTCCTGAGCAGCCCGTAGCACCCTTCGCGTTGTGTGTGGCTGGGGGTGTGCCTCCTCTCTTCATGTTGAGCCCTGCCTCACTTTCCCTGGCCCCAGGGGGAAGTCGAATGGAGGTGGAGGGCTTTTGCTTCCTGTCTTTTCAGACCCATGACCTGAACAGAGCTGTTTGTTGCAAAAGACCAGCAGCTGGTGCCCCGAGCTCACAGGGCTGGTTCGCAGAGCTAACTGCCGCCCAATAATCCGGTTGGGTTCTTGTGGGGAAGGAGAGCGCCCCTGAGAGAGAGAATGGCAATCGCCTTCCGAGCTGGAGAGCTGCTATTCTTTTCCCGTCCGGGTCCCTTGCCCTAGACCTGGCCGACGGACCCCGGTGGGCCGGAGGTGAGGGCTCCCGGTGGTGGTGCGGGACCAGGGGGCTGAGCCAGCCGGGCCTTCTTAGCGCAGCCGGCAGCGCGTCAGTCTCATAATCTGGAGGTCCTGAGTTCGAGCCTCAGAGAAGGCAGGCTTGCCTCTTGCTGCCTGAGCCAGGCGCCTTGCCTGCCACCCGGGGCAGGCTCCAGTCGCCTAAGCTTGGCCCCCCGCTGCCTTTTCTTCCCGGTGCTGGCCAGGAGGCAGGCGCCTGGTGTGTCCGCGCGGGTGGCGCTTGCGATGCTCTTCCTGGGCCGGCTTTGCCCAAGGTAGCGCACACCATGAACGCTGAGGGCCATGCCCAGCCCGGTCACTAGTGGCAGCCCCAGTCCCTGCTTCTTTTCTGCTGGGCTGGTGCGGTGTCAGGTGCGGGAGGTGGCGGAGGAAAAGCAGCCAGGCCGAAGCAGGTGCTTGGGCGCCCCGCAAAGAAAGCAGCCCAGCCTGGGGGAGCGTGGCCGAGCGGTCCAAAACGCTGGATTAAGGCTCCAGTCTCTGCGGGGGGGTGGGTTCGAATCCCACCGCTGCCACAGATTTTGCAGCGTGCAGGTGGCACTTGGGCCTCCCGAAGCTCCCCTTGCTACGGCCTTGTTCCCTCGCAGCTCGCGCTCTGCCCAAAGGTCCCCCTTAGGCTGCTGAAGCCTCGACTCTGCTCATTCTGCCCCTGCTTTCTGGAGCCCTTGCCCCCAAGTTGGGGGGGCTGCTCCAGCCCTTCTTGCCCCTGGTCCCAAGAGACCAGCTTCGCGACTGCCCCATACACAGTGGTGAGCAGGACCAGGGCGACCTGGGTGCCTGCAGGAGGCAGGACCAAGAGGAGCAGTGTGATACGGCAAGGAGGGAAATGGCGGTCGCCTCGAAGGAGGCGGAGCAGATGTGAAAAGCCTGGGAGTAGGGGCCTCAAGATACTAGGATGGCTGGGGAGAGGAAGGTGGGTAGCAGGCCGGGACCTGGAGCAAATGTTGGGCAGGCGGAAGTAGGGAAGCAGGGCGGTGGCGGCGGGGGCAGGGAAAGACGGAGCCTGGGTGGGGGGGCCAGTTTTTGGAGGCTTAAGCCCCGGGTGGTTGTGCGGGTGCTGTGTTTGTTGTTGCCCGACCGCACCCTCTGTATTTGCTTGGCAGGGAAATCCTGGGCGGTAGGAATTTGTGGCACCAGGTCAACCTTATGGAAGCCAAAGGGGACTTTCAGGCACAAGGTCAACCCCATGTATTCCTAAAGGGACTTTGAGGCACCAGGTCAACCCCATGGAAGCCAAAGGGGACTTTCAGGCACAGTGTCAACCCCATGTATTCCTAAGGGGACTTTCAGGCACCAGGTCAACCCCATGGAAGCCAAAGGGGAGTTACAGGCAGAATGTCATCCCCATGTATTCCAAAGCTGACTTCCAGGCACCAGGTCAACCCCAATCACTCCTATGGGGACTTGCAGGCAGAATGTCAACCCCATGTATTCCTAAGGGGACTTTGAGGCACCAGGTCAGCCCCATGGAAGCCAAAGGGGAGTTTCAGGCAGAATGTCACCCCCCTGTATTCCAAAGGTGACTTCCAGGCACCAGATCAACCCCAATCACTCCTATGGGCATTTACAGGCAGAATGTTAACCCCGTGTATTCCTAAGGGGACTTTGAGGCACCAGGTCAACCCCATGGTAGCCAATGGGGACTTGCATGCAGAATGTCAACCCCATGTATTCCTAAGGGGACTTTGAGGCACCAGGTCAGCCCCATGGAAGCCAAAGGGGACTTGGAGTCACAATGTCAACCCCATGTATTCCTAAGGGGACGTCCAGGCACCAGGTCAACCCCAATCACTCCTATGGGGACTTGCAGGCAGAATGTCAACCCCATGTATTCCTAAGGGGACTTTGAGGCACCAGGTCAGCCCCATGGAAGCCAAAGGGGACTTTGAGTCACAATGTCAACCCCATGTATTCCTAAGGGGACGTCCAGGCACCAGGTCAACCCCATGGAAGCCAATGGGGACTTTCAGGCAGAATGAAAACCCCATGTATTCCTAAGGGGACTTGGAGGCACCAGGTCAACCCCATGGTAGCCAATGGGGACTTGCAGGCAGGATGTCAACCCCGTGTATTCCTAAGCGGACTTTGAGGCACCAGGTCAGCCCCATGCAAGCCAAAGGGCACTTTCAGTCCCAATGTCAACCCCTTGCATTCCTAAGGGGACTTTCAGGCACCAGGTCAACCCCATGGAAGCCAATGGGGACTTTCAGGCAGAATGTCAACCCCATGTATTCCTAAGGGGACTTTGAGGCACCAGGTCAGCCCCATGCAAGCCAATGGGGACTTGCAGGCACAATGTCAACCCCGTGTATTCCTAAGCGGACTTTGAGGCACCAGGTCAACCCCATGGAAGCCAAAGGGGACTTTCAGGCACAATGTCAACCCCGTGTATTCCTAAGGGGTCTTTCAGGCACCAGGTCAACCCCATGGAAGCCAAAGGGGAGTTTCAGGCAGAATGTCACCCCCCTGTATTCCAAAGGTGACTTCCAGGCACCAGATCAACCCCAATCACTCCTATGGGGACTTGCAGGCGGAATGTCAACCCCATGTATTCCTAAGGGGACTTTGAGGCACCAGGTCAACCCCATGGAAGCCAATGGGGACTTTCAGGCAGAATGTCAACCCCATGTGTTCCTAAGGGGACTTTCAGGCACCAGGTCTACCCCATTCACTGCTATGGGGACTTGCCAGCAATATGTCAACCCCATACATTGCTATGGGGACCTTGAGCCCCCAGGCCAACCTCATGCAAGCCTAAGGGGACCTTGAGGCTCTCGGTCAAGCCCGTGTAAGCTTATGGGGACTTCCAGGCAGAATGTCATCCCCAGACATTGTTATGGGGCCTTTCGGGCACCAGCTCAACCCCATGCAAGTCTATGGGGACTTGTAGGCAGACAGTCAACCCTGTGCATTCCTATGGGGTCTTCCAGGCACCAGGTCAACCCCATGCAAGCCAGTGGGGACTTCCAGGCACAATGTCAACCCCATGCATTCCTATGGGACCTTTCAGGCACCAGGTCAACCCCATGCAAGCCTCTGGCGTTTGAGGTCACGAGACCGATTCGCTCTCTCCGCTCCCTCCATTTTTGGCCAAATGCCCTCTCGGCCCATGGCGAGCAAGGGCCGGAAACGCATTGCAAGTCAAGGGCCCGTGCTGAGAGCGAGCCGCCCCCACCTCCCCGGCCCCGTCAGGAGAAGGCGGGCTGGCCAGCGCGCCGCAGGGCGTGGGGCCCCACCGGGCTGAGGGCCAGGTTCTGGCTCCAGCCTCTTTGGCAGCCTGGGCCCCAAAGCCCACGTTGCCACCTCCTCAGCCCCCACGCTCCAGGTTTGGGGGCTGAAGCTGTATTCCCGGATGTCTTGCCCAGGTAGGAGGACCCCTCGGGGCTGCGGTCACAGCTCTTGGCAGGCCGCCTTCTCCCAGGCCCTTCCTTTGCAGCCAGCCTCCCTGCTCTGCTGGCCTTTCCTGAGTAGCGGCCGCCACGTTCTCGGGCTCCTCCTAGACCCAGTCGCCCAAATCCTCCTGCGATCCTTCCCTCTCCCTCCCGCCTCCAACACAGACACAGGTGCTCAACCCCTTCTTTCTTTGGTCCCCAAACTAGGAGGCAGGGGGGAGGAAGATGCCTTCACGGCCTGGCAACCGCGTTGGCTTCCTTTGCTTGCGCTGTGGTGCCTGGTGCCCAGGTCACTCGGTCCCATTCCTGGCGGGCTCTTCTCTGCTTCTGAGCACCTTCTCCTCCCTTCCCTCCGAGGCCACAGCTGCCCCGGGGCTGCCGCAGCTGCCCCGCCCCCACTCCCTCGGCAGGACTGTCACTGGAGGAGAGCCCACCGGCCTTCCCTTGCAAAGTTCCGTGAGCACGCTCCCCACCGCCTTTGGGGAAGGAGGCCGGAGAGCCCCACTCTCAGGCATGTCAAGGACAAAGCCACTTGGAGGGGCGGGAATCAGGTAGGGGAAGCAAAAGGCAAGCAGGGGGGAAACATAGCAGAGGCTGGTTTCGATCCATCGACCTCTGGGTTATGAGCCCAGCACGCTCCCGCTGCGCCACTCTGCTGGGGCTGGCAGGCTGCCCTTCTGCCCCGACACCCTCTTGCCTCTCTGACAGGAAGCCAGCACCTCGCACAGTGAGGAGCAGTGCTTCCTTTCTCCTCCTCCCAGCCCACGCCTTCCCGCAGGCTCCCCACGCAGGCCAAAACCCGAGCCAGCGCTCTTCCTGGTGGCCATGCAACCGCCCGCCACAGATACCTGCAGAGCCCAGGTGGAAGGGCGCCCCTTCCTTTCTTCTGCCCGCGCCCCTCTTCTGAGCCTCTGACAGCAGCCTTTGACAGCGGGTTCTGCCTCCAGGCAATATGTTTTCAGGATCTGGGACCACGGAGTAGGACTGTGCATCACTCCAGCACGGCGGTCCACTGGTGCCCACGAGTATTGTGCCTGACGGGAGAAATGCCCCAGGCTGCATCCTCAACAGGGCCAGCCCAGTCCTGAGCAGCCCGTAGCACCCTTCGCGTTGTGTGTGGCTGGGGGTGTGCCTCCTCTCTTCATGTTGAGCCCTGCCTCACTTTCCCTGGCCCCAGGGGGAAGTCGAATGGAGGTGGAGGGCTTTTGCTTCCTGTCTTTTCAGACCCATGACCTGAACAGAGCTGTTTGTTGCAAAAGACCAGCAGCTGGTGCCCCGAGCTCACAGGGCTGGTTCGCAGAGCTAACTGCCGCCCAATAATCCGGTTGGGTTCTTGTGGGGAAGGAGAGCGCCCCTGAGAGAGAGAATGGCAATCGCCTTCCGAGCTGGAGAGCTGCTATTGTTTTCCCGTCCGGGTCCCTTGCCCTAGACCTGGCCGACGGACCCCGGTGGGCCGGAGGTGAGGGCTCCCGGTGGTGGTGCGGGACCAGGGGGCTGAGCCAGCCGGGCCTTCTTAGCGCAGCCGGCAGCGCGTCAGTCTCATAATCTGGAGGTCCTGAGTTCGAGCCTCAGAGAAGGCAGGCTTGCCTCTTGCTGCCTGAGCCAGGCGCCTTGCCTGCCACCCGGGGCAGGCTCCAGTCGCCTAAGCTTGGCCCCCCGCTGCCTTTTCTTCCCGGTGCTGGCCAGGAGGCAGGCGCCTGGTGTGTCCGCGCGGGTGGCGCTGGCGATGCTCTTCCTGGGCCGGCTTTGCCCAAGGTAGCGCACACCATGAACGCTGAGGGCCATGCCCAGCCCGGTCACTAGTGGCAGCCCCAGTCCCTGCTTCTTTTCTGCTGGGCTGGTGCGGTGTCAGGTGCGGGAGGTGGCGGAGGAAAAGCAGCCAGGCCGAAGCAGGTGCTTGGGCGCCCCGCAGAGAAAGTGGCCCAGCCTGGGGGAGCGTGGCCGAGCGGTCCAAGGCGCTGGATTAAGGCTCCAGTCTCTGCGGGGGCGTGGGTTCGAATCCCACCGCTACCACAGATTTTGCAGCGTGCAGGTGGCACTTGGGCCTCCCGAAGCTCCCCTTGCTACGGCCTTGTTCCCTCGCAGCTCGCGCTCTGCCCAAAGGTCCCCCTTAGGCTGCTGAAGCCTCGACTCTGCTCATTCTGCCCCTGCTTTCTGGAGCCCTTGCCCCCAAGTTGGGGGGGCTGCTCCAGCCCTTCTTGCCCCTGGTCCCAAGAGACCAGCTTCGCGACTGCCCCATACACAGTGGTGAGCAGGACCAGGGCGACCTGGGTGCCTGCAGGAGGCAGGACCAAGAGGAGCAGTGTGATACGGCAAGGAGGGAAATGGCGGTCGCCTCGAAGGAGGCGGAGCAGATGTGAAAAGCCTGGGAGTAGGGGCCTCTAGATACTAGGATGGCTGGGGAGAGGAAGGTGGGTAGCAGGCCGGGACCTGGAGCAAATGTTGGGCAGGCGGAAGTAGGGAAGCAGGGCGGTGGCGGCGGGGGCACGGAAAGACGGAGCCTGGGTGGGAGGGCCAGTTTTTGGAGGCTTAAGCCCCGGGTGGTTGTGCGGGTGCTGTGTTTGTTGTTGCCCGACCGCACCCTCTGTATTTGCTTGGCAGGGAAATCCTGGGCGGTAGGAATTTGTGGCACCAGGTCAACCTTATGGAAGCCAAAGGGGACTTTCAGGCACAAGGTCAACCCCATGTATTCCTAAAGGGACTTTGAGGCACCAGGTCAACCCCATGGAAGCCAAAGGGGACTTTCAGGCACAGTGTCAACCCCATGTATTCCTAAGGGGTCTTTCAGGCACCAGGTCAACCCCATGGAAGCCAAAGGGGAGTTACAGGCAGAATGTCATCCCCATGTATTCCAAAGCTGACTTCCAGGCACCAGGTCAAGCCCAATCACTCCTATGGGGACTTGCAAGCAGAATGTCAACCCCATGTATTCCTAAGGGGACTTTGAGGCACCAGGTCAACCCCATGGAAGCCAAAGGGGAGTTTCAGGCAGAATGTCACCCCCATGTATTCCAAAGGTGACTTCCAGGCACCAGATCAACCCCAATCACTCCTATGGGGATTTACAGGCAGAATGTTAACCCCGTGTATTCCTAAGGGGACTTTGAGGCACCAGGTCAACCCCATGGTAGCCAATGGGGACTTGCAGGCAGAATGTCAACCCCATGTATTCCTAAGGGGACTTTGAGGCACCAGGTCAGCCCCATGGAAGCCAAAGGGGACTTTGAGTCACAATGTCAACCCCATGTATTCCTAAGGGGACGTCCAGGCACCAGGTCAACCCCATGGAAGCCAATGGGGACTTTCAGGCAGAATGAAAACCCCATGTATTCCTAAGGGGACTTGGAGGCACCAGGTCAACCCCATGGTAGCCAATGGGGACTTGCAGGCAGGATGTCAACCCCGTGTATTCCTAAGCGGACTTTGAGGCACCAGGTCAACCCCATGGAAGCCAAAGGGCACTTTCAGTCCCAATGTCAACCCCTTGCATTCCTAAGGGGACTTTCAGGCACCAGGTCAACCCCATGGAAGCCAATGGGGACTTTCAGGCAGAATGTCAACCCCATGTATTCCTAAGGGGACTTTGAGGCACCAGGTCAGCCCCATGCAAGCCAACGGGGACTTGCAGGCACAATGTCAACCCCGTGTATTCCTAAGCGGACTTTGAGGCACCAGGTCAACCCCATGGAAGCCAAAGGGGACTTTCAGGCACAATGTCAACCCCGTGTATTCCTAAGGGGTCTTTCAGGCACCAGGTCAACCCCATGGAAGCCAAAGGGGAGTTTCAGGCAGAATGTCACCCCCCTGTATTCCAAAGGTGACTTCCAGGCACCAGATCAACCCCAATCACTCCTATGGGGACTTGCAGGCGGAATGTCAACCCCATGTATTCCTAAGGGGACTTTGAGGCACCAGGTCAACCCCATGGAAGCCAATGGGGACTTTCAGGCAGAATGTCAACCCCATGTGTTCCTAAGGGGACTTTCAGGCACCAGGTCTACCCCATTCACTGCTATGGGGACTTGCCAGCAATATGTCAACCCCATACATTGCTATGGGGACCTTGAGCCCCCAGGCCAACCTCATGCAAGCCTAAGGGGACCTTGAGGCTCTCGGTCAAGCCCGTGTAAGCTTATGGGGACTTCCAGGCACAATGTCATCCCCAGACATTGTTATGGGGCCTTTCGGGCACCAGCTCAACCCCATGCAAGTCTATGGGGACTTGTAGGCAGACAGTCAACCCTGTGCATTCCTATGGGGTCTTCCAGGCACCAGGTCAACCCCATGCAAGCCAGTGGGGACTTCCAGGCACAATGTCAACCCCATGCATTCCTATGGGACCTTTCAGGCACCAGGTCAACCCCATGCAAGCCTCTGGCGTTTGAGGTCACGAGACCGATTCGCTCTCTCCGCTCCCTCCATTTTTGGCCAAATGCCCTCTCGGCCCATGGCGAGCAAGGGCCGGAAACGCATTGCAAGTCAAGGGCCCGTGCTGAGAGCGAGCCGCCCCCACCTCCCCGGCCCCGTCAGGAGAAGGCGGGCTGGCCAGCGCGCCGCAGGGCGTGGGGCCCCACCGGGCTGAGGGCCAGGTTCTGGCTCCAGCCTCTTTGGCAGCCTGGGCCCCAAAGCCCACGTTGCCACCTCCTCAGCCCCCACGCTCCAGGTTTGGGGGCTGAAGCTGTATTCCCGGATGTCTTGCCCAGGTAGGAGGACCCCTCGGGGCTGCGGTCACAGCTCTTGGCAGGCCGCCTTCTCCCAGGCCCTTCCTTTGCAGCCAGCCTCCCTGCTCTGCTGGCCTTTCCTGAGTAGCGGCCGCCACGTTCTCGGGCTCCTCCTAGACCCAGTCGCCCAAATCCTCCTGCGATCCTTCCCTCTCCCTCCCGCCTCCAACACAGACACAGGTGCTCAACCCCTTCTTTCTTTGGTCCCCAAACTAGGAGGCAGGGGGGAGGAAGATGCCTTCACGGCCTGGCAACCGCGTTGGCTTCCTTTGCTTGCGCTGTGGTGCCTGGTGCCCAGGTCACTCGGTCCCATTCCTGGCGGGCTCTTCTCTGCTTCTGAGCACCTTCTCCTCCCTTCCCTCCGAGGCCACAGCTGCCCCGGGGCTGCCGCAGCTGCCCCGCCCCCACTCCCTCGGCAGGACTGTCACTGGAGGAGAGCCCACCGGCCTTCCCTTGCAAAGTTCCGTGAGCACGCTCCCCACCGCCTTTGGGGAAGGAGGCCGGAGAGCCCCACTCTCAGGCATGTCAAGGACAAAGCCACTTGGAGGGGCGGGAATCAGGTAGGGGAAGCAAAAGGCAAGCAGGGGGGAAACATAGCAGAGGATGGTTTCGATCCATCGACCTCTGGGTTATGGGCCCAGCACGCTCCCGCTGCGCCACTCTGCTGGGGCTGGCAGGCTGCCCTTCTGCCCCGACACCCTCTTGCCTCTCTGACAGGAAGCCAGCACCTCGCACAGTGAGGAGCAGTGCTTCCTTTCTCCTCCTCCCAGCCCACGCCTTCCCGCAGGCTCCCCACGCAGGCCAAAACCCGAGCCAGCGCTCTTCCTGGTGGCCATGCAACCGCCGGCCACAGATACCTGCAGAGCCCAGGTGGAAGGGCGCCCCTTCCTTTCTTCTGCCCGCGCCCCTCTTCTGAGCCTCTGACAGCAGCCTTTGACAGCGGGTTCTGCCTCCAGGCAATATGTTTTCAGGATCTGGGACCACGGAGTAGGACTGTGCATCACTCCAGCACGGCGGTCCACTGGTGCCCACGAGTATTGTGCCTGACGGGAGAAATGCCCCAGGCTGCATCCTCAACAGGGCCAGCCCAGTCCTGAGCAGCCCGTAGCACCCTTCGCGTTGTGTGTGGCTGGGGGTGTGCCTCCTCTCTTCATGTTGAGCCCTGCCTCACTTTCCCTGGCCCCAGGGGGAAGTCGAATGGAGGTGGAGGGCTTTTGCTTCCTGTCTTTTCAGACCCATGACCTGAACAGAGCTGTTTGTTGCAAAAGACCAGCAGCTGGTGCCCCGAGCTCACAGGGCTGGTTCGCAGAGCTAACTGCCGCCCAATAATCCGGTTGGGTTCTTGTGGGGAAGGAGAGCGCCCCTGAGAGAGAGAATGGCAATCGCCTTCCGAGCTGGAGAGCTGCTATTGTTTTCCCGTCCGGGTCCCTTGCCCTAGACCTGGCCGACGGACCCCGGTGGGCCGGAGGTGAGGGCTCCCGGTGGTGGTGCGGGACCAGGGGGCTGAGCCAGCCGGGCCTTCTTAGCGCAGCCGGCAGCGCGTCAGTCTCATAATCTGGAGGTCCTGAGTTCGAGCCTCAGAGAAGGCAGGCTTGCCTCTTGCTGCCTGAGCCAGGCGCCTTGCCTGTCACCCGGGGCAGGCTCCAGTCGCCTAAGCTTGGCCCCCTGCTGCCTTTTCTTCCCGGTGCTGGCCAGGAGGCAGGCGCCTGGTGTGTCCGCGCGGGTGGCGCTGGCGATGCTCTTCCTGGGCCGGCTTTGCCCAAGGTAGCGCACACCATGAACGCTGAGGGCCATGCCCAGCCCGGTCACTAGTGGCAGCCCCAGTCCCTGCTTCTTTTCTGCTGGGCTGGTGCGGTGTCAGGTGCGGGAGGTGGCGGAGGAAAAGCAGCCAGGCCGAAGCAGGTGCTTGGGCGCCCCGCAGAGAAAGTGGCCCAGCCTGGGGGAGCGTGGCCGAGCGGTCCAAGGCGCTGGATTAAGGCTCCAGTCTCTGCGGGGGCGTGGGTTCGAATCCCACCGCTACCACAGATTTTGCAGCGTGCAGGTGGCACTTGGGCCTCCCGAAGCTCCCCTTGCTACGGCCTTGTTCCCTCGCAGCTCGCGCTCTGCCCAAAGGTCCCCCTTAGGCTGCTGAAGCCTCGACTCTGCTCATTCTGCCCCTGCTTTCTGGAGCCCTTGCCCCCAAGTTGGGGGGGCTGCTCCAGCCCTTCTTGCCCCTGGTCCCAAGAGACCAGCTTCGCGACTGCCCCATACACAGTGGTGAGCAGGACCAGGGCGACCTGGGTGCCTGCAGGAGGCAGGACCAAGAGGAGCAGTGTGATACGGCAAGGAGGGAAATGGCGGTCGCCTCGAAGGAGGCGGAGCAGATGTGAAAAGCCTGGGAGTAGGGGCCTCTAGATACTAGGATGGCTGGGGAGAGGAAGGTGGGTAGCAGGCCGGGACCTGGAGCAAATGTTGGGCAGGCGGAAGTAGGGAAGCAGGGCGGTGGCGGCGGGGGCACGGAAAGACGGAGCCTGGGTGGGAGGGCCAGTTTTTGGAGGCTTAAGCCCCGGGTGGTTGTGCGGGTGCTGTGTTTATTGTTGCCCGACCGCACCCTCTGTATTTGCTTGGCAGGGAAATCCTGGGCGGTAGGAATTTGTGGCACCAGGTCAACCTTATGGAAGCCAAAGGGGACTTTCAGGCACAAGGTCAACCCCATGTATTCCTAAAGGGACTTTGAGGCACCAGGTCAACCCCATGGAAGCCAAAGGGGACTTTCAGGCACAGTGTCAACCCCATGTATTCCTAAGGGGTCTTTCAGGCACCAGGTCAACCCCATGGAAGCCAAAGGGGAGTTACAGGCAGAATGTCATCCCCATGTATTCCAAAGCTGACTTCCAGGCACCAGGTCAACCCCAATCACTCCTATGGGGACTTGCAGGCAGAATGTCAACCCCATGTATTCCTAAGGGGACTTTGAGGCACCAGGTCAACCCCATGGAAGCCAATGGGGACTTTCAGGCAGAATGTCAACCCCATGTGTTCCTAAGGGGACTTTCAGGCACCAGGTCTACCCCATTCACTGCTATGGGGACTTGCCAGCAATATGTCAACCCCATACATTGCTATGGGGACCTTGAGCCCCCAGGCCAACCTCATGCAAGCCTAAGGGGACCTTGAGGCTCTCGGTCAAGCCCGTGTAAGCTTATGGGGACTTCCAGGCAGAATGTCATCCCCAGACATTGTTATGGGGCCTTTCGGGCACCAGCTCAACCCCATGCAAGTCTATGGGGACTTGTAGGCAGACAGTCAACCCTGTGCATTCCTATGGGGTCTTCCAGGCACCAGGTCAACCCCATGCAAGCCAGCGGGGACTTCCAGGCACAATGTCAACCCCATGCATTCGTATGGGACCTTTCAGGCACCAGGTCAACCCCATGCAAGCCTCTGGCGATTGAGGTCACGAGACCGATTCGCTCTCTCCGCTCCCTCCATTTTTGGCCAAATGCCCTCTCGGCCCATGGCGAGCAAGGGCCGGAAACGCATTGCAAGTCAAGGGCCCGTGCTGAGAGCGAGCCGCCCCCACCTCCCCGGCCCCGTCAGGAGAAGGCGGGCTGGCCAGCGCGCCGCAGGGCGTGGGGCCCCACCGGGCTGAGGGCCAGGTTCTGGCTCCAGCCTCTTTGGCAGCCTGGGCCCCAAAGCCCACGTTGCCACCTCCTCAGCCCCCACGCTCCAGGTTTGGGGGCTGAAGCTGTATTCCCGGATGTCTTGCCCAGGTAGGAGGACCCCTCGGGGCTGCGGTCACAGCTCTTGGCAGGCCGCCTTCTCCCAGGCCCTTCCTTTGCAGCCAGCCTCCCTGCTCTGCTGGCCTTTCCTGAGTAGCGGCCGCCACGTTCTCGGGCTCCTCCTAGACCCAGTCGCCCAAATCCTCCTGCGATCCTTCCCTCTCCCTCCCGCCTCCAACACAGACACAGGTGCTCAACCCCTTCTTTCTTTGGTCCCCAAACTAGGAGGCAGGGGGGAGGAAGATGCCTTCACGGCCTGGCAACCGCGTTGGCTTCCTTTGCTTGCGCTGTGGTGCCTGGTGCCCAGGTCACTCGGTCCCATTCCTGGCGGGCTCTTCTCTGCTTCTGAGCACCTTCTCCTCCCTTCCCTCCGAGGCCACAGCTGCCCCGGGGCTGCCGCAGCTGCCCCGCCCCCACTCCCTCGGCAGGACTGTCACTGGAGGAGAGCCCACCGGCCTTCCCTTGCAAAGTTCCGTGAGCACGCTCCCCACCGCCTTTGGGGAAGGAGGCCGGAGAGCCCCACTCTCAGGCATGTCAAGGACAAAGCCACTTGGAGGGGCGGGAATCAGGTAGGGGAAGCAAAAGGCAAGCAGGGGGGAAACATAGCAGAGGATGGTTTCGATCCATCGACCTCTGGGTTATGGGCCCAGCACGCTCCCGCTGCGCCACTCTGCTGGGGCTGGCAGGCTGCCCTTCTGCCCCGACACCCTCTTGCCTCTCTGACAGGAAGCCAGCACCTCGCACAGTGAGGAGCAGTGCTTCCTTTCTCCTCCTCCCAGCCCACGCCTTCCCGCAGGCTCCCCACGCAGGCCAAAACCCGAGCCAGCGCTCTTCCTGGTGGCCATGCAACCGCCCGCCACAGATACCTGCAGAGCCCAGGTGGAAGGGCGCCCCTTCCTTTCTTCTGCCCGCGCCCCTCTTCTGAGCCTCTGACAGCAGCCTTTGACAGCGGGTTCTGCCTCCAGGCAATATGTTTTCAGGATCTGGGACCACGGAGTAGGACTGTGCATCACTCCAGCACGGCGGTCCACTGGTGCCCACGAGTATTGTGCCTGACGGGAGAAATGCCCCAGGCTGCATCCTCAACAGGGCCAGCCCAGTCCTGAGCAGCCCGTAGCACCCTTCGCGTTGTGTGTGGCTGGGGGTGTGCCTCCTCTCTTCATGTTGAGCCCTGCCTCACTTTCCCTGGCCCCAGGGGGAAGTCGAATGGAGGTGGAGGGCTTTTGCTTCCTGTCTTTTCAGACCCATGACCTGAACAGAGCTGTTTGTTGCAAAAGACCAGCAGCTGGTGCCCCGAGCTCACAGGGCTGGTTCGCAGAGCTAACTGCCGCCCAATAATCCGGTTGGCTTCTTGTGGGGAAGGAGAGCGCCCCTGAGAGAGAGAATGGCAATCGCCTTCCGAGCTGGAGAGCTGCTATTGTTTTCCCGTCCGGGTCCCTTGCCCTAGACCTGGCCGACGGACCCCGGTGGGCCGGAGGTGAGGGCTCCCGGTGGTGGTGCGGGACCAGGGGGCTGAGCCAGCCGGGCCTTCTTAGCGCAGCCGGCAGCGCGTCAGTCTCATAATCTGGAGGTCCTGAGTTCGAGCCTCAGAGAAGGCAGGCTTGCCTCCTGCTGCCTGAGCCAGGCGCCTTGCCTGCCACCCGGGGCAGGCTCCAGTCGCCTAAGCTTGGCCCCCCGCTGCCTTTTCTTCCCGGTGCTGGCCAGGAGGCAGGCGCCTGGTGTGTCCGCGCGGGTGGCGCTGGCGATGCTCTTCCTGGGCCGGCTTTGCCCAAGGTAGCGCACACCATGAACGCTGAGGGCCATGCCCAGCCCGGTCACTAGTGGCAGCCCCAGTCCCTGCTTCTTTTCTGCTGGGCTGGTGCGGTGTCAGGTGCGGGAGGTGGCGGAGGAAAAGCAGCCAGGCCGAAGCAGGTGCTTGGGCGCCCCGCAGAGAAAGTGGCCCAGCCTGGGGGAGCGTGGCCGAGCGGTCCAAGGCGCTGGATTAAGGCTCCAGTCTCTGCGGGGGCGTGGGTTCGAATCCCACCGCTACCACAGATTTTGCAGCGTGCAGGTGGCACTTGGGCCTCCCGAAGCTCCCCTTGCTACGGCCTTGTTCCCTCGCAGCTCGCGCTCTGCCCAAAGGTCCCCCTTAGGCTGCTGAAGCCTCGACTCTGCTCATTCTGCCCCTGCTTTCTGGAGCCCTTGCCCCCAAGTTGGGGGGGCTGCTCCAGCCCTTCTTGCCCCTGGTCCCAAGAGACCAGCTTCGCGACTGCCCCATACACAGTGGTGAGCAGGACCAGGGCGACCTGGGTGCCTGCAGGAGGCAGGACCAAGAGGAGCAGTGTGATACGGCAAGGAGGGAAATGGCGGTCGCCTCGAAGGAGGCGGAGCAGATGTGAAAAGCCTGGGAGTAGGGGCCTCTAGATACTAGGATGGCTGGGGAGAGGAAGGTGGGTAGCAGGCCGGGACCTGGAGCAAATGTTGGGCAGGCGGAAGTAGGGAAGCAGGGCGGTGGCGGCGGGGGCACGGAAAGACGGAGCCTGGGTGGGAGGGCCAGTTTTTGGAGGCTTAAGCCCCGGGTGGTTGTGCGGGTGCTGTGTTTATTGTTGCCCGACCGCACCCTCTGTATTTGCTTGGCAGGGAAATCCTGGGCGGTAGGAATTTGTGGCACCAGGTCAACCTTATGGAAGCCAAAGGGGACTTTCAGGCACAAGGTCAACCCCATGTATTCCTAAAGGGACTTTGAGGCACCAGGTCAACCCCATGGAAGCCAAAGGGGACTTTCAGGCACAGTGTCAACCCCATGTATTCCTAAGGGGTCTTTCAGGCACCAGGTCAACCCCATGGAAGCCAAAGGGGAGTTACAGGCAGAATGTCATCCCCATGTATTCCAAAGCTGACTTCCAGGCACCAGGTCAACCCCAATCACTCCTATGGGGACTTGCAGGCAGAATGTCAACCCCATGTATTCCTAAGGGGACTTTGAGGCACCAGGTCAACCCCATGGAAGCCAATGGGGACTTTCAGGCAGAATGTCAACCCCATGTGTTCCTAAGGGGACTTTCAGGCACCAGGTCTACCCCATTCACTGCTATGGGGACTTGCCAGCAATATGTCAACCCCATACATTGCTATGGGGACCTTGAGCCCCCAGGCCAACCTCATGCAAGCCTAAGGGGACCTTGAGGCTCTCGGTCAAGCCCGTGTAAGCTTATGGGGACTTCCAGGCAGAATGTCATCCCCAGACATTGTTATGGGGCCTTTCGGGCACCAGCTCAACCCCATGCAAGTCTATGGGGACTTGTAGGCAGACAGTCAACCCTGTGCATTCCTATGGGGTCTTCCAGGCACCAGGTCAACCCCATGCAAGCCAGCGGGGACTTCCAGGCACAATGTCAACCCCATGCATTCGTATGGGACCTTTCAGGCACCAGGTCAACCCCATGCAAGCCTCTGGCGATTGAGGTCACGAGACCGATTCGCTCTCTCCGCTCCCTCCATTTTTGGCCAAATGCCCTCTCGGCCCATGGCGAGCAAGGGCCGGAAACGCATTGCAAGTCAAGGGCCCGTGCTGAGAGCGAGCCGCCCCCACCTCCCCGGCCCCGTCAGGAGAAGGCGGGCTGGCCAGCGCGCCGCAGGGCGTGGGGCCCCACCGGGCTGAGGGCCAGGTTCTGGCTCCAGCCTCTTTGGCAGCCTGGGCCCCAAAGCCCACGTTGCCACCTCCTCAGCCCCCACGCTCCAGGTTTGGGGGCTGAAGCTGTATTCCCGGATGTCTTGCCCAGGTAGGAGGACCCCTCGGGGCTGCGGTCACAGCTCTTGGCAGGCCGCCTTCTCCCAGGCCCTTCCTTTGCAGCCAGCCTCCCTGCTCTGCTGGCCTTTCCTGAGTAGCGGCCGCCACGTTCTCGGGCTCCTCCTAGACCCAGTCGCCCAAATCCTCCTGCGATCCTTCCCTCTCCCTCCCGCCTCCAACACAGACACAGGTGCTCAACCCCTTCTTTCTTTGGTCCCCAAACTAGGAGGCAGGGGGGAGGAAGATGCCTTCACGGCCTGGCAACCGCGTTGGCTTCCTTTGCTTGCGCTGTGGTGCCTGGTGCCCAGGTCACTCGGTCCCATTCCTGGCGGGCTCTTCTCTGCTTCTGAGCACCTTCTCCTCCCTTCCCTCCGAGGCCACAGCTGCCCCGGGGCTGCCGCAGCTGCCCCGCCCCCACTCCCTCGGCAGGACTGTCACTGGAGGAGAGCCCACCGGCCTTCCCTTGCAAAGTTCCGTGAGCACGCTCCCCACCGCCTTTGGGGAAGGAGGCCGGAGAGCCCCACTCTCAGGCATGTCAAGGACAAAGCCACTTGGAGGGGCGGGAATCAGGTAGGGGAAGCAAAAGGCAAGCAGGGGGGAAACATAGCAGAGGATGGTTTCGATCCATCGACCTCTGGGTTATGGGCCCAGCACGCTCCCGCTGCGCCACTCTGCTGGGGCTGGCAGGCTGCCCTTCTGCCCCGACACCCTCTTGCCTCTCTGACAGGAAGCCAGCACCTCGCACAGTGAGGAGCAGTGCTTCCTTTCTCCTCCTCCCAGCCCACGCCTTCCCGCAGGCTCCCCACGCAGGCCAAAACCCGAGCCAGCGCTCTTCCTGGTGGCCATGCAACCGCCCGCCACAGATACCTGCAGAGCCCAGGTGGAAGGGCGCCCCTTCCTTTCTTCTGCCCGCGCCCCTCTTCTGAGCCTCTGACAGCAGCCTTTGACAGCGGGTTCTGCCTCCAGGCAATATGTTTTCAGGATCTGGGACCACGGAGTAGGACTGTGCATCACTCCAGCACGGCGGTCCACTGGTGCCCACGAGTATTGTGCCTGACGGGAGAAATGCCCCAGGCTGCATCCTCAACAGGGCCAGCCCAGTCCTGAGCAGCCCGTAGCACCCTTCGCGTTGTGTGTGGCTGGGGGTGTGCCTCCTCTCTTCATGTTGAGCCCTGCCTCACTTTCCCTGGCCCCAGGGGGAAGTCGAATGGAGGTGGAGGGCTTTTGCTTCCTGTCTTTTCAGACCCATGACCTGAACAGAGCTGTTTGTTGCAAAAGACCAGCAGCTGGTGCCCCGAGCTCACAGGGCTGGTTCGCAGAGCTAACTGCCGCCCAATAATCCGGTTGGCTTCTTGTGGGGAAGGAGAGCGCCCCTGAGAGAGAGAATGGCAATCGCCTTCCGAGCTGGAGAGCTGCTATTGTTTTCCCGTCCGGGTCCCTTGCCCTAGACCTGGCCGACGGACCCCGGTGGGCCGGAGGTGAGGGCTCCCGGTGGTGGTGCGGGACCAGGGGGCTGAGCCAGCCGGGCCTTCTTAGCGCAGCCGGCAGCGCGTCAGTCTCATAATCTGGAGGTCCTGAGTTCGAGCCTCAGAGAAGGCAGGCTTGCCTCTTGCTGCCTGAGCCAGGCGCCTTGCCTGCCACCCGGGGCAGGCTCCAGTCGCCTAAGCTTGGCCCCCCGCTGCCTTTTCTTCCCGGTGCTGGCCAGGAGGCAGGCGCCTGGTGTGTCCGCGCGGGTGGCGCTGGCGATGCTCTTCCTGGGCCGGCTTTGCCCAAGGTAGCGCACACCATGAACGCTGAGGGCCATGCCCAGCCCGGTCACTAGTGGCAGCCCCAGTCCCTGCTTCTTTTCTGCTGGGCTGGTGCGGTGTCAGGTGCGGGAGGTGGCGGAGGAAAAGCAGCCAGGCCGAAGCAGGTGCTTGGGCGCCCCGCAGAGAAAGTGGCCCAGCCTGGGGGAGCGTGGCCGAGCGGTCCAAGGCGCTGGATTAAGGCTCCAGTTCCTGCGGGGGCGTGGGTTCGAATCCCACCGCTACCACAGATTTTGCAGCGTGCAGGTGGCACTTGGGCCTCCCGAAGCTCCCCTTGCTACGGCCTTGTTCCCTCGCAGCTCGCGCTCTGCCCAAAGGTCCCCCTTAGGCTGCTGAAGCCTCGACTCTGCTCATTCTGCCCCTGCTTTCTGGAGCCCTTGCCCCCAAGTTGGGGGGGCTGCTCCAGCCCTTCTTGCCCCTGGTCCCAAGAGACCAGCTTCGCGACTGCCCCATACACAGTGGTGAGCAGGACCAGGGCGACCTGGGTGCCTGCAGGAGGCAGGACCAAGAGGAGCAGTGTGATACGGCAAGGAGGGAAATGGCGGTCGCCTCGAAGGAGGCGGAGCAGATGTGAAAAGCCTGGGAGTAGGGGCCTCTAGATACTAGGATGGCTGGGGAGAGGAAGGTGGGTAGCAGGCCGGGACCTGGAGCAAATGTTGGGCAGGCGGAAGTAGGGAAGCAGGGCGGTGGCGGCGGGGGCACGGAAAGACGGAGCCTGGGTGGGAGGGCCAGTTTTTGGAGGCTTAAGCCCCGGGTGGTTGTGCGGGTGCTGTGTTTATTGTTGCCCGACCGCACCCTCTGTATTTGCTTGGCAGGGAAATCCTGGGCGGTAGGAATTTGTGGCACCAGGTCAACCTTATGGAAGCCAAAGGGGACTTTCAGGCACAAGGTCAACCCCATGTATTCCTAAAGGGACTTTGAGGCACCAGGTCAACCCCATGGAAGCCAAAGGGGACTTTCAGGCACAGTGTCAACCCCATGTATTCCTAAGGGGTCTTTCAGGCACCAGGTCAACCCCATGGAAGCCAAAGGGGAGTTACAGGCAGAATGTCATCCCCATGTATTCCAAAGCTGACTTCCAGGCACCAGGTCAACCCCAATCACTCCTATGGGGACTTGCAGGCAGAATGTCAACCCCATGTATTCCTAAGGGGACTTTGAGGCACCAGGTCAACCCCATGGAAGCCAATGGGGACTTTCAGGCAGAATGTCAACCCCATGTGTTCCTAAGGGGACTTTCAGGCACCAGGTCTACCCCATTCACTGCTATGGGGACTTGCCAGCAATATGTCAACCCCATACATTGCTATGGGGACCTTGAGCCCCCAGGCCAACCTCATGCAAGCCTAAGGGGACCTTGAGGCTCTCGGTCAAGCCCGTGTAAGCTTATGGGGACTTCCAGGCAGAATGTCATCCCCAGACATTGTTATGGGGCCTTTCGGGCACCAGCTCAACCCCATGCAAGTCTATGGGGACTTGTAGGCAGACAGTCAACCCTGTGCATTCCTATGGGGTCTTCCAGGCACCAGGTCAACCCCATGCAAGCCAGCGGGGACTTCCAGGCACAATGTCAACCCCATGCATTCGTATGGGACCTTTCAGGCACCAGGTCAACCCCATGCAAGCCTCTGGCGATTGAGGTCACGAGACCGATTCGCTCTCTCCGCTCCCTCCATTTTTGGCCAAATGCCCTCTCGGCCCATGGCGAGCAAGGGCCGGAAACGCATTGCAAGTCAAGGGCCCGTGCTGAGAGCGAGCCGCCCCCACCTCCCCGGCCCCGTCAGGAGAAGGCGGGCTGGCCAGCGCGCCGCAGGGCGTGGGGCCCCACCGGGCTGAGGGCCAGGTTCTGGCTCCAGCCTCTTTGGCAGCCTGGGCCCCAAAGCCCACGTTGCCACCTCCTCAGCCCCCATGCTCCAGGTTTGGGGGCTGAAGCTGTATTCCCGGATGTCTTGCCCAGGTAGGAGGACCCCTCGGGGCTGCGGTCACAGCTCTTGGCAGGCCGCCTTCTCCCAGGCCCTTCCTTTGCAGCCAGCCTCCCTGCTCTGCTGGCCTTTCCTGAGTAGCGGCCGCCACGTTCTCGGGCTCCTCCTAGACCCAGTCGCCCAAATCCTCCTGCGATCCTTCCCTCTCCCTCCCGCCTCCAACACAGACACAGGTGCTCAACCCCTTCTTTCTTTGGTCCCCAAACTAGGAGGCAGGGGGGAGGAAGATGCCTTCACGGCCTGGCAACCGCGTTGGCTTCCTTTGCTTGCGCTGTGGTGCCTGGTGCCCAGGTCACTCGGTCCCATTCCTGGCGGGCTCTTCTCTGCTTCTGAGCACCTTCTCCTCCCTTCCCTCCGAGGCCACAGCTGCCCCGGGGCTGCCGCAGCTGCCCCGCCCCCACTCCCTCGGCAGGACTGTCACTGGAGGAGAGCCCACCGGCCTTCCCTTGCAAAGTTCCGTGAGCACGCTCCCCACCGCCTTTGGGGAAGGAGGCCGGAGAGCCCCACTCTCAGGCATGTCAAGGACAAAGCCACTTGGAGGGGCGGGAATCAGGTAGGGGAAGCAAAAGGCAAGCAGGGGGGAAACATAGCAGAGGATGGTTTCGATCCATCGACCTCTGGGTTATGGGCCCAGCACGCTCCCGCTGCGCCACTCTGCTGGGGCTGGCAGGCTGCCCTTCTGCCCCGACACCCTCTTGCCTCTCTGACAGGAAGCCAGCACCTCGCACAGTGAGGAGCAGTGCTTCCTTTCTCCTCCTCCCAGCCCACGCCTTCCCGCAGGCTCCCCACGCAGGCCAAAACCCGAGCCAGCGCTCTTCCTGGTGGCCATGCAACCGCCCGCCACAGATACCTGCAGAGCCCAGGTGGAAGGGCGCCCCTTCCTTTCTTCTGCCCGCGCCCCTCTTCTGAGCCTCTGACAGCAGCCTTTGACAGCGGGTTCTGCCTCCAGGCAATATGTTTTCAGGATCTGGGACCACGGAGTAGGACTGTGCATCACTCCAGCACGGCGGTCCACTGGTGCCCACGAGTATTGTGCCTGACGGGAGAAATGCCCCAGGCTGCATCCTCAACAGGGCCAGCCCAGTCCTGAGCAGCCCGTAGCACCCTTCGCGTTGTGTGTGGCTGGGGGTGTGCCTCCTCTCTTCATGTTGAGCCCTGCCTCACTTTCCCTGGCCCCAGGGGGAAGTCGAATGGAGGTGGAGGGCTTTTGCTTCCTGTCTTTTCAGACCCATGACCTGAACAGAGCTGTTTGTTGCAAAAGACCAGCAGCTGGTGCCCCGAGCTCACAGGGCTGGTTCGCAGAGCTAACTGCCGCCCAATAATCCGGTTGGCTTCTTGTGGGGAAGGAGAGCGCCCCTGAGAGAGAGAATGGCAATCGCCTTCCGAGCTGGAGAGCTGCTATTGTTTTCCCGTCCGGGTCCCTTGCCCTAGACCTGGCCGACGGACCCCGGTGGGCCGGAGGTGAGGGCTCCCGGTGGTGGTGCGGGACCAGGGGGCTGAGCCAGCCGGGCCTTCTTAGCGCAGCCGGCAGCGCGTCAGTCTCATAATCTGGAGGTCCTGAGTTCGAGCCTCAGAGAAGGCAGGCTTGCCTCTTGCTGCCTGAGCCAGGCGCCTTGCCTGCCACCCGGGGCAGGCTCCAGTCGCCTAAGCTTGGCCCCCCGCTGCCTTTTCTTCCCGGTGCTGGCCAGGAGGCAGGCGCCTGGTGTGTCCGCGCGGGTGGCGCTGGCGATGCTCTTCCTGGGCCGGCTTTGCCCAAGGTAGCGCACACCATGAACGCTGAGGGCCATGCCCAGCCCGGTCACTAGTGGCAGCCCCAGTCCCTGCTTCTTTTCTGCTGGGCTGGTGCGGTGTCAGGTGCGGGAGGTGGCGGAGGAAAAGCAGCCAGGCCGAAGCAGGTGCTTGGGCGCCCCGCAGAGAAAGTGGCCCAGCCTGGGGGAGCGTGGCCGAGCGGTCCAAGGCGCTGGATTAAGGCTCCAGTCTCTGCGGGGGCGTGGGTTCGAATCCCACCGCTACCACAGATTTTGCAGCGTGCAGGTGGCACTTGGGCCTCCCGAAGCTCCCCTTGCTACGGCCTTGTTCCCTCGCAGCTCGCGCTCTGCCCAAAGGTCCCCCTTAGGCTGCTGAAGCCTCGACTCTGCTCATTCTGCCCCTGCTTTCTGGAGCCCTTGCCCCCAAGTTGGGGGGGCTGCTCCAGCCCTTCTTGCCCCTGGTCCCAAGAGACCAGCTTCGCGACTGCCCCATACACAGTGGTGAGCAGGACCAGGGCGACCTGGGTGCCTGCAGGAGGCAGGACCAAGAGGAGCAGTGTGATACGGCAAGGAGGGAAATGGCGGTCGCCTCGAAGGAGGCGGAGCAGATGTGAAAAGCCTGGGAGTAGGGGCCTCTAGATACTAGGATGGCTGGGGAGAGGAAGGTGGGTAGCAGGCCGGGACCTGGAGCAAATGTTGGGCAGGCGGAAGTAGGGAAGCAGGGCGGTGGCGGCGGGGGCACGGAAAGACGGAGCCTGGGTGGGAGGGCCAGTTTTTGGAGGCTTAAGCCCCGGGTGGTTGTGCGGGTGCTGTGTTTATTGTTGCCCGACCGCACCCTCTGTATTTGCTTGGCAGGGAAATCCTGGGCGGTAGGAATTTGTGGCACCAGGTCAACCTTATGGAAGCCAAAGGGGACTTTCAGGCACAAGGTCAACCCCATGTATTCCTAAAGGGACTTTGAGGCACCAGGTCAACCCCATGGAAGCCAAAGGGGACTTTCAGGCACAGTGTCAACCCCATGTATTCCTAAGGGGTCTTTCAGGCACCAGGTCAACCCCATGGAAGCCAAAGGGGAGTTACAGGCAGAATGTCATCCCCATGTATTCCAAAGCTGACTTCCAGGCACCAGGTCAACCCCAATCACTCCTATGGGGACTTGCAGGCAGAATGTCAACCCCATGTATTCCTAAGGGGACTTTGAGGCACCAGGTCAACCCCATGGAAGCCAATGGGGACTTTCAGGCAGAATGTCAACCCCATGTGTTCCTAAGGGGACTTTCAGGCACCAGGTCTACCCCATTCACTGCTATGGGGACTTGCCAGCAATATGTCAACCCCATACATTGCTATGGGGACCTTGAGCCCCCAGGCCAACCTCATGCAAGCCTAAGGGGACCTTGAGGCTCTCGGTCAAGCCCGTGTAAGCTTATGGGGACTTCCAGGCAGAATGTCATCCCCAGACATTGTTATGGGGCCTTTCGGGCACCAGCTCAACCCCATGCAAGTCTATGGGGACTTGTAGGCAGACAGTCAACCCTGTGCATTCCTATGGGGTCTTCCAGGCACCAGGTCAACCCCATGCAAGCCAGCGGGGACTTCCAGGCACAATGTCAACCCCATGCATTCGTATGGGACCTTTCAGGCACCAGGTCAACCCCATGCAAGCCTCTGGCGATTGAGGTCACGAGACCGATTCGCTCTCTCCGCTCCCTCCATTTTTGGCCAAATGCCCTCTCGGCCCATGGCGAGCAAGGGCCGGAAACGCATTGCAAGTCAAGGGCCCGTGCTGAGAGCGAGCCGCCCCCACCTCCCCGGCCCCGTCAGGAGAAGGCGGGCTGGCCAGCGCGCCGCAGGGCGTGGGGCCCCACCGGGCTGAGGGCCAGGTTCTGGCTCCAGCCTCTTTGGCAGCCTGGGCCCCAAAGCCCACGTTGCCACCTCCTCAGCCCCCACGCTCCAGGTTTGGGGGCTGAAGCTGTATTCCCGGATGTCTTGCCCAGGTAGGAGGACCCCTCGGGGCTGCGGTCACAGCTCTTGGCAGGCCGCCTTCTCCCAGGCCCTTCCTTTGCAGCCAGCCTCCCTGCTCTGCTGGCCTTTCCTGAGTAGCGGCCGCCACGTTCTCGGGCTCCTCCTAGACCCAGTCGCCCAAATCCTCCTGCGATCCTTCCCTCTCCCTCCCGCCTCCAACACAGACACAGGTGCTCAACCCCTTCTTTCTTTGGTCCCCAAACTAGGAGGCAGGGGGGAGGAAGATGCCTTCACGGCCTGGCAACCGCGTTGGCTTCCTTTGCTTGCGCTGTGGTGCCTGGTGCCCAGGTCACTCGGTCCCATTCCTGGCGGGCTCTTCTCTGCTTCTGAGCACCTTCTCCTCCCTTCCCTCCGAGGCCACAGCTGCCCCGGGGCTGCCGCAGCTGCCCCGCCCCCACTCCCTCGGCAGGACTGTCACTGGAGGAGAGCCCACCGGCCTTCCCTTGCAAAGTTCCGTGAGCACGCTCCCCACCGCCTTTGGGGAAGGAGGCCGGAGAGCCCCACTCTCAGGCATGTCAAGGACAAAGCCACTTGGAGGGGCGGGAATCAGGTAGGGGAAGCAAAAGGCAAGCAGGGGGGAAACATAGCAGAGGATGGTTTCGATCCATCGACCTCTGGGTTATGGGCCCAGCACGCTCCCGCTGCGCCACTCTGCTGGGGCTGGCAGGCTGCCCTTCTGCCCCGACACCCTCTTGCCTCTCTGACAGGAAGCCAGCACCTCGCACAGTGAGGAGCAGTGCTTCCTTTCTCCTCCTCCCAGCCCACGCCTTCCCGCAGGCTCCCCACGCAGGCCAAAACCCGAGCCAGCGCTCTTCCTGGTGGCCATGCAACCGCCGGCCACAGATACCTGCAGAGCCCAGGTGGAAGGGCGCCCCTTCCTTTCTTCTGCCCGCGCCCCTCTTCTGAGCCTCTGACAGCAGCCTTTGACAGCGGGTTCTGCCTCCAGGCAATATGTTTTCAGGATCTGGGACCACGGAGTAGGACTGTGCATCACTCCAGCACGGCGGTCCACTGGTGCCCACGAGTATTGTGCCTGACGGGAGAAATGCCCCAGGCTGCATCCTCAACAGGGCCAGCCCAGTCCTGAGCAGCCCGTAGCACCCTTCGCGTTGTGTGTGGCTGGGGGTGTGCCTCCTCTCTTCATGTTGAGCCCTGCCTCACTTTCCCTGGCCCCAGGGGGAAGTCGAATGGAGGTGGAGGGCTTTTGCTTCCTGTCTTTTCAGACCCATGACCTGAACAGAGCTGTTTGTTGCAAAAGACCAGCAGCTGGTGCCCCGAGCTCACAGGGCTGGTTCGCAGAGCTAACTGCCGCCCAATAATCCGGTTGGCTTCTTGTGGGGAAGGAGAGCGCCCCTGAGAGAGAGAATGGCAATCGCCTTCCGAGCTGGAGAGCTGCTATTGTTTTCCCGTCCGGGTCCCTTGCCCTAGACCTGGCCGACGGACCCCGGTGGGCCGGAGGTGAGGGCTCCCGGTGGTGGTGCGGGACCAGGGGGCTGAGCCAGCCGGGCCTTCTTAGCGCAGCCGGCAGCGCGTCAGTCTCATAATCTGGAGGTCCTGAGTTTGAGCCTCAGAGAAGGCAGGCTTGCCTCTTGCTGCCTGAGCCAGGCGCCTTGCCTGCCACCCGGGGCAGGCTCCAGTCGCCTAAGCTTGGCCCCCCGCTGCCTTTTCTTCCCGGTGCTGGCCAGGAGGCAGGCGCCTGGTGTGTCCGCGCGGGTGGCGCTGGCGATGCTCTTCCTGGGCCGGCTTTGCCCAAGGTAGCGCACACCATGAACGCTGAGGGCCATGCCCAGCCCGGTCACTAGTGGCAGCCCCAGTCCCTGCTTCTTTTCTGCTGGGCTGGTGCGGTGTCAGGTGCGGGAGGTGGCGGAGGAAAAGCAGCCAGGCCGAAGCAGGTGCTTGGGCGCCCCGCAGAGAAAGTGGCCCAGCCTGGGGGAGCGTGGCCGAGCGGTCCAAGGCGCTGGATTAAGGCTCCAGTTCCTGCGGGGGCGTGGGTTCGAATCCCACCGCTACCACAGATTTTGCAGCGTGCAGGTGGCACTTGGGCCTCCCGAAGCTCCCCTTGCTACGGCCTTGTTCCCTCGCAGCTCGCGCTCTGCCCAAAGGTCCCCCTTAGGCTGCTGAAGCCTCGACTCTGCTCATTCTGCCCCTGCTTTCTGGAGCCCTTGCCCCCAAGTTGGGGGGGCTGCTCCAGCCCTTCTTGCCCTGGTCCCAAGAGACCAGCTTCGCGACTGCCCCATACACAGTGGTGAGCAGGACCAGGGCGACCTGGGTGCCTGCAGGAGGCAGGACCAAGAGGAGCAGTGTGATACGGCAAGGAGGGAAATGGCGGTCGCCTCGAAGGAGGCGGAGCAGATGTGAAAAGCCTGGGAGTAGGGGCCTCTAGATACTAGGATGGCTGGGGAGAGGAAGGTGGGTAGCAGGCCGGGACCTGGAGCAAATGTTGGGCAGGCGGAAGTAGGGAAGCAGGGCGGTGGCGGCGGGGGCACGGAAAGACGGAGCCTGGGTGGGAGGGCCAGTTTTTGGAGGCTTAAGCCCCGGGTGGTTGTGCGGGTGCTGTGTTTATTGTTGCCCGACCGCACCCTCTGTATTTGCTTGGCAGGGAAATCCTGGGCGGTAGGAATTTGTGGCACCAGGTCAACCTTATGGAAGCCAAAGGGGACTTTCAGGCACAAGGTCAACCCCATGTATTCCTAAAGGGACTTTGAGGCACCAGGTCAACCCCATGGAAGCCAAAGGGGACTTTCAGGCACAGTGTCAACCCCATGTATTCCTAAGGGGTCTTTCAGGCACCAGGTCAACCCCATGGAAGCCAAAGGGGAGTTACAGGCAGAATGTCATCCCCATGTATTCCAAAGCTGACTTCCAGGCACCAGGTCAACCCCAATCACTCCTATGGGGACTTGCAGGCAGAATGTCAACCCCATGTATTCCTAAGGGGACTTTGAGGCACCAGGTCAACCCCATGGAAGCCAAAGGGGAGTTTCAGGCAGAATGTCACCCCCATGTATTCCAAAGGTGACTTCCAGGCACCAGATCAACCCCAATCACTCCTATGGGGATTTACAGGCAGAATGTTAACCCCGTGTATTCCTAAGGGGACTTTGAGGCACCATGTCAACCCCATGGTAGCCAATGGGGACTTGCAGGCAGAATGTCAACCCCATGTATTCCTAAGGGGACTTTGAGGCACCAGGTCAGCCCCATGGAAGCCAAAGGGGACTTTGAGTCACAATGTCAACCCCATGTATTCCTAAGGGGACGTCCAGGCACCAGGTCAACCCCATGGAAGCCAATGGGGACTTTCAGGCAGAATGTCAACCCCATGTATTCCTAAGGGGACTTGGAGGCACCAGGTCAACCCCATGGTAGCCAATGGGGACTTGCAGGCAGGATGTCAACCCCGTGTATTCCTAAGCGGACTTTGAGGCACCAGGTCAACCCCATGGAAGCCAAAGGGCACTTTCAGTCCCAATGTCAACCCCTTGCATTCCTAAGGGGACTTTCAGGCACCAGGTCAACCCCATGGAAGCCAATGGGGACTTTCAGGCAGAATGTCAACCCCATGTATTCCTAAGGGGACTTTGAGGCACCAGGTCAGCCCCATGCAAGCCAATGGGGACTTGCAGGCACAATGTCAACCCCGTGTATTCCTAAGCGGACTTTGAGGCACCAGGTCAACCCCATGGAAGCCAAAGGGGACTTTCAGGCACAATGTCAACCCCGTGTATTCCTAAGGGGTCTTTCAGGCACCAGGTCAACCCCATGGAAGCCAAAGGGGAGTTTCAGGCAGAATGTCACCCCCCTGTATTCCAAAGGTGACTTCCAGGCACCAGATCAACCCCAATCACTCCTAAGGGGACTTGCAGGCAGAATGTCAACCCCATGTATTCCTAAGGGGACTTTGAGGCACCAGGTCAACCCCATGGAAGCCAATGGGGACTTTCAGGCAGAATGTCAACCCCATGTGTTCCTAAGGGGACTTTCAGGCACCAGGTCTACCCCATTCACTGCTATGGGGACTTGCCAGCAATATGTCAACCCCATACATTGCTATGGGGACCTTGAGCCCCCAGGCCAACCTCATGCAAGCCTAAGGGGACCTTGAGGCTCTCGGTCAAGCCCGTGTAAGCTTATGGGGACTTCCAGGCAGAATGTCATCCCCAGACATTGTTATGGGGCCTTTCGGGCACCAGCTCAACCCCATGCAAGTCTATGGGGACTTGTAGGCAGACAGTCAACCCTGTGCATTCCTATGGGGTCTTCCAGGCACCAGGTCAACCCCATGCAAGCCAGCGGGGACTTCCAGGCACAATGTCAACCCCATGCATTCGTATGGGACCTTTCAGGCACCAGGTCAACCCCATGCAAGCCTCTGGCGATTGAGGTCACGAGACCGATTCGCTCTCTCCGCTCCCTCCATTTTTGGCCAAATGCCCTCTCGGCCCATGGCGAGCAAGGGCCGGAAACGCATTGCAAGTCAAGGGCCCGTGCTGAGAGCGAGCCGCCCCCACCTCCCCGGCCCCGTCAGGAGAAGGCGGGCTGGCCAGCGCGCCGCAGGGCGTGGGGCCCCACCGGGCTGAGGGCCAGGTTCTGGCTCCAGCCTCTTTGGCAGCCTGGGCCCCAAAGCCCACGTTGCCACCTCCTCAGCCCCCACGCTCCAGGTTTGGGGGCTGAAGCTGTATTCCCGGATGTCTTGCCCAGGTAGGAGGACCCCTCGGGGCTGCGGTCACAGCTCTTGGCAGGCCGCCTTCTCCCAGGCCCTTCCTTTGCAGCCAGCCTCCCTGCTCTGCTGGCCTTTCCTGAGTAGCGGCCGCCACGTTCTCGGGCTCCTCCTAGACCCAGTCGCCCAAATCCTCCTGCGATCCTTCCCTCTCCCTCCCGCCTCCAACACAGACACAGGTGCTCAACCCCTTCTTTCTTTGGTCCCCAAACTAGGAGGCAGGGGGGAGGAAGATGCCTTCACGGCCTGGCAACCGCGTTGGCTTCCTTTGCTTGCGCTGTGGTGCCTGGTGCCCAGGTCACTCGGTCCCATTCCTGGCGGGCTCTTCTCTGCTTCTGAGCACCTTCTCCTCCCTTCCCTCCGAGGCCACAGCTGCCCCGGGGCTGCCGCAGCTGCCCCGCCCCCACTCCCTCGGCAGGACTGTCACTGGAGGAGAGCCCACCGGCCTTCCCTTGCAAAGTTCCGTGAGCACGCTCCCCACCGCCTTTGGGGAAGGAGGCCGGAGAGCCCCACTCTCAGGCATGTCAAGGACAAAGCCACTTGGAGGGGCGGGAATCAGGTAGGGGAAGCAAAAGGCAAGCAGGGGGGAAACATAGCAGAGGATGGTTTCGATCCATCGACCTCTGGGTTATGGGCCCAGCACGCTCCCGCTGCGCCACTCTGCTGGGGCTGGCAGGCTGCCCTTCTGCCCCGACACCCTCTTGCCTCTCTGACAGGAAGCCAGCACCTCGCACAGTGAGGAGCAGTGCTTCCTTTCTCCTCCTCCCAGCCCACGCCTTCCCGCAGGCTCCCCACGCAGGCCAAAACCCGAGCCAGCGCTCTTCCTGGTGGCCATGCAACCGCCGGCCACAGATACCTGCAGAGCCCAGGTGGAAGGGCGCCCCTTCCTTTCTTCTGCCCGCGCCCCTCTTCTGAGCCTCTGACAGCAGCCTTTGACAGCGGGTTCTGCCTCCAGGCAATATGTTTTCAGGATCTGGGACCACGGAGTAGGACTGTGCATCACTCCAGCACGGCGGTCCACTGGTGCCCACGAGTATTGTGCCTGACGGGAGAAATGCCCCAGGCTGCATCCTCAACAGGGCCAGCCCAGTCCTGAGCAGCCCGTAGCACCCTTCGCGTTGTGTGTGGCTGGGGGTGTGCCTCCTCTCTTCATGTTGAGCCCTGCCTCACTTTCCCTGGCCCCAGGGGGAAGTCGAATGGAGGTGGAGGGCTTTTGCTTCCTGTCTTTTCAGACCCATGACCTGAACAGAGCTGTTTGTTGCAAAAGACCAGCAGCTGGTGCCCCGAGCTCACAGGGCTGGTTCGCAGAGCTAACTGCCGCCCAATAATCCGGTTGGCTTCTTGTGGGGAAGGAGAGCGCCCCTGAGAGAGAGAATGGCAATCGCCTTCCGAGCTGGAGAGCTGCTATTGTTTTCCCGTCCGGGTCCCTTGCCCTAGACCTGGCCGACGGACCCCGGTGGGCCGGAGGTGAGGGCTCCCGGTGGTGGTGCGGGACCAGGGGGCTGAGCCAGCCGGGCCTTCTTAGCGCAGCCGGCAGCGCGTCAGTCTCATAATCTGGAGGTCCTGAGTTCGAGCCTCAGAGAAGGCAGGCTTGCCTCTTGCTGCCTGAGCCAGGCGCCTTGCCTGCCACCCGGGGCAGGCTCCAGTCGCCTAAGCTTGGCCCCCCGCTGCCTTTTCTTCCCGGTGCTGGCCAGGAGGCAGGCGCCTGGTGTGTCCGCGCGGGTGGCGCTGGCGATGCTCTTCCTGGGCCGGCTTTGCCCAAGGTAGCGCACACCATGAACGCTGAGGGCCATGCCCAGCCCGGTCACTAGTGGCAGCCCCAGTCCCTGCTTCTTTTCTGCTGGGCTGGTGCGGTGTCAGGTGCGGGAGGTGGCGGAGGAAAAGCAGCCAGGCCGAAGCAGGTGCTTGGGCGCCCCGCAGAGAAAGTGGCCCAGCCTGGGGGAGCGTGGCCGAGCGGTCCAAGGCGCTGGATTAAGGCTCCAGTTCCTGCGGGGGCGTGGGTTCGAATCCCACCGCTACCACAGATTTTGCAGCGTGCAGGTGGCACTTGGGCCTCCCGAAGCTCCCCTTGCTACGGCCTTGTTCCCTCGCAGCTCGCGCTCTGCCCAAAGGTCCCCCTTAGGCTGCTGAAGCCTCGACTCTGCTCATTCTGCCCCTGCTTTCTGGAGCCCTTGCCCCCAAGTTGGGGGGGCTGCTCCAGCCCTTCTTGCCCTGGTCCCAAGAGACCAGCTTCGCGACTGCCCCATACACAGTGGTGAGCAGGACCAGGGCGACCTGGGTGCCTGCAGGAGGCAGGACCAAGAGGAGCAGTGTGATACGGCAAGGAGGGAAATGGCGGTCGCCTCGAAGGAGGCGGAGCAGATGTGAAAAGCCTGGGAGTAGGGGCCTCTAGAAACTAGGATGGCTGGGGAGAGGAAGGTGGGTAGCAGGCCGGGACCTGGAGCAAATGTTGGGCAGGCGGAAGTAGGGAAGCAGGGCGGTGGCGGCGGGGGCACGGAAAGACGGAGCCTGGGTGGGAGGGCCAGTTTTTGGAGGCTTAAGCCCCGGGTGGTTGTGCGGGTGCTGTGTTTATTGTTGCCCGACCGCACCCTCTGTATTTGCTTGGCAGGGAAATCCTGGGCGGTAGGAATTTGTGGCACCAGGTCAACCTTATGGAAGCCAAAGGGGACTTTCAGGCACAAGGTCAACCCCATGTATTCCTAAAGGGACTTTGAGGCACCAGGTCAACCCCATGGAAGCCAAAGGGGACTTTCAGGCACAGTGTCAACCCCATGTATTCCTAAGGGGTCTTTCAGGCACCAGGTCAACCCCATGGAAGCCAAAGGGGAGTTACAGGCAGAATGTCATCCCCATGTATTCCAAAGCTGACTTCCAGGCACCAGGTCAACCCCAATCACTCCTATGGGGACTTGCAGGCAGAATGTCAACCCCATGTATTCCTAAGGGGACTTTGAGGCACCAGGTCAACCCCATGGAAGCCAAAGGGGACTTTCAGGCACAATGTCAACCCCGTGTATTCCTAAGGGGTCTTTCAGGCACCAGGTCAACCCCATGGAAGCCAAAGGGGAGTTTCAGGCAGAATGTCACCCCCCTGTATTCCAAAGGTGACTTCCAGGCACCAGATCAACCCCAATCACTCCTATGGGGACTTGCAGGCGGAATGTCAACCCCATGTATTCCTAAGGGGACTTTGAGGCACCAGGTCAACCCCATGGAAGCCAATGGGGACTTTCAGGCAGAATGTCAACCCCATGTGTTCCTAAGGGGACTTTCAGGCACCAGGTCTACCCCATTCACTGCTATGGGGACTTGCCAGCAATATGTCAACCCCATACATTGCTATGGGGACCTTGAGCCCCCAGGCCAACCTCATGCAAGCCTAAGGGGACCTTGAGGCTCTCGGTCAAGCCCGTGTAAGCTTATGGGGACTTCCAGGCAGAATGTCATCCCCAGACATTGTTATGGGGCCTTTCGGGCACCAGCTCAACCCCATGCAAGTCTATGGGGACTTGTAGGCAGACAGTCAACCCTGTGCATTCCTATGGGGTCTTCCAGGCACCAGGTCAACCCCATGCAAGCCAGTGGGGACTTCCAGGCACAATGTCAACCCCATGCATTCGTATGGGACCTTTCAGGCACCAGGTCAACCCCATGCAAGCCTCTGGCGTTTGAGGTCACGAGACCGATTCGCTCTCTCCGCTCCCTCCATTTTTGGCCAAATGCCCTCTCGGCCCATGGCGAGCAAGGGCCGGAAACGCATTGCAACTCAAGGGCCCGTGCTGAGAGCGAGCCGCCCCCACCTCCCCGGCCCCGTCAGGAGAAGGCGGGCTGGCCAGCGCGCCGCAGGGCGTGGGGCCCCACCGGGCTGAGGGCCAGGTTCTGGCTCCAGCCTCTTTGGCAGCCTGGGCCCCAAAGCCCACGTTGCCACCTCCTCAGCCCCCACGCTCCAGGTTTGGGGGCTGAAGCTGTATTCCCGGATGTCTTGCCCAGGTAGGAGGACCCCTCGGGGCTGCGGTCACAGCTCTTGGCAGGCCGCCTTCTCCCAGGCCCTTCCTTTGCAGCCAGCCTCCCTGCTCTGCTGGCCTTTCCTGAGTAGCGGCCGCCACGTTCTCGGGCTCCTCCTAGACCCAGTCCCCCAAATCCTCCTGCGATCCTTCCCTCTCCCTCCCGCCTCCAACACAGACACAGGTGCTCAACCCCTTCTTTCTTTGGTCCCCAAACTAGGAGGCAGGGGGGAGGAAGATGCCTTCACGGCCTGGCAACCGCGTTGGCTTCCTTTGCTTGCGCTGTGGTGCCTGGTGCCCAGGTCACTCGGTCCCATTCCTGGCGGGCTCTTCTCTGCTTCTGAGCACCTTCTCCTCCCTTTCCTCCGAGGCCACAGCTGCCCCGGGGCTGCCGCAGCTGCCCCGCCCCCACTCCCTCGGCAGGACTGTCACTGGAGGAGAGCCCACCGGCCTTCCCTTGCAAAGTTCCGTGAGCACGCTCCCCACCGCCTTTGGGGAAGGAGGCCGGAGAGCCCCACTCTCAGGCATGTCAAGGACAAAGCCACTTGGAGGGGCGGGAATCAGGTAGGGGAAGCAAAAGGCAAGCAGGGGGGAAACATAGCAGAGGATGGTTTCGATCCATCGACCTCTGGGTTATGGGCCCAGCACGCTCCCGCTGCGCCACTCTGCTGGGGCTGGCAGGCTGCCCTTCTGCCCCGACACCCTCTTGCCTCTCTGACAGGAAGCCAGCACCTCGCACAGTGAGGAGCAGTGCTTCCTTTCTCCTCCTCCCAGCCCACGCCTTCCCGCAGGCTCCCCACGCAGGCCAAAACCCGAGCCAGCGCTCTTCCTGGTGGCCATGCAACCGCCGGCCACAGATACCTGCAGAGCCCAGGTGGAAGGGCGCCCCTTCCTTTCTTCTGCCCGCGCCCCTCTTCTGAGCCTCTGACAGCAGCCTTTGACAGCGGGTTCTGCCTCCAGGCAATATGTTTTCAGGATCTGGGACCACGGAGTAGGACTGTGCATCACTCCAGCACGGCGGTCCACTGGTGCCCACGAGTATTGTGCCTGACGGGAGAAATGCCCCAGGCTGCATCCTCAACAGGGCCAGCCCAGTCCTGAGCAGCCCGTAGCACCCTTCGCGTTGTGTGTGGCTGGGGGTGTGCCTCCTCTCTTCATGTTGAGCCCTGCCTCACTTTCCCTGGCCCCAGGGGGAAGTCGAATGGAGGTGGAGGGCTTTTGCTTCCTGTCTTTTCAGACCCATGACCTGAACAGAGCTGTTTGTTGCAAAAGACCAGCAGCTGGTGCCCCGAGCTCACAGGGCTGGTTCGCAGAGCTAACTGCCGCCCAATAATCCGGTTGGGTTCTTGTGGGGAAGGAGAGCGCCCCTGAGAGAGAGAATGGCAATCGCCTTCCGAGCTGGAGAGCTGCTATTGTTTTCCCGTCCGGGTCCCTTGCCCTAGACCTGGCCGACGGACCCCGGTGGGCCGGAGGTGAGGGCTCCCGGTGGTGGTGCGGGACCAGGGGGCTGAGCCAGCCGGGCCTTCTTAGCGCAGCCGGCAGCGCGTCAGTCTCATAATCTGGAGGTCCTGAGTTCGAGCCTCAGAGAAGGCAGGCTTGCCTCTTGCTGCCTGAGCCAGGCGCCTTGCCTGCCACCCGGGGCAGGCTCCAGTCGCCTAAGCTTGGCCCCCCGCTGCCTTTTCTTCCCGGTGCTGGCCAGGAGGCAGGCGCCTGGTGTGTCCGCGCAGGTGGCGCTGGCGATGCTCTTCCTGGGCCGGCTTTGCCCAAGGTAGCGCACACCATGAACGCTGAGGGCCATGCCCAGCCCGGTCACTAGTGGCAGCCCCAGTCCCTGCTTCTTTTCTGCTGGGCTGGTGCGGTGTCAGGTGCGGGAGGTGGCGGAGGAAAAGCAGCCAGGCCGAAGCAGGTGCTTGGGCGCCCCGCAGAGAAAGTGGCCCAGCCTGGGGGAGCGTGGCCGAGCAGTCCAAGGCGCTGGATTAAGGCTCCAGTCTCTGCGGGGGCGTGGGTTCGAATCCCACCGCTGCCACAGATTTTGCAGCGTGCAGGTGGCACTTGGGCCTCCCGAAGCTCCCCTTGCTACGGCCTTGTTCCCTCGCAGCTCGCCCTCTGCCCAAAGGTCCCCCTTAGGCTGCTGAAGCCTCGACTCTGCTCATTCTGCCCCTGCTTTCTGGAGCCCTTGCCCCCAAGTTGGGGGGGCTGCTCCAGCCCTTCTTGCCCCTGGTCCCAAGAGACCAGCTTCGTGACTTCCCCATACACAGTGGTGAGCAGGACCAGGGCGACCTGGGTGCCTGCAGGAGGCAGGACCAAGAGGAGCAGTGTGATACGGCAAGGAGGGAAATGGCGGTCGCCTCGAAGGAGGCGGAGCAGATGTGAAAAGCCTGGGAGTAGGGGCCTCTAGATACTAGGATGGCTGGGGAGAGGAAGGTGGGTAGCAGGCCGGGACCTGGAGCAAATGTTGGGCAGGCGGAAGTAGGGAAGCAGGGCGGTGGCGGCGGGGGCAGGGAAAGACGGAGCCTGGGTGGGGGGGCCAGTTTTTGGAGGCTTAAGCCCCGGGTGGTTGTGCGGGTGCTGTGTTTGTTGTTGCCCGACCGCACCCTCTGTATTTGCTTGGCAGGGAAATCCTGGGCGGTAGGAATTTGTGGCACCAGGTCAACCTTATGGAAGCCAAAGGGGACTTTCAGGCACAAGGTCAACCCCATGTATTCCTAAAGGGTCTTTGAGGCACCAGGTCAACCCCATGGAAGCCAAACGGGACTTTCAGGCACAAGGTCAACCCCATGTATTCCTAAAGGGTTCTTTGAGGCACCAGGTCAACCCCATGGAAGTCAAAGGGGACTTTCAGGCACAATGTCAACCCCGTGTATTCCTAAGGGGTCTTTCAGGCACCAGGTCAACCCCATGGAAGCCAAAGGGGAGTTACAGGCAGAATGTCACCCCCATGTATTCCAAAGCTGACTTCCAGGCACCAGGTCAACCCCAATCACTCCTATGGGGACTTGCAGGCAGAATGTCAACCCCATGTATTCCTAAGGGGACTTTGAGGCACCAGGTCAACCCCATGGAAGCCAAAGGGGAGTTTCAGGCAGAATGTCACCCCCATGTATTCCAAAGGTGACTTCCAGGCACCAGATCAACCCCAATCACTCCTATGGGGATTTACAGGCAGAATGTTAACCCCGTGTATTCCTAAGGGGACTTTGAGGCACCAGGTCAACCCCATGGTAGCCAATGGGGACTTGCAGGCAGAATGTCAACCCCATGTATTCCTAAGGGGACTTTGAGGCACCAGGTCAGCCCCATTGAAGCCAAAGGGGACTTTGAGTCACAATGTCAACCCCATGTATTCCTAAGGGGACGTCCAGGCACCAGGTCAACCCCATGGAAGCCAATGGGGACTTTCAGGCAGAATGTCAACCCATTGTATTCCTAAGGGGACTTGGAGGCACCAGGTCAACCCCATCATAGCCAATGGGGACTTGCAGGCAGGATGTCAACCCCGTGTATTCCTAAGCGGACTTTGAGGCACCAGGTTAACCCCATGGAAGCCAAAGGGCACTTTCAGTCACAATGTCAACCCCTTGCATTCCTAAGGGGACTTTCAGGCACCAGGTCAACCCCATGGAAGCCAAAGGGGAGTTACAGGCAGAATGTCACCCCCATGTATTCCAAAGCTGACTTCCAGGCACCAGGTCAACCCCAATCACTCCTATGGGGACTTGCAGGCAGAATGTCAACCCCATGTATTCCTAAGGGGACTTTGAGGCACCAGGTCAACCCCATGGAAGCCAAAGGGGAGTTTCAGGCAGAATGTCACCCCCATGTATTCCAAAGGTGACTTCCAGGCACCATATCAACCCCAATCACTCCTATGGGGATTTACAGGCAGAATGTTAACCCCGTGTATTCCTAAGGGGACTTTGAGGCACCAGGTCAACCCCATGGTAGCCAATGGGGACTTGCAGGCAGAATGTCAACCCCATGTATTCCTAAGGGGACTTTGAGGCACCAGGTCAGCCCCATGGAAGCCAAAGGGGACTTTGAGTCACAATGTCAACCCCATGTATTCCTAAGGGGACGTCCAGGCACCAGGTCAACCCCATGGAAGCCAATGGGGACTTTCAGGCAGAATGTCAACCCCATGTATTCCTAAGGGGACTTGGAGGCACCAGGTCAACCCCATGGTAGCCAATGGGGACTTGCAGGCAGGATGTCAACCCCGTGTATTCCTAAGCGGACTTTGAGGCACCAGGTCAACCCCATGGAAGCCAAAGGGCACTTTCAGTCACAATGTCAACCCCTTGCATTCCTAAGGGGACTTTCAGGCACCAGGTCAACCCCATGGAAGCCAATGGGGACTTTCAGGCAGAATGTCAACCCCATGTATTCCTAAGGGGACTTTGAGGCACCAGGTAGCCCCATGCAAGCCAATGGGGACTTGCAGGCACAATGTCAACCCCGTGTATTCCTAAGCGGACTTTGAGGCACCAGAGTCAACCCCATGGAAGCCAAAGGGGACTTTCAGGCACAATGTCAACCCCGTGTATTCCTAAGGGGTCTTTCAGGCACCAAGTCAACCCAATGGAAGCCAAAGGGGAGTTTCAGGCAGAATGTCACCCCCCTGTATTCCAAAGGTGACTTCCAGGCACCAGATCAACCCCAATCACTCCTATGGGGACTTGCAGGCGGAATGTCAACCCCATGTGTTCCTAAGGGGACTTTCAGGCACCAGGTCTACCCCATGCACTGCTATTGGGACTTGCCAGCAATATGTCAACCCCATACATTGCTATGGGGACCTTGAGCCCCCAGGCCAACCTCATGCAAGCCTAAGGGGACCTTGAGGCTCTCGGTCAAGCCCGTGTAAGCTTATGGGGACTTCCAGGCACAATGTCATCCCCAGACATTGTTATGGGGCCTTTCGGGCACCAGCTCAACCCCATGCAAGTCTATGGGGACTTGTAGGCAGACAGTCAACCCTGTGCATTCCTATGGGGTCCTCCAGGCACCAGGTCAACCCCATGCAAGCCAGTGGGGACTTCCAGGCACAATGTCAACCCCATGCATTCCTATGGGACCTTTCAGGCACCAGGTCAACCCCATGCAAGCCTCTGGCGTTTGAGGTCACGAGACCGATTCGCTCTCTCCGCTCCCTCCATTTTTGGCCAAATGCCCTCTCGGCCCATGGCGAGCAAGGGCCGGAAACGCATTGCAAGTCAAGGGCCCGTGCTGAGAGCGAGCCGCCCCCACCTCCCCGGCCCCGTCAGGAGAAGGCGGGCTGGCCAGCGCGCCGCAGGGCGTGGGGCCCTGTGGCGAGCCAGTAGGGGGCGCTCCTGCGTTGAGCCGCCCACCTCCCTGCGCCCGACCACCTTCCAGGCTCTGAGTGCCTCCTTTAGGGTGCCTCCCGTCCGGCCGACCCCTTCCCTGGAGCACACCCGCTAGCCTGGGGTCCCGCTGCCACCATCCAAGGCTCTGGACTCACTTCTGGCTCTGCGCGCCTTGGAGAACGCAGGCCTGATCGTCCAATGGGTACTAGATCCAATACAAGCACTTGGGGCACTTCCCCAAGTCAGGGGCTTATTAGGAAGCCTCCCTTAGTCCACAGACCTAAGGGGCCTCCTTGGCATAATTTAGACCCACCCCTCAATAAGTCTCCCACACCGGTCACAAAGGAGAACTTTATTGATTACAGGGGGTAGGGCGGAAACAGGGTAAAAGGTAGAGCAGTATCATAGAAATCTTACAGGAATATCAAAGGAATCCCATAGAGCAAACCAGGGTGGCTGAGGTAGCCGTTTAAACGCATCTGAGTTACTGAAACTAAATATCTAATCGGATCTTTAGTAGCTTACTCACTCTCATCGTCCAGAGGTGGTTGTTGTTTCCTCTGGAGGCAGGGCACTCTTGGAGCATGCGGTGATGAGGAGAGAGCCAGGCTCAGATTCACCTGGATGACCGCATGGCTAATGGCTGACTGACCTTCTTCTTGGACCGAGCCCTTAAATAACCTCTCTGACCTCAGCAGCCCGGTCCAATCGAAGCTGCCAATACTGGCCACAAGCCGACCCATCTCCCCAGCATCCCTGGCTACCTGGGCCCGCGCAGGGCCGGGTCTTTCCTCCCTGCCCAGGTGACCAGAGCATCGCCTCCCAGGCGCCAGGCTTTTGTCATGCAGACCAGGTGGGAGATCCCCGCCCTGAGGGATTCAACACCCGCCTCCCAGGCTGGCTGAGACAGGTCTCTGGAGAGGGGCACCGACGGTGGCATTTCTGCCACAGGCCCCACCGGGCTGAGGGCCAGGTTCTGGCTCCAGCCTCTTTGGCAGCCTGGGCCCCAAAGCCCACGTTGCCACCTCCTCAGCCCCCACGCTCCAGGTTTGGGGGCTGAAGCTGTATTCCCGGATGTCTTGCCCAGGTAGGAGGACCCCTCGGGGCTGCGGTCACAGCTCTTGGCAGGCCGCCTTCTCCCAGGCCCTTCCTTTGCAGCCAGCCTCCCTGCTCTGCTGGCCTTTCCTGAGTAGCGGCCGCCACGTTCTCGGGCTCCTCCTAGACCCAGTCCCCCAAATCCTCCTGCGATCCTTCCCTCTCCCTCCCGCCTCCAACACAGACACAGGTGCTCAACCCCTTCTTTCTTTGGTCCCCAAACTAGGAGGCAGGGGGGAGGAAGATGCCTTCACGGCCTGGCAACCGCGTTGGCTTCCTTTGCTTGCGCTGTGGTGCCTGGTGCCCAGGTCACTCGGTCCCATTCCTGGCGGGCTCTTCTCTGCTTCTGAGCACCTTCTCCTCCCTTCCCTCCGAGGCCACAGCTGCCCCGGGGCTGCCGCAGCTGCCCCGCCCCCACTCCCTCGGCAGGACTGTCACTGGAGGAGAGCCCACCGGCCTTCCCTTGCAAAGTTCCGTGAGCACGCTCCCCACCGCCTTTGGGGAAGGAGGCCGGAGAGCCCCACTCTCAGGCATGTCAAGGACAAAGCCACTTGGAGGGGCGGGAATCAGGTAGGGGAAGCAAAAGGCAAGCAGGGGGGAAACATAGCAGAGGATGGTTTCGATCCATCGACCTCTGGGTTATGGGCCCAGCACGCTCCCGCTGCGCCACTCTGCTGGGGCTGGCAGGCTGCCCTTCTGCCGCCACACCCTCTTGCCTCTCTGACAGGAAGCCAGCACCTCGCACAGTGAGGAGCAGTGCTTCCTTTCTCCTCCTCCCAGCCCACGCCTTCCCGCAGGCTCCCCACGCAGGCCAAAACCCGAGCCAGCGCTCTTCCTGGTGGCCATGCAACCGCCCGCCACAGATACCTGCAGAGCCCAGGTGGAAGGGCGCCCCTTCCTTTCTTCTGCCCGCGCCCCTCTTCTGAGCCTCTGACAGCAGCCTTTGACAGCGGGTTCTGCCTCCAGGCAATATGTTTTCAGGATCTGGGACCACGGAGTAGGACTGTGCATCACTCCAGCACGGCGGTCCACTGGTGCCCACGAGTATTGTGCCTGACGGGAGAAATGCCCCAGGCTGCATCCTCAACAGGGCCAGCCCAGTCCTGAGCAGCCCGTAGCACCCTTCGCGTTGTGTGTGGCTGGGGGTGTGCCTCCTCTCTTCATGTTGAGCCCTGCCTCACTTTCCCTGGCCCCAGGGGGAAGTCGAATGGAGGTGGAGGGCTTTTGCTTCCTGTCTTTTCAGACCCATGACCTGAACAGAGCTGTTTGTTGCAAAAGACCAGCAGCTGGTGCCCCGAGCTCACAGGGCTGGTTCGCAGAGCTAACTGCCGCCCAATAATCCGGTTGGGTTCCTGTGGGGAAGGAGAGCGCCCCTGAGAGAGAGAATGGCAATCGCCTTCCGAGCTGGAGAGCTGCTATTGTTTTCCCGTCCGGGTCCCTTGCCCTAGACCTGGCCGACGGACCCCGGTGGGCCGGAGGTCAGGGCTCCCGGTGGTGGTGCGGGACCAGGGTGCGGAGCCAGCCGGGCCTTCTTAGCGCAGCCGGCAGCGCGTCAGTTCCATAATCTGGAGGTCCTGAGTTCGAGCCTCAGAGAAGGCAGGCTTGCCTCTTGCTGCCTGAGCCAGGCGCCTTGCCCGCCACCCGGGGCAGGCTCCAGTCCCCTAAGCTTGGCCCCCCGCTGCCTTTTCTTCCCGGTGCTGGCCAGGAGGCAGGCGCCTGGTGTGTCCGCGCGGGTGGCGCTGGCGATGCTCTTCCTGGGCCGGCTTTGCCCAAGGTAGCGCACACCATGAACGCTGAGGTCCATGCCCAGCCCGGTCACTAGTGGCAGCCCCAGTCCCTGCTTCTTTTCTGCTGGGCTGGTGCGGTGTCAGGTGCGGGAGGTGGCGGAGGAAAAGCAGCCAGGCCGAAGCAGGTGCTTGGGCGCCCCGCAGAGAAAGTGGCCCAGGCTTGGGGAGCGTGGCCGAGCGGTCCAAGGCGCTGGATTAAGGCTCCAGTCTCTGCGGGGGCGTGGGTTCGAATCCCACCGCTGCCACAGATTTTGCAGTGTGCAGGTGGCACTTGGGCCTCCTGAAGCTCCCCTTGCTATGGCCTTGTTCCCTCGCAGCTCGCGCTCTGCCCAAAGGTCCCCCTTAGGCTGCTGAAGCCTCGTCTCTGCTCATTCTGCCCCTGCTTTCTGGAGCCCTTGCTCCCAAGTTGTGGGGGCTGCTCCAGCCCTTCTTGCCCCTGGTCCCAAGAGACCAGCTTCGCGACTGCCCCATACACAGTGGTGAGCAGGACCAGGGCGACCTGGGTGCCTGCAGGAGGCAGGACCAAGAGGAGCAGTGTGATACGGCAAGGAGGGAAATGGCGGTCGCCTCGAAGGAGGCGGAGCAGATGTGAAAAGCCTGGGAGTAGGGGCCTCTAGGTACTAGGATGGCTGGGGAGAGGAAGGTGGGTAGCAGGCCGGGACCTGGAGCAAATGTTGGGCAGGCGGAAGTAGGGAAGCAGGGCGGTGGCGGCGGGGGCAGGGAAAGACGGAGCCTGGGTGGGGGGGCCAGTATTTGGAGGCTTAAGCCCTGGGTGGTTGTGCGGGTGCTGTGTTTGTTGTTGCCCGACCGCACCCTCTGTATTTGCTTGGCAGGGAAATCCTGGGCGGTAGGAATTTATGGCACCAGGTCAACCTTATGGAAGCCAAAGGGGACTTTCAGGCACAAGGTCAACCCCATGTATTCCTAAAGGGACTTTGAGGCACCAGGTCAACCCCATGGAAGCCAATGGGGACTATCAGGCAGAATGTCAACCCCATGTATTCCTAAGGGGAATTTGAGGCACCAGGTCAACCCCATGGAAGCCAAAGGGGACTTTCAGGCACAGTGTCAACCGCATGTATTCCTAAGGGGTCTTTCAGGCACCAGGTCAACCCAATGGAAGCCAAAGTGGAGTTACAGGCAGAATGTCACCCCCATGTATTCCAAAGGTGACTTCCAGGCACCAGATCAACCCCAATCACTCCTATGGGGATTTACAGGCAGAATGTCAACCCCGTGTATTCCTAAGGGGACTTTGAGGCACCAGGTCAGCCCCATGGAAGCCAAAGGGGACTTTCAGTCACAATGTCAACCCCATGTATTCCTAAGGGGACTTTCAGGCACCAGGTCAACCCCATGGAAGCCAATGGGGACTTTCAGACAGAATGTCAACCCAATGTATTCCTAAGGGGACTTTGAGGCACCAGGTCAACCCCATGGTAGCCAATGGGGACTTGCAGGCAGAATGTCAACCCCGTGTATTCCTAAGCGGACTTTGAGGCACCAGGTCAGCCCCATGGAAGCCAAACGGGACTTTCAGTCACAATGTCAACCCCATGCATTCCTAAGGGGACTTTGAGGCACCAGGTCAGCCCCATGGAAGCCAAAGGGGACTTTCAGTCACAATGTCAACCCCATGCATTCCTAAGGGGACTTTGAGGCACCAGGTCAACCCCATGGAAGCCAAAGGGGACTTTCAGGCAGAATGTCAACCCCATGTATTCCTAAGGGGACTTTGAGGCACCAGGTCAACCCCATGGAAGCCAAAGGGGACTTCCAGGCACAGTGTCAACCCCATGTATTCCTAAGGGGTCTTTCAGGCACCAGGTCAACCCAATGGAAGCCAAAGGGGAGTTACAGGCAGAATGTCACCCCCATGTATTCCAAAGGTGACTTCCAGGCACCAGGTCAACCCCAATCACTCCTATGGGGACTTGCAGGCGGAATGTCAACCCCATGAATTCTTAAGGGGACTTTGAGGCACCAGGTCAACCCCATGGAAGCCAAAGGGGACTTTCAGGCGCAGTCTCAACCCCATGTATTCCTAAGGGGTCTTTCAGGCACCAGGTCAACCCCATGGAAGTCAAAGGGGAGTTACAGGCAGAATGTCACCCCCATGTATTTCAAAGGTAACTTCCAGGCACCAGGTCAACCCCAATCACTCCTATGGGGACTTGCAGGCAGAATGTCAACCCCATGTATTCCTAAGGGGACTTTGAGGCACCAGGTCACACCCATGGAAGCCAAAGGGGAGTTTCAGGCAGAATGTCACCCCCATGTATTCCAAAGGTGACTTCCAGGCACCAGATCAAACCCAATCACTCCTATGGGGATTTACAGGCAGAATGTCAACCCCGTGTATTCCTAAGGGGACTTTGAGGCACCAGGTCAACCCCAGGGTTGCCAATGGGGACTTGCAGGCACAATGTCAACCCCATGTATTCCTAAGGGGACTTTGAGGCACCAGGTCATCCCCATGGAAGCCAAAGGGGACTTTCAGTCACAATGTCAACCCCATGTATTCCTAAGGGGACTTTCAGGCACCAGGTCAACCCCATGGAAGCCAAAGGGGACTTTCAGGCACAATGTCAACCCCGTGTATTCCTAAGGGGTCTTTCAGGCACCAGGTCAACCCCATGGAAGCCAAAGGGGAGTTTCAGGCAGTATGTCACCCCCATGTATTCCAAAGGTGACTTCCAGGCACCAGATCAACCCCAATCACTCCTATGGGGATTTACAGGCAGAATATCAACCTCGTGTATTCCTAAGGGGACTTTGAGGCACCAGGTCAACCCCATGGTAGCCAATGGGGACTTGCAGGCACAATGTCAACCCCATGTATTCCTAAGGAGACTTTGAGGCACCAGGTCAGCCCCATGGAAGCCAAAGGGGACTTTCAGTCACAATGTCAACCCCATGTATTCCTAAGGGGACTTTCAGGCACCAGGTCAACCCCATGGAAGCCAATGGGGACTTTCAGACAGAATGTCAACCCAATGTATTCCTAAGGGGACTTTGAGGCACCAGGTCAACCCCATGGTAGCCAATGGGGACTTGCAGGCAGAATGTCAACCCCGTGTATTCCTAAGCGGACTTTGAGGCACCAGGTCAACCCCATGGAAGCCAAAGGGCACTTTCAGTCACAATGTCAACCCCATGCATTCCTAAGGGGACTTTCAGGCACCAGGTCACCCCCATGGAAGCCAATGGGGACTTATAGGCAGAATGTCAACCCCATGTATTCCTAAGGGGACTTTGAGGCACTAGGTCAGCCTCATGCAAGCCAATGGGGACTTGCAGACACAATGTCAACCCCGTGTATTCCTAAGGGGTCTTTCAGGCACCAGGTCAACCCCATGGAAGCCAAAGGGGAGTTTCAGGCAGAATGTCACCCCCCTGTATTCCAAAGGTGACTTTCAGGCACCAGATCAACCCCAATCACTCCTATGGGGACTTGCAGGCGGAATGTCAACCCCATGTATTCTTAAGGGGACTTTGAGGCAACAGGTCAACCCCATGGAAGCCAATGGGGACTTTCAGGCAGAATGTCAACCCCATGTGTTCCTAAGGGGACTTTCTGGCACCAGGTCTACCCCATGCACTGCTATGGGGACTTGCCAGCACAATGTCAACCCCATACCTTGCTATGGGGACTTTGAGCCCCCAGGCCAACCTCATGCAAGCCTAAGGGGACCTTGAGGCTCTAGGTCAAGCCCGTGTAAGCTTATGGGGACTTCCAGGCACAATGTCATCCCCAGACATTGTTATGGGGCCTTTCGGGCACCAGCTCAACCCCATGCAAGTCTATGGGGACTTGTAGGCAGACAGTCAACCCTGTGCATTCCTATGGGGTCTTCCAGGCACCAGGTCAACCCCATGCAAGCCAGTGGGGACTTCCAGGCACAATGTCAACCCCATGCATTCCTATGGGACCTTTCAGGCACCAGGTCAACCCCATGCAAGCCTCTGGCGTTTGAGGTCACGGGACCGATTCGCTCTCTCCGCTCCCTCCATTTTTGGCCAAATGCCCTCTCGGCCCATGGCGAGCAAGGGCCAGAAACGCATTGCAAGTCAAGGGCCCGTGCTGAGAGCAAGCCGCCCCCACCTCCCGGCCCCGTCAGGAGAAGGCGGGCTGGCCAGCGCGCCGCAGGGCGTGGGGCCCCACCGGGCTGAGGGCCAGGTTCTGGCTCCAGCCTCTTTGGCAGCCTGGGCCCCAAAGCCCACGTTGCCACCTCCTCAGCCCCCACGCTCCAGGTTTGGGGGCTGAAGCTGTATTCCCGGATGTCTTGCCCAGGTAGGAGGGACCCCTCGGGGCTGCGGTCACAGCTCTTGGCAGGCCGCCTTCTCCCAGGCCTTTCCTTTGCAGCCAGCCTCCCTGCTCTGCTGGCCTTTCCTGAGTATCGGCCGCCACGTTCTCGGGCTCCTCCTAGACCCAGTCCCCCAAATCCTCCTGCGATCCTTCCCTCTCCCTCCCGCCTCCAACACAGACACAGGTGCTCAACCCCTTCTTTCTTTTGTCCCCAAACTAGGAGGCAGGGGGGAGGAAGATGCCTTCACGGCCTGGCAACCGCGTTGGCTTCCTTTGCTTGCGTTGTGGTGCCTGGTGCCCAGGTCACTCGGTCCCATTCCTGGCGGGCTCTTCTCTGCTTCTGAGCACCTTCTCCTCCCTTCCCTCCGAGGCCACAGCTGCCCCGGGGCTGCCGCAGCTGCCCCGCCCCCACTCCCTCGGCAGGACTGTCACTGGAGGAGAGCCCACCGGCCTTCCCTTGCAAAGTTCCGTGAGCACGCTCCCCACCGCCTTTGGGGAAGGAGGCCGGAGAGCCCCACTCTCAGGCATGTCAAGGACAAAGCCACTTGGAGGGGCGGGAATCAGGTAGGGGAAGCAAAAGGCAAGCAGGGGGGAAACATAGCAGAGAATGGTTTCGATCTATCGACTTCTGGGTTATGGGCCCAGCACGCTCCCGCTGCGCCACTCTGCTGGGGCTGGCAGGCTGCCCTTCTGCCCCGACACCCTCTTGCCTCTCTGACAGGAAGCCAGCACCTCGCACAGTGAGGAGCAGTGCTTCCTTTCTCCTCCTCCCAGCCCACGCCTTCCCGCAGGCTCCTCACGCAGGCCAAAACCCGAGCCAGCGCTCTTCCTGGTGGCCATGCAACCGCCCGCCACAGATACCTGCAGAGCCCAGGTGGAAGGGCGCCCCTTCCTTTCTTCTGCCCGCGCCCCTCTTCTGAGCCTCTGACAGCAGCCTTTGACAGCGGGTTCTGCCTCCAGGCAATATGTTTTCAGGATCTGGGACCACGGAGTAGGACTGTGCATCACTCCAGCACGGCGGTCCACTGGTGCCCACGAGTATTGTGCTTGACGGAGATATGCCCCAGGCTGCATCCTCAGCAGGGCCAGCCCAGTCCTGAGCAGCCCGTAGCGCCCTTCACGTTGTGTGTGGCTGGGGGTGTGCCTCCTCTCTTCATGTTGAGCCCTGCCTCACTTTCCTTGGCCCCAGGGGGAAATCCAATGGAGGGGTACGGGAGAAATGCCCCAGGCTGCATCCTCCATGGGGAGTGCTAAAAGACCCGCAGCCAGTGTCATGAGCTCACAGGAGACTTTTCTTCCCTGTCAGGCATTCGAAAGGAAAGCCAATGCAAATATTAGGTACAGTGGTGGTCACTAGTGGCAGCCCTAGTACCTCATTCATTTTTGCTGGGCTGGTGCCGTGTAAGGGGAAGGAAAAGCGGCAAGGCTAAGGGAGGTACCTGGTTGTCCCACTCAAGTGTGGTCTAGGGTACCATTACCCACTGGTTCTCCTTCTATGGGGGTGTGGGTTGAAATTCCACTGCTGCCATGATTTTTTCAGGTGACTGTGATAGGATTCTGCTAGAGGAGGTAGATATCTTAACATATCTTGAGATATGTACATCATCTGCCAAATAGGATTTTGGGACTGCCAGTAAGAGTGAAAAAAACTGTGGTCACACCCAGTTCATTCTCCCTTTCAAGATCCACTCTCTACCCCCATACGATATAGTATACTGCGCAAGAGGAGCTATGATCTGACTCAGTAAATAGCAATTCTTATGTTCTTGTGTTCTCATGTTCTAAACCAGAAGCATATTACTTGGTATTAGGCAGCATCTTGCAGCAGCATCACACCAGACACAGTTGGATACTTCCTGGTACTCATCTGGAACTGAGTTAGTACAAAAAGTCTATTCAGGGAATAATCTGGGCTACTGAGGCACAGCACTGAAATTTGAGACCCGTCAGAAAATTCCAACTATTAGTCACTTCAGCATCAGCCCCACTGAAAGCTTATTTAAATTGTACCGAGGTCTCAGGCCTAACTCTTTACAAGGTCAGTTAGGAAGTGGGGAACAATAGCATTAGATTTATTTATATGATTCTTTATTTGAATTACAGCACTGGAGAATTTGGTGAGGAAGAATGTAATTATTTAAGCAGGACTGACAAGTTAAGATTCCTTCTCTGCCAAAAAAGGTCGTGGTGTTTTAGTGACCAGAGAAGGTCAAGATCTTAGTTTCCTCTGTCATTTAAAAGAGCATTTGCAGCAGCTCAAGGTCTACTAACTCCATTTTAATTAATCATCAATCTAGGATTAAATCAAAATTCATCTCTGTACTGGCCTTTATAGAATCAAATTCGTCTTACATCTTGAAAATATGACTTTCATGGTGACAAAGTGTTAGGTTGGCCCTCTTCATAAGGATACATTTCACCTTTAGCATCTAAAATGCATATTAATTACTACACAATCACTATTCTAGTCCCTGAGAGCTGTCAAGCTAAGTAAGGTTGGGCATTAGTTCAATATTGATTTAGAGGGAAGTGCATCACAAACTGAATTTCTAAGACCACTCCTTACTGCACAGAGAGTTTTACGAGAACTTCCCAACCAAGTAATGAGCAGACCTGAACGTGCTTTACTTGTGAGTGCTGATGAGCTCAAACTGTGAGGTTGTATCATCAGTGCTTCCAAGTTTGGATTCACACAATGGAGTAATGATATATGCAGAACCCAGAAGTTAAAAGCATTGTATAAACTGAATTGGACATTGCTTGCAGGAGCTCAGCCTTTAGTCGTCTGTCAGGGGGTGGAGAAATTAGTGAGGGAACATGCAGTTACAGCAAAAGTGCTAAGGCACTTTTACACATGCTCCAGGGGTAAGAGGGACAGAATGCTCCAAGAGCCACTCTAGTTAAAGCGCTACCGCATCTTGTGTATCAGTGTCCCCCTACTTAAAAGTGGTGGTGGGGGTGCTTGAACAAAAGCTTATTCAATGAGTTTTGCCCCGCTGCCATTTATAAGCATGGGGGAGCTGATACATGAGATGCAGGTGGCTGCTGGAGTGTCGGAGCAGCCTCTGTGCTCGTGTACAGACACCCATGCAAATGTATTTAATTACTTTCTTTAAAATACATCAGACAGATGTCTCTCCTCCTGATCAAACTAAAACTGTATGCTTATTTGGCTGCAAGTCACTAAGATGTAGTATTCTCAGCCACAGTGGATGAATCTACACAAGACACTTACTGTGGAGTTGCTTAATTAGCTCCACAGTAAAGCATCACCATGTGGTCATGTTAGGCTGGAGTAAACTAATTAACTCTGCCATAGAATAGTACTGCCCCAAACAAGTACTATTCTACAGTAGAGTTATTTACTCTGCTGCAGTGCACATGTAAGCAGTGACCAGGGCTGGCTAGGGTATGCAGGTGCTAAGGTGCCAGGCTGCCTTCCAGCTAGCCCCACACTGTAGCACCCTCACGCCCCAGCCAGCCCCTCCACAGCACACTGAGCTGGGGCAGAGCAGCTCCAGGCTGGCAGACTGAGTCCCAGGGTCCCCTGCCAACCAGGGCTGTGCCACCCCGGCTCAACATAGAATCATAGAATCATAGAAATTAAGGGTTGGAAGGGACCTCGAAAGATTGAGTCCAGCCCCCCTGCTCTGGGAAGGAATACTGCTGTGATCAAATGATCCCAGCAAGGTGTCTGTCCAGTCTCCTCTTGAAGACTTCCAAGTTTGGGAACTGCACCACCTCCTTGGGAACTCTATTCCAGATTCTGGTCACCCTTACCATAAATAAGTTCTTCCTTGCATCCAACCTGAAAGCATCCTCTAACAGTTTATGGCCGTTGCTCCTTCTCCTCCCTTGAAGCACCTTAGTAAACAGTTTTTCTCCCAGCTCCCAACATGCTGTGATCCCGGGCGTACATGAAGATACTACATCCGGGAGCAATGAATAAACTCTGGTGCAATTTGCACCAGAGTTTATTCAGGCAAATTAACAGAATGTATAGATGTGCCCAGTTTAGGGTAAAAGATTTATTTCTTTGAAGCAGTCTCTATGTCTTCATCTGCCTGTGTTTGAGCATATAACATTGAAGTCCAGATCCTGACTGGGCCTCATGGACACTTCCTTAAATATAAATATTAATTGATGAGAACAATCTATCTTCCTTGCTGATAAAGCCACGGAGGTCCTAAAAGCCCAGGATTCTGCATCTTTTTGCAGAGCAGATGCTTTTTGAAATATTTAACCCAGTTTCCCCATTTCCAGTAACCATCATAAGATCATAAGACTGGAACCATCATTTGCAGCTTGATGCTCAGAGAACTTTAAACTAATCACAATTTCTTCAATTTCTTCATCTACTAGAGAGATGTAAAGCTCTGCTCTGAGTTATTTTGTCTTCTTTTCTTTTGCCAGTTTATTTAAAGACACTTGGAAAATAGGACAGGATGTGGGATAAACTGTTCAGCTGCTGAAAAAAAGATGAAGTTTAATTTAGTAACATTCAAGCTATCCAATGCAAATACTCAGACTTTTGTTGCTACATTGGAACATTAAAGCTAAAAGGCTCATATGCTATTTCATTGTTCAAGTGGGAGTTATTTGCTATGCACTTATACAGAGCTGTCTGAAAAGTATTGTCTCTCAATATATAATGAGCAGGGTATTTTTTGTGTGTAAAGAACTCTACATACAGCGGTCTACAGCTGTGATTTAGCAATTCTTGCCTCAGACAGATTAACAGAAAATATCTTAATCCTGAAAGGTATCTAAAATATTATAAAAGAGGTTCATAATGACAATGAGAACTTAGGGCTGGCCCATTTTTAAGACTCGTTCAGCCAGCTGAAATCAAAGAAGTGCTTTAGCTTCTGTAAGGAGTGTTTAATGGTCTTGGAAGAGTACACAAAAGCCGAAAACATCTCCTGGAGAGTTTAAAACCCACCTTTCTTTTCTTTTAACATTTTTTTCCTATTGAAAAGTATTTTCAGAGGAACATGTTCAATGCATGTCTTTAGAGGTTTTTCACATGTAATTAAAAGTTTTTCTACCAAGCCTTCATACCAAAAATTGGGGGCAAATCCATCCCCAGAAATGGGTCTTTCAATGTTATGTTACATATATACACTGTAGGTATAGTTGTTCACATACCCTCAGACATACATTTTAGCTTCTCCCTTTGAATAGTTTTCTGAGACCTAGCAGATAATTCATCCTTTGTCACATTAGTTGTGGTCTCAAATTGATCCTTTGAAAGTGGTGTTATGTTGACTAATTTCCTTGCAGACTGCTACGTTCGATCAGACACTTTTGGCTTCAGACACTGGATTCCATCTGCACTGCAATTTTTTTTGTGTGTGAATTACAATGAGGCGGCTACTGATGCAGATCATTGGATATGAAATTTAAAAATAACGCTGTCACTGAGGATTGCAGCCAACACGTTAATGTTATTTGCTCAAAGATGCAACTACCAATTTTTTGGTTTTCTCCTGTGTTGCTTTTGGCCCAGTTATGTTTTGTGGTTTCCCCTTTTCAGTATTTTACAACCCATTTCAAGTTTGTCAAGCCTTATGCTTTGACACATTTTTTCCCCAGTCACGTTTTGCTGCGGGAAGATTCTGCATCACCAGCTGTCTGTGAAGAGTGTACAAATCAATCTCACACAACCTGATGACTTTCAAAAGTTAAAGTTGCTGGCCTTCAAAAAACAAAGGAGAGTAATCTGAGTAATTTACAGAATTTGGGGGAATATCAGTGCTTTCTGTCTTAAAGGAAACCTCAGAAGACTAGGGGATTCTTGTATAAAACTGTTGAAGAAAAAGTACTGCATACCAAAAATAAACCTAATAAAATGCCAAATAAGCAAACTACTATAACAGGTCAGCAGGTTGTATTGCCAGCCTTTGAAGAATGCTGTCTTTTTATTAGTTCTGTTGCACAGTGTTCATTAGAGAGTAGTTCTGGCTGGCAGTGTGGTGTTTGCTTCTGCTCTATACTTGGAAATAATTCTTGGGTTATAAGAAGTTCCCAGTATCTGAGCACTAGTGTCTAGGCTGATATTTCTGGTAGGAAAGAATTGCTTGCATGCTGTTTGTGACTATCTCTGTTCTAAAACGGGTGTATAGATGCAAATAAAATAAGCTATATTTAGAATACGCACAGCCCTGCACCACTAATTTCTTTTGTACCATGAGGGCACTTGCAAAGACGTGGGAGACGTATGTTGAGTTACTTCCCCTACTTGAACCTACACAATCCCTCCTGCTTCAGCTGTTCAAGCTTATATAAAATAAGAATTAAAAATTTACTGAGCCTGGATGATTCTCCATCATGCTGAACAGGCTGCTTACTTTCACTATGGATAGCTGTATCCAAGTCTGAGCTCCAGGGAAAGTTTAATCAATTATTCAAAGTGGAATAGCATTAACAGGATAATCTGAGACTATTTATACACCAGAACGCCCTGTAGCTAGGTGGAAAGGACACATATCTGGGAGAAGGAAGATGCAGATTCAATTTCTCCTAAGCAAAGATCAGAATTGAAATGGGGTCTCCTGCTTTCTGGGTTAGAGCTTGAATGCCTGCACTCTTGGGTACCAAGAAGAGCATGCCAACAAGCCTGTGAATCTATTCTTGATATCACCTCCCCTTCTTCCCCCAACACACATACTCACATCACAAATAGTTTCAGGAGAACTGAAATAGCAGTTTGGGGACATATACTACTTACCAAAAAAATGTCCCACACTTTGTCTAGAGGCCTTATAAAGCTGAGAACAGATTTCACCCATAAGATGTGTACATTTTTAGTGTGGACTATAACTATGAATCTGGAAAATTTGCTTACCTTATTGGCTGTTTGAAATGGTGGACAGCCAGAACCTGTCACAGAATTCACAATGCAAATCAATTCTTTTGCAAAGCTATTTGTACAGGAAACTAATGCTACTGCTTTGTTAGTCAATACTTCCTTATCCAAACAAGATAAAAGCCCGAAGTTGGCCTGAATGGTGAGTCTATTGTACAAGGCCCTTTGAATATCCTCTCCTCCAATTCTGATGTGATGTCAGTATTATGAACCAAGGGAATATGAATTTTAACTGAGCTCTGTATGAAAGGGAATCTCAAACTCTTCTTAAAGAACCAGATTGTTCTGTCCAGACTTCAGTTTTCAAGTGCTCAGAAAAGACTCATTGTTTATAGACATGTGATTCAAGGACATGGAAACTAACCCAGATGCCATTGACTCTGATCATATTAGAATTCTGGGTTGTGTGCCTAAGCATGAACACCTTTACGCAAATACTCCTTTATCTTCTTACAGCCATGTGCAATATTGGGTTTTTTTTCCATAAGTACATTTGGTTATGTTCACTGGTGTTTAATGTAGACTCTCTCTATCAAAAGGTTTCTGCTCTGGGACTGAGGTGAGCAAAATAGATCATAAGCATTGCAGACCTTGGATTGCCATCCAATGGTGAATGCCATGGTAAGTTTTAGCTCTGGGAAGCCTTAGAACAGATCAGCGCTCACACATGCATTTGAAGCTGTATCACAATCTGGTCATTTAACTATAGCTGTCCACCCCGACCCCAAGTTTCTCTTGGCTTTACTATTTCCCAGATTCCAACCTCTAGCTGGATTAATCAGATTCCCTACCACTGAAGGGCAAACTAAGGGTTGCAGAAGTGTATATCAACCTTTGCATTTCCCAGATACAGAGTCCCCAAAGGTCTTAAAGTAGGGTCCTTTTTCACTCATAGTTTCATAGTTGGTAGGGTCATAAGGGACCTGAGCAGATCATCAAGTCCGACCCCCTGCCATGGGCAGGAAAAGATGCTGGGGTCAAATGACCTTGGCTAGGTGGCTGTCTAGCCTCCTTTTGAAGACCCCTAGGGTAGGGGTGAGCACCAATTCCCTTGGAAGTTGGTTCCAGATCCTAGCTGCCCTGACTGTGAAGTAGTGCTTCCTGATGCCTAGCCTGAATCTACTCTCTGTCAACTTATGGCCATTATTCCTTGTTATACCTGGTGGTGCTCTGAGGAACAAGGACTCTCCCATTGCCTGCTGGTCCCCCTTGGCTAGTTTGTAGATGGCCACCAGATCCCCTCTCAGCCTTCTCTTGTGGAGGCTGAACAGGTTCAGATCCCATAGACTTTCCTCATAGGGCCTACCCTGCTGCCCCCGATCATGTGAGTGGCCCTCCTCTGGACCCTCTCGATGTTGTCCTCATCCCTCCTGAAGTGCAGCGCCCAGAACTGGACGCAGTACTCCAACTGCGGCCTGACCAATGTTGCACAGAGGGGGAGGATCACCTCCTTCGACCTGCTTGTGATGCATCTGTGGATGCATGACAAGGTGCATTTAGCCTTCCTGACCGCGTACCCACATTGGTGGCCCATGTTCATCTTGGAATCAATAGTGACTCCAAGATCCTTTTCTGCCTTTGTGCTGACAAGAAGGGAGTTCCTCAACCTGTAGGTATGCTGCTGGTTCTTCCTCCTTAGGTGCAACACCTTGCACTTGTCCGTATTGAAACCCATCCTATTCTCATCTGCCCACCTCTGTAACCTGTCCAGATCTAGTTGTAGCCTGACCCTCTCTTCTAGTGTGCTCACTTCTCCCCACATCTTAGTGTCATCTGCAAACATGAACAAGGTGCTTTTCACCCCTTCGTCCAAATCACCGGTGAAGATATTGAACAGCGTGGGCCCGAGGACCGAGCCCTGGGGAACCCCACTGTCCACAACTCTCCAGGTCGAAAATGACCTGTCCACCACCACTCTCTGGGTGCGGCCCTCCAGGCAATTTGTGACCCATCTGACTGTGTAGGTGTCGACACCACAGTCACCTAATTTTTTAATGAGGATGGGGTGAGAGACAGTGTTGAAGGCCTTCCTGAAGTCCAGAAAGACTACGTCCACTGCGACACCTGCGTCCAAGGCTTTTGTGACCTGGTCATAACAGTGGGAAGTTGTCTTTACTCCTTTATACACCACAGATTGATCCTCTTAAATCAGTGGCCTGCTGTGTTTTGAAGCAATAAATGGTCCCAGAAAGTTCAAAAGGTTAATATGACCCTGTCACTGCAGCACTGATCAGTTAGACAAGTTTTGGTAGTTTGGGATTTTCAACAAAGAGACCATGGCCTGCTCAGTATCATGTCAAAAGCACAAGAAAATTCATGCCAAAACCTGTAAGTTTATTGATGAATACACACAAAACTCAGAACAAGATCCTGGTGAAACTGGAATAGAAGTAGTTTTGCACAGCAAAATTATTCAAAACTGATTGTGGTCTCTTTTTCATGCAACAGGTATTCGTTAGAGTCTCTTATGCTGTCAAATGATACTTCTAAGTGTAACCCAGGCGGTACTCCAAGAGGTACCCCCTCTCCAATTGAAGGGATCAAAGCAGGTGCACAAGCGCTGTGGGAGGTATAGGGACTCTCCTCCCTCTATAGAGCAGAGCCAGTCCACCAATGGGAACTTAACCATATACCTTTTAATGAGGGAACAATACTGGGAACATAACAGGCATAAATCAGGGGATATAGTAGACACTACAATGATCCAAGGGGGCAGGATCCAACAAAGGTTAGACACTTACAATCATTGACAAAAGACAGGGTTAACAAAATATAAAACACAAACAGCAGAGCAAACAATACTGGTTGGTGAAATATAAAAGGCACTGTGATAGGTATCCGCACTGGACCGATCTAAACATGGCCCGCACACCTGTTCCTGGAACAACCACCCGCCTTCTTGCCTGCCATGCCTTGCTGTTAATTGCTTAATTGGTGTTAATTGGCGGGAGGCTGCCCTTATACTGCCCCAATGCCAGGGTACACTATTTGTGGCTCTGTTTCCTCCCCTATGCCTCAGTCCACGCCTCGCCAAGATAATAGATGGTGTTATGTCCTAGCCGTATTATAATCTGGCCCCTTGTCCTCTCAGGGCCCTACCTCTCTTGATCTGCGCCCTCTCCAGCGCTAGGGCTCTCCCTGGCCCTGTCTCACTACGTGCCCTCTTCTCTGGGCCGTCTCCAGCATGCTTCCCCCTCTCAGGGCCTTCTCCACAATGCCGCCCTCTCTCAGGGCTCACCGCACCCACATTGGGGCTTCTCAGCAACGCCCCCTTCTCTGGGGCTCACCACAATGCTGCCCCCTTTTCCGGGGCTTCCTTCTCAGTAATGCCACCCTCTCTCAGGGCTCACCACACCCGCAATGGGGCTTCTCAGCAATGCCCCCTTCTCTGGGCTGGGGTCAATGCATCTCAAAAGCTGCACCCTCACTGGCGCTGGGGTCCCCACGTTGCTGTGGGGCCTCCTCCAAACCCTAATAGCCTCACCCAAACCACTGGTTACAAACAGCAACACAAACATAAGCCCCTTGGCTATAACACAAAATGGGAGCCACCCGGCCATAATAACAACCCAGCCTACCAGGGAATACTCCATCCCTCAGCCATGTCAGCCGCTGCACCTTCCATCAGGCTGCTCCTCTCCTCCTCTGAGAGAGAGCTCCTTACTTCTTGGCTGCTGGCAGCAAACTGCCTCTGGCCCCAGACCCTAGGGTTTATAAGGGAGCCAGGCCCTGCCACTTCTGGTCATAGAATCATAGAATCATAGAAGTAGGGTCAGAAGGGACCTTATAGATTCATAGATGTTAGGGTCGGAAGGGACCTCAATAGATCATCGAGTCCGACCCCCTGCATAGGCAGGAAAGAGTGCTCGGTTTAGATGACCCCAGCTAGATGCCTATCTAACCTCGTCTTGAAGACCCCTAGGGTAGGGGAGAGCACCACCTCCCTTGGAAGCCCATTCCAGACCTTGGCCACTCGAACTGTGAAGAAGTTCTTCCTAATGTCTAGTCTAAATCTGCTCTCTGCTAGCTTGTGGCCATTATTTCTTGTAACCCCCGGGGGCACCTTGGTGAGTAAAGCCTCACCAATTCCCTTCTGTGCCCCCATGACGAACTTATAGGCAGCCACAAGGTCGCCTCTCAACCTTCTCTTGCAGAGGCTGAAGAGGTCCAGGTGCCCTAGTCTCTCCTCATAGGGCTTGGCCTGCAAGCTCTGAACCATACGAGTGGCCCTTCTCTGGACCCTCTCCAGGTTATCCACATCCCTCTTGAAGTGCGGCGCCCAAAATTGCACACAGTATTCCAACTGCGGTCTGACCAGCGCCCGATAGAGGGGAAGTATCACCTCCTTGGTTCTGTTCATCATGCATCTGCTGATGCACAATAAAGTGCCATTAGCTTTTCTGATGACTTCGTCACACTGACGACTCATGTTCATCTTGGAGTCCACTAGGACCTTGTAGATCTTCAAGTCCAACCCCCTGCCTGGGCAGGAGGGAAACTGAGCTCAAGTGACCCCAGCCAGGTAGGCATTGAGCCGCTTCTTAAAGACCCCCAGGGTAGGAGCCAGCACCACTTCCCTTGGAAGTTGGTTCCAGATCCTAGCCGTCCTAACTGTGAAGTAGTTCTTACGGATGTCTAATCTAAACCTACTCTCCAACAACTTGTGGCCATTATTCCTTGTTATCCCGGGGGGCGCTAGGGGAAACAAGGTCTCCCCCAAACCCTTCTGGTCCCCCCTAGTGAGTTTATAGACGGTCACAAGGTCCCCCCTCAGCCTTCTCTTGTGAAGGCTGAACAGGTTCAGGTCCCGTAGCCTCTGATTGTAGGGTCTGCCCTGCTGTCCCCGGATCATGCAGGTGGCCCTCCTTTGGACCCTCTCAGTGTTGTCCACATCCCTCTTGAAGTGGGGTGCCCAGAACTGGACACAGTACTCCAGCTGAGGCCTGACCAGTGTCGCGTAGAGGGGGAGGATCACCTCCTTGGCCCTACTTGAGATGCACCTGTGAATGCATGATAGGGTCCGGTTAGCCCTGCCGACCATGACCTCGCATTGTTGGCCCATGTTCATCTTGGAGTCAATGATGATTCCAAGATCCCTTTCTGCCTCCATGCTCTCAAGAAGGGAGTTTCCCATCTTGTAAGTGTGCTGCCAGTTACTACTGCCCAAGTGCAGCACCCTGCACTTGTCCGTATTGGAACGCATCCTATTTTTGTTAGCCCACCCTTGCAACCTATCCAGGTCTTTCTGCAGTCTTTCCCTCCCTACTAGCATGCCCACCTCACCCCAAATGTTGGTATCATCAGCAAATTTAAACAGGTTGCTTTTCATCCTGTCATCCAAATCGCTGATAAAGAAATTGAACAATGCGGGCCCAAAGACCGAGCCCTAGGGGACTCTGCTGCCCACTTCCCCCCAAGTCGAATATGACCCATCCACCCACACCCTCTGAGTACGACCCTTCAGCCAATTAGCAATCCATCTGACTGTGTAGGCATTGATGCCACAGTCGCCTAGGTTTTTAATGAGGATGGGGTGGGAGACAGTGTCAAAGGCCTTGCTGAAGTCCAGAAAGACTACATCCACGGCGACACCTGCATCCAATGCTTTGGATGCCTCCTCCTCGCCTTTTACCCAAGGGCGCACTGTGAGGGATTTGTCGGGAGTCACCCTGCCACAGGTAGTCCCCCCACATTAGCCACCCCGGTAGGGTGCAATTCAGGCCTACCTTTCCCCTACATCCTCTAAATAATTGTGAGTTTGTCTCTAGGCCCTCCCACCGGCCTTCTTCGCTCGCCATTTCCAAAGGGTTGACCCTCCTCCTCCTGCCCCTTGACCGGCTAGTAGAGATTGGGTTAGGGTTTCTCTTGGGCCAGCCTGCCCTAACTGGAAGGTTCTGCGCCTAAGAGAACCGCTCTGCCTCTTAGTCCGCGGTCTTTCTGTTTCTCCTAGTCCCTCTTCCTCCTCGTATTCTTGAGAAGAAATCAGCACTTATGTTCTTAGTTCCCGGGCAGTGTTTTACCTCAAAACAATATGGTTGTAGACTAAGGGCCCATCTCATCAGCCCAGCATTGTCTGTCTTCATGCTCTGCAACCAGCGTAGGGGTGCATGGTCCGTAATCAGCGTGAACCATCATCCTAGCAGATAGTAGCAGAGTGTTTCCACTGCCCACTTAATCGCCAAACACTCTTTTTCTATCGTGGCGTAATTCCGGTCCGGTGGGTGTAACTTCCTACTTATGTATGCTATAGGGCATTCTTCCCCCTCTATCTGGGTCAACACCGCTCCAACTGCCGCCTTTGATGCATCGGTCTGCAACAGGAACGGTTTATTAAAGTCTGGGGTATATAGCAGGGGTTGCAAGCACAATGCTTCCTTCACCGCTTGGAATGCCTTTTCCACCTCCGGCGTCCATCTCACCTTGGCAGGAGCCCCTGCCTTTGTCATCTCTGTCAATGGCACCACTAAATCTGCAAAGTAGGGTACAAACCTTCTATAATAGTTGGCTAGCCCCAAAAAAGCCCTCACTTGTTTTTTAGATTGAGGAGCTTGGTACCTCTGCAAAGCCTCCACCTTGCTTAATAATGATCTCACTTTTCCACTTCCTACTAGGAACCCCAGATACTGAGTTTCTTCTTTCCCTATGGTACATTTTTTTGGATTGGCTGTCAGCCCGGCCCGTCTCAAGTCTTGTACCACTGCCTTTTGCCGCTTTGAGGTGTTCGGCCCATTCTTCAGTATAAATGATAATATCATCTATGTATGCCACAGCATAACCCATATGGGGGGCCAAAACTGTGTCCATTAGACACTGAAACATAGCTGCAGCTCCATGTAATCTGAACGGCATGCGTCTGAACTGGAAGAGACCCCACGGGGTGGCAAATGCTGTCTTCTCTTAGTCTTCAGGTGCTACTGGCACCTGCCAATAGCCTTTTGTCAGGTCTAAGGTGGAGATGTAGCAAGCTTGTCCAATGTTTTCTATCAGTTCATCTACCCTCGGCATCCGGTAGGCATCAAACTTCGCTACTGCATTTACCTTCTGGAAATCAACACATAGACAAATTTTTCCATCGGGCTTAAGTACTGCCATGATGGGGCTCCGCCAGTCGTTGTGAAACCTGCATATGATGCTCTTCTCTAGCATCATCTCAATTTCTGTTTTTATCTGTCCCTGTAGTCGCTGGGGAATCTGTCTCCAACTCTCCCGGATCACCTGGCCTGGAAAAGTTTTTATCCAGTGTATCACGCCCTGAGCTTCCCCAGGCATTTCCTGGAACACGTCTCCAAACTCCCTAATTAGTTTGGCCACCTGTCTCCTCTGGTCCTCCGATAGTTGCACAGCCAGTTCTATGTTATCCGGTTGGTTTTCCTCTGTCAAAGAGAGTCCTAATTCTAGTTCATCAGGATGAGAGGCCAGATACATACACTCTTGGTCTTCCCACTTTTTCAGCAGATTGACGTGGTATACCTGCTTCTTCTTTTGTTTGTCTGTCTGATACACCTCGTAATCCAAGGGCCCCACTTGGTGTATAACTTCATAGGGTCCCTGCCACCGGGCAAGCAGCTTACTCTCCCAGTCTGGTAATAGAACTTACACATGGTTCCACACCTCAAATTTCCTTTCCCGGGTGCCCCAGTTGTAATATCTCACCTGACGTTGCTGGGCCCCTCTAAGATTTCCTACGACCTCACTCCGAGCAACTTCAAGGCGCTCCCGCAGTTGTAACACATACTGGATCAAGTTCTGGTCTTTATCCTGTTGTTCCTCCCAACCTTCTTTAATCAGATCGAGTATTCCCCAGGGTTGCCGGCCGTATAATAGTTCAAAGGGTGAAAACCCAGTGGAGGCCTGGAGCGCCTCTCTTACCGCAAATAGCAAAGGTGGTATCATTTTATCCTAATCCTTAGGGCTCTCGGCCACAAACTTCTTTAACATCTGCTTCAGAGTCTGATTAAAACGTTCCATGAGACCGTCTATTTGGGGGTGATAGACTGCCGTCTTCAGGTGTTTAATCCCTAGGGCTTTACTCACTCCCTCGAATACACGTGAGGTAAAATTTGTCCCCTGGTCTGTCAACAATTCTCTAGGGAGTCCTACCCAAGAGAATATTTTCAATAGCTTGTTTGCCACCTTTGGAACTGATATGGTTCGCATCGGCACAGCCTCCGGGTACCTGGTTGCATAATCTACCCCTTCAAAACCCCTGAGCCAAATCATTACCAGATTGGTGAGGAAAGGGAATCCCAAGTCCTCCAATCATCTTTTGCCCTTTCAAAACCCCTGGGCTAAGTCACTACCAGCCAGCCTGCCACATAAGGATGGGTGTGTGAAGGGGGGAATAATTAGTTCCGTTGTTAAATTATGAATTATGAATGGTAGTCACTTTCCCTGCCATCGACAAAACAGTTAGACACCAAAGGGGAATGAAGAGAGGATAGTAAAGGTGAGAACAGCATGGCTTTTACCAAGGTTCTAAGAATGCAAAATTGTTGGTCAATCATGCATGGAAGCCCTGGTCTGCCAGATCAGTCATGACAGCAGTTGCTCTGGACAGTTCGTTCTTTTCGTTCATCTAGGACATCATGTGGCTACGGATACCTGGATAGAACATCTCATTTTATACTAGTCCTGTGAAGTGGAGCTGGTCTCAGCATTAAGTAAAAAGCTAAAAGAAAGAGAAACAGAGGGAAATTTGGGATAGGAGGAAGATGGAGAAGGAGAAGAGCAAGGTTTCATGTGCCTCAGGCTGGGGTTCTTGGGGATACTGTAAGGATAGTGAGGTATCCCTACAACATGCACTGCAAGCTAGGTGTCATCATGAAGCAGTGATTCTTGAGATGCACAAAAAAAAGACAGAGTTCCCCCCTTTCTATCCAGGAATCCTTCAGTCACTCACTCCTCACACAACCTCCTTCCTTTAAAGACTGCATAATCCTCTATCTGCTCATTATTTTGATCGCTAAGTAGGCCTAACTTTTGTCATACCACTAGAGGTCATTGACTTCTTCTATTGTTTAGCATACAGGAATTTAACACAGTCTTTGGGATATATCAGTCAGCCTTTTTGTTTGGATTAATTCAGCCTCTCTGTTTCCCTTTTGTGGCTTTTTCTATAAACATTTATTATTATAGATGACTGGAATATTTTATAATGTTCAGTCACTTTTGTACAGTTGAATCCACAATTAATCCTAAATTAATTTTAGTCCTTGATTTTTTTAATAACAGGCTACTTCTACTAGCTGTATTGTCAGACATCACTATTGGTGGGTACCAAGACATGTTACCCAAGAAACTGGGTCGTTAGGTTTTCCTTAATCTTCTCCAGATGAACTGCCCTTTCCCTGAACTGAATTGCATTTCATTATTTCCTATCCATCCTTATAACTTCTACACTTGATGTTATTTCTCTCTGTTTACTGAGGTTTGTAACGTCATAATTTAGCATCACCTGCAAATTCCATAACCATGTTTGTCTCTTTTCAGCGTATTAATAAAGAGATTAAGACATCTCAGAAGCTTTCTTTTTACCCATGATCAACTATGAAGTCTTCCTCCAGTGACAGTGGGAGATTGGTAGTGCATTTGGAATATTTGCGTATTTCCACAGTTCAAGTCCTGCCAATAAGACAGTGTGTATAAGAAAGAAACTATATCATACTGTAGTTTTGCAAAATGTTGTGTAGACTGTATACTCCCAGCCACTTGGAAGTTGGACAGCCCTTTTCTAATACATCTGCTGTTGGAGGTCACCTGTGCGCTGAATAATCTAGCAGTGGTAAGTTTATACCGTACAGCTGGGGATACAGTAAATTAAAGTTGTCTTTCCCTTCTTTAAAGCTAGCCTAACAAGCCTGAACAATTCTGATCGCAGGCTGTTGGTTTAAATCATATTTAGACATGGTTTATATTTCTTTGAAAGGCAGAAATTCCCAGTGGCCACTTTCAAAGATTGTTTTAAAAACAAATTTACAGCAAACTTTGATCACTTCCCTGTGATCTAGACTTGCTGGAACACTACAGAAAACCACACTAAGGAAGACTATTGTATCCCAAAAATAAAGGATTTATTTTCTTTCAAAGGAGAATCAAAATAACTGCTTTGATATTCCTAAATAGCTGTTGGGGCTTTGGGTTTCTTTTTTAAAGCTGCTGATTTTGCAACACAATATGTAACAGAAAACAGTGATATGGAAATTATTACATTATTACATCTGAATATTTTTCTACAAGTACAAGCCAATAACTTCAATGCTGGGAACCTAGATTTAGGCACTTAACTTCATGTTTAGGGACATAAATAAAGTGGCCTGCATTTTCAGTGCAACACCTATAGCTGCTGTGGAAATATAGGTGGTTTCAGTGTTGCAGAAAAGAAGAATTTAGGTCATCGATTTCTGCTAAGATAAGTATGTAATATTACAAATGTTTGCAGTATTAGCAAGAGTCTATCTGCTTGCTTATTTAACAATGAAGCCATTGCACTCTTGTATGTGTCAAAACTGGTAGAAAACAAACCATATTATTACCAGGGATCTTGGTTTTCTCTGATTAAAAACTGTACATTAAAAAAATGCAATTAAAGTTAAATGCCACTATATATATAGGTATCAATTGAACACAATGTTTTATTAATATATTTACAATTTTAAAACAATTTGGAAGTCTACCAGTACCTCAATCCCTACAATAAAATACATTCTAAATACCTATAAATTTTGGTAATTGATTTTGGGTTTTTTATGATGAGAACATCAGAGCTCTCCCTGTCCCCTTAGCTCACCAGGGTTCAGGTCCAGGCCCCTTACTCTCAAGCCACAGCCCCTCAGCCCTGCTGATGCCCCTCACTCCCCAACCCAGAATTGGGCAAAATATGGCCTGTGGGCCAGATCCAGCCCACCAGGCCATTCTATCTGGCCTGCGGGGCCCCTAAAAATTTTAGAAAATGTATATCAAAAGATGACAGGAGCCATGGGGCAATAGGACCCAGGGGAATTTGGCAGGACTCACCAGTAAGGCCAGCCTGGCCTTGCCCGCCACCCTCAGCCCTGGAAGTCTCTGCCTGCCACAGCTATCACTGCTTCCCTGCATGGCAGCTGGCTGCTGCAGCATCATGTGGCTCCTGGAAGTATTGCCGGACTGTGGGAGCACGGGGCCTGCTCTGGTACCCCAGGCCCAAGAGCAGGAAGGTGTATGTGTGCGTGTGCGTGTGTCCCTGCAATGAGGGAGGGGGAGAGAGAGAGAAAGCAATGAGGGAGGGAGAGACTCTGCGTGTGTGTGTGTGTTCATAGGGCAAGTCCCACATGCAGACCCCACCATACATATGCATCCACACCCCCCTTGCACTGCCATATGCACAGACCCCCAAACCCCCTCACACACCCCAGCCAGCCTCCCCCTCACACAGCCCCCATAAACCCCATACTCACCCACACCCCAAATATCCACACATACCCACATGCTCCCTCACCCCACACCTATCCCCCCACAGACACATCCACACCCTCCCCCACGCCCCACATACCCACACACCCACAGCTCTCCACAATCCTGTATCCCCCCCCATTCCTTCCCCCCCTACCCCCCCAAAATATACAAGTGTAAGACTTCATTTTAAGCTACTGTGTTATCACCTCTATGTACACTACACAACACACACGTAAATCAGGACAAAAATATTTTTTGAAATCAAATTAATGAATGTTGTAGATGTTCGCTTTTTAGAATACAATTTGGTATTTTTCTGGTTCCAAGATGGCAAAACCCCTTGCTGAAAGGAGTATTTCCAGGGGCAAGTGGAGGGACTTCTGGTCACAAGATAGTGACCAGAGGGCAAGGCATCTGTCAGGGGTCAGGGCTACCCATGCAGCCCTCGACAGCTTGACAAAACTCAGTAAGCCCGAAATAAATGTACACCCCTGCCCCAACCACAGCCCACTGCCCCCACCATCCTTGCTAGAGGGGACCCCCAGCTGCCAAGGCTAAGGGGGCAGGGACCCGGGTCTGCAGCCCCTTGCCCCTCACCAGCAATGCCTGAGCCCTGGCTGCCACAGCCTGAGCAGGGAGCAGAGTGCAGAGCCTGGCTCCCCCTCCCCCACAGGCATCATGGCTGGAGCAGATCCGTGTGGTAAGCGAGTGTGGGCTGCCACATGCAGACTCGAGTCAGGGGGGAGCGGCCCCCTTCCACTGCATGCACTCCCAGGGGGGTAGGGAGGCATGTGCCCATCAGATCTGTGCTCAGGGTGGGCGCAGGCTGCCCGCAGTGGGCTCAGGGCTCCCTGCCCTGCTGCCCTCCCCTGGGGACTCTGGGGCCCAGCGGGCAGGACCCAATGCAGCAGGGCAGAATGGAGCCAGCCAGAGAAGCTCCTTGCCACTGCAAGCCCCACACTGCCATGTTGAGATGCCCCCTGCCCACCCAGCAACAGTAAGGGACACAACCCTGCACCACCACTCCCACTGCTGCTGGGCAGGCAGGAGGTGCATTGACAGGGTGGCACGGGGCTTGCAGGAGCAAGGAGCTTCCCTGCCCGACCTTGCTCTGTCCTGCCGCACCAGGTCCCAACCACCAGGCTGCGGAGGCCCCAAGGGAGGGCAGCAGGGTGGGGAACGCAAGCCTGCAGCAGGCAGCCCGCATCCGCCCCATCCTATGCACAGATCTGAGGGACATATGTCCCTGCTTCCCCCTGGAGTGTGCGCAGAGGTGTGGAGCTACCCCCACCGCCCCCGCCTCCTGGCCGAGGTGCCTGTAGCCCCATCTCATTCTCCACTGGGGCCCGGCAGCCATGCATTGTGGCCCCTGGCCCCAAGCCCTATGCACTGCCTGGCTGGGCAGCAGCCCCAGCCCTGCCCAACTCCCTCCCTCCCTCCCTATGGGCACCTCAATCCTCCTCCCCCTGCTCCCCACCCCTTAGCTGCAAATTACTACCCCCAACTTGCAGAGCAAGGGGAGAAGTGGAGGAGGAATTGTGACTCGAGGAAATGTGTCTGACTCACAAATGTCTCCAAGCACCACTCCAGGGCTGGTGTGTCTTATTAGATGCCACCTCACAATATTGCTCTGGGCTTGGCTGAAAGTCCTAATTTAGCTCAATGCAGCATTTTAAAACATGGGCTACAGCCTGTAGGACCAGATGAGCCCCCATTGTATTACTGCAGTGATCAGACAAGGCCCACAGTTTCTCTTCCCTCTTATTTTCACTTTGACCATGATTCCTGACCTAAAGAGACAGAGAAAACATACACAATATAAATGTAAATTAGACCCAGAACCTTAAGATTGGATTCAGTTAACTTAATGGCAGACAGTGTGTGTGTGTGTTGGTGGGTGTTTACGTCTAGTGCCCTCGCATCTTTTTGAATGACTATGATTTTATTATAGTATCATACAACCCCCTACTGGTTTCCTTTTTTTTTTCTCCTATGCATTTGTCATACTGGCAGTTTTTCTTCTCAAATGTTCTTCACTGAATCACCATGTGCAGTAACTCTTCTCCAAGTGAAAGGGATTGCTGAGCAGTGTTAGTTCCCTATCATTCACCCCTCCACTGCCTCAAATCTTGTTGTCCTGTATTATTTAAGTCACATTAAATTGACAATGGCAACATTTGGCAGGAATTGACTGTATCATAGTCTAATGAGTTGTCAGAATTTCTGTTATGTCACTTGTCTACCAAGCAGGTTATTGTTATGAAGGCTGTCAGTGGCGGGTGAGGTTGGGGTAAGCAATACATTCTCCGGTCAGCAGGGAGCTGAGAATCTGTTCACATGGGATCAGCAGGGTGCTGTGGGAACATGCCTACCCTGCAAGCATGCACCAGGGACTACCATTCAAGAGAGCTCTCTGGGTTCATGGAAAGCTCAGTAAGATTTCCCCTAATGAGCCTTAGGAGGGTGTTCTGCCTGCCTGTATGTCTATAGCGTGGCAAAACAGAGTGGACATTCTAATACAATAGTAGGCTTAAATCCAGCTTCTCACCAAGGCCTAATTCATGGGCAGAACAGCATTTATAATACCTATGGAGTGGAAGTACAGTAGGTCATCAAAATAACTAATTGGAGTTGACAGTTGCGTATCTACCATATCTCTGACCTATTTACATGCAGTCTTGGAACACAGGCATTGCAACATCCCATTTCTACCTGCCCACAGACAGGAAAAATATTTTGTGTACTATGGGGCTTTATATGTTCAAAGAGCTTGACCTACACAAATCAGTAAGTCCTTGCAATGCCTTCTGTAAGGGAAGCAGAGCAGTAAGTGCTGTTATCCTCCTGGCCTCAGTTCCCCATCTGTAAAATGGGATTAATGCTGCTCCCTTTCTCCCTGCCTTGGCCTTCAGATCTCTTCATGAAAGCAGTTGTCTTGTGCTGTGTTTGTACAATGTCTGCTCCAAGCTTGCCTGAGGACATTAATGCATACTAATGGAATAACATCACCAGTGTTTCTGTTTCACAGATACAGAAGCTGAGCCCAAATGCTTATAAAATTTGCCTGAGGCCACTTGCCAAGCCAGTGGCAAGGAGTGAAACCAGAACCCAAATCTCTGAACTCTCAGGCCCATGCTTAGTGTCCTAGATTATCATGTAAACAATTACAGATTGCTAGTCTGCATCATCTGATTTTATGTAGGTGGGCAGATCAGACATCCTTCATTATAAAACAACCTATCTGCCTACTACATCAGGTAGAGAGATTGCTTTTGAAACATGCATTAAATTAGTATTTACTTTTCCATTTTACAAGAGTCTTGCCTCACCCAAATAAAAGTCAACACCCAGAAATCTTAAGAGAAGAACCTGCTAGCTACTTTAGAGTGTAGTGTTATTGAAACCTTTATGTTAATCTCCCTTCTCAGTGTAGCACTCATCAATATCAAGAATGCCAATGATAAAAAATACAGTTGCCTTAAGTAGTCCTGTAGAAAGAAATCACCCGAGAGTGGTTTGTACCAACTTGGGGCTTCTTATTCTTGTTTTCTTTAGGTCTATTTTCCATGCTGCAACCCTTGACCCATCCAGCCTCTCAAATAGCTGATATTATAAAAACATTGAACTACATGTTATACTTCTTTGGCCTTCTACTCGTTCCACAGTAAAGTTAATTCCATGCCTGAAAATAAATGTAGCATAGACTAATTTGGGTGGTTTAGGAGACTATAATGCTGCTGAAAGTCAGACAGCTACACTATGCACTTTGTCCTTACCCACATAGGAGCACCTTAGTTGGTATTAATTGGCACATACATGTATCAGGATAAAGCCCTAAAAGTACAAACCAGTCGCCAAGAAAATTACCTATGATTTCTCAAAAATTTTTTCATTGAAATATTTTATTTTTGTTGTTTGAGAAGAAAAAATATGCCATATTTATGCTGCAAATCCCCTCAATAACAATGTGGGAATTTTGTTTTAAAAACCCATTAAGTGAAACACACATTGGTAAAGACAAATCAATTCATTATGGTGGTGTGATCACAAAAACATTTTCTAGCATGAAGCTTCTAATTAGTCTCTCAAAAAACTATTCTGCTTCACTTACACAGAGTACAGTAAATGTCTACATAAATGCAGAAGGAATTAAATAAATAAGCTTTGTTCAAACGTGGTGATTTTTAGGAGACAAAGATGATAGGGGAATGAAATTTCTTTCTGTTTCCAATCATACTTATCATGCAGCAAGTCAGTGTTCCCTTATGAAATACAGTAATTATGATAAAAAATTCTTCACTTCACACTTCAACAATCTTCCAGCCATACAAATGCATTCATGCGTGTATGGCTGTCATTTCCAATCCAGACAATTTTTGATAAGCTTTAGTTTTTCTGAGGTGCTGCCAGTTTGAGTGACAGCTTTGATACCTGCAAATAAATGGTTAATCTGTTCACCATTGTGAATGTAATCACTGATCTCTAAGCCATAGCTGAATTCCAGATTTTTTGGTATCTAAAATGAAATTGTTAGTAACCAAGTTATGTTAAATATCAATATTAGAACAAAGAGAGTATCAAAAAGAAAAAAAATACTTTGCAGATTATAGCAGATATATATAATACATCTCACATTTAAGACGTTAGTTTGATGCCATGCATGTATTATTTTTTTTTCAGCATAATTTATTATCATACTGTTCTCCCCTTTTCAGGTCCCCATGCATGAGTTTAGTGGCAGTCTCCCCTTGCATGTGTTGTGGCCATTGTTAAGTATATCAAGTAGAGCACATTTGAATGCTAAATATACCAGGTGATTATATGTATTTCCAAGTCTTCTTCTCATGTTCTGTCACTATGTTCAAATCTGGGTCTGGAAATGGGCACATATACTGGATGGGTCATACTCAACCTGGCGGGATGTGAGCAATAGGGTCCCCCAAGGCTCAGTCCTCAGGCCTGCACCATTTAACATCTTCATCAGCGACTTGGATGAGGGGGCTGAAAGCACATTGTCCAAGTTTACTGATGACACTAAGATGTGGGGCGAGGTGGGCACACTTAAAGGGAGAGAGAGGCTGCAACTAGATTTAGACAGACTACAAAAGTGGGCAGATGAGAATAGGATGGGGTTCAACGTAGACAAATGCAGGGTGCTGCACCTTGGGAGAAGGAATCCACAGCATACATACAGGCTGGGGAGTTCCCCTCTTGAAAGCACAGAGGAGTAAATGGATCTCAGAGTCATTATTGACTCCAAGATGAATATGAGCCACCAATGCCAGACCGCAGCCACCAAGGCCAGCCATACCTTGTCATGCATCCAAAGGTGCATCTCAAGTCGGTCCAGAGAGGTGATACTCCCCCTCTATGCAACACTTGTCAGGCCGCAATTGGAGTACTGCGTCCAATACTGGGCGCCGCATTTTTAAAAGGATGTGGCCAGCCTGGAGAGAATTCAGAGGAGGGCCACCCGCTTGGTGAGAGGGCAGCAGGACAGGCCCTATGAGGAGAGACTGAGGGACCTGAACCTGTTCAGCCTCTTCAAGAGGAGGCTGAGGGGGGACCTGGTGGCTGCCTACAAGCTCATCAGGGGGGATCAACAGCAAATAGGAAGAGCCCTATTCTCCCCAGCACCAGCTGGGGTGACGAGGAACAATGGTAGTAAGCTGATGGAGAACAGATTTAGTTTAGAGATCAGGAGGCAATATTTTACAGTTAGGGTGGCTAGAATCTGGAACCAACTTCCCAGGGAAGTGGTCCTCGCCCCTACCTTGGGTAAATTCAAAAAGAAGTTAGATGATCACCTGTTTGGGGTTGTAAACCCAGCATTCATTCTTGCCTGTGGCAGGGTCAGGCTACATGATCTGTTCAGGTTCCTCCCGACCCTAGCTACTATGATACTACTATGATACTATTGCTCAATCTGTAGACCTTAGTGAGGTGCATGTTTTCCATATACATGGGCACTAGGCCCATAATAAAAGAAAAGTGAACGAAGAGAAATAGCAGTCACAGAGAATAACATTCAGTATATACATTACAGCTTTGCTAAGGCAGCTTTCATATGCCTAATTTATACTCTGGAAGCACATTACCCAAGGTCTTCTTCACCTTAACAGTATTGCGGAGGTTCTGTTTTTTCATTTGGATAGACTATTCTATACTATTATTTTTCCTTCAGCATCAGTCATACAAGCATATTTTCTACTCATCAAGCATTAATTTTGACCTAACATACACGCACAAAAGAAAACCTAACAAAAATCAATTTTCTGTTTTCTTGACAGTATTTCATGGCCATGAAGGGATTTCTTTTGAGGGGCTGCTGAATATAGGGTTGCCAATATAGACCCCACTTGCACTTATGGAAACAGCTAGCAGACCAGAAGAACTGAGGTCCACTGTATCATCTACACTCTAAAGACTTAGCACATGAAATAAACCTACTTGAGCCTGATAAATTGTTCTTATTCACAGCTCCCAAAACAGGTAAAGGGAAAACAATCAAGTGCAGGAAGGGATTGGTATCTTCAAATGTTCAGCCTATTTTATTTAAGTTTTATAAATATTTAATTTATTTAATAAATATAAAAAGTAAAATCTATTAGGGATGTGCAAAACAGGCCATATTCGATTCGGATTTGGCCCAAATCGGGGACAGTGATTCAATTCGTTGATTCGGATCACTGTCCCTGATTTGATTCGGCTGAATCCGAAGATTTAATGCTGATTCAGAAAATCAGCAATTTGGCCATAGACACAGCTTTAAATGTTTTTTCTACATACCTCGAGGTACCAGCATGGCTCATGAATGCTGAGATGATGGGGCGGATGGAGAGCCCCGCAGGAGTGCAGACCCCCTCCCCTGGCTTGGCAATCGGCTGCATGGGGACCCTGGGTGCCACCCCAGACCCAGGAGGCACCAGTCACCAAGCATAGGTCCTGGAAGCCATCTAGCCATGGCAGCATGGGGCTGAGAAGTCGGATTTATTATGGCCTGGGTGAAGCTCCCTGCTGTCATGACATGATTGCTTCTGTTGTTTGAGCTAGCTCATTTAGCTCAGGTATTACTACACTGAACTAACTACAGCATGCAATGCAGACTTACTCCTAGGGTCCTTCCATCATATACTGTTATGGTGGTATAGTCTTCTCTGGATTCATGGGTAGGCTTCAGATTGCAACTGCGGAGAGGAATGGAAATGTGTATTGGCCAGTTCTGAGGATCATTCCAGCCTTCTCCTACTTACTCCTTTAGCCCTTTTCACTCTCTGTAGAGTAACTTGCTAAAGTGGAAATTAGCAAGGAGGGAGAGTCAGGAAAGACTAATGGCACTTCTAGACTGATGTGGTGCTAAAAATGAGCTATATGCATACTAGCCAAAGAGGGCATCAGGGATCTCATAATACTATAAGACATTATAATATGTTGGTTGCACCTTGGGTAAAAATTGATTATTAGAGGAAAAGGTTAAATCTTATTCTGTTATTTCAGGAAAAGAAACATATAAATTGTTAAACTGAAACTAAATAAATTATATACATTGTTTGGTTGAATGTGCTCTTCAAAACTGAAATAAAACGTTATCAGAAAAGGGAAAGAAAGCAGTCATATAGAAAAAATAAAATACATGTTAACTATGGCTGGAAATGAGTCACATACCACAATGTGTAAAGCAGGCTTATAGGGTAAAGTGAATGTCTTTGATATTTGAGGGGTGTAGGTTGTAGCCGTGTTGGTCTAAGGACATAGGCAGACAAGGTTCTTTGGGTAAATCTGATCTCTTTTATTAGACCAACTTAAATAGTTAGAAAAAAAAGTTAAGCAAGCTTTCAGGTTCAAAAACCCTTCATCAGGCTGAGGAAATTTCAGCAGTTGGTGTGTGCTCTTCCTGGATGGAATGAAAAGTAAAGAAGCTAGAGGCTGGGCTGGTAGGCATACAAGACAGGCAGTCTGCCTACAGGTGAGGGAGGGAGGAAGGCTGGGACTAGGGAAGGGGCAGGGATGCGGTGCGGCCTGTCAGCCGCTCCTGGGGCTGCAGCAGGGAGCAAAGCAGGGTGAGCTGTCAGAGGGTGCAGGGGGAGGGGGGTCGTGGCTCTTGTTGCTACATGCCCTCTGGGAGGGCTGTGGCTGTGCCAGCCTCTTCCCGGGGGACGTGTGCCCCCAGATCTGTGCGTGGGATGAGAGCCAGCTGCTGCTGCTGGCTGGGGCTGTCAGCAGCACCAGGCTCTTCCCAGTGCTCCTGGCGCAGCCCTGCAGCCCTCCCGGGGATTGCAGGCCCCCAGATCTGGGCACGGGACAAGAGCAGGTTGCCGCCCACCTGGAGCACAGGGAAGGGCCTGGTGCCGCTGCCAGCCCCAGCCTGCAGTGGCAGCCGTCTCTCATCCCACACGCAGATCTGGGCTCTCATCCCACGCACCCCCCAGGAAGAGCTTGGCACAGCCCCCCAGCCCGCAGCCTTTCTAGGAGGTGTATAGCATCAAGAGCTGTGTCCCCCCACCCAACCCGCACTCACTGATAGCTGCCCCAGCCAGCTCTAGCTTCAGCCCTGCCCCAGGTGCTGGGAGCTGGGAGCCCCTGGGGGTGGGGGAGCTGGCGGGAGAGCCTGGCCCCACTCTCTGTGGTGGGCGCTGCACCCGGCCATTCCACACAGGCTCGCAGGGTTGGAGTCGCTGCTTGGGGGCGTGGGGCTCCCAGCTCTGACCCTGGGTGGGGCGGGAGGTGCCAATACCAGTGCTAGTCTGGGGATTGGGTTCCCACCCCCTCCATGTCCAGCCACGCACCACTCCCCCCTCCGCCCAAATGCCAGGGCAGCCCAGCAGCAGGCTGCTGCAGCAGGGGGGAGAGGTGAGAACGCAGCCAGGGAAGAAAGGCAGGGAGCGGTGCCATGTGCTCCCTGCCACTGAAATTTCAGTTAATAGAGTTTTCCAGTTAGTAAAATCCCAGATAACAGGGATTTTACTGTATTTATTTTTTTGAAATGGGACTGCCATACACAGGGGAAAAAGGAAAAGGTGAGTAGAATGTACAAATCTCTATGTGAATATGTCCATGAAAATCAATGTTTAGAAGTTTTCAAAAAGAGTAAACAGGAAGGTGAAGAGGAGGATGTGTAGAGGCAAAGGTGAGAGCTGTGTCATGGTCTGTATAGAGGTGTTACAAAGTGGGTCACGCTTCGAACCTTGCATGACCCATTCTTTAGAGGATTGTCACCACCTGACCCATAACATAGTGTTGTTTGCAGAAATGGTGCCGTGTGCTATACTTGAATGAGGCCGTGAGCACCAGGACTATAAAAAGGCGGTGATTGACAGCTCATGGGGGGTTTTTTTTAGTGTCTACTGTGTCTTGTGTGTGTGTGTGTGTGTGTGTGTGTGATATGTTCTGAGGTTTGGGTGGTACGTGTGATGTCCAATGAGAGGGTGAAGGTTCCTGGGTGGTTTTAGTCAGTTAATTGTTGTGAGCTGAGAGAGAAAGCAGGAACAAGTATCTGTGAGTGTTTGGTCCTCAGTCGAACCGAGTGCCAGGAGCATGGAGTTTCAGCCCAGTTGCCATGGCCTGAGGATATGTCCTCCACCACAGGACTACTCTCAGGACAGGACAAGGTCGGCTCCCCAGTACTCCCCACTGGGTATGCAGTGCACAGGTGTAGCAGCCTCCCTGTGCTATTACTGTGAGTATTACCCAATCCTGTCTCTTCCTTTCACAGTTCCGTGAGGTTTTTAGTTGTTCCTCATGTTGGATCTACACCAGAGGTTTTGTTCCTTTATAGCCTTTTGGGCTCCATTCTATTGGCTGTTGAAATATAACTCCCCATTCCACTGGTGTTACTGGTGCTCAGAAGTGTTTTAACATCTGTGATGTTTGTGTAAGGTTATTCTAAATAAACCATCTTATTCATGAACTATAACACCTGTGGTTCTGTGGAGTGATTGGTTAATTAGTCAATTTATTCCTCAGTTAATTCTCCGGTTCATTTTACCGGTGATTAGATACAGGAGGTTGGGTTGTAAGTGGTCCAAGGGGCAAAGTTCCACCCTTTTGTTGACCGGACCCTGCAGCTGCTATTTCAGCATAGCACTAATTAGACTCCTAATTAGTCCGGGCTCAACAGATGCACTGCACTGCAAGCACTGCGGCACTGAAGTCAGTTCTCGTGCCAACAGGATAAAAGAACATGTAGAAAGCAAGTAACACATTAAAATTTTTAAAAGAATGTGAGATTAGGGATAAACAGGCCATATCTTCAGCCTTTAACAGAGCATTAATGCAAGAGAGAACCCAACACGACTGTGTTAATGAATTTGTGCGTACTGTTTGTTTTGCTGGGCAACCAGTTTCTTGTGGAGAAACCAACTGGTGACTTTGTGCGGCAATACTGTCCAGCAGCAAAAACTCTTCCTATTGCAGACAACCTCACTCATAAGTATCTCAGAGAAAATGACAAAGCTCTAGTATCTAAAGCGATTGAAAGAATTAACGAAAACGTGGTGTCTAGTTTGATTTTTGATTAATCCCGATATGTTGGACCACCCAATTCTCAGCCTTTTGTTTTCGTTTTTTTATTTCAAAGCCAAAAAACCTGCATTGTTTTGTGCAGATGTGACATTCATCCCATTTACTGATACCCCAAGCATCCATGCAGCAGTAAATGCAATGTTAGAGATATGAATGCCACATGCCCCTGGTTGCTGGGGGGCATGGTGAGCTCTGGCAGGCGGCACTGTCAGCGCTGGGAGTGTGGCAGCAGTAAGTGTGGAGCTGCTGCAGGCAGCCATGGCACTGTCGGGGGGGGGAAGTGGCGAGCGCTGACCAGTGGTTGGCAACCACCCACAGATGCCACCGGCAGCGTCAGCAGTGGCCAGCAGCAATTGCGGACCGCCATTATACGTCACCGCCAGAGTTGGCTGCAGGGGTGGCAAGCGGTGACCACCAGCAGGCACCGCCAGCAGTGTCGGCAGTGCCTTTTCGTAGGGGGTACACTGCCACGCTCTGGGGGTGCACGTGCACCTGCATGCACCTCCTACACATCACCAATGGTTAGACATGTACCAAGTGACTTAGGGAAATGTGGCCAACACTAACATGGATTCTGCCTCCTATACGCCTAAGTTTTCATGGGAGATAAAACTCAATCACTATTACAAATTACTTGTCCCACTCACTTAATCATGTTGCATCAGCCACAGCTGCTGAAGAAACGAGAGGCATGGAATCTTTTGTTGTTGGACTTGGGGCTGTTTTCAAGCATGTAAACAAGCTGAAGGCTTTGTTTTATAAAGTGCGAGACGACTGCAAACTTGACTGCCGATTACCGACTCCTGTTGTGCTGCTTCAGCTGATGAGTTTCTACTTGGCTGCATGTCATGTAAATAAGGCATGGACTATGCTAACGCATATTTTAGATCACCCTGATTTATTCGGCACTAAAGCAGAAACTCTGAAGAGACAGGCAAATAATCTCAGTGACCACCAGATCCTGTGCACCAAGGTCTTGTTCATTGTTGAGAACTTGGATTCGCTGTCTGAAATGCAAAAAGCAATGGAGTTCTCCCCTGCTCCTGTCAACACAACATTTTCTAATACAGATGTTCACCACATACTGACAACCAAAATATCATCTGAATTGAACACAAAAGCTGCAACAGAAAGATATGGCGAGAAAACACAATTATTTCTTGAAATCCTTCTGACTGTGGAACATGAAAGAACTAAAAAAGCTTTCAAAAACTTCAACACTGTTCTCTGCGAAAAATGAGAGGCAACATGTAACACGTAATTTGAACCACAAAGTGTTCAGCACCAGAGATTCTTTTTGAAATGTCATCCAGGTGTTGAACCCCTACCTCAAGGTGAATTTTGCAGCAGACTAGGACCGCTATGCCAGAGTGTTTCAACCATTTGCCACCAAAGATGAAATTTCGCATCTTAAAAGTGAATACAGTACCTACATGAACGCACCTATCCCTGACAATGTGGAACTGGATGTGCTGGCTTTTTGGAATACCCACCAAGACACACTTCCCAATTTTAGTAAAGTTGCATGATGAGCTTTGAGTGTACCCCCTGGATCAGTGGATGCAGAACACTTATTTTCAAAACTGGACTACATCCAAGAGAGCAAGGATACATCAACATGAGCGAGGATACACTTAAGAAAACCATGTGAAACTATGCAAACCAGGATTTCTGGAAAAATTATTAATGTTGATGGGATGCAAAAAATACATTTGTATATAAAAAGCTTAGCCTAACCTTACTGTTCGCTCTTTTTCTAATAATTCAAAATCGATTTATGAAAACCTGAGTTTTTACACAAAAAACTTAAGAAAAAGAAATATTGTTGTACAAAGGATGGACTTTATTTTTATTTTTTTAATCCTTGTTCATGGATACTAGCATAGGGAGTTATGACAGTTATGACACCACTTGATGCTACTTCTGGCGAGTACAACTATTTCTTGCTGTAATACAAATGTAGAAACCGTTTAAACATGTGTATGAATTATCAGCATACTAAAAAGCATACAGGTTTCCTTTGATTTACGCATGTTCTGTATGAGCCATTTGTGCCAGTTAACAGAGATTTGAACTGAACAACGGGTGTAAATCAGTAAAAACTGAATGACTTAAAAAAAATCAGGGAATTTATCAGTGAAAAATCAGTAAAAACTGAGACTGTGGAACACTATGAATTCAGCAGTGAGGAAGAGGGAAGGAAAGAGTGAACAGCAGCAGCATTCACTTCCTGCGCTCTGGAGTTGCACGCAAGCAGGTGCTCTGGCCATTCGGTTTCCTCACCATTCAGGAACTTTCTTTGGGCTTAGGTCAGAGTCCCCTAAGGGGGTTTGGATCTCTCCTCCCAATTTCTCCTTCTCATTTCCCTCTGCCATCTTTCTCCTTCTGTATTTCTAAAATGGCTAACATCACCAACTCCTGAGGAATTCCTGTGATTCGAAGCCAGCTGCACATTTCTATTGAGGAGTCTGTGAAAGCGCAGCTTCCACATTCCTTCTGTGCAATGCCCAATTTCTCCCCCCTCTTTGACACGCATGCGAATCAGTTTATTTTTCATACAGATCACTTTGTGTTCCCCAGTGCATGATTTCAGCTCCAACTCATTAGTGTCAAAACATAAAAGAAACAACAACACATAAAACAACAAGCCTTTGCCAAACATAGGAGACAACAGCTGACTATTAAGGATGCCCCATTATTTTTTGGCGCAGCCTCCGGTGTTTTCAGAGCCGCATTTCTGAAGGGCCTCCCTTGACTGAGGCTGCACATTTGCACATGCAAAGGACAGTTCCAGATACATGTAAAATATCCATAAATGTACTTTTAATGATTTCATGATTTCTTCACAGTCCTCATCACCCCTTACTGGAGATTTTTTTCCTTCCTAACTCAGAGATCTCATCTACTATGGAAAATATTCATGAAGATAGCTATACCAGCAAAATGCATGCAGCTTATACCTATTTCCTGAGTGAAAAGGCTAGACTGGCAAAAGCCTTTTTTGTGCTCCTATACCTGTGTCTACATGCACACAGATACGCTGCTTCAAGAAAAAAATGCCGCTGAAATCGCTCCGAAGTAGCTTTGCCCACTTGGTTTGGAGCCAGGCAGAGCAGGACCTTTGCCCACTGTATGAAATGGTTGAGGATCTAATTTTACTGCCAGTTGCGCCAACCCAGCTTAAAATATCAGCTGGCACCGCCTACACAGGGCTATCCACCCCCGGGGGTCTGGACTCACTCTGCTAAGGCACTAATACTGTCGTGCTAGTCCTCCGAAGCGGCACGGATGTAACGACTGCCCTACCAGGCCCGGGCCCCTGAGGGGCGGGGGGACTGTAGCCGCCCCACAGCCCCCTCCCAGCGCCGCCATCCCCGGGCAGCGCCTGCCCCGTATCCACCGCGCCCTGCAGCCGCCCGCGGAGCGGGGGTCAGCAAGCCCGGGGCTACCACCCCTCCCCGTACAAAAGTGGAGGCGCAGCACTCCGGACATTACGGTACCCAATCGCGAGAGCCTCGGAGCGGCCAATCAGCGCGCAGACTACCGTTGGCGCGCTGGGCCCCAGCTCCAATGGGTGCCAGGAGTGGGCGGGCCGAGAGGGGGGCGAAAGGTGAGAGGTCCCGGCGCGCCGTGCCCGGAAGTGTAGCAGTTGGGTGTCACTTCCGCTTCTTCCATTCCAAGCCTCCGGCGGGCTCACGTGGAGCCCGGGAGCAATTTTTTGTTTGTTGGGCGCCGTCGTCGCTGCCGCGCCGCGTTGCTATGGTGAGGATGGGGCTGGGGCGGGGCGGGGCTGGGCTGGGCTGGGCTGGGCCGGGCCGGGGCGGGGGGGCAGGGGCAGCGAGCCCGCGCTGACCGTCGCTGCCGCCCGCAGAGCCTGCCGCTGAACCCCAAGCCTTTTCTGAACGGGCTGACAGGGAAGCCCGTGATGGTGAAGTTGAAGTGGGGCATGGAGTACAAGGGCTACCTCGTCTCCGTCGATGGCTACATGAACATGCAGGTCAGGCCGGGCCCTGCGGCCGCATGGGCTGAGGGGAGGAGGGGAACTCTGAGCGGCTCTAACACGTGTGTGTGTGTCCGTGTGTCCCCAGCTGGCGAACACGGAGGAGTACATTGACGGCGCCTTGTCAGGCCACCTGGGCGAAGTCCTCATCAGGTAACGCCAAGGGTGCTGGTGCCGCGAGGTGTCCTGCTGTGGAGGGGGGTTACAGACCAGGGGGGCCCAGCCTGTGGAGACATGGTCCCAGACCTGGCCTGTTGGCTGCCCAGAGCGGAGGTGATGCACACGGGTGCCAGCTTCAGCCAGGCTGTTGCAGCCAAGAGTGTGCAGGGCTGGGCCCGCCCCTGCACATCCAGATTGGGAGCTGCTCTGTTTGGTGTCATTGCCCCCCCCAGTGTCTGGATCCGAGCTGCTTCAGCCTGGTGCCCTGCAGGTGTCTGGTTTGGGGCTGGCTGCTCTCCTCCCCTGCACATGTACACACATGTGTCTAGGGCATTTTTGCATGTGCTGTGGGATGTGGTGCAGGCACTTTAATTACTGAGCCATCTTAATTAAAAGCACCAGCATGTTGCACAGCAACCTTCACAGAAAAAATGGTAGCAGGGCACTTTGAACTAAAACTCATCCAACATGACTTATTTCAAAGCACCCCACCACCACATTTTCAGCATGGGGACGCTTGATACACGTAACACGGGAGGCTACCGAAGCACTTCAATTTCTGTGCTCCAGCACACTTGATTAATCAAGTTCGCTGACGCGAGGCTCCACGCATGTGTATAGGAGCCACTGCACCACTCATCCAGAGCTATTTCTCTCCCCTTTTCCCATGTGTCTAGGTCAGGGCTGCTCTGCTTCTCCCTGGGTGGGCAGATCAGTCAGGCTATGCAACCCCCCACAGCTAGATTGGGCCCATTGGAGGGATCTGGCACTGCCTATCCAGCCTGCATGGTGAAAAGGTTGGGCCCGGCTATTAGAGGATCATAGGAATTGTAGGGCTGGGAGGGACCTTGCTAGAGTCAATGCCCTGGCCCCTTGCTCAAGGCAGGGCCCCCTGTTCAGTGCTCCCTCCAAGCCCCAACCCTGGCCTGTGCCTATGGGGGCTGGCTTGTGGCTCCTCCTGCCAGAAGGCAGGGGAGGCTCAACTCCCACTTCGCAGACCTTGTTCACAGGAGAGGCACAGCACAAGTTTTCGTGAGCAGCAAGCTGCTGAATTGGCCACATCTCTGCTTTTGAGTTGGTCTGTAAGGGGCAGATCTGCCCTGTCCCCTGCCTGATTTTAGGCTAAGGAGCTCTGCTTCTGTAGCTGATAGCCCTAGCACTAAAGATCATAACAGCCCTTCTAGTGCTGTTTCTTAAGATAAAAAGGGGTATTGAGCTACGCACACACCCACATGGCTTGTGGCATCCTTCTGTGTAATCAAGTGGTTTGGCTTTGGTGCTAATTGGACACCAGTGCTAATACCTAAATTGCAGCTTGTGGTGTATGTGTACTAAGGTCCTGCTCCCTGGGGCATTCCTGCTTGACCTTGGCATAACAGTTCACAAAACTGTGGGCCTAAAAATGAACTGATCTAATGCAATGATTTTCAGCCATGGTGCTCTGGTACCCTGGGGTGCCTTGAGATCCTTTTAAGGGTGTCATAGTATTAGTACTTTTAGGTGTGCAAAAATAATTCACAACATAAATGCAGAGATTTCAGGTTTTCAGCACTGTGGATTCCTTTCTGACATGTTGTGGTCTTTCAGACTTCTTTATAACAATAGTCAAAAAAGGAGGGAAAACTTCTTCCAACAGGTACCTTGAGCCTAAAAAAGTCGACTGACCTAATGTATAGGGAATCTTGTGTTTATGATAGAGTTGCAAATTGGCTCTTAAAGAAAATGAATGCAAAGCCTAAATCTGCTTCTAAGTAGTGGGCTCAGATCCGGTTTGGGAGTGGTAACTGTGATACATGGAAAGAGCAACAGTAGATTTAATTTTAAGGAAATTTCTGGTTTTATTTCCAGATGCAATAATGTCCTATACATCAGAGGGGTTGAAGAAGAGGAAGAAGATGGAGAAATGCGAGAATAGAAGTTTGTATAGATGGAAATAAAGATCAGTTTTTTCACAACTTGTGTTAAGGAATCTTAAGTTCTATTACTTAGTGCTTCTAATATGAAATTCTTGCCAGTTCTTATTGTTTAAAGTGTCCTAATAAGAGTGCTGGTGAAAATATTTCAGTTTGAAATCAAGGGGCACATTCAGACAAGCACATGTGTGCTTCCCAGGGGACAAACAGCAGTGGCACAATATGTGCTGCTTCTACTTGTTCCTGGGGAGTGCCCCTGCACATGAGCTCTGGTGCATGGCAAGTTGCTGCAGGTGGGGTAGGGGAGGATGGGTGGTCTGGAGGTGCCCAAGAAGAACAGAGTGCTGGTCTATGTAACTAATTGGTTATGCTTTCATCTTGCTTAGTAATACTTAAATATACTGTTCTTGGGGGTGGAGGAGCTCTTGTATTTTAAGTGATTTCCCAGTCTTCATTTCTTTTTCAAAGGATTGCTGTGAGCCTTTGTGGAATGGCTTTATGGAACAACAGGTGTGAGATGTTTTAGCTGTAATGCAGTCACAATATTGGACAGGTCAAAAAATGCTGGTAACTAAATCAGTCTTATTTTCCTGCCAATGGAGATTCCATTTTAAAATGAATGGATGAATATAATAAAGAAGCTGCAGGAATAGCTTTTCTCCTTTCTCCTAATAGCATGAGAACAAGCAGCGGAGAAGAAACTGTTTTTGATGTTTGTTATGCAGCAGGCATTTTTTCATAATTTGATAGCTGTTAAGGGCTGGAAGGGATCTTGCAGATCATCGGGTTCAGCTGCTTTGCACAGGGGTCAGATGACCACAGCAAGATGAGCATTTCCCATTTCAGGAGTCAAGCTGCTGATCTATGTAAATATTGCTTGTGACGCAAGCTCCTGGAACTCTTAGCTAAGAAAATCACAGGCATTTTACTCATTCCTGAGAGAACCACTGCAGTAGGGAGGGTCACAGCTTTTGTTAGGGTCATATTTTTCCCATTAGTTTTTTGGGTTTTTTTTAAGAGCCTTTGCTACCTCTCACCTACACTTATCTATAACAATTCATTTTCTGCAAATGTGTCCCTGCTTTTTGTCCCCTTGTAAGGTTCGACCTAGAAACTACTATGCAAAGCCGGCAGAATGGTAAATGGGAGGAATTGTTGTATGCGCAAGCGTTTATGTCTCTTTGTAGAGATAAAAAAGTTTTGGAGGAATGTGGATTGGGGGAGGGAGTTGGGATCTGTGAGATGGCTGTGGCTCGACCAACTGCAAATCCTGTCCTGGACTGTCCGGAGCCGGAGGCTCCCCCCCCCTCTGCTGCCTTTACCTTATTCTCTTCCTCTTCCCCCTCCTCCTCCTGATTCATCTGATTCCTTGTTGGCATCTGCTTTTCCTGCTTCTTCCCCCCCCCCCCCCCCCCGAGGCAGAAGTTGTGAATACTCCCCGACCCAGGGATCTGGAACAGCGCCAACCATGGCCGTCAGGTGCTTGGCAATCTCCAGACTCCCCGACTTCTCCTGATATAAGCCCAGGAGGAGGGTGGAGAGTACAGTTAGAAGCAGACTCCGGGGTTAAGGGAAAACATCACAGGGAATCTGATCCTGGCCATGGGAAGGGAAATGGAGTATTTCCCCTAAGAGAACAAGTGGTACCCGGGCCTCTCGAAGATGATGGTGAGCCAACCTACTGTCGAACCTTTGTGCATGTTCCTTTCAATACCTCAGATTTGTATAATTGGAAGAACAATAACCCCAGCTTGAGAGAGAATCCTGAAAAGGTACAAAACCAGTTTAAAACGATTTTCAAAACCCATAACCCAACTTGGGCAGATGTTCAGTCTCTTTTAGATATCCTGTTGACACCAGAGGAAAGGAGAATGGTAGTGAACAAAGCTCGTGAGTACGTGGAAAAGGAAATTACTGCAGGGAACCTGCAAGGAAATAGAGACGATCATGTCCCCATCCAGGATCCAGATTGGAAACCAGACCAAGATATGACCTCCATCTGTGCCTATTGAGAATATATCCTCCGAGGATTGAGAGATGCTGTGAAAAAACCTCAAAATCTCAGTAAGGTGTATGAGATTCGACAGGAGACTAATGAGACCCCGAGTGCTTTTTTGGAAAGAATTTACAATACTTTCAGGCAATACACTCGTGAGGATCCGGAGGATGCATCGAACGCTCGCATGGTAAATATGATCTTTATAGATCAGAGTGCACCAGACAGAACGAAATTGCAGAAGGCAGACGGAGCAACAGGTATGCCTATTTCCCAACTAGTAGACATTGCTTACCAAGTATTTACTAACCGAGAAAGTGTTCAGGAAAAGAAACAGGACAAGAAAGAGGAGAGAAAGATGAAAATGCAGGCAGCCCTAGTGGCAGCTGCAATCACGAGAAAACCTAGAGATGAGGGATCCTGGAGACAGCCGCAAAGACGGGGTCCATTAGAGAAAGATCAATGTGCCTTTTGCAAACGAAAAGGACATTGGAAGCGGGAATGCCCTTATCGAAAAGTTGGGGAAGGTGAAAAGAAAAAAGAGGAGAGCAGTGGATTGTTCGCTTTTGGAAAGGATTCAGATTGAAGGGGACCGGAGGCCCGGGAGGGAAAGATAACCCAGATCCCAGTGTCCCCTGACGAGCCTCTGGTTAAAATGCAACTAGGGGACAAAGATGAATTGGTAGATTTTTCTCGTCGATACAGGTGCTGCCCATTCTGTCTTAACTCAAAAACTGAAACCTTTAAGTAAAAAGACTGTGCCGGTGGTAGGGGTTACAGGGAAGGCAGTAACACGACCCTTCCTACAGCCAATGACCTGTAATCTTGGGCAGGCCGAAGTTACCCATCAATTCTTGTACATGCCAGACTGCCCCGTTCCCCTTTTAGGGAGAGACCTCCTCTGTAAACTGCAAGCTACGTTGTCGTTCCAGGATGGGCAAATGTTTTTAACAGTGCCTCCTGAAAAGGGGTAGCATTTACAGGCTTGCCTTCTCGGCCTTCTCCGAGAGGAGAGTACACCGGATATTCCTCAACCCCTGCTCGATGCTGTTGTTCCATGGGTATGGGCAGGTCACCGACCCGGGAAGGCTAAAAATGCTGACCCTGTGAAGATTCAACTTTTGCCAGGGGCCCAGCCTCCATGTGTGAAACAATATCCAATGCGGATGGAAGCCAGGAAAGGACTGAAGCCGTTAGTTGAACGGTTCCTGGAGTATGGCCTTCTCCGTGAACGTACATCAGCTTTTAACATACCCATCTTGCCTGTGAAGAAGCCTAAGAGTAATGAATATCATTTCGTCCAAGACTTGAGAGCAGTAAATAAAGTGGTTGTGAGTATATACCCGGCTGTGCCTAATCCCTACACCTTGCTATCTGCTTTGAACCCAGATCATAACTGGTTTACGGTTATTGATTTAAAAGATGCTTTCTTCTGTACACCGGTAGAGAGGGGATCTCAGGAAATATTTGTATTTGAATGGGAAGACCCAGATACTAGCATTAAGACTCAGTTTTGCTGGACTGTTTTACCCCAAGGATTTAAAAACAGCCCAACCCTATTCGGCAATGCATTAATCAAGGATTTACGCAGGCTAAAATTGCCACTGTCCTGTGCTCTTTTGCAATATGTGGATGACTTGCTTTTAACAGCCACCACTGAAGCAAGCTGCCTGGAAGGAACAATTTGCCTCCTTAATTTTCTGGGTCAACAAGGATATCGGGTTTCCAGAAATAAAATGCAGCCCATATCCCAGAAAGTAACATACTTAGGATTTGAATTACAGCCTGGTCAGAGAGCCCTGTTGCCTGAAAGAAAAGAAGCTATATGCCAGCTGGCACCCCCAATAACAAAGAAACAACCACGAGGATTTTTAGATACAGTAGGTTTTTGCAGGATTTGGATTCCAAATTTTGGGGTTATTGCAAAACCTCTATATGAGGCAACACACGGAGATGAAAAGGTACTCGAATGGACTGAAGAGTGTGGGCAAGCATTCTGCCAGTTAAAGCAGGCTCTCATTGAAGCACCCGCCTTAGGACTACCGGACATGAGTAAGCCTTTTTCCCTTTTTGTGCATGACTGAGGTGGGGTAGCCGTGGGAGTCTTAACAGAAATTGGGTAGCTGGCAACGACCAGTGGCATATTTTTCAAAAAAAATTAGACTTTGTGTCATGTGGATGGCCTGCTTGTCTCTGGGCTGTTGCTGCTACCTGTCTGCTAATACAAGAAGCTGAAAAATTAACCCTAGGCCATGAAATGATTGTATATGTTCCTCACGCAGTACTTACAGTCTTGGAACAGAAAGGAGGGAACTGGTTAACTCCAGGACGAATGGCTCGATATCAGGCCATCCTCCTAGATAAGCCTGAAATAAAATTGGCCATTTCTCGCAATGTAAATCCAGCAACACTGTTGCCATCTATGGGTGACACCAGATCTTGTGCATGATTGTTTGCAAACATTGGAAACTGTTTATTCTTCAAGACCAAATTTGAGAGACAGACCTCTTGAAAAAGCTGACCTGGAGTTCTACACTGATGGCAGCTCGAGTATAGAGAATGGAATTCGAAAATCCGGATACGCTATCGTGACTACACAGAATGGGATAGAAGCAGGACCTTTAAACCCTTCTGTTTCAGCTCAAAAGGCTGAACTCTTTGCTATGACTCGGGCTTTGCAATTGGCGGCCAACAAAACTGTCAATATTTATACTGACTCTAAATATGTTTTCCTTGTTTTACATGTTCACGGAGCGCTATGGAGAGAGCGAGGTCTACTTGATTCAAAAGGAACAGGCATTAAGCATAGCAAGCAGATAAAAGCCCTCAAGGCAGTCTGGGAACCAAAAGAGGTAGCGGTAATGCATTGCAAAGCACATCAAAAAAAAAAAATGATGATCCCTCCACAAAAGGTAATCGATTTGCTGACGCTACAGCAAAGAAAGCAGCTAAAAAACCTCAGACAGACTTGCTGCCCGAAGTAAGTAATCTGTTACCTCTCCTCCCAGACTTATACCAGCCTGTGACACCACAGTACGGGGAAAGAGACAAACAATTGATAAGAGAGTTTCAAGCAAAGAAGGGGGAGCACGGGTGGCTAGTAGCAAAGGATGGCCGCATTATCATCCCAGCTGCCTGGGTTCATATGGTAGTGAAGAGAGCTTATCATGGCACCCACTATGGACCCAGGGCCCTGATAAGGTGGATCAGTCACTATGTAACTGGAGTGGGATTAGGAGAGGCTGCCAAGAAGGTATCAGAGACATGTGAGGTCTGCCAGAGAAATAACCCAAAAGGAGGGAGAAAAGAAACTTCAGGACATCAGAGAATAGGCAATGGGCCAGGAGAAGAATGGCAGGTGGATTTTACTGAGTTACCCCGGCAACAGGGGATGAGATATCTCCTTGTCTTTGTGGACACTTTCTCTAATTGGGTTGAGTGCTTCCCATGTCGGACTGCCCAAGCCCGAGAGGTGGTCAAGGCACTCCTACGAGAAATCATACCTCGCTTTGGACTTCCAAAAGGAATAGGGTCAGACAATGGCCCACATTTCATTGCACAAATTACTCAGAAGGTTTCTGAGTTCCTGGGAATCAGCTGGCATTTACACACCCCTTGGAGACCCCAGTCCAGTGGAAAGGTGGAACGTATGAATCAGACCTTAAAAAGACACCTTGCAAAGATTTGCCAAGAAGCTTGACTCAAATGGCCAGAGGCCCTACCCTTGGCCCTGTTACGAGTAAGGGTCGCACCACATTCTAAATTGGGATTAAGCCCATTTGAGATAATGTATGGTAAGCCTTACCCTCTGAGTCTGCCCATGGGTACTGAACAACAGTTACATGTTTTAGGGGAGGGAATGATTAGAGAATATGTATGGTCTTTGGTTTCTGTTTTGTCTTCCATCCATCAGCAGGTACGGGACATGCTGCAGACACAGAACCAGTCTCCTGCCCTGGAAAATCGATTATTACCTGGGAGTTACGCTCTTGTGAAAGATTGGAACGAGGAACCACTTCGAGCCAGATGGAAGGGCCCATATAGAGTACTTTTAACGACCCCGACGGCAGCAAAGCTCAAAGGAATCAAGACTTGGATGCATTCCAGTTGCCTAAAGCCGGTGGCTGAACCAGAACAAGAAGAAACTCCTGCAAACTCCGGGACCGGAGGCAGAGAACAGTGGAAGGTGGAGCCAATAAGGGACTTAAAATTCCTATTCAAAAGAAAGGAACTTTGAATAATTTGTCAATCTTTGATCAAGTTTTACAAGCCTTATTATGAAATTGTTCAAGGTTTTAGTGTGGGGCACCCTGATCTGTCCACTCCTACTTATAGGAGGGGAAAATCTTTTACCACAAGAATTTGACCCTCAGGAAAATGTCTGGATTTATCTGGCCCGGGAAATATTAAATAGAACAGACTTCTGCTTAGCGGGAGGGATCAATGCTCATCTGGTTTTTACCTCATGCTTAATTGCAGTACCTACCCCTTTGAAAATTTTACAGACTTATACTATGCTGAAAGATGTAGAGAAGGAAAATACATATCAGGATATATATAAGTGGGGGACTATTGTAAAAGAGAAAAGCAGAGACATGTTTTCTGTACGGGTTCAGGCAACAGCTAATGCTTCTGAATGTTTCTTAATAGTGAATTGTACCAATAATTGCTTTGAATTGAACCAAGGTAGAAAAATCTTCTGTAATAAGACCAGTCAAATATCCTATGTATACACACATACCATCCTTCCTCGAGGTTGGTTTCTGGCCTGCGGAAGAATGATATATTCATACCTTCCAGCAAATGCTACTGGGGGACCATGCACCATTGCCCGGGTAACTGCAGCTCTTCCAAGGAAATCTGACCTAATGCACACTGAATAAACCCCTCTTGGTGGGAGGTTTAAACGAGCATACACTACTCTCACTGCTGATTGTGACGAGAATGATTCCCCTGGACTATTATCTAAGGCAGAATACATAGCATTAGCTGCATCTATGGTGGGGGTTCCGGGTCTTGCTGTAAGTAATAGCAGAAATCTTAATGCAGTGGCCTGTGTTTTAGCAAAAAGACTAAATGCTACATCTCGAGCGCTCTCAGCCTTGAATGCTGAACAAAAACAACTAAGGGACGCTGTCTTAGAGAATAGAGCCGCTATTGATTATCTCTTGTTGCGACACAATCTGGGGTGTGAAACCTTAAAAGGAATGTGCTGCTTCAACCTCACTGATAATTCTGTGCTAATTGAAGACAAAATTGGTGCCTTACAACGATTGACACAGACGTTGAAAGAATCATCTGGCTTAGACTTTTCCTGGTTAACTTCCTGGCTTCCCAATTTTGGATGGTTGAAACAGTTATTTTGTATGGTGGTTCTGTTTTCTTTTATAGGGATTATGGTTTGTTTCTGTATCCAATGTATACCGGTTCGTATCGCATCTATCTTCAGGCCTAAGGTAAATCAAATGATTTTGCAAACAAAGAAAGCTGAGAATACTAGATTTGTGTTAAGTCAAATTGAATGGAGCAATCATAATTAATAATAATTATGAATGTTCCAGAGGAGGGAAATGTAAGGTTCGACCTAGAAACTACTATGCAAAGCCTAAGCAAAAGTGAATGTTATGTGACGAATGCCCATCTGCAATGATAAGGAGCAGACAGTCTTAGATAGAGGAAGCTTGAAAACAAAAACAGAATCAGAGGTACTGGAACAAAGAGTTCATTAAAATACTAAAAATCACACCCCTAGGCGGGGAAGATATATGCTAATGAAACATATATGTATGTTAATGAGATACATAGCTAAAACACAGGTATAGAGACATGCTCAGTAAAGAACTCCTTGCGTCACTCCTTTATAACCAATTAGCAAACAAGGATGCTTATGAAGATTCAAACTCTTGTATATAAGGGGCTTAGTATTGCATATCTGCTGTGCTTGTTTTGTGAAATTATTCCACTTGCACCTTTTATTGCTAGCAATAAATCTTTTTTATACTTTCACCCCTGGTATCTTTATTGGCCTTTGCATACTGGGCACGAACCCAGACTTGAGCTGGGGCCTAACACCCTGACATTCTCCTTTCAAGTGTGAAAACTGGATCTTTATATTTAGGGAGATACTTAAAAAAGAAATACTAAATGCAAGCATTTGGCATTCCAAAAACTTCAAGAAAAAAATATAGTGAAATCTATTTCACTATACAATTTTCCTTTTTTTTGATAGTGTATCCTGAAGTGCACTAGAAACAGCAGTCCTAATTTGCTTACAGCAAATGATGCAGAATCAAATTATTTAAACCAATGTTTTTATCACTAAAAAAAAAAATGGAGGCATTTTGATTTTTAAAAAAAATGAACACTTTGGATGCAATCTAAACCACAATAAAGTCAAAGCATTTTACAACAAACTTCAGAGGAATCAACATCTTCATCAGTGACTTGGATGAGGGGGTAAAAGCACCCTATTCAAATTTGCTGATGACACTAAGATGTGGGGTGAAGTGGGCATGCTAGAAGGGAGGAATTGGCTGCAATTGGACCTAGACAGGTTACAGGGGTGGGCAGATGAAAACAGGATGGGTTTAAACACAAGTGCAAGGTACTACACCTGGGGAAGAAGAACTAGCAGCAGCCCTACATGCTGGGGAACTCCCTTCTCATCAGGGCAGAGGTAGAAAAGGATCTTGGAGTTATTATTGATGCCAAAATGAACATGGGCCGACAGCGTGGGGACGCAGTCAGGAAGGCCAACCGTACCTTGTCATGCATCCAGAGATGCATCTCGAGTAGGTTCAAGGAGGTGATCCTCCCCCTTTATGCGACACTGGTCAGGCCACAGTTGGAGTACTGCATCCAGTTCTGGGCACTGCACTTCAGGAGGGATGTGGACAGCATTGAGAGGGTCCAGAGGAGGGCCACTCACGTGATTGGGGGGCAGCAGGGCAGGCTCTATGAGGAGAGGCTATGGGACCTGAACCTGTTCAGTCTCTACAAGAGAAGGCTGAGGGGGGATCTAGTGGCCATTTACAAACTAGTCAGGGGGGACCAGCAGGCATTGGGGGAGTCCCTGTTCCCCAGAGCACTCCCAGGAGTAACAAGGAATAATGGTCACAAGCTGGCAGAGGGTAGATTCAGACTAGACATCAGGAAGCCCTGCTTCACAGTCAGGGCGGCTAGGATCTGGAACCAACTTCCAAGAGAAGTGGTGCTGGCTCCTACCCTGAGGGTCTTTAAGAGGAGGCTAGATGAACACCTTGCTGGGGTCATTTGACACCAGTGCTCTTTCCTGCCATGGCGGGGGGTCGGACTTGATGATCTGTCAAGGTCCCTTCCGACCCTACAAACTATGAAACCAGGATTTCATCAACTGCCTAAGTTTCAGTCTATTCTTGTTTATGCAGGTCAAGCCTTCCATCAATTAAATACCCATTTCTGTATCCCCCACCCAGCTTTACATGTGGCACAGAAAGGTGACAAGTGGCAGTCACCTACAAGCACAGTTGACTTCAATGATAAAGAGTTTTCAATGCAGAGAAAGCGGAGTGTGACATCTTGCACTCTTTGACCTTCTGAGTAACCTATCAGGAAAAGGGACAAAAATCTAGATAACAGCAAACCAAAAAGTCATGGATGCTTAGCAGAGGCATAACGGGGCACTTATGGGGCACCCAAGGCTGAACCATCTGCCAACTGCAGCAGCAGTCAGCCCCTACGCCTATTTTTGTGCTCCCCAACAAAGGCAGTGTCTGGGGCTGTTGCCTTAGTTGCCCTCCCTTACCTATGCTACTGAGGCTTGCTACACTGCAGTTGTGCATTGATATTCAGTACAGTTTTGCTGGAGAGAAACAGAGAAGTCAGAAGGGGAAAGGAAAATGTAAGACAAAACAGAAAGGTGAGACTGAGTGGGGGTGGGAAATAGTTTCCATGGAGTGCTAGCTGTCAACACTAATACTGGAATGACTAGGATCATATGTTCTGTGTCTTGGGCAGATTGGCCCCAATCCTATTGTCAGACCTCACATAAAAAGTCCTGTAGGCAAAGTACTCTTGTTGACTGTCAATTTTCTAGGACCAGAATCATTATGAGGCAATGAAAATAGAAAGGCTAAAATACACATCGAAGGACAGGAATGGCAAAGTATGAAAGGGGAGAAATGGTTCATCAAATGCTATGGAGGGACTTGCAGAAAAGGAAGAATGAAAGATGGAGCAAGCATTTCTCTTTGGTACAGGCTAAATGTTATGTGTATTCCACAATCCTGGCTGAAAAAATCAGAGCTCTGCAAGTCGAGAAGAAAAATAACAGCTTTGAAGTAATTCTTCTACACACTGTGATGACTATTCCTTCCCTACTCATTCTTGTTTATCTCATAAGTTAAAATGTGAGGAAGGCCAGGACCAGAACCCTCTCCAGCTTGAGGAGTTCTGCTCTTGAAACCTTCAGGCTGTGGTCACCATCACACACAAATTATTCTAGACTGTGCCTTCGATCAGACAATCGGCAAAAGGAGGCATTCTTAAAATCCCAACCAGAGCCTGCACTACAAGGTTTACAGGTGTAGCTGTGTCAGCTAAGGGGTAGGAAAATATAATATATCCAAGCTAATGTAACTGCCAGCAAAGCCATGAGGGCTTCTGTCATCTTAGCTTATGCTGTTAGGAGAAGCAGTATAACTGTGCCAGTGAGAAAAAACTTTTTCTTCATTGGTATGCATTGTGTCTTCACTAGGCACTATGGTGAAATAATTACAGCAGCATAAGTTTTGTAATACTCATGAACCCTAATTAATTTCTTCATTTTCCCTCAGTCCCCTCCCATTTCCAATTGTTGCAATGGGGAGATGCTGCAAATGGACTTACAGAGAGCACGGGTATGAAATAGAAATAAATAAGGTTGGAATGTTACCCATTTTTCTTTTAGTTGCTTTCAAACTTAACTCTTATTCCTTTCATTCAGTACAGACTTGAATACTGGCCACGTGATGTGTACAGGCAAGGGCCAGGAAAGGCCTGGGCAGGGTAAGCACCAGGAATGAGTTTTCTGCTTCCTCAAAAGCCTGCAAGGAAAATGTTGCATTGACCTCTACAACAGGGGCAAACAAAGGTGTTCAGGATTACGGCTCACACCTTACATACATACATACTTATACTCTCTTGGCTAACAAGCAAAAATGAGGTAAAACACTCCTTTGCAGAATTATCCTGTTCTTGGCAGGTATCATCTATGCAGGGAGACATTGGGGTAAGGGATGTTCTCCACCCTCATAATAGCTTTGTTTCTGAACCAGGATCCATCAAGCCATTTTGGGTCTGGTTCTACAGTGGACTTGGACTCAACTTTCAGACTTAATCATCTCCAAACTGCCTTTCATTAACTCAGACTCCCATACCCATCCTAAATATACTGGTAATTCTAGTCAAACACACATCTTTATGTTTGGCAAGCTGAATCCTATATTTGTTTAACTCCAGCACCAGGCAAATGGGGCACCATGAGTGTCTGACATGCCACCATTCCAGCTCTTCTGCCTCTCTGTGTGTGCATTTGTATTTTCAAAATGCATGCATGATTATGTTTCAGTTAGATGCTTTCTCAGATAATGCAATGCTCCATTACTGAAATCTACTATGATCCTGTATATGTGGCATTTAACAAACAGATGTTAGAACAAGAACAGCAGCTTTTCAGGAGAAATTCTTGCCACCAAAACAAATTTGAAACCCAGAACTTTCATCCATTGAATACAATGAGAGTTTTGATCTTTACTTAGAAAGAAAATTGAACTTCACAGAAATCTCAATCTTTATTTCTAATTTATCTGTACATTTCCAGTTTTAGGACTACAAAAAATAGGCACAAAAGTTTCCTTCAGGCAATATCATACTAGAATCCACAGAACCTTCACGGGTTTACATTTTTACAACCACAGGTGTCAAGCTGCACATGCAGTAACATTAATTGGAAAGATAATAGACTAATTAACCACCTAACTGATTGTTTACAGGCACTGTAGTACTTGGCTAAGTAATAATATTGATAATTTTGCACCACAGGTTCTGAAAATCTGGTTTACATTGCATATAATATATAGTATATGTATTTTTTAGATTAACTCAACTGCTTTTTTAAGACTGAATATTGCGGAGCTACACAGAAACAGAATTTTTTAAAGTACATTCTCATCTGGTTTAGTGTACCATCTTGAAGAGTGCTATTTTGTCAGCGTTATCTACATCTCTCTAAGAATTGCAGCAGAGCAGAGTTGAAGAACAGTTTTTCCACAATGATATATTTTCATACTCTGTGACCCTACAGGGATACAAGGACTACACCAGAGATGATGAAATGCTCTGCACATTTAAAGTTGTTGACCTATGATTAGGTCTCATGAAAGCACCTGAGTATTTAATCTTAACAATTAGTTTCAAAAGCAGCAGCAGGCGAGCTTTAGCAAGTTGCAGGCCAGAACCTGGCTCTAGTTCAATGTAGGGTGGGTAGCTTCGGTGGCCTGTCAAGCAGCTGGAGTCTTTCCCTGCACCCTTACTAGGGCCAGGCAGCTAAAAGCTGGGTCTGCACTAACATTGCTTTTCCCAGGCCCCCAGCTCTCCACCCTACAGCCAGTGAGCGATGAGCTGGGGGAATTGGTGACTATGCGGATTCAAAGCAAAGTCCTTTGGCTCTGCAGGATGGATCCTGCTCTTGGGCTGTGCATTGCTGATGCTAAAGGGCCTGGAGCCTGTGTTCTAACTCCAGTTGAGCCACCAATTTGTTCTGTATTTGTTGCCTACTGTCACAACATCACTTATTCTGGGAGCCCAGACACAGTGCCTGTATCTCAGTTCCTTTCTACGTGTTTTTTAATTGAGAGACTTTGCAAGAAGAAAGTAAAGTTACTAAACAAATGCGTAGTGCCTGTACAGGAGGGTGTATTGCAATTCAATTGGTTGTAAAATTAGTTTCACAAACAACACTTTCCGCAGCATGTGTTCAGTTCCAAGCAATGCACTAAAATTCACTGCAGATACTAATATTTAGAATCACCACTGTACAATATGACAAGAACCTGTTTGTTACGAGTAGGAACAGTTATTTCTTAGAAGAAAGGGGAATTCCACAAAATAAGAAAGGTAACTGTTTAAAAGTAAACTGTACCATCTTTTATCTATATGAAAATGTTTCTCTAGAAAGTGAAATTCATCCCAGATGTAGCTTCCCTGTATCTAATGGAACTGAATTATGAACAAAATTTGACCCATTTATTGCGATATAGCATTTTCAAAACAGCAAGATGCATTTAGTTTCCAACTCCTGAATACTGTAGCAAAGTCATCTTTGTCCCTTGCTTTCGGAAATGCAAGTTTTCTTACGTGGAAACAGAATGAGAACCGGTACTTAGCATTTAGTGTTCAAGGCTGTAATCAAATCTCACAAAGGTCATTTCATTTGTGAAATCCACAGAGTTTTCATAGTAAGAACTGTGCAATCAGGTTTGCCAGTCCTAGGATGATTATAAAGATGTGAGTGACTAGTATTGGCCATGTCAACTTCCCCACAACACGCAGGGAGATCATGGAGATGAGGGATAGATACAGAAATACAAAGGAAAGAAGAGAAATAATGATTTTTTGTTGGTTATGGATAACTACCTCATTTAATCTGGTAGATTTTTGGTGGGTTTCTCACTGTAGCGGTGTTGGCCTTTGGTAAATTCTCTTTTAATAGAATATAGTAAATTAAATTAGGCAGGCAAGGTTCTTTGAGTAGATGTGATGATACCTTTTATTAGAACAACTGAGTAGTTGGAAAAAAGTTTCAAGCACAGGGAGTCTCTGCTGGTCTGAGACTCCAAGGAATGAAACTAAAAGTGTGGCAGGATGTCATTGAGAATGTAGATACAGTAAAAACTGTGCTATCTGGCACTTTATTAACCAGCGTGCTTGTGAAGGAGTGACAGAGAGCAAACAGAAGCCCCAAGGTGTCTCACATGCTGGGCAGGGGAGGTCAGGAGAAGAAAAGCAGCTTGCACCAACAGATGGAGGAAATGCAAACAAAAAACATTCGCAGCATGGAGGGCCAGCACAGCTGCAGCTGGAGAGCACAGGTGAAAAGCTTCCGGTTTGATAAAGGGTACTGTCATAACCCAAACTGAGAAGTGTCCCTGACACAATGAAATCTGCCTAGCAACTATCGTTGCTTTTAAGTTTGGTAAGTTCCATTTCCTCACTTGGCAGTGTGTTACAATCCTGGCACAGTGGAAAATCCCATTTAGTCTGCATGCCTGTGCCATAGTGGAAAATTCCATTGGTTTGGTTTGATACATATGGCACAGGGAGAAACTAGGTCACAGCGAGGAAAATAGGTCACAGTGGAAAATTCCGCTGAGACACAACCCAAGGACTGTATGCTATGTCATGGAAAAGTACAGCTTTAGAAAAAGTTCCCGCCAACTGTATGCAGACCTGCACATCACTATTGGCTTCTTCCATATTATTCATATTTAGTGACTGGTGATTGGCCTTCTAGCTATATAAAAGGTAAATCAGTTTCCGCCCACGTTGGAGAACTCCGCGCACTGAGAACTCTGCAAACACTTTGGAGCTGGAGAACTCAGAGAACTCGGAAAGCTCCGCACATTTCTCAAGTTGAAAGAACTCGGAGAACCTCGCGCATTTCTCAGAGTAAAACCTAGCGGACTGATCACCTGCCAGTGACTCCCCGTCATCGCCTCTCCTGACGTACCCCATACCCTGCTAGCTCGGTTCTGTTTCTTCGTTGCAACTGTAACCCAAGTCAGCATTCAGCCTACCTGTATTATAATCATCTACAGTGTAAGTAAAGCAATCTTAGTTTAACCAATACGATTCGGTGCCTAGTTCCTCTCCGTCTGTCAAAAAGTACCCACCTGCCGTTTCGGGCTACTGGCCACAGCCCGGCCTGCCACTCGACCGCCACAGGTACAACATGTCACACCGTGAAGGGAAGAGTACACTACACTTCCAGAGCAGCATCTCACTCAGGTTTGGGGGAAGGAGGCTGCCCAGAGGTATTTCTGGCCCTGGAGAAGGGCAGAGCTCGGTCAGTTTCCTACAGGCCACAGGGAAAGAGAAGCGGTGAATATGGATACATAGCCACCAGTGGATTGGCAACAGGCCCTTACCCTCACTAGCTCTTCCATTTGGACCTGTTGCCCCTGCAATATCCTGACCGTGAGGGTAAGGGCCCAAGAGGCAGAAGCCAGGATAATGATACTGTCACAGCAGCAGGAGCCGAGTGAGAAGCTAGAGGCCTGACCTATAGCTATTCACGCTGGAGTGGAGGGGACTAGGCTATCAATTAAATGCCTCTACATCATCAGATGCGGCTCTCAAAGCCTTCCAAGAATGACAGCAATAGCAGCAGGATGGGACAGAAAGGAGTGGGCAATACAGTTAGGCCCCTTATTGACAGGGCCAGCACAGGCGGCATACAAGGCCCTATCACGGGAAGAGGCCAGGTGTTATGGAAAAGTGAAAGAAGCCACCATATTAAACAGGCTTGAAATTTCACCTGAAACATACCAACAGAAATTTAGGGCAAGGAAAAAAATGGAAGAGTTGTGGCCCAGGGTAGTAGCTCAGATCCTAAAGGATGTGGCCACCTGGTGGATACAGCCCAACAGTAAAAAGGCAGAAGAGGCGGTGGACTTAGTAGTGCTAGAGCAGTTTGGGGTTCTCTATCACAAAGGGGAACTCACCTGGGGTGTGTGGAGCCGCTGCCGTGGAGCGCGGGGGGGGTGGCAGCAGCGACCCGGAGTGCGGAGCCGCTGCCGCGGAGCACGGGGGGAGCAGCAGCGGCCCGGAGTGCGGAGCCGCTGCTGCGGCCCAGAGCGCGGAGCCACGACTGCAGAGCATGGGGGGGGCAGCGGCAGCCCGGAATGCGGAGCCACCGCCGCGGAGTGTGGGGGGGTGGCGGCAGCCAGGATTGCAGAGCCACTGCTATGGAGCGTGGCGGCGGCAGTGGCCCAGAGTGCGGAGCCGCCGCCGCGGAGCACGGGGGAGGCAGCGGCAGCCCGGAGTGCGGAGCCGCCGCCATGGAGCGCAGGGTGGAGGGGGCGGCGGTGGCCCGGAGTGTGGAGCCGCCGCCGCAGCCCAGAGCGCGGAGCCACCACGGCGGAGCATGGGGGGGGCAGCGGCAGCCCGGAGTGCGGAGCTGCCGCTGCAGAGTGCGGGGGGGGGCGGCAGCCCGGAGTGCAGAGCCGCCGCCACTGCGGAGTGCGGGGGGGGGGGCAGAGGCGGCCCCGAGTGCAGAGCCGCTGCCACGGAGCACAGTAGGCTGGATCAGAAGTCTCTGTATGCTTAGGGAACATAAATGACGCTCTGTGAGGTGGCCCAGAATGCGGAGCGGCTGTGGGGCGTGGGATGGTGGCGGCCCAGAGTGCAGAGCCACCGTTGCGGAGCGTGGGGGCGGCGGTGGCACGGAGTGTGGAGCCGCCCACAGAGTGTGGGGTGGTGGCAATGGCCCAGAATGCGGAGCCTCCGCCACAGAGTGGACGGTGGTGGCGACCCGGAGTGTTGGGCAGCGGCGGCAGCCCGGAGTGCGGAGCCGTCGCCACGGGGTGGCGGCAGCGTGCAGAGCCGCCGCCACCACGGAGCACGGGGCGGCAGCAGCCCAGAGTGTGGAGCCACCCCCGCAGAGTGTGGGGTGGCAGCAGTGGCCCAGAGTGCAGAGCCGTCACCGTGGAGCGCAGGGTGGCGGCGGCAGCCCACAGTGCGGAGCCGTCGTGGAGTGTGGGGTGGCAGCAGCTGCCCAGAGCACGGAGCCACCGCCGCGGAGTGCGGGGTGGCGGCGTTGCCCCAGAGTGCGGAGCCGCTGCCGCTCCGCGGGCGGTGGCGGCCCAGAGTGCGGAGCCACCGCCGCGGAACACAGGGTGGCGGCGGTGTCCCAGAGTGCGGAGCCACCCCCGCGGAGCTGCGGCGGCAGCCCAGAGTGCGGAGCTGCCGTGGAGTGTGGGGCGGCGGCGGTGGCCCGGCGGCGGCCCAGAGTGTGGAGCCATCGCCACAGACCGCAGGCCAGCGGCGGGCCAAAGTGCAGAGCTGCTGCCGCGCCCATGGAGCAGTGGAGGTGAAGGAAGAGAGGATTGCAGGCTGCCATATGCAGTACTGGTACGGCAAACTGCCGCTTTATCGCAAGGGTGGGAGCATGGAAAATGCCATCATTCATGTTCCCTAAGCATACAGAGACTTCTGACCGAGCCTACCGAGGCATTGTACCAGTAGAGCTTGATCCCACGCCAGCAGTTAGGGATGGCAGCAGGACTCACTACAACATGTTGTACCCTTTATCAAATCAGAAGCTTTTCACCTGTGCTCTCTTTACCTTTTTCTTTTTACTCCCATTGAGTGCAGACATGGGAAGCAGGTGCAAACATGCCCATTGAGTGATCCAGGCAGCTCTCTCACAACCGGCATTCCAGTCAACGGGGCAAAACCCACAGCCCCCGCCACCCCATTCTATCACTGTAATGTCTCCCTTTTCTTTCCCCTGCCTTCCTCCTCCCTTCTCTGCTTTACCTTTTGCCTTTCTAATTTCTTCCTATTTACATTCTCACTGACATCCTGCCACATTTTTAGCTTCTCTCATTCCTTGGAGTCTCAGAACAGCAGACTCCCTACGCCTGAAAAAGGCTGACTGAGCCCAAAGGCTTGCTGAGAAATTTTTTCCAACTACTCAGATGGTCTAATAAAAGATATCATATCTACTCAAAGAACCTTACCTGCCTAATTGAATTTGGTAAATTCTCCATTAATAGAATATAGTAAAGGCTATGAATTGGTTATAGTTTAGGTAAAGTGAGTAAAAAGATACCCCTGCAATAGTGTATCTAACCACAATCTCCAAACTTAAATGAAAAACCATGCGTCTTCTTGAGTTTTTGTGATGATGTTTTGACGGCCTGCATCTTTTTTAAGGTCTGGAGGCTTTGACCGATATACCAGTGGTCTTCCCACCTAAAACATAAGAAAAGATGAAGCTACTGAACACAGAAAAGGTCTGTGCAGAACTGTGTAAAGACTTGTCTAAGTTAAATTCATCCTCTCCGTCCCTTTAATAGGATTCATAGAGATGCATTAAACACTGCATGAACATAACAACAGCTGCTGCCCTTTTAAACCCACCCACTCCGCCAAAACTGCTTCAGCTCTACATCTCTACAGTATTAGCTTATCCTTGCCATAGTTGATCATTTCACAATCCTTATGCTTTAATACTTTGGAAGTAATTACTTGATTTCCTTTTCCACTGGGGGGTCTCAACAGCTTTAAATGTACTTGCAGTGCCTTTTATCAGGTGTTTTTTATCTGACAGCAGTCTTACTTCACTTTCTCATTAACTGATGGGTGTCAAAGATCTGGCCTTCAGAGAGACATCATCTAGTCCCTGGAGCTGGCCCATGCAGGGCCAGTTCAGGACCACCCTTTCACCTAGGGGAAGGTCCTAGAAAAGATTATCAAAGAGACCATTCTCAACAGACTGGCCGATGACAAAATCCTGAGGGATAGCCAGCATGGGTTTGTTGCAGGTAGGGCTTGCTTGACCAATCTTATTTCCTTTTACAACCAGGTGACCTATCACCTGGACAAGGGGGAAGAGATTTATGTCATATATCTTGACTTAAAATAAAATCAGCTGTGACTAAACAAATTCCACCAGTAGGACTATAGCAGCCTTACTTCCTTTATATGTGAATGGAGGGTTCATTAAACAGTTGTTCCATTTGTAATGTGACACTGTTTAACTGATAAAATGGAAATTAAATGCACTTCTATAGCTTTAGATAGTTATGTATCAATTGGATTATTCAAGCTGTGTGTTTGCATACACAGTGAGAAGAATTACAGCTGGGAGAGGAACTTCCAATTTCCTGCTTTTACATTAGGCCAGTGATTTACAAGAAGCAATGGTCTCAAGTTGCAGCAAGGGACGTTTAGGTTAGATATTAGGAAAAATGTTCTCACTAGGGAGGTAGTAAAGCACTGGAACAGGTTACGTAGAGTGGTTGCGGAATATCCATCCATGGAGGTTTTTAAGACCCAGGCAGACAAAGCCTTGGGTGGGATGATGGAATTGGGGCTGGTCCTGGTTTGAGCAGGGGAAAAGATGACCTCCTGAGGTCCCTTCCTACCCTCATTTTCTGTGATTCTTGTCCAGGGTACTATGGGGTGTTGCCAGATCCTTGGACAGTTACTGAGAGGTGTGAGGAGATAAGTATGTAAACTAAATAGATAAAAGGAGGCTTAATTTTGTCCCTGCCTGGATGATCCCATAACCCTACTGCCAGCCTTTCAGCCAGGAGGTAACCACTGTAATACATAAATTAGTTTTTAAAATAGGGTGCCACTCAATCCACAGAAGTTATGGAGAGGTGCCTTGAATCCAAGAATACTTGAAAACCACTGCACTTAATGTAATCTCTTGTGGAAATTGAACATCTGCACACATCATTCTATATGTAAACTCTGAACCAGTCTACTCAATTTATGTAATAATGCTACAAGGATATGAAGTACAGGTAGTCCTTGACTTTACGTCGTTCGAGTTGCGACAAATGGCACTTATGACGTTTATAAATTGACACCCTGTTTCGATTTTTCCGACGTCAGTTTCGACTTTCTGACACCCATCCCCCTGACTCAAGACACTCGATCCAATATCACACCACACCAGCAAACGAGTTTGCTGTGCTGCCTATCTCCCTGCATTGATCCGCTGCACCACCAATCTCCCTGACTTAAGATGCTCAGTTGCTGTTCCAATGCCATTTTTACGTGGTGATTTTATGTGATTTTTTTATGTCAATACGATTGAAAATAGGGTATTGGGCCTTGGTTCAAGAACCAATCCCCCATTTATAACATTGTTCCTATGGGAAAAATCAGTTCCGAGTTAAGTTTCAACTTAAGACACGGTTTTCAGGAACCAACTGTGTCATAAGTCCAAGGACTACCTGTAATACTAGCATCCAGAAAATACTAAACAGATAATACTACATATTTGATATATTTCAGTCGTGTTGAAGGTATGTAGATAGTTCAAGCATCAGCCTATTAAACTGTGTAGTTCTATGATGATATCTGTCTGGTAATGTGTCCTCTGAAAAGAACATTGAATTGGATTATACACAGCCCAAGTAAATATCCTAGTTTCCCCATGAACACCTTAAAGTACAATTTTACTGGAACATCTTATTTGTCCCTATTCAAAATAAAGGCTATGTGTTTTCAGTTAGTCCCTTAATTGGCTACTTGCATACTGAAGTGCTTTACAATCATTTTGCAGTTAGGAGATATGTGAGCCCGAGGTCTATAAATTAGTGGTAATAACAGAAATACTGCAAGCCATTTTAGAGGCACAAACTGAGATCACAGCACAGCTTCTTTGGCCAAGAGCTGTCCAAACATGGTAAGAAATTATCTTAAAACAACAAAAATAACTTGGTTTAGAGAGATCAGAGAGGTAACAAGTGGGAGGGAAGAAATGAGTTGTCCCTAGTTCTCAGAAGGGGAACGGTGAGCTTACATGATACGCCTGATGTTATTTAGGAAGTGTGTGGCAAAGATGGGGATTGAGCCCATAACTGCTGAGACTTCCATTGGTGTGACTCAACCTTAAAAGCTCATTCTTCTCTAGTGTGCTAGCTTAGTAAACAGTAGAGGTATAACACCAAGAAGCGAAAAGGCTTTTTCCAAAGTCAAAAGTTGCAAGAATGTAAGAAGGGAATCCTTTACAATTGAACTTTCACCAAATACATATATTTACCTTTAGAAGCATACTAGTGCAGAAATTTTCCTAAGGAAGATACCTTAAAATGAGAAAAATGCACTAACCTTTTTCTTGGGTTCTGCTATTGCTCTTTGCAGAGAACACTTCAGACGTTCTTCCTGAATTTTCTTTGCTTCCTTTGCTTTTTCTTCACGCAACCTACAGAAGGGCAAAAAGATACTCCTTAGTAACTAAAAAAAAAAAAAAGTCTTGCAACTTTAATACATACTTTTTTGTCTCTAATTTTGGAGGCAATAAATACAGTGGTTTTAAAATGGAGAGCTGTCATCTTTGTGCAAGGAAGTTACTATGCTGAGTTGTTGGCAAACTGACTTAAAGAGAAGAGATTGGAAGGAAGTTGTAGATTAGAATTTTTGTAATTGAGGCTTACATAGTTTTACTATGGGAACAGTGCTGTTTCAGGTCTCACAGAGACAGGATCCATTCAGGAACTGATGGAGACAGCTTAGTTCTGGCAAACTTGCAGGATAGAGGGAAAGAAAAGCTATCATGAGCAGGGCCTGGGGAAAGCTGGTAAGTGATGCATTATTTCCACATCAATCATTTTCTTTTTTTGCCTTTTTTTCTTTGCAGCAGTATTTTTAGTATCTATAGCCATACCATTTTGTACCTTTCTCTCAAGCTAAAACTGTACGGCCTCAGCAGCACTTAGATGGGTTGCCATTACCTATCGTAGGACGTGACTTTATGGCTCTGTGTGTGGCTCTTCTTCCCCTCCAAATTCTAAACGGAGTTAATGTTACAATATGCTGGTAAGTAGGCTGCAGGAAGAGCTGCTTTTGGAAATAAAGCATTGCCACACCAGTGAGGACCTTACCAACTTTTTGCAAAAGAGAAATGAACCAGATGTGAATTTCCCCTAATACCAATTTGTCTGATTAATCTGACACTGCAAGTAAATAACAGTAGTATCATAGCCATGATGGTTAGTAATAGTAGTATCATAGACTATGTGAGAAGCAAGATTTACTTAGTAACATCTTATGTTTCTTAGATCAACTATACCGTTGGGAGAGTTGTTACACAAGCTCTAGGACACAAAATACCCTTCAAGTCACCTCAGTGACCTTCTGGTGCTCAAAAGCTTTTCTAACATTTCTCTTAACTAAAAGCAAGGAAAGAAGAAAGAACCCCTCTTGCGGCTGAATTAGAGCACCTCTTTTAGGCTTACATTTTGGCACTGTATGCCTTTACCCTCTGCACTGGACAGTCAGTAGACTATAAAACAAAACTCACCAAATGTACTGTGCAAGGAAAAAGCAAACAGGCTTCATAAAATTCTTATTCTTCCCTTTTAACTAGTGCACAACAACAGTATGCTGCTGAACGTGTTTAGTGTTTTATTTAAGAAGTTCATGTGCTGATGAATCCTGTAAGAGGGCAGCATAGTACAACTATTTACCCTACTAGACTGTAGACTGCAGTTTAATGCAAAAAGAAGAGCGTAAGTTTTCATCTACAAACGAGCAGATGGTAACTTTTCCACAATGCAGTAGAATCCTTAAATAGTGCTAGGAAAAAAAACAATTTACGTTTACTAACTGCATAGCAGGTGGTGCATTGGAGAGCAATGGTCAAGCCCTACATTTTAGGCTCTGGCCTTGCAAATACTCTTGCATGCAACATATTCCTGGGGTTTGCTGCCTGCAGGATCAGAGCTTCAGAGGAGGTTGCACAATCTGCTCAGGCCCTCTGATAGGGAAAAGAAAATATCCCTGCCTTGCAGAGAGGAAACCTCCTGCTGATTTGTAGCAATGGGCATGTTTCCTCTCAGTCCCTTCCTCCTGTGCTAGAAGCGCTTAAGTGTCCAGCAGTGGTACATCTTTAAGAGAGCAGCATTCATTTGTGAGAGGAAATCTTCCTGAAAGAAAGGCCTTCTGGCAGTTTAAAACTGGGGAGAGCGTACCACTGCAGAACAGAAAATATCTGCTGTTATTTGGAAAGGGCAAACTGTTTTTGTGTTTGATGTTTTGAATGAGGCAGACACTCCCTGGTTTAAAATGGACTGTTGGTGCTCCAGAACAGACATCCTGCACCCTGCCACTGGAGAGCAGCCAGATTGCGGGCTTTGTTGTTTTTGTAAGGGATCATTTAGAAACAGTCTGAAGTACTGAAACTTTTAAACATGACCTTGTTTCAACAGATACATCTGGTGTGTTGACTGGAAAGGCTAAGGAACTTGAATTTTTACTGAAAGACTACTAAAAAATATATCACTGATTATATGTAAATAAACACACACACACAGAGCTCTCATTATATAAGACCTGCAATATAAAACAAAACACTTTGCACTACATAAATATAGCAAGTGTAGACCAAAATTTGCACCAAAAGTAGAGAACAAAATGATACCAACAACACTTTAGAGTTCAGAAATACAACTAAGGTATTTTAATAGAATAAGAACATAAAATTAAGAGAAATATTTCCAGAGTTTTTAATATACTTAAAAGTTTATAGCTTTTGATAAAACCAAATGAGTGACTGATCATACTAAATGATGTGTTTTTCTGATCTATGGTAACCTCTGGTTTGGACTATAATGACAGAGGAGGGTGTTTGGGAACATATTTGCTCCCATAGGGAGTTCCAGCACAATAAGACCACACTGGGAATATTGGCATATCACACAGTGTGCCGAAAACTACATGCTAATGAAAGGAAATATAATAAAAGCAAACAGGAAGGAAAAACATCCAATTCATTTGTTTCTAATGGTATACAGTCACAAAATATAGCACTTCCAGGTAACAAGCTATTATTGAAACTGGATGCTTATCTTGCTGGGATCCTATGACCCCAGCTGACGTCCTGCCCTTTGGGCGGGGGGCTGGACTCGATGATCTTCCGAGGTCCCTTCCAGCCCTAATGCCTATGAAACCTATGAAAGAACCAACCAAAGATTCCTAATAAAGCTAAAGAACAGAACTACAACACATGACTGGCTTTTTCTTTTTACCTTCTATGCCTATAATGCATGACTTCAGATCTTCTCCCTGCTCCCAATTAACTCAACGGGGCTGGAACAAGTTCCAGCAACTATCCTGATTGTTTTTATCATTCTATGACTGGATGGGACACTAAATCACATGCAGTTATCCATTTACTAACAGTAAAATGGATGACCCACTACTGGATGCTAAGGGACTATAACACCAATTACATCCAGGATGTAATTCTGGCAGTGTCCCTGCCTTCACACACAGCTGAGACTGCTTATATGTGCCTGTCCTTCCAAGGAAAGGGTGAATAACTAGGTCTCCCATATCCTCTGTGTGTTTGCAACAGAGGAGCTTCTATTAGAGCAAAAGTGTTATAAACAGCACAATATGTTGGGAAGCTGCAAGGCTTAGCGTATTTATTCGAGTCCAAGACAAGATCCATTTAACATGGAAATTGAGTATGAGAGGTGGGGGGCAGGTGGCTGCTGCAGAGCCAGGCTGGGACTGTGCTCTGTGTCCCTGGTAGGAGCCATACCAGAGCCAAGGGTAAGCAGCAATGGGGAATTTGGGGGGGGGCAGGCAGGGGAGCAGAGGATACAGGGGAGAGAGATGAAGAGGAAAAATCATCAGAAGGAGGGGCAAGAGGCAGCGGGGTGGGGGGATGTACAGGCAGAAGGGAGCAAGCTGCCTGCCCTCCCCCACGCTTGCTCCCTACCACTACCTTCCCCAGAGCCCGTCTCCTACTGCTGCCTCCACTACTTGCCCTACCTCATGCCCCCCAACTACCTCCCCTACCCCCCTGCCACTGCTTTCTCTGGTGCAGTGATGAGGGAGAGAGGGTGAATTTAAGACAACCCTCCAATAATTAGATTCTGTCCATGGAAAATCATAACCAATCTATAAATTTTCCATGGACAGAATTGAATTATTGGGGGACTCATCTTAAAGCCATGGTTGTCTTAGATTTGGGTAAGCACCATAACTAAAAAGGGTGGTCCTGAGAGGAAACATAAAGAAATGAAAGGATTAGGTATAATAACATATGCACATTAGCATATGCAGTTCTGCAGTCATTGTAACATAGGCTGCCTTAGAAATGCTTTCTTAAGGTCTGTCAGCTAAGCATGAGATCCTAAAACAAACTCCAGGATTTTGGACACAGTGAGTGCATCTACATGTGAAATTGCAACTGAATTAATTTGGCAGTCATTTCACTCAGGTAAATTTTCTTGGTTTAGTTACCTCTAGCAAACAGTAATAGCAGACACATGACAGTTACTTCAGAACAGTTGATATGGGATAAGTCAACTGTTCTGTGTTACCTTTCCTTTTTACTTAATATAATTTTTTTCCTTCCCACACCCATCCTCAAAGTATTCACATCTGCAACAACAGACAGTCCTGCCATATAAATGGTTTATGCCATACCTATACTTCTCAAAACTGCCAGCTGGGAGGAAAAAGTGGTGCTAGGAGGGGAAAGCATACCATTAGTTTTTAGTGAATAAACATCACCTAACGAGGCATATAGAATCATCCTTCTGCAGTTTGGTTATTAAATATCACACAATAGTGGTATGTTTTCACAGCAAGATATTTCCTGATCCACAAATCTGCCAGTTGTAAACGAACAAGAAAAACAAGCATGTGCAGGGGTTCAGTTCAAGAAAGAGTAAGAAAATAGTGTTGGCAAGGACATGGAGGAAGAAAGAATTCCTGAAGGAGAGGGATGATCTCATAGAAGGGGACCATGGATACTGATCTAAGTATAGAGGCTATAGCATAAAACACACAGAGCTGGAACTGTGAAGAAGACAAAAGGAGCAGAAGGCACAGAAGGAAATGAGAACGTTTGTCCCTATTATGGACTGAGGACTAGCAATGAATCCACTGAGAACCATAATTTGGCACCAAACCTTTCCAAACTTCTTATTCATAGGATGATGTTCCCATTTAAAATGCAGGAGACTGGAGGGAAGATGGTGACTCTCAGGATCCCACTCTACCTTCCATTCTGCTCCATAAACAGTGCAATCATGTGTTGGGCCCATACCTGGCATAACATCTATCCTCTAGCTCCCCACCCTTCTGTGTATGGACCTGACGCAGCAGCTCTACACAGCCTGCCATCTTGCCTATGCTGCAATGCACGGTGAGGCAGCCAATGCAAGGGAGCAAGGGGACAAGCTCTAAAATGGCCGCCGCAATTAAGTAAGCTCTAAAATGGCCACCACAATTAAGCACCTGCTGACTGCTTGGCCCCAGGTCTTAAAGTGCACCCTTGTTAGACTTAAGACACTCTCAGAAGATGCCAACTCTTAATTTTCACTCATGTTTTTGACTACAGGAAAAGAACAAAGTAGTTCTTCTGTTGCAGAGAGCTCAGAAAGACCACAACAGTGGCTTTTAACACTATGGATTCCTATTTGAAATCTCTGGGTTTATCTTGTGAATCATGTGTTTACACCTAGCAGTGCTAATGGTGCTGTCAAGTATCATACCCTAAAACCATCATTAAAAGAATCTCAGGGCATCCCGGGGTGCTGTGGTACCCTCGTTGAGAGTCACTCCATTAATTAAATGCTCCAATTCCTAGCAAAGAATGCTCAGAACAAAAACCAAGAAAGGGTCTATTTATTTAAAGTATATTGGGCATTCCTCTTACCTTTGTCTTCTTTCCTTTCTCTTAGTTTTCTCAATTGCTTCAATAGTTTCTTTTGGAATGGTCTCTATTATATCACACAGCTCCTCAACCCTATTTTCTATTTGTCTCAGCATTTCAATTGCACTAATGTGTGTTGTCTCCATCTCTCCAGAACTAACTCTGTATACTTCTTCAATCTTTTTCCTGAGCATATGCAATGTCTTGTCCTTCAATTAAAAACAAATCAATCTGTAAGTGGCTATAGAACAAAACATGAATTTTATCTGAATACAAGTGCATTTCTGAAATGCACGGACAGCAGCAACGGACAATATAAACACTCAGTTGTTATAAGGTTGACATCTCAATGATAGGGAGTTTTTTTGCCATGTGTCTTGTTAAATAATACGCTCCCTTGTTATAGCATGTTGCTACCGCAATGTAGCGGCCAAAAATAATCATGCATGGTGTGCACTGCGCAGTATGGACTGTTACTGTGTCATCATTTAGTACTTCCAAAAGGATGGTGCAGTAACAACAGCACTTTCGGGGCACATGTAGACATGCCCACTTTTGTACTAATTTTTAGTTCAAGACTCAAGAAACTACCCAGTCCTGTAGTTCCCTCTCCCTTTTCAGATTTTCTTCCTCTTCCCCCTTTGCTAAGAGCAAACATTTAAAAAATAATTGTATGATTTGTTCTCTCAATAAGAAGCATGTTTTGCAAAGCTATTACCTGGACTTCTGGATTAAACTCCCCAAAAGAAAACATCTTGGCCCTAAGAGCCAGCTCAGCACTTTTTTCCTCTTCTCTGAGGCAGGCAGCTTCTAGAGTTTCTTTTTGTGCTAGTAGAATATTTACTTTTTCATCTCTGTGGCAGAAAAAAGATGTATATCTCAGTCATTTCATTGGTGGTTTAGTTTTTTTGTGCACCAATCAGTAAGCACCATTCAGCAGATTAAAATGTTCTTTCAGTCATCTACAAACTTTTTAGAAATTGTCAAGGTAAGGAAAGTTTTTCGAGCTCCACAAAGTTAGATTGTGTTAGATTGTGTTTTTATGAAAACATATTAACTCAATTTAAGTGCAGTGTGTGTCAGAAGGCTTTAAACCTTATGTCATATTTGTGAAATAATATCACATTCAGTTCAGAAAGTATTGTTCATACCAAAATGCACACACATTATATACAGGTTACTTCATCTTCTTTAAACGTTCAGCAACCTGCATTTGGAAAGATCAAGTAGCTGTTTTACAACATGTCTTGCAACCCTTTGGGGCAGAAAGTGAAGAATATTCTCTAATTTAGCTGACAATGGTAATTTAAGTAGGGGAAAAACAAGCTTCCATACTGACATGTACAGAGAGCTCTAAAATCAACCACCCTGCCCCAGGGGGATGTTGGTGTGAAAAAGAGGATGAAGGCATGGCCCCACCTCCTCTCTTCTCCCTCTGTCCATTGATATATGCACACTAGCACAGGACAGGTGAAGGAATGGTAGCAGGAATAGTGGTTCCTTGTGCCCATCTATTCAACATGCTAAAATAAGGGATTATAGATCACCTGCCAAAGGGATATATAGAACAAGGGGCTACTTGCTCACTAGGCTTCCCACTATCAACCTCCAAATGACAAAGGTATATATGGAACCTGCGTTTCTTATTACGTAATCAAAATACCAATGATGAAGAGGTTCTTATACATCTTCTGAACTCTCTGCTGTAAAAACCTTACATTTTTAGTTTTATAGATTTTGTTGTTTGTTTGATATCATCCCGTATTTCTGCTAGGTCTTCGGTATCGCGAATCAATGCAAGATTTTGTTCCTCTAGATCTGTGAAGATCTCCAGTAACTGTTTTGGATCACTGAAATATATCTCTGGTTCCTAAGACAGAGGACAGAAAGCTGTGAAGCACCTATTGAAAGATGAGCTGCATGTGCTATGTAACTTCAAATTTGTTCCACACTTATTTTTATAGAACTTAATGTCACAAAAAATATCATCATGGATGGGCACCCAGGAGTTAGTTAAGCATAGTTTATAGCCACTTTGAGCTTTAAGAGCAGGGGTGGGCAAAATATGGCCCCTGGGCCAGATCCGGCTCACCAACTGATTGGATCTGGCTCATGGGCAGGTGCCCACCAAATTAATGGATCCAGCCCGTGGATGGGCAGCGGCTTCAGCTGCCACATGGTACCAGGCAGCTAGGGCTGCTTCTGGTGTGCTGGGTGGTTGCTCTCTTTCTCTCTGGAATGGGGCTGCCATCGCCATGGAAGCGGAAGCATGAGCCTGCCTGCAGCTGCCCACCCCAGCTCCAGACCAGACCCTGCAGCTTCCAGCTGCATCTGCAACTCCCAACTGCTCAAATGTGGCCAGCAGCTTCTGAGTCACAGCAGCAGCTGCAGGGTGTGCTACAGCTGCGGTCGAGTTCAGGCTTCTGCGCTGGTTGCAGCCCACACCTGTAGCACACCCCACTCCTGCCCCCTGTCTTGTCTGCCCCGCCCCCCACTCCTGGACCCCTGACCTGGAAATTGCCAGCCATATTTGGGCAGCTGTGGATGTGCCCGACAGTTGCTGAGTCCAGACTGGGTGGGAGGAGGGGGGAGAGCAGGGCGCATTAAAACTGTGGGCAGGCTCCAGCCATGGGGGGGCGGGGAGTGCTGCTAAACCTACAGGTGGGTTCAGGCTTCCACACTGGTCGCAGCTATGGCAGGGGGAGAGGGAAGACCCTCACCAGGTCACCAAAACTTATTAAAGTGGCTTGCCAGCCCAAATAATTCCCCACCCCTGTACCAGAGTCGTACAAAGCAGCCACAGCACAGCTGAGAATCTGGCCAATGGGGTGACAATATACATTCCATCAATCATGGAATCTGTAGTTTTTGTATAATAATCATCACATTTTTAAAAGCAAACAAAATATCTCATTTTTCCAGAGAACAAAGTGTAAATTAGGAAGTGTAGTTTCATTACCATATCACAGTTTAAGTCGTCCAAGAAACATTCATAATCTGTAAAGTTTTTTTCATTGTCATACCTGATAGACAAGAAAGGTTAAAAGATTTAATTCTCAATTATCAAAAGTAAAATGCCAGTCCTATGAGGTGACTCTTCAGAGCCTCCTGACTTCAGTGGAAGTTATGAGCACTTTCATGGACTCTTCAGGACTCTGTACTAACTGAAGGAATATTGTTTCTGCCTTGCCTAGTCTAATAATGGCAGCTGCCTAAGCATTTCAACAAGAAACAGTTTATGTACAGTTATTAGTGACTCTGGATGCGTCTACGTGAGATGTTCACTGCAGAGCTGACTAATTAGCTCCACAGTAAAGTCTCCATGTCAATGCCGCCGGAAACTAATAAATGCCGCCAGAGGTTAGTACTTGTAAATACGGTGGCATTATTTACTGTGCAGCAATGCCTGTGTAGACGCTGACTGGGTTGGTTGGAGCACAACAGTGCTAGCCCTGCACTGTAGCACCCTTGTGTCCCAGACGCCTCTGCAGCATGTTGAGCTGTGTCAGAGCAACCCTGGCTGGCAGGCTGACTACCAGGGCTCCCTGCCAGCTGGGGCTGCTCTGCCCATGCTCAACATACTGTGGTCCCGGATGCATGTGTAAACACTGTGCCCAGAAACAATAAACTCCAGTGTGTACAGTGCCAGACTTTATTGCGTCAAATTAATTTCACGTGCAGATGCATCCTGCATGAACAAACGAAAAAAATTATTTCAGTTCAATAGCTCAAACACAGCCTCGAATATTTGATTCATTGGGAGACTCCCACATTGTATCCCAGCACGTAACTTAGGACAAAAAAAAGGCAGAAAGGATAAGAGAAAAGAGACATTTCTCATCACAGAAAGTGTTAACAAGCAAAAGACAGAAAGGACCCATGAAACACTTTTCAGCTTTGGCCTTTGGTACTTCTAGAAAACCTTTGTGGGGGGGAAGGAGGAGTTGGAAGAAATTATCAACAGTCTCCTTTGCAGCAGTAAGTAGGTAACTGGTATAACTGCAAATGGCATAGTTAGGATTTGCTTGCTTACTGGATCTGTTTTATTTCTATTGTACACTGGCAGATAAAGAAGGCAAACTGAGAATGGAGGAAGCCAATTTTATTTGATACTGTACCTGGGTGATGACATTTTCCTATTAGTCAATATTGATTGGAATTCAGGTAGTGCCAAATTTGATCCTGACAGCTTCTTTGAAGGCAATGGCCCACCTTCAAGGGATGAAAAGATAAAAGAATACATTTCCATGTTAATTAGGAGGCAAACTATAATAATATTATCAACCTATATCTTTTAATAAAGTAAATGGTATACTCTTATCCTGAGCCTTGTAATGTTATCAGCTACACACTTCTTACATTAAGAAGGTATATTTTCCCCAGTATATTTATTCAATATGAATCTATCAGATATGAAAAAAAAGATGTTTTTTACATTTAAGAGAATACAGAAGTGGTGGCAGCATCTGTTCTGGCATGGGGCACATGGCACTGCTCCAGTTCTCACATGCCCCATGATAGTTGCCATTGCCATAGGGTGCACTGTGATGAGGCCAGTGCCTGAGGAGGTAGGGCCATAGCAGTAGCAATGGATGATGAGGCTGGAGGGCAACTGAGGCTATGTCAGCCCCCACTCGCCCTCCTGCCACATATGTCCATGTCCACCAGGGCTCAAGGGCTCTGGATTCTGTGGCAGGCCACTTCCTCTGGCCACGCTGCACAACTTTTGGTAGCCACCTCCCCTGGCTGCACAGCACAACTTTTGGTGGCCTGTCACTAGCCTCATGGGCCTCTCGGTTCTGTGGACTACTCAATGGTCTGTCTGTAATCTATGTCAGGTTATCTAAAACTGAGAACAGAGCATGTCTCCATTCATATCTCTGGTGACTTCATCTACGCTCCCTGCACCTTGCTTCCAATGCACAGTTGCAAATGCTACCACAGGCATTAATTAGCACAGAAGGTATTGTATGCACCAACAGAGTCCAAGTTTCACCCTTAGAGGAGAGGACTCCTCTTCCTGCTGCAAAGACTTCATATCTTTGTTATCAAGAAGGCCTCTTTCCTGATGACCATTTTCACTTGCAGCTGCTTCTTTCGGGTTGTATCCCATACGTTTGTCTTAAACACCAATATGTTTATTTTTATGGCTTGCTGTACACAATCTGGCTCAAAGGATAAACAGAGCTATAACTTCCCAAAAGAAACAAGTCCTGATGGGCAACAGAAGTGAAGTCCCTGGCCTGATTTATGGCAAGAGAAGTGCAGAATATGAATTGAATTCCAATACAGAATGACTTAAAAGGATTTTTTTCTGAGACATGGCTAAGCAACGAAAGCTCTTCTAAGTACTGCAGGGAAACATGAATAAAAACACAGGGAATGGTCTTTAACCTGTAAGCCTTCTCTGTACAAGAAGCTTGCATGGGGTATATGAGCTAAAACCACTTGTTAATTTGATTTTGGCCAGTGATTTAAATCTTGTGTATATGGATTTGTCTTCAAATGGTTCATTATTAAGATTAAACCAAAGTTACATCATTTTCACTGTCCATACAGGAGTGTCCACTGGTATACCTAAATTACTTTAAAATACATTTTTAATTAACCAGGTGAAACATGGAATGTAGACAAGATCTAAATGACGCTGGCAGTGAAGGCTTCTAGAAAAAAAAATATGGGTTATATCTGTGGAGTTACATTAAATAGCAAGTTTCCAAAGGCCATAACTAGGGATCTACCAAAATTGTGATTTCACGATTTTCACAGAAATTATGATTTCAAGCAGGCTTCATGAAAAAAACTGCAGGCTCTGTGAAAAAGTGTGGGCTCTGTGCTTTTGGTGGGCTAGCTGAAAAAAAAAATCCTGAAAATAAAATGCTGCAGCCTCTGGCATGGCAGGATAGCTGCTGCTTCCACCCCTCAGAGCTGAGTGGCTGCAGGGGCAGTGTGTCATACAGCCCTGCCCCTTGCCACCAATCAACAGCAAGGGGCAGGGCTACATGATGGACAACCCCCACAGCCAACCAGTGGCAAGGGGCAGGGCCGTATGATGGACAGTTCTTCCAGCCAATCAGTGGCGAAGGGTGAGGTCACCAGGGCCCCTTGGACAGAGGCATGGGGGGCCCACCATGCTCCACCTGCAAAAATGGCTGCTGGCTCCGCAATTTGCATGTAAAATCAGCTGGCCACTGCCTTGAGTTTGGAACATCCCCTAGCCATAACCCCACACTGGGAGGGTTTTGTCAGCCATATTACTTTCCCAGAACTATCAACCCCACACATTCAAAAATCCTATGTCAGGCCTCCCAGGATCACAAGAGTTAAAAAAATAATAAATGTGAAGTTCTTCTTATTTACCTTCTGGATTCTGAGCTTTTATAGTGCACTTTCTTTGTTTTGTTTAAGCTTTTCTCTATCATTTTTTTCATTTAAAAAATGAAAGAGAAGAGTCTCATTCTGTCTATTATTACAAGCAGCTGGGGCTTAAAGAAATATAAATCTCATGATTAGTATCACAAATCTCACAACTGTTGGCAACAATCAGTGTCAAACAAATTAGTATCTGACCCCTTAATCTTTAAATTTCCTGATTTGGTTGTGCACATTTATATAGATTATATTTAACATTTTCAGACACATGCTTAAAAAGGAAAAGCATACACTGTGGTTTATGTAATTTTTCTACTCTTGCTTTCTTCTTTTTTGCATTTTGCTCATCTTGCCATTCTTTTGGAGACAGTTTCATTAAAAATGCTTCATAGTATAAGTAGTCATTGAGGCAGACTTCAGCTTCTGCAATTTGTCTACAAAAACAGGTAATATTATGGTCAATATGCAAACAGAGGGTACAGTTACATTTTAAGTAAAATGTAAAGGTTAAATGATATTAAAAGTATCATTATCATCATCATATATACTGACACTTTCAAAATATATCAACTTGTATTATTGAGAAACCTTTTCACAGTTGGTCCAGGAGGTATAGGTCCAAGTTCTGCAGTTGAATCGTTAGGACATTTGAATGCATTCATTATTGACATTATGATGTAGAATTAAAAGGGTGTTGTATTGTTAACTATACTCAGGTGTGGCAAAGTGGGGCTCCCTGACTAGCCACAGTACAAGTTTCCCCACTAGCCTTTGGGCATGCTGCCCATTTGTCTTGCCCGCCACGCCTTGTTGGTAATTAATTAAGTTGTTAATTAAGGCAGGAGGCTGCCCATTCTTGCAGATGGCATCCAGATGACAGTGCTCCCAGCCTACAGCCAGAACAAGCTTAGGCCTTGTTGTCAGGCCTCCGACACTCACATTCATACCGCCCTCCTTTCACCCGGGCCTCACACACTCCACCCTCTCTCACAGGGTCTCTTCCTCATATCGACAACTTATGCTACCTTGCTCCCTCTTGGAGCAGGCCCCTTAGGCCATAGGTTTAGCTAGTTCATACCTTAGGTGGCAGACGTACCATCTTTTGGGCCTCTCCCGTGACCCTCCCCAGGGTAGTGGCCAGCCAATTACCCGACCAGGTCTAAGCTTGCCCTGGCACCTTCTGGGGCAACTCTATACACACTCTGGGCTCTCAGCCCTCTGGTTCTTCTCCCCCACTGGGGTCCCTCCTCTCTGCCCCCTTTCTAGGGCCACCCCTTACCGGGGCATTCTTATCCCACACCACAACTGGCGCTCAGGGGTCTCATGGGGACTCTCACCCCCCCCTTGGAGCAGCATGTCGTTGTGCTCCACCATAGATCTTGCTTTCAAACTACACTCGGCCTCCCAGCGGTGGAAGACTTACTGGAGTCAGGGCTCGCCCCTACCTCTCAGACTGAGACCCCTTACTCGGCCTCTGGCCCAAGCTACAGCCTTAGGCGTCCAGAAACATACCTAGGCCTACTTCCCTCACTTGGGGCTCCACACCGCCCTCTTCACTCAGGGCCATGGGACTTCCCTCCCCAGTGGGCTCAGGTGACCGTAGCCATGCCTGGCCCCAACTACCTTTCCTCGGGGTCCTCCACCCCACAGGGCTCAGATGGCCTCAGCCATGCCTGGCCCATTACCTCTGATGTTGCGTGACTCACCCAAAGGTGAGGGCTAAGGTTAAGGCATTCTTACCCGCCTTTCACTGGGGTGGTAACTGGCCTGGCATTTCCTCAGGGGTCCCCTGCCACTGAGCGCCCCACCAAGCTACCCACTCCTGGCAGGGTACAGTTTTAGGTCATGCCCAGGACCAGGACCCTCCTGACCATTCCCTACAGCTCCTGCCCTTACCTCCAGGATGATACATGAAGCCTGGCTGCCAGCAGCAAACTGCCCTGTTTATATGGGCAGCCAGAGATCTAAAATGGCCGCTGCAATCAAGCACCTGCTGGCTGCTTGGCTCCGCTCTTAAAGTGGTAGGCACCAACAGTGCCCTGCGACACATCGTCCACCTTAAAATGACTCCTGGGGGAGGTTTCCCCTGCTGCTCCTCCAAAGCAGGCTCCCCTCAGAGCCTGTGAGAGCCCCCAAGTGGCAAGCACCCCCAAAGGTGTTCCACCACACCAGGTCTTAATTCTGCTGAATGACTTTGGCCCCAGACATGCTTTAACAGAATTGTACAAACATTTTCACTTTTTGGTTCATAATTTTTTCCACTAAAACCAGTAACAGACTGAGTGTAGGGTAAGACAGACTTTTTCTCTATTAGTTTAACAGTTTTTCTCCAAAAAACTTAGAAACATTTTCCCCAACCCTCAAGTGCTTGCTTGACTCCTGGCCTGACAGAACTTCTAATATCACCCCTATAGCTTCACAAACACAGAAATAAGCAATTCATATAAAATATTAAATAAAACCCTGAAACAGGGAAAATATCCTTAGCAAATTACTGGCAGTACCTGATGTGCTAGGATAACAGAACACCTTCACCACTCACAAACCTGACCAGTTTAAATCCTAGTACTGCTTACAGTCAATATACAAGCTGGCTGGCCTGAAGATCTAAGTACTATTAACTGTTTTACCACGAAGTCCAGGAGTATTAGTCATCAAGACCCTGTTGTGGTAGGGACTGCACAACCACAGAACAAAGTGACAGGGGGTGCTTCCAGTCCCAGGAAAAGGCAATATACAACAAGTGGAGAGAACCACACAGGGGGCCACAAGGCAACAATATTTCTTCCCCAAGACAGTTCTTTAGACTTAATTACCACTGTGATCAGAAAAGCAAGGGTAAGTTAGTAACATAACATCCTCACCTTTGAACAACACGGAGTTCATTAAGAGCTGATTTGAGCTCTCCCGCTGCTTGCTCTTTTGATTTTTTTTCTTGGGCTACACTATAAGTAAAATAGAAATATTTTAGCACCCTGTATATACAGTTTTTTGTGGATCCAAAGTCAAAACAAACATTAACTGTGAGAGAGTCTAACATTTTAGCTGCATTTGCAGAACTTCCATCATTTGCTTTCAGGAATTCCTCGAATGCGATGGCATCTTCTTTCAGCTTTTCTTCAGCAACCCTGAACTCTTTCTCCTTCTGGAGTGCTGTTCTTTCCAGCTCCTCTATAGTTCCTTGTTTTACTGTTATTGCATACTATGGAAACAAAACAGGGATAAAACATTACATTAAAATGCTGTCCTCATGTATTCTGTGTTACTTTCATCATTTCAGCAAGCAAAAGCAACTGAGCAATACATGTATTGGGAGGGGACAGAAATAACCATCCTATTACCATGCAGTAGGAATTAATGGACCAAATGTTATTTCAATGCTGAGGTTACATATTTAAACACAATGCCAGGAAATGCAGAATCAAGAATCATGCTTCTGCTTTTCACCCACACTGTTAGCACTGCCCCAGTTCACAAGTGTCATTCTGTTGTTTTTGCAAAAGAGTTAAGCATTTTAGGAGGCAAACCTTCCTCCAGGGATTATCCCCAATGTAAGGAAAGCCCTTTGTCAGCTCAGAGCTTGAAAAACATTGCTACACTGGTGTCCACAACAGAAGGCAGAGACAGAATACTGCTGTGCTTGAACTTCTCTCACAAAGCCAATAGGAGGTTTGAATATAAATTTAGAGGTGTGGAAAAGTTTATACTAGCCTTGTCTGTACTGCATCTTCTCTTTAGATGTAGGAAGCATCTGTGTACAATGACATTAGTTTGACAGCTTTCACAAGCACCAGATTCAAAATCTGCTACCAAGCTATGGCTCAATGGCTGCATCCAGACAACCACAGCTGTGTGGTATGTGGTGCTGCAGAAACGTCTGTGGCACCACGTATTGCACGTTCAGTTGTGCTCCATGCTGCAAGGGAGCAGTGCAGAGGATTTTTTTGACCCCTGGACACTGAAGGGTTCAAAAACCTCGCAGGAAAAAAAAAAGCAGAGTAGTGCATGTGGCGGCAGTGTGCACTGCCCAAAACTGGAGCCTAGCTGCCTGGAGCTGCACTCTGCTGCCAGCCAGGCTCCGTACAGCAGGATGGCCACTAGTGCAGGCCCAGGAGGCTCCAGCACCCCAACTAAGGTGGCTGGAGCCAGCACAGTGCTGGCCCCAGACTCCCCTATGCCACTCAAGGTAACTTGCCATGTGCCCCACTGCATGTGGAACAGGCATTCCACTTTGAGCTGGGGCGGAGTAGCCCCAGGCTGGCAGCAGGCTCACAGGGTCAGCCCTGGGTGCCCAACAGCAGTGTTGGGCAGCAGAGGGGCTGGCTGGGGGACAAGGATGCAGAACTAAGGTTACCATATTTGCAGGTCCAAAAAAGAGGACACCTGCCATGGGAGGGGTGGGGGTTGGGGAGGGGAATATGATGGTAGGGGGGCAGTGACATGCTAATGCCCTGCCTCTGCCCATTCTGTTGCCCCTCAATGACAAACCATGCCCCCCCAGCCCTGCTGTCTCTCACTCCAGACCCACTGACCTGAGCCCTGGAAGTGCCCCTCACTCCCAAACAGCAGTACCCTGCCCCACATCTCTTGCTGGTGCCTCCCACTCCCGACCTGCAGTCCCCTAGCACTGTCAGGGCCCTGCACACCCAACCCAGTCACCCATCCCGTCCCCCATGCCCCTCACTCCTGCCAGTGCCCCTCAATCCCTGCCAGCAGCCCCTGCCCTCTAGCCCTGCCAGTGCCCCTCACTCTCAACCTGCAGCCCCCCAGCAACTCAGGCAGTGCCTCTCACGCCCTGTCTGCAGCCCCTTCCCTCTCCCAACTCCTGTTGGTGCCCCCCACTCTCCACCCACGGTCCCCCCTACCTAGTGATGCCCTTCACCCCTGACCACAGCCCCCTGCCCCGCACTCCCCACCTGCAGCCCCCTGCCCAAGCCAAGCAGCTCCCACATTTGCTCTCTTGCTTTCCATTCTTCCCTGCCTCCCCCTGGCTGATTTTTGCTGTTCCTCTGCTCTCCCGCAAAGTGACTGGCTGCCTGTATCACATGGCCCCCCTCCCCACAACAGCCAATCACCTTGCCCACTGTTCCCAGCCCCAAGCAGCTGGCCTGGGAGGGCAGAGGAACAGCAAGAAACTTGAACATTTTGATTGTATTGTAAAAACCCACCCAGTCGCAGTGCAGGGGGCCAAAAAAGAGACATGTCCAGGAAAACCCAGACGTATGGTAACCCTATGCAGAACGTGCAGAGCAGTGTGGCCAGCCTCTGTCACCATCTACACGTGTGTTTCATTGCACTTAAATGCTACACTCTAAAACAGTACTGTCCCAGACAGTATTATCTTACTGACGAGTTAATTAATTTACTGTGCCCTAATACCAGTGCACGTGTAGACAGTGACACTTTATGCACCTAATTAGTCTACTCTTCAGTAAAGCGCACCCAGTGACTATGAACCTTGCTCAACTTCCTACCAGATTCAGGGTCAAGTCCTGCAGATACTTATTCATGCAAGTAGTTCTTCTGACTTAAATAGTTTGTCCGGTTAACTTTTACTGTGCGTACTGGCTTCCCAATTTGAGAACAATGGGATTTTTCTTCTGAATCAGTCTTACCATTTTTAATATACAGACACATAGATAAACAAACTTATTCTAATATAATTAACTGTTATTCTTATTTAATTTTAGGTGTTCCATTAACTATAGGAAGAAGAAAAATATTTTATGGTACCTGCAGTCGAAATATTTCCTTCCTTTCATTGATAAAATTTCTTACAGACTGTTTGTTAGTATGGCAAGCTTTAAAAAAAAAAATGTGTTCAAATTAACCTGATGATGTTAACATATTTCTCAAATTTCTACAGAATAAGCTACAATAAAAGACAATTGTTTTCATATATTTATAATGTATTTAACACATTGTTTAGTTTATTAAACAAAAATGACTTTATATTAACTCTTAATAGGATTCATTTAAAAGAATTCGCGTCCCTGCCACTCTACTGTTGGAGAGAGCCTTCCACATAATGGAGCGAAGTTTTGTACCAGGTTAATCTAGTCATAGAACATTGTAGTAGCAGTGAGATGGGGAAAAAGGAAAAGTTACGGTTTATTACAAATATTCCCCCTCTCTTCAGAATGACAACGTATGCTTAAATCCTTGTCCAGAGTCTGCAAAGGAAAAAGTCCTTTAGCAAAATCTCTGTGGGTGAGCTGTAATGGATCCCCATTGAAATCAAAAGATTCTAAACAAATGAAGGGTACAATTATAGGATTTGGCCCTAAACAATAACTTTTAGATGAATGATTGATGTGCAGTCTTATGGAAAACTGTACCAAGATGAGTAACACTATAGGCAAAGCTAAAAGAATATGCTTACTTTTTGCAACAGTAAAAGCCCGGCTGGGATCAGAACGAGCGTACTCATTTTCCTCTGGAATATGAATCTCTTCTTCAAGTTCCAAGTTCAGCGCTCTTCTAGACTGTCGACGTTTGACTCTTGATGCAAATGTCTGCTTTTTATGTACTTTGACAATCTTTCCAAGTAATTCAGCCTGTATTTACAGATTTTGAGATACGTGTGTCTATCGAATTGTAAGTTCTTCAGGAGGGAACCTGTCTTTTATATAACACTGTACCTCGATGGAATGACATGAATACTAACAAGGGGTCAATTGAACTCATTTATTACCTTAGGACCCAGATTTTTGAAAGACTTGTGTGCAAGTTTAACTTTGCTCTCATGTGTTACTCTATAAATATCACCAGGATTACTTACAGAGGCAAAGTTAAACACATGCCTAAGTCTTTGTAAGACTGGACATCAGCTGTAAGTAATCCATTAGTCTTAAAGGGATTACAATAAAGGGGCAGCAAGATACTGCATCTGTGTCAAGGTAACAGAATCTGGCCCTTGGTTGGTATATAGTAATGTTTGTGAATACAGGCAGGTGAAACAAGCCATTCTGTTGAGAGTCCAAAGAACAGCATGCCTATGAACAGTCATACACACTATGTATGAATTATATATACAAATTAAGAAGCCATATGACTTTACATGTGGAGTACACAGGATAAAAGTCATTAAAATAATAAGCATTATAAAGCCTAGCTGAAAAGCAACAGAAAACCACCAGCTGCCATTGCAAGTTACAATGCTTCCATCTTGTGCAGAACATCACCTATAAAAGGCAGCACCCCCACTCTGAATCAACAAGATACTTAAGCACAATTGTTAGAATTTTCAGAGACTCCACTATCATCACACTTCACATCACATCGTGAGCATTATTACATCAGGCCAAATAAACTGTAAACAAATACTGTTAACTCTGTGTAGCAGATGGGAAGACTGAAGCACAGTGTTATTAAGTGACTTATTCCAGGTAACACAGGAAATTGATGGCAAAGACTGGACTGAAACTCAAGCCCGTTTACTCCAATTTCCATGATTTACTTGTTAGTGATTAGACCGTACATCATTTCCTGTTTTTAATATTATAGAATCTATAAATGTGCTTGAAGGACATACTATATCTGGGGCATCCTTCATTTGAAAGGATGCTCTTTGAGGGTACATCTCCATTGCATTCCCAGCAGTATCCCAGCAGGGACAGCGTGTCACTTTCAGGACTGCCCTCCTGACTTTAGGCTCCAGCGTATTAAGAGCAGTCACTGAGGATGTTCTTGGAGCAGCTTCACCAGTGCACTTCTGGGTTTGGTGTGTACCAGGCAGAGTAGACGAATGAGACTTACATGGGAATGTCCCTCCAAGGACACTCTGGTACCCTGAGAAACTCCTGCAAGAATTCTATGCAGACACATCCAGCATCAGCCAAGAGATAAGAAATACAGCCTTTCCATCTACAAAAGCTTTTATAGCTTGTAGTCAACTGATTAATTTTCATGTTATCTCTAATTTTAGCAGGAAAGAAACTCACTTCACCACACAAAACAGTTGAACTAGGGGAAATTTTGACATAAACAGACTCTGTACAGACTATGTTAATTACAATTGACATGAACACATACCTTTTCCCTTTCTGCACGCTCAACACTTGTGTAAAAAGGTGGCTTACTGCTTAAAGGTGTAGGTGGGTTTGACCTATTTTTATTATCTATATATTAAAAAAAGAAAAGAAAATACAATGTAATAGTATATAAAGCATTGCCATAAAAAAAAAATCAAACTAAAGGGCAATTTTACTGGAAAATTAAGCTTGCAATCTAAACTGAGGAAGCTCAGGACCTTTAAATTCTGTTCTCCTTACCTTTGCCATGTTTTGGGTATGCAAGTGGTGCCCTACACAGTAATATTTTGAAAATATACCTCTGATTCTAAATTCATGAAATTCCTGTGGTCACAGGCTACATTCAGCTTTGCATTTGGTCTCTTGGGCAATGGCCTGTAAACTGCATTAAACACTACAGGCATGTTTACATTGTTGGTCCAGGAAACTCAGTCATGTCATCAAGGAAATAATCCCTGCCCATGTGCTAGTTCTACTCCACGTGCATGAATAGCAGAAATGAGGCAGCAAGCACACCCTAAGGATGCTTTAAAGAGATTTCTGGGAGTTGGAGTGAGTGGGCAGGATGGGCTTCTTGGCATTATTCCCAGGCATGGCACAGAGGCTGTGTAAACAAGCTCACAGATGGACATCTGGAGGCAGGACAAGACAGTAGATCTATGATTATACAGACCCATTAACCTAATACTGTAGTCAGCGTTCCTGAGTAGTCTGTGCAGTTTTGAATCTCCTCTAGAAGTTATATGAGAAATATGCAGGTGTTCTGGACTCTACTCCTGTATTCTGAACTGGGATACAGACTATTCCATCCCGTGTAGCTGCTTGCAACATGGCCGTCCTATCTGGGATGTATAACAGCGCCCATGATTTGACTCAAAGACATTCACAGAATCATAGGACTGGAAGGAATCTCAGGGGTCACCTGGTCCAGCCCCTAGGAGCATTCACTTGAAGAGACTGAACCTTGAACCTACACTTTCTTCAGAAAACAGATGTTCTTGAGCTATTCTTTCCTACCCTAATGGAGGAATTGTTCCATTGCAGGAGTTTATTCTGGATGAAATACACTCCTATTCAGAGTGTATTTCAGAAGCCTTGGTCTTCTGCATAAGCCCTTAAAGTACAACAGGTCTCGTCTCACAGAGTAAGCAGTACACACAATTAGTCTATAGCTTATTGTTGTTTTACCCAAATCAACTGAAGGCAGTCGAATAGACTGAGGTGAAGCCGATGGAGCTCGAGCTGTTGATGCCGTCCTTGCTCTCGGAAGCTGTCTATCTATCACCTGAAACAGACAGTGAGGAAAGGTAGGGGGAGAAGTGTTAGTGTAGGAAAGTGAGAACCACTAAATGCTTTAGCCCAATTTTTACTTGTCTTCTCATCTGCATATATAGATTAACTTACAAATAAAGCATGTGATTAAAAATGGACATGTACAAATACAGGTTTGGATTTTATGCATGTAAATTGGCATTCTTGCAAGCTTTCTGTGGGCACAAAATGGAGACCTGTTGAATATTGTACCCCAAATACCTGTAGACAAACTGACGATCTTTTAGCAGTACAAACAACTGGATGAATGCCAAAGGAGTGTCACCTGTGGCTAAAATATCCAGTGAGATTCCTGGAAGAAATCCCTCAAGCATCCCATCTGCTAATCCTTTTGCCTACTTCAAGGGGAAATAATTTTTACAAGGAAAGTGCCCAAAATCACTGCCCAGGGCTCACCACTGTGCAAGCGTCCTTCCCCCCGCCCCCCCTTTTTTTAAACAAACTTCACAATATTCATCCCTATCTGTACATTTTATCTCATCTGGAAAAGGATTATGTCACTAAGAGATATCTCAGGAGCCTTAGTTGCTCCTTCTGCATATATAAACATCTGGATTCACATGTGTCTGTGTGTTAATGGCAGTATATTTTAATCTACACATTGCAAGAAAAATATTTAAATTCTGGAGGATATCTAGCAGAAAAACAAAAATGATCAGCCTGCTGGAAAAACCAGTGTGTAAAGAAAGATTAAAAGAATCGAATGCTAACTAAACAGGAGGCAATGATCATAAGCTGTGAATATTTGACAGTTGGTATACATAAAAGAGGAAAGAATTATTTAGAGCCATACATGGCTAGAGTGAATGAATACAATGAAGGAAAGGAAATTTAAGATTAATATAAGGAAAAACTCCCTGGTAGTAAAATGGGCTGGGATGTCAAATAGTCCCCCTAGGGAAGCACTTAAAGCCTAGTAATTTTGGACTTTTTAGAAGAAGATGGAACAGAGCTCTAGAACATGAATGATCTGAAACAATCTTGCTTGAGAGAAAGATGGGAAGAATGATCTACTAATAGGACTTTTCCAGCCTTTAAATTTTTGACTTATTGTAGAAGCCTGGAAAATGACTAAGTGGCAAGGAAGCACATACATGTATACTGTCCTCTTGTCGCCCATCTACTGCTAGACCTCCCCATTACCTCTGTGTTACTTGCCATCCCACTGAAAAAGTAAAATAGCTACATATGACATGGTGGGCAGCCACCAATGACATAAAATCTGTGTCTACAGATACCATAGATTAAAAATGGCCAAAGATTTCCAATTTAAAAGCCTAAAGTTAGGCTTCTAAATCCATAGTTACTGGGTTTTTGGTTGTAGCCATGTATATATCTACAGAGAACCGGCAATCGCCCTGAACACATCAAGAAAGCTTTAATTTACAGCCAAGCTCTCCAATACCACCTAATTTGCAGCAAGAATACCCATGATAGCCACTTCACTCAACAAGGACATTCCTCCAGAGAGACAGATCACACTTTTGAAAGAGCTATCTGGATACAGTGGCTGCAGTTCAAAAAGAAAAGCTCCATAAATTGCACACCATTAGTTATGACATATCACCCTTCCCTGGAACCTACTGGCAACCCATACTAGAAGACAGCACAATTTTTAAAGGGATCTTTCAAGAACCACTCATCCTAGCCTTTAACCAAGCACCGAACCTCACTAACCTCATCACCAGAAGCTTGCTATAACCCAAGCCACATCCAATGGAACCAGACCATGCCAAGAGAAGAAATGCAAAACCTGCCCACACATCTCCACAACCCCCACAATAACTACACCCCACAACTCAATCACCATTCCTGGATCTTACACCTGCACCTCCAGAAACGTTATATATTTCATCTAGTGCACCAAATGCCCTGATGGAAAATATGCTGGAGAGACCAAACAACAACTGTGCATCAGAATGAACGCACACCGAAAATTGATCAAAGACAAGAATATCCAACTACCTGTGGAGGCACATTTCTCACGAAACAATCACTCCGATCTCTCAGTTCTAATCCTCAAAGCGAACTTACAAAACACCTTTCATAGATGAGCCTACGAACTTCACTTCATAAATCTACTGGATACAAAAAATCATGGACTCGATATAGACATCGGATTTATGACACATTACAACCTGCCTGGCATCTGATTCATCAGGTACCTGTCAGCCCTGATGTTTTACCGTTTTCTTTCCCCTCCCCCCTCCTTTTCTGCCCTCTGTCTTCCCAATTTCCATCCATTTCCTTTTTCACAGACAGCCTCTTTTCTACCTTGAATTCCACCACTGTACAGTCTCCCTTACTCAGCTTTGGCTTTTCCCCCCGTTTTCCCCCTCCCCTACTTTACCTTTTGTTTTCCTAATTTCTACCTATTTACATTCTCACTAACACCCTGTCACACTTTTAGCTTCTCTCTTTCCTTGGAGTTTCAGAACAGCAGAGACTACCTACCTATGCCTGAAGATGGGCGACTGTGCCCAAAAGCTTGCTAAGAACTTTTTCCCAACTACTCAGTTGGTCTAATAAAAGATATCACATCTATTCAAAAATCCCTAATTAGGCATTTAAACACGGTGCTTGGTTTTCAACAGTGCTAGGTATCTGTGGTGCATCTACAGGAGACACTTTGCAGTAGATTAGCTTACTGCGCAGGAATTATCTACTGCACAGTAGCATCACCTAAAATGCATGCGCTGGTGGTACTGCGCAGGGCTGTTCTGGGTGGGGGTGGGGGCAGGGGGCTGGGCCGGGCTGTGCTTGGGGTGAGCAGCAGTGGCACTGGGAGGGCAGTTGCAGGGGGGGCTATGGCAAATGCCGGAGTGGATGCAGCCCCTCCCTCCCATAGGCCCCTAAGATAAGGAAAGGAGTGGGGCTGGGGCTGAGGGCTGGAGCAGGGGCTGCCCAGCTGGGTTGCAGCGTAGGACAGAGCCGTGAGTGGCTTGTCCGGGACACATGGGGGTTGACGGCTCCCACCGCTGCACACACCCCAGGAGGGCACAAGGGGTGCATGCCCCCAGATATGTAATAGGGTGGGCTGTGGGGAGCTGTACGCTTGGACCAGGGCAGTACTGGGCTGTTCCCAGCAGGGGTGTTGGGTTGGGCTGCACTGGGAGGGGGCCTGGAGGAGCTACAGTGAATTCTGCAGTGGCTGCAGCCCCTTCCCATAGCGCCCTCTCAGCGCCACCAACATTCGCCTGAAGCACAGCCCGGCCCAGCCCCTGCCAGGAAGAGCCTGGTGCAGGCCCGGCCCTGGCCCCAGCCTGCCCTGCCCCACATGCAGATCCGGGGCGTATGTCCCGTGTCCTCGCAGGATGCATGCATCGGTGGGAGCCACCACCCCCCACACCTCCCCAACGAGCCATGGCTTCATCCTGTGCTCTGCCCCGGCTGGACAGCGCCTAACCCTGCTCCAGCTCCAGCCCCACTCCCTCCCTCACTGCAGGGGCCTACGGGAGTGGGACTACAGGGAAGTGCTGCAGCCCCTCCAGAATTTGCCACAGCACCCCCAACTTCCCCTCCCAGCACCAACACCCACCCCGAGCGCGGCTCAGCCCAGTCCAGCCCCCTGCTGTGAAGATCCCATCGCTGGTTGCAGCCCACCTGCACCCCATGCACAGATCTGGGGACATATGCCCTCCCAAGGGTGCCTGAAGCGGTGGTAGCTGCTCCCCTGCCCTACGCAGCTCAGTCCCGTGTCCTGCCCCGGCTGGGCAGCCCCTGCCCCAAGCCTCATTCCCTCCCCCACTGCTGTGACCTCAATCTGCCCCCCACCCCCCACAATGGCAGCCAGCCCTCACCCCATGCGCAGATCCAGGGACACGTGTACCTCATGCCCTCCCAGGATGCGTACAGGGGTGGGAGCCGTCCCCCCCCTCCCCCCCCGAGCTGCCCAGATGAGCCCTCATGGCTCTGTCCCATACCCTACCCCGGCTGTGCAGCACCTGCCCCAGCTTCACTCCCTCCCTCACTGGGGAAGCCTGGATCTGCCCCGGCTTAAAAACAAGAAAAAATATAAAGGGGTGCATGAGCTGAAACCTTGAAACAGAAGCGGTACACTTATTTAAAAAGGCTGAAAACCCCTGGTCTAAAGTATTCAAATTGCACCCTTGAAAGACAAAACAAACCCTAAAATTTGCATCTTGTATGTAAAATCTCTTGCTGAAACTCTCCCTTCTCCAAACCTACAGGGAACATTATCCTCTATCACGTCTCACTGTCCGGGGAAGTCAGACAAGCTGAAGTAACTGGGAGGCCAGACGTGCCGACGAGTATCACAACCCCGCTCAGGCTAGGCGCCTACGCGAGTGGTGAGGTACAGAACCTCTGGGACAAACAATCCAGTGACAAACCCAAACATTCTGCGCTCGGCAACAGGGCTGGGAGATGTTGCCAGGCAACAGACAAACTGCATCTCCAAGGGCAAAGCAGGGAGAAAGATTAACTGGCCAGTTAAGGCAGCCCCCTGGCAAAGGGAAGTCTCCAGGTGGCACAGCTCCAGCATACAGCTCCAAGCACCCCCAAAAGGCAGAACAGCCCTCAAATTCACCACAATTCACAGCTGTCCTCGTGGTGCACCCAAGTGACTAGCCAACCCCAGGCCTGGGAGGGTGTAGCACCACCAGACATTTGTTTTTCCTCTAATTTTATGTATCCCAGGCCACATTAGCCAAAACTAATACCAAATCCAAGAGTCTAGAACCATAAGTGGCCCTACTACCTAGGGCCGTGAGAAATTTTGCTGCCCGTTTTGTTTTGAAGCTGTTTCGAGCCGTTTCAGCCTCGAAACAGCAAAGTTGAAATGAAACGGAGGCTCCAAGCAGGGTTGAAATGAAACAGGGCAGGTCAAAATGTTTCAAAAAGTTTGACAAGGGGTTCGCCCTTGAACAGTGAAGTTTAGAGAATTCCCGGTTGCTACATTGTCTCCTATTGATTTCTTCCATTGGTTGATCTGCAGTTTTCCTAGGTGTTAATTGCTGCCTGCTACTGTGTTACGCATTCAATCACTGATTCACTCGCTCTTTCAGGGGCCCGCCTGATACAGGGAAGCGGCAGTTTAACTGCTGCCCTTGTTAACATTGTTACAGTGTATAACTTACTTCTGAAACTAAACACATTTAGTTAAAAGGTGAGGAGCATAAAATATAAGCTACAAGAGTAACGCCATGGCACACAAATAGATAAAAATACCAAAATACAAGGGGAGATACAAAATGCACACATACAAACTTTAAAACACAATTCCTTATCTTATACTGAAAGAAAGAGGAAGGAAGAAAAGGTAGAAGAAGAGAAACATATTCAAAGAGGGAAGAGCAAATGCAGGCAAGAGGAAAAGGGGGCTTTCTGCTACATTATTCCCCCTCTTGACATGGGCCTTACACAAGGGTGATGTCACTATACTGTTTGAACACCATTGTTCAGCTGTATAGGCAGGAGGTGTGTCGTCTTCAGCTGGTTTGAAGTTAAAACAAAAGTTGGACAGTTAAAAGATATTGAAAGAGAAAAGCCTTGGGAGGTGGAAGAGAGAAAATAACATAACAAGGTTGATTTGAACAGTTACAATGGTATTGTTGTCTCTTTGCTTATTAAAATGTGACTTTGAATGCAGTTTTTTTTTTTACATACATCTTGTTATACTGATATTCTAAATAGCATTTAAATCCTTAAGAGAAGTACAGAGGAAAAAAAAACAAAACCCAAAAAACAAACTACACATGATTTAATACATATCTTTTTGCTAACCAAGTGAAATCTAAAACCTTTTGAGAATTACTGCCCTTGTTTCAAATATCAGAACGACTTTCCAGTTCAACCGGACGGAAGTGTTCTGGTCTGGGATCCACAGACCGGTTCAGTTTTTAGAGGGGGTATTACCAATTACTCCTATTATATCTTTATGATATTCATATGTATTTAAACTGTCACAACTTAAAACAAACCAAACAAACAAACACAAAACATATAACAAGACAACACAAACAGACAAGACAATTTTTGCCATGGCTTTGATGAGGAAGATGCTGCTGATGGTAATGAGGCCTCATGGTTTGTCAATCACCTTTGACTACACTGTGGTTTCTGCAAAAGAAAACAAACACACACAAACCTGCCAAGGAAAACTCCTTGCAGTGGCTGATTATTCATAGTTACAAAGTACAATGTTGACATGTGCAGTGGCAGTGCACACATCATTTTCCATTCTTGGGGTGCTTTTCTTTTATACTGCAAAAGTGGAGCAGTTACCTACAGGATGGTGGCCATTCTAAGTTGAGGATTTTTCTGGCCTTTTCCTGCCTCAACATCCGGGTGGGCACTGATCAGCCTGTCCAATGTGTATTTTCCAGTGGCTCAGAGCCATTCCTTCCTGCTAGCCAAGAAGGGTGGCCGGCAGGATTAAGAGATTGGTTACCCTGTTCCTCAAGGGTCAGGTGGTTGGTGGCTCATTTTTTTTCTTTTTCCCCAAGCTGGGTCACTGGGATGCTCTCCTCATGACACAAGGAATCCTATTAACAAAGCTAGATTTAGGGTTAGATCTATTCTGCCCCCTTAAACAGTTTCAATTGGGACACGTACCCATTTTCCTGCTTCAGGTCCCATTTCCTCCCAAATACATTTAGCGCAGCTCCAGTGTCCAGGAGTGCACTGGTATGTCCTTCAGTTCCCACTGTAACAGGTATTCGGGGTCTCCCTCCTGGATCCCAATTGAGGGTCCCCAATTTCTCCCATGCGCTAGGGCTTTGCTCAGGGGTCTCATTACAGGGGCTCCATCAGTGCTCTCTGGAGACCGGGGCTGAGGCTGCTACCATGTTAGAAAGGGGAGGTGCTGCTCCCTCCCCACTCAGCTCTGCCATTCTGATAAGCAGCTCGGCTAGAGGCTTTCCATGCCATTTCCCTTTCGGTTCCCCATGCTGCATTAAAAACTTCCACGCTGCTGACCGAATCCTGTTTTCCCCCTCTCTTTCCTTTGATACCCTTGGGTTGACCCAGTGTGGGCTGGGGCGATAATTTGGACCCCCAAACCCCTATCAGTTTTGAGGTATGCACTTTCATTAGAATAGGTAACCATATAATTCGGTGTGTCATTAAGCTTTTCTCTGAACTGGGTGGCTGCAATTGCCCCGCCCTTGACGTCCAATTAACCTCTCTGCATCCTGAGCCCGGGCTAGGACTTCTCCTAGCACATATCTCCCGGTCTCTCCGAGCGGCCCCATCAGTCCAATTATGGACTTACGCATGCCTTCCTGTACCTCCTTCCAAAACCCAGGAGGGTAATCTATACTTCTTATGTCCGATGTCCGTTTGTTCTCCTTGTCTAGGGGCAGAACCGTCCCTGACAGCAATCCCAACATAACACACCGGATCACATAGTCCCTAACAGGTTTCCCAGGTATCTGGTGGCCAGCCTCAAACTGTCCCTTAAATGTCTTTCTCCCCAAACTGATCCCCAAACCCACTATGGTATGGGGAATATTGTCTCCCCCAAAACTGTCCTCCTGATCCATAGCCGCCTGAATCTCTGGGGTGGCGCAAGCCCTTAGTAGGCGGTGCCATTCCCGGACACTCAGGGTTTCACACTCCACTACGTTGAGGGATTTCTGCAACCACTGTCCCAAATTCCTAAAGTTAGCAGATCCCAGGGTCTTGCCCAGAGCTGCTAGATCAGCTCCGCTGAGGGGGACCGTTACCTGTGTGATTTCCATGGGTTTTCCCTGAGCATCCCAAGTGACTGAGGTCCATGTGATTGTGCTCACCTCAGGCACCAGGGTCCTCTCCTGATCTGACTTAGGGTCTTCAGGAGAGTGATCCCCTGCATCCTCTGGATCTCCCCACATCTCCCCACCCCAAATCTCTCCCAGATTGAAGGGGATGTCTGGATCCCTGGCTTGGTCTCCCCGGATGACAGCTGCTATTTGCAGGCTGCGCTCCTGGAGTTCCGTGTTCAAACGGTTAATGGTATTTAGACAGGGGCCATGGTTGACCTTGGCTCCCTTCTCGGCTTGGTCTTTAGCCATTGTCTTTACCAATTTTTGCAAGGCTTCTCGGCTAGCCTTTTCTTGGACCAATAATTCCAATTGTCGGGCATTGTCTTGATTTATTTTTCTCAATTGCTCATTTTCATTTTCCAAGTTCTGAGACAACCCTTTAGAGTCTGATTACTGGTTTCCAATTGGACACATCTATCTTTTAGAATTTGTATTTGCTCCTCCTTTTCCTCAATTTCAGAGGCTTGCTGAGCTTTCTCCTCAACTGCTGTTTTTACAGCATGCCATAGTAGCCAGACCAACGCAATGTGTTGCCTTTGAACCGAGGGTTTTTCACAAAGGCAAAATCTTTCAAATTGGGCTTCAATGTCCCCTATGGAAAAGCCTGAGGTGCACACATCCTCCCTCCATGGGCTGGGTCCACCCTTCAGAATCTCCCTATGAAGAGGGGAAATTTCCTCCCTCTGTACCCACTTATCTTCTTGGTCTCCTGCTCCAACCTTGGGGGGGGGGGGGTTCTAAACAAAGACATTTTCCTCAACATGCCTCAAGCCTATCAGTTTCCTTGAGCCCTCATGCTCCCAACCAACTCTGTCCTTGCCCCTGCAGTTCTACAACCAAATCCCTTCCTTGGGATATGCCCACCTCCTTAGGTGACTTCTAAATCCAGACCCTCCTTGGGTCTGCCCACCCCCTTGGGTGAGTCTAAATCCTAGTCCACCCCCTTGGGTGACTTCTAAATCCAGACCCTCCTTGAGTCTACCCACCCCCTTGGGTAAGTCTAAATCCTAGTCCACCCCCTTGGGTGACATTGCCCACCCACCTCTGTGGATGTGGATTCTAATCTGGAGACACGGTCTCCCCAATTACCAATCTGCTAATAATCCTAGAATAATGCCCACATTCTCCATCAAATAATGTTGGCTACAAATGTCCAACTCGGGATCCTTAAAATTCTGGTTTATTAGGCAGATTGAAACACTGTAATGAAGTTAAATCATAAACCTTGGGGCTAGTCCCCACACACACACACACACACACACACACACACATGCACATACACAGTAGCGAGCTACAAGAGTCAGGTATACCTATCGCACAGGCGCTGGAGTCTGCCGTCGATGGCCAGTCGAGGCTTCTTTCAGCGTGGTGTTATCTTCCAGAAGGGGGTCGTCGGCTGGTCCTTCTGGCTGGACAGGTCGGGTGCTGGTCAAGTTGGAGATCAAGAGGGTCACTTCACTGCTTATCTGTCCTTGGCAGACTTTGGTGACTCCCCAGTTTTCAGGTTTGCCCAATCCAGGGGTCGTTGACCCTCGTGGGACTTCCCCCTTGGTGGCTACTGGATGGCATCTGTCAGCCCCAAGGGTCGTCCGCATGTACGTGCAGGTTTCGGAGTCCGTTGATGAATTTTGAATAGGGCTCTGGGAGCGCTCGATCTGGAGATATTCAGCTCAAAAGCTGGTCCCCAGTGTTGATTAACTCAGACCAGGGCTTCTTGCCCTTGAACAGTGAAGTTTAGAGAATTCCTGGTTGCTACATTGTCACCTATTGATTTCTTCCATTGGTTGATCTGCGGTTTTCCTAGGTGTTAATTACTGCCTGCTACTGTGTTACGCATTCAATCACTGATTCACTCGCTCTTTCAGGGGCCCGCCTGATACAGGGAAGCGGCAGTTTAACTCCTGCCCTTGTTAACATTGTTACAGTGTATAACTTACTTCTGAAACTAAACACATTTAGTTAAAAGGTGAGGAGCATAAAATATAAGCTACAAGAGTAATGCCATGGCACACAAATAGATAAAAATACCAAAATACAAGGGGAGATACAAAATGCACACATACAAACTTTAAAACACAATTCCTTATCTTATACTGAAAGAAAGAGGAAGGAAGAAAAGGTAGAAGAAGAGAAACATATCCAAAGAGGGGAGAGCAAATGCAGGCAAGAGGAAAAGGGGGCTTTCTGCTACTCACTGTGTGGCACACAAGTTGGACCCTGTTGTCAGGGACACCTTGGAGGGGGGACAGGGCTGCAGTAAGCTCATTTCCAAATACAGGAAGGTGACAGACTACTTCCACTGGAGCATCAAGAGGGGCAAGATGCTGTGGGACAAAAACAGAACTGAACATCCCGCAGCAAAATATCATGCAGGATATAAAGACTCAGTGGAACTCCACATACCTGATGCTCAAGAGGCTGGTGGAGAAACAGAAGGCCATCCATGAGATGGCCCTGATTGGGGAGATCGGGATCAGTGGCCCCCTGAACAAAACTGAGGGGGATACCATCTCCCAGATCTTGGTGGTCCTCAGACCCTTCCTCGAGGCCACCAAGAGACTCAGTGCTGCTGATGCCCTCCTTAGCCAGGTGATCCCCATAGTGAGGGAACTTCAGAGCCAAATGGAGAGCTTCCAGGGGATCAATGTTCCTGACTCGGGCAGGCCGCTTCCATCAGACGTGCAGGCACTGGTGAGGCAGCTGAAGGAGGGCAACAGGAAACGGCTTGATCCCTTGCGGTCCAGTATAGTCCATGTCCTGGCCGCCATGTGTGACCCAAGGGTGAAGGGTGTGGCGGGCCAGTAGAGGGCGCTTCTGCATTGAGCCGCCCACCTCACTGCGTCCGACCACCTTCCAGGCTCCAAGTGCCCTCCCTGGGGTGCCTCACGTTTGGCCGACCCCTTCCCTGGAGCACACCCGCTAGCCTGGGGTTCCCACTGCCACCATCCAAGGCTCTGGACTCAATTCTGGCTCTGCGCACCTTGGAAAACACAGGCCTGATCGTTCACTTGGTACTAGACCCAATACAGTCACTTGGGGCACTTCCCCAAGTCAGAGGCTTAATAGGAAAATCACCCTTAGTCCACAGACCTAAGGGGCCTCCTCGGCATAATTTAGACACACCCCTCAATAAGTCTCCCACACCGGTCACAAAGGAAAACTTTATTGATTACAGGGGGTAGGGTGAAAACAGGGTAAAAGGTAGAGCAGTATCATAGGAATATCAGAGGAATCCCATAGAGCAAACCAGCAAGGCTGAGGTAGCCCTTTTAATCACACATCTGAGTTACTGTAAGCTAAATAGCTACTCGGATCTCGAGTAGCTTACTCACACACATCATCCAGAGGTGGTTGGAGTTTTCCCCTGGAGGCAGGTCACTCTTTGAGCATACGGTTATGAAGAGAGAGCCAGTTTCAGATGGTGAAGGTCCTCTGCCAGTTTCAGATTCACCTGGATGACCGCATGGCTAATGGCTGCCTTCTTCCTGGACCAGGCCTTTAAATAACCTTTCTGACCTCAGCAGCCCAGTCCAATCGAAGCTGCCAGTGCTAGCCACTAGCCAACCAATTTAAAAATCATCACGGGTCACCTGGGCCGGTGAGCGGGGCTTTTCCCTCCCCCTTCCCGGGTGACCAGAGAATCCACACCCGAGGCACCAGGCTTTTGTGATCCCCCTCCCTGAGGAATTCAACACCAGCCTCTCACGCTGGCAGAAACAGATTTCTGGAGAGGGACACAGACGGTGGCATTTCTGCCACAAAGGGCACTGTATGTGGCAGCCAAACACTGAATCAGTGGACGGAGATGCTGGTAAAGAAAGTCAGGGAGGCAGAATGGAAGAGGCGAGGGGGACATGGAACAGAGGGATCCACTGTCCCATGCTAGCATACCATCCACGAGCCAGTCTTGTCCTCCACCACAGGCACTGCTAATATAGGCTAAGGGCATGGCTTCTATGGTGGGGTCCAGAGCCACCAGACCCCAGCATCAGGCAGGAAGCACTCATGCCTTGGTGGCTGCCTATCTTGCCAAGGATGTGGAGCTGCTGCTGTGTGACCCCTTGGCCTACTGGGCAAGCCGCAGCCCAGTATGGTCAGATCTGGTCACAGTTGCCCAGCAACACCTGTCCTGTCCACCAACTAGTGTGCCAAGCAAGAGAGTGTTCAGCATCACTGGGGATGTAATGACACCCCACCCGCACTGCTTGGATGATGGTTTGGTGGAGCAGCTGGTGTTCCCCAAGCTCCAGGTGCAGATGGACTGAATGCCAGCCTCCTCACTCCGTCCACATCTATTTCCTTTTTTCATTATTTTAAAAACTAGGTAATGCCCCACTCTCAGCTTGAGGGGGCACTAACTGCATCACCAGCCAGCAGGGGAAGAACATGTCCCTGCTGAGCTCATTCCTCTGCCAAGACAAATTTGGAGGTATGGGTTTGGGGCTATGGGGAAGAAGGCTCAGGTCCTGGGCATGACCACTAAAACTGCATCCTGCCAAGGCCTGGTGGGACGGCTGGCAGTGTGGCAGCCCCATAAATGCCAGGACCGATGATCCTCTGGTGAAGGTGGGTAGGAGGCACCATAACCTCCAGCTAACACATGCACACACAGTCCTGGTTGGGGAAAGCCCAGACCTACCTGATAGGCCTGATGCTTGCTGGTTACTGTGCAGTTGTAAGGCTCCCGGTGTGCTCAGATTAGCTGCCCGGGATGCCAGCTTTCAGGTTGAAAATCTCTTTGTCAGGCTGAGGAAGTGCCTGCAGTTGGTCCTGGATGGAAGGAATAGTGAAAAAGCCAGAGGCTAGCTTGGCCCACAATGCCGGCAAGAAAGCCAGTTACTGAAAATGAAAATGGAGGCGTCAGGGGGTGAGGGACAGGCAGGGGTGGAGGGTAGGGGGCAAAGGGGAATGTAGCAGCAAAGGTAAAACTGCAGAGGTACCTGGGGAGTCAGATGTCTGGCAGGTTGCAATACGTCATAATTCCATTGTCTATTCTATATTGAGTCCATGAGTTTCTGTATCTAGGAAACTGATGAAATGAAGTTCATAAGCCCGGCTGTGAAAAGTTGTTGGCAATTTGTTTCCTCTCAGGATCAGACCTGAGATACTGGAGGCATAGTGTTTTTTTGGTGAAGAATGTGCCCTCACAGGTAAGTATTGTTGTGTTTGATAGATTCTGGTGTGCAGTTTGTGGGGGTACTGGAGATAGATAGCAGGTTTTGTGTTTTGAGCTGTAGGAAGTTGGCTTCAGTTCTGGTGATGAGGTTAGGTGCTTGTTTGAAATTACAAACCACTTATCAGAGCTGGGCCTATGAACTGCACTTCATCAGCCTCCTAGGTAGTAGGTACAGAAACTCATGGACTCAATATAGATTAGACAGTGGAATTCTCACATGCTGCAACCTGCCAGACATGTGACTCCCCAGGTACCTCTACACTTTTACCTTCAATGCCACATCCCCCTTTTCCCCCTACCCTCCACCCCCTGACACCTCCATTTCCATTTTCACTGACTGGCTTTCTTGCCTGCATTGCAGGCCAGGCCAGCCTCTGGCTTCTTTACTGTTCCTTCCATCCAGGACCAACTGCAGGTACTTCCTCAGCCTGACAAAGGGTTTTTCAACCTGAAAGCTTCCTAAGAGATATTTCTCTAACTATTCAGGGTTTTTTTCATAATAAACATAGATTCATAGATGCTGGGGTCGGAAGGGACCTCAATAGATCATCGAATCCGACCCCCTGCATAGGCAGGAAAGGGTGCTGGGTCTAGATGACCCCAGCTAGATGCCTATCTAACCTCCTCTTGAAGACCCCCAGGGTAGGGGAGAGCACCACCTCCCTTGGGAGCACATTCCAGACCTTGGCCACTCGAACTGTGAAGAAGTTCTTCCTAATGTCTAGTCTAAATCTGCTCTCTGCTAGCTTGTGGCCATTATTTCTTGTAACCCCCGGGGGCGCCTTGGTGAGTAAAGCCTCACCAATTCCCTTCTGTGCCCCCGTGATGAACTTATAGGCAGCCACAAGGTCGCCTCTCAACCTTCTCTTGCGGAAGCTGAAGAGGTCCAGGTGCCCCAGTCTCTCCTCATAGGGCTTGGCCTGCAAGCCCTTAACCATACGAGTGGCCCTTCTTGGACCCTCTACAGGTTATCCACATCCCTCTTGAAGTGCAGCGCCCAAAATTGCATGCAGTATTCCAACTGCGGTCTGACCAGCGCCCGATAGAGGGGAAGTATCACCTCCTTGGATCTGTTTGTCATGTATCTACTGATGCATGATAAAGTGCCATTAGCTTTTCTGATGGCTCCGTCACACTGACGACTCATGTTCATCTTGGAATCTACTAGGACTCCAAGATCCCTTTCCGCTTCCGTGCCACCAAGCAGGTCATTTCCTAGGCAGTAGGTATGCTGGACATTCTTCCTCCCTAGGTGCAGTACTTTGCATTTCTCCTTGTTGAATTGCATTCTGTTGTTTTCTGCCCATTTGTCCAACCTGTCCGGGTCTGCTTGTAGTTGTTCCCTGCCCTCCGGCATGTCCACTTCTCCCCACAGTTTTGTACATACAAACATAAGAACACAAGATAAGCCATCACACATACCACGAGTAACCTATATCCAACACAACATCTTTACTTCTTGCTGCCAATTCCTTTATAACAAGAAAGGCTCTGTGACAGTTCCGTTTGGCTACCTTAGATGCTACTGGTGCTATTGCTGTTGAGCCAGCTATGTTATTTTCACCTGCCGTCATTTACAGTGGTGGACTGGACCAAGGCTGTAGGTGAAGAGAAGACCTCACAGGGACACATTGCTGTGTTGTGCAGAAGCCCCAGAGCCAGGAAGGGCGTACCTGAACACATACAGAGTGTCATAAGCACCCATGTCATGAGTTTTGCTTGTCGACAGCCAGAGGTGCAGGGCCCCAGAAACCCGAGCCCCGCTGCACCTATCTCGTTGAGAGCTGGCAGGCTTTGTGGCTGCAGCAGGGCTTGACAGCCAGGCCTGCAGTGGTTTCCCCCTGCCCCAAGCCAGGCACAGTGTCACAAGCACCCATGTCATGAGTTTTGCCTGTCGGCAGCCAGAGGTGCAGGGCCCCAAAACCCTGAGCCCCACTGCACCTATCTCATTGAAACTTGGCAGGCTTCATTGCCTCAGCAGGGGCTAGCAAGCCTGCAGTTTTGACCCCACTGTGGCTTCACCCATACAAGTGACAGGAGTTTGGCTCTCAAGATTTTGGGGTGCAATTTCTCTGAACCCCCTGCACCTATCTTCTTGAAACTTGGCAGGCATCATGCCCTCGGAAGAGGCTACCGTTCCTGTAAGTTTCATCCAACTCTGGCCAGAAGTGACAAAGTTATAGCCTGTTTTGACCTTCCCCATTATATCCTATGGGCGAAATGGCGAAACAGGGTTGAAATGGCAAAACATTGAAACGTTTCGATGGAACAAAACTGAACAGCTGTTTCAACCTGAAACAAAAGTCGAAACGAAACACTGTTCTGTCAAAACGTCAAAATGCTAGTCGAAATGAAATGCTTCCGTTTCGCACAGCCCTACTACTACTGGCAAACATCCTGCAGACACACATAGGAGGGAGAAAAAAATGTGAGGGGGCTGAGCTCGTGCACGCATGTGTGCATGCCCCCCCGCCCCTGCGGGGGAAGGGGTGGGGGGGGAGGGAGGGAGGCTGGGACTGGGCAGTGATCGGGGCTGGGGCCCAGGCCCGCTGCACCTGTGCAGCCACCCCTTCGCCATGCCAGGGGTCATTGTCTGGCGCCAGCATCCACAGACCCCAGTTCTGCACCCTCCCTGGCTGCCTCCCCGCACAGGTACCCACCCAACCCCTACCCAGCCTGGCCCTAGTCCTGCACTGCCCAGGGAGGAAGCCCAGACCTCGAGAGAGGACAACCTCAGTTGCACTGCTGGGCCAGAAGGGATGGAGCCCCTGGGACACTCGTGCCCACCCTGCCCTGAGAACAGTCCGGTGGCTCCTTCAGAGCCAGGGCACCAGGCCCCCCTGATCTTTGCACGGGGCAAGGGAGGGCTACAGCTGCACTCTGGCTGCTCCCTGCCTCACTGCAGCCTTTGAAAGCGGTGCAGTGCCATGTGCGTCCTGCTGCTGAGCAGGCTGGGCAGCCAGGCACATGGTGCCACTTTCAAAGGCTGCAGCACAGGGGCCACAGCCGTTCCTTTTCCCCACCTTGCTACCCCACGCTGCAGCTCTGGAGGAGCCACTGAGCTCCAATTGTCCCAGGACTTGGCTGGGGCCCCATTCACTGTGAACGGGGCCCCAAATGGGCTGGTCATGGGGGCAATCAGAGCCCAGCAGCTTGTCCAGGGGCGTAGTGCAGGGGAGCCAGGGGAGGGGAGTGTACCCCCTTCCCTGGCTCCCCTACAGTGCGTGCAGCAGCAGGAGCCACCCGCCCACACCCCTGGACAAGCTGCCAGGCTCCCATTGCCCCACGACCCAGCCTGGCTCCGTGAATGGGGCCCTGGCCCAGCTGGGTCATGGGGCAATCCCCACAGTGCAGTAGGGAGCAGGGCAGGGGTGAATGATTTGCCCCTGCCCCTATTCCACTCCCTCCTGCACTGTGGGGGTCTCAGTCTGCCTCCCCCAAGCCCCGGCAGTCAAAAGAAACTTACTGGCATGCTGGGCCAGCTGCGATCCTGATGCACGCCTCTCCCTCCTGCTCCAGCAGCCTGCAGTCAGGCTGCCCTGGTGTTTGGGGGGGCTGAGCCCTGCTAGCCCCTCCTGTCCGCCACCTATGCAGCCATACCTGGGGCTTCAGATGTTTCCAAATCCTTTGGCGGGCATCCTACATGCAGGCCCAAGCCTGGAGACTTGGGGTTCGGATGCCCCGAGTTTTGCTTGCCCTCAGCCATAGGGCCCTAGGAGCAAGCTAGGGAGGAGACTCCCATTTCCCAGCAGGCACACGCATGGAAGGACTTACGCTTTCTGCTGCGTCAGGAAAGCATCCGGCCCGTCACGGGCAGCGCTGGGACCAAGTCACAAGCCCGCCTGGGCCGTCCGCGGGGCTGTGCTGTGGCCGGCGCGGCTGACCGAGGACCTCGCGGGCGCTGTTTTCTCTTTGCCTCCGTGTGGCAGCGCCTTGTCGGAGAAACCTGCAGGCAGCGGCTGACAGAGGGAACCGCGGGTGGCGGAGGGAGCAGGGGCAAGGAGGGGGCAGGGCCAGGCATGGGGCAGGGCTAGGCATGGGGCCACGGCCAAGGACGGGGCTAGAAATAGGGGCCGGGGCGGGCTGGTGGGCGGCAGACCCGGCTGAGTCCTGCAGGGTGGGGAGCCGTGAGGCGGCGGCGCTCGTCCCAGGCCCCGGCCAGCCATTCCCGCCCGGGGCGCTGCGACCGCGGCTCCCTCCTCCCGCGCCCGCCGTCCCGCCACGCCATGGCCGGGGAGCAGCGGCTGCTGCTGGACAACGCGCGGCAGCTCGTGCTCGTGTGCGCGCGCGGGGAGACGCACCTGGCGCGGGGCGGCGCGCGGGGCCTGGCCGTGCTGGAGGCCGCCAGCGCCGTGGTGGGCAGGTAGGGCCGGGCGGGCAACTCGGGGCGCCTGCCCGGGCCAGGGCTGCCACCCCTGGGGGGAGCGCAGCGCGGGCACCCGCGCCCCTGCAGCATGCGGCTCGGGCTGTCCGGCTGTCCAGCTACACGTACGGCTAGATCGGTGCCTAGAGCCAGCTAGACTTACTAGAGCTGGAGACGCCTGTCTGGATCTGTCTGTCTGGACATACCTGGCTGTCTTCTATCAGCGGGGATCTGTGTATCTACATCTAGCTGTCTAAATCTATCTCTATAGATAAATAGATCGGAGGGGGGACGACTCCTGTCTAGAGATACCTGTTATCTGCAGTTGCATATCTGGAGATATCTATCTATCTATCTATCTATCTATCTATCTATCTATCTATCTATCTATCTATCATGTCTCTACCTATCTCAGAAGATACCTCTATCTATAGATAGATCTATAGATATCTATTGCTAGCTATCACTGTTTATCAATATTTTAGCTATCGCGGTCTACCTATCACTATCTATAGATAGATCTACAGCTATATATATAGGTATAACACAAGCTTTCAGGGACTGAAGCTCACTTCATCACTGAGCTTCAGCCCACAACTCCTGTGCGCTCGCTCGCTCCTCTGCGTATTCTATACGGTGGAAATCGCCTTTGCCTTCTACATGACGTCGAACTCAACAGGTTAACAATGTCTGCGTTGAAAAGATTCAGTTCAGAAGAAGATTTTCCAGGTGCTTATTGACTCACAGCTTATGGCTGAAAAACAGAGAAGATGTGTTGTTCTTAATGTGGATGAATGCACCCAAGAAGAAAAGCTGCAAAAGGAGATCCATAATATTAGCTCTTTAACGGAAGGGAATCTAATTTGGGAAAAAATATATACTTAGTTCTTTTTAAAAGAATACCCCTTGGTTTGGGTGTTCTAATAACTGTGTGACATATAAAAAGGTGCAGTGTTTTTGTAGTGTGGAAGGTGTGACATGCCATGCCAGTTTGGAGTAAGTATGCTGAAAAATAGTGTAAATTCTAAAATAATCATTCTCATTAGCTAGAAAATTAGTATTCCAACCCGCGAAGGTGTAAGCAGACAATCATTTTTATGGAGGACTTGAGCCACTGATGTCTTTACTCACTTGTAAAGACTTGGTGAGGCATGTCAGACTTTGGAGGATAGAGACATTATGTAGACAAAATAAAGCTGTTGTACTTTCTTTGTATACCTCTTTTTCCATCAGTCTAGGCTAAGAAGGTCCCAAATTTGTAATTAGACCCATGTTCATAGAAAAATAGGTCTGGATGGGACCACAAGAGGTCATCTAGCCCAATTCCATGCTCAAGGCAGGATATATTTTGGACAAGTGTTTATCTAACTGATTCTCAGCCAGGGTGCCATCGCACCCTGGGTTGCCTTGAGACCCTTTCAGGGGTGCCACAGGGTGTCAGACAGTGTTAACACTGTTAGGTGTGCAAACACAATTAACAAGGTAATCCTAGAAATTTCAACTAGGACTCCATAGTGCTAAAAACACTCTGTCTTTCTGAGCTGTTTAAGACAAGATTTTCTGTATTATGTTTCTGAAGTAAAAAATTGAGTGAAAACTAAGAATTGACATTTTCCCAGAGGTGTCTTGAGTCAAAAAAAAGTTACGAACCATTGATCTAACCTGCTCTTAAAAACTTATAGTGGCAGAGATTCCACAACTTTTCTAGATCAGTGGTTCATTTTTGGACCAGGACCCATCTGTAAACATTGATGGCCAGTCCCAACCTAAAGAGAAACCAGCCCCCTGGCCCTGCCGGTTCCCCTCACTCTCAACCCACCGTCCGCCACTCCGTAGCCTGGCTGGTGCCCTGCACTCCCAATTTACTGGCCCCAGCCCCACAGTGTGTGGGGCAAGGGAAGGGGTGGGACGTGGCGGGGAATATGCCACCCCTGCAGATTTGTGCACCCCCAGCAGGCATGAGGCTGCAGCCTGAGTTGACCAGCATGGGCAGGACTTGGTGCGGGAGGGCAGAGCAGTGCGACAAGTAATGGACGGTGCACAGGGAGGGCCGCGCTGCCGTCACCTTGTCTTGCTGCCAGCTGCTTGTGCACTGGACTGTGGCTGTACCCTGCTGCCATACCCTGACTGCCACAGCCGCTCCCCTCAGGCCATGGCTCTAACCCAGAAAGGAGGTGGGGTAGAGAGCAGTGTCACCTGTTCCCCTCTGCCCCGTGACACGGTGTCAATGCTCCTGCCCCTCTGGCCCATAGACTTATCTGCAAGAAGCTGCGGGAGCTTCTCCACACTGCCTGGCTGCCATGTCCACTTGCACATGGCTGCCCCCGCCTGATCGCCCTCACCGCAGCCCCTGGCAGGCTGGAACGTTGCCAGCCTGCAAAGGGAAACCAGCAGTTTCCCATGTTTTTCTCTTTTAAACAAGAAGCAATTTTTAAAGTTTGCTCACAACCCCATCATATGTTCTTGCTACCCATTTGTGGGTCATGACCCATGGGTTGAGAAATGCTGTTCCAGATAACCTGTTCCAGTGCTTACCCACCCTCATAGTGAGAAAGTCCTTCTTAATATTTAACTTTAATTTCCTTTACCATAGTAGTTAAATAAAAGTACACAGGTATTGTGATACCTGACAGTGCCTTTTTTAGCATTTGCTCTCTAATTCATGCAAGGTCTATCTATCTAGATTCCAAGGGAAGAATCCTATTTCACTTCACATGCCCACATTATATTTTTCCAGCTGCGTAACTGCAAGTTTTGGCACTTACATTTTGCAGTCCTATTCCAGTGCAGATACTGACTTGAAGCGTGGCATACATTTGCTGACCCGCTGGTCTACAATAGTTTCTATCTATCAGAAAGAAAACAAAATCTTCTAGTAAATATTAAACATAATTTCAGTATTGGAACAAGAATTTGAAGTTGTTTTCTGTGAATTTGATACGAACAGAATGAAAGGATAATGAGCATGTTAATATTTGACCTCTGAGTTACAGGGTACAAATAAGTATTAATCCCAATACAAAGGGCCCTAAGATTATCATCTTCTGAATCTAAAATGACATGGGGAGGAGAGGCCTGGGTCATCACAGGTACCTTAAAATGTCAACAGAATAATACATGTATTTTTAAACATCCACTGAATTAGCAAGCGACTTGCCCTGTCCATCTTTGCAGTCCTGCTAATAATGACCTCGCTTCTCTCCATGTACAACTTGGTTGAGTTTGATGTATAAACAAACTAATGCTTTTTTGTTGTTTGTTTGCTGCTTACAGAGATGGCTGCATAAAAGCTGTAGGCCCTGTTGATGCTATTCGCAGGCAGTTTTCAGAAACATCATTTGAAAAAATAATTGACTGTTCTGGGAAATGCGTATTGCCAGGTTCGTGTATTTTCTTAATTTTAGTGATGCAGAAGAGATTGGCTGACTATGTATTCAGATAAAGCATGGGCACCTCAATTTCCTAAACTCTCATTCATTAGGCCTGGTTCTATTTTCATCAGTGATATTTTAACTTTGCAAAGTATCCACTTACAAAACACCAGAAAAGTCTTTTTTATCTAGTATGGTAAGTCCCAGATTGTCACTGTACCTGGAGCCCTCTGTGAGGAGTGGCACGTATTTTTTTTCTGCTGCCAGGAGCAGTCCAAGGGTGGACTTGTGACTCTGACGACTGCAGTGCCATTCTTGGCTTCACTCTGAGGGGGAAAGTATTCTGCTGCTACTCCATCCCAATACCAACCAATTACTTCCTGCTCTACACTGGCTCAAATCAACTTGTTGGCAAGTTAGGAGTGGCAAATCAAAGCAGTGCTGTTTCCCTACCATTTTCCATCCTTGCTCTGTCTACCAGCAGTCCATCCATGACATCTTCTTACCCCACTTTGCCCTCAGATTGGTGGTTGTGGGTCAAAGTCCATGGCACTTAGGAACCTGAAATAGTAAGGCACTTTTGAAAATGTCATTAGATGTAAAGTAAATCTGGGCAAGCACATTATCTTTACAAATCAGGCTGATCCTATGAGCATTATAGGTAGGTAACAATATTCTTCAACATGGATTCCAGCATGCCATGGGACTTATTTCACAGTCTTTACTCATGGACGATTCCCACTGAAGTCAACTGAATACTGCCAGATTAATGACAACGTATGCAGTTTATACTTTTAAAAGGGTGCCTATTGAAATCAAGTCATCAGTTTCAAAATGAGTTAAAAATGCATTCAAGTACTACTCCTATTAGTTCTCTGGCAGTTTCCCTGTTTTTTAAAAACATGTCTATATTTCTCATTTTGTTTTGCAAATGACCCACAGGAGACCGATTGATCTCCTGTGTCAGAGAAACGGAATCGCTACACAAGCTGTCACCAACTTCACTAAAAATAACCCGGAAAAAGGCAAAAATATTTACCCTTCTTGTAATCTTGGATCTCGTGTATAGATTTTTTGGGGGGGGTAACAATGTGACTTAAAATCTTTTTGGACAGAAATACACAGTTTCATAGTTGGTAGGGTTGGAAGGGACCTGAGCAGATCATCAAGTCCAACCCAGGGTTTTTTGTATGCTTGCTTGTTTTAGTTTGGGGAGTTGGAATTGATACCATGTCTTTAATTTGCTCGCATGTGCATGTTTTAATTTTTTCTGGTTTGTTTTTTTTAAGGTTTAGTAGATGCTCATACACATCCAATATGGGCTGGGGACAGGGTCCATGAGTTTGCAATGAAGGTAATTTCCTATATTTACAGGGTTTTTCTTTCTGTTCCTATGGTTTGCTATCACACCAAACTATATCTGCTTTCTCTAAAGCCCTGTTTTCATCTGCAAAAGATAGTCATTCATATCATATATAATAAGGAATGGGAGAATAATAGATGGCTTTAGAGAAAGAGAGGGGACTGGAGCAAAAGAAAAGAGAGATGGGAAAAACAAGGGGAAATTAAAAAGGAAAGGGAAATCCAGGGAAAGAAGAGAAGTGGCACTGGGACATTTTGTTTGTTTTGTTTTGTTTTGTTTTGTTTTAAATCAGTGTGTGATTTCAAAGGTTGAGAGTGAGCTTATTATTTATTATTAAGCACTTCCAGGGAGGGACCATCTCATACACTGTTTGTAATGCACCTAGCACAGTTGTTGTACCAGTCTCTGTTGGCTTGTCAGGAACTACAATAATAAACAGAATTAATGATAATATGGTTTTCCTATGTGAGAGGAGAGATGCTAGTTAATTGATTCTGAGAAGTAGAGAGATGGGGATAACTTAATTCTGGCATCTCAACCTGGCAAAAGGGTTCCTACTGACATTATGGTAAAGCTGTCCCTATTGAAGGGATAATACAGTCATATTCAGGTGCTGAATTCAACTTCTAGTCAAGACGATGTCAAAAATAAAACAGAAGACAGAACCAATAGTAATAACTGTTCATGGCAAGGCAAAATCCAGTTCATTCTCACTTGCTTCCTCTTCCCCTGGTAGCCATTTTTAAACTATTTGGGTTATAGGCAGAGGTTAAATTGACTTGTGCCTTCAAATCTATGTTAAAACAAGGAGATACGGTCTTCTAAAAGACATTCCTTCCTACAGTTCTTCCACCTCTGAGGAAATTTCTGTCTAACCTAGGCATAAGGCAGGACTCAGACATGCTGCTGTTCTCCTGCCGAGGACACTCATGGTCTAATTTACTAGGTGCTGGCTCATAGTGAAGGAGATAGTGAAATCCCATTGGATTCAGCCAGCAAGGAAGATTGTTTTCAGAGCTGACGTGCTTCTCTCTTGCAGCCTGGCAACACTATTTGTCTTTCAGGGGCCAGATCCAGCACGGATGCAGGACCAAGGAAGCTCTGAGTACTTCCCAAACGTTCATCATTGCTGCAATTACAGTGGGGCAGAATGGTCATGCCCGTGGCCTATGCCAGAACACTTCTTAGTCCAGAGGCGGGTAATGGTACTTAGACATGTCTGGCAGACAGCCTCCGGCTTTGGTATTTCTTTGCATTTATTTAACTGGCCCAAAGCAGCTACAGCATGGGAAGAACTACCCAATTACCTTTTCTGATCAATTCCAGGTACATTTAACTTCCTTTTTTCCCCATCAGTAGCAGACCGGATCCAGGCTGAGTTATTGCCTCCATGAGAGAGTTTCCCACATTTTAATTCCATCTTGTAGCTGGTTACCCGTATCCACTGCAGAACAGGCCAACAACTCAGAATCCCTTGAAAAAAATAAAAATCCACATTTAATTGATAATTTTGCTTCAGCTGGCAGGTGCTTCCTATATGGATATTCACCAAGCTGGGGGAGGAATACATTTTACTGTGGAACACACCCAGAAAGCCTCAGAAGAAGAGCTGTTCAATACCTTCAAACACCGACTGTTACGTATGATCAGTGCAGGAACCACTTTGGTTGAGTGTAAGAGTGGATATGGGTTAAACCTCGAAACAGAACTTAAAATGCTCAGAGTGATTGAACGGGCTAAACGGTTACTGGACATCAGCATCTCCTCGACATACTGTGGAGCTCATTCTGTGCCTAAGTAAAGTGATTTTTTTTTTTGTTTTTTAAACACTTGCTTTCATGTTGTTTCATAAAATATGAAAATGGGTCTTCAGCAGATGAACTGCAAAGAGATGGCATATTTTCCAGATTTTAAGGTGAGGAGCCAGGTATCAGGTAAAGAAAGCTGTAATAGAGTTTAGTTGGTCTTGTGGCAACAAAGAGCACCTGAAACAGCAGCATTCAACATCAAGTAATGCTTAACGGAATTTAAAGTAGTGGAGATTGCATTGGTGCAGCAGGGCCAGCTATAAAAAATATCAGATCATTGGGTTTTATGCAGAAATTGAATGGATTCAGCCAACAGGCATGCAGTTATCCTGAGCAGTTTCTGATTCCCCCCATAGGAAGGATGTTTTTAGGGTCTCCTCTTGAGAAAAGAAACCTACAAGGTAGAAGAATGCATTAAAACAAATAAATATTGTGTGCAGCATCCCCCTTCAATGACACAGATCCTGGGAGTCAGCTACATAACAGTACTTTTGATTGTCATCGTTTGATATTATCTATTTCTCCCTAATTTAAGATTTTCTTTTAGTGTAAAATGTCCTTTGTTAATTAGTGCACATATCCAAAAGGAATATTGTACCAACTTTAATAACTGGAAGAGAGTTAAACATAAAAACTACTAGAAGCTGACTGAAAAACGCTAAACATTTTATGATAGTGTTCAGGTGATGCTGTAACCATGATGGTCTGGGAATTATGCAAGATGCAAGGATTTCTTTGGGTGATCTCTTATTGGACCAGCTGCATAATTGGGATAGAGCTACAAGCTTTCAAATGCAAACCTTCTTCAGGTTTGAGGAGAAAAGCCAGCGCAGTGACAGTACAAAACATTTGGAAAAGTGGGAATTTACAGTGGAGAAAGTGCCTCTGATGTACATGCAACAATGTGTTCACTGCCATTGTGAATTTCAGTCCAGGATATCTGTTTACTCCATGCAAACTGGCTTTCCTGCCACCTAATAGCCAGGTATTATGAAGTGCTGCTTTGCACACTCCTTACTCCAGAAAGAAACCTGCCTGCAGAGCAAAATCTGGCATGCATGACTCTGGAGTAAACCTGGGTGTTTGTACCCTTTGTCATTGCAGTCTTTGGTTTCATAAAACTATACTCTGTTCTCTTTTCAGTTCATGTGCCTGGGCCTAGATTAGAATTTGAACTCCTCAAATTCTTCCCTTTTTGGGTCAAAGCCATGGATGCTTTAACCCCAACAATAAAGGGATAATGTGGTGCTCATTTTTGGTGACTGTGAAACGGGTGGCTTCCAAATCCTCAAAGTACGTTCAGTGTTAGGAATGATGGGAAAAAATGAAAGCCTCAGGTTCCAGGATTGTAATGAAAGAGAGGGGCTGAGATTCTTAAGTCCCTCACTTTAACATGAGTTTCCGATCTGGGATTGTAAAAATGAGCTGAAAATAAAGAAAACCCTAACAGTTCAATCCAGTAGTCAGGTAAAAAGACCAAATATTTATTTTTAATCCCCTGATTTTCAGGTGCTGATGCAGGCTTTTTAGAGGACAGGGAGGGGTTGGTACTGTGGATCTGGATCCCTTTCTCTCCAGGCAAACATTTTTGAAAGCGATATCCAGAATGAAAATCTCATTTTAGAATGATTACAGTCTTCAGTGTATCACTTGGGAGGCCTTAACAGCAAACAGAAGAAAAAGAATAGAAACAGACTCATCTTTCTTCCCTTTTAGCTCTAGAATGAATCTTCAGCTCTACCCCCTCCACAAACTGTCAGGCCAAAAGAAGAAAAGAGAGGGTGGTGAGTAGACATGGCAAAAGCCAAATCAGCCCTCAGGATTGTTACAACAAGAAGGAAAAGCAGTTTGTCAGAATCTGGTCTGGTTTATAACCATGCAGCCACATTTATAAATGTGAGCAGAATTTTGCTGTATGAATTTACTGTCAATGAAAAACTCCAAACATCAACCACATATGGCACTCATATAATGCTGTTGCAGTTTCACAATGACCTAATTAAAGACCAGATGCTACCTTAGATACTTAGTTTCAGGGTGTCACTATCATTTTTATATTTCAAAGGTGCAAAGTAAAGCCCAAACTCTTATAAGGCAGTTCCATCTTCAGGTGCCTAAGAGGTTGTGAAATTAGCAGCAGTCTATTGTTGGGAAGCTCCAAGTCAAAACCAGCAGTGAGTTTGAATGATATACTAAAAGAGAAAAGTATATTTAAAGTCATTTTTCTGCAAAAGGGCCTTCTTAGCATTGACATATGAGGTATAGGTAACTTTTGAGTAAAAATCAAAAGTATTTGGAAGTCGCTTCTAAGGATAAAATCTTAGCAAGTTAGAATGGAAAAATAGGAAAGTAGAAGAATATTGTAGTATTAAAGGTCACACATTTTGATTAGTATCTAAGGAAATCTGGTGTATGTATAATCTAGATAGCAAGCATACTTTCCCTTTAAAAAGATATCAGGACTAATTCTTGTGCTTATATGACATCACAATATTTCCTGTTGCTTTTTGTTTTTAAATGTAATAATAAACTACGCTTAACAATGGAAATAGAATGCTATAGAGAAGATTGGAAATATCAACTCAGGTAAAAAAAATTAGAAAATATAGCTACTCAGGCACTTACTAAAAGTATTTTGAATTCCTTATATGTATGTCTTTTTCTAAGGGCATGATTTAAAAATACTGGAAAGTTCAAAGATATTTTTCTTATGCCTTAGTGACATTTTCTTTTCATTAGAGGGAAAAATGTTACTGAAGCCACAGATGACATTATCAATAACCATCTCCCTAAACTGAAGGAACTTGACCTAAGTGGTGAAATCCATGTTAACAATATAGATGTGTTCTGTGAGAAGGGAGTCTTTGATCTAAATTCTACCAGAAGAATTCTTCAGGCTGGAAAAGATATAGGGTTACAGATTAACTTCCATGGTGATGAACTTCATCCAATGAAAGCTGCAGAGGTACTTCATTCTTCTTTATCACATTTATGTTTAAGCCACTTTTGCTTCTGTGTTCTTTTATAAAAGTATGATTCATAGTTTATGAAATAGATCACAAGAAGGATATCATCAATATGCAAAACTGATGAGTTGAAGACATAGAACTCTTGACCTTTATGGGTAAATTCTGTACTGGCTATTCAAACATTGACTTTGCTTATCTTCTGCAAGTGAGGCAAAACAGAAAGATGGATATCCATGAACCCATTCATTACTGGTACAAAGCACAAGCTTTGGCCCGCGGTTTAAAAAAAAAAATCTTAAATGTGTTTTTCCTTAAGACGGTACAGTTCCTCTGGCTGGCAGTTGCAGAAAAACTGCAGCAAGTGTATGCAGGGAGATGGACCCAAGTAGCAGTTTTGTCAAAGGGAGTCTGTATGAGTCTGGACATCGCCTCTGCATACTCCATATTACAGTCTGGTCTGCCAAAGCTATTCTTGTATTTGAAGAAAATCAAATTTAATCAAGCACAGAAGTCTGTATGGTACATTGCTCTTGGATTTCATAATTTTTCCCATTTCCATTGCAAACAGTATCAGTTTCCACTAGATTTCTTCTGTATTGTATGCACATTTTATGCACATTTTAAGTTTTATGCACAATTTGTGTACAATAGCATTATACATAATTGCCATAACAAATGATCTGTCCAAGAACTTTGATAGGGACATTGCTTCAACAATTCATTGGTATCGCTGACTGATTTTTCTGTTAATGTTTTTTTTTGATGTGCTACTTAGCTTGGAGCTGAATTAGGAGCACAAGCTATAAGCCATCTGGAAGAAATTAGTGATGAAGGCATCGCTGCTATGGCAAAGGCTAAGTGTGCAGCTGTCCTTTTACCAACTACTGCCTACATGCTGAGGTAATATCATTTTAATGGATTGAAAAGTATAGTCACAACTGTAACAGCAGAAACATTTTGAGGCTTGAGAGTCTTATTCAAGAATTGGAGTCATAGATCCTTGACTTTCTTAACTCAGTGATTCCATTAATACATATTAATCTAGCTGATAAATTAATTAAAACATCAAGATATCAACTGAAGATACAAACTGGTTAGTTTTCATTAATTCAAATTATATCTGCAATATGCATATTTGCTCACTTGTTTCTACAGTAGCATGATGTTAAGAAATGGACCATTTCTTTCTCTAGCCAGGTGAAAGATTGTAGGTCTCATTTCAGAAACTTTGATTCTAAGCAGAAAGCATTAGAAGTTTTCTCAAAAGCTCTAGTTGCATTTGACAGATATTTAAAATATGCAGATTTCTTAGACACTAGGGCTGGAAGGGACCTCAGAAGATCATTGAGTCCAGCCCCCTGCCCCAGGGGCAGAAAGTCAGCTGGGGTCAAAGAATCTCAGCAAGATAAGCGTCCAAACACTTCTGAAAGGAGTCCAGAGTAGGTGCTTGCACCACCTCTGAGGCACTCTATTCCAGGCCTTGGGGGCTCATACGGTAAAGAAGTTTTTCCTTATGTCCAGCCTAAAACGGTCTTGGAGGAGTTTGTGACTGTTTGACCTTGTCGTCCTTGGGATGCTCTGGTGAACAGGTGTTCCCCCAGATCCTGATGTACACCCCTTATAAATTATAGGCAGCCATTAAGTCACCCCTGAGCCTGCGCTTTTCCAGGTATAAAAGGACAACCTCATTTTATCTTTAAAACCAGAAATATAGCAACAATAGCTTCATTTTAGTAAAATCCTTTCATGCTAATACACTAATGATGCCAAGAAATTAAAATCAAAGTAGTATAAAAGACGGTGCTGAGAAACTAGTTTGACTAGTTAGTAAAGATCCATAATCTGAGAGGTGCTAAGAAGGAGGGTGATAAATGGCTACTGAAGAGCAAGAAAGCACATCCAATGAGATGCAGATTCCCCTCAACTCCTTTTCACATTAATGGTAATCAAGAAGTCTGCACTCTCCCAGGATGAGGCCACTGCAGCTCCCAAGTGTGCAGTAGCAAGTGTACAGGAGTTGGCCCAAAGAATCCAAGACAGCAGTCTCCCAGTTGGACCTTTTGTTAGTTTTTTTCATTCCCTCAGATCAGTGTATCCAAGGAATATGAAGGTGGAATGGCATGTGAAACATAGGAGCACCTTAAAAGAAAAATTTCAAGTATAGTAATTATCATAGCATGATACAATTCAAAGAACAGGCACTGTTTTCTCACTGATTTACTGTCACATATAATGAAATACAGAAATATGTGACATATTTTTAATTGTCCTTTTTAAGTTAATTTAAATCCACACAAAATGAATTTTAAAAATAGTAGATAGTCATCTGAAAACCTTTAATTTTTTTCTCCATTGATTTATTTCTAGGGGCAACATCCAATTCCATTTCGATTTGCTGCACAATGACTAAAACAGTTCTCAGTTCAAAGTAGCTTTCTTAACAAAGACCATAATTCTGCAATCTCTTATGCAAGTGTTTAACTTTACTGTCCTAAGTAACTTCATTTATTTCAACAGAACTACCCATGGCAATAACGTTAAGCATTTGTGAAGTGTTTATAGGATCCAGGCTCACATGAGCACACTCAAAATGAAATTTCCAACTGCTGTCTAATTTGATCAAGGATCTCAATGTCATAACATGGAGAGAGGAATATATTAAACTTTTATTTGTTGCTGAGGGTCAGCTCACAGGAGATATCCCATTGATTGTGGGAGGTTTGTATAATTGCTGGTGTAGAATTATGACTTTATGTAGTAGCTAACCTTTGAGCTAGTCAAGTTACCTTTGCATTCAGCATCGTTCAGTGTGGAAAAAGGACAACACTTGTATTAACTAGTATATCTGGCCTTTTGGTCACTTGAACATACACTTACTCAATTTACCTACTTACCTTCCAGGATTTGCACAAAGTAGATGCACAAGTGAAGACCTTTTGTTAAAAAATCCTTTGATGCGTCCTAATTAAGCAGAAGTGTTAACATCTCATTGAGATGAATGGGGAAATGAACATTTTTGCATTTCAGAGTTGTTTTAGGTTGTCTGTCAGTTCAGGAAGAGAATTCTACAAACTGCTCATGTTTGGAAGGTTCTCTACAACCATAAGATCAAGAACTACATTTAAAAAAATTAAAATGGATTTTGCAAAATCTGCAATTGTCCTGGAGGATAAGTAACCTTAACTACAGAGGCCTGAAGGGCAGGTACTTGATAGAACTATAATAAACTAAGTAAACTAATTACAGCTACTGCAAGAGCAGTGCACAACATCATTAGGGTTTTGGGTATGGAGTAGAAAGCAAAGTTTGGTCTTTTTCCTGCAAAGCAGTTAGTGAAACTGAAAGCATATAGTATCCAAACTCAAAGATTTTTATTCCATAGTAATGCAAATTGTAATAGCTGGATGTCCTGTATTGACATTGATATTTTTTTCTAGACTGAAACAACCTCAGGCTAGAAAAATGTTACAAGAAGGCGTTATTGTTGCTCTTGGCAGTGATTTTAATCCTAATGCATACTGCTTTTCTATGGTAAGATATTCTTTATGCATATTACACTACCCCCAGTTGCTAACAGTCTCCGACAGTCACAGCTCATGGATAGGCCTGTGCGAATAGGGAAGTATTCAATTTGTGTTCAGATTCGGCTGATTCAGAGGACAGTGATTTGATTTGGTGATTTGAATCACTGTCCCCATTCGATTCAGCCGAATCAGAATCAGAGATTCAGTGCTGATTCAGCACTGATTCGGAGATTTGGATTGGCCAGGGAGAGGCAGGCACAGCTGGGTGGCTACAGGTTCTTTCGTGGCTCATCTGGCTGTGCCTGCCTCTCCCCAGGCTGGGGGAGCCATGGGAGAAGCCCCCATGGCTGCCCTGCCCAGCCCCATTCCCCACCCGGTCCCAGCCTCCTGGCACTTAAAAAAAAAAAAAAAAAAAAAAAAAAGCCCTGCACTCACGAGCTGCAGCATCAGTGATCAGGGCCTCTGAGGGCCTGTGGCAGAGCCCTACTGCACAGCACGAGGCAGTGGGGATTGCCCCGCCCCCCCCACCTGGCACCCGCGCCCCAGGTGCAGCGTGGCTCAGCAGGGTGCCACGCGTTGTCTGGGAGCTGGGGTGGTTCCACCTGTCAGCCAGAGCCTGGCACCATTTAGCCCCAGTGGCCCCAGCTCCCAGACAGCATGCAGAGCCATGCTGCACCTGCTCCATGGGGCAGCTGCCGCACAGGTGCCAGGCAGTGGGGGAGGGCAATCCCCACTGCTCTGCGCTTGGAGGGGGGTGCTCTGCCACAAGCTCTCAGACGCCCTGATTACCGCTGCCAGAGCCAGTGAGTGCCTGGCTTTTTTTTTTTTTTTTTTTTTTTTTAAGTGCGAGGAGGCTGGGGCCGGGCAGGGCAGCCATGGGGCCTTGTCCCACAGCTCCCCCCGCCTGGGGTGAGGCAGGCACAGCCCGAGGAGCCATGGGAGAACCTGCAGTCGCCTGACTGTGCCTACATCTCCCTGGCCTATCAGAATCTTCCGAATTGGTTCAGAGGTTTTGGATTCCATTCAGACCTATGAATGGGTCTCCCAGTTCAATTCAGATTCGGAGATTTGGCCGCCAAATCTCCTCCAAATCAAATCAGTGACTGAAGCTTTGCACAGCCCTACTCATGGAATCACAGGAAAGTAGAGCTGGGAGAGACCTCATGAGATCATCTAGTCTAACCCCCCTGCTCAAGGTAGGATTGTCCCTGACTAAGCCATCCCAACCAAGCATCTGTCCAACATGCTCTTACTTCTGGCGAGGCCTTGCTCGATTAGGAGCCTTCTTAATACACAGCCTGAGAACTATATCCTCAGTTTAAAATAATTGCCCCAGCTCTGTATCAAACTCAGAAACTATTCCCCATAAATTCTTTGAAGACTCAGAAGTTCCTGATTTTCACATCTGAATTGGGAGGCCCAGACAGTTCTGTAGAAGGAAGAAACATCCAGTGTTTCCATTTCCTGTTTAAAAATGAACTTGTGTCTTGCATTTTGCTCTTTTTCTCACCCATCATGGGGAGCCTTGGGCATTATGGAACAGGTAGCTGACTTTTTTTTCCTGTTTTCCTCTCCCTTTTTATTAGCCCATGGTAATGCATTTGGCCTGTGTAAATATGAAAATGTCAATGAATGAAGCATTAGCAGCTGCCACCATTAATGCAGCTTATGCTTTGGGAAGATCCCATACACATGGCTCCATAGAGATTGGCAAACAAGGTGATTTTATTGTCATTAATTCATCAAGGTAGGTACTTACACTGGTATTTAAAACCTAATTTAAGACAAGAGAGTCTGATTTTCCATTGTCCTATACCTTTGGAATCGTTAAATCTGTACAGTAGGAACATTTTACACCTAAGTTTGTATTCCTGTTCAATAGATATAAATCACTCCTGTGGAGATTGAGGCCCATGATGATAAGATTAAAACCTAGAACCATATATATTTAAAAGGGTTTTTTTACAAATTTAGCTGAAAACAGTACAAGAAATTCACTACTGATTTCTATGTTAACTCACTCTATTAATATAATATTGTCTGATAATATTGAGACAAAGGATCAATAAATAATTGACAAATATTTGTTTCTTGTAATTCAAGCAGGCCCTTTATGATGTGTGTGATCTGTTTTTATGAAGTTATTGAATTACCAAAATGCTTTATTGTCTTTTTAGGTGGGAGCACTTGATTTACCAGTTTGGGGGACATCAAGAATTGATTGAATATGTTATTGTTAAAGGAAAAGTCGTGTATAAAAATGAAAGAGTTATGGGCTACTAAATAGTTACCGAAAGAAGATGATCATGTTGAAGGCTATCAGGAGAAAAACAGTATTAAAGTGTTTTTACTACATAAGGACATCAGATTACTTGGATTTGTATTTAGTAGTGTATCGCTTGCATATACTCATTTTGCTTCCTCTATTAAAAGAAACTTTATCAAGCATTTCCAGTTAACTCTTTTTCCTATCAAATCCAAACTTGTCTCTTCAATTCATTAAAACAACAAGAATTTATAGCTTTGAAATAAGGCGGACACCTGAAACCAAGAAGTGAAAGACCAGGAAAGCCAACAGATGGAATGGCTGGTGCACCGTTGTTCAGGTCTAGGTCAGTTTTATAGATCAGACTGGGTAAGAAGCTTAATAAAGGCATAGAGTTTGGAATGGACGGTGCCACAGACTTGCAAGCTGTTCTTGTAAGCAGTTATCTTTGTATTGAAGAAGTTTTGGGAGCTCAGTTTGTATTCACAAATTTGTCACCTTGACATTTAAAATAAGCTCGTCTCAAATGTCCACATTTGAGACACAAACATTCAAAAAACTATTTTTTATGTATTTGAGACTTGATCAGAACTGAAATACCTACAGTAGTGAATATTGTCTTAACTTCATAACTTGTGTGATCATGGGTTGATCATGAATATGATGATCCTTTAACTCAAGCTAATTGAGTGGTTTCAGGATTTAAGATTCCTGTTATGAGACTTCTTTGTCCTCCTCTATATATATTTTCTGTAGTTTGCATGTTCATTTGCAGATATTTACTAAATACAATATTTGATCATGCCTTAATCTGAACCTTTGAAATATTGATATGGAATCTCTAACAGGGTGGTCTGGCCTTTAAGGCAGATGGACAGCCCTGGGGTAGGAACCCAGCAGTGGGTGAATAGCTGGAAGTTAAAACTCCTTAGGGAGAAAGAGCAAAGAGCTCAAGCTGGGAACAAAGAGTTTATGGCTAGGAAGCAGCCTGGAACTCAAAAGAGCTCACTATTAAGAAGGGGCCAGAGCTACAAGGGCCTTTCCTGCCCCCTGAAGAAAGGTTAAAGTTGTGCTTTACTTTTTTCTTTTCTTTTTTTGGGACAAAGTCGATTGTTCATATTAAAAAGACCAGCTGAAGGGCTCCCAGGGGAGCAAAGCCAGCTTGCAAGGCAGTAGGGCTAGGCACCCCAATCCATTTGCATGATATTTATCTAAAAATTCACGTTCACACATGCATGCCTTTATACATAATTGTCTTAATTGTAGCATACAGTCTACAGTGCACAGAGGAAAGAGCAATACAGCTCAAAAGTCAAAACTATTGTAAGTAATATGTTGTTTTCCTAGTACTTTAAATCACTACAGCTCTTCTACAAATTAGCAAAATCATGAAAAATGCTGAAGGAGGAAGACATCTCAACTTTGTTAATAAAAACCACAGGCATGAAAGTATGAACACCTAAAGAGGAAAGACAAGCCTTCAGAAAAGCAGTATTATTTTTAAAGGCACATTGGGTCAGGAAACCCTTTCAGAGAACTAGACCCTTGGCACTAATGATGCCAATCATATTTTGACTGTAAGGTAGATATTCAAAATTTACAATGCATGCAATTAAAACACGATATGAGCCTCTTATCTCTTAGAACTTTGAGGTCTTCAAAATATGGCAGCCACTCCAAAAAGATGCTTATTATGTTTCTTGCTCCTAATTTTATTTACGGTGTAGTAATCAACTAGATCATTTCTGTAATACTTTAATGACATTCCTGTCACTAGATGTTTTCACTGCAAGCAGATGTGGATGGGGACTTCACTTTTATAGACCTTGAAACAACATCTAACGTGTGCTATCAGTTTTTCCTTAAACCAAACTTGGACAGGTTTCATTAATAACATTTATATAGGCAGTTAGCAAACTTGTCAGAGGATGAAAACAGACACTCTTAAAAATACAATTCTGCACTGAATAGTGACTGTCCCAAGGTTGCATTATAGCACTCTAATTTTCAGATTAAGTTAAAACTGTCCACCTCGCAAATGAACCTGCAATCTATCAAACTGCATTCTTTTCTTCTGAACTGTCATTGCTACCAATAATGTCTTAGGAGCCAAATTATGCCTTCTATGATACTTGGATAACACTGGGAATGTCTACATGCACTATAATGTGAATGATAAACCCAGTGCAGTTCGCATCAGCGTTTATTGTTGCCAGGTGCTGTGTTTACACATGCACCTGGAACTGCAGCACGTTGAGATGGATTGGAGCAGCTGCAGCTGGCAGGGAGCCCCAGGGGTCAGCCTGCCAAACCTGAGACTGCTCTGACCCAGCTCAGTGTGGTGGGAGGGGCTGGCTGGAGCACAGGGGTGCTCCAATGCAGGGTTAGCTGGCAGGCAGTCCCTACACTGAAGCATCCTCGTGCCCCAGCCAGCGCCGTCAGCATCTACACGTGCATTGCGCCGCATTAAATGCTGCTGCAGCATAGCGCTTGTGTTTACAAATACTAATCTACAGCAGCATTTAGGAGTTTACTGCAGCCTAATAGGGCTGCATGTGTAGACGCTGAGACTTTACTCTGGAGCTAACTAGGCAATAAACATCTGGTGTAGACACACCTACTATTATGTTAGGTAGAGCCGTAAGGATGATTTAAAAATATAAGGATACTTAGAATTTAATAAGACTCTTTCAAGGCTGTACAAACAGCCAACTTACTCCACAGAAGTGTGTACATATACACATACATATACATATACACACAGACACACACACTAGCCGATTGCCCATCAGGAATGGGAGGGGAAGAGAGCGTGTGGGGATGGAGCCCCGTGCCCACCCCCGCTGCCCAGGTCTGCTCCCCCTTTTACCTCCTGCTGCTTGGGGTCTGGGCCCAGGCCCAATGAGGGGGAGGACTGGGCCCAAGGGTGGGGAGAAGCCAGGCCGCCACGGCCTGGGCTGACCTGGTGGCAGCAAGGGAACGGGAGGAGTGGGCTCGGAGCTGACGGGGGGAGGAAGGGGAGGAGTGGACCAGGGCCCGAGCAGGGGAGGAGGCCCAAGCCCGAGCCAGGGGAGAAACCTGCCCGCAGCAGCAGTGGGGGGAGCAGTGGGCCCAGCCTGACAAGGCAGCGGCTGTGGGAGAAGAGTAGCGAGCCTTCTTCCCGCCTTGGGCCTGGGCCTACTCCTCCCCCTCCCCGCCCTGGTCGGCTCCAAGCCCACTGCTCCCTCCCCCACCACCGCTACTGCCACCATTTGGTCAGCCCAGGCCCACTGCTCCCCCTGCTGCACTGGCCCAGCTTCTCTCCCAGTTCGGGCTCGAGCCTCCTCCCCCCCTGCGTGGGGGCCCAGGCCCACTCCTCCCACCACCACCACCACCACTGCAGCGCGCCTGCTATTACCCCTGTACTTGCCAGCTTAAAATTGGTTTGGGCATGTCAACATGGCCTGGAGTTACTGTACAGTGCTGGCAAAATAGTCATACCCTTTACATCCTGACCTCCTGAACAGTGTATGGAACCCTACTTACTCCCTGCAGATATCTGATGAACCATGGAATTTAAAACCTGTGTCCTCTAAAAACCATAGGTGGTCCAAGCCCCCTTTTCTTACAGTTCAGCTCCCCTTTCTGTAGCATTCCCAAACCTTAAGCTGCCCACCCTCCTTCCACTTTTTCTGAACTGATCTTTTGCTTTCAATTTTCATTGTAACATAAAATACAGTGGCACATATACAGAGGCACATGAAAATTGACCCTGACCTTTTCTATATTTGTTTTAGCTGTATATCCTTTACAATGTGAATTAAGTTTATCCCATTGTTAACATCACAGCATTTCTTATCATTACCAGTTCAGTTTTGCTGATGTTTGAAGGTGCTGCCACTATAATAGAAATACTGCATTTACTCAAACATAAAATTACTTTGATTATAGGACAAGCCCCCCCAATAATTAAATTCTACATTAGGAAAATTTTTAATTTATTATAATTTTACAGGTATAAAATCTAGTTATTGGAGGTTTGCCTTGAATTTGTCTCCATCCCACTGCTACAGCAGCAAAAATAAATCTGGGGGTGTTTCAGGTATCCCCTTTGCCCTCTGCCTTCCCCCAACTTCTTTCCCCTGCAGCCTCTTCCTCCACTTCTTGCTCTCAGACCCTGCTTTCCCTGAGCCCATAGAAGTGAGAAGCAAATTTGAAAACACTGGCCACGTCTACATGAAACACTGACTGCTCAGTCATTACAATGCAGTAATTTAGTTTACACAAGTACTAAGTGACTGAGCAGTAACCAGAGTTACTGTGCAATAACATCACTGAATGGCTTCTAGGTCAGGCTGATTGTGCAGTAGTTCATTTCTAGTGTGCAATAGCATCATGTCATGCTTTCTGCCACACGATGCTACTGCACACTAGTAACAAGCTTCTCGTGTAGATGCAGCCACTGACCTTGAAACTAAACATAGGTGTAGTAGTTTGAATGTACTACCTATAGACTTAGTTCATGCAGAATTGATGAATGTTACCTTTTTGGGAAACTGCTGCAAATTTTAGCACAGGTGCTCCATAAACACATTTATATAAGCAGCACTTTGGCACCTACTTATATATAGTACAAACTTTGTTAGGGGGTGGGGTGGGGATGTTTTGTGTTCCAAGCCAAATCAATTCCAAATCTGTGAGTCGACCCAGAACCACAAGTGGCCCTACTACTGGCAAATATCCTCTGCCACACCTGGGGCTTCAGATGTTCTTTGTTCAGATCCTTTGGCAGGAATCCTATGTGCAGGACGGACCAAGCCTGGAAGCTCAGGGTTTGGATGCCCCCAAGTTTTGCTTGCCCTCAGGCATAAGGGTGCAGGAGCAAGCTAGAGAAGTGCCTCCTATTTCCATAAAGTGGGCATAAAGCCAGGATCTTCCCACTCCAGCAGCAAGTGGAAGATGAAGAATACATTACCTCTGCAGGTAGTACCCAATGCCAGAAAAACAGTTATACCCAAGTGCAACTAAAAACACTGCCTTAGTGGTAACACCACTTCCCCATATAGTGCAAACTATGCATATTAGTTCAAAACCAAAAAGCTCATGATTTACCATATAGTTAATTGGGCCAGACCCCAGCAGAGTCAACAGCATTTCAAGTCAAGGTGGTCTCCACAGCTCGGAACTGCTCAATATGTGTGTGTACTGCATATATCCCCTACAAAGCATGCATGTGCTAATTAGACCCTGACTCATGACTGCAACGGAGTGTTCTTGTCATGATTCCTGGGATGCTCCAAAAATTTATATGCAGATGAGACACAAGACAACTTGGTCTGGCTTCATCTCATGGAAGGCAGGGCCACATGAATCATATGCAACAGGCTGAGAGAGGGGGCAACAGAGCGATTTGGGGTGAACTGTTTGGGACCCCATACGGTGACATTTGCCAGACATTTAAGGATGGTGAAGGAACAGGAATCATTGGAAATGGGAAAGAAAGGCATAGCTCAGCTGTGAGAATGAAGAGGAAGTCAAAGTGTATGCAATGCAGTGGCTCACCATGCTTTGAAAAAGAATTGGCAGTTAAGAGGACTGTGCTTAATGGACACTATTCTATATCTTATTCAGAAGCACTCACCTGGCATTGCGGTAGGTTTCCATCCATATTTGCCAAATGTGGGTCGTGTGTTTTATAATCATGCTCAGTGCTGGCTGCATTTAATCAGCTTCATAGTCGGTTTCCATTTACTGAGCACATGCTGCTTTTGGCAGCAGTTTAATGCTAGACAATCTAGTTAATAAAGTTTCCTTATATGTGAATGTAAGGCAAGGGTCTTTTTTTCCCCATGCTGATTGGACAAAAATCCTGGTCTTGTATTTGAGTAAACATAGTATTTAACTTCCACTTAATCAGCACTATGTTTGAGAGAGATGTAAAACAGATAGGGATAAAGGTAACCAAGAGGAACTCTGGTCCTGTTGGAATGCAGAATGTCAGACAGGCCGCTGACCCAAGAGTGGGACCATCCAGATGGACTGAAGTATGAAATTGAGGTCGCTTGGTTCCAATCCTCAATTATACTGACATCAATGAGAATAGAAAAAGAAACAAAAAGTATACCCATTCCTGAAGGGTGACACAATTCTGTTTAAGATGAACAGAATCAAAACCAAAATCAAATTACTTGCTTAAAATATCCTTTTTTAATTTTCAGTAGGGTAAAGTATTAAGCAATTTGGCTTTCTCCAACTGCAAAGCCCTGGAATTAAAAAACTGTATTATACCAACTGCAGCACATGAGCAAATTATAAAAATAACTAGGTTTATTCACAGGAAGAACTTATTTTTATTTAAATAACATTCAATCAGTAAGAAAGTGGTAACCCAATAAAATTCTGCAATTATAGTTACCAACTACATAATATGAAGAAGTGTGTTCCACCTATATTTATACATAGTAAATAAAAGCATTAACCCAAATCACACAGCACTTCAGCTAAGATCCCATTTACTTTCACAGAAGTTTTACCCAGACAAGTACTGTAGGGTTTGGCATATTGCTACTGAAGCCAATTGTACCATCTTTAATCTCATTTGTCCAAATTCAGAGCTGGAACTGGTAGATGCAAGTCCCCTGAAATCATCAGTTGTACAAATACATTTTAATTTAGCCAACCGTTTTAAGTTTTGTTGTTGCAATACATCCTATTCAACTTAAACCACTCTATAACGCCACACTGCTTTATTACAGGTGGAGAAACTGGCAAATAATTTCTCAGTCATCCACAGATTTTCAATCAATTCGTTGACATAAATATGATTTTTCTGGGGGCATGAAATAATGTCCCTCAAAGGAAGCATTGGAAGGAATGTTTCTCTATATCAGACTTAACTGAACGTTTAAAGCTTTTCCTGAACATCATTATCCTCCTGCTCAACACATTTATCATTTACCATCAAGGAACCCAAGGAAAAAGCTGTAGGTGAAGTGGGTCTTGATTCAGGAATATGTTCTCTTTTGTATTTCTCAATGTAAGGTTCAGCTACTTTCCAAACCTACAGGACAGAAAGAGAAATGACAGTCAGGAATACAGACTGAGTGACTTCATATTTCTACTTAGATGTCAATACACAAGTTTAGAAACCTCCCTGCAACCAGTACAGGGGAATAACCAGAAGTTATAAATAACCATGTGAACCCCAGAAATAGGCACAAGTTCTGAGATGGTGACTGGAGATTTATTTGACACCTGAGCACAAGTATGAGGGGACAAGAAATGACCACTGCCCCAGAGAGGCAGGATTAGTGTTGTCAGTTTGGAGATCTACACCTTCTCTGGTGGCCCAAATGATGAAGATGATGATGAAGTAGGAGAGATAAGGGATATTAGGGATGCCTCACTGGAAATCACCTCGTCATACAAGCAGCGAAAGTTGTTTAGAATGAGTGGGTGGATGCCAGAGAAGAAGGAAAGCATTGCTGTTGGTAACAGATATGAGAAGATGCTGGAGTGGAATTTACAAGAGAAACTAGAAGTTGAAAGGTTTTCCCTTTTTCCCCTTGACTCCTCTAAGACTGTGAGAAAGGTAGATTGTTAGAGTCTATAGGGTTGCAAAGAGTCTGATCAGTACCTACTTCTCTTTCTAATTCTTCTGGTTTTTATTTTAATAGTGTAAAAAACCCAAACAGCTGGCCTGTGTTAATAGATGTCCCAGTAAATGCTTTTTCCTCTTCATTCTCATGCTGAGGATAGGACTGTCCTTCTTTCCTTCCTATTCCCTGATTCTGGACCCAAAACAACAATGAGAAGAGTGGATCCACTCTGCCTGACCAGCACCCAGAGTCTTGCTGTCTTCAGTGGAGTTTGGCATGGATGTAGGGCCTGCCATCTGGAAGTTTAAAAACTGAGTTTCGATCTTTATCTGTAAAGTTCTGTTATCTAAGCCATTCTTAAGAATACAATTGAGGAAATGTGTTTCTTAATATATCATTTAAAATGTAGGTGTCACTTTAAAACTTCAAGCCAGTGGTTCTCAATCTTTTTATATTCAAGGCACCCTCTTTCACTTGCCAACTTGTTCACTTGTTTTCTTGGCTACTGAAACATAATAAAGCAATTCTTCTGTTGCAAAGAGCTCAGAAAGACCACAACAGATCCAAAATGTTTTTGACACTATAGATACCTATTTAAAATACTGCAGTTGATCTTGTCAATCCTAACACCATTAGCCATTGGCACACCTAGCACTATTAATATTGTGAGGAATTGTGTCACCCTTAAAAGGATCTCTCAGCACCCTCAGGTGCTATGGCACTGTGGTTGAAAATCACTGCTCTAACCCAAACGATCTCCATATGTTTTCTTCAGAAGATCTGGCAATAAAACTGCACATGGAAGGGTAAGAATAGTCTTCTTTCTGTGAAAGATAACACTGAGGGACATTTTAAAGGGAAAATGGCACGGTCCTTCCCAAAGGATCAATTCTATTGTACAAATGCCGAATATCAACACATGCCTCTTGGTCTACAAGGAGCCTGTGAGTCACCTCAATGTCCGGAGCCATGAAGCGATCCTTCATCCAAGGCCTGAAAGGAGACAAGTTGAGAACATTGGCCAAACATTAACCACCACCAAAGTTAGCAGGGCTTCAAAACTGTAACCTCTGGGAAACATTTATTTGATGTTACCTTACAACAGAGCGCACAAGGTCATAGACTTTCTCCAATGGGGTAGTTGTTTTCAAGGGGCGTAGAAACTCAATGCCCTGGCAGGCTGCAAGAAGTTCAATTGCCAACACTAGGAAACCAAACAGCGAAAGGTAGGACAGAGATTTTCAGGATGTACAATTCATTACGAGTTTACAGTTGAAGAGCATTTCTAATTGGAGTGTGGTATGATTATTGATCATACTTAGGCCCTCACCTCTTCAGTGCTATGCAAATACTAATTGATCCATGTGGCATACTGGGGAAGGCAGCCAGATAAGAGGCCTATTTACAAACAGGAAAACAGAGGCAAAAGTCCAGCACTTTTAAATAGTCTCTTATTTGGATACTCAGAGATGTTAAGTGTGATTCTTCAAGGTGCTAGGCAATCACAGTTCCTTTTGTACTCAGCTGTGATAGATGCTTACTGCTCCTAAAAATATCTCTCAAGTTATCTTTGTTTCAACACCCAATAAAAGAGGCAGCCTTAAGGCCAGATGAAATATGGAGATGGGCCTAAGCTGTAAAAGTCAGATCCAGGTTTAAAACACTCAAGGGAACTTGGGGGTTCAGGTCTGGAGTTCCTTTGTGCCCACTTCTCAGAGCTCTTTGGCAGCATGAAAAGAGTTTTCAAACAAATGTGTACTGGAAAAAATTGCACAGCCTCTGTCCTTGTCTCACCTGATGAACTAGTGGAATTAATCCCTCACATTCATAAGGGCCAAATTAAACTAAGGAAAACTTTATCAAAGAAATATTGTATTCTTCAGTTGCACATTCACTTTCCTGAGCATGACAAACAATATTTTGTATTTTATAGAATCTGACTGCCGAAGCACCCATTGGTGTAAACCTATATAAACCAAGGTACATATGCTGTTTTTGTGCTATATATTGTTAATGTCTTTCCAGCAACAACTAAAATTTTTACTGTCAAAAGATGCCATTTTCATCTCTAATTAATGAAGAATGGAAAAATTTTGGCTGACTGTCATATTATTAAGTAGTTCTGTTTCAATGCAATTCACCTGAATCATACCTGTTAGAAAGAGATTTGAGTAAAACTAACTATTTAAGAACTTACCTTAAAAACATTTTTGGCATTACCAAAGTGTCTACTTGCTTAAAATAATGACATTTAGAAGGAATCATTCTTAGTTTTAATCCAGTTACGATACAAAAGATCTCTGTACAATCAGGTCTCAATTTTACCTTGTTCAACATGTTCAATAACTCTCAAGGCTTTTCTTGCAGCCCATCCTCCCATGGACACATGATCCTCTGTAGCAGCACTGGTTGAGAGAGAATCCACAGAAGAGGGGTGGCACAAGGCTTTATTCTCAGAAACTGCAAAAGTCCAACATGACTAAATGGTACACTGTGTAGGCAAAGAGGTGCTAGAAACAACAGATACATCTGAAAGATGCTGCAGTGAGAAACACATCTAATTCAGTGCACACAATGAAGCATTGCAAGTGTGCAGCACTGCTGTGGCTTGACCAAGTCATCTGCTGTATCTATTATTTTGCCTCTACAGATGGCAGTCATTAGGGGTCTTCAGATGCTGATATGAAACTAACTATAAAAAGCAAAATGTATATGAAAAATTAATTCAAAATATATAGTACTGCTAAGCCCAGTATTAACACTAATCTTCTATTCTTGCTTGTCCACCCCCATTCTGCCTGGGAGCCACTGGAATATTCCTGTGACAGAGAAGGGATGGCCAGACCATCTCTACAAGCCAAAAATTCAAACTTTGATTCCCAGTGTAGGTCATATGTAGAGTGCCCCATTATGTGCTGCTGCGTACCATTACTTCTATGTTATTTGGCACCCTCTTCTGTTAGGATGCACGGTGCCCACTGGCACCAACCTTGCTACAGTACTGGCAGAATTAACTCTTCAAATGTCCATGAGGATGTTTTAACTTATGGTAGGGACCACAGCACTCTATTTTGACTCCAGAACCAGGAAAATACAAGGACTACTTTTTCTTCCAGCTCCTTTGGTACTAAGCCTTGGGATATCTGGCCTAGAGTGGGATACAATTGTATACTTTAAATAATTCTGTTTCCCCATTTGACCCATTCCAGCTAAATAGTCTAGAGCTGTCTTCAGTCTTCTCCTTCTTCTTGGACAAGTTCAGTTTCTGACCACCTCACATCAGACCTTTCCAGGTGACCCTCACTTCTTGCAGTTTATGGTTTGCAGGGTCAAGCCTACCAAACTTGCAGTTGTAAAAGAGTCCCTGAAGAACACAGAAGCAAGCTTGAACAGTGGAAGTAGTACAGGTCTGGAAAATGGTCTTGTCTGCTGCTTCAGGAACAAGCATTTTGGCATTTCCAAAGGGATCAGTTTATCCAGTTTCTTTTTGTCCAACATACTATCCAAGGTATAGCTGGAGGAATGATTGAGACTATCAGCTGATGCATCAAGCCATTTCTAATGAGCACTGTGCAAACTCTCTCTGTAAATGTCAACCTCCCCTGGTGCTAGATCAAGGATGACAGCCGTTGGTTCAATCATCCCAAGAGCAGGTTGGTCTGTTTCAAGACTGTACTGTCCATACCCCATTGCAAAACTCACAACAGGCCCAGTCACACAATTCTGGCTCCCCTGAATCTTCCCCAATAGTAATGAGAGTTTTTGACTAAGAAGGGATTGTAGGATCAAACCAAACATTTGTACTTGCAGGAGGGGGCTCAGTTGGTAAAATCCATTCTCACTTGAGGAGAGATGAAATGAAGCTCTTTTCACAGTGCTCAGGCTCCATTTGGTCCCAGATTTTTCACTTAGAAGCCATTCAAATAGAATATAGCTACAGCCTCCCTGCCAGCTGGGGAGCTCCAGAGCTCCAAGAGCAACACTGACTGACTGCAACCAAGATGCTCTCTTCCCAGGTGCTGGAGAGCAACACACAGCTTGTCAGGACTGGGCCACAAGCCAGTTGGCATGCTTGAGGAAACAACAGCAGGCTCCTGAAAGCCTGCACATGGCTGACTATATGAGCTGACCTTGGTAAAAACAGTGCGACCAAACAGAGCTGCCCGCAAAGAGGCTAGCAGTGTTGCCAAGACTTGGGTTTTGGCTGAGAATTCAGACTGGGACTGAAGGCAATCTCATGATGGCATAAAGCATGTTGGCCTCCTGCAAACTTCTGAAAATCCCTACTTGATTTGCTGCCTGCTCCTGTTGCCCGCCTTCTGGGGTAGAGGAGCCAATCACAACAGCTGCACAAAGCAGCACTTCAAGCAACCTCAGAGAAAGAGAGCAAGGAGGTGGGAACAGCAGCAGCAATTCAGCTGCTTTGAGCAGTTCCACTTCCTTCTTCCCTGTACCCTTCTGTGCACGATGGGGATGCTTCCTCTACTCCACCCCCTTCAATGCTGTCGTCCTGCAAGTTAGGTTGACATGAAGGCTGTGATCAGAATTTCCAGCTAAGTAGGTGGCAGGCAAATGTGGGTGCAAGAACTTCTGAAGTGACAGCTGAAATCATCTTGCTCAATATGCTTGGGAGAACGGTTAATGCTGACTTACATACAAAGGCACTGGAGATGAACAGGGAGAGCTAAAAAAATAACAGCACATAACAATAAGGAGTATTTTGCTGTGCCCATGCTGACTGAAAGCCAATGCTGAATGCAGTAGTCCTTCCCTGCACAAGAAGCCAGAGTCTGGAAGGGAGGGCTGGCAGTCTCCCACCAAGAGATACTACATGGAACTCCAGCCCTGCCTCCTGAATGTATAGAAGTACATGTAATGTATGTAAAGTTCTCACTTTATTGAATTTGTTTGTGGGCTTATTTTGGTTGCAGGGTTGAGATGGGTCCTTGCTTATTTAACAACCTTGGTTCCACTGTCAGTTCTCCTCCCCTTCCAATTTACCCCTTTCCTGGAATAACACATTATTTAACTTTTTATTTGTTCCTGCTGCATATGTGAACTGTGATTTCCAAGATGTCATGTGGTTTGGTATTGGTTTCTGCACTGGACTACTAGTTGGAGTCACCAGCTACTATAAGGAGGCCCAGAGATCCCTGAGGTCCACTATGCTTATGGATCTAGAAGATATCACTGGGATATTTTTTTTTTTTTTGGGGGGGGGGGGGGGCAGAGCTCCTTATCTACCCCATCTATTACTTCAGGACCAGCATCGTGTTTATCAGGAATGCACAGCATTTTGTTTTATCCTCAGTCTAGAAAAATGGAAAAGGCCAAACTAACAAAATCCTACTGAAAAACAGGGACAGATTCTGAATAGGTCTCCCTCATCAACAAGATACGTCTTAGCTTTGATGAAGCTTATCTGGTTAGTGTCCTGCAATCAACTAGGTGCTCTGAAGAAGTCAAAGCCAGATGAATACTTTACACCTCTGATCTAAAGCAATTCACTGTAACATGCAAGTGCAAAGCAGCATGATAGTGGATTTGCACCTCAGCAGGTGATTTCAGAAGATGGCTTCATACCTTAAAAGAAAGGGGTTAAAGAAAAGAGAGTTGAAACTACCTTGGTCCATAATATTCTACTCATTTCACAGCAAACCTGCTAAGGTTCTTACCCAGGAAGAGAGGATCTAGGCTAATGTCAAGGCACACTAAAGCTCATAGTACCTGCTGCACTAGTCAATCAATGCATCCTTTACAATTTCTTATAGCTCCTAGATAATGAAACATGTGGTGGAGGAATGCAAGCAATCCCAGAATAGGAACAGCCTTTACCAAAGGCAATATGCCTGGAAAGGTTGTCAGCCAAGTCCTCAGTGGGAGGACAGTTTTGAAGAATGGAGAGAACTAGGTATTCACATGGTAATGGAACAGATGCCTGGAAAGTGGGGCAAAGGAAGAGGGTGATAAAGAGTTCGAGATGACCTATCTAGTTTTGGGTGCCACTCTTCAAGAGGGATGTGGACAACCTCGAGAGGGTTCAGAGGAGGGCCACTTGTATGGTTCGGGGCCTGCAAGCAAAGCCCTATGAGGAGAGGTTAAGTGCCCTGGATCTCTTCAGCCTCTGCAAGAGGAGGCTGAGAGGTGCTCTTGTGGCCATCTACATCGGGGGGGACAGCAAGGAATAAGAGATGCTCTGTTTACCAGGGCACCCCTTGGAGTAACTAGGAACAATGGCCACAAACTGACAGAGAGCAGAGTTAGGTTAGACATCAGGAAGAACTTTTTTACGGTAAGAATTGCCAACATTTGGAATGGGCTTCCAAGGGAGGTGGTGCTCTTCCCTACCTTGCGGGTCTTTAAAAGGAGGCTAGACATACATACACCTGGCTGGGGTCATCTGACCCCAGTGTTCTTTCCTGCCCAGTGCAGAGGGTTGGACTCAATCATTTGCTAACATCCCTTCTGGCCCAAACTTCTATCAATCTATGAATCTATCAATAATATCTTTTATTTGCGGTGCACCTGAGTCTAAGGTACTAGAATATGTACTGAATATCCTAGAACACTGTGCACTAGAAGATGTATTTGAGAGCAGTAGGTGTAGAGAGGACTCATACAAAAGGTTTAGAAAGTCTACTAAAAATCCAGGAGAAAAGCTCTCAAGCTATCTAATGAAAAATGATAAACAGCCTGATAGTGTGTACTCTAAAGGGGAAATATTTTCAGAAGGGCTGAATTATAGTTGCCTTAACCCTCTTTATAAAAGAGCACTTTATTGTTGCCAAAACTCTGCTTTTAAGACCATAGGGACCAGCCTCCCCTGGAATAGGGACTAGGAGATGAAACACAGATGATGTGTACCTTTGTGTAAATAGTCATGTAGGTCTGGGAATGGATCCCCAAAGAACCTCCTGTTATATAGGCTTTCTGTATTTTGTATACTCAAAGTTTGAGGTAGTTTTCCAGAGTTGTTGTACCTGGGATGGTCCAGAAAATATGGCAGAGACAAGGCTCTTTTAGATATCTTTTACCAGACTAACTGCATAGCTGAGAGCTGTTGGACAAGCTTTCCGACATCAGGTGCCCTTCCTCAGGTCTCAGGGTCCCTGATGCCTGAAAGCTCATTCAACATCTTTCCCAACTATATGCTGATCCAATAAAAGATTTACCAAAAAAAGCCTTGCATCTCTCATAAATCTTGTGTTTTTGAACTTGATGAGATCGTCAAGGTCTTCAAACTGGGGGATTCAGAGGGGCAAAGTACTGCCCACCACTGAGAAAAGGCCTGTGGGGAGCTGAGAGGCAGCTCTCATTACACTTATTTAGTTTGTGGGCTTGAGTGAATGTGTTGAATCTGTTAATGGAACTAAATGCATAGCATTACTTTACATTCACAATACATTCCATGCTTGCTAACCTGGCAGCATTCTTTCCCACACTTGTGGCTGGAGTCATTTATTTCTGAATTCCCTTACAAAAACACAACAGTGGAACTTTTTGTTGCACAACTGATTAAGCCCTTTTTTATTTACCATCCTTGATTCCTTTGCCTGTTCTCTTCCCTTTCTTTTCACTTTCTCCTCATCTCTTCCAGAAATAATATGCTCACCTTTATGTTGGTCCTTACTGTACTGTGCCTGGAAATCTTAAGATCCTATAGGACTTTGGACTGACTTATGTATCTGGCTGTCAGATGAAGATACTGAGCCTTAAGAATGCAGAGCTTCATTAAGTGGGTGGGAAGTCACCAACTCTCTGAAGAGGGAGGAATATAAGTGGCTCCATATTCCTTAAGGATCACAAGTGTCCACATTGAAATCAACGGGACTGCTCACATGCTTAATGCTAAGTACATGCATAATTCATTGCAGGAACCAGCCCTGTGATTCTAAATAATTGCAGCTGTACTCAACATTCAGGACCCAACATCTGGATATCTGGAGGTAAGGGGAAGCAAGTGTTATTTGTAAGAGCTGAGAGCCATTTCTCTGAGGAGATTTCTGGTTTGGTATGGGTGCCATGTGTAGTTTACATCCTGGACCCAGTCTCTCATGCACGCATACGGCCAGTCTGACACGTGTTACATACAGCATGTGGGTTCAGTCCAAGACCCTCAGTCAGCACTAGAGGTCAGATGATACAGCACTACAGGCTGGATCCAGCCTGTATCCTTGACACCCCTACTTTAAAGCATGGGTAACAAACTTAAATGAGTTGGTGTGTCAGATCTGGATAACCTACCTCCAAATACAGCCCACAGAGATTCTTGACACAGCTGCCAGAACTACTGTGTCAGCATGGCCAGTATGTAGGAGCTAACATCACCACTCTGCTGCTGATTTGTGCGCCAAACGACAATCCAAAAAGCAAAAATTGGACGGCAGGTAAGGAGCAGAAACTCCATGAGTGCTGGCCATGACAGCACGACAGCTCTCAGAGAAACAGTGAGAAGCCCTATGGGGCAGATCCTGATACAAGTCCTCTGGCCACAGAGAAACCATGCAGACCTGATGACCCACCTCCCCAAGATGGATACAGCCCAAAGGTCGTATGCGTCAAGCCCACAAAGGATCTGCCCCTTGCTTCATAGGGACATCCCCACTAACTCAGTCCCCAAGGTAAGTTGAACTTTCTAATTTGCCCCCTTGTCAATACTGCTTAAGCCTTTAATGAACTCACCCAGGGCTGCAGCTGTGCAGTGTGCAATCATGAAACCAGAGTTCAGACCTCCTTCAGTGACGAGAAAGGCAGGCAGCTCACTGAGTGAGGGGTTGCAGAGTCTTTCAATTCTCCTTTCACTAATTGCAGCTAGTTCATGAACACCGATCGCCAGGTAGTCCAGAGCCTAGGAGAGAACCTTGCTCTATTTAATCAACTATTTAAAAAACAAATCTGAAAATAACATTCAAACAAATGCTTAATTACCTTTGCAGGGTATTCACCATGAAAATTTCCCCCAGAAACAGTCTCTCCCCTGTCAGCAAAAACCATCTTTAAAACTAAGTTAAGGTGGAAACATGAATAAAGCATTTCATAAGTACATATATCTCTGAAGAATATGAATACCCTACTTGAATGAAGAAAGAATAGGTGCTTATTACACACACACACACACACACACACACAGTATCACATCTGCACATTCACTTTTCAGAATATGCTAAAAAACCCCAAACTCCAAACCCAGGCCCCAACTTTTTCATTAAAGAGATACAGCTTAAGAGAGTCTTTTATAAAATGGACGAGACAGGATCATAGAAAATGGGACAGGAAAGGACCTTGAGAGTGACTGAGTCCATTTCTTTGCCCGGAGGCAAAGAAGGATCCACAGGATCTAAACAATTACTGACCAATGCTCGTCTAACCCAGATGTGCTGAACCTCCGGCCCACAGGCCAGAGTTAAAAGCAAGGCTCTGAAATAGAAGCTACTTTACAGGGAGCAGCAAACAGACAGCAGAATTGCAGAACAAATGCTAGCTTGATTAGTGGAACCACTCAAGACCATTAAGAGGAAGAGAGGGTTGTTAACACCTGTGGAATGAAGAGCTTAGAAGGAATCAGGTGTATTATAATGAGCCAGGACCTCAGTGGTCTTCATTACTACTGCCATTGCCAGGCAGTTAGTTTTAAACTTTGGGTGAAACAAGAATCAAAGTGGGGTGCAACTGCATCACTCTGCCCCTCCTGAGTCCACCCCAGCCCATAGTGCTGCCTGGGGCCCGTCTTGGACTGCATTGCCCATGACATTTGCTCAGGCTGAGGCCCAGGCTGTGCTGCCCATGGCACTTGGTTGGGCTGGCACCCCAGATACACCCTACACTGGATCAGGCATGCAGGTATGAGGTCCATGAGCCTGATCCAGCACATGCACCAGCCCCGTGGCACTCATCTAGTAGAGCTGCGCAAAGCTTCAGTCCCTAATTTGATTCGACAGAGATTTGGCCTGATTTGGTGGCCAAATCTCTGAATCCGAATCAAATCAGAGGACCCTTTAATCTCTCCGAATCGAATTGGAACCCTCCAAATTGATTCGGAGAGATTTGGAGATTCGGATATAGACACAGCTTTAAATTTTTTTTCTACAAACCTCTAGGTAGCAGGGGCTCATGAGTGCTGTGATGCTGGGGCGCATGGAACATCCCACATGACCACGGGGGGTTCTCCAGCGTGCTCAGCAGCAGACCCAGAAGTGGACCAGAAGCACTTCTGGTCCATTTCTGGGTCTGCTGGGGGAGCACACACCCAGCTTGCCTCCTGGGCCTGGAGGCTCCCCTGCACCCCTGCACCCACCCAGCTTGCCTCCTGGGCCTGGAGGGGCACCTGGGGTCCCACTGTGGCCGATCGCTGAGCCGGAGGGACATGGGGGGAGCTCCCTGCGCGCTCCCCGACAGACCCGTCCGCCAAGTATGCCTGTGAGACACTCCATGCACCCCAGCATCGCAAAAATCATGATTCACACCTGCTACCTCAAGCTTTGTAGAAAAAACTTCTCTGAATCAGCATCGAATCTTTAGATTTGGATTCAGCCGAATCGAATCAGGGACAGTGATCCAAATCAACAAACTGAATCACTGTTCCTAATACTGGCCAAATCCGAATCCAAATTGAATAGGGCCCGCTTTGCACACCCCTATCATCTGGCCCCTGAGGACCATGGACCCATGAGGCCAGATGAGTTTGACACTCCTGCTTTAAAGCGTAGGTAGTCCCACTGACTAAGTGATTTGCTACTTCAGGGCCACCATAGTTATACCAGATATGTGGGCTGTTGGCAACCTTGGCGGCCCATTGGACTGGAAGGTCTACAGTGAATTTACTACCTTGTTAGCAAATATTTATTTAGAAGGAAGAAAAAAAGGAACCAAACAAAATTTTATAAAAAAACCAAACAAATGGAAGGATACAGGATTGTCTGTTGCGCTATTAATTTCAGTTGTGATTATGCCCTTTACAAAAGCTATTGTATCATTCACCACACCATGGACCTAAAAGAAACAAGAGGACATTTCTACGTGGACTCATCTTCAGGATGCTGACCTTCAATAACTCCATGGTTTAGCAGCGCACCCATGCTTTACGGTGCTCAGACTCTGCCCCTCTAGACGGCTAAGGATTTTCATTTTCATGAAAACTTGGGGGTGCTGGACATACTATAGTCTTCAGAGCTGACTTAATATGATTATGATGATGATACAAATGTATCTGCTTCACCTGTGGGCATTAGTTTTCTCCTTAGCTATAACAACATCTTCTTAGTGAAAATAAATGGTAATTAAAGTTTAGCCAATAGACTGTAGTGCAGTAAATGTTCTTAGGGAGTTAAACTTAGAAAACCCCTTGTCTTAGAAATCTTAGCGTTGTTTAACTCCTTACACAGGCAAAGCATTTACTGCTTAAACACATAAAACCTATGCTTTTTAAGTCATAAATATATTACTTTTTTTCTAAACTACCAAAACAAAATGCCTTCTGATCCCCATGACTGACTGTCTGAAGAGTTTTGTTTTAATAGCGCCGGACAGAGTTCAACACATATTGAATTCATTCCTGAACATGGACCCAGCACAAGATCTACACGTGTTGGAGAGAACCATAAGATAATGTAATTTAAAGGAGATGGCCAACACATAATTGATATTAAACTGAAATTGGGATTTCAGCATCATTGGCCTATCCTTGCATGAGGGAGGGGAAAATTACTTTTTACCTGAGGACAACAGCGCATTGTATATGCATCCTGGACTCTATCACAAAATCTGTGACTCTCTGCAAAAAAAAAAAGAGTTCTTGAATTAAAAAATTACATGCATCATTGAAAGTCCTCAGACTACCCTATACATCAAACAGTCATCTTGCCAGGCAGGAAAGAAAGCTTAATCACCTGCTATTTCTGATGGATGGTGATCCGAATCCAAAAGCGATCTAAATCGGAAAGCCACCTCCATCTGCCCCCGATGTGGACGCACTGAATGAATATCTATTAGAACAAAAGTGATCTTTACCCTCTAGTCTTCTCTTCACGAACTGCTGCCAACAGGAGCAAATGAACATTCAGTAAATGAAGTACATTAAAAATTCAGTACCAACCAGTATCAAAGGCTTTAGTTGTACCCTTCAGGACCTCAAGTGTAAGTGCAGCAACTATGTCAGCTTGTCTAGCAATAGCACTGGCTCTTTCAACTGCTTCACATCCCAGAGAGGTGATCATCTGTGTTCCATTGATAAGAGCCAGACCCTTCAAAAAGACAGCAGGCTTTTATTTGAAGGAAGCCCATTGCAGTTTGTTACTTTAATTCTCATGCCCTGTGCCAGTGAAATAAAGGCTTTTTCTCAATTTCCTAAATTGTCCTAAGCGGAATCAGAAAAGGTACACAGATGCTAATTATCTCAGCTATCTGGTTATTTTTAGTATAGATAAGCCATCGATTGCCTGAACCATAGCAATTTTTAACAATTAGGTATGCATCAACCACTAGACCTAGGAAGATCATGGGAGACCTCCCACTAACTTTAGTGGACATTAAATTAGAACTCTTGCTGCAGGTACGGTGAGCTTTACACAATGAGTATGCTCTACTGTTAGAGCAAGAGTATCACATATGCACACAAAGATTTATGCTTAGAAACTAGTAAGATTTTATCAGTGGGGGTTTTATGGAGTAAACAGATTCATACGTTCACGCCAGTAAATATCTGTACCATGCAAATGCTGGCTAGTGCACATGAACATCTTTAAAATGTGTGTTTTTCAAGTCACAAATATGTTTCTTTTTATCAACTACCAAATCAAAATATCTTCTGGCCCCCATAATACATAATCTAAAATTTAAACATATATTTACATTCATGGTGGCAAAAATCCACCTAAAAATCCTATATTTCTGGTAATAGATGGCTGAGATGACTCCAGAGCAGTGAAACTTAAAAGAGTGACCAGATAGGTCAGTTCTGCAGAGTCTGGTGCTGTGTGGAATAACAGCGAGAGGATGGTTTGCACTGCTTTATAGTAGCTACGAAAATGGGATGTGTACATACTAGTATTATACCACTTTAGCTCCTGACTAGAGTCAGTCTGTATCAGTGAGAGTTAGAGTAACTTCCATTGATGGTTATCCCAGGAATCACTGACAATGGAAAATGTGCATGTGGATGAAGCGATACTGCAGCTGTGATAGTCCAGAAATGATGCGAGCAGAAAGAATATTTTGGGTGATATCTTTTATAGGACAAACTGCATGTTTGGGATAAAGCTGGACAAGCTTCTGAATGCAAAGCATTCTTCATCAGGTTTGTGTGGATGAATGGCATTTACCACCGATAGAAGGACAGAGTTCCAACAGTGCAACCTTAACACATAGGCAGGATATAGCTTTTATCCCAGAATGAGGTCTCTGGTATGTTTCCCCATGCCCAATATGTAATTCCCTTCTAAAACCTGATTTAAAATAATCATTAATTCAACTCAGTTTTAAAATATAGGCGTCATAAACATGAAGCAACAACTGATTAGGTAGGTTGGGTTGTCACCAGTTGGCAGCAGTACATTTTTTTCTTACCTCCTTTGGTTTCAAGGTAATTGGCTTCAGACCATGGGCTTCCAACACCTGTAAAGTAGTTTATTAAAGATTTAATACAAATGCATTTCAAGTATTTGATTGCATGAAATCAGCAAAACAGTTCAACTTTCGGCTTGGCTTTGTTAATGAACAGATTACAATACTGCACAAGAAAGGAAAAGGGGAATTTTTGGCATATAGACATTTAAGCTATTGGTCAATGTAGAGTCCTGTCCAGTACTCTCATTCCCCAGTCAGAAAAGTCTGGAAGTGCTTTGGAAAGTTTGCTGTCCAAGACCATGAAGGAGTAATGATGTTATTCCACATCCTGAAAAAAACTCTTACAGAAAATTAGGGAACAGTCTTGCTTTAAATGCAATCGGAATCCTATCCAAATCCCCTCAACTGAAAGAACAGAACCCGTGGAAGACTGGGAGAAGAAGAGAAGCAGCAACACAAGAGGGACTGCACAGCTTCTTACAAAAGATGCAGAAGCAGCCAGGACACTGAAATAAGAAAGGACAGTCTAGGGTTAATTTACTGGATGGGGAATCAGCAGATTTGGGGTCAGTGCCCTGCTTTGCTTCAGCAATCAATGAGGCCATAAGAATACTAGCCAGTAAAGAACAGAAAAAGATTTAGAAATCCCTATCTTTTTGGATATTCATGGATGGATCAAAGCACTGATCTATCATGGCAGTGATGGAATACAATTTTTAAAAATAGATTTTCATAATGCAGCTGAACGGGCTTCATAATTCTGAAAGTATTCCTTTCAACTCAAATTAATCCACTGAAAACAATATACATTTAAGTCATGTATTTACTGAAATTTATCTACTTAACACCATTATAATCTTGGAAGAAGTCTTAGCAACACCTCTTTCCTCAGGTCTGGAGTCACCTTGGAGTCTTTACTTGGAAACCACACCAATAATCCTTTCTCTTGAGGAATCATCTCAGGTGTGGTGGGACAAAGCTGATGTTTTTAAGATGGCAGATTCATTAGCTTCAGAAATTTTGCTAATGTAACATTATATCTTATCTTTCTACCCGGGTATGGCAGGACACTGTTGGTACCTGCCACTTTAAGGGCCGAACCAGCAGCCAGCAGTTGCTTAATTGCAGCAGCCATTTTAGATCCATGGCTGCCTATATAAACAGGGTAATTTGCTGCTGGGAGCAGGCAGTAACATTGCTTAGCTGCAAGGCTCCATGCAACATCCTGGAGTTAAGGGCAGGAGCTGTAGGGGATGGTTTGGAGGCTCCTGGTCCTGGGCATGACCTAAAACTGCACCCTGCCGGGAGTGGGTGGCCTGGTGGGGCTCTCAGTGGCGTGGGACCCCCCAGGAAATGCCAGGCCAGTTATCGCCCCAGTGAAAGGCGAGTAGCGGCGCCTTAACCCCAGCCCTCACCTTCAGGTGGGCTACTTGTAACGTCAGACTAGAGTATGCCAGGTAAGCTTCTGGAGTCGCCTGAGCCTGCTGGGGGCCAGGCACGCTTTTGGAGTGCATGAGCTGGGAATGGGGGACCCCAACCCATAAGTGCAGGCAGGAGGCGAAAACCCTGCTGAGGTATTCAACTGGTAAATGCTGGAGCCAGGACGAAAGGGTCAAAAGAGCCAGAGGCCCACCGTGAGAGATGCCCACAAAGAGCTAAGAAGCTTGGGGTCCTGACTGGGCCTGAGACGGGGCCAGAGCTTACGGAAGCTGAAGGTCCCCAGGGTTGGGGGCTAAAGCTTATGGGTGAAGGCGACGGTTGAGCTAACTGCCTGAGATGCCATGTGCAAGGCTTGGGCCACGGTATAGGAGTGGAACGGACCCAAGGATAGCCCACCAGTATCAGGGTGTACAATGGACAGTCTCCCGCGTTAATGAACAACTTAATTAATTACCAACAAGGCATGGCAGACGAGATAGGTGGGCGGTGTGCCCAGAGGCAGGTGGGAAGCTAGCCCTGTGGCTAGCCAGGGACTCCCACTTCACCACACCGGGTCCTAGTACCTGTAGTATCTTGCATCATAGTTCTTCTGCGTATCAAAAGATCATGTATCGGAAGGCATTAACATAATACCCAGGGTGGCAAATCCAGGATGCATGGGTTTGCATATTCTGTTATTATGTTTTACCTTTCTCCACAGTATTAGTCCTGTACAGCAAACTAATGTTGGCAGCAGCCCTAAAAGTCAATGTCCATTGCAGAAACAAATACTTCAATCATAAGTCAGAAGTGCACAAAATACACAAGATTTTAAATGTTTTGAATATAGTGTGGTTTTTGATCAGAAATTCTCTCCTATCCTCCCACAATACCCATTATTTAACCAAAGCCAATGGAAGGAAACAGGTGAAGTGTACTGATCACCAATATCTTACATATTTAGCATCAGCCCAGCCACTCTTTGGGGACCACATCTTTCCTTCTCCTATTAACCCCAGGGCAAGATGAGAAAGTGGGGCTAAGTCTCCACTGGCTCCAACTGTTCCTTTCTCGGGTATATAAGGCAGGCAAGATGCTAAGGAGAAAACAGAAATCCATTTTTTGTTAGAGCTGCCATCCATCATCTCTTGAAAACAAAGACACAAGTGGAAGAATCCTCCTCAGGTAACCTTGTAGTTGCATACTGAAATATGGACCAATTAAATAAAAAACTTTGACCATTCTTCTCTTCCAGAGCAAACTGGGATTTGTTTGCAGTTCCATAAAATACCTTTTTATGCAAAGTTTGTGGTTTAGAAAAAACACAACTGGGATTTATTCAGCAAAATAAACCTATTACAGTTTTGATTTTAAAAGTACCTTAATCCCAAAAAACACAAGAAGCCAAGAGTTAAGGTTGAAAGCCCAGCTCTATATGGAATGGAAAAACATCAGATAGGTCACAGCATCTCCAAATTATGGGGTGGGGACTAACAGAAAAGACACATTTTTATTTTAATCATGTTAAAGGGCTCATCCTAAGCGAATCCTTTAAAAACTGGAACTCACTCAAATACTACATGGCTTTGATTAAGTCACTGGAAATCTCAGTCCAAATACAGATCATACTGGCATCATGTACTTGCCTGAACAAATCTGGGATGGAGCTTCAGTCCCTGAAGGCACTATATACCCAGCTCCCTATTACAGGTTTTGCAGCATGGAGCATTTTTTTAACCCTCAGACAAGGCAAGAACGAGCCAATAGGCCACTGTAGCTGATCTCAATCAACCTTTGGAGATGGTATTATAATTATAGTGTGTGTATGTACACATGTACATACACACACACACACACACACACACACACACACACACACACCAGGGGAGTACTTATCATATTTTTGAGAGCTGAATCCTCTTTAGGAAAATGAAATCAAATGACATCCCCACTCATCTTTAAACTGGCCATGTATTGCTGAAAGCCTAACCATGTTCTTTTGATAGACCTTCTATGCTACCATCTTACTCCTCTTAGTTTTCACATCTCTCCCACAAGGCATCCCCCCCACTCTTCAGCAAAGGCTTATTAGTAGCTATTTGTGCACCCATGGTGAAACCTTGGCCATTAAAACAGGGTCCTGAGGCAACCCCCCAGAGTATCCTCACCACCTCATTTCAGATGTTTATATAAGTGGACCTTATTGCTGTAGTGGCAAGACTGAGGTATCAGCCACCACGCTGTAGGCACACGTTCACATACATGCACACAGAAGTACTGTTAGATGGTTTTAATTTAAAAAAAAAAAAAAAACCCAAACAAAACCCCAAGATCAGTGAGCATCACGTTTTTTAGAAAGTTAATTTCCGAGGGCAATCCATCTGGTCTTCCTCCCTTGGAATAAGACTCCTTGTCAGTTATAAACCAAGAGGAAACCCAATCATTACACTTTTTAAATGCTACAGCTTCAAAATGTATGATAAAAAAATCTCACTTTGGGACAGAAACGTATACGCTAAGTTTTACCCCCAAACTGTTTGATGTCGAAAGGTTTTAAAAATCCCTGAACATAGTGAGTTGCAATGGACAGGCACATATGCCTTTTACAACAATAGCATTTCCATTTGGTATTGCTGTAGCAACCAAGATTTCACACACCACTAGGGATGTTCACCTCACTTACAGGTTCTTTTATTCCCAACTTGAGGGAATAAAAGAACTCTGATTTTCAGAGGGCTGGTCCTCAGCACTAACAAGAAACTCAGACCCCTTAGCAAATGCCTCAAGTTGGACAGCCAAAGTCACTGTTGGCTGCTAACAATGGTGTGTTATGCTATATATAGTCCAGGCTCCTTCGCCACTTTTCCAATAGGTGTGAACTTTCCAATCCAAACATAACCTGAAAAAGGCAGAGCTCCATGTCAGACCAGCTCCACTGCTATAGGAGAAAAACAAAGGTAAAAACTAAGTTGAAATAGCCATAGTGATGGAACTGGTGATAACTGGAACTATTCTCCCTTTGTGGAGGAAGGGAAGCACTGGGGAATGAGTGTTGCCCCTAAACATCACATTGGTCCCATTTTTTCGCTCTTCCAGTCCCCATCTCCCTAGCAAACTAGCTCCTCTGAGACGTGCCACCACTAGATACTCCTGTCCCCTGACATTTGTAAGTCTAGTTTTAGAGCACACAGGGACTGAGCTAGTGTTTGAGACACTGGACTACGATTCAGCATATGGTTCTGCAGCTGACTTCCTCGTATATCTTGGGCAGGGAGGTCATCCAGAGCCTCCAAGCTTCAGCTCCCAATACCCTGTTCCCTGCATGCTTTTCTCCCACCCTTTGCCTCTGCGACCTACTCACAATGTAATGGACTGTCTCTAACTGAGCTTATGCACTGTCTACTACAAAGGGGCTACAATGTTTGTTGGTTTCTCTTGCTACAACCTTCACATAAATAATAAAACAATGGTTGTATTATATTTCTAAACAGCCTTTTACCATTAAATGCATCAATAACTTGCTGCAGAGTTTCCAGGGATATCCCACTGTATCCTTTTGCTAGGACATTGATCCTTAGAGCCAAAAGCATGCGAGATCTCTCTGGGCTCAAAGGCTTCCCAACACCTGCAATGACAGCAATGACCTCCAGGTTATAAACCTCTGTGATAACACTATAGATGAGGAAACTATCAAAATCAATGTTATTACTACCTGCAGAATGGGAGCGAACTAAATTCACTTGGAGTTCCCTACAAAGGAAAAAAAAAAAACATTTAAAAAACAAACAGGAGGCAATGTTTAAAAATAAACTGTTGAAATGATCCAGAGGTCTTTTCCAGACATTTTCTTAAATAAATAAGGAAGTATGGACAACGTACTTGAGCTTACTGTTTGGAATGACAGTCCGGGCAAACTTCCCAAAGCCAGTAGTGATTCCATAAACAACTGAAACAGATGTTACAGAGAACGAACAGGACTCAGAGTCATTTAAACTGACACAAAATTAATGATGGGGGGGGGGGAGGAGTGCAAATACCTGTCTGTTCTTTTACAATGCTTTCAATAACCTCTCTTGATTGTCTGACTTTAGCTTCAGCTTGAGGTGTGAGCTAGAAAAAACAGTCACCATTTATTTATTCCTCTACTTAAAAATCGCACAAGAATAAACAAAAACATACAAAAGTCAGATTCTTTTCAAATCCTTTACCTTGATCTTGTAGAGCCCCTTTCCCAAACTGACCAAGTCTTCTGTTGTCAAATTGTCTCCATCTAAAGAAATATACTACACAACAGACATTTCTTAGAGATGTATATATATGAAGTTTCTAAACCATGATAACTAAATCACAGCACACCATGAAAACTCAAGAGTGAGCTTTTTCTGATACGGAGCTTACCCACAATCTCACATAACAACAATGCCAATAAAAAATACCAGCAAAATACAAATGGTTGACACTGTGCATTAAACAGTCACAGATGATCTTGCAGCAGTTTACTGCTGAGCAAAATGCTTCTGCTGTACTGTTGGTGAAACTGTTCCCTGTAGTAATTACCATAATGCTTGATAATTAATGTTTGTAGAACTGACCGAGTCCTTTGAAAGCTAATGTAGTTCACATTACAAACAAGCCAAGCAATCTGAAATATCTTGTGGGGACTGTGTCTTTCTTCCCCATAGACAAATAAAGACACTGTATTTTCTTTGAACACCGACAGGGCAAAAAAGCAATCAGGTCTTCACTGTTCAGAGGATTCCACTTCACTTCCTTTTTGAACCCCCTTTCCCCCCAAAAAAACAAAAACAAAAAAACCAAACCAACAACAAACTACTAGAATATGACCATTTTTTAATAAGAATACTATTGATTCCTACCTTTCCTGGTTCTCGGTATTTGCTATATCTGAAGATGCATAAAGGAAAATAAGGGACACATAAGCCTAAGAAACGACTAGTTTCTAAGAATGGTGTTTCTATTTTTGTGCATGAGACAATTGCAAGATGAAAAAAATAAATCTTAGTAAAGGATACGTATAAATTTCATCCGGCTGAGATGGAATATAATCTGGAGACATTGCATCTCCCTCAATAACTAGAAGGAAAAACATAAGATACAAATAGAATGAAAACACTCTCCAGTTCTGTGCTGCCAGATGGGAACATTCTGTTATTAGTCATAATAAACCATTAAGAATATTAAACTTATAGCCACCCAGATACCTTTGTATGCTTTTAAGAAAACTCATTAAATGTGCTCATAGTTTGCGCACACACAAACTCTAGAAAACATCTAAAAAAATCCAAGCCATATTGAACACTCAACCCCTAATCCGCCTAACCAGATGGGGCACGCTGTAGAATTTAAAACCTGGCTCTCTAAACTGGGATTGCATATAGTATTTTCCCACGAGACTTAAACTTGGTTTACCACAGAAATACAGTAGAACTTTTCAAATAAATACACACACTTTACCGACTCCTATGCAAGCACAGCTGCTGCGTAGTTAAACATTTTGGGGTTGCTTACCAACTTCAACAAACTCATTGTCCTCTAGGACATCCTCCGTGGCATCATCATGATCCAGCAAGCCACGGCCTTTACATCTCCGAACAAAAAAATTTACTGCTTCTACAGAGGCAAAGCCCCCATTATCAGGCTTGTTTTTCATGTAACGTCTCACAGCTTCCTCTCCCAGCCATCTGATCGTGTTAGTACCAGCTTGGCAAGGCACTGCCAGCCATTCCCCTCGGACATGCACTGTGTACCGTGGCATACTTAGCCTCTGTCTCGTTTTGCCCCTCCACTGAGAACAGCTCCAATATCAAGCAGCTGTCTTCACTATGCATTTTAGCCTGAAAAGCAGAACACCTGACAGGATCCCAATGCTCCAATCAGGCAAAAAGGCAAAAATCCACCCCCAAACATCCGTCTGTGCAAATGAACTAGATAAGAAAAGACCTTTGATTTTCAGCATCTGCAGGATGGTTGAGAGGGGAGATTTTTTTCCAACACAAATTCTACACATAACACTACCAATAAAAGTAGTATTTTTCACTGCCTCATAATCAAGGATCTTGGTCCTTGCTGGTTTAAAAAAAAATCCCCAATTTTCTGATGAAAAAAAGGAACCCAAATTCCACATTTTTCCAGGATTAAAATGAAACACCGCTCTCTATTCATCTATATATTAGTGGTGTTTTATTTTAATCCTGGAAAAATGTGGATTTGGGGTTATGTTTTTGGATCCAAAATTTGGGATTTTTTTTTTTTAAATCAGAGAAAACCAGGATCTCTGCTTATAATAGACAAACTTGAAAATAGATATAGGTAGATCCAAAGGGAAGATTGAAATATAATACTTTTAAAAGGCACCAAGTATATAAATAATTGCATTTGGAGATATGGGGAATCCCAACCAGGTGAGTCCCTTGCATAGGAATTACATGATGACAGCTCCATCCCAGAACTCCCACTATGAATGATACTTTGGGATGGTAAGCCTTTTCCCCAGTGAGAGATATTGGGCAATAGGTTTTCCTGCACTAAAGTGGCGAGAACAAGGGCAGGGAAAATACAGTCCGTGAGCCGAATCCAGCCCGCCAGGCAATTTTATTCGGTCCACAGGTGCCTACCAACTAAGTGTACCCCACTCAGCCCTTCCGCCCACAAGGGTGGGAGCAAGGTGCCCACATTTACACCTCCTGTCAAACATACCCTATTGGGCAGAGCGTGGGACTGGGGCTGGTGGCAGTGCAGAGCCCGTGCCCAGGAGGGCGGCAGAGGCATGGAGCTCAGGTGGGCGGGGTGTGGATTTGAGGGAGTGTGGGGACCCCCCAGACACACCATCCCTCCATGGCACACAGCCCCTGCTGGTGGCAGCAGCAGGCAGGGGTGTTTGTGCCCAGTGCAAGTGCTGCCACCAGCAGCATGCGGCTCCAGCCAGCACTGCACATGGGGGCAAGCAGTGCAGCCACGCTGGCCCCCCTCTATTGCACACAATATACAAGAGTAAGACTTTATGTTTGAGTTATTATACAATCATCTCTATATACACTATGCAAACACAAATCATGCCAAAAATATTTTTTGTAATAAAATTAGAATATGTTATAGTAAGGTGTTTAAATTTTAGTATCTGACTTGGTTTTTTTCTGGTTCCAAGATGACAACCCTCCCCTCCCAAAAGGAGTGTTTCTGGGAGATGTTCGGGGCAGGACTTCCAGTCCCAAGATGGCAACCAGGGGCAGAGCACCTGTCAAGGGGCAGGGCTACCCTTACACCCCTGGACAGCTCACCAAAATTCATTAAGCGGCCAGCCCTCCAGCTGAAATAATTCCCACCGCTGCGCTAGAACGTAGTAGGACCTAACACACTGCCGTAGGTACCTGCTAGAGCAAATTCTCTGCCCTGCAAAGAGAGCACAGGGGAATAGCTTCACCTTGAAGGAAGGAGCTAGGTTGTACCAATACATTTATGCCACACATTATGGCCACAAACAGACATTTATTTCCAGCAATAGAAATTTTCTACCACTAACAATGTTTCTGAGGGAGGGAACAGTACAGGTATTTAGCCTGAAACTGCCCTCTCTCCTCTGCTCTTCGTGCCTTCCCAAGACTGGGTGATCCTGGCCTAAGAAAAGTATGGGAAGCAGCAGCAATTGCTCCAGTTCCAGTCCTGGGGAGGCTGGAGCAGTGGGACAAAGCCCCAGACCCTTGTTTGAGGAGGAGACAGAGAGCAAGAAGCAGTTGGTCTTCCCTTTCTGGTCTATGGCTGGGGCAGGAGCAGCATTCCTCCTACACCTCCTCCAGACCAGAATGACCCCAATCTGGGGAAGGCTTGGGAAGCATCTTCCCACAGCTCAATTCCCTGTCCCCAGGAGGAGTTCGGCACCAGGGAAGTGTAAAAGCATTTGTTCTCCCAGGAGAAACTCTCTTATGAGTGACCTCTGCTGGGAACCACTATTTTTGTTCCAAGAAAATCTCTGTGAATGCCTGTATGCTTACGACTTCTATAGGGTGGTGGAGTGCTCCTCCCTTCTCCCTGCACACCTTCAGGTCAGCCCAGAGGAGTGCAAGAAGCAGGGCTCTTCTCATGTGGGGGCGAACTGGGAAGATTTCCATCGTGGAATAATGTACCCCTCCTGCTAATCAGCTGATGTACAGGATTGAGAGGGGGCCTCTCTTGGGGAGGGAACACTTCCAGTGCCATCTGTTACAACTACTGCTTTTCAGAGGCTGCCAACTGCCACTTGACAACTTGCCCCCTTTCCCAGGCAGGGGAGAAGGCAGGCTATCAATTAATAGGCTCTGTTAAGGGCAGGGTAGGCTCAGAGAGCAGCCCACTAGTGCCCCCTGGCTGGAGAGCTTGCCTGTGAAGCCCTCCAGCTGTGGGGCTGGAAGAACATCTGTACACACCAGCTCTTGGGCTATTTTTCTACCAGAAGAAATTCTTCAGGTGGATGCGGCCAAAAAATCCTCTTCAAACCTGACTTTATCTTTACCAGCAGTTTTTCTCCACTGATGAGTAATGAGCGGGGAAGCCGATAGGCTCAGTGAAGTTTTATATGGATGAAAAACTTGTAATGTGCTTTATTCTAGCAGCACAGCTTCTTTCTGAGGAAGCTTTACTGCAGTACCACTACCTTGCATATAAGTTCCCTAATGGACTTAAAATAGATACAACTTTCTCATGGAAACGGAGTGCAGGTAGAATTGTTGAGACAGTTGTCAGAATCCCTATTTTCAATTATTTTAAAGTGTCTCATAAGTTTAAGTATGGGGTGACCAGTTAAGAGTTGAATGAAACAATACATATCGGAGAAGCCCGAGTCAGCTAGCCAAAATCAATGTTTTAAGTCCCTTATGGATCAGAGCCCACACTGGGAATGTTTATACATGTCCTAGCTGCAAGCCAACATGTTCCAAACTACAATATTTGGTCATTGCTCATAAACCCTAAAAAACAGTAAATAAAATTTTTATAGCCTGTGGTTGTATACATCTTTTGAAAGTGAATTTCAAAACCAACCTAGAGATGGCAGAATTCACAGTTAATAAAAACCCCTCAAATATTGTACTTTTTCATCAGCTCAGTATTCTGCTTATAAACAAAGAGTAGTGCCTTAATCTTCATTTTCATAGAGTGAATCTAGATAGAACCATAGCCACAGGTGGTTTAAAAAACCCCATGCAATTAAAAAAATATATTAAGTTTGCTTGGAGGACTGTGATGCTTTTTTTTTAGGCTTTTCCTCTTTTAAACTTTTTTTTGAAAATTTAAATATGCCAGGTAGCTGGCTAAAAAAAGGTTAACAATGGAAAGACTTAAAAAGTGTGTCTTTGTCAAAATGCAGTCTCTTGATTAAAAAAAAACAAGCAGGCTGGCAAAATTACTTTCCACTAGTTTTAGTTGTTATTATGCATCTTAGATCTAACAGGAATAAGTAATAAAAATTCAAATGATAAACTATCTAATCATCAACTGACTTGAATATGTTAACAGAGCCATCACAAAGAGAAAGCTTGCTCAGAGCCCAGAACAATGTGGAACATACAAACCCCCAAATCTCCCTGAAACCCAAGGCTGTTGGCAGACATCTTATCCCCCACAGAGGCCCTAGAATCAAATATTTGAAGGGGGCAAGAAAAGCAATGATCTTTATACAAAGATGTTAATTGCATTTGTTGCTTTTACAATGCTAGTTATAGTTAAAATTCAAGACACAGGCCAAGTAGTTTTGCTGATAAAGTGACTTATTTTTTCCCCAAATATGTAAAGATTTTTAGGACTTCAATTGTGTGAGAGCCTGTCCACACAGTATACTGATTCAATCCACAATTTGCAAAAACCAACATGATTGACAAATGTAACTGGCATCTCAAAAAAGCCATAATTTCCTTAAAACATGTAAAATGTTGCTAGAAATAAAGCATTCAGCTCTTGTCCAAATATTTACCAGTTTTCCAGTTTCATTTCAGGTACAAGACTGAAGTTTTCTAACTTCAGCTTCTAAATACTTTGAAGTTAATTTTTTCCCATAGAAGAACACATTAGATAGATGATCAGTGTAGTTTGCAGGGTTAGTTTTGTTTAAGTAGTTTGCCACATCCTTTTAAAGAAGTTGGTCACTGATCCACTTTCAAATCTTTGCCCACCAGCATTGAAGTCACTGGGTGCATGCAGGCTCTATGCTGTTGAAATGTGCTGACAGATTGATCTCGGGACTTATCAAAGTTGTAGAGATCTCTGCAAGAAATACTGTTAAACGAGCATGAACGTGAAGCTGATTGCATCTGTATGTCCATGAGAAAACTGTATTCTTTCATAGAAATCTTAATATTCAGAGGTATATTTGAATAAATTTAAATTTCTACATCAGATGTATATGCATGTGTATTTTATACGTGTACCATCCCCTTCATGCACCCATCATATTTTGCAAGCATACCACCCCCACATCAAATAAGTTATGCACCTTGTTTTGGGAAAGGCAAAATGAAGAAAAAAAATGGAAGATTTTTCCATAGTTACTTGGCTCTGTCTCTGCAGTTTGTGGCCATCTTCAGCCCACTCACCCTCTCTTAACATCTCAGGCAAAAGCTAGTTTTAACCCTTTCACAGCTGGATTGTTAGCAGCTCTTGGCTGATCAGACAAAATCTAAAACTGTAGCTGTTGCTGAAGACTGGACACCATGGACAGGTACAAGTTTTTGAAAAAAGCTAAAAAGTCTGCATGGCTGTGAAACAGGAGAAGATAGACCAAGAATAGCTAAACTAAACTAAGCTAAGAAAAGCTAGCTTGATTAGTGAAACATCAAGATCCTAAAAAAGGAGAAGGCTCATTAATACTTACTAAGCAAATAGCAAATTAGCTGGAATCAAGTAGATTCGAATAAGCCATGAAGTCAGCTGACTCCCCCACCCCAGTATGCCTGAATGGAAATGCCACTGGGCAAAAAAATCAACTTCTCGCCTTAAGACATGCACCCCAGTTTTGGAAGGCTAATTTTTGATGGTAAAAGTGTGTATTGTATGAAAATAAATATGGTATACAAAATTTTAATAGAACCATGAAGACTTAAATTACACAGTGGAAAGCCAGTAGAGATATTCATATATAAACAATGAGAGTGGATCCGCTCTGCCTGACCAACACCCAGAGTCTTGCTGTCTTCAGTGGAGTTTGGCATGGATGTAGGGCCTGCCATCCGGAAGTTTAACAACTGAGTTTCGATCTTTATCTGTAAAGTTCTGTTATCTAAGCAATTCTTAAGAATACAATTGAGGAAATGTGTTTCTTAATATATCATTTTAAATGTAGGTGTCACTTTAAAACTTCAAGCCAGTGGTTCTCAATCTTTTTATATTCAAGGCACCCTCTTTCACTTGCCAACTTGTTCACTTGTTTTCTTGGCTACTGAAAAATAATAAAGCAATTCTTCTGTTGCAAAGAGCTCAGAAAGACCACAGCAGATCCAAAATGTTTTTGACACTATAGATTCCTATTTAAAATACTGCAGTTGATCTTGTCAATCCTAACACCATTAGCCATTGGCACACCTAGCACTATTAATATTGTGAGGAATTGTGTCACCCTTAAAAGGATCTCTCAGCACCCTCAGGTACTATGGCACTGTGAGTCTTCTTTCTGTGAAAGATAACACTGAGGGACATTTTAAAGGGAAAATGGCACGGTCCTTCCCAAAGGATCAATTCTATTGTACAAATGCCGAATATCAACACATGCCTCTTGGTCTACAAGGAGCCTGTGAGTCACCTCAGTTCCTGGAGCCATGAAGCGATCCTTCATCCAAGGCCTGAAAGGAGACAAGTTGAGAACATTGGCCAAACATTAACCACCACCAAAGTTAGCAGGGCTTCAAAACTGTAAACTCTGGGAAACATTTATTTGATGCTACCTTACAACAGAGTGCACAAGGTTATAGACTTTCTCCAATGGGGTAGTTGTTTTCAAGGGGCGTAGAAACTCAATGCCCTGGCAGGCTGCAAGAAGTTAAATTTCCAACACTAGGAAGCCAAACAGTGAGAGGTAGGACAGAGATTTTCAGGATGTACAATTCATTACGAGTTTACAGTTGAAGAGCATTTCTAATTGGAGTTTGGTATGATTATTGATCATACTTAGGACCTCACCTCTTCCATGCTATGCAAATACTAATTGATCCATGTAGCATACTGGGGAAGGCAGCCAGATAAGAGGCCTATTTACAAACAGGAAAACAGAGGCAAAAGTCCAGCACTTTTAAATAGTCTCTTATTTGGATGCTCAGAGATGTTAAGTGTGATTCTTCCAGGTGCTAGGCAATCACAGTTCCTTTTGTACTTAGCTGTGATAGATGGTTACTACTCCTAAAAATACCTCTCAAATTATCTCTGTTTCAACACCCAATAACAGAGGCAGCCTTAAGGCCAGATGAAATATGGAGATGGGCCTAAGCTATAAAAGTCAGATCCAGGTTTAAAACACTCAAGGGAATTTGGGGGTTCAGGTCTGGAGTTCCTTTGTGCCCACTTCACAGAGCTTTTTGGCAGCATGAAAAGAGTTTTCAAACAAATGTGTACTGGAAAAAATTGCACAGCCTCCGCCCTTGTCTCACCTGATTAACTAGAGGCATGAATCCCTCACATTCATAAGGGCCAAATTAAACTAAGGAAAACCTTATCAAAGAAACATTGTATTCTTCAGTTACACATTCACTTTCCTGAGCATGACAAACAATATTTTGTATTTTATAGAATCTGACTGCCGAAGCACCCATTGGTGTAAACCTATATAAACCAAGGTACACATGCTGTTTTTGTGCTATATTTTGTTAATGGTCTTTCCAGCAACAACTAAAATTTTTACCGTCAAAAGATGCCATTTTCATCTCTAATTAATGAAGAATGGAAAAATTTTGGCTGACTGTCATATTATTAAGTAGTTCTGTTTCAATGCAATTCACCTGAATCATACCTGTTAGAAAGAGATTTGAGTAAAACTAACTATTTAAGAACTTACCTTAAAAACATTTTTGGCATTACCAAAGTGTCTACTTGCTTAAAATAATGACATTTAGAAGGAATCATTCTTAGTTTTAATCCAGTTACGATACAAAAGATCTCTGTACAATCAGGTCTCAATTTTACCTTGTTCAACATGTTCAATAACTCTCAAGGCTTTTCTTGCAGCCCATCCTCCCATGGACACATGATCCTCTGTAGCAGCACTGGTTGAGAGAGAATCCACAGAAGAGGGGTGGCACAAGGCTTTATTCTCAGAAACTGCAAAAGTCCAACATGACTAAATGGTACACTGTGTAGGCAAAGAGGTGCTAGAAACAACAGATACATCTGAAAGATGCTGCAGTGAGAAACACATCTAATTCAGTGCACACAATGAAGCATTGCAAGTGTGCAGCACTGCTGTGGCTTGACCAAGTCATCTGCTGTATCTATTATTTTGCCTCTACAGATGGCAGTCATTAGGGGTCTTCAGATGCTGATATGAAACTAACTATAAAAAGCAAAATGTATATGAAAAATTAATTCAAAATATATAGTACTGCTAAGCCCAGTATTAACACTAATCTTCTATTCTTGCTTGTCCACCCCCATTCTGCCTGGGAGCCACTGGAATATTCCTGTGACAGAGAAGGGATGGCCAGACCATCTCTACAAGCCAAAAATTCAAACTTTGATTCCCAGTGTAGGTCATATGTAGAGTGCCCCATTATGTGCTGCTGCGTACCATTACTTCTATGTTATTTGGCACCCTCTTCTGTTAGGATGCACGGTGCCCACTGGCACCAACCTTGCTACAGTACTGGCAGAATTAACTCTTCAAATGTCCATGAGGATGTTTTAACTTATGGTAGGGACCACAGCACTCTATTTTGACTCCAGAACCAGGAAAATACAAGGACTACTTTTTCTTCCAGCTCCTTTGGTACTAAGCCTTGGGATATCTGGCCTAGAGTGGGATACAATTGTATACTTTAAATAATTCTGTTTCCCCATTTGACCCATTCCAGCTAAATAGTCTAGAGCTGTCTTCAGTCTTCTCCTTCTTCTTGGACAAGTTCAGTTTCTGACCACCTCACATCAGACCTTTCCAGGTGACCCTCACTTCTTGCAGTTTATGGTTTGCAGGGTCAAGCCTACCAAACTTGCAGTTGTAAAAGAGTCCCTGAAGAACACAGAAGCAAGCTTGAACAGTGGAAGTAGTACAGGTCTGGAAAATGGTCTTGTCTGCTGCTTCAGGAACAAGCATTTTGGCATTTCCAAAGGGATCAGTTTATCCAGTTTCTTTTTGTCCAACATACTATCCAAGGTATAGCTGGAGGAATGATTGAGACTATCAGCTGATGCATCAAGCCATTTCTAATGAGCACTGTGCAAACTCTCTCTGTAAATGTCAACCTCCCCTGGTGCTAGATCAAGGATGACAGCCGTTGGTTCAATCATCCCAAGAGCAGGTTGGTCTGTTTCAAGACTGTACTGTCCATACCCCATTGCAAAACTCACAACAGGCCCAGTCACACAATTCTGGCTCCCCTGAATCTTCCCCAATAGTAATGAGAGTTTTTGACTAAGAAGGGATTGTAGGATCAAACCAAACATTTGTACTTGCAGGAGGGGGCTCAGTTGGTAAAATCCATTCTCACTTGAGGAGAGATGAAATGAAGCTCTTTTCACAGTGCTCAGGCTCCATTTGGTCCCAGATTTTTCACTTAGAAGCCATTCAAATAGAATATAGCTACAGCCTCCCTGCCAGCTGGGGAGCTCCAGAGCTCCAAGAGCAACACTGACTGACTGCAACCAAGATGCTCTCTTCCCAGGTGCTGGAGAGCAACACACAGCTTGTCAGGACTGGGCCACAAGCCAGTTGGCATGCTTGAGGAAACAACAGCAGGCTCCTGAAAGCCTGCACATGGCTGACTATATGAGCTGACCTTGGTAAAAACAGTGCGACCAAACAGAGCTGCCCGCAAAGAGGCTAGCAGTGTTGCCAAGACTTGGGTTTTGGCTGAGAATTCAGACTGGGACTGAAGGCAATCTCATGATGGCATAAAGCATGTTGGCCTCCTGCAAACTTCTGAAAATCCCTACTTGATTTGCTGCCTGCTCCTGTTGCCCGCCTTCTGGGGTAGAACAGCCAATCGTGACAGCTGCACAAAGCAACACTTCAAGCAACCTCAGAGGAAGAGAGCAAGGAGGTGGGAACAGCAGCAGCAGTTCAGCTGATTTGAGCAGTTCCACTTCCTTCCTTCCTATCCCCTTCTGTGCACAATGGGGATGCTTTCTCTGCTCCACCCCCTCCAATGCTGTAGTCCTGCAAGTTAGGTTGACAAGAAGGTTGTGATTGAAATTTCCAGCTAGGCACGCGGCAGGCAAATGTGGGTGCAAGAACTTCTGAACATTTGGATATCTGGAGGTAAGGGGAAGCAAGTGTTATTTGTAAGAGCTGCGAGCCATTTCTCTGAGGAGATTTCTGTTTTGGTATGGGTGCCATGTGTAGTTTACGTCCTGGACCCAGCCTCGCACACATGCATATGGCCAGTCAGACGTGTATTACATACAGCATGTGGGTTCAATCCAAGACCCTCAGTCAGCACTAGAGGCCAGATGATACAGCACTACAGGCTGGATCCAGCCTGTACCATAGACACCCCTACTATAAAGCATGGGTGACAAACTTAAATGAGTTGGTGTGTCAGATCTGGATAACCTACCTCCAAATACAGCCCACAGGGATTCTTGACATAGCTGCTGGAACTACTGTGTCAGCATGGCCAGTATGTAGGCCCTGACATCACCACTCTGCTGCTGCTTTGTATGCCAAACAACGATCCCAAAAGCAAAAATTGGATGGCAGGTAAGGAGCAGAAACTCCATGAGTGCTGGCCATGACAGCACGACAGCTCTCAGAGAAACAGTGAGAAGCCCTATGGGGCAGATCCTGATACAAGTCCTCTGGCCACAGAGAAACCATGCAGACCTGATGACCCACCTCCCCAAGATGGATACAGCCCAAAGGCTGTATGCGTCAAGCCCACAAAGAATCTGCCCCCTGCTTCATAGGGACATCCCCACTAACTCAGTCCCCAAGGTAAGTTGAACTTTCTAATTTGCCCCCTTGTCAATACTGCTTAAGCCTTTAATGAACTCACCCAGGGCTGCAGCTGTGCAGCGCGCAATCATGAAACCAGAGTTCAGACCTCCTTCAGTGACAAGAAAGGCAGGCAGCTCACTGAGTGAGGGGTTGCAGAGTCTTTCAATTCTCCTTTCACTAACTGCAGTTAGTTCATGAACACCAATCGCCAGGTAGTCCAGAGCCTAGGAGAGAACCTTGCTCTATTTAATCAACTATTTAAAAAACAAATCTGAAAATAATATTCAATCAAATGCTTGAAAATATCCCCCAGAAATGGTCTCTCCCCTGTCAGCAAAGACCATTTTTAAAACTAAGTTAAGGTGCAAACATGAATAAAGCATTGCATAAGTACTACGTATCTCTGAATAATATGAATACCCTACTTGAATGAAGAATAGGTGCTTTTACACACACACACACTGTGTATCACGTCTGAACACTCACTTTTTAGAAAATGCTAAAAAAACCCCAAACTCCAAACCAGAGCCCAACTTTTTTATTTTATAGATACTGCTTAATAGGGCTGTCTGAAATGGCACTGTTCCTTTCCCACTTCAGTTTCGAGGTCTGGACAGAACAGCTTTTTGTATCGAATATAATTTCAAGTTGAAACAGCGAGGCTGTTTTGATGCTGCTTCGACTGTTTCGCTGGATCATGGGGCTGGGGAAAGGAACTCAGCCCAGCTGGGCTGCCTCCCTGCCCCCCGCACAATCTAGCACGGGGGATGGGAAGGCAGCCCAGCTGGACTGACTTCCCTTCCCCAGTGCTATTGTCGAAATGTTTTGACTTCCAAACATTTTGACTATCCTCATTTTGTTCTCAGGCTATTTCGACGGCCTTTCATTTAAATTTTGCTGTTTTGAACTCAAAATTAGTTGAAACAGTGTTGAAATGAAACGGACGTCGAAATTTCGCACAGCCCTACTGCTTAAAAGAATATTTTATAAAATGGATGAGACAAGATCATAGAAAATGGGACAGGAACAGACCCTGAGAGTGACTAAGTCCATTTCTTTGCCTGGAGGCAAAGGAGGATCCACAGTATCTACACAATTACTGACCAATGCTCATCTAACCCAGATGTGCTCAACCTCCAGCCCGGGCCATTGCATCTGGCCTGCAGGGCTCCCCACAGGTCGGGAAATTTGATGGTAAGGGAGCAGTAGCCATTAATATGGCCACCCTCCCCTCTGCCAAACTCCCAAACCCCATGTGCCCATTTGGAGCCAGGCCACAACCCCTTTCCCCTACAGGGCTGGGTTGGGCTGGGCCACACTCCTCCCCACAAGATGAAGTCATGCCCCCTTTTCTCATGGGGCTGGACCACACCATGCCTCCTTTTCCCTCATGGGGCTGGGTTGACGCCAGGCCATGCCCCTCCTGCCCCTCTGCCACGCAGCTCGGTGAAGCCTCCACCCCTGCAGCATCAGGTTTAGCCTGGGCTGCCCCCACCCCTTTGCATGGCCAAATGGTGGCTCCTGTGCCGGCCCTGGGTGCTTGATTGGAACTGCCATCCCACCTACAGTCAGACCAGGCACTACCCATCTGGCTTGTCAGGGAAAAAGGTTGAGCACCCCTGGTCTAACCTGCTCTTCAAAATGTCCCTAATTTACTTATTCCAGTTCCTAACAATACTTACAGGTAGAAAGTTTTTCTTGACATCCCACCTAAGTCTTCCTTTTTGCAAATTAAGCACATGCTTCTTGTCTTATTTCCAGCAGACACAGAAAGCAGTTGGTAGCCATCCTCTTTGCACCAACCTTTTACATATTCAAAGACTGTCAAGAGGTAAAGGTTATATGCAATGCAAAGACAAACCAAAGCACAGCTTCTAGTGTAACTGTGAATTGCAATGTCAGTGCAGATGAAATTTTATATAGTGAGGAAATGGTGGCACTTACCACCTATCATATAACACAAAGAAACCTTTTTTATTCCTGATCTTCATCCTGAAAAATTGACTTGACCTTTGTTCATCATGAGGCACAGGCTGAGGATTCTCAAAATGGCCTTCAAGCTGGATACAAAATTGGGAACATTTCTTGGCTCTACCCTTCGCAGCACCCAAACTGCATTCTAGAATACAGGTTTTATAAACATAAAGACAAACTTTAAGTCCAATGGGCTGCCAAGTTTCCAACCGTTCACATATCTGATATAACTGAGCAGGTATTTGATCTCTGAAAAACCTAAACACAGGCTTAGCTTTAAAATGGAGGTGTCAAATATATGACCAGTAAGATAATCCTGCCCCTAGTGCTGCCCTGATCACCAACATTCTGTGCCAGCTGGCTCCGTGTTGTGTGCAGCACTTGGCTGAGACTGGGTCCTGGACTGTGCTGCCTGTACAGCATTGGGTCCTGGGTTCTGCCACTTGTAGTACTCCCTGGGGCTAGGTCCCAGGTTGCATAGCTCACATCACTTGTTGGGCATGGGTCATCCCTGGTCATGGGCAGATATAGGATTTTGAAAAGGGGGATGCAGGTAGTGCAGTGCATCACCACATATACCACATTACATATTTTTCTCCAATTAAAAAGAAATTAGAAATGCTACTAGTAGGCTATGGGCCTTGGGCTACATTATTCAGTTTAAGAACCAAGCAAAAACAAATATAACATTACTAGAATGTGCATTCATTTGCTATATCATATATTGTCCATAAAATATACAACAAACTAGACATAAAATAATAAAAAGATGCAGTTTCATTAGTCCTGTATTCATTAGAATTAAATGGGCATCTCTTTTCCAGATACATACAACAAAACCTAGCATTCCTGACCATCTTGACAGTGCATCCAGTTCTTCGCTGAAAGTTATTTCCACACCTAAATTAACTGTTTATCTCAATTAGCATTTTCACACCGAAGTTAACGTTTTTAGCTAGAGTTAAAAGCAAGGCTGTGAAACAGGAGCTACTTTAGAGGGAGCAGCAGACAGCAGAATTGCAGAACAAAGGCTAGCCTGATTAGTGGAACCACTCAAGACCATTAAGAGGAAGAGAGGGTTGTTAACACCTGTGGAATGGAGCGCTTAGAAGGAATAAGGTGTATTATAATGAGCCAGGACCTCAATGGTCTTCATCATTACTGCCATTGCCAGGCAGTTAGTTTTAAACCCTGGGTGAAACAGGAATCAAAGGGGGTGGCAACTGCACCACTGTGCCCCTCCTGGGTCCACCCCAAACCATAGTGCTGGCTGGGGCTGGTCCCGGGCTACGTTGCTCATGGAATTTCCTCAGGCTGGGTCCTAGGCTGTGCTACCCATGACACTTGCTTGGGCTGGCATCTCAGATCCACCCTGCATTGGATCGGACATGCAGGCATGGGGTCCATGGGCCTGATCCAGCCCATGGACCAGCCCCATGGCACTCATCTGGCCCATGGGGACCACGGACCAATGGGGCCAGATGAGTTTGACGCTCCTGCTTTAAAGTATAGGTAGTCCCACTGACTAAGTGATTTGCTACTTCAGGGCCACCATAGTTATACCAGATACGTGGGCTGTTGGCAACCTTGGTGGCCCATTAGCCTGGAAGGTCTACAGTGAACTTTATGCCTCGTTAGAAAAGGGTTATTTAGAAGGAGAAAAAAGTAACCAAACAATATTCAATTAAAAAAAGAACACAAAAAAAAACACAACAAAAAAACCCAGAAGGATACAGGTTTGTCTGTTGAGCTATTAATTTCAGTTGTGATTATGCCCTTTACAAAAGCTATTGTATCATTCACCACTCCATGGACCTAAAAGAAACAAGAGGTCATTTCTACGTGGACTCATCTTCAGGATGCTGACCTTCAGTAACTCTATGGTTTAGGAGCACACCCATGCTTTCTGGTGCTCAGACTCTGCCCCTCTACATGGCTAAGGATTTAAATTTTCCTGAAAACTTGGGGATCCTGGACATACTGTAGTCTTCAGAGCTGACTTAATATGATGATGATACAAATGTATCTGCTTCACCTGTGGGTATTAGTTTTCTCCTTAGCTACAACAACATCTTGGTGAAAATAAACGGTAATTAAAGTTTAGCCAATAGACTGTAGTGCAGTAAATGTTCTTAGGGAGTTAATCTTAGAAAACCCCTTTTCTTATAAGTCTTAGCATTGTTTAGCTCCTTATGCAGACAAAACTTCTACTGCTTAAACACATAAAACTATGCTTTTTAAGTCATAAATATATTACTTTTTGTAAACTACCAAAACAAAATGCCTTCTGATCCCCATGGCTGACTGTCTGATGAGTTTTGTTTTAAAAGTGCCGGACACAGCTCATCCCATATTGAATTCATTCCTGAACATGGACCCAGCACAAGATCTACAAGTGTTGGAGAGAACCGTAAGATAATGTAGTTGCATTATTTTAAGGAAGATGGCCAACACATAATTGATATTAAACTGAAATTGGGATTTCAGCATCATTGGCCTATCCTTGCATGAGGGAAGGGTAAACTACTTTTTACCTGAGGACAATAGTGCATTGTATATGCATCCTGGACTCTATCACAAAATCTGTGAGACTCTGCAAAAATAAGAGTTCTTGAATTTAAAGAATAACTTGCATCATTGAAAGTCCTCAGACTGCCCTATACATCAAACAATCATCTTGCCAGGCAGGAAGGAAAGCCTATTCCCCTATTTCTGATGGATGGTGATCCCAATCCAAGAGCTATCTAAATCAGAAAGCCACCTCCATCTGCCCCCGATGTGGACGCACTGAATGAATATCTATTAGAACAAAAGTGATCTTTACCCTCTAGCCTTCTCTTCACGAACTGCTGCCAACAGGAGCAACTGAACATTCAGTAAATGAAGTACATTAAAAATTCAGTACCAACCAGTATCAAAGGCTTTAGTTGTACCCTTCAGGACCTCAAGTGTAAGTGCAGCAACTATGTCAGCTTGTCTAGCAATAGCACTGGCTCTTTCAACTGCTTCACATCCCAGAGAGGTGATCATCTGTGTTCCATTGATAAGAGTCAGACCCTTCTAAAAAGACAGCAGGCTTTTATTTGAAGGAAGCCCACTGCAGTTTGTTATTTTAATTCTCATGCCCTGTGCCAGTGAAAGAAAGGCTTTTTCTCAATTTCCTAAATTGTCCTAAGTGGAATCAGAAAAGGGACTAAGATGCTAATTATCTCAGCTATCTGGTTATTTTTAGTATAGATAAGCCACTGATTGCTTGAATCTGCTCTAGTCCTGAGCCAACTTCCTTCAGATCTTGTTACTTGGGGTTTTTTCCAGCTCCTTCCTTTCTCTAGCGAGCCGGAATCTGGCCATGAGTAGTAATCCTCTGAGCGGGTCCCAATGTAGATTTCATCAACTTTAGCAAACCAGATGCTCATCTAGGACCCAAAGGGCTAGCCATTTTCTCCTTTCATGCATATGACTGTCTAAATTCAGTGGGAATATCATGTATACCATGACTACAGGAGAAATCTTTGGCAACTATCCATTGTTAGAGAAAAAAAAAATCGTAGCAAAAACACTATAAGACTGAAAATGGCTCCTATAAGAACTACATTGCATAGCAGTTGCCATAAATATTTATGTTACTGCAGTACCAGAAGAAATACCTTTTTAACCATAAAAATTTTGGTGATATAGCATCCCTGCTTCAAGACAAAGGTGTGCTTTTAACTTCTTAGTCACTACATATATGCTTGAACTTTTTTATGGTAATGCATTGCTTTATATTTTTCCCCCTAAACCATAGTAATTTCTTTCTGAAATTAAAAAAAATAGGTATGAATAAACCACTAGACCTAGGAAGCTCAGGGGAGACCTCCCACTAACTTTAGTGGACATTCGATTAGAACACTTGCTGCAGGTACCCTGAGCTTTACACAATGACTATGCTCCACTATTAGAGCAAGAGTATCACATATGCATATAAAGATTTACACTTAGATGCCTAGTAAGATTTTATCAGTGGGGGTTTTATTTAGTAAACAGATTCATACGCTCATGCCAGTAAATATCTGTACTGTGCAAATGCTGGCTAGTGCACATGAACATCTTTAAAATGTGTGTTTTTCAAGTCACAAATATGTTTCTTTTTATCAGCTACCAAATCAAAATGTCTACTGGTCCCCATAATACATCATCTGAAATTTAAATATATATTAATATTCACGACAGCAAAAATCCATCTAAAAACCCTATATTTCTGGTAATAGATGGCTGAGATGACTCCAGAGCAGTGAAACTTAAAAGAGTGACCAGATAGGTCAGTTCTGCAGAGTCTGGTGCTGTGTGGAATAACAGCGAGAGGATGGTTTGCACTGCTTTATAGTAGCTACGAAAATGGGATGTGTACATACTAGTATTATACCACTTTAGCTCCTGACTAGAGTCAGTCTGTATCAGTGAGAGTTAGAGTAACTTCCATTGATGGCTATCCCAGGAATCACTGACAATGGAAAATGTGCATGTGGATGAAGCGATACTGCAGCTGTGATAGTCCAGAAATGATGCGAGCAGAAAGAATATTTTGGGTGATATCTTTTATAGGACAAACTGCATGTTTGGGATAAAGCTGGACAAGCTTCTGAATGCAAAGCATTCTTCATCAGGTTTGTGTGGATGAATGGCATTTACCACCGATAGAAGGACAGAGTTCCAACAGTGCAACCTTAACACATAGGCAGGATATAGCTTTTATCCCAGAATGAGGTCTCTGGTATGTTTCCCCATGCCCAATATGTAATTCCCTTCTAAAACGTGATTTAAAATAATCATTAATTCAACTCAGTTTTAAAATATAGGCATCATAAACATGAAGCAACAACTGATTAGGTAGGTTGGGTTGTCACCAGGTGGCAGCAGTACATTTTTTTCTTACCTCCTCTGGTTTCAAGGTAATTGGCTTTAGACCATGGGCTTCCAACACCTGTAAAGTAGTTTATTAAAGATTTAACATATGCATTTCAAGTATTTGATTGCATGCAATCAGCAAAACAGTTAAACCTTCACCTTGGCTTTGTTAATGAACAGATTACAATACAGCACAACAAAGGGAAAGGGGAATTTTTCACATGTATACATTTAAGATACTGGTCAATGTAGAGCAGGGGCGGGCAATTATTTTGGGTGGAGGGCCGCTTACTGAGTTTTGGCAAGCCATCGAGGGCCGCATTATAGGCAGCCAGGGGCAGATAAATATTAATTTTATAAATTTTTTAGGGGCCCCTCAGGCTGGATAGAACAGCCTGGCAGGCCACATCAGACCCGCGGGCCACATTTTGCCCACTCCTGATGTAGAATCTAGTCTACTACTCTTATTCCCAACAGAAAAGTCTGGAAGTGCTTTGGAAAGTTTGCTGTCCAAGCCCATGAAGGAGTAATGGTGTTATCCCACATCCTGAAAAAAACTCTTACGGAAAATTAGGGAACAGTCTTGCTTTAAATGCAATTGGAATCCTATCCAAATCCCCTCAACTGAAAGAACAAAACCTGTGAAAGACTAGGAGAAGATAAGAAGTAACAACACAAGAGAGACTGCACAGCTTCTCACAAAAGATGCAGAAGCAGCCAGGACACTGAAGTAAGAAAGAACAGACTAGGGTTAATTTACTGGATGGGGAATCAGCAGATTTGGGGTCAGTGCCCTGTTCTACTTCAACTATCGATGAAGCCATAAAAGTACTAGCCAGTAAAGAACAGAAATTGTCAGGAAAGAATTTAAAAGGATTAAGAAATTCCCATCTTTGGGGATATTCATGGATGTATCAAAGCACTGATCTATCACTGCAGTGATGGAATACAATTAAAAAAAATCATTATGCAGCTGAACGGGCTACATAATTCTGAGAGTATTCCTTTCAACCCAAGTTAATCCACTGAGAACAATATATGTTTAAGTCATGTAGTTACTGAAATTTATCTACTTAACACCATTATAATCTTGGAAGAAGTCTTAGCAATACCTCTCTCCTCAGGTCTGGAGAACACCTTGAAGTCTTTACTTACTTGGAAACCACACCAATAATCCTCTCTCTTCAGGGATCATCTCAAGTGTGGTGGGACAATGCTGATGTTTTCAGGATGCAAGATTCATTAGCTTCAGAAGATTTGCTAATGTAACATTACATCTTATCTTTCCATCCAGATCCTAGTACCTGGAATATCTTGCATCATAGTTCTTCTGCGTATCAGGAGAACATGTATCTGAAGACATTAACATGACACTCAGGGTGGCAAATCCATGATGCATGGATTTGCATATTCTGTTATTATGTTTTACCTTTCTCCACAGCAAGCTAATGTTGGCAGCAGCCCTAAAAGTCAACGTGCATTGTAGAAATAAATACGTCAATCATAAGTCAAAAGTGTATAAAATACACAAGATTTTAAATGTTTGAATATAGTGTGTATTTGATCAGGAATTCACCCCATCCTCCCACAATACCCATTATTTAACCAAAGCCAATGGAAGGAAACAGGTGAAGTGTATTGATCACCAATACAGATTTTACATATTTAGCATCAGCCCAGCCACTCTTTGGGGACCACATCTTTCCTTCTCCTATTAACCCCAGGGCAAGATGAGAAAGTGGGGCTAAGTCTCCACTGGCTCCGACTGTTCCTTTCACAGGTATATAAGGCAGGCAAGATGCTGAGAAGAAAACAGAAATCCATTTTTTGTTAGAGCTGGCATCCATCATCTCTTGAAAGACACAAGTTCTTCTCTTCCAGAGCAAACTGGGATTTGTTTGCAGTTCCAAAAAATAGCTGTGGTTTAGAAAAAAAACAACTGAGGTTTATTATGTTGAATAAATCTATTACAGTTTTGATTTTTAAAGTAGCTTAGTCCCACAAAAACACAAGCAAAGAGTTAGAGTTGAAAGCCCAGCTCTATATGGAATGGAAAAATATCAGATAGGTCACAGCATCTCCAAATTATGGGGTGGAGACTAACAAAAATGACACATTTTTATTTTAATCGTGTTAAAGGGCTCATCCTAAGGGAATCCTTTAAAAACTGGAACTCACTCAAATACTACATGGCTTTGATAAAGTCACTGAAAATCTCAGTCCAAATACAGATCATACTAGCATCACGCACTTGCCTGAACAAATCTGGAATGGAGCTTCAGTCCCTGAAGGCACAATCTACCCAGCTCCCTATTACAGGTTTTGCAGCATGGAGCACATTTTTTACCCTCAGACAGGGCAAGAATGAGCCAATAGACCACTGTAGCTGATCTTAATCAACCTTTGGAGACAGTATTATAATAAGTTTGTGTATGTGTGTATATACACATGTACATACACACACAGAACAAGAAAGTACTTTTTATATTTTTGAAACCTGAATCCTCTTTTGGAAAATGAAACCAAATGACAACTCCACTCATCTTTAAACTGGCCATGTACTGCTGAAAGCCTAACCATCTTCCTTTGATAGACCTTCTGTGCTACCATCTTACTCCTCTTAGTTTTCACATCTCTCCCACAAGGCATCCCCCCCACTCTTCAGCAAAGGCTTATTTAGTGGCTATTTGTGCGCCCATGGTGAAACCTTGGCCATTAAAACAGGGTCCTGAGGCAACCCCCCAGAGTATCCTCACCACCTCATTTCAGATGTTTATATAAGTGGACCTTACTGCTGTAGTGGCAAGACTGAGCTGTTGGCCACCACACTGTAAGCACACTTTCACATACATGGACATGAAAGTACTAGGAACTGTTAGACGGTTTTATTTTAAAAAAAACCCAAAACAAAACCCCAAGATCAGTGAGCATCACGTTTTTTAGAAAGTTAATTTCCAAGGGCAATCCATCTACCTCCCTTGGAATAAGACTCCTTGTCAGTAACAAACCAACAGGAAACCCAATCATTACACTTTTTAAATGCTACAGCTTCAAAATGTATGATAAAAAAAAAAAAATCTCACTTTGGGACAGAAACGTATATGCTAAGTTTTACCCCCAAACTGTTTGATGTCGAAAGGTTTTAAAAATCCCTGTACATAGTGAGTTGCAATGGACAGGCATATATGCCTTTTACAGCAATAGCATTTAAGTTTGCTATTGCTGCAGCAACCAAGATTTTACACACCACTAGGGATGTTCACCTCACTTACAGGTGCCCAACTTGAGAGAATAAAAGATATCTGACTTCAAATGGCTGGTGCTCAGCACTAACCAGAAATTCAGACCCCTTAGCAGAAGTCTCAAGTTGGATACCCAAAGTCACTGTTGGCTGCTAATAATGGTGTGTTATGCTATATATAGTCCAGGCTCCTTCGCCACTTTTCCAATAGGTGTGAACTTTCCAATCCAAACATAACCTGAAAAAGGCAGAGCTCCATGTCAGACCAGCTCCACTGCTATAGGAGAAAAACAAAGGTGAAAACTAAGTTGAAATAGCCATAGTGATGGAACTGGTGATAACTGGAACTATTCTCCCTTTGTGGAAGAAGGGAAGCACTGAGGAATGAGTGTTGCCCCTAAACATCACATTGGTCCCATTTTTTCGCTCTTCCAGTCCCCGTCTCCATAGCAAACTAGCTCCTCTGAGATGTGCCACCACTAGATACTCCTGTCCCCTCTGACATTTGTAAGTCTACTTTTAGAGCACACAGGGACTGAGCTAGTGTTTGAGACATTAGACTATGATTCAGCATATGGTTCTGCAGCCGACTTCCTCATATATCTTGGGCAGGGAGGTCATTCAAAGCCTCCGAGCTTCATTCCCAATGTCCTGTTCTTGGAATGCTTTTCTCCCACACTTTGCCTCTGCTACCTACTCACAATGTAAGGGACGGTCTCTAACTATGAGCTTGTGCCCTTTATGGTAGATATTGGCTACCATATTTGTTGAGTTCTCTTGCTACTACCTTAACATAAATAATAAAACAATGGTTGTATTACATTGCTAAACATTATTTTACCATTAAATGCATCAAAAACTTGCTGCAGTTTCCAGGTATATCCCATTGTATCCTTTTGCTCGAACATTGATCCTTAGAGCTAAAAGCTTGCGAGATCTCTCTGGGCTCAAAGGCTTTCTAACACCTGCAATGACAGCAATGACCTCCAGTTTATAAACCTCTGTGATAACACTGTAGTTGAGAAAACTATCAAAATCAATGTTTTTACTACCTGCAGAATGGGAGCAAACTAAATTCACTTGGAGTTCCCTACAAAGGAAAAAAAAAACATTTAAAAAACAAACAGGAGGCAATGTTTAAAAATAAACTGTTGAAATGATCCAGAGGTCTTTTCCAGACATTTTCTTAAATAAATAAGGAAGTATGGACAACGTACTTGAGCTTACTGTTTGGAATGACAGTCCGGGCAAACTTCCCAAAGCCAGTAGTGATTCCATAAACAACTGAAACAGATGTTACAGAGAACGAACAGGACTCAGAGTCATTTAAACTGACACAAAATTAATGATTAGGGGGAAAAAAATGCAAATACCAGTCCATTCCTTTACAATGCTTTCAATAACCTCTCTTGATTGTCTTTAGCTTCAGCTTGAGATGTGAGCTAGAAAATACAAATGTCACCATTTATTTAGTCCTCTGCTTAAAAATTGCACAAGAATAAACAGATAAATACAAAAGTCAGATTCTTTCCAAATCCTTTACCTTGATCTCCCCTCCAGGTGCTTGCACAACCCCCGCGCTGCTCTGCCTAGAGCCCCCAGGGAGGCGGCTCCCGCCCCTCACACAGCAGCAGCAGGGGCCCCTCTGCTGCCCGCAGCTCAGGCTGGGGCCCCACAAAACCTTTCCCAAACTGACCAAGTCTTCTGTTGTCAAACTGTTTCCATCTAAAGAAATATTACTACACAACAGATATTTCTTAGAGATGTGTGTATATGAAGTTTCTAAACCATGATAACTAAATCAAAGCACACCATGAAAATTCAAGAGTGAGCTTTTTCTGATACGGAGCTTACCCACAATCTCACATAACAACAATGCTAATAAAAAATACCAGCAAAATACAAATGGTTGACACTGTGCATTAAACAGTCATGGGGGATCTTGCAGACATTTACTGCTGAGCAAAATGCTTCTGCTGTAGTGTTGGTGAAACTGTTCCCTGTAGTAATTACCATAATGCTTGGTAATTAATGTTTGTAGGACTGACCAAGTCCTTTGAAAGCTAATGTAGTTCACATTACAAACAAGCCATGCAATCTGAAATATCCTGTGGGGGTCTGTATCTTTCTTCCCCATAGACAAATAAAGAAACTATATTTCCTCTGAACACTGACAGGGCAAAAAAAGCAATGTGGTCTTCACTGTTCAGACCATTTCACTTCACTTCCTTTTTGAAACCCGCTTCCCCCCCCCCCCCAAAAACAAAACCCAAAAAACCCAACCCAAAAAACAACACAAAATAACCTGTGAAGCCCTCCAGCCATGGAGCTTGATGAATGTCTGTACAGACCAGTTCCTGGGTTATTTTTCTACCAGAAGAAATTTCTTCAGGTAGAAATGGATGCAGCCAAAAAAATCCTCTTGAAATCTGACCCTATCTTTAGCAGCAGTTCGTGTTCTCCACTGAAGAGTAATGAGGTGGGAAGCAGATAGGCTCAGTAAAGTTTTATATGGATGAAAAACTTGTAACACACTTTATTATATCAGCATGGCTTCTTTCTGAGGAAGCTTTACTGCAGTACCACTACCTTGCATATAAGTTCCCTAATGGACTTAAAATAAATACAACTTTCTCATGGAAACGGAGTGCAGGTAGAATTGTTGAGACAGTTGTCAGAATCCCTATTTTCTATGATTTTAAAGTGTCTCATTAGTTTAAGTATGGGGTGACCAGTTAAGAGTTGAATGAAACAATATATATTGGAGAAGCCTGAATCAGCTAGACAAAATCAATGCTTTAAGTACTTTACAGATTCAAAGCCCAGACTGAGAATGTTTACATGAGACTGAACTTAATTTGCAGCAAGTCTACCAAAAACAGCAGAAGCTTTAATTTATTCCATGTGTAGGAAGTCAGTCAGGGGAAAATAGCCATGAAAGAAATGAAAGCTTTCTTGATTTAAATGCACTAATGACATTTAGTATTGATTTAACTAAGTCTAAACAACCAATTGGGAAAGAGTAAAGAACTATACAGGCTATGATAATCTATTCAATACGTTTTGGTACAGAAAGTGTCAGGCAGGAAAGGGCTTTTCCAAAACTTGTTTTCTATTAGCTCCCTGTTGGAACACACTAGATGTGTATATCAGAGTAAGGCATTTCAGCTGTCAAGTTATCATCAACTGTGAATAATCTAAAACAATTTGCAGGGCACTAGCCACAACTTCTACTGTGTACCTTTCTCCTCCTCCTATTACAAAACAGTTACTGTACTTATTTTCACTTTTTAACTTTGCTACTTGCATATGTCCTAGCTGCAAGCCAGCATGTTCCAAAATATAATATTTGGTCATTGCTGATAAACCTTAAAAAAAGAGCAAGTAAAATTTTGTTGCCTGTGGTTAAATACTTCTTTTGAAAGTGACTTCAAAAACCAATCTAGATATGGCAGAATTCACAGTTAATAAAACCCCCTTCAGATATTGTACATTTTCATCTGCTTAGTGTTCTGCTCATAAACAGAGAGTAGTGCCTTAATCTTCATTTTCATATAATCATAGCCACAGGTGGTTTTAAAATAACCCTGCAATTAAAAAAGAATAGTAAAGTTTGCTTGGAGGACTGTGATGCTTTTTTTTTTAGGCTTTTCCTCTTTTAAACTTTTTTTTGAAAATTTAAATATGCCAGGTAGCTGGCTAAAAAAAGGTTAAAATTGGAAATAAAATATGTGCATTTGTCAAAATGCAGCTCTTGATTAAAAAAAACAAGCAGGCTGGCAATATTACTTTTCACTAGTTTTAGTTATTACTATGCATCTTAGATCTAACAGGAATAAGTAATAAAAATTCAAATGATAAACTATCTAATCATCAACCGACTTGAATATGTTAACAGAGCCATCACAAAGAGGAAGTTTGCTCAGAGCCCAGAACGATATGGAACATACAAACCCCCAAATCTCTCTGAAACCCAAGGCTGTTGGCACACATCTTATCCCCCACAGAGGCCCTAGAATCGAAATATTTGAAGGGGGCAAGAAAAGCAATGATCTTTATACAAAGATGTTACTTTGCATTTGTTGCTTTTAAAACGCTAGTTAAAAATCAAGACACAGGCCAAGTAGTTTGCTGATAAAGTGATTTATTTTTTTTCCCCAAATATGTAAAGATTTTTAGGACTTCAACTGTGTGAGAGCCTGTCCACACAGTATACTGATTTAATCCACATTTTGCAAAAACCAACATGATTGACAAATGTAACTGGCATCTCAAAAAAGCCATAATTTCCTTAAAACATGTAAAATGTTGCTAGAAATAAAGCATTCAGCTCTTGTCCAAATATTTACCAGTTTTCCAATTTCATTTCAGGTACAAGACTGAAGTTTTGTAACTTTAGCTTCTAAATACATTGAAGTCATTTTTTTTCCCATAGAAGAACACATTAGATAGATGATCAAACATACAGGTAAGTGCAATTTGCAGAGTTAGTTTTGTTTAAGTAGTGTGCCACAGCCTTTTAAAGAAGTTAGTCACTAATCCACTTTCAAATCTTTGCCCACCAGCATTGAAGTCACTGGGTGCATGCAGGCTCTATGCTGTTGAAATGTGCTGACAGATTGATCTCGGGACTTATCAAAGTTGTAGAGGTCTCTGCAAGAAATACCATTAGACAAGCATGAACATGAAGCTGATTGCATCTGTATGTCCATGAGAAAACTGTATTCTTTCATAGAAATCTTAATATTCAGAGGGATATTTGAATAAATTTAAATTTCTACATCAGATCTATACGCATGCATATTTTATATGCGCACCATCCCCTCCATGCACCCATCGTATTTTGCAGGCATACCACCCCCACATCGAATAAGTCATTAACCTTGTTTTGGGAAAAGCAAAATTAAGGGGAAAAAAAAAGGAAGATTTTTCCAGAGTTACTAGGCTCTGTCCCTGCTGTTTGTGGCTATCTTCAGCCCACTCACCCCTCCCTTACCTGCTCACGGAAAAGCTTGTTTTAAACCCTTTCACAGCTGAATTGTCAGCAGCTCTTGGCCAATCAGCCAAAATTTAAAACTGTAGCTGTTGCTGAAGACCGGACACCATGGACAGATTTAAATTTTTGAAAAAAGCTAAAAACAATCTGCACAGCTGTGAAATAGAAGACAGACCAGGAATAGCTAAACTAAACTAAGCTAAGAAAGGCTAGCTTGATTAATGAAACATCAAGATCCTAAAAAAGGGGAGGGCTCATTAACACCTACTAAGCAAAGAGTAAATTAACAGGAATCAAGTAGATTTGAATAAGCCATGAAGTCAATTGACTCCCCACCCCAGTATGCCTGAATGGAAATACCATTGGGCAAAACATCAACATCTTTGCTTAAGACATGCACCCCATTTTGGAAGGCTAATTTTTGGCATTAAAAGTGTGTATGGTATGAAAGTAAATATGGTATACAAATTTTAATAGAATCATGGAGGCTTAGATTACACAGTGGAAAGCCAACAGAGATATTCATATATAAAGTACACAGAAGATTGTAGACTAAAATCACCTCCTTTAGAAGGATGCATAACATACTCAGATATGGATGTGTTCACCATGAAGCATACATTTGCAAGTTCTGAAAATCAGTCTTACCTGAACAATGGTCGAGTAAATTTCATCCGGCCTTGTTCTGTAGCCATTTTTAAAGCCAAAGGAATGGCTTCTTCCCATTTGGCTTGGATGCAAAGGCGTAACCATCTGAAAAAAATATATACTTAGATGTGTATTTCTCTTTTATTTTAATTTGCAAGTTATTTCAAATGTATGCTGTCTTTGCTAATATCAACCAATGCAGTGCTTCTTATACCATCACCTGAATGAAGACGTAAACACCAACCAGTGTAGTGTTCCTTACAACATCATGTGAACAAAGACCTAACATTTCCAATACATCCCTTATGTTTATAATGAAATTGGACTTTTTCTATAGGTCAGTTATGATTACCTCCAAGTTGTCCTATATCAACTTGGGGGATTATTACTTTTGCAATGATGTATTTATTGGTATTACAATAGTACCCTGATGCTACTAGTCAGGATTAGAGTCCCATTTCAGACAGAAAACAGCATCAACGAATGCTGACAAGCTTATCTACTTTGCTATATAAGTAAAGTCAAGGGGAAAAAAATCAATATTGATACAGGAATTGGAAACTACATTCTGTCTTAAAATGGTACAGTCTGTATCAACTGCAAGTTGCAAACGCATTGCAGAATACACAAATTAAACATAAAAGCCTGATTGTTAAAATACTTTGCCACTGTACCACAAACAGTGATGTTTAGTAGCAAAAAGCTACTTTAAAAGCTAAATTACAACACTCTTGAAAATAAATAGGCAGTTAGAATTCCAATGAAACAAGTCTTAAGGGAACATAAATGTAAAAGAGTAATTTGGGGTGATACTAATATTGCCAAACTAGAATTAAGGGGAGGAAAAGAAGTTGTACACAAGCCAACACCCCCACTCATTCACCATTAAAATTTCTGTCACTTGAAAGACTGGGAGCTTTTTGGGGAGAACTCACACAACTGGACATTTACAAACAATTGGGGTAAAACATCTAGTGTTGCAAAACACTCTCTCAGTAGCAGGGGAATGGATTCAGTGGTGACCTAAGAGGTGATACTCATTGATAATTTCTAACTGTCTAGGCAGGTAATAACTGCATGGGCATCAAAGGCTAAGGATATAAATGTTTATGGTGCAATGGTTAATGGTTACATCTGCATGATCCCCTACTGATAAGAGTGCAGCAGAACCACTACAACTTCAACCCTGTTTCTAAATCAACTTTAATCCTATTTGCTTTACAGGATCATGCAGAAGCGATGGCTAGCTCGTGATGCGCACTCATGAGTACCAGCTACCCCTCCTCTTTTAAAAAACTACAGTAATCAATGCCCTCAAAGTCTGTATGAAATGAATAATGAATGTAGGAAGTGCTGTTCTTCCCCCCAACCCCGCCTCAAACACTTTTCATGAAGGAATTTCCAGGTTATAACTAATCAACTGACCTGAATCTTATTTCAGAATTGTTTACAGCATTAAAGTTGTAAGCTTCCTGCATTCTCTTTACATGTGACACTGGAAGCGGTGCCTAAAAAACAATGGGAAGGTTAGAAGAAGCAATAGGTTTAAATTCATGTTTCATAAGAGGAAGCAAGACCCAGAAAGACAACTTTAACTTGGAGAGAATTTTAAACAAGAAGGTTTTATTAATGACCAAAACTTACATTTGCTTCATCCATTCCATGAAGCACAAGTAAATAAGGGGCAAGGAACATGGAGCTTATGCAATGTTAGAACCGATCCAGTGACAGCAAAGGGCCCTAAACAAGGGAGCATTTTGGTCCAGTTGTATTTTAAGCTCATTCATGGGGCACAAAGGCTAAATGGAGATAAATCCAATCATGTTTCTAATTTTGCTTCTGTCAATTTTAATTCACTAAACACTACTGGTGCTGTTTACCAGAGGCAGAAAAAGCCAGCTTGCAGATTGGAGGTCTCCATGCTAGGGATGGAAATTTATTTTTAACAAGTCTCAAGTGTGGTGAAACCTAGTCACTTGCGGACTCTACAATACACACCTGTGCCTTTGTTTGTATGTCACCTGGTCAGAATGAGACTTGATCCAAACATGCCCTTACCTCCAGAAGCAGCAGTGCCAGGAACTCAATCAATTGATGGGAGGACAGTTCTTTCACATCTGCTGAACTGAAGGATTTCAAATCGCTTTCTGTGGCCTAAGCAAGCAAAATCAGGGAAATTTATTTGGAAGAAAAGGGGAGGAAAAAAGTCTGTCTACTTTTGCTTTGGGGCATATGCATTTTAAATTTTAAACCATTTAATTTTAAAAAGCTGCTTTACAAAATACAAGTCTAGGATGATAGAAAAAACAATGAATCCTAAGAAGAGAAGCTGTGGGATCAAGCCTGTAGGCTAGTGATTAGTTTTCATCACTTTGTTTGCCAAGTATCTTTAACAGGAGACTTGAGATGCTCATTAAAAGCAGGTAAAAATCCAAGTCCAACAATTGTAGTGAACATTTTTCTCTTATTAAAGACTTTTGTGAGGAAAAAAAAAGTATACAATATGAACAAAACCATGACACTGACAAAAATAAGAATACCACACAAAATTCATTACTGATTTTGTGCCCGTTCTGGCAAAACTAAAAGCAAATCACAACATATCACTGATCACTTGATATTTGCTTTACTTCATTTTATAGCGGAATGCTCACATGATAAAGAAGGAACAGCACTGCTACTTGGATATAGTGGATATTGCCATTACTTCGGCATTTTTCTCTCAAAAGTCAATTTTTAAAAACTCAAACTCACAGGGATGTTTGAGAGAGGATTTTCCATGTGCATATTGATACACAATATATGCAATCAAGTTCACAGTTTACACATGCGATACACCTTTCCATGCTCAAAAAGCTGCAGCAATTCCAGAGAACCGTGTGTGAAAATTTAGCTTTTGAAACGATACAGAAATCCTGATCCCATTGCCATGCATGTACTCTGTCAAGTAATGGGGGTATTTTTTTTTTTTAAGAAGAAAAAGTTTATCTAGATTTAAGACCTCTGCAGGGTTCCTTAACAACTCACTTTAATCCATCTTTGGCTCAAGGCAACACAAGCATTTGATAGTGTCATATCGTATCTGATAAAAGATTAAAAAAAAGAATTATATTTCAGGCGCAGAACTCCTATGCATTTTTCAGACACTGTTGTACAAATAATAAAAAAATTGGTTATACACACACACATTATAAGCCAGCTGCTATCACAATGCAATTTACAAAACATCTGCCACCATGGAAATGCATTTCCATGCTCTCGTTCTTCACAAAAACTTCCTTCTTCATGACAGAAATCACAAATATTTTGAACACTGATACTGCCCATACACTTCTGTCCCAAGGCTGATCAAGAGCTTATAGTCAGCTTCAGAATAAACAAACATACAGTCATTTGGAAACCATAAGTTTTTTTTCTTGCAAAATTTTCCAAAGGGTGTGGGAGGGGGGAAAACCTTTGAAATTTTTCAATTTACTATAGTAATTTTCAAAGCTAGATAGGTTCTCCACCCAAAAAGTTATCAGAATTTTTTTCACACATGCAAGACTTTCGGAACTATTTTTTTCTGATAAAGGTTTTGCTGAAATATTGGCAGACAGCTTTGGTACGTGTTTTTAGAATATTTAATAGCTTTTTGGGAAGAAGGTAAGAATTGGCGAGTGAAAGAGGAAACAAAACCATCCTTACTTCGGTTTCACTGATGGCATGCCAGGGGTGTTCATCCATGTATTCCAGTCAACTTTATCAAGAATGTCCACCTAAAAGCAATGCAGACCCTTCCTCAGCTCTTTATTTAATCTTTAGACAAAACAGCTTGCAATATGAAAATTAGTTTTGATTTTTAGTTATGGTCTGTAATACCAATTTGATGAGGTGGTAATGCCTACATAGCTTGCTTGTGAACAACAGCATCTCTTGAAAAAATAAGATTACAAACTAGATCATTTTATATTCTCTATACTGGAGATGAAGAGGTGCAGAAAGGTTAAATTCTGTTTCAGCTTCATGCATTTACATGGCTACGTAAATTTTAGGTCTCATGCAAAGAATATTTTAAGTGCACATAGCTGCCCTTGCCTTTCAGAATACACGCAGTATGCTACACTATGGCTGCATAGGTAGGCCAAGGGAACAGAATGATCCAGGCACATGCATATCACAAGTCCCAAATCTGTAGTTCCAGAAAAACTACAGTTAGCAGGTATGATGTTAGCAGCCCTCTTACATTTTAGCCAAATAATTTAGTGGCTAGGGCACTCCCTGGGAGCAGGAGAACTGGGTTCTAGCACCACCCTGCCTGCAGACCTCTCCTAGATGGGTTTTAAATTTGCATCTCTTACTTCCCAGCAAAGTGCTCTAACTACCAGGCCACAGGCTCTCAGCTGGAGCCCTGGCTTTTCTCCTACTGGAAGCCAGAAAGTGGCTCAGGAGGATGTGCACTGCAGGGAAGGCACAAGTCTAGGGCTCTAGCTTGCACCTCAGTGGGGCAGAAACTATTCCAGTACTGCTTATCCATCTTATCCAATTAATATCAAATGCAAGGTGCAGTAGGCCAGTTTCAAGATGTGGGCTAGAGAATGCTCAAGGTAATATCTAGTCCATGGCCTGGTTGTTAGAAGCGTTCTGCCCGGAAGCAAGAAACAAGTTCATATCTAGGTTACCGAGCTAAAAGATGAGAGCACCCTCCTCTTCACTTCCTGTAGGTACGTATGCAAGGTGATCCTATTCCACTACAGGTAGAAACAGAATCCAAAGCATACGTCACTGCCAAAATAGCTATTACACAACTACAGAAGTGCCATTTGGTATAGGAATGTGAAACTGGATTTAGCCAATAAGTGAGTAGACATCTCTTTAGGAAGGGAGTTATTCTATACACAGTAGAACCTGGATCATTCTTATGTTACAGTCTGCAACCCACTGGCCACGTCTACACAAGATGTTTACTGCAGAGCTGACTAATTAGCTCTGCAGTAAAGCATTACCATCTACACATGCAGCCATATTAGGTCACAATAGAATAAATTGCAGAGGTGGTTCAAGCGCCTACACTGAACACCTTCAAGAGCAAACTGGATGCTTATCTTGTTGGGATCCTATGACCCCAGCTGACTTCCTGCCCTTTGGGCAGGGGGCTGGACTCGATGATCTTCTGAGGTCCCTTCCAGCCCTAATGTCTATGAAATGCTGCCGCACAGCGGTCTAATTAAACACAAGTACTACCCTGTGGCAGCATTGTGCAAACAGTGACATGGCCAGCTGGGGCCAGCAGGCAGTCCCTGCGCTGAAGCGTCCTTGTGCCCCAGCTAGCCCCTCCACAGCATATGGCACCTGGTTGGAGCAGTCAAGGCTAGCAGGGGACTTGGGGATCAGCCTGTCACACCAGGGCTACTCCAACAGGGCTCCATCTGTTGCAGAGGAGATAGTTGGGGCATGAGGGTGCTTCAGTGCAGGGGCTGTCTGCCAGCTAGTCCAGCACTGAACCACCCTTGTGCCTTACCCAGCCCCCTCTGCAGCACATGCAGCCCCATCAAAGCAACCCTGGGCTGACAGGCTGACCTCCCCCACCCCCCTCCCTCCCCTCCAGGTCTTCTGCCAGTCTGGGCTGCTTCAATTAGATTCCACATGCAGTGCACAAATAAACTCCAGAGCTCAATGTTAAAGCAGAGTGCCCAGGAGCAAAAAACTCTGGAGCGATAAGCTCTGGAGTTTATTTGTGAGCATTAGTTGCATGTGTAGATGTGCCCACTGTGAATTAAGTACAAGCTGCTCACGTATCTGCTGCAGCTTTTTATTTACTTTGCTTCTCCACTCAGCTGGAGTACAGCCGTGGTTTAGTGCAGCTTTTTGTTACGTTTCTGTACAAGTCCCAGCTACTTTGCAATGGACAGGCGAACCTAACCCTGCAAAGCATCTAGACTCTTCTATATCAGTATTTTACTCGGACTACATGCAGAATCCCATCCTCTGTTTCCTTTACTATGCCATGTATTCCTTCCACTTCACACAGCTGCAGATGAAATCAGTCTTAAGTATTATCCAACCTTATCCTTGAAGTAGGAATACAAGAATTTCTTCCAATCCTCAGTTACAATGCTTTTATAGGCAAATTGCTGTATATAAGCCTTCAAGAAGCCAATGAAGACATCTAATGGTGGGGAAAAAAAAGTTTCCATGAACAAAACTAGCATTTGAAAACAAAATAAATGTGTTTAAAACATTCCCTGGATCATCACAGCTCTAACACTCCTACCCTACTAAAATAGAGTAAATACCCACCTGGTCCTCCAAGAAGTTGTTCAAGGTAAAAGAGCAAAGCAAAGCCTTTCTCATATGGAACAGAAGAATATGCAACATCAGTATCTACTTCGTTCAGATCAAGGACCAGTTTAGTGAAAGGGTTTTTCTGTCCAAGGGTATTTATCTGTAACAATATTATAAACAAACATGTTCACCAAGAGACACTCCAAAACCAACAGTGATTTGCAATCTTCTATCCAAAACCAAACCCACTGTGCTTTGGGGCGCTCTGCTCCATTTTTCATACTTGACTTACTTCAGGGAACTGACATGTTTAACAATTATAAGGCATCAAATGATCCTGATTTAAACTATTAGGATGCAAATGTTACATCTGCATGCTTCTACAGATTAACCCTGTTTCATTCACGGTTAAAATTACAGTGATTTAACTCACTTGTATGGCTATAGGAGCATGCAGAATACATCTTACCCACTGTAATGCTGCTCCCAACCAAAAGCTACCACTTTTCACCCCTTCAAAAGTTTTTTTTTTGTTTTTTTCTTAGGGCTGGAAGGGACCTCGGAAGATCATCGAGTCCAGCCCCCTGCCCGAAGGGCAGGAAGTCAGCTGGATCCCAGCAAGATAAGCATCCAGTTTTCTCTTGAAGGTGTTCACTGCAGATGCTTGAACCGCCTCTGGTGGCAGGCTATTCCAGACCTTGGGGGTTCGGACAGTAAAGAAATTCTTCCTTATGTCCAGCCTGAAACGGTCTTGCAGCAGTTTATAACTGTTTGACCTCATTATGCATTGGGGCGCTCTGGTGGTCACTCCTGATGGTCCCCCGAGCCTGCGCTTTTCCAGGCTAAAGAGCCCCATAGCTCTCAGCCTGTTGTCGTAAGGTCTGTTTTCCTGACCTCTGATCATGCGCGTGGCTCTTCTCTGCGCTCTCTCAAGCTTCTCCACATCCTTTTTGAATTGTGGGGCCCAAAACTGGACACAGTACTCCAGCTGCGGCCTCACCAAGGCCGAGTACAAGGGGAGAATGACATCCCGGGATTTGCTTGAGAAACATCTATGGATGCAAGCCAGCATTTTGGTCACTTTACTAGCCACAGCATCACACTGAAAGCTCATGTTCATCTTGTGGTCAATGATGACCCCCAAGTCTCTTTCTTCCGTAGTGCTAGCCAGTGTAGCACTGCCGAGCCTATAAGGATGCTTCAGGTTTTTCCTCCCAAGGTGGAGAACCTTGCATTTTTTAGTGTTAAACACCATCAGGTTCTCGTCCGCCCATTTGCTGAGCTTTTCTAGGTCAGCCTGGATCGCCCTCCTGTCTTCAGGGGTGGATGCTTTGCCCCAAAGTTTGGTGTCACTGGAGAACTTGGCCAGTCCGCTTCTGACTCCAATGTCCACATCATTAGTGAAGATTTTCCTATATAAGCTACAAGTGCCCAGGCAGTGCCCAAAAACTGCGAAGAGGCAGCCAAGGGGAACTGCCAGCCTGCAGGGGAGTATTAAACCAGGGTTGGAAGGATTTTGTTTTACAGCTGCGAGTCTGGTGTTTATACTTCGGTTAGATCTACCAGAGGAGCAAGTTGTGGATATAGAGACGGAGGTACCCATGTACAGAGGTGCTTTAGTGTGCTCCCCTTGTGGTAAGCACCATGAGGCTCAGCCCTAAGGCAGAGGGGCAGAGGCTATCGAGGTGCAGGTGGACCCCGCCAAAATGGGGGACTGCTGTCAGGGCAAGGCTGACGCCCAGAGACTGAGGTCTTGAACAGCAGGCCCAGGCAAATCATGTGACCATAGAGGAAAAAGGGGATGAGGCTGTGATAGCTGAGAACCCAACAAGTACCTCAGAAGTTTACGGGTATATCCCCTTAAAGTGGAAGTACTGTGAGAAGACAAAATGGCTCCACGGGTGGCTGGTCAGGGCAGACAAGAGCAATCTACCCCGTGAGGTGACTACTGACCTTCAAGGACCCTTCCCCATCATCAACAAAGGCATGGCAAGCCAGTGACTGGAAGTAAATGGGGGTTGGGAAGGAATGGGCAATGTGGGTGGATCCCCGTGGGTCCTACACATTGCCCCAACAGAACATAGAAACTCAGCCACAAATGGGGATAGTTTAAGGGCATTCATAATTTAGGGACACATGTTAAACAACTCAACTTCAATGACCCCTCTGTTTAAGCATGAAGATACGACAGAAATGATTTACCGTATTTTGCAGTTCTCTCCAACCACCTAGAGCTTGGAAATGCCTGAACTGTTCACCAAACAGCCGTCCACCAATCCTGCGTTCCAAGTACACAGTGTGTCCCTCATTTAGCCTAAGAATTTATCCAGAATATTAATATGTGTGCAATGCCAAAAAGCACTTCCTTGATTCTTTTATAGGCTACATTATAGCCATTAAAAAACTTCAGTATTATACCTACCAAAAATGATCCCAAGTTTTGTTTGTCACCAGGTTTCCTGTCCAGCTATGGGAGATTTCATGAGCAATAACCTGAAATGCAAATAACCGTATCAGAAGTAGATCACAGACTTCCCTGAGGAGTGTGCACAGTAAAATCCCCACAGAAAAAACAAATCATAATGTGATTAATTTAACTGATGAACATTTTCAAACGTACTTGTCTACAGAAATGCGGGAAACAAGGGGCTTCCCTGTTGTTTCTTTTTTCTATGCTGCCTGGAATTCCCTGAATGATCCTGAAGTTTTTCCCATTCTATAACTTTACACACAAAATGAGGGGGAATATTGATCAAAATACCAGGAAGAGTATTTTGAATACTGCTATGTAAGATTTAACTTGAAGTAACATAGCATGATATACTTACATTTGATAGAGATTTGTCCCCTGCCTAAAACAGAAAGACAATTTAGAATGTAGTTGCTAGATCAAGTTCAACTCAAAATTCATATACTAGAGACATATTTCACATGCAGATCTCTGCCTCTTATAAAAGTCAAGAACATCTTATGGGTCTTTCAGAAGATGTCCAAGACCTATGAATTTCTGGATTAATACTGGAATAAGTACTGAAACAATATATGTCACACTTACCAATAGAGTTGGAGTCACAAAAGTAAGACAAGGGTTCTCCATACCACCATAAGGAAAAGAAGGTGGTAAAACCAGCAAGTCGTATTGTTCCCACACATAAGGCCCTACCAAATCCTCTGCTATTTTCAACATGTCTTCAGTCTGAAATAAAAGTTCACATTGGTTTCTAGTAAGGCTTCTCTAATTACAAATAGTAAATAAAAACTATGAGCTATTAAGCCACACACAAGGCTCTCAAGGACATCTTAGATCACTTCACATACCAACAATTGCATGATTGTACTATATCACTTCTGTAGTAAGTTTGGCAGTTGCTTTGCATTCCATTAAGAGGACAAGGGAATAAATAAAAAAAGACTGAGAAAATGGAAAAAAAATGGACTGTTATTTTAATACTGTATAAAACAGCAGGACAATTAGCAAAGTCTATGTAACTGACCTCAGTAAATTCATAAGCTGATTTATCCACCAGCTCCTTTTCTGCCCACACCAATGTCCTTGGACCAATTTTCCTGTTGAAATACAGAATTTAGTTAGATGGTGATATCCAATGTTTCTGTGAGGACAATCTTGGGAAACTCAGCTTCCCTCTTTTTCACTGTTACTGTATATGTCAGAATGCAGGATAAGGGGAGAAGAGGAATGATCTGCTTAAGTAACAAGTATGAAGTTACAGACTTGAATTCTCTAGTCTCCAGAACAAGACTGAGAGGCAGGAGTCAATTCCAGCCCCATCACTTGTTCACGTTACTTTTTTCCCCTTATAGAAAGGTGGGAGCTTATTAGCATTCTCTTATGCTGTGGCTAGACTCAGACATTTTAATCTACCTGAAGACTTCAAGAATGACTAACCTACCCAGCAGTAGACTAAATAAGTATTATTTCTTTTGAGATTATATAAAGTAGAATCTTAATAGTATTTCACTAACCATTTGTCCAAGAGGGTTTTTTTAAAACTGAATGTGTCCAAATAATGTCAAGACTGAAGATTCCTAGATCTTTTTATAATGGATACCATTTCGTCAATAGATATCATATCCACTCACCTGCTTTCCAAAGCCCCAACAACTAAAGCAATCAAGTAGCTGGGTATTGGAACCTAAAAGAAATAAAAAGTATATTTAATAAACAGTTGTAAATCATCAAAACTATAAATCATCTACCTAATAAAAGGAAGACATTACATGAGCATAATTATACATACAATTGCTTCACAACTTTCCACTTCGCTTTGCATTAACTCATAGGCTGTGGTTTTGCTGCCGGATATGGCCACTATTGGTGATATTATAAAGCTGTCTATGCAACTGAGTTTTAGGGATGGCAGAATCCATATTCATTTTATATTGCAACCATTTCCCCATACACTATAAAAACAGCAGCAAATCTGGGAACGCTTGACATATGTTAAAAGAGCCACATATCCACTCCCATGGTTCTCTGTACATTGTCTGGTTCCATTTGTTTTTGAATCAGGACTTCAGGGGACCCAGCTGGGACAACAGACATCTATACGCCAAGCTCAATAATGCAAGAGATAATAGTGGGTTTATGAAAAGCCGAGTTGTAGATCATCTCATCCCGAGTTACAGCTCGAACAATAAGAGGAACCTAGCGTTTTGATGAGTACAAAAGCACCAGACTGAGTTTTCCTGTCCTTACTCAGGGTGAAGTTGCAAGTTACACTTAGAACATACGTTAAATTTAGAGTGTTGTGTGAGCAGTCTCAGGTTAACGGTTAATACCATTTCTTGCCTGCGCCACTCTGACTTCCCACTAGAGGGCTGTTGAGCTCTGGTGGAAGGGAGGGGCTGGGAATGATGTGTCCTGGGCTGCTGGAGGACTGCAAATTGCTTGTTATCTCTGTGAAACGCACCTAAGCTATTCTAACATGAGCTAAGTAGTACAGCCCAGAGTTAACCCCCACCTGAAGTGGCATAACTGAGAAGCTCAGAGAGCACTTAGCAAGAGGGAACAACCTTTAACAGGTGGACGCTTGCATTTCAAGTGCCTTTAGTCTAAGTGTAACGTGTACCTTCACCCTTAACACAATTAATAATGGAACTCAGCAATGTGAGTTGAACCTGACTATCTGGGAGAGTCCCAGTGATGTCTTGATGCACAACAAATCTGGAGGGGATTCTAATGATCATTTGTCAATGAAGACTTTACCAACCTATCAGTCCTTCAGAGCCACTGAGGTAGTTTCCTCAGCTTATGCAAGGATTTTTCAGTTCAACAGGGTGACTAATACACCAGAATTAAGCCCAGATTGATGCTGTCCTGGAATCACACATAAAAGGGCATACCTACACTCAACCAATGCTTGTTATTACAAGGAAAACTGGAGGCTTTAACCGTTGCTAAATCAAGAACTGCTGGGGTTTTGTTACTATTTTGCATTTAACAGGCGGGGATTTAAGATAAATCAGCTCACTATCCCAGGCATTGAGTAACCCCAACCCTCATAACCAGTTCCTCACATGTGCCAAAGTCCAGGACTGCATAGTTCAGGGTATAACAGAGCTGTTGCTTTGAAAGGAAATTTGGAGGAGAGCTCATGAAGTAAAGTGCTGCCATAAGCACCTCTAGCAAACACAGAAAACCCATTTGTACAACCCCATTCCAGTGAAATGAAGCAGCCCAACCATCTCGTAAGGCTCTCAGCTTCATAGGACAAAGTCAGCCTCCTTCCAGATCATAATATTATGCTAACACAACCCTCCTAGTCTCCTCTCCTCTCTTAGTTCTCCCCATGATATTCCTCTTCCCTCTAACTAACCATTCCAAAAAGCAGGAACGCTATCTCCTTCAGTTTCTTATGATGGGGGAAGGAAGGACCTCTTTCATGTGCCCCATATTCATAACCTGGAAGAGGACTGTACCTTTCAAACCATCTATGCATTGCTGGATACAAGAGCGCTAGGTGTTTTGGTATTTGTTCAGTATTGAATTCCTATTACATCTGTATTGCACTAGGACAGACAGGTGTTTTATTGCTGTTGTATGCTTTTAATCAAACTTATTTTTAAGTGATGCAGTTTCATTGGAACATGCCTTAAACCCAAAGGGTAGCACAGGTTTATTCCCCCAAAGCATTCTGTTTTGATTAAAATTAAGCTCTCTAGTTTTACTTGCTGGCTTTTTGAAACAAAAATCACAGAAATGTAGGGCCAGAAGGAACATCAAGAAATCACCTACTCCACCCCTTCAGCAGTGACTCAGGATAAACATATTTATATCATGCCCAACAAAAAAAGTTTATCACCCATTCTTGTAAATCTCCAAAGTAGATTCCATTACCTGCATTCACGGTCTGTTCTAGGGCTTAAAACAGTGGTCACCAACCCAGGGATCCCAATCTACAGGTAGATACTGGAGCCTCTTTTGGTAAATCCTGGGCTGAGGGGACAGCTGGGCATGCGCACATGGTCAATCTGTAGGGGAGGGAAGGGGCAGATGAAGGCCCCCGTGGTGAGTGACTGGCCATGTGGCCCAGGAGCTGGGAAAGGTACGTGAGGTCCCAGCCCGGGTAGGTGGTGGGAGGTTTGGAGCCCCAGGGGCTCCTCCAAGGGTGCAGAAGGGGTGGGGGGCTCCCTCCCATGTCTGTGGGGCCGGAGGCAGCAGAGGCTGTTGTCACTGTGCCTCGAGCCCCACTGCAAGCTGGCCACATGCGGATGCAGCTCAGTTCAGCAGCGAGGACTCACATGGGGGCAGACCAAGCCCAGCTGGGTCTGAGAAGATCTGGTTATTCAGGGGTGCATGGGGGGCCTCCCGCTACTGGGCGTAACTTGGCAGAGGCCTGTGCCCTCCCCACCTGTGCTCAGGTTGCAGCAGGCAGCCCGCAGCAGCACCCACCTCATCCCGTGCTCCACCCCCACGTGCCCCTGGACCATGGAGACTTTCAGACCTGGCTGGGCCAGAGCCTGATGCCACATTCCTCTGGCTGCTGGGCAGGTGCAGCTCAGCGCAGCTGTGGCCCAGAAGTGGGATCAGGCCCCGGCCCAGCCAGGTCTGGGACACTCTGAAGTTGAGGGGCGCATGGGGAAAAGGGGATGGTGCAGGGCAGGCCAGGCCAGGCCAGGGGGCAGCTGGGTGGGGCAGGGCGGGTATGCGGTAGATCCTGAGGTGCCCTTTAGTTCCAAAAAGTGATCTTCACTATAAAAAGTTTGGAGACCACTGGCTGAAAACAACCTTACAATTTGTAAGTTATATGTTTTGAAAATCCTAAGCCATTTTTGCTACAAATTAAGCTGTTTTCTTACCCTTCCTCCAGAGGACATGAACAAAACTTTATTATCATCTTTAAAAGCAGCTTTTAAAAATATATAAAAATTTATAAAATTACGTGCCTACAACCAGGCACAGTAGTCCTGATAATGCTGTACCAGTGCCAAATAGGGTGGGGAAAATTACTTCACATCCTGCATAAGAAATTACTCTTCATAGATACCAGAATAAGAACTGCTTTTTTTATTTTGTTTTGTTATTTTGCAGCACGTTAGCAACTAGCTTTCACTGAGTTTATTGGATTATCTACTAGACTTTTGTTCTTACCTTTTGACTGAAACGGTATATCTTCCTATTGACATCGTCTGGGTCAGGCATCTCTCCATCACGCTTAGCACTCATAAGAGCCACTAGTTCTTTAGGAACAGATACCTAACAAAGACAAAGGAAATATTCAAGTATGGGAAAGGTTAATTAGCACAACAAGTGATATTATTTTTATTAATAGTTAGCTACCCTCATGTAATAATGAATGCTGGAAACAAGGAGGGACCCCAGGTAGACTTATTTTATTTTTTTGTTAATTTTGCCCTAAGATTCAGGTTGCAATGAAAACGAGATGGGAAGAAATTAATGCTTCACCTCCCTAAGAAGATACTTTGTCAGGCAAAGCAGTTGCTTTTAAGAGATACAAATCTATTTCCTTCAAATTTTCAATTCACTGTCACAAGGTACTCATAGTTTTTACTGGTTCAAAAAGAAAAAAAATGACCACTCTATCCACAGCCAGCCAGCCTTACATGTTATTTAAGGGACACAATCAACTGAAAGCCATATAACATCGCTCAAGGATTCAAAAGTCAATTCTACTCCATATTAATATTTGTGGTTTCACAATGTGATTTTTCCAAGGCCTGAGTAACTCCCCCCTGAGGCCTTGATAAAAGTTAAGAAGTATGAAAGTCAGATTCAAGACAGAACACTTCATATGGAAAAGCAACACTGTGTATCATGGATCACAAAACCACATTTAGGAAAAGAAAAAACACAAGAAAACTTCTGCATGACCAATTTTACTCAGTGACTTTTAAGAGTCCCAAAACAAGGACGGAACAGAATTATATTTAAAAGGCCACCTCCATTAAAAGGCCAACTTTTGGGATGCTTATACCATGATTTGATGTAGATATGAAATATGCAAGTTGGTTTCCACCTTTACACAAAGTTATCCACACTTTTTTAACACACAGACTCAATTTTTGACATCAGGTATGAAATGAGTTTTCTGCTTCTGCAGCAGTCCCATGCCCTGTATCACAACTGTAAATAAGATACCTGCTAACACATATTCTTTCAGAGCCTGTCCTCCCACTGTACCTCAAGAAATAGACTCTCCCAACAAAGGAGGGTCCCATCTCTACTAGGCCTATAATGATATGAGGAGGGATGGTCAATAAAGACATCTCATTCTCTTAAAAGTTAGAAAAATGCCACAAAGGAAAGAAACAGCTTTCAGCTGTAGCAGGAAAAATCTGTAATTCCTTGTTCTTAAAATGGACCATATTTTGCAGTCTCTGTATATGAAATGTTTGCATAATAGAACTGCAGAGAGTGCTTACAGACTATTGCTATCTAGTTTATACACCTTAAAGATAACCATTAGGTTAAGTAAAAAGTCAAAAGCATTACATCTTAATTGCAGCGCAGATTGAAGAATTACTTTAGCAAGCCACTATCTGAGTAAGACTGAAAAGCATCAACATCTTGATCATCCAAAACCTGCCAATTACAAGAGACTTCCCCATTGTAGTTGCACTCTTTAATTCAACATATATTACTTGAGTTCCTCTACCTCTGCATAGTATGTCATTTTCACAGAAGGTGTATCCTGGCAGGGAAGGAGAGCTCTGCAATGGGCAGCCTAGAAAAAAAATGACCACACTAAATTAAAAATCACCAGCATTTTTGTGTGCTGATTTGTGATAAAGCACACATACACACCAAAGAAAAGTGTTATAACATCTACAGTAATGTGAATAAAGATGAGCCCACAGTTACCCTTTTTGGTACAGACTTGCTACAGGAAATTGGGAAATACAGGAAATAACGGTATGGAAAAAGATATTGATTTCAAGAGCTGAATTATGAAAGCAGTTTGGAGAGATAACAGCAGTTTTTACAACTGTTAAATCTCACAACCTCTGATAAATGCCTTCATTTGTAGAGCACTTCAACTTTGGCCTTTGATACACAATTATAAATTGTGGACTTTCATTTGCTATCTTTAAGACAACCAGCTTCTTACAGGGAAAGCAATACAGTGTTTTTTGTACTTCCTATTACTAAGGTATACAAAAAAAAATAGGAGTCCTCCTAACCTGACACTGACTGAAGAGAAATGGATGCTTCTTCCCAGATGTTTGTTCCGGAGTAAACCACTGGAGTGCTGAAGATTTTGGGGAGGTTTCAAAAGTAACTTCCACAATTACATCTTGCCCCCTATATGAGTTAAAAACATAATTAGGCATTTCTGACATACCCCATGCATCAGAGCTGAATTCAAAGGAAAATCCTGTTTGAAAATACTGTAATACCAAGTTTTGCAGAACTTCCTCAGAAAAACTGAAGATTTGGACAAGCTGTGTGTTAAAACTACTTTTTCCCTGTGCTTATGATACAAGTATACCAACAACTGCTAGGGTTTTTGGTTGTAGCCATGTTAATCTAAGGACATAGGCAGGCAAGGTTCTTTAAGCAGATGTGATATCTTTTCTTAGACCAAGTGAGTAGTTGGAAAAAAGTTCTTGGCAAACTTTTGGGCAGTCATCCTTCTTCAGGCAGAGGGAGTCTCTGCTCGTCATTCCTTGGAGTCTCAGATCAGCAGACTCCCTATGCCTGAAGAAGGGTGACTGCGCCCAGAAGCTTACCAAAAACTTTTTTCCAACTACTCAGTTGGGCTAATAAAAAGATATCGTATCTACTCAAAGAACTTTGCGTGCCAACAACTCCTAGATCTTTTTTCAAGTGTGAATAACCCCAAGATAATTATTCTTTTGCTGTCTTTATTAAATAGATATCCTTCTTTCCACAACCCTAAGAGTTAAAAAAACTGTATTATTTTTCTTGCAAGAGTCCTAGCAAAGTCTGTAACTTTCACATAATTGTTCGATGAACTACTATCTAAAACCTATTTACACTTCAGTAAGAAACCACAACAAGAAGCTGATAAAGCATGTTATATATACACACATGCCTTATTAAAAGAGGTGTTGTACATTTTGAAAGTCAAAATATTTTAAACTCATAAGTAAAATAGTGTCACATTTACTGAATCTATTTGAGGAAAAGCATGGTTATAAATTAAACTGGTACATAAACAAACAAGCACACAAGCAGGATTAAAGAAAAAACACAAAACGCCCCAATTTTATTCAACACACAGCATTTATCAACTCATTCCAAAAAGAGACAAAGAGCATAACATGAGATTCTGAATCCAAAGTACAATCTGAATATGCCAGCTGAAGGGGGAAAAAAAACATAGTTGTCAGCAGTATATTAAACAACTGATAACTGCCTTGTTATCTGAAAGGTAGCTCACATATGTGGCCCTCTCTTGGAATTAACAATACATCATTATCATAAAGTAGAACAACCTCTACTTAAAATCAGAGAAGCTGAACATCTCAATAAGTCAGCCAGGTACACATGTAGTTTATAAGTGTGTGCACTTTGCAATACCACTAACAACAAAATAAAACGAATCATTTTGAGGTGCACAAGTTAACTGCCAAATAAAACACATGTGCCTACAGATGTTATTCCCTCCAGTTTTGTTATCCTCACGTGCAGGGTGGTGTGTTAATACAGGCTTGTAAACTCCTTGGACCAAAACCTTTGTCTCCTCATTGGCAGATGAAGTACCTAACTGGAACGATAAAATAGCCAGGTCTCTTACAAAAAAAAAGGCTAGCAATAGAGGGGGAAACAAGCCTTAAGCCAGCTAAGTCCAGATAGTTCCTAGAGGGGTCTACTTATAGCAGGAAATCAAAACGATCCTAGAATACCCACTACTTTGTACTTCTCCCCATATCCATGGCACAGATACTGACATCTCAACTACAAGACACACGGGACTTATTTTAAAGCTCACCAATATTAATTTTGTTTAACAAGGAGTCAATATTGTGGAACACTTCTTTGACTCCCACTTAAACTACCCATAAAACTAGATAAGACAGCTAGTTCTGCAGTCCCTTGTACCCCTGCCAGCTGTGGAAGAAACCAACACTATGACTTCAGAAGTAATGACCAGTTTTGAAAATTTAACATCTTAAGAGTCAACATAACCATTTACACGTTATTCAAACATGGCCAGATTAGTATATGGAAGATGACTTTTAGTTTGGCTAGATGATAAATCAAACAGAGAAGGGTCTCAGTTGTCAAAGACACTGATAGTAGTTTGGTAATAATTTTTTTACTTAACGCTACATTTTAATCAGCTCCGCTGTCATCAAGATGCCAAAAACTGAAGTTCAGATTCTTAGAGCTTTGCATTTCTGCAGCTGTAGTTGATAAGCTTAACTTGCATACTCTGTACAAACATTTTCAGCCGACTACAAATGGAAATGAGGAGTTTGCCAGGAATGCAAGATCAGTCCCTATAAAAGCAAGGAATATGAAGATCACAGCTCTCTGTACTGCTTTACTGAGGTTGGCCAGAGGTCCTGAGCAATCCCTACTTATCAAGTGCGCAAGAGAAGCCTACAGAATCAAGAGTCAGAATTTAGATCTTGACAGAGACACTTTTCATTCCACCTACCTATTAAAAAAGAAGTTTAACAGCACAATTCTGAACAAAAGCAAACTTAAAAAAACCCCAGCATGTCAGAAATTAGAGACAGTTATAAAGCACATAGCACAGTAAGAATAAGAATGCAATCACCTGTAAGCACAGAATATTGTAAAAAGCATTATGCTTTCAATAAATAGTTTGGTAGGTCTCTTTTGCAGAATGTAGGTACCTGGTTTGTATGACTTAACCAGAGGAGAATACAAACACATATATATGGATACCTTCTTAGTTCAAAAGGAAGAGTAATTTCCAGTGGTGACCCTTTGAAACTGTGCCTTTCTCCAAGAACAAATTTTGCCTCCTCTCCATTAACGGTCACTTTATGTATCTGAAGATCTTTTGTATCCAACACCTGTAACCAAACAAGTGTTATGTAGTGACTGCAAAACGTTTAAGCAACACTTTAAATTCATGACTGGAAATGTAACTGAAGAAATAGCAGCTGATCTTTAAAGTGTCTCTGCCCATGTCAAACATCTGTTATTTAATTAAGTTACATCCAGGACTCTCTGGAAGTCAGTGGCACCTTCATTTAGCTACATGAAGGCGGTCAGAGATACGGCCCCTGGTGCTGAATGTGGGTCTTGGATGGGACCCACGCCCTCCTGTGGTGTACGCTGGACCTGCCCTACGTACTGCACAGGGAGCACGGGACCAGTCTGGTCTGTAGTGTGGGCAGCGATGGGAGCAGTCCAGCACCGCGCTGAACCAGCCTGGCAGGCTGAACCCAGCAGGCAGGGCCTGAGTGCAGGCCTGACCTGGCCGGACCACTGCCCAGCGCTGCCCCCTCAGCACAGCCTGCAGTCTGACACGCCCCACCCACCACGAACGTACTGGAAAGACAAACAGCCAAGGAGCAACATTTCAGCCAGGCAATACAAGGGTGGATCAAGAATCACTCACACACACACACACACACACGGATCTCACACGCAGGTCACATACACACGGGCCACAGACATACACACACGGATCTCTCACACAGGTCACACACACACACACACACACACACACACACACACACACACGTGCAGATCTCACACACGCGCGCGCAGGGGCGGCGCGGGCGCTACCAGGCAGCGCAGCCCGTCGCGCTGGCCGCGCAGGGTAAGGGCGGCATCCCCGCGCAGGGCCCGGGCGGCGAAGTCGACGCGGCAGCGCAGGCGTAGGTGCTGGGCGCGGCAGGCGTCGGGCGAGGCGAAGGCGCTCGTGTCACGCTCTGCCATGACTCCGGCTCCTACTGCCCCGAGCCCCCGGGCTGAGCCGGGCCGTGGCCCGCGCGCGGCCCCATGGGAAGGGGAGTTCGGCGCCCGCATCCGCAGCCCGAGAAAGGGGCGGTACGAACTACAGCGCCCAGGGGGCATTGCGAGAACTTGAGCAAAGGCTGCTGGGATACACCATTCAGCAAGCTGCTCTCACCACCGCGGATTGGCAGAGCTCTTGAGGGCTGGCAGCAAAAAGTTGCTCATGTCACTCCTCGTTAGTATAGTGGTAAGTATCCCCGCCTGTCACGCGGGAGACCGGGGTTCGATTCCCCGACGGGGAGGCGCATTATTTTTTTTTTTTCTCCTTTTCTTCTTGTGTCTGCTCCAGAGTACCTGGAAGGCAGCTCAGGTCCCGCACCCTGCCTGCCCTCTCCCATGCGGCAGCGGATCGCAAAGCTGCTTCTTGGGCAGAGTCCTTAGTCACCAGAGCAGACAGCTGAGAGAGACCCGGCTTGCCCTTAGACCCAAAACTGGAAACGTGCAGCAGCATTCAAGCTAGTCACTGCCACCAAAGTGCCTTGAAATACATATCCAACCTATAGCCCCCCCCCCCCCGACAAACAGGTTTCTACTTATACTAACTGCTGTGCTAAGTCTGCAGGACACACCCCATGATATTCACCTGTATGATCAGCACCAATCCTGGTTTTCTCTGATTTAAAAACTCCCCAATTTGGGGTTTTAAAAAAAGGAACCCTAAATCCACATTTTTCCAAGTGAAAAATGAAATGAAAGTGAAACATATGTGTGTGAAAGTGAACATATGTGTGTGTCTCCCACACACACACACACACACACACACACACACACACACAAATACATACACATACGTATATATATATATAGTTACCCCAACTTCTGGTTAAAAAGTAACCCCAAATCCACATTTTGCTGTGATTTAAATGAAACACTATATATATATATGTACACACACACACACACATATAGATATAGATATATATAGGTTTTATTTAAATCACAGATAAATGTGGATTTGACGTTACTTTTTAACCAAAAATTGGGGATTTTTTTCAATCCAAGAAAACCAGAATCCCTGATGATCAACATGATCCATGCTGTGCTCAAATAGGGACTTTTCTGCAAAATTTAATTGCAGCCATCTTTTAGCTGCATCCCTAACCATGTCCTACCTATTTTATTTTATTTTATTTTATTTTATTTTATAGAGGTACCTGAAAATAGCTGCATTTGTAAACCTCTCTGTGTCCTAATATGTTTCCTAAAAATATAGGACAAACTGGCACCTGCAGGATTAAGTGAGCACAGAATAAGATTATTACAGTACATGTGTGTTTTTGAGCTATGGACTTTGACATTGAATGAGTCTGGACTTCAACATTGACTTCAACACTGAATGAGCCTGGATGCACACACAAGGTAGTTAATCTTGCAGCTGCAGGATTTTACAGGCTAATCAGGTTAATCAGCCGATTAACTGGGAGAACATATGGGGAAAATATTTTCATATCTACATTAACTCAAACAGCTGAATTGGGTTTAATTAAACTTTCCGAAAACATTCATTTTTTGCCTGAAACCAAGAATGGAAAAATTCACCCCAAAAGGAATCTGAGACACAATTACAAGCTACTGAGTAAAGGAACATTTACTGAGCAAAGGAAATTGGGCCTCAACTTTAATTATAGAAGTCAGAACTCATATTTTTATGGCTGTTAACCAAACCCTTAGTAATAGGAACATATTGCTTTTATTCTAAGAGCAAGAGGACTAGTCAGTGTGACTAGCATCTAGCCACACCCAGTCCAAATTGTTCCTGCTACATATTTAGTTAGTTGGCTATGTTTAATTTACAATGTAAAAACAGCACCTAAATTAGACTCTAGGGAGGAAGCATTTGAAAACCTTCACTGGCATTAAGTATAGACTTGGAGTGAGTCATGGAACGCTCTGCTAAATGTGCACCTAGTCACAGGCACAAATTCTTCATGTATTGATGCCATGGAAAGGTAGGTGACCAGACAGATACTTAGGAGACCAGGCTACAGGACCTGGGTGAAAGCTGGGGAAAACTCAGAAATGACAGAAAGGTGGCATTGCTGGGTATTCACTTATTGTACACTAGTGAACAGTGCATTGTACAACCGTTTCAATTCTAGCATCCTGTTCTCACTCACTTACACATTTCTGAAACCTTTTCTAAATGAATTTTTCCATGCTTTCTCCCTCAACATGACTTCTTATAATTTTCAGCTAAACACATTCAGGTATTTTGAGCAGGAGGAAATCAAGAAAATGTTTTCTCGTAAGATGCTTGTAACCTTTTATGGAGGGATCAGGGGATGTAGGGTAGTATGTAGCTTTACTTTTGTAGACTTTGTAGTCTAATCTGGCCCTCTCTACAAAATGCATTTGGCACTCCAGTCTTCAATGTTCAAAGAAATGGCATTAAGATAATGTGTAAAGATAAGCATTCAAGTTAAGAAATGGCCCAGTAAAGTTGCACAACATTGCTTAGGTGTGTCATACTGTAAGAGGGAAATTTATCCCCATGCACTCTGCCCTAGTGTCAGGGTTGGTCTCTATAAACAGTAATCAGCAGGCATTGCCTTTTGCCACCAGAGGTTTTACTGTGCACACTTTCAATGCAAGGTGCAGAATTCAGCCTCTGTCTCCTGAATTAGACCAGCTCCACAAAAGGCAGGTCCTCAGCCAGGGATCCACCAGCAAAAAAAGCAAAAAGTAGATGCTGTATTACTGGTCCCACACTGCCCTTGTTTCTGCAAGATGGTCTGCTCAAATGAAAATTCTTAACTCCACAGCCCACAAGTCAGTGGGCAAAAGGCAGCTGCCTAGCACAGGGGTTGATGACATGACAGCCTGCAGGTCAATATGGCCTACTGAGCTGGAGGGCTTACCAGAGCCAGGCAGCTGGGAGCTATACCTGCAAGACTGCTGCTTTTCCCTCCCCTGCTGGCTCCAGTCTAATGCAGGCTGGGTGATTTTGGAGGCTTTGCCTGTGCCAGTGCTTTGGCCAAGTAGCTAGGAGCTCTAGCCACACCACTGCTGCTTCTGCCAGCCCCCTGCTGTGGAACCAGCACAGCTTCCAGTCTGCCTGGTGCTGCACTGGGGAGAGGTATCTGCAAACTGCATCCACAGCACCCCTGCTTCCTTCCCCATCCCACTGTGGCTACAGTTTGGGTGCAACATCCAGCTGGTGGGAAGCTGCTCTGGGGCAAGGCAGGGGTGGGGGCTTGGGAGAAGCAGCAGCAGCATAAATCCAATTACCAGCTGGAAGCTGCGCCCATGCAACAGCTGAGGGAGTGGGGGGAAGCACTGCTAACATGAGTGCAGCTCCCAGTTACCTGCCCCAATGCAGACATAAGGAAAACCTTCCAGCCATCAAAGCACCACTGAAGCTAACTGGCCCACACTGGACTGGAGCCAGGTTATTCCAGCATGCAGTTTGTAAAGGGTTGCAGGCCCCTCCCCTAGCACGTTTGGAAATGCCTTTTCCTGTACGCACATCTCAGCAAAACAAGAGCATATCAGCTAAATCTCTTTTTCCTCTCTGGATGTGAAAAGAGATGCGGCCTAGCTGCAGGTCACCTGCAGAAACAGGGAGTGCAAGACCTGAACTAAATTGCTAGACAAAGATGAAGAATCTGTAGCAGGCCAAACAGGGGGTGAGGAAAACCAACAACCCGTGGGGCCACCTTACAGGCCCGGCAATTTCACACTGCACTTTCTGCCATACTTGGTAGAAACCCTACAACCATAAGAGTGACTTGATAACTCAATCACCTGAAAGAGGGGACTTAGGCAGTACACAGCAATGAGGATACAAACTCCACTGAGAGCCAGGAGCAAAATATATGGCCACAAGAGCCATAAGCAGGCAAACCCTAACAAGCCCCACAAGGTGGGGAAAGGAGCCCCAAAAGGAATATTTCTGAATTACAGCATGATTTTTTTTAAATAAACATTTTCTTTTTCCTTTGCAGTTCCCTTTCATCCTGCATCTGCTTCCCTCTTTTGACGTAACACAACACTCATTCACGTGGTTAAAAAAAGGAACTGATCTTGTTTAGTAGCCACTTTATTTTAAAATGACATAGCTGCAAAGAAAGAAAGAAAGAAAATCTAGTCACTATGAACAGATATATCCTTATATGAGTACACAAGCATAAAATAGAACGTATATAGGCAAATAAAGGTCCCCTGCTAGCAATCAAGTGCCTGTTCAGTACAAGTTCCTGCTCTAAGAGTAAACTATCTCCCTACACAAACAAGCATGAAAGGGAGTGGTTTGATTTAGACGTCTAGTGTTTCCAGTCCTAAACAAATCACTCTTGCTTATGCTCACCTAGAAATAGAGAAAAGAGGCTGGAGGTGTTCTTTGCTCAATGGGTTCATTTTCCTTCAGTTGGCAGTGTTAGGTGACAGGGTCAAGCTTTCCTCCTTTGCAGAGCATTAAGGAAAGGAGACCTGATCAAGGAAAAGGGAGCCATTAACACCCACTGGAAGAGCTTCTCAGTTGAGGCTGTTGTTGATGAAAGTACTCTCAACTCCGTCCCACAACACCCAGTCAAAGATGATCTCAGAATTACTCCAACCCGTGACAAGGTGAGGAAAGCCATCAAGGAGATGCAGAACAACAAGGCATCAGGAGCTGATGGAATCTCCACTGAAATCCTCAAGTCAGTGGAAGAGGAGCTCACATCACAACTCCATGCCCTCATTTTAAGGATTTGGAATAATGAGGACATGATCCCCAATGAACTCAAGGATGCCATAATTGTGAAAATCATCAGATCAGGGGACAAGTTTGACAGGGGAAATTACAGAGGGGATCGCCTTACTGTCTACCATAGGAAAGATCATTATGAGAACCCTCCTGAACCACAGATGCACCTTCCACTTGTTGAAGAACTTCTCTCACAATCTCAGTGTGGGTTTTGGACATTAAGAGACACAACTGACATGATCTTCACTGCTTGCCAGCTGCAGGGAAAATGCCAGGAGCAATATAAATCTCTCTAAAAGTTCTTCTTTGATATCACAAAAGCCTTCAACTCTGTCAACCAAGAAGTGCTGAGGAGGATCCTTCTAAGTATGGATGTCCATCAAAATTCATCAGCATTCTTTGCCTGGTCCATGACAGTATGCAAGAGGCAGTTCTCAATAACAGATCTATAACAAATCCTTTTGAGGTGAAGACAGGAGTTAAGCAAGGCTCCAACACTCCTCTCGATATTTCTTACTGCAGTGCTACATCTGACAACCAACCAGCTTCCAGTTGGAGTGGAGATAAATTACCGAATGGATGGTAAACTGTTTAATCTCGGCTGGAGCTGACTCAGAGCCAAAACTAAGACCATCCTGACCTTATTCATTGAGCTCCAGTATGCTGATGATGCTGTAGTCTGTGCTCACTCAGAAGCAGACCTTAAAGCAATTATCAATGTCTTTACCGAAGCATACAAGAAAATGAGACTGACTCTTAACATTCAGAGGATTAATGTCCTCCATCAATAAGCTCTTAATGAGCAGTCCCTAGCTCCAGTAATTCAGATTCACAGTGAAACTCTGGAGAACATTATTCCTGTATCTTGGAAGCCATCTCTCACAGAAGACTGACATTGATGAAGAAATCCAACATCACCGCAAACGTGCAAATGCAGTCTTCAGATACCTAAGGAAACGGGCGTTTGAAGATTGTGACATCAGATCTGAAACTAAGCTCATGGTTTATCAAGCAGTTATGATCCCCACCTTACTACCTGGAACTGAGACATAGACAATGTACAGGAGACACCTCAAGTCACTGGAGAAGTAACAATCAACACTGCCTGTGGAAGATCTTTTGAATCTGGTGGGAAAATAGATGCACCAACATTACAATACAAGCAAACACCACCAATATAAAGGCAATGATCATTCAACATCAACTTTGCTGGGCTGGCTGCGTCATCTGGATATCCCACTTCAGACTCCCAAAGCAAGTTTTATTCTCCCAACTTAGTCAAGACATACACTCAAGAGGAGTGCTTCAAGGGAAAGGGCATACACTCAAGAGCATACTGGAGCTCAAAGGAAGTTCTCAAAGCCAACTTGAAAAAATGCAACATTGACATCAACTCATGAGAGACTATCGCCCGGGACTGAGGAAGAGTCTGCTTCAAGGATCTCAATATTTTGAAACCTTACGGCAATAACAGGAGAGAGAAAAGCGGGAGTGGTAGAAACAACATGTCATAGACCAAATCAAGAATCCAGAGCCACCCACCCCACACAGAACCATGCACCCGAGTTGCAACAAAGTCTGTCATTCTTGGATCAGCCTCATCAGCCATCTTCAGACCCACAGAGAAGACAATCATGACAGATGCGCATCCTCAACTGCGAGGGATTGCAAAAGAAGAAGAAGATTGTGTGGATTAACATATAAATGTCCCTGTAGTTGTCTTGAACCATTGCAAGGAAATTTTCTGGCAGGCCTTTTGCTTCCCCCTGCAAAACAAGACCTTCTTATACCACTGGCACCTTTATAAAGAGCCTAGAAGCCTGTAAGCCAAGGCAACTGAGCTGCCTGAAGCATTCACGTTCTCTAGGCCACGAATACACAATAGATGGTCCATCAGCTAGATTTGCCCTGCCAACTGATTTAATGCAGGCTGTGAACCAAGGATGTTGGTGGCAATTTGCTGGTTGGGGAAGCAGCATCTGGGTCAGAAGTGCAATGGCAACAGGGGAGCAGTAGCCAAGGTGGCAGCACCACAGTGGCAATTTGGCACTGGTGTGTTTGGGTGGACCAGGGTGAGAGTGGTTAGTCCAAGGGGATGTGCTAGAACAGGGGTTCAATGGAGAGTGCTGAGGTCAAGCCAGATGTCAATCTGACTCTGAGGTATCAAGCTAGCGGTCACAATGAAATCAGCGTCAAGCCAAGTCATTAGTTGCATTGGGATATTACCAGTCCTAGATTGCCAACCCTGCTCTAAGGCTCCTCCCCCAGAATAATACCATCACATGTACCACTTAAAAGCAACTATGAGATCTGTCTTGTGCTGACCCTCTACCCAGGGCTAAATTCTACCAGAGGCATAAAAGAGAGAGTCATAATCCCCACTCAACACCTCTTGAATGAATTTTCCTGTAGTAGGCAGAGTAGATTTCAGCTCTAGTGCAGTTCTGAATGAAGAGTCAGTGGGACATAGCTGTTACACTGCTCCCACTCTGATTATTTTCTCAAAGCCCAACTATGTCATCCAGGAACCACTTATACACATAGTGGCCCATATCTTTTTTGGCTGTTTTAGTTGGCTCACAATGCTTACCACCATGTGCATGTTTTATTGCCCTTAATTTTTAAAAAGTTCAAGCTGAGCAGACACAGTACTAGCAGCCAACACTGTATGAACAAGGAACTCACCTTTGTGTGTTTTGGAACACAAAGACAACTTAAATGGAATGAGGGAGGAGAGGGGTAAAAGAGGCCAGGGTGTTAAGTTACTGTTCCTAAGCCTAGTTACACATGTGGAGTGACTTGCAGAGACTTGTAGCCACTAGAGAAGAGTAGAAGGCAGTACTAAGAGGACAATAATAAGGGTTGGAGAGCCACCGCAGAGGTGGCAGATTACAATCTGTGTTATAGCTCTGTGTGTGTGTGTCTATCTCCCTCACACTACAGTTCAGTCTCGGAGTGGAGTTACAGGTGTGTAGTCAAAGATATATCTACTCTGTGTGGGGCAAGTTAGTACAGTTCCCAAATAACAACAGCATCAAACCTACAAAAGTGCTGAATGAGTAGGGATGCATTTCTTATGGAGATGTGTAGAAATAAACGCAGCACTGTCCAATCTGAGCATAGTCTCCTGAAAAAGTGTAAAGAGCTGAACGTCTTCCTGCCATTGCTGATGTACTTCCCCATTCAAAGGCTATGCAAATAGGGATACCCCTTCAGATTTACCCCCGGCCCTCCATATCAACACCCTTTTTGGGACCTTGTTAATTTACAGAGCTGGCAGCTTGAACCTTTCATTCCTCACTGTCTAATTGCCTGTAACTCCCATCATGGTAGTACATCTTGTAGTCAACCTAGCAAAAGTTTAAATTTGCTGATCACCAACATCATGCTCCATTTCTTCTGTCATTATTAGCTACAAGACCTAGCAGATAGCCTTATTGAGTATTTGAGTTGCATCATCTTGCATGTAGGTGTCATTAAGATGATTGGCCTGCTGTTGAGGAATTACGGTACTAGAGAATGGGTGTTTACAACCCACTGAGGAAAACTTTGGGCTTTCTGAATTGTTTATGCTCCACTTCAACCCTATCATGGCCATAGTGGTAATTTACCATAACTGAAGTTTGCAGTTCCTCACCCAGATCCCTTGCATGAATTTCTGGAGATATAGACAATAAGCAAAACTACTAAATAAGCAAAACTACTTTCTAAAACTACTAAATTCAGTATTGTCCATAGAGCTATTTTTAATTTAATAGCATAATTCACATTCATTAGATCACTGAACCCAGTTACATAGGCTACTATACTAAAGATTAGAGCTATAACAGGCATTATATTCTGTCTCAGGTACTTTAACAAGAGCTGGTATTAAACATGCTGACAATATCATGTTTGTCACTAACTGTTTTGCAGCTGCCTGGTAAACTGACAGTTTAGGAAAAAAAAATCTAATCTACCCAAATTTTGCTCCATGGACTCATTCTAAGTGTCTTGCTTGATAGGTAGACATCAAGGCCACCAGAGCAGATAGGAATGCTTCCACCTTCTCAGGATGTATAGAGATGGTTTATATGGGTTGTTGCCTAAATCAGCTACTTTAAAACTACTGTCTTGTTTACCATATAAATAAAGGAAGCATGTAGTATATCATCATGCTAACACATTTCAGCCTATCATACGTAACATCTGTATCCACATCTGCTTTTGTCAACTATTAGTTTCACAAGATAGTTGCAATGAAGATAAATTAGCAAAAAAACCCCCACACATTTGCCAAAGACCTGCCAAGGAATCGGTTGGGCCTTTGGATGATCAGGATATAAAAGGAGCACTAAAGGATGACAGGGCCATTTCCAAGCAACTAAATTAATTGTTTGCATTTCTCTTCACCCTGGAAGATGTTAGGGAGATTTCCTCACTGATCCACTCCTCTCTAGGGACAAGTTAGCGGAGCTGACTAGTGAGGTTTCAGTAGATGAGGTTGTAAAGGAAATTGATAAACTAAACAGTAGCAAACCACCTGCTACTGTTGATGGCATTCACCCTAGGGTCCTGAAGGAGCTCAGCTTGGAAACTGCCAAACTCCTAACTGCAGTATGTAACAAATCAGGAAAATCCTCATTACCAGAGGACTGAAAGGTTGCCAGTGTGACATCAATATTTTACAATGGCTTTCAAGGGGACCCAGGGAACCACAGGTTGATGAGTCTAATTTCTTTTCCTGCAAAACTGGTAGAAACAATACTAAAAAAAAAAATATTCAGCACATGGATGAACATGACTTGCTGGAGAGGAATCAGTATAGTTTTATCACAGGGAAATCGTATCTCACAACCTAGCTATTTAAGCATGTTACTAAGTAAGAAGATCAGGGTGATCTGCTTGTTATATCATATTTGGGCTTCCAAAAAGCCTTTGACAAGGTCTCCCATTAAAGACTCTTAATGAAATCAGGAAGTCATGTGATTACAGGGAAGGACCACTCATGGATTAGAATTTGGTTTAAGGATAGAAAACAAAAAGGAGTATAAATGGTCAATTTTCAGGATGGAAAAAAGTCAATAGTGGGGTCCCCCAGGGATCTGTGTTGGAACAAGTGGTATTTAACATATTCAGAAATTATCTGGAAAAAGGGATGAGTAGTTAGGTGGGAAAAGTTGCATATGACCCTGTAACAGGGCACTGGGGCATGCCTAGGGTGACCACTCATCCCTAATTGGGTGGGACAGTCCCAGAGTGGGAACCCCAAGTCCCAGTCTTGAGCAGCATTTGTCCCAGAGTCTCAGCATCATGCAGAGATGGCAGGCTTCCCTTGCAGGCTGGCAGTGCTCCAGCCTGCAAGGAACTGCTGGGAATGGACTGCAGGGGGCGCCACATGCATGTGCATGCCCAACACATGCACATGGCTGGAAACACAGGTAGCCTGGAGAGCAGCTCCTTGCAGGTAAGTCTATGAGGGGTGGGGGCACATGGGAGGTTGGAGTGACCAGATTTGCAGGTGGGGCGGGGGCAGACATAGTCTGGGTCTGAGCTGGTTGAGCAGTCTTGCTTTAGTCGCTGTGAAGTAGGGAGCTCCTTGCAACAGAGTATCAGGACTTGTGAACTGACAGTGGAGCTGAATAAGAAACTTTGCAGGTTGGGAAAGCAAGGGAAGGTACCTGGGGGAGAAAGGGGCTCAGTTATATGGGCAGCTGGCCCTGGTTTATGTTAAGCCCAGAGGGGGTTTGAGTGCCTGCCAGAGGGCAGGTGCTTGTTATTAAACTGTGCTAGAAGTTTTGCCTAGAGCCCTGTAAGGGCAGGCTAAGCCTGCTCAGAGGGCCAGCAGCCCAAGAGTGGCTAAGAGCAGGGCCCACCAGAGGGTGCAAGGGCCTACGGTGAGGATCTGGAGATCCACAAGCTCAAGACTTAGGGAGGGCTGGGAATGTGATTGGAGGATCCAGAAATACAAAGTGGGCTGAGAGAGAGCAAGATCAAGGAAGGTCTAAAGACAGAGAGAGATCAAGCAGACAGAAATGACAATTTTTGCCTGGTCTGGCCAGAGAAATTGGTTTATAGCCATGACCAAACACAAGTGAATGGCTGCAGGCTGCTTCAAAAATGGCTGATCAGGTGAAAATCTGAACCCTCATTGCATGAGGGGTCAGATGAAGATGTTTCAAAATAGAGTGTTTTTTTGTAATTTCTACTTGCCTGCCAGTCTTGAGCTGCTTTCAGAATGGGGTATTGGGGGGGGGGGGGGTGAAGGGTATGGGGGGTTTTTCAGTCCCCACTGGAGGATAGGGTAGGTATATTGGAGTCCCTCCTGGGTGGGGGGGCTCCAATTCACCGACCCCGTCCCACTCTCCAGCGCCAGATGGGGAACCCCTAGAATGGACTCCCTCTGCTCCCTTTCCACCCTCCCATTCTGAAAACTTTGCAGCCTTGCAGGGAGGAGGGGTCATTGCTAGGGGAAACCATCTGCAGGGTCACAGCCAGAAGCTAGATTCCCCTCCCCCCTGGAACCAAAAGTGAACGTGTTTGGTCCAGAGGATCGTTGTACTTCTATCTGCACCCAGAGTGTCTGAGTGTGGGACCAGGAGGGTCAGGAGCTAGGGATAGGCTGACAATTGGACCAAAGGGTCCACAGGCCCAGAGAAGGGGTAAGAGCCGGGCTAGGGTCCATGAGTCTAAGAGGGGCTGTGCATGGGATCTAGGATCTGGGAAAGCCCAGAGAGAGGGGTTGTGCATGGTACCAAGGGTCTGGGTGGACCAAGAGCAGGCTAAGTGTATGAAGATAATAGGGCTGTACAAAGCTTCAGTCCCTGATTCGATTTGGCCCGATTTGGTGGCTGAATCTCCTAATCCAAATCGAATCAGAGGACCCTTTAATCTCTCCGAATTGAATTGGAACTCTCTGAATCGATTCACAGAAATTTGGAAAGATTTGGTGATTCAGACATAGACATAGCTTTAAATGTTTTTTCTACATACCTCGAAGTAGCAGGCGGCTTGTGAATGCTGCAGTGCTGGGGCACGTGGAGTGTCCCACACAAGCACAGAGGGCTCCCTAGCACACTTGGCAGCAGGCCCCGAAGTGGACCTAAGCACTTCCAGTCCACTTCTGAGTCTGCTGGGGAGCACGCAGGCCTCTGTGCCCCTCCTGGCTTGGTGACTGGTGCTTCCTGGGCCTGGGGGGGACACCCAGGGTCTCCCATTGGGCCAGGGGGGTGCAGGGAGGGGCCCCCCATGTGCTCCCCAGTGGACCTGGAAGTGGACCAGAAGTACTTCCAGTCCACTTCTGGGTTCACCGCTGAACACATGGAGGCCCCACCACACTCCTGTGGGATGCTCCATCCGCCCCAGGATCACAGCGATCATGAGCCGTGCTGGTACCTCGAGGTATGTAGAAAAAACATTTAGAGCTGTGTCTACATCCAAATCGCTGATTCTCCAAATCAGCATTGAATCTTCAGATTTGGATTTGGCCAAATTGAATCAGGGACAGTGATCCAAATCAACGAATTGAATTGCTGTCCCTGATTGGGGCAAATCTGAATCAAATAGGGCCCACGTCACACACCCGTAGAAGGTAATATCATTAGAGTAACACCTGTGAGTCTTGGGGCATGGTGTAGGGGAGGAATGGAGCCATGTAATTTTCTCTTACAGCTACAGGTGCCCTGCATGGGCAGTGACAGGCCAATAGGTACAGACTGGAGCTGGGGGGAGGCTGTATCTAGACTACTGGGATCCAAGAGAGAACTGGTGTAGAAATTGTCAGGATTAAGGCTCACTCTAAGGCCCATGGGCAGCCTCCCTTAAAATCATAGAATCATAGAAAGTTAGGGTTGGAAGGGACCTCAGGAGATCATCTACAAGGGCACACTGCTGACTCATTTCAGCTTATTGTCCACTGTAACCCCCAGGTCCTTTTCTGCAGAGCTCCTGCCCCCAGCCAGTTAGCCCCCAGCTTGTACTGGTGCATGGGATTGTTCCATCCTTACTCACCTTTAAACAAGAACAAGACATGGCGGGCAAGCAATCGAGGGAGGACACTATTAGTCAGAGCCAGGCAGGAGCTGCAAGGCCACCAGGGGTTGTCACAGCTGGGGATTTTTAGCTACACAAACAGCGCCAGCAATTCACCCCTTTCTCTCTGTAGCAACTGCTCTGGGAATCAAGGGTGGGGACGGGTTGGAGGGGCTGCTGCTTTTCTTTCTTTCCTTGCCTTGCTGCATCTGCTTGTTGTTTTTTTTTTTACTTTTTATTATGAACCTGGTCTAAGGTTTGCACTTCTTCCCCACTAAAGGCCAAATATGTATTCTGTTTGCTACTGATCTAAACTACACTGCTTGCAAAAACTGCATAACTTGGGTCAATTCTGCCTCAGGCTTTTTGATTGTCTGTACCTAGCCATAATCAGGAATGAGGGCAGAGGTGTATGAGGAAACATGGGGTGCAATTTGTCACATGTTTGGACCCCTGAAGCACTGTACAGCCATGCCCTTACAGAAGTGCACAGCTTCACAGGCCCAATCCCGTGACAATCGTGAGGGTTCAGATGAAGGCGCTCCAAAGCACAGTACCTTCATTAACTTGTGTCTGCATATGCCAGGAGCAGGGCTGGGCTGGCACAGCCCAATCCTGCTCCCAGCACTGTTTTCAGAATGGGAGGAGGGAGCTTATTCTCGGGAATGCCCAGCTGGCACTGAAGGGTAGGGTGGGTGGATTGGAGCCCACCTGAGATGGGGGGGCTCCAATTCAGCCTCTCCCCCACTCCAGTGCAGGCTGGGGAAACCCCAGAATGGATATCCCCCTCCCCTGCCTTCCCTTCTTTTCTTGAGACAGCACAAGGGTGGGGGGGGGAGGGAGCTAACGTGTGTAGGGTTGGGAGGATTGGACGAACTCAGCGCTTTCTGTGAAATGCCATGAGTTAGGCTGGGAGCTGCACTTCTGTCTGTGCCTTAAGGAGCTATTTAAAAAAGTGCTTCCTTTGAACGAAGGAAAAGGAGTTGCTAAGGAAGTTTACCCAGAAGTAGCCCTAGAAAAGCAGAAACAGTATTAAAGATTCTTTTGGAATGATTTTGTTTGTGAACTAGAAGACTATCTGTAGGTGTGTTGTACATTTACAGGGGTTCAGATGTCCCTTACCCATCTTACTAATTATTCGTTATTTTGTCTTCTCTGGAGTGCATAATCACAGACATGTTTTTGGAATCCAGAAATATGATCTCATCTTCCAGGCAGGGTTGAGCTGGCAGTCTTGCAAGGCACTGATTGTGATTTATGGCTGCTTGCAGATGTGAACCCCCCCCAAAAGCACTTTAAACTCAGCGCATTCCCATGCTGAGCCCCACGGATGCCCAGAAGAGGTAGTGCCTTAGTTGGACCCAGCTTGCCCAGCATCTGTATAGATCAGGCACTTTAAAGCTGACTGAATCAGCTTTAAACAAAAAGCTGTGCTGAAGCACCTGATCTATACAGACACTGCAGAACCAGGTTGAAGTAACATGCTGCTTCTTCTGGTAAAGTGCTTTTGTTGTTGTTTCTTTTTTTTTCACATTTGCAAGCAGCCTATGAGATCTTTGTTCAAGTCCCAGCTGTACCACAGACTCCCCTACACAACCCTAAGCAAACAACTTTCCGTGCCTCACCTCCACCTCTGTTAAACAGGAATAATACTCCTTTTCCTCCTCCCCCTACTCTGTCTGTGTTGTCTAGTTTGACTACAGTCTTAGGGGAACATGCATTGTATGCCTATATGTAACATTTGGCATGAGTGCAGTTATAAACTTACTTGGGTCTCTAATGCTACTATACTACAAGTAATTAATGAAAGAGGTGACCTTCCAAAGCAGGAAATCACTGTGGTTTTCACTGTAGCTGGGCATTAACAAAAGATAACAAAGGAATCCCATTGTTAAATAAGGGCTGACCAAAGGCATTCCTCTCTTTCTTATTTTGAAAAAACCTGGTAGAAAGGTACTATGCTGTAGGTGCTTTGCTCTCTCCTAGATTTATAATAATTATCACCATTGATCAAGGTCCATATTGAAGACTGCTTGTTGATCTATTTTTATCACTTATTTGCTACCATATTTAGATGTGTTTTAAGGCTAAAATGTCCACATTAGAATCATTTTAGCTTCATGTCACACAGTGTCACAGAAAGCATTCCAACTAGCATAGATGATTTAATTTAGCTGTTAAGTGTAACTATTTTAGTTGCAAGTTGTAACATGCATCATGCCTTTTGTCTGAGCACTTGGGTTACTAAGAAAATATTAGAGGAAGGGCCATGTCAAATTAATCATTTTTCTTTTGTGCAACAGTAGCTTGCACAGCTACTTGTAGGAGCTCGAAGGAGCTTTGAGGAAGAGTTTGCTACATCTTAGATTTTGATGGAGTGCTGCTGGGAAGGGATACCCAAATTAGACAGACCAAAACTGCTCAATTTAGATGTTTTAAATGTTGTTGCTTTTTGGATCAGACATGCTTTAATAGTGAAAACAGCACTAAAGATCACTAGCTAGATTCATCGCAAGTGAATACTTTACAATATTCCCTCAAGTTCTAGTCCAATTTTATGGTACATTTTGTATTTCAGGTTCATTGCTACTAGGCACATGATGCTTGTTTCCAGGTGGTCTGGATTTTATTATATTTAGCACCAGTGGGTGCCAGTCCTCTTTCACAGAGAAGCAATAATGATAATTAGAGTCATGTGGATGGATCAAGAAGAAACTAGAGTTTATGATTAAAATTATTAATACTCCACATGAAACAGAGAACAAAGCTAGAGATGTTTAGTCCAAGTCTGTTTTGCAGCACCATGAATCATTGGTCAGAAAGATTTCACTACAGCTGGATAGGGCTATATATTTTGAGACTGAATTCCACAATGTTGATATTATAAAATTTGTGCTGTAATTGTGTGTGAGGAAGGGGCTGACAGGATACAATTCACATTTCCTATCAGCGAACTATTAAAAGAGCTTCAGAACCCAGAAGCTAATGCCAAAAATTGGAAAACTGAAACCAAACCACCGAAAGCAAAACTGATATAGAAGCTTTTCAAAACCACTGAACTGGAATGGTTTAGTTTCACCCAACTCTGCCCCTACTATCTCAGTAGCTCAGTTTGTTGTATGCAAGTATGCTTTTGTACATCTTTTATGTACAAAAAATTACTGCTCCAAAACTTAAGAATTAATAGTTGCAATTATGGGATTAGACTGTACTTTCTCTAGCGTTAATTTATGCTTACTATTTACTGAGAACCCTACCAAGTGAGCTTCTAGCTTTGTTATGAACTGGTGACACCTAATGGTAGGAACATAATGAAATACTTTTAAACAACACAATTAGGAAAAATGTAGCAAGGGGAATATTGTATCAATATGAAGCAAATATTGCAATTCCTAGATCTTTTACATTAATTGTGTATGTATGGAAGGATGATGAGGTGCTGTTACCATATAACTGTGTACTTTCAGATTTATTTCATTTGCTCTGATATGATGTTTGTGGACTACATGCAGAATTTAGCATACAGGATATTTCCATCATGGATTTTAGTTTTGGTATTCATAGAAAGAAACCCAGTTTCAGTGACAGTTGAAATGGGGAAGAGAGGAAAAGGAAGATAGGGAATGTGAAAATAGACCCAAACATGGGACAATGTGTTGAGGCAAGTGCTGGATAGCATAAGGGTAAGAAGACCCTCCCTGATCTGCCATGTGCCAAATGCAGAGGCCGCCTATGCCACCTTGTAGCGCTCATGCTGCAAGGTGGCCACCTCTGAATTGAAATTTCCCTGAGAGAGAAAAATAGTCATGGTGCAGTTTTTTGCAGCCCTGTCCTTGACATACCCCAAAAGTCACCAGGATCAGGAATCAGGATCCTACTAGTTTGGCGACAAGGCTTTCTGCGCTAAGAGTATTCTCAAGGGAACATTTACACCTGCTTTATGGCCACCTCAGTAAAGGGAACTGAGTTTGCCTTTACTGCACAGTTTAAGTGGCTGGCACTCAGGTCTGAGCTCATGGGTTTGCCTGAATCAGATATGAACAGAGACCATGTTGGAGTGTGTCTCAAGTGATAAATGGACATCATTCACTAGCTGTGTCCTAGCATGGCTGATTCTCTTCTTTGGGTGAAACAGACGTTGTGCGTTGTCCCACAAAGTTGGGTCCCTGCCACTCCCATGGCCTAATCCGGAGAGACAATACTCAGAGCATGTCATTGTAAATGGGGGAAGTCTTGGGTTTGCCCACTTGTAGAGATGCACCAGGGAATCTGGATTGAGACTCTGGACACAGTAGCATAACCAGGGGTGGATGACATGGGCACCCACCCCAGGTGTGAAGTTAGGAGGAGCATCAGAATCACCTTCTGCCTCTGCAGAGTTCATGTCTCTGCAGCATACCCATGCCAGAAATACCAAAACAGCCCCTGGCTGTTGCCACTTGAAGAGCAATAGCCAGGGTGGGTAGAGCATGCATGGTAGCAGCAGCAGTTCAGCTGGGACTGCGTAGAAGTTCCCAGTGTGGCTAAGACTGCTGCCCCTGGCCCCATCCATCTCTGTTCTTGGAGCTCTTGTGCCCCCTTTCTCCCCTCTCCTGCAGGGTTTGCCCCAGGTGCCAACTCTGCCTGTAACACTAGTGCCTGAAGCCCCAGGAGCCCCTGCCTGGGTTTTCTGGTTTCCCAAGTGTGGCCTGATTCTGACTCCAGGCACACCTCTGCAAGCAGGGAAACCTGGTAGCTGATGACCAGAGATCCTGGTTTTCTCTGATTTTAAAAAATCCCCAATTTTCAGTTTAAAAAAGTAGCCCCAAATCCACATTTTATGTGATTTAAACAAAACACTACTAATATATAAATATATAGAGATGTTTCATTTTAAGTGTGGAAAAATGTGGATTGGGAGTTACTTTTTTTAAACAGAAAATTGGGGGTGGGGGGTTAAATCAGAGAAAACCAGAATCCCTGCTGATGACAGGTACTTGATCCCAGGGGCTATGTTAAGGGAAGAAGCCCAGAGAGGACTGAAGATGGGCAAGTAAGCCCTGAAGAACTATTTATAGTGCAAAGGGCAGTGGCCTAGGTCCACCAAGAGAACTATAAGCCTCCTTCAACCTGAGAGGCCACTCAAGGTACAAGAGATTGTAGGGAACAACACATGAAAACAGGGATGGGAATGAAGGTTAATAATGAGGGCTCTGAGTGGGGACATAAAGCAGAGAAAACTGGCCAGTGCCCACTGCCCTTTGAACACATCCAAGGAGCCTGTACATGCTGCCCAGTGAAACTCTGCCCAGACATGCACAGATGAGTGAAAGGAAAACAACCCCACAGTTGCTTGGGTTGCCCCAAACAAGGGCCTCCTTCCTGGTCTGGTAGATTGACAGTTTGGCCAGAGCCAAGAAGAAGCTGACCAGGAGGTCCCAGGACTTGGTGGGGCCACAGATAGGGAGTGCATAAAAAAAAAAGTGTGCGTGGGGGGAAATGTAGCCAGAACCTCAGGAGGAGGCTCCAAAGGAGGTGGTGCTGCAGCCTCTGCGAACAGAAAGGGCAGGTGTTGGAGGAGTCAGTGGAGCATGCCAGTATGCACCAGTGGAGACAGCTCCTGTAGGAACTGCCAACCTAGATCCCAAGTGGGACATGGGATTAGGCTGGAATACAGGCTGGTCCACCAGGGACTCACCCTCACTGAATATGTCCTGTCACTTGGTGTCTGGGTGGAATATGAGGGCAGGACGATGGAGCACGTGGAGTATGAGCACATAGAGCTTGCAGCAGTCTGCTGTGTAAAAGCAGACCAGTTTGATATCCCCTAGCCTGCTGAGGTGGTGTGGTGTGGAGTGGCATGGGGTCCTAGAGGCAGTGGCTCCACAACAAGCTCAGGAGGGCTGGGGGATATGGGTGGGTAGAGACTACCTTTGTGCAGGACCTCTTGGATGTGGGCAGGAGCAGTGTACAGCAGGATGGTTTTGACCTTCTGGAGTAAGCAGCAGGGTGCATGCAGCGTGGGGAGCTCCATGAGCTGGGCCAGTGCAGAAAGATATATATGCCCACCCCTGCCTGGCAAAGTCCAGGAAGTCCACAATATGAGTAAAGTGGGCCAGAACTATCCTCTGTTGGACCCAGGGAACCTTCATTGCTGGCACCACCAGCGATGGGTTTTTCAGCAGGGGCTTGGCTAAGAGGTCAGCAGAGCTTCATCTGGGGACCTGGAGTAGGAGACCAACCTCTGGGTCTTGAGGAGGTCCTGGTGGAAATCCAGCAGGTTGCTGAGGCCTTGTATGGGGGAACCTGTCAGGTAGAAGAGCTGCTTGTTGTATCAGAACCCCTGGAGGAAGACGTGTCTGATCATGCTGGTTCAACACAAGGAGCCTTGAGGACCTGATTAAGGGGAGAGACCCTGGAAAAACTGGTTTGGGCAAGAAGCCTTGAGACTGGAGCTGATAAAAATTGGGTGAAATGCTCTGAGACTGATTACTTGGACTTGTTAAGGCCATGGAATTGAGGGGTGAGGCTGATAAAACAACTTGGAACTAAGATACTGGCTGAGAGGACCAAAGTTTGGTTAGGCCTAATCAGGCTTCAAAATATTGAGGCAACAGAAGTGAACCTGGGAGGCCAGCAGGGACTGTTGATGGAGTTCACCATGATGAGTATGGATTGGACCAGACAGGCAGTCCTATGATAAGATGGGCATCAGACTTGGTGTCACAGAGCCAAACCTGCTACACTGAGGTCATAAACAATTGAAGCTGGCTCTCTTGTACTGTACTTTTCCCCTCTGACAAAAGATAATTACTGAAATACTGGTTCCTTCTCTGATTTCTCCCTCACTCATCCACCCCTTTCCCATGGAGAACTTAGTTATGCTCTGAAGAAGTCATTGCCAATTGGTTCCAGGATGTCCAGTTTCTATTTTGGACCCCTCTGTCAGCTGACACCCAAAGATGATTTAACACCCCTCAGTTTTGTTTTTTAATTTGTTTTACAAAATTAAGTACTACAGAATATTTGACACAGTGGTTCTCTAGCACTTGACCAGTGGAGTGCAGTATCCTGTAGAACTACAGCTCCCAGAACTCCTTTGCCTTAAGGAGCTGAGTAGTTGTGATTCTGGCTGGCAATGCCTTTTCCTTATGAAAGGGATTGCCACCCTCTGTTCCAATGACCCCAGAAAAGAGTTTTGATAAATTGTATGTTTGGCTATGTACTATCATTAGATTATCTGTGACAGTTTGAGATGATAAGAACCCAGATATCATGAGCTGGAAAGAGTACAAGAACTCAGATACTATTTGTGTATCCTAAATATATTTGCCATTCTCAGGTATCTGCTCTGAATTTGGTCTCCTTTGCCATGGCAACCATAGCTAAGCAACTCTTTTGAACAGTCTCAGTGATAGCTGCAGACATAAAAAGGAGGCATTTTTGTTATCAATTTTGGATGTCATCATTTTAATCCATATTGTACTATATTCTATAGGAATGGGAATGTAATATTTTAGAGGAGTAATAACAGGTATGTGATAAATTCTGAATAAACAGGTGGAAGCAGGACAATGAGCTATTCACAGTGACTTCTAATTGTACTAGGAAATGTCTCTAATATTAAATCCTTCAGGTTGAAAATCACTAATCCAGCATTTAAGCCACAGTACATAAAACCATGAGATGGGCAAGTGAGAGCAAAACACAAAACAAAGCCAAGCATATGTAGAGAGCATACCTAGCCAAAGAAAGAAAACAACCTATAGATGTGTAGAAAAATGTATAAAGTCTATCAGATCCTCTGATTACCTCAGTATTTTTTCAATAGAGGTCTGTTGATTTACACCTGCTGTGTACCTGCTTCAGTTGTTTTCCAGCCCAGCCTCAAGAGCTCCTTCCTGACTATAAATAATTGGAAGGGTCAACTGCCATCATTTGGATACCCAGTTCTCTGATCACACCTATGTCTCTGATAAACACTCTTCTAGCAGTAATTGGTCATGCAGAAATTTTCAACTGCAAAAAGGGAAGGCCAGACAGCTGGACTATAGGTAAAAGGTGCTTAAGAATTTGCAAGGCCTGTTGCTCCAGGCAAGAAAGAAAGGGTTTTTATCTTACTGTATGATTTGTATTTAAGCACATGTTCATTTTTAGCATCATTGCAATATTATTGCTAGATGTGCTTTTTATTTGCATTTATGAAAACTTGCAATGTAAGTTATATTGTTTGGACCCTTTACATGCTCTCTGCAAATAATTATTAGTAAATAATCTGTTGCACTCAAATTAGTGCAAGATATCCCTAGATACTTTTATGTGTACCTAACAGTAGAGATTTCCCTCTCCATGAGAATTCTACTCATATTATTTAGTGTATTTAAAAACAGTCACATCCTAGGTCATGCTTTTATTGAATGTATTAAGTTATTGTTTATGGCTGTTTTCTATTCTGTACTGAAAGACATTTTATATATTGATGCCCTGATGGTGGCAGTAGCAGATTTTGCAATATGGTTTGCAGAAAACAATGATCCAGGAGTAAATAACCTTGTTATGTCCACAAGAGAAGCAACTGCCCATTGTCTTGTAAAGTTATTCAAGTATTTTGTGGCTTTCATTCTTTGCATACACATGCAATTAAGATGGCAAATTCTGACTTATAGATATCCCAGATAAACCATTCGGAAGCATGCATCATTGAAAAGGTGCTAGATAGAAGAGAACTACTCCCTTTTGGGTCCTTCTAGACAAATTTCCTCTCTTCAAGGCTTTCTTGATTGGAGTCAAGAAGGAATATGAAGAAGGATGGCAAAATAACCTGAGGATATAGAGCTGGGTTTTATACATATATTTCACATGCCACCACCCTCACCAGTCAAATCTCTCAAGGCATCAGTAGTGCCCTTGTCCATACTATTCTCTTCCTTTGGTACACTGTACTTTTTTGAGGTTCAGGATTTTCTTTGTAATAAAGATCCTAATGTTGTTATGTAGTACTTTGTGGCTATGGTATCTGGGTGGGGCTGGAGTAAAGAACTTTATTGGATCTTTTGGACAAAATATCCATTACCTAATTTCCTGCAACCACAGAAGACAAGCTTAATGACCCAGGAATCCTTTCCACTCCTCTATTTCTAACATACATGTTTTAAACAACAGAGTGCACTGCAAGAGAAGGATTTTTATGAGCTCAGCACAGCCAACAGTACCATTGTTGATAAGCTCCTACTTTGAAAGTGAGAGGAGAATTATATGCATTTTTCACCGGCTCATCAGAATCAGGCTCCACATCAACAGTTAATAAAAGCAGTAAAACAGTCTCACGGATGAAGCTGCCTTGATTCTTGTTTTACTTGCTGCTTTACAATGGTCTCATGATTAGGGATTTCCTCTGTTTTCTCTTGCCTTATATTTTCAAATTGTGGAACACTTTCTGGTCTGGTGAACTTGATGCTGTGCTATGATGCCATCTAACAGGAGCAAATAACTGGTAACCTTTTTGCCAAAAGAGACGCTAGCCCCTGCTTTTGTTCAGTTGCCCTCTGTGGCAGCTGGACCAGTGATTGTCAACTAGGGTGCCATTAGTTCTTTCACGGGTACCACATAATACTAGCAGTGCTAGATGTACAAACACCTATATATGATTCACATGATGCTCCAGTGGTACCATGATGTTGGAGAGTAGGGGCAATGCTGCCACAGACTGTGGAGGGGTGTCATAGATTCATATAGAGTCGGAAGGGACCCAGTGGATCATCATGTCTGGCCTATAAGAGCAGGTCTAGCAAGGCGCTACCCTTGATGGGACTGGACACCACCTGGGTTAGGTGGAGGTCCTGCACACAGTGTAAGAACCTCCATGAGCTGCTTGTTTTGGTCACCTACTCCTCCCAGCAGATGTCCGGGTAATTTAGGTCCCCCATGACCACTGCCTCCATTGCCTGTATGGCATCTGAGAGCTGCTTGGAGGATACCTTGTCTAGCTCATCATCCTGGTGAGGAGGTCTTTAGTAGACCCCCACTACCAAGTCCTTTTGCCCTGGGCCCCCTTGGATCCTGACCCACAATGCCTCAGTATTCCCCTCCTCCACTCCTGCCTTGATGATGGAAGATGTGTACTGCTCCTTAACATAGAGTGCTACACCCCCGCCTTTTCTCCCCACTCTGTTGTGTCCATACAACCTGTACTCCTCAATGCCTACCACCCAGTTGTGCTTAGAATCCCACCATGTTTCAGTTCAGCCAACTAGGTCATACTGTGTGCTAGCAAGTAGGAGTGTGAGGTCCTCCTGCTTGTTCCCCATACTCCTGGCATTTGTGTAAAGACATTTTAGCACCCCAGTGGGTGCTCTTGGTGTCCCTTTGCCTTGATGGCATGTGTTCCCCTTAGTGCTTACCTGGTTAGATCCGGTGCCTTGTTTGTGGCTTTCCAACCCTGGGTTCTCATCGACCACTGGTTCCCCATCCCCTGTTGAACCTAGTTTAAAGTTCTTCGGAGAATATCAGCCAACCTGCAGGAGAACAGATGCTTACCTTGAGGAGAGAGATGAAGATCGTCCCATCCTAGGAAGCCTTCTCCCTGGAAGTGCTGGTTGTGGTTGTAGAATCCAAAGCCCTCTTGAAGACACCATCTCTGGAGCAGCCAGTTGACTTCCCTGATGTGGGCATCCTGGTGCCTCTGGCTGCTGCCAACTGGAAGGATGGAGGTGAATACCACCTGTGCCCTGACTTTCTGAGCCTGATCCCCAGTTCATGGAAGTCCTTCATGATGCGGTCAGGACTACTGCCGGCTACATCATTAGTGCCCACATGGACAAGGACTATGGGGTAGTAGTCGGAGGACTTGTCACTGAAGGCCAGAGAAAATGCAAGTCATAGTGAATTATACTACGTTTAGGGGCAGGCCTGCAGTTTTTTATGAAGGGGTGAAGGGCAGGTGTCTCATTTGCCACCCCCAGTAGAACAGTAGGGGAGGAATACCACAGTAGTACCTTCATGGAAATCTCTCTGGTCCTGTCCAGATAAATCCCATAAGAAGACACAAACCAGGCCAGGATTATTACTATTTAATTTTGAGTGCCTCTGGGTTTGACAGATATTTCACAGAAACAAAAAGTATCCCTATTTTAAGGACCTCACAATCTACATTTAGACTTGGCAAAACAGGTCAGAGTAATACACAGGCAAGAAGGTGAGGAAGAGGAAAGTTGGAGCAATGCTTCCAATGAGCTGAAGCAGTTAGTAAAAGCTAACACAGCTCTATTCTTTTATCCCTTTTTTTTTTAAACTCAGTTCTTGTAGCAAGTATGGTAAAAGATTGTCCTAAGGGGAATTAGAGAGAACTCTCTCTCCATGGAACTGCCAATAAATGAATGCCTGGAAGTGAAGCAAAAATGTATGTATTTGCTACCAGAATCTCAAAAGCAGATGCTGCTACAACTACTCCTGAGATGAGAATGCAAGTCATGCATACAGAGAGCTTGATCCCAGTCTCCCTTATCTTGGTGTAAATTAAGAGCAATACCACTAAACAGTGAGGAGTTACACACCACTATGAGAAGGTTTTAAGGTAAATCAGTGTGCAACTACAAATATTAAATGCAGGTCTGTTCACATTGTTGCTGAGGCTATTGTTAAAGAAGCCTCTAAAAAATGTGAGAGTATTGAACATAAAGTAAGAAACTGATTCTGGGTAGCCAGGAATGTGCAGTAGCTTTTGTTTCACAGAATGGGATTAAAACCCAATATTAAGACTATCAGAAATAAATTTTGGACATTAAAAATGCATAAAGCTTTTATAATCCCTGGAAAAATCATTACTAGGCAACTTACTTCTGTGTTTCCAGTCAGAATTTTCTCAGTGATAATACAAAATACTACTTCACACCAGCCTGATTGCCTTCCCCTCAGCATTTCAGAAAATGAAAACTATTTGTACACCTCAGTCCTGCAAAGTGCTTTGGGAAGAGCTGTTTGCTGCTGTGTTGATGCCCTCTACAGCAGGGGTGTGCCTATATGCATCAAGTTGAAAACTAAGCTCTACATTTTCAGTTCCCTTTAGATTCATTTAGATTAGATCAGGATTAGCCATCATGTTAGCTAACCCAATTTAACCATGATCTTCTCCTTAGTGCACATGCAAATTAACACTCTTTGCCTCAATTCAGCTGGCTAAAACTGACCTTAAAATTATTGCTAGGAACACTTCAAATACATATGTTCCCAGAAACTATGTGAATATAAGATTAATATTTTGTTGTTAACACTCCTGACCTAATTTTAAATGACTCCCATTCTGCAGTACATGAAATTCCATCGTAAACTATTGAGTGTTTTTGTGGCAAAAGCACAAGACTAACTCAGAAGAAAGGGATTCTATTCAATGGGTACTCAATGGGCACATCTCCATGAGACACGTTAATGCACGTTAGCCTAAGTTAATGTGCATGTCTATACGTGAGCATCCTTAATGCACATTAACTTAGGTTCATTGCATCTAAATTTGAGACCTGCAAATGCAGGTCTCAATTTTAGGAGTGATTAGTTAATGTGCATGTATGCATATGTAGACGTGATCTGGCACTAACTTTAGTGCCAGGTCTGCCCTGCCACTAGGGAGCTGGCTTGAGCTGAGCCCCAGGGAACATCCAGGGGTTGGGGTGCTGGCACCTGCCATGGGGCCCTGCTCCCTAGGCCCCCTCCCATGGTTCGCCACTTTGGGCTTGAAGAAACAATATATTGTAAATAGCTTTCCCCTTCTATATAGTGTCCCACTTGTAAGTGGATTTTTTATTGTTGGTGGGTGGGGAGGGTGTTGGAGGGGCTCTGTTGGTTGAGGGGGGAGGGGCCTCTGTTTGTTGGCAGGGGAGTGGGGAGAGATGGGGGTCGGTGTTGTGAGGGTAATAACGTTTTTTTGTTTCACCCATGTTTGTGTCCTGAGAGTGGTGCTAGGAGAGGGCAGAGGTAGGGGGTCAGTGGGCAGCGGGGCAGGTGGGCTGGAGCAGGGAGAGCAGGAGGAGGGAGTCAGGCAGGGTCACCCATAGCCAGTGCCCTTGCCCCCGCTGCCAAGTGCATGGCTGTCCTGGAGCCTGGGGGGGGGAGGGGCCCACTGGGGCCAGCAGTGTCAGCACCATGGCCAGCAGGAACATGGGGTGCTGGTCATCGCTGGCAGGGGCCGAGCTGAAGCAGTGGGGTGCTGGGTGTTACTGGCAGGGACAGGGGCTGGGTCAAGGGCAGGGGCAGGGGCTGGATCAGGGGAGGGGCAAGGAGGGAGCAATGGAGGGGAGGCAGTGTGGGCAAGGAGGGAGCGGCAGCATGCTGCCCCTGTGCTGGGCACATGGCTCCTGGGCACAGATGGGGCTGGCCAGGGATCAGAGTTTCCCAGATGGCTTCCAGGTGCTAGCAGCTGGCTCTGGCTTCAACATGGCTGCCAAGTGCTGGCAGCCATATGGCTGGAGGCTGAAGCTCTCTCCAGTTGCCACAGGGGCACATGGCAGGGCTACGTGGATTTGGGACTAACTTCAATGCCAAGTCTCTGCACATGTAGACACCTGCCAAAAATGCTCATTACATTTAGTTGCACTTGAATGCACATGTAGACATGCATAATGTTCTTCTTATAACATTGAGAATGACACTTTCTGTACTAAGCGTTCTCAAAATTTGCATAGGAAAAATTATAATCTACCTCAGACATGTTGAGAAGGACCCCACTACACGTGTAGGTAATGGCAGAATGGGATCTAATGCATGATCCACACAATCGCACCTTGTTCTATAACACAGGTGCATGGTAAAAGGTGCAATGGTGCGATCATGCTTTAGATCTCATTGCACCTTATTGTCAATGCAGGGGGCACCTAGAATCACAATACCCAATCCTGGAAGGATTTGTTTGAAGACATAAAGACCTCCATGCAAAGATTTTATCCCCAGAGAATGACTCAAATAATACTAAAATGTGGATGACAGTATTACAACTTTGCTCAGACAGATAGTTTTATTGTAAATATGCTGTTTTCTTTACTCCTTAGCTATAATTGCCTGGGTTATTTAAGTATCTGTGCACTTTTGGTAGTTGCGACATGAAAAACATTGCATTGGAGCCTTTGCCTGCTGTAATTAATATGCTGAAGTGCCAAAGAAGGTAGGATGCTAGTTGCCCCCCTGTAGCATTTCTGTGCCCAACAATTGTTGTTTATGTTTGCGTGGTTTTGGCGTTTATGAAATTTACAAATTAACGTCACTCACTAGAGGGCAAACATGAGAAAGATGTATTCTGGGAAGTATTTTTTTCACAGCTCTTTCAGTCTCAATCTGCTGCAGTCCTTGGAACTGCCCGTGAAGGCATCGCTCAAGGCAACACACCTTCATTCATGCTGACTGTAAGTGTGTTGATGTGCTTGCTGCCATGCAGGCAGACGTTGCCTCCTTAGGAGTCTTTCAGACAGTCTAAACAATAATTCACAAGCAGGCTTGGGTGTCTGCAGCCTCACTGTCCGACATAACTCTCTTGGGAGTCCCTCAGCCACTCCATATAACACAAAACAATAATATTTGGTCCATACAAACAAATAAGTGAATAAAGCCAACTGTTAACCTTTCCCCAGGTGGCAAGAGAGGGCCCATTAGCTATGGCCCTTTCTAGAGGCAAGCATTTGTAGAGCTCAGTCTGCTTCCTGCCCAAAACCTACTCTTTTCCCCAGCTCAAGTTGCCTCCTTGCTTCCCACTTGGGCTTTAAATTGCTAGCTAATTCCTCACAGCTGAGCTCCTATCTCATGGATGATTGCCTCCCTTATAGGGCCAGACTCCCTTGTTATGCTGAATGATGTAGAACATGTATGATATATCCGCAGGAGGAGAGCAAACTCCACTTCAAGTGTGATTAGCACACAGAATAACAGTTCGCTAAAGCTGAGGACAGTAAATGACCTTGAATAACCATATCACAGTAAATAACCATGGAATGCATCATGTATTAAGGACCAAACAGCAAAGCACCCAGAAACATGGAAAAATTGAGCTGGAAGAGACCTCAGGAAGTCCTGATAATCCACTGTTCAAGGCAGCATCATCTCTATTTAAACCAACCCACACAAATGCTAGTCTGTTCTGCATTTAAAGTCTTCCAGGGCACTTTTACACATGCTCCAGGGGTGTGAAAGGTGGTGCTATTTTGAAATACAGGGACTCTGATATACAAGATGCTGGAGGCTGCTGAAGCACAGTAATTACCATGCTTCAGCAGACTCAATTAATCAAGTCTGCTCCAATACTCTGTAATTATGTGCTCATGTAGAAGCACACCTAGTGACAGAGGTTTCACAGTCTCTTTAGATAATCTGATCCAGTGCTTAACCACTCTCAAAATTAGCAAGTTGGAAACATATTTTAACCCTGGTTGGCAAGGCCTTTTAACTTTTAAGTGTATTCACGTGAGCTTTATGACCTGAGTGGGACATAAGTATTTATTTAAAGTGATTAGTAACTCAGTAATCTTAAAATTGTAACATTAATTTTACACATTTTTATTGTTGTACCTTGATTTTAGCAATCTAGAAAGGACTCACTTGTGTACTGGAAAATATTTATCACTGTTTAATTGGCCAAAGTAAAAGAGCCCCAAAACAGCGCCACACTTAAGCACCATATAGCAAACAGAATCCATTGTGCACTTGCTAATATGACATCTGAAATATGTCTTGAGAAGGAAGCAGGCTGACAGGAAAACATGAAGTTGCCTCAGTCAAGCTGTTATCCTATATAGTCATCACCTCACAAAGTGTAAGCCCAGGAGAACTTAAAGTGCCACCATGGGCAAAGAACCTGTATGTTCATTCCAGAAAGCAGAGGAAATTTATTAAATCAGCCTTTATCTACATTTTCAGTATGACAGCTTACTTCAAAAGGAATGCTTTTGCACATGTCACACTGTATCAGTGGGGCCCATTGTTTCTGGTGATGTGCCAGAAATTATGCCCCACATCCTCTCCAGGTACCACTCCAATCTCCTTCCCTTGCTCAATCTGCTGCTTTGCTTTCTGCTCCCTGCCTTACCTGCCATGGTGTTGCCTGCTAAGGCTGTGCAAATCTTCAGCCACTGATTCGATTTGAAGGAGATTCGGCCTGATATGGTGGCTGAATCTCTGAATCCGAATCAAATCAGGAGACCCATTAATCTCTCCGAATCGAATCAGAAGCTTCCAATTCGATTCAGAGAGATTCAATGATTCAGCCATAGACACAGCTTTGTATGTTTTTTCTATGTACCTCAAGGTACCAGGCATGGCTCATGAACGCTGAGATGGTGGGGCAGATGGAGCATCCCACGGGAGTGCAAGGGCCCCCCCCTGCGCACTCAGTGGTGGACCTACACGTGGACAAAAAGTACTTCCAGTTCACTGCCAGGTCCACCACAGAGCGCACAGGGGACCCCCCCCCCCTGCACCCCCCAGCGCTGCAACTGGTGCCTCCTTGGTCTGGGGGAGCACCTGGGGTCCCCCTGCAGCCGGTCACTGAGCCGGGGGGGGGGGGGGAAGTCCCCTGCATGGTCAGTGGCAGACCCAGATTTGGACCAGAAGTACTTTATGGATATGAATCTAGGTCGACATTATATACCTAGACATCCAAAAGGTTTTTGATCTAGTATCTCACGATATCCCCAACATACCTACAGGCTCAGTAGTGACCACAGCCGAAAGGGACCTAGGGGTAGTGATTGACCATCATATGAATGTGAGGTGGCAGTGCGATGCTGTGGCCACCAGGGCAAACAACATGCTGGCATGCATTAAGAATTGCATCTCATGCAAAACTAAGGAAGTGATACTCCCACTGTACTCCACACTGGTGAGACCACAGCTGGAGTACTGCATCTAGTTTTGGACACTGCACTTCAACAAGGATGGGGAAAAATTTGAGAGGGTCCAGAGAAGAGCCACCTGTATGATCAGGGACTTGCAAGACAAGCTAAATGAGGAGAGGCTGAGGGACTTGGGCCTCTTCAGCCTACAGAAGAGAAGGCTGAGAGAGGACTTGGTAGCAGCTAACTGCTACATCAGGGGAGTACCCCAAGAACTTGCTGAACAGCTGTTCACCAGGGCACCCCTAGGGAAGACCAGGAGCAATGGATACAAACTCCTGGAAGGCCGCTTCAGGCTCAATTCCAGGAAAAACTCCTTCACCGTCAGAGTGTCCAGACTGTGGAATAAACTCCCTCCAGTGGTGGTGCAGTCACCTACCCTGGAAATCTTCAAAAGGAGACTGGACAGTCACCTTGCTAGGGTCACTTGACCCCAATTGTCTTTTCCTGCCTTATGCAGGGGGACTGGACCCGATTGTCACGGCAGGGTCCTATAGGAGGGCTGTGATCTCCTTAGGCCCTCTCTCCGTGCCAATTCGGCCCAAGGGCACCCTCGATTCTCACCTGCCACGTCTTGCTGGTAAATATAATAGGGAGGCTGCCTTGCGTCTCCTTGGGCACGTAAACTCCTGGACCCCTCATGGGTCTTATCCTGCACCCATGGGGGCCTTGGGGCACCCTAGCCTTATGGGCTACGCGTAGCTCCTACCAACCCCTAATACCACGGCCCAAGCCTCGCTGATGTGCTGGACGTTGGTCTGTCACGATACGCGCCCATTCTCCCGGGCCTCCCCTGTAGTCTAGCCCACTCTGGGCTCTCTCTGATACACAGCCCCTCACTGGGACTCTCATCGAGCCCACTCTGGGCCTTCTCTAAAAGTGTTGTCCCGCTCAGGGACCCTCTAGCGGGTCTCCGGTCCTTTAGGCCAACCGCACGGCTAGCCCTTCTGATCCCGGCTCACCGCACTGCTATCCCCTTTTGCCAGGGACCACCGCAGCACCTTGCCTATCTGAGGGCTGTTGCTGCACTAGCCTACGGCCGGGCTCGCTACGCCCGTCTCGGGCTTCTCAATAATATTGCCCCCTCTCTGGGGCTTGTCATGCCCCTACTGGGCTTCCTAATAACATAGCCCCCTCTCTGGGGCTCATCGTGCCCGTGCTGGGGTGCCTCAAAGCTGCCCCTCTCTGGGGCTGGGGTCTGCGTACCCTGCACACAACCCGGGGTCTATGTTCCCTGCCTGCAACCCACTGGTTGCGCTCCACGCCGCAAGCTGCGCCTTCACTGGCGCTGCGCCTTCACTGGCACCGGGGTTCCCATACCACTGGGGTACCCCCTTAGAATACTGTGCCCTTCCTCAGGCGCTGGGGCCCCCACACTCCCGTGGGGCCCCTTTATGAGGCCTCCTCCAACCCCTATAGCCTCACCCAAACCACTGGTGTAATATCAAAGCCTGAACAAACTCAAGCCTCCTGGCTATAACTCAAACATAACACTCTCTGGCTGTAACAACTTAACTCCAAGCCACCTGGCTAAACCATAGTGCTCAATCCTCTCAGAGCTGCCCTCCTTCCCTCAGCTATAGCGGTTCTTACATTGCTCGCCTCCTAGCTCCAGGAGCTCCTGCCCCTCTGGCTGCTGGCAGGGAACTGCCAGCCTGGCCTCAGCCCTGGGCTTTATAAGGGCCAGGCCCTGCCTCCTACAGGCAGCTGGCTCTCCTTAGTTGCCCCGGCAACCCGCAGCTGTGCTCGTTATGTTCTGCCAGGGCTCTCTCTCCCTGGCAGTTTCTACTCCCTAGGAGCAGGCACTGAGGTGCTCTGCGACACTGATGATCTACAAGTTACTTTCCAGCCCCTAACAATCTATGAATCTATGAATCTACTCCTGGTCCATTTCTGGATCCACCACCAAGCACACAGGGGACGCCCCCCCCCCCCCCACTCCTGTGGAACACTCCGTCTGCCTTACCATCTCAGCATTCATGAGCCATGCCTGATATGTAGAAAAACCATATAAAGCCATGTCTATGGCTGAATCACTGATTCTCCGAATCAGAATCAAATCTTCAGATTTGGCCTAATCGAATTGGGATAGCGATCCGAGTCAGCAAATTGAATCACTGTCCCCTGAGTTGGGCCGAATTCAAATGTGAATCAAATATTGCCCACTTTGCACACCCCTACTGCCTGCCCCCTCCCTGATCAGCCATGTGCCACACACACAAGCTGCCCTTGCCACGTGGTACACAGGCTGCAGATTGGCTACCCCAATCTAAAACCTTCAAAAATATTAATCCAATGAAGTAATTTGATTGGCTGAACATTCTAACACCTTGTGGTGCCCCCAGGTGGTGCTTGTGAGTATAGTCCCACTCTGTGGTCTGGGCCCCTGACTCTCCTGCCACAACTTGATGTAATTGTATAAGGAGGGGTTCAGTGGTGTTCCTTCCCCCAGGCCCGAAGATGGGGATACTCACAGGTTGTCTGCAGATGTTCTTGGGGCTCCGCTTCCCCTACAACCCGTCCACTTGCCAACTGCGTGGATCATTGTGGTGCTACACCAATTCTGGGCTGCAGCCCATCCATTGCCCCAAGGAGCCTCTGCCTCCTCAATTGTGGGTGGGGTACAGGCTTGGAAATTCAGCCTACCCACCCCTCTTCCTCTTGGGTCCACCCCTGATCCCTACAGTGGGCCTGTGGCCACAGATGGATGCATCAGGGCTGGGATGGACATGGCTGGATGTGTCTCCTATGGAGGAGCACCAGCCATGAGCCTCTCATGCCCCAGGACCAAAGTATGCAGTGTTCTGGCCGGCACCCTACTGCTGTCTCACCCGTTTGCCATGGAGCAGTTTCAGAAGGCTCGTTCCTGCTGGTGTCCTAAGCCTCAGCTGGCCTGGCGTCCCACCAGCTGGCTTCCACCATGAGCCCAGCTTCTGTCTGAGCTTTTGAATCTCTCCCATGGCAGCAGTTCCAGCTAATGTAATCAGCTGGCTGCCGCCTAGCTTAATAGACAGCCGCTTGATGAGCCGATGCAATGCCAGCTCACATGGCTCCCTCTCCACCCCGGACTGCCTCCTTGGTAAGTTTGTGGTGGTGCCAGGGTCCCTGTTCCCCTCTCTGGGAGTGTCGGGGTCTGCCCCTGGCGCTTCTGGCCCCTGAGAGAGCACCCCACCACCACACACCTCTCCCCCACAAGCTGCCTTGTGGCATCTTGGCATTTCATTGATCTGTTGCTTCTGGTGTACTCATCATGCTTCCTCAGCCGGCTCATCTTGGTTGATATACCTGGAAAGGAAGTCTGCCTTGAGGTTGTCTTTGCCAGGATGCTGCACCCCCGTGAATTTGAATGGTTGTAGGGCAAGTGCCCAGTGAGTTATCTGGGCATTCTCTATATGGGCTTTCATCAGCCATTGGAGTGGGGCATGGTCTGTGACTACTTGAAACTCCCGGCGCATCAGGTAGTACCTAAAATACTCTTTTGCCCAGCGTATTGCTAGGCAATCCTTTTCTATGGTAGTGTACCTGACTTCCGCTGAGTTAAGTTTATGGCTACTGAATGCTATGAGGCACTCTTCTCTTCCCCACTGCTGTAGCAGAATAGCTCCCAAGGCGCTGCTGGATGTGTCAGTCTGCAAAATAAAAGGTGCTGAGAAGTCAGGAGTATGCACTACTACATCTCTACACATTGCCTCCTTTAAGCTTTCAAAGCTTTCTGCCATCTCGGGAGTCCATTGTAAGGCCCCTGCAGCCCTTCCTCTTGGGGCATCAGTAAGAGATGTGGCAAGGTCCGCAAAGTGTGAAATAAATCTCTGATAATAGTTGATGAGCCCTAAGAAGGAACGTAGTTGGCGTCGGTTATGTGGCTCCTGAAAGCACCGGATCACCTTGGCTTTGTCTTTCACAGGTCTGATCATCCCCCGACCCACACTAAATCCCAAGTACTTGGTCTCATGCACAGCCAGTTTGCATTTCCTAGGGTTAGCTGTCATTCCGGGCACTTTCAGCTCTCCTAGTATGGCTTTCAGGGCATGGAGGTGTTGCATCCATTCATTGGTGAACATGACTATGTCGTTGATGTAAGTGGTAGCATAAGCCACATGCAGGGCCAATAGGGCATCTATGAGCCTTTGGAAAGGGGAGATGGAGCCCCATTGAGCCCGAAAGGCATTAGTAAGAATTCAAATAAGCCCCAGGGCATTCCAAAGGCTGTCTTGGCACAATCCAAGGGTCTCATGGGGATTTACCAGTATCCTTTGGCTAGGTTGATGGTGGATATGTATCTCGCTTCCTGTATTTTCTCCAGGAGGTGGGAGATATGGGGCATGGGGAAAGCATCAAAGGTTGTCAATGCACAAGCTAAGTGACCCATCAGATTTGGCGACAGGTACTATGGGGCTATGCCAGGGACTTTGAGATGGGCAAATGATCCCTTGCTCCCACATCTTATTAATCTCCTGTCATACCTCTTCTTGGACATGCTGAGGTATGGGCCTCCATCTCTCTCTGACCAGAGTGCCTGGTGGGGGTTCTGATCTCATGCTCCATTCCTTTGGCCTGTCCCGGGGTCTCTTGGAACATATCCTGGAAGGCCCTTACCATCTTGGTCAATTCCCATCATTGCTCAGTGTCCAGGTCTTCCCCAAACTGTACTTGTGCCCTCAGTGTCTTGTCAGTCCTTCATTCCAGACAAGGGAGTCCTAGCTCCTCATCCTCTTTGTTGTGCTGCGCCATCCACCCTTGTGGTGTCTTCCACTCTTTGAGTAGGTTGACATGGTAGATTTGGCATTCCCGCCAATCTCCCAGTTTAAGGACCTCATAGTCTATGGGCCCTACCTGCCTGATCACTTTGAAGGGTCCTTGCCACGTGGTGAGTTGCTTGCTATTAGATGTAGGAAGCAGAACCAGCACCATATCTCCGGGTTGGAATTCCCTCAGCTTTGTTCCTTGATCATACTGGGCTTTCTGTCGCTCTTGTGATGTCCTCAGATTCTGGCCAGTGATCAGAAAAAAGTCAGGCTACTATTAGATGTGCAATACAAGGCATGGAAGTCTGAAAATGACAGGTCTTGTCATGTCCAGCATCATTTCTCACCATAGTCTCAAATTTCCCCTTTCTGGGTGTCTACAAAACTGCACCAGGCCTCTTGCGAGTCAAATAACACTCCTTTTTGTGGGGATCGGATTATTGAATCAAACGCCTCACTCCTTACCTCAGTCTCTTGCTGGGCTCAGAGAGTGTGTATAGAAGTGCTCCTTGCATGTTTTACAGCACTGTAATTTAAAACATTTTTTATAGCACTATAAAGTTACAGCACTCTTAAATATGACAGAAGTGCAGTGTTTCATACAGATGTGAACAGCACCGTCTCCTTAATCTCCAAGGTGGGGCAGCACCACCCCGCCTGCACCCCATGCAGATCTGGAGGCACCCCCCCATGCCCTCCCAAGGTGCATGCAGTAGCGGGAGCTGCCACCCCTCCCCGCGCCCACGTACAAGTCATGGCTCTGCCCTGTGCCCCATCTCAGCTGGGCAGCCCCAGCCCCGCTCCCTCTCTCACCACGAGGGCCTTGATCTGCCTCCCATGCCCCTTCCCTCCTCCCTCCCTTTCTACCACAACAGACTTACTAGCAGCACACAGCTCTCCAAACTGCTGTGCTGTGCTTCTCACCGCCTACATGTTGTGCTGTGGCTGTGCACCTGCACGGGCATTTATCGGCCAAACTATCAGCCACATCAGGCCGATTTCTGATACAGTCATTTTTCTTTATATCAGTGCCAATCTAATATTGGACTGATGTATCGGTGCACCTCTAGTTCCTGCCTGGCTCTTCAGTCCCCTTGATGAGTTTAAAATAAGAGAAAACAACATGGATTCCTTCTTGAGCTCAGGAACCCTAGTTTCCAAGTTACCTGCTGAACATTTCTGTTCAACCATGCATAGACCAAACGTTCATGTTCAGTTTGTTTAAAGTGCTTGAGAAATCTACATCCACCAAACATGAGGTAATACCAGCAAGAGGAGATTGCTGCTTTCTTCATGACCATCTTCACTTCTGTTCTTAACTCAGACTGTCACTGAAACAATGTCTTTTTAAGAGAGTTCAGACCTAGCACTTCAGTTCATCTTGCCTAATCAGCACTCCTATATAGAAGTCGAATAGAGTGGAGGAGATGAGGCTTGAAAGATCTGTTGGTAAGGGTTTTGAGAAGGTTTGAGCAGTTGTCAGCTATAATTCTTTGGATTTGATCTGAGAAAAAGACTCAAAACATTGCTGTTCATACCCCTGGAAATTCTTGGATAGAGGAATAACAGGATTATTTGATAATCAACAGTATCACACGCTCTAGAGAGATCCAGCTGGAAGACGATAGATGTAGCTGATCTGGAAGAGGTCATCCACCAGAGCAACAAATGATGACCCTGCCCTGTGTGCTGACTACAAGCCTGGCTCAGAGGAATTCAGGATACTAGCAGCTGTCAGGATGCAATGGGGGCTGCTTTTTGTTGTTGACAGAGCTCTGTTTAATGGCAAAGTCTTTCAACTGTTTGCTAGCCAGAAACACAGCTGAGTTTGGCTGCTCCTGAAGAAGACAACTCTCTGGGAGTGACAGAAGCCTGGAAAGTTTTCATTTTACTTAGGTCCTTACGTGTGTATAAATCAGGAGGGGAGAAAATCCAATTGCACCCACCTATCAGTTTGCTTGTTCTCTTGTTAGACAAAAATTAACACAAGAAAATGGAAAAAATCCAACAGTTATTGTTCTCTCTGTCATAGGAGCCAAAGGGAGGACAAGCAGAGACTAAATCCCCAGCTGGTGATGGAAGTGGAGCAGTTGAAAAATCAGAGCTTATTAGTGTTCAGGTATTTCAAATCATTTAGCTAAGAAAAAGGTTCATTAAAATGATCAGTTAGCACTCTGAACACGTCTGAATGAATGACCTGCCTGTTTGTCTCTTCCCATGATAAACAGGTATTTGTGAAACAGACCCTCCTGTTAATCACAGCAGAGAAATACTGTCACCAGAGGAGCCAAGTCACCACTGAGGATCTGAATCTTGGAAAAGGTAAAAGGGAGATATGTACAGGAGGACAGCTGGTTAGAAAGGAAAAGATACAATAACCCATATTTGTACAAAAGCAGTGTGGATACAAGAAAATTAGTTAAAAGAAGTGAGGTATTGAGCTGGATGTAGAAAAATAGCTATATTTTCATCTCCATCCATGTTCCTTATGGGTATGTCTACATTCACATTGCAGTGTAGTGTGGAAATACTCAGGCAAAATCTAAACAAACTAATTCAGATACTGGAAGCAGTCCTAACAGTAGCATGGCATTCCACACAAGCTAATTTAATTTAATATTTGAGTTAGAGCACATTGACAAGTCTGTATGGAGATGCTATTATTGTTTTTACCCAAGCTGAACTTGATCTGTGAATGAAGAAAGAGAGTTTTAATCAAAGATGGATGGCTCACCTATGAAGATTAAACTGGCACACATACATATACACCCATATATAAAAGGTGAAACGGGAAAAGTTCTTTGGAAAAGCATTTACTGCATTTGACAAATTTGGTTGGTGTCATTGTTTTTGTAATGTTGTAAAGACATTAAATCTTTGTGTTAGGTTATTTTTTCTGTACGTTATAATTGAACATTATAACTGAACATTATAATTTTGCAAGGTCATGAAAGATATCTGGAGAGACCCAGAAAACTACAAAATCCTGCACCTAATCTAAAATGGTTGCATTGCTCCAGTATTTTCTAGTACTTTGAAAACAAAATAAGGAAAATGAAAGGAAGGAAGGAAGGAAGGACTTTGACTTTTGACAACTTTATTTCACAAAAGATCAGGTACAGAAAGCAAAAAAACCATCAAACCACACCAAAGAGAAACCATTCCAGGACATTCAGAACATCACACCGTGACAAACACCTTCGCAGTAATACACATCGTGTCTAACATGCTATTTATATATATAGCCCTCGAGAAACGAACAATTCCACCCTTCCCTGTCCCATAGTACACGTACAAAACCTTTCAACTTCTCACCCCGAGAAAATAAACAAAAGCAGCCTGGTGAGGGCCCAGGGCACGGCACAAGCCGGAAGCCACAGTCCGCCACCGCGCCCGCCCGGTCGCCCAGACCGGTCATGACATCAGAGCGCGTATTTGAGACGGCCGTCCTCCACGTGGCACAGCACTCCCTCAAGGGCCCAGAGTGCCTCGAAGGCGGGCACCCCCCGCCGGAGCACAGCGTGCTCAAACTCCAGCGAGAGGCGCGCCCGCACTAGGAGGCCGAAGAGCCGCGGGGCATCATCTGAGCCGGTGCCGGCAAGCCGGTTATGGCGGCTCTTGAGGACAGCCATCTTGGCCTGGCCCAGCAAAAAGTTGGCCAGGCAGATGGCGCCCCGCTCGGCCGCCCGGTACGGGTAGGAGCATATGTAGGTGGTCTCTGAGAGGCTCCTGCCCAGCGCCCGCAGCGGCAGCTCGAGGGTGGCAAAGAGCGGCCGCAGGCGGGGACAGTCCAGGAAGGCGTGAAAGAGATCCTCCTCCACGCCCCCAGGGCAGAAGGGGCAGGCCGTCGAAGCGGCTGGGTCAAAGTGGGACGCAAACGTGCCAGTGGCTAGGATGCCGTGCAGCAACCGCCACTGCAGGTCGCCAGTCTTCTTGGCGGTCGGCGGCTTATACAATGTGCGCCACGCCGGGTGGGCCGGTGGAGAAGCCGGTGGCCCCAGGCGCCATCGCCACGGTGTATCGGGGCGTCCCGCCAGCACCTGAGCATGGCGGACACAGACCACCCAGGCATACAAGCTTCTACGCGATAGAGAAGCAAAGGGACAACCCGTGTCACTATCGGGAGGCATGGGGAGCCGCAACAGAGTGCCCGGCCCACTGGCCAACTCCGCGGCCACAGCCGGGGTGACCGGCAGCGAAGGGAAAGCCTCGCTTGCGGCATCCGCGGCCCGCGGGATCTGGCGCGCACGGAGATGTTCGTCCAAGGCGGCCGCCGCCACCGGCGGGAGGGCGGCGCGGATGTCACGCAGGAGATGACCCATGGTGCGGATGGAGCGCATGCCCAGCCGTGCGTCTAGAGCCTCGGGCGAGAGCCAGGCTGACCGAGCGGGGTCCAGGAGATGGTGCAGGCGGAGGACACGCGCCTGGATGAGGGTGGCCGTGAGGCTGGCAGAGGCCAGGCTCGGCACGGAGCCCCACAGGGCTGAGTTGTGCACCAGAGGCTCCCTCAGCAGCTGCGGGAAACACAGTGTCCGGGCTCGAGGCTGGAGGCGGAAGGCGGCCTGCCAGGCTCGTACCACGCTGCGATAAAAGGCCGGAAGCACTGCCCAGTTCAGGAGCGTGGGTGTCAACAAAAAGAGCTCCCAGTCAAAGCCAAGGGCGCCGACCCTCTGTAGGAACCGGCACGCCAGTTGTTGCCATGGCAGCTGCTCCTCGCTGTAAAGCAGTCACTGAAGGGCCTGCAGACGGAAGGCCGCCACCCTGCTGGCCAGGTCAACCAGACCCTGGCCCCCCTCGGCAACAGGCAGGTGAAGGACGGCTCGTGGGAGCCAGTGGCGCCCATCCCAGAAGAAGTCCACCAGGTTGCGCTGGAGTCTCTCCAGGAGATCCGGTGGGGGGTCGAGCACGGCGCACTGGTGCCACAAGGTCGCTGCCGCCAGGTTGTTGATGACAAGGACGCGCCCCCGGTAGGAAAGGCTGGGCAGGCACCAGTGCCACCGCTGCAGGCGGGCCTCCACCCCCTCCTCGAGGTCGTCCCAGTTGCGCGCCATGAAGGTCGGTGGCCCCAGGAACACGCCCAAGATCTTGAGGCCCTCGCGGCGCCATGTGAGCCCCCCCGGCAAGTCCGGGGGGGGGCGTGCCAGTCCATGCGCCAAGCAGCAAAGTATCGCTCTTGGCCCAGTTGATGCGGGCGGAGGAGGCGCGCTCATAGGCACGCTGGCAATCCGCCAGGGCCCGCACGTCTTCCTGAGTGTTGAGGAAGATGGTGACATCATCCGCATATGCCGACAGCCGGAGAGGAGGCCTAGCAGACGGGCCGGTGGCCACTGGCAGGGCCACACCACTCAGGCGGCATCGCAGCGTGTGCAGCAGCGGCTCGATGGCCAGGGAGTAGAGCATGCCTGACAGCGGACACCCCTGACGAATGCCCCTGCGTGCAGGGAACGGAGCACACAGCACACCGTTCACCTTGAGCAGGCTGGAAATGCCTCGGTACAAGACCCGGAGGGCCCCGGTGAAGAGGGGCCCAAAACCAAAGGCCTCCAGAGTCCGGAAGAGATAGGCGTGGCCCACCCGGTCAAAGGCCTTCTCCTGGTCTAGAGAGATGAGGCCGATGTCGAGGCCAAAGAGCTCGCTAGCCGTGAGTAGGTCCCGCAGCAGGAACAGGTTGTCTTGAATGGTCCTGCCCGGCACGCAGTAGCTCTGCTCGGGCCCGGTGAGAGAGGCCATGACCGCGCGGAGGCGGGTGGCCAACGCTTTGGCCAGGATCTTATAGTCCGCGCACAGCAGGGAGACCGGCCACCAGTTCTTCATGTAGCCCAGGTCTCCCTTCTTGGGCAGCAGGGTCAGCACCGCTCGGCGGCAGCTCATCGGCAAGACCTTGTCGGCGAGGCTCTCCTGGAAAACGCGCAGGAGGCTAGGGCCGAGCAGAGGCCAGAAGGTCTTGTAAAACTCAGCAGGCAACCCATCGAGGCCCGGGGCTTTGCCGGAGGCGAGGTCGGCCGTGGCGGCCGCCAGCTCTTCCAGGGACAAGTCCTGCTCAAGCTCTCCGGCCTCCAGGGCATCGAGACGTGGTAGGCCCTCGTGGAGTTCCCGCGTGGCCTCGGGGCATGACGGCGCGGCCGCAAACAGGTCACGATAGAAGGCGACGGCATGTTCGCGTATTTCGCTGGGCTCTGTAATGACCCGGCCCTCAGGAGTCTTGAGATGGTCCAAGACTTTGCTCGCTGCCCTCCGCCGCTCCAGGTTGAAAAAGAAGCGGGTCGGGGCGTCAGTTTCCGCCAGTTCCTGGCAACGGGCACGGATCCTCGCACCGCGGGCCGCACTCTCCGCCAGGTCGCGCAGACATCTCCTGCGGAACCGGAGGCTCTTGCTCAGTGCCGCGTCGCTGTCAGCAGCCAGCAGAGCAGCCTCGAGCTCCGCCACGTCCTCCTCCAACTCCCGGATACGTTGGCGCGTCTCGTTCGCGGCCAGCTGGGTGTACTGCTGGCAAAAGGCTCGGATCTGTACCTTGCCCACGTCCCACCACAGCTTCCAGGAGAAGTGGCTCGATCTCGCAGCCTCCCACCTCCTCCAGAAGTGGGCAAAGCAGTCCCGGAAATAGGAGTCCTGAAGCAGGCTGACATTGAAACACCAATAAGGTGCCTGCGCACAGGCTCTCCCCAGCAGGCTCAGTTCACTGAAGGCTAGGTCATGATCTGACAGACCCGAGGGAGCGATGCAGCTGCTGCGCAGGAGTGGCAGGTGGTGCCTGGTGACATAAAGGCGGTCGAGGCGAGCCATGGTGACACCACCGGCACCCATCCTGGCCCAGGTGTACTGGCGCGCATCTGGATGCAGGGCTCGCCAGATGTCCACGAGGTCTGTCCCCTCCAAGGCAGATTGCAGCTTGCGAGCGGAGGGCAGGTGGGGCTCAGGCCCTGTGCGGTCGAGGCGCGGGGCAGTGGTGCAGTTGAAATCCCCACCGAGGAGGAGCAGGTCATCATCCTCGCTAACGTCGCGCAGGAGGGCAGCCAAGGTCTCGAAGAAAACGACCCTCTCCTGACCATCGGAAGGCGCGTAGACGTTGATGAGCAGCAGGCGGTGTTGTGCGAGGGTGACACGGACGGTCAGCAGGCGGCCGGGGATGACCTCCCGCGGCACCGCCGCGTCAAGCTGCAGCTGCGGTGATAAGAGAGTCGCTACCCCAGCACTAAGGTTGGTGCCATGGCTCAGGAACACCTGTCCTCGCCAGGCAGCCCGCCAGGCCGCCTGGTTGAATCTGTCAGAGTGTGTCTCTTGAAGGAAGGCGACGGCCAGCCTCTTCTGTCGGAGGAGCTCCAGGACGGCTTCGCGCTTCACCGAGTCTCGACAGCCGTTGATGTTGAAGGTGCCAATGATTGTGGCTGCCATGGATGTGGGTGTGGGAGAGGAAGAGCAAAGCAAGGTACGGGTGGAAGAACGAGCACCCAAGAGCAGAGTAAGGCAGTACAGACAGGTCAAGGAAGGCCTACTGTGCCCCACTCTAGTCGAGGGACCCGCCCAAGTCCCACTCAACTCTCACCCTCTGGGCAAGCTTCTCCAAACGGTAAGCCATCTGGCGTGTGCCCAGATCCTGCTGCATGAGCTTGGCAGCTGCCCTGGCACCCTTAACAAACACTTTGGGGTCTGCGCACCACTGAGTGATGCGTCCCGCTACGTTCCTCTGCCCCTTAGTTAACTTCAAGAAGGACAGGAGTCCCCCATAGTCTGGAGGGACCCAGGGGGGCTCCACCAGCTTGGGGTGGATGTTGCCTAAGGAAGAGCGGCGAGTCCGCACCCCTGGCGGGAGCTCATCCGCAACCGCAGCATCGACACCCTCGATGTCTAGACACATCAGCCGCCTCTCATCGTCCGAGTCAAGGACCGGCTCCACGAGGGCATTCCCTGTCTTCCTGGGGGGGGGGAGAGGCCATCCCGCTCACGACGCCTCTTGCGAGACTCAGTGAGCTGGACCTCCATCTCATCAAATTCTCCATCTGATCCGCCAGGCTGGGGCATGACCAAGGGGGTAGCAGACTCTCCCGCCACCCCCGAGGCCAGGCCACCAGAAGAGAGGCATTCGCCACCATCCCCGCCGCCGCCTGACTCCGGAGGCTGGGGGACAGGCGAGGGGAGAGGGACCCCTGAAGCCCCCTCCCCCTCCGCCAAGTCTGCCCCGCCGATGGCTACATCCAACGGGGTGGGTGGTATGGCAGCCAGAGCGGGGCCAGGCTCTCTAGTGGGGGGTCCCTCGGCACTGGCCGAGGAGGGTCCTGATAGGGATAGGGCATCCTGAGAGGCCCCCTTCATCTTCCTCTCTTTGTCCTCCTTCTTCTTCTTCTTGGTGGTAGTGGGCAGCTGCCCCTGTGCTGGGGACGGGCCAGACTGCCCTGCCCCCCCAGCCGGCAGGGCCCCCGCACTGAGGGCAGGGGGCGCCACAGACGGGGGAGGCGGCGGCGGGGCCTGGGTAGTAGCACCAGCCTCTCCACTGGACGATGGTTTCACAGCAGAGCCCCCCGTCCCCTGAGATGGAGTAGGGGTGGAAGGAGGCTGGGAGGAAGAGCTCCCTGCCTCCCTGGGCCTGCCGCGTGTCCCAGAAGTCGACACGCCGTCTCTCGGCGCTGCCGCAGGTGGCGATGGTCCGGCCACCTTGCCCTGAGGGCACTGAGCAGCCAGGTGGGAGGAGCCGCCGCACTTAAAACATGTAGTCTCTCCCACAGACAAATAAATAATATACCTCTGACCCTCGAGCGTGAGGCTCAGGGAGCGAGGTAGAGACTGGGGGCCCTCCTTGAGGAGCATAAAGACCTGCCTCTGAAAAGACAGGACGTGCTTCCGCTGAGGGTCCTTGCTTCCCATCGGCAGCCGGCAAAAAGGACTCGTAAGAACTCCATAGGCCTCGAGTCCCCTGGCCAGCTCCCGATCAGAAACATGTGGTGGGATGTTAGAGATCACCACCCTCACTGCCTGAGTCTCTAGGGGCGTGACAGGGTAGTGGATGCCCGCAATGTCTAGGCCCTCAGCACACACCCTGTCAACCAAGGCAGGCGTGCTCAAATAAATCATCGGGACCATGTTCACACGACCCGCATAGCGGATGGTACGCCACCCTAGGAGCGCAGCCAGAGCCTCCATGCAAACCTCAAGCCCCACATGGAGAGGGACATGAACCCTCAGGCCATGCGTCAGCGGGAGGTCCCGAGAGACATCCTCATGCCAACTGCCAGGTGTAGGAGCAGCCATCCTCACTAGGACAGGGTTAAACTGCAAAGCAAAAAAACTAAGGGAATGAAAAGAAAACTTAAACACAGGAGCTCAAGGCCAAGCTCCCGGGAATGCGGCCAAAACAGAAAGTGAAGATAAGCCACTGAAAGGGAGGGAGGGATTTGGGGGGTGAAAAAAAAAAGCGTGGATAGAACAAAAGAGTGGGGGAAGAAAAATGCACCCCTCAAGCGGCAAATGATAATAGAGACCTCCCCACAAAGGGGGAGGAGGGTGGAGGGGGAAAAAAGCGGCAGGGGAAGGAGGGGGGGGGTTAAAACAGCGAAAAGAAAAAAGAAAAGGAAAACTAAGGGGTGAGGGGGGGATGGAGGGTTAATTAAGAGCACCTCTGGAAGGCAGGCTAATGGAAAAGGTAACTCCCCGTAACAAGCAGACAGAAAAAAGAGAAAGCAAGGGAAAGAGACAGTAAAAGAGAAGGCTGCAAGAAGCGTCTCACAGACAAAGAAACCAGAAGCAGAGCGGGAGGGAAGAGAGAGGAGAGAAAAGTCGGGGAAAAAGCTGCAAAAAAGCAAGAAAAGAGTCAGAAAGCGAAATAAACAGAGGCTAGAGACCTTTAGAGAGGTGGGAGTGAAGGAAGAAAAGAGATAGGAAGCCGGGGAGTCTTACGCTCGGGATCGCCCCATGCAGCTTCAAGCGAGCCTGGTCCGAAGCGTCCAAAGCGGAAGGAAGGAAGGAAGGACTTTTGACTTTTGACAACTTTATTTCACAAAAGATCAGGTACAGAAAGCAAAAAAACCATCAAACCACACCAAAGAGAAACCATTCCCGGACGTTCAGAACATCACACCGTGACAAACACCTTCGCAGTAATACACATCGTGTCTAACATGCTATTTATGTATATAGCCCTCGAGAAACGAACAATTCCACCCTTCCCTGTCCCATAGTACACGTACAAAACCCTTCGACTTCTCACCCCGAGAAAATGAACAAAAGCAGCTTGGTGAGGGCCCAGGGCACGGCACAAGCCGGAAGCCACAGTCCGCCACCGCGCCCGCCCGGTCGCCCAGACCGGTCACAACATCAGAGCGCGTATTTGAGACGGCCGTCCTCCACGTGGCACAGCGCTCCCTCAAGGGCCCAGAGTGCCTCGAAGGCGGGCACCCCCCGCCGGAGCACAGCGTGCTCAAACTCCAGCGAGAGGCGCGCCCGCACTAGGAGGCCAAAGAGCTGCGGGGCATCGTCTGAGCCGGTGCCGGCAAGCCGGTTACGGCGGCTCTTGAGGACGGCCATCTTGGCCTGGCCCAGCAAAAAGTTGGCCAGGCAGATGGCGCCCCGCTCGGCCGCCCGGTACGGGCAGGAGCATATGTAGGTGGTCTCTGAGAGGCTCCTGCCCAGCGCCCGCAGCGGCAGCTCGAGGGTGGCAAAGAGCGGCCGCAGGCGGGGACAGTCCAGGAAGGCGTGAAAGAGATCCTCCTCCACGCCCCCAGGGCAGAAGGGGCAGGCCGTCGAAGCGGCTGGGTCAAAGTGGGACGCAAACGTGCCAGTGGCTAGGATGCCGTGCAGCAACCGCCACTGCAGGTCGCCAGTCTTCTTGGCGGTCGGCGGCTTATACAATGTGCGCCACGCCGGGTGGGCCGGTGGGGAAGCCGGTGGCCCCAGGCGCCGTCGCCACGGTGTATCGGGGCGTCCCGCCAGCACCTGAGCATGGCGGACACAGACCACCCAGGCATACAAGCTTCTACGCGATAGAGAAGCAAAGGGGCAACCCGTGTCACTATCGGGAGGCATGGGGAGCCGCAACAGAGTGCCCGGCCCACCGGCCAACTCCGCGGCCACAGCCGGGGTGACCGGCAGCGAAGGGAAAGCCTCGCTCGCGGCATCCGCGGCCCGCGGGATCTGGCGCGCACGGAGATGTTCGTCCAAGGCGGCCGCCGCCACCGGCGGGAGGGCGGCGCGGATGTCACGCAGGAGATGACCCATGGTGCGGATGGAGCGTACGCCCAGCCGTGTGGCCAGCGCCTCGGGCGAGAGCCAGGCTGACCGAGCGGGGTCCAGGAGATGGTGCAGGCGGAGGACACGCGCCTGGATAAGGGTGGCCGTGAGGCTGGCAGAGGCCAGGCTCGGCACGGAGCCCCACAGGGCTGAGTTGTGCACCAGAGGCTCCCTCAGCAGCTGCGGGAAACACAGTGTCCGGGCTCGAGGCTGGAGGCGGAAGGCGACCTGCCAGGCTCGTACCACGCTGCGATAAAAGGCCGGAAGCACCGCCCAGTTCAGGAGCGTGGGTGTCAACAAAAAGAGCTCCCGGTCAAAGCCAAGGGCGCCGACCCTCTGTAGGAACCGGCACGCCAGTTGTTGCCATGGCAGCTGCTCCTCACTGTAAAGCAGTCGCTGAAGGGCCTGCAGGCGGAAGGCCGCCACCCTGCTGGCCAGGTCAACCAGACCCTGGCCCCCCTCGGCAACAGGCAGGTGAAGGACGGCTCGTGGGAGCCAGTGGCGCCCATCCCAGAAGAAGTCCACCAGGTTGCGCTGGAGTCTCTCCAGGAGATCCGGTGGGGGGTCGAGCACGGCGCACCGGTGCCACAAGGTCGCTGCCGCCAGGTTGTTGATGACAAGGACGCGCCCCCGGTAGGAAAGGCTGGGCAGGCGCCAGCGCCACCGCTGCAGGCGGGCCTCCACCCCCTCCTCGAGGTCGTCCCAGTTACGCGCCATGAAGGCCGGTGGCCCCAGGAACACGCCCAAGATCTTGAGGCCCTCGCGGCGCCATGTGAGCCCCCCCGGCAAGTCCGGGGGGAGCGTGCCAGTCCATGCGCCAAGCAACAAAGTATCGCTCTTGGCCCAGTTGATGCGGGCGGAGGAGGCGCGCTCATAGGCACGCTGGCAATCCGCCAGGGCCCGCACGTCTTCCTGAGTGTTGAGGAAGACGGTGACATCATCCGCATATGCCGACAGCCGGAGACGAGGCCCAGCGGACGGGCCGGTGGCCACTGGCAGGGCCACACCACTCAGGCGGCGTCGCAGCGTGTGCAGCAGCGGCTCGATGGCCAGGGAGTAGAGCATGCCCGACAGCGGACACCCCTGACGAATGCCCCTGCGTGCGGGGAACGGAGCACACAGCACACCGTTCACCTTGAGCAGGCTGGAAATGTCTCGGTACAAGACCCGGAGGGCCCCGGTGAAGAGGGGCCCAAAACCAAAGGCCTCCAGAGTGCGGAAGAGATAGGCGTGGCCCACCCGGTCAAAGGCCTTCTCCTGGTCTAGAGAGATGAGGCCGATGTCGAGGCCAAAGAGCTCGCTAGCCGTGAGTAGGTCCCGCAGCAGGAACAGGTTGTCTTGAATGGTCCTGCCCGGCACGCAGTAGCTCTGCTCGGGCCCGGTGAGAGAGGCCATGACCGCGCGGAGGCGGGTGGCCAACGCTTTGGCCAGGATCTTATAGTCCGCGCACAGCAGGGAGACCGGCCGCCAGTTCTTCATGTAGCCCAGGTCTCCCTTCTTGGGCAGCAGGGTCAGCACCGCTCGGCGGCAGCTGATCGGCAAGACCTTGTCGGCGAGGCTCTCCTGGAAAACGCGCAGGAGGCTGGGGCCGAGGAGAGGCCAGAAGGTCTTGTAAAACTCAGCAGGCAACCCATCGAGGCCCGGGGCTTTGCCGGAGGCGAGGCCGGCCGTGGCGGCCGCCAGCTCTTCCAGGGACAAATCCCGCTCAAGCTCTCCGGCCTCCAGGGCATCGAGACGTGGTAGGCCCTCGTGGAGTTCCCGCGTGGCCTCGGGGCACGACGGCTCGGCCGCAAACAGGTCACGATAGAAGGCGACGGCATGTTCGCGTATTTCGCCGGGCTCTGTAATGACCCGGCCCTCAGGAGTCTTGAGATGGTCCAAGACTTTGCTCGCTGCCCTCCGCCGCTCCAGGTTGAAAAAGAAGCGGGTCGGGGCGTCAGTTTCCGCCAGTTCCTGGCAACGGGCGCGGATCCTCGCGCCGCGGGCCGCGCTCTCCGCCAGGTCGCGCAGACATCTCCTGCGGAACCGGAGGCTCTCGCTCAGTGCCGCGTCGCTGCCAGCGGCCAGCAGAGCAGCCTCGAGCTCCGCCACGTCCTCCTCCAACTCCCGGATACGTCGGCGCGTTTCGTTCGCGGCCAGCTGGGTGTACTGCTGGCAAAAGGCTCGGATCTGTACCTTGCCCACGTCCCACCACAGCTTCCAGGAGGAGTGGCTCGATCTCGCAGCCTCCCAGCTCCTCCAGAAGTGGGCAAAGCAGTCCCGGAAATAGGAGTCCTGAAGCAGGCTGGCGTTGAAACACCAATAAGGTGCCCGCGCACAGGCTCTCCCCGGCAGGCTCAGTTCACTGAAGGCTAGGTCATGATCTGACAGACCCGAGGGAGCGATGCAGCTGCTGCGCAGGAGTGGCAGGTGGTGCCTGGTGACATAAAGGCGGTCGAGGCGAGCCATGGTGACACCACCGGCACCCATCCTGGCCCAGGTGTACTGGCGCGCATCAGGATGCAGGGCTCGCCAGATGTCCACGAGGTCTGCCCCCTCCAAGGCAGATTGCAGCTTGCGAGCGGAGGGCAGGTGGGGTTCAGGCCCTGTGCGGTCGAGGCGCGGGGCAGTGGTGCAGTTGAAATCCCCACCGAGGAGGAGCAGGTCATCATCCTCGCTAGCGTCGCGCAGGAGGGCAGCCAAGGTCTCGAAGAAAACGACCCTCTCCTGACCATCGGAAGGCGCGTAGACGTTGATGAGCAGCAGGCGGTGTTGTGCGAGGGTGACGCGGACGGTCAGCAGGCGGCCGGGGATGACCTCCCGCGGCACCGCCGCGTCAAGCTGCAGCTGTGGTGATAAGAGAGTCGCGACCCCAGCGCTAAGGTTGGTGCCATGGCTCAGGAACACCTGTCCTCGCCAGGCAGCCCGCCAGGCCGCCTGGTTGAATCTGTCAGAGTGCGTCTCTTGAAGGAAGGCGACGGCCAGCCTCTTCTGTCGCAGGAGCTCCAGGACGGCTTCGCGCTTCACCGAGTCTCGACAGCCGTTGATGTTGAAGGTGCCAATGATTGTTGGCTGCCATGGATGTGGGTGTGGGAGAGGAAGAGCAAAGCAAGGTACGGGTGGAAGAACGAGCACCCAAGAGCAGAGCAAGGCAGTACAGACAGGTCAAGGAAGGCCTACTGTGCCCTACTCTAGTCGAGGGACCCGCCCAAGTCCCACTCAACTCTCACCCTCTGGGCAAGCTTCTCCAAACGGTAAGACATCTGGCGTGTGCCCAGATCCCGCTGCATGAGCTTGGCAGCTGCCCTGGCACCCTTAACGAACACTTTGGGGTCTGTGCACCACTGAGTGATGCGTCCTGCTACGTTCCTCTGCCCCTTAGTTAACTTCAAGAAGGACAGGAGTCCCCCATAGTCTGGAGGGACCCAGGGGGGCTCCGCCAGTTTGGGGTGGATGTTGCCCAAGGAAGAGCGTCGAGTCCGCACCCCCGGCGGGAGCTCGTCTGCAACCGCAGCATCGACACCCTCGATGTCTAGACACATCAGCCGCCTCTCATCGTCCGAGTCAAGGACCGGCTCCACGAGGGCATTCCCTGTCTTCCTGGGGGGGGAGAGGCCATCCCGCTCACGACGCCTCTTGCGAGACTCAGTGAGCTGGACCTCCATCTCGTCAACTTCTCCATCTAATCCACCAGGCTGGGGCATGACCAAGGGGGTAGCAGACTCTCCCGCCACCCCCGAGGCCAGGCCACCAGAAGAGAGGCATTCGCCACCATCCCCGCCGCCGCCCGACTCCGGAGGCTGGGGGACAGGCGAGGGGAGAGGGACCCCTGAAGCCCCCTCCCCCTCCGCTAAGTCTGCCCCGCCGACAGCTACATCCAATGGGGTGGGTGGTATGGCAGCCAGAGCGGGGCCAGGCTCTCTAGTGGGGGGTCCCTCGGCACTGGCCGAGGAGGGCAGGGCATCCTGAGAGGCCCCCTTCATCTTCCTCTCTTTGTCCTCCTTCTTCTTCTTCTTGGTGGTAGTGGGCAGCTGCCCCTGTGCTGGGGACGGGCCAGACTGCCCTGCCCCCCCAGCCGGCGGGGCCCCCGCACTGAGGGCAGGGGGCGCCACAGACAGGGGAGGCGGCGGCGGGGCCTGGGTAGTAGCACCAGCCTCTCCACTGGACGATGGTTTCACAGCAGAGCCCCCCGTCCCCTGAGATGGAGTAGGGGTGGAAGGAGGCTGGGAGGAAGAGCTCCCTGCCTCCCTGGGCCTGCCGCGTGTCCCAGAAGTCGACACGCCGTCTCTCGGCTCTGCCGCAGGTGGCGATGGTCCGGCCGCCTTGCCCTGAGGGCACTGAGCAGCCAGGTGGGAGGAGCCGCCGCACTTAAAACACGTAGTCTCTCCCACAGACAAATAGATAATATACCTCCGACCCTCGAGCGTGAAGCTCAGGGAGCGAGGTAGAGACTGGGGGCCCTCCTTGAGGAGCATAAAGACCTGCCTCCGAAAAGACAGGACGTGCTTCCGCTGAGGGTCCTTGCTTCCCATCGGCAGCCGGCGAAAAGGACTCGTAAGAACTCCATAGGCCTCGAGTCCCCTGGCCAGCTCCCGATCAGAAACATGTGGTGGGATGTTAGAGATCACCACCCTCACTGCCTGAGTCTCTAGGGGCGTGACAAGGTAGTGGATGCCCGCAATGTCTAGGCCCTCCGCACACACCCTGTCAACCAAGGCAGGCGTGCTCAAATAAATCATCGGGACCGTGTTCACACGACCCGCATAGCGGATGGTACGCCATCCCAGGAGTGCAGCCAGAGCCTCCATGCAAACCTCAAGCCCCACATGGAGAGGGGCATGAACCCTCAGGCCATGCGTCAGCGGGAGGTCCCGAGAGACATCCTCATGCCAACTGCCAGGTGTAGGAGCAGCCATCCTCACTAGGACAGGGTTAAACTGCAAAGCAAAAAAACTAAGGGAATGAAAAGAAAACTTAAACACAGGAGCTCAAGGCCAAGCTCCCGGGAATGCGGCCAAAACAGAAAGTGAAGATAAGCCACTGAAAGGGAGGGAGGGATTTGGGGGGTGAAAAAAAAAAAAAAAGCGTGGATAGAACAAAAAAAGAGGGGGGGGAAAAAGAAAAAAAGCACCCCTCAAGCGGCAAATGATAATAGAAACCTCCCCACAAAGGGGGAGGAGGGTGGGGGGGGAAAAAAGCGGCAGGGGAAGGAGGGGGGGGGTTAAAACAGCGAAAAAAAGAAAAAAGAAAAGGAAAACTAAAGGGTGAGGGGGGGATGGAGGGTTAATTAAGAGCACCTCTGGAAGGCAGGCTAATAGAAAAGGTAACTCCCCGTAACAAGCAGACAGAAAAAAGAGAAAGAGAGGGAAAGAGACAGTAAAAGAGAAGGCTGCGAGAAGCGTCTCACAGACAAAGAAACCGGAAGCAGAGGGGGAGGGAAGAGAGAGGAGAGAAAAGTGGGGGTAAAAGCTGCAAAAAAGCAAGAAAAGAGTCAGAAAGCGAAATAAACAGAGGCTAGAGACCTTTAGAGAGGTGGGAGTGAAGCAAGAAAAGAGATAGGAAGCCGGGGAGTCTTACGCTCGGGATCGCCCCACGCAGCTCCAAGCGAGCCTGGTCCGAAGCGTCCAAAGCGGAAGGAAGGAAGGAAGGAAGACTTTTGACTTTAAGAAACATTTATTCTGGGGATGGTGACAAATGTGGGGCAGTAGAAGTCATGTACAGGTTGGCTCGAAGATCTGGGCCTCAAAGTACAAGGCCTGGGCTCATGGCCTGCAAGGCCGGCCCATACACTCTAGACAAAAAACACAAAGAACAAAAAGTATGTACGTATATACATATATACAGTTCTTGCCAGTGGGGACACCCAGGGGGGCCTCAGGACATCAGGGGTTGGCCTGCCTGGACAAAGCCTGAGGTCTCAGCTCGCTGGATGTGCCTCTGCACCTTAAGCAGCTGGTGGCATCACAGGGCAAGGAGCAGGCGTCCCGCCTCGATTTGGCACAGTGCCCCCTCGATGGCCCAGCGTTCCTCAAAGGCGGACACTGTCTGCTGAAGGATCGCATGCTTGAACTCAAGCGAGAGGCGGGCTCACACCAGCAGGTGGAAAAGCTGCAGGGATCGTCCATCCTGGTCCTGGTGAGCTGGTTTTACCGGCTCTTCAGGGTGGCCATCTTGGCCTGGCCCACCAGGTAGTTGGCCAGGCTGACTGTGGCCCGTTCAGCCGCCTGGTACGGGAAGGAGTAGACGTAGGTGTCCTCTGAGAAGTCCCGGCCCAGTGCCCGAAGCAGCACCCGGAGGGTGGCAAAGAGCAGCCGCAGCTGGGGGCAGTCGAAGGCATGGAAAATGTCCTTGACCAGCACCCCTGGACAGAAGGGGCGGCTGCTGAGACCACCGGGTCCAGGTGGCACACAAAGGTGCCAGTGGCCAGGATGCCATGCACCAATCTCCACTGGAGGTCGCCGGTCTTCTTGGCGGTGGGTGCCTTGTACGCTGGGTTCCCGGGCCATGCCAGGTGCCACTGGCCAGCACCTGGGCGTGCCGGGTGCGCATCACCCACACGTAGAGTCCTTTCCAGGGCAGTGTGCCAAAGGGGCAGCCCGTATTGCTGCTGAGGGACACAGAGAGCCTAAGCAGTGTGTTGGACCAGTCAGCCAGCGCACTGGCTACTGACGGATGACCGGCAGTGGTGGGAAAGCGTCACCTGCGGCATCCGTGGTAGGGAGGGCCTGGTAAGCCTGGAGGTAGCCTTCTAGGGCAATTGCTGCTTCCGTCGGAAGGGTGGCCCTAACAGCCCATAGAAGCTGGCCAGCGGTGCGGATGGAGCACAGTGCCAGCCGGGCAGCCAGGGCTTCAGCTGACAGCCAGCCCAACTGAGCAGGGTCCAGGAGGTGCCCGAGGTGGGTGGGGTGCGCCTCAATGAGAGCAGCCACGAGGCTGGCGGAGGCCAGGCTTGACATGACATGCTGCAGAGCCGGGTTGTGGAACAGGGGCCCCTGAAGCAGTTGCGGGAAACACAGGCGCCTGGCTTGGGGACAGAGATGGAAGGCAGCCCACCAGGCCTGCACCATGCTGTGGTAAAACGGGGGAAGGACCATCCCATTCAGGAAGGTGAGGTCCAGCATAAAGAGCTCCCAGTCAAAACCAAGTCCCCCCACTCGGTGCAGGAACTGGCATGCCAGTTGCTGCCACAGGAGGTGGTCTTCAGCATACAGGACCCGCTGGAGGGCTTGCAGGTGGTAGGCAGCCACCCTGCTGGCAAGGTCGATCAGGCCCTGGCCCCCCTCTCTGGTGGGCAGGTAAAGGGCAGCTCACGGGAGCCAGTGGCATCCATCCCAGAGGAAGTCCACTAGGAGCCACTGCAGTCTCTCGAGTAGCTCCAGGGGAGGGTCCAGCACAGCACAGCAGTGCCACAGGGTTGCTGCCGCCAGGTTGTTGGTGATGAGGACCCGGCTGTGGTAGGAGAGGGTAGGTAAGTGCTAGCACCAGCGCTGCAGGCAGGCTTCCACTCCCTCCACCAGGTCCTCCCAGTTGTGGGCTGCAAAGGTCGGTGGCCCCAGGAGCACTCCCAGGGCTTTGAGGCCTTCCTGGTACCAGGCGAGCCCCCCCGGCAGGTCTGGAGCTGGTTTGCCAGCCCACATCCCAAGCAGGAGTGTGTCACTCTTGCCTGCACATCCTGCTGGCTGCCCACATCAGCTGGATCATCAGGCCCGGTGCCGGTGGCACGGCTAAGCCGGTCAGGCGACATTGCAAAGTGTGCAGCAGCAGTTCAATGGCCAGTGCATACAGCATGCCCGACAGGGGGCAGCCCTGGCATATGCCATGACACACCAGGAATGGGGAGCACAGCATGCCGTTCACCTTGAGCAGGCTGGAGGTGTTATGGTACAGGACCTGGAGCACCGCGATGAAGAGAGGCCCGAAGCCAAAAGCCTCGAGGGTGCCGAACAGGTACCGGTGGTCGACACAATCGAAGGCCTTCTTCTTGTCCAGGGAGACAAGCCGACGTCCAGGCCAAAACACTCTGCAGCCATGAGCAGGTCACGCAGCAGAAACAGGTTGTCCTGGATGGTCCTGAAAAAAGAAAGCAAAAGGATAGTATGACAAAGTTTCATCGAAGTAAAATGAGAAAGTCTGAAGTCTACTCCCACTTCTACCGTTTATGCTCTTTTTAGCAGGGGTGTGTACAAGGTGGGGGAATCAGGGCACCTATACAGTAGGAAAGAGGCACTGTTAAAAATGTGATGTGGTTCAAAGGGCTTTATCCAAAATCCAGTGAAGGCTCCCTTCAGACTTCAGTGGTCTTTTCCCAAAGCACGGGACCAGAAGTTGTGAGCTTTTTGCTTTATGCATAACTGAGCATCAAGCTTCCTGTGTGGCCCCAGGCAAGTAATTTAAGTTATGTGCCTCTGTTTAAAGACATATAATACTTCCCAACTGTGTTGTCTCACTTAATACTTTGTTAGTAAAACAATGTGAGAACCTAAGGAAGTGCTACAGGACTGTATCAGATTCTTACTGTCCAGTAAATAATCTCATTTTATAGTGTAAATAAATTGCTGTTTTTAAGATGTGGAGGATTTGTGAAGACAACTGTTAAATAAAGGATTCCCACAAATTACATGTTCTCTTATCTGAGCATGTTTCCTTTGAACTTTATTCACATGTTTATTTAGGGTGTGTGTGTGTGTGTGTGTGTGTGTGTGTGTGTGTGTGTGTGTGTGTGTCACAGGGACAGGACAGACTGCCCCTCCCTGAGGAAGCTCTAACAGAGGATCTGTGTAAATGTGCTTCCTCTTCCTCTCACTCCCCAACCTTAAGGTCAGAGGATCTGGAAAATCCTCCTCCACCCTGTGGCTTGAGCTGATGATTGTAATAGTACCTCAATTCCCTCCTTGCCTTCCGGTCCCCACCCTTCCCTCTCCCAGTCTAGTAACCCTTTAAAGTCTTTTACATCTGGTTATCTATCATCCTCATATTCTGAGTGGGATGAGGAGAGAGATATTATTAAATGATTGGATTTCTGTTGTGTGTTTGAGCAGACCCTGAGAGATTCAGAGGACCAACTAGTGGAGGCCTCTGGAGGTTTAGATACTTCTCTGAACTTTTGGCCTATGCCAAGCACATGTAAATGGTGTCTCAAGTGCAGTTTCTGCAGTGTTTCCTCCCAGTCAGGCACAGGCAACTGAGAGACATGTACAAATTACTATCTCAGTTTAAGCAATCTATTTGATTGTTATCTCCAAAGTTTAGATTGATGGTTGAGGCATCTTTACTGTGAGGGCCTGGTGAGTATGAATGGACACAAACATGGGAACTGGGAACTCCTGCATTATAATTACAACAATGGGGGCCTCTACGCTAGAGAATTGTGCCGTCACTGGTTGAACTGTTGGGATGGCACCAGCACAACTATTATTTAAGTCCTGCAGAATAGTCACACTAACCATTCTGTTTTGGGTGGAGCTATGACCTACCTCAATATACCTCTGAACTAGTGAAGTGTTACAGACACTTCCCTGTGGGTACGTCTACATGTGCATTAATGAGCAGTGGTTGTGCGCATTTAGTTTAGTACCTGTAATAACAGTTATTATAGGTATTAAATTAAATGCACAGTAACTAGCACTACTGTGCAGTAGTGTCAGCACACGCATTTTAGGTGACACTACTGTGCAGTAGACTGATTCAACTGAGCATTAAGGTGGGTTTTGCCCACTGCACTAATACACAGTATAATTAGTCTACTGTGCTCGAAGCATCTCAGGTAGACATACCCACTGGCTATCTTCTAACAATTTCCAGAGGTCCCTTATTGAAAGACAAGACTAGCTGCAAAGGCCTTTGGGGAGCCCAAGAGACTCAGAGGGGAAAGGAACAAAGTACCTGGGAAACACAGTATTTCTACAGCATAGTCTCAACAGGAATACAAAATGATCAGAACTCACTATTTTCCCTAAGCACCAGCCTTAAAAATTAGCATTAAACATTTCACAACAGTATTCCAACAAACCATATGGGATGAGAAAGACAGACAGGTCATGGGAAATATGTTGCAATTCAGTGGTGGAAGGGGTTTCTCTCCCAGTTTGTTAACCATGCCTATGAGTAAGTGGAAGGAAACCTTGACAGGTTGCTAGAACCTAAACAATGGATTAGTGGGAGAGAGTTGTTCTGGAGAAAAGGAACAGGCAGGAGTTGCTGCTGGACTTCCAAAGAAGGAAAGGGACTGTTCCTACCTCAATGGGAGCTAGCTGCCACATTGCAGCATCATTCTACTGGAAAGACAGATACACTCCCTGTGGAAGAGACAACAGCAGTCCCATTAAGGAGGATGGATCAGGCCCCCGCTTGCAAATTGTTTAAAATGACTACATTCAGTATTGCTTTTTTTATTTATTTTTTATTTGCCTTCTGGGTTTTTTTAAAGTCTTTATGAAATCTTTATGGTGAACTTGAAATCACATTGTCAAACTTTTCTTTGCAACCACAAGGGCTAAGAAAATACTATTTAAACAGAGTGGGAAGTTGAGATTTTTACATACTCAACTAGACTCCAGAACCTGGGGCTTTATGAGAAATGTTGAACACTGTAAAATCAGTTTGTGACATTGTGATCAAATGTGGCAGGAATATGTTATGTCTCAGGTGGCACTGTGCTCAAATAATCAAGGGTGCTCAGTTAGGCTTCTTGAAGAGAACTGGGACTATAGAAGGGACTCGTATGCCTTTCATATGTAGCTCATCTAGCCAAAGCTGTCAAATAATATATTATCAAATATGAAGCATCTGTATGGTGATGTACTCCTTGGTGGTTCATTGTGGCCAGTGGCCTGAAGAGGGAGAAGGAGCTCTTAGCACATTAGCCATAGAGGAAGGTGGAACTGTGAAGCAGCACTATCTTGTCTAGCAAGAGACGAAGGTGGAAGTCCCCGCTGCTTGAGCAGATCAGGGAGAGCTGTGCTCTCTCTCATCTTTCCTTCTATATTTTCCCTGTTTACAGCCATTTTCTGAATGTTTACAAATGTGGCCAGACAAAGTATGTTCTACTAATATTTTTGTTAAGTCTATGGTATTCTTACAAGTGAGCAGAAGGGTTCCCATTACATCCCTCCCCTCATAACATGTATTCTTTGTGACCCAGTAAAACCAGTGGGCTTAGTGCCTTCTTCCCCTTTTCCTGTTCAACTGCCCCTTTGCATTCAGTCACATGGCTCAGCCAGCTGCTGTGGTTCTGACTCCTTGTTGGGTGAGAAAATAGAAAGAGTCCTGCTACATTTGCTGCAGATATATGTCCAAGATTGGGAAAATGAAAATGGGAGAGAAAAATGTCCATCCACAGGAAGGCTGCCTCTGCACACTGGAGAGAAAAAAAACCAACAGTGGCAACAAGCATGCAAACTCAGAAAGCCATCCACAGTTCCTGAGTACATGGGCTTTCCCCAGCAGTGAAAGTAACTGAAGACAGATATGTATTTTGCATAGAGAACGTCTCTCCTTGTGCATTTTTTTTGAACAGTCTCTGTTCCCTTCTAGCCGCCATCTGCCAGGGAGAGAACATGGGGCCCTGACATTATCTTAATGGCATCTTAGTCTGCATTTGGTTCATTCCTGGCACCCAACAGCAGTGCTGTCTTCTCCTGACTCTTGGTCTGACAAGAGATTAATTCAGAAAACCTAGGTGCTACCCACAATCAAATACAGCTCAGTGGATGTCCATACCTTTACTGGGATGCTCTAATTGCTTGTAAAAAGAGCAGGTTTTAGTCACTGTTCTCTAAATATGTCTGTATCTTGGCCATGCTATATAGCCCACAGGAACTATTTTTTTGGAGAGTAGTGTGGATACCTTAATTTTCCTACTGAACCTTCTCTTGTGGGGCCTCCATGCAAGGCTATATCAAAGGGAGAGAAGAGGTATGGTTTCTGTGTGGGGGAGGCGAGGGGAAGAGAGGGAAACAATTCTCAGCTGATGGGTGGCCCCAAAGGGGCCTATTATCAGGTATTAGAGGAAATGACCCCAGGATTAGGGAGCAGTAACTGGCTCCTGTTCAGCTCTCTGGCTCAGCAGAAAATCTGAAATGCTGGACAATGGTTCAGAAAATGAAGGGAGGGCTGCATTGCTTTTACCCACAGTGTCCTTATTCTGTGACTAGACAGTCAATCCAGGATCTTTTAGTACCACTTAAATGCACTCTTAGATTATTTCTGTTAGTCTGAAAGTACTCATATAAAACTAGCTTATTTCATATTGATTTTCACTTTTATATAAAGAATAATTCACAGTGATTAGTATGTGCTGCTTACCTTCTTAGTCTGATATTTTTGCTCTTATATTTGGATGATGCATGCTTAACAGGAGCAAAAATTGTTTCTCCAAGAGCTACTAAAGTGCACCTCTATTTCTGCATTTTGGTTAGCCTGAGCAAATACTTTAGCTTCCATCGGTATTTGTGGTCTGCAGTAAAAAAAAGATACAGGTTGGTCATATTCATCTGCATAGTGCTTTACTGCATTGATAGTGGCTGTGCACTGAACACCACAGCATGGTTTCTGACCCACAGAATAAGTACTTTCTAATATTAGCATTGAGCAATGTGAGCAACACAGAGATGCCCACATAATTACCCCTCTTTTGAAAGGCCTTTCAATAACAACACATGCGCATACAATGTTTTTCATTTAAAAAGCACAAAGTGCTTTGGGCCTTATTTCCTTATTATGCTGAAGTCCCTCTATATGGAAAATATGGTAGGGACCAGCCTGGAATAAACCATAGAAGATTGTGTCCTACAACAAATGCTAATGGGATGTCTAGAGCAGGTGTTACATTTGTAGTGCTAAAATGCTCCCTTGTAGCACCACAGAAAGCTATATGTAGCATTACAAAGATCCTGAAAATGCTGCAGAATAATATTTTTTTTCCAAGAGGAACTTTGTTTTGTAGAACCATGTCTAACACCTGTACAGTTGCATGGAATACTAGCCCCAGTATCCCACAGTCCTCTGCTCTCTATCCCCTGCTCCAAGAGAGTGAAAGGTGGGGTGGGGGAGGAGGCACTGGATCCTGGATAACATGCCCAGTGCTAAGCTGTCAGGGAGTCCTTCTGGGACCCTGCTACCACCACAAGTCTCCCTAGTGGGGGTGGTGCTTGGGAACGCCACAACCTTGTCTGGTCTTTCTGAGTAGCCCCTGGAGCCAGGCCAGGTATGGCTTCTGAGTAGGGAGAAGCTGTGGCTTCTTCCAACTCTGAGACTTTCTGTCCTGACTATCCATGGCCCTGCCTCAGGGAGATACCTCCTAGTTCAGTTCCCAAAGGAGGGACTTCATCAGTCCAAAAGGGAACAGAGTAACCCCCATGTGCCAACCAGCAAAGCAGAGAGTTTCTCTTCTGTAAAGGCATTTAGTTCAGGGCAGAGACCACAGTTCAAAAAGACCCTGCCCCCTCCAAAGGGTTATGTAGCCTCTGTCCCCAGTCCAGCTAGCACAGCCTTGAACACCCCAAAGTTATCTCAGTTGTCCTCTCCCCAGCCCAACACCCCCCCCCAAAACATCCCCAAAGTAGACCAGCTTTTCCCTTGTTTCTGACTGTCTATATTCTCCATGCTTATATGCTGACAATCTCCTTTTCAAGCTGTTCTATCCATTGTGATGTTTGTCTCAGTCTGCTTCCCTTGATGCCTTCTGCATGTCACCTGCAAACCTGCCTTGCTGAAGTGTCAACCAGGCTATTCAATTTTCTGTTGATTCAGGAGGTTCATCTAATTTTATCTGCAGGTAGACAACTCAAGAACCTAGAATGACCTTCTTTCCCCATGTACAAGCTAGTCACAGAAATGGAGACATGGAACATTATCACACATGATATAAATACATTTATATATGTACATTTATAAATACATTTATACATTTATAGACAGAAATATTCCAATAACACTTATAATACAGCATATCTCTTCCACCTTCAAAGAATGAACTGAGCAGGATCACTGCAACTAGTTATCTAGGGAAGTTAAAGCCCCCCTTTCATGATAAAGCATCAGCAACAACATTTGCATTTATGTTAGCATGAATGACTTCCATATCGTGATTCTGCAAAGCCAGGCTCCATCCACCACATCAGTTTGATGTTGGTACCTTTCAGATGATGTAACCAAGTCAGCGGTGAGTGATCTGTGTCCTTAGTAAAAAGCTGTCTAAATAGATACAGCTGCAAACCCCACACTGTGAGGTTGATGGTAGCTTTGTATACCCCCATAGCATTATATTTTGTATCACTGCAAATGAATGCCTGTCTATAACCTAGAGTAGAATTTACATGGGGAATCAATTAAATTGAGTTAAAACAGTGACATGCTTTAATATAAACATGCCTTTATGTTGTCAGTTTTCTGGGACAAGCACTATCATGTACTGCTTGTACTTAGCTGAGGACTTTAGACACTACTAAAAGGAATAAACAAAATTATAATAATAATTTTTTGCCCTTTCCTTCTTCATATGCATTTCTTTAGTTGTTCTGAGTATAAAACCCATAAAGCTGATATTAAATGAGAAGAGCTGGAAGATGACATATTTTGGATATACTTAAATGAATAATCTTGGTTACTTTCATTAAAAGACATGTATCATTTATAATTTCTAAGACAAAACTAGATAAAAAAGCAATAGATAGGCAAGATGATAAGATAAAAAGACTGAATAGATTTATTTCTGAAATTACCTTTTTCCCCCTGTTTACTCTTCCCTGGGACATCAAATACCAGCATCTTGTGCTGGACAAAACAAATGAAAGAGCGTTAAGTACAGATATATTGTCTTACGTAGAAACATGCAGTTTGATTATTTCAAAAACCTTACATTTTATAGGAGACAAACTTACGAAAGATACCAAATATAATGAGTAGGGATGCAAATATCATTTGGCTATTAGTTTAACCTCCTCTAATTACATCTATTTAATGGTTAACTGATAATAACACAGCAGCTGGGACACAGCTGCTGCTGAGAGCCACTCCTGGGGCCCTTTGACAGGGAGGGAGGAAGGGGTAGCAAGCCCAGCCAGACAACACAGCCCACCTGAAGCCCTGCACTGGGAGGGAGGGAGCACCTGTGAAGGAGCAGGTGATTTCTAAATTGATGAGCCATTAGGCTGCCTTCTGTTTCCCTCTAAACTCATCGGCTGTGGGTACTTGTCCCCCATCTTCCCTCCCCTCCTCCTCGCTCCTCCCTCCCTCCTGCCTGCCCTGCTGCCTTCTGGTTCCTGCTGGGGCACTGCGTGCCTTCCCTTCCCCTCTTCCCTGCCAGACTGTGCCCACCCCAGGTTAAACAATAACCGATAAACTATCCGGTTATCACAGGGCTTATTGGGTAAATGATTAAACTTTTAACCTTTCGCATCCCTAAATGAAAGTCACTGAATTTTCACAAGTCAAGGCAATACTTGTGCAATATTCCTTATGTGAAGAGATAGTGATTGCCAGCCTGGGCTTCACATTCAGATCCACATTCTCTGATTCTGAAGACATGGGACCAAATTCATCCCTGACTTCAGAACTTCATTAAAGTCTTCTATTCATTAAAGACTTATATTAGGCATAAAGCTGGCTCATGAAAAAGATTGAAAACTCAAGTGCAGGCAACCTTGTAACCCAACAAAGGGAGGAAGGGGTAGGGACCAGCATGTGAGAGAAGAGCCTCTTTTATGTGGTTTAAGACACTTAGAGGTGAGGGTCACAAAGTCAAACATTTGAGGCAGGGTAGGAGGAGTTTAATTAAAAGACAAGGTTTGTTCACAGCAGTAGCTAATGATTTAATTGTGTGAGATGGTAGACCCACTGAAAAACTCTCTGGTAAGAAATAAAATGTCACAACATGGATTTTAAAAACCATACTGAGTTTAAGAGAAGGGCCCTTATGCGTATGTCAGATTTCATTACAGGTTTGACTAGACTGCAATGTTTGTACTTGGTGTGCAGCAAGGAGCAGTACATCCCTGCCCCATCCCAGTAGAAAATCTTAAAAGCACTGAGAGCCAGAGTTCCTCCCAGGCTCCCCATTTGCTCAGAGGGGATGGCAGGAGTCATTTATGTCATCCTTTCCCAGTATTGCTCGCTCTGCGATTTCTACTTATGCTTACTGGCTATGGGGGTGTACAGAGTCATAGTCAGAGCCATAGCTCCATTCCCCCTCCCTGCCCCTTCATGCACACCCATTTCTGAGGGGAACCATTGGGTATAATCCTAATATTGTGCTTTTATCATTATGTCAATCAGTTTGCTGCATGGGTTTCCATAGGATTCTGTTTCTAATGTCATTTCAGTTGTCCTTAGCATCTGTATCCTACACGCGATAATTTCAGGAGGCCAGGAGATGGAATAGAAGCACATGGGACCCATGCTAATCTTAAATCCTGTGGTAAAGGGGAGAATTACCCTCTTTTTACTTTGGGGAGCAAGGAAGAAAAACTTATTCCCTTCCCCCTGCCTATAGACCCAAAGCCCTGTCAAATTCCCCTGGACAGACTTGTGTGAGGCTGGGAAAATGGAAAATTGATGCCATAGCAACAGTACCTCCTCCTTCCATTGACCTGCATTTCTCTGCGGTGATCCTCAGGATTTTCATCCTTCCCATATGCAAAATGAGAAAGGGATGATCTGGTGGGTACTGCAAGAGCACAGGAGGCATGGCTGCATGAGATGCTATGTCACTGTACCAAAGAGCTACGGGGATGTAGCTCATCACTACAGTGATGTAGGGTCAGTGGGCACTAACCATGATGCCGCTGCTACTATGCAGTAGGATCAAAAATGACCTGTGTGGTAGGCCTCTGTGAATAGGGAATTATTCGATTCAGATCCAGATTCGGCTGATTCAGAGGACAGTGATTCAATTAGAAGATTTGGATCACTGTCCTGAATCGAATCAGCTGAATTGGCTTTAGAAGATTCGGCACTGATTCAGAGAGATTCAGAGATTTGGCCATAGATTATAATGGGGAATCACTGAAATACCTATAACTTTGTCATTTGTTGGCAGCTTTGGATGAAAATAGCAGGGATGGTAGCCCATTCTGAGGGCACAAAGCCTGCCAAGTTTCAAGGAGATAGGTGCAGGGCTTTCTGGTAAACTGTACCTCAAACTGCTGTAAGCAAAACTCGTGTCACTTGTGTGTTAAGGCAGATTTGCATGAAAACAGCAGGGATGGCAGCCTGTAACAGGGGGCCTTCCCAGTGCCAGTTAGATCTCTGCCAACCCACCTGTTTCTGAGCCAGCTGCCTGCCTCTCTTTTGCTCAGGCAGAAACAGCTCACAAAAGGGACAGTAAGACTGCAGACAGAGACTTAAGTGCTTGTGCCTGCCTCTGCTCTATCAGGCATTCTCTTGGAGCCTTAGCCCAGACTATCGATCTTGTCTGTCCCGGGCCTGCGAGTAGACCCCAAAAGCTACCCCGGCTGACGTCTGGGGGTCCCCTTAACTCGCCTGCCATGACTTTGAATGGAACCTCAGTGGAGGGGTTCCCCTTTGAGGCAGCCTCCAGGGCTGTCATGCCTCTCAGCGGGCACTCACGGGGCTCTGACCTCCCCTACACCCCAGCCACTCACCACCTTCGGTCGTGGGTCTTCTGGCCCTTTAGCGTCCCTGGTTCCTCTCGGTCTCTACCCTGGCCTCCTGTGGCTCTCCAGCCATGGACCCCAGTGTCCCTGGGCCGCAGCTCAGGCGTGAAGGCTCTGAGGCCCTTTGGTCCTGGATTCATCTATCCCATGTCCCTAGCTCCCTATTCCAACCACTCCGTGACTCAACGTGTGATCCCCACCACCGTGTCTGCCGGAGAGATGTGACCGGCGGGCCAGGAGTCCATAAAGGAATAAGAGTGCCCCTCAGTCTATGGGCCCTGTGTTTTCCCAGTGCCTCGTTGCCCCAGACCTGGTTGCTTGCCCCACTCAGGGCTCCTATCTCTCCCCTAGGCTCGACCCTACTCCAGAGATGGCATCCCGATCGACCCAGGTCCTATGGGTCGTGGCTGACTCTTCTTGGGGATGCTGTGGGCTTGTCTGCAGGCTCCCTTACTCTGTTAACCAGCCCCGCTTGGGGTCTTCTGCCGCTCACACTATGGCTATCCCAGTTGAGGTTCCCGTCAGCCCTGCTCTCGTTACCTCTTCTCCGGGCTTCCCCGTAGTTGCTTCGGCTTCCCTGGCACTCGTCTCCTCCTCTGCTCTCCCCACTCACTGCTGCTCCCTTCGTCAGCTTCCCTGCCGGCTCTTTTGCTGGCTTCTCTGTCGGCTTCTTGACTGGCTTGCTGGTCAGCTCCTCTGCTGGCTAGCCAGTCGGCTTCCCTGCCAGCTTCTCTGCCAGCTTGCCAGTTGGCTCCTCTGCTGGCTTCTCTGCTGGAGCCTCCGCCGGCTCCGCTGCCAGCTTCTCTGCCGGCTTCTCTGCTGGAGCCTCTGCTGGCTCCGCTGCTGGCTTCTCTGCTGACTCCACTGCTGGCTTCTCTGCCGGTGCCTCTGCTGGCTCTGCCCCCGTCTTCCCGGGCTGCCCGATGCACCAGCTGCGCCTTTTGGGCCGTGGGCTTCCCCTGTGGAGCCTCCACTCACCGGCCTTCCTCCTGCGCCCTCAGGGCTGCCTTTTGTTTCTGCCGGGTGGTGTCTCCAGCTGACGTTACCTGGCCCCAGCTGGATATGAGCGTGGCTGACAAACCACGTGGGTGGTTTCTCTGCGTGCATTTCCCCACACCTTTCAGCCCCTGCAGAAAGTAAGTTGGGGCTTTTTCCTATTTTGGCCTGGGGTTCTCCTGTAACCCCAGCACCCCTGGGACAGTGCTGTTCCTATGTCCCTCCCACAGAGCACTGTTATTGGAAGGGGACTCAGGGAAAGATCACAGTCACTGGCCAGCTACAGATATCAGTCTTTCCCCACCCCCCCACCCCCTCCATCTTCTCAGTTTCTGTTCCCCTGAAAGACTGCCTTCTGAATCTCCAGATCTTTTTCCGAATCTTTTCCAAATCCATTTGGAGGCTTCAGATTGATTCAGAAGGTTTTTTTGGTCTCCCGATTCGATTCAAATTTGGTGATTCAGCCTCCAAATCAGGCTGAATCTTCTCCAAATTTAATCAGCAACCGAAGCTTCGCACACCCCTACTGTTGCTGCTCTGGGAATGTGCAGTACTGGAGGGCACTGCGCAGTCAGGGGCATGTGTAGATGCACCCAGGGAAGGCAAAAGGGAGTGCAGATACGTCAATTGAGAAACACAAAATGAAGGAAGGAAAAAGAGAAGAGGTGGAAGGGTGGAAAAGCCCAGATGTGCCAGGATGAGAGGAGCCAAAAAGAAGGGAACAGGAACAAGAAGTGTGAGGAGAAGAGTCCAACTGTGCACAGTGTCATAGTCCCTCACTGGTTATTAAGGAAGCATCTGACAGGATCAGGCTCAAATAACTGCACAAAAATATTTTTTTGCCAAAAGCCCTTCATTCAGAACTTGTTGAAAAGGTCACAGAAAGCAGAACTTTATGAATGCCACTTTCTGTAATTTACTGAAATAGCTAACACCAAGAGCTGGATTAGACTGCAGGGGACAGAAAGAACAGACTGGGTGCGATGTAATGGACTGTACCCACAATACAGCCTATCCACAATCTAGTTGAAATTACCCTGCATCCCTTCTTCATCTCCTAATACAATTCTTAAAAAACATAGTGCATTCAAATTGCCTCCTCCTTGTGCGTCTTCTTTATCATCTTCCTCCCAACCTTCCTCTTAGTTTTCCAGGTCAAAAGGGCACAACTTCCTGTCTGCCTCCTAAAATTGTAGTCTCCTTTATGCTGTTACAAGCACTACATAAGAATAAATACCATTTTGTAGATAAATGAAGACTGCAAAACATTTATAATAAATATGACCAGAATTTGAGTGAATAAAGCCAAAAAAATAGGACTTGCAAGCAAAGTGACTCCTTCACAACACTCACAAAAAAGAAACAGATGTGGAAAAAAGCCTAAATGTGAATATCAAATAAAATCCAGACATGTAAAATGGAAAACCTAATTTATTCTGGCAAAGAAAGGCAGACTTATTGATAAATCCTCAAAATATAGAAAACACTTATTTGGAGAGAATGAAGTAAGGATGACAAGAAACAGAAAATGTGGCACCAGATAGCTTTGAAAAAAATCAATAAGATAAGCAAAGTGGGGACTTATGGAAACCAAATAAATGATTACATGAATTGAGCAGAATGAATAATATAACATTAGCTAAGAAAATGCCTGCTAGGAACAGAAAGCTGGAGGGTTTACAGTTTCATAGGCTATAAACTGATCTTTCATGAGAATTTCTAAATTCTTACCTTCCTAAGGTTACTGTGTAATATTTTTTGTAATAATAATTTTGTTACTAAGATATGTGTTTTTATATAAATCAGGTTACTTTGAAGTTCCTTGTTAAACCACCACAAATATACTGTAGCACAATGTGTGGGCAGCTAAGAGGCTGATATTTCTTGAAAAAAATATGTAAATGAGCTCCTAATGTTAAGAGTGTTCCTAATGGGACTAATATAGAAGGAAGTCAATTAATTTAATTAACCTATTTGCACATAGACACACACACGCACACAAATAATCTTGTGTTTTGTTAACAACAATTCAAGAAAGAGCACATCTAAAATAATAAACGAAAAACCCACTTGGCTTGCTGTGGGGTTAGAGGCTCAATCATTTCTGCAGTGCAGCAAAACACATAACACAAACCATTATGATATAGTTCCCAACACTAATCAGGCCAATCCTTGGACTTTATTAATCCTGACAATATCCAAAACCCAGCCCACCTAGATACCTGTTAGTAGATGTGTAGTTAAGAAGCACAGCTTCAGTTGCTACCTGCTTTTTTTCCAAACAATTTTAAGATATTCAAGATGGTGTAGGTACAGATTTGATTTCTTTAACAGGCTTTGCTGTTGACATGCAAGAAACTGACTGCCTAGATGTTGAGACAACAGTTCTGAAATTTTGAAGAGATCTTACTGGTGTCCCTGTGAGAGCTGTACTTCAATTAAATATAAACTTTGAAGCCTATTTGGAACCATTTAAGCATAAATGACATCTAAGAAACAAGGATTCATGGAGGCAAGGAACTCAGACATAAATTAAATATGATTATAGATCCCTTATTTTCATTACTTTATCATTTTCGTACAATGTACTGTTTGCTTATAGGTTCTTCAAGGTAGAGCATTACATAGGTAGGAAATAACAGGCACCTTCCTTGTCCTTTTCATCCTTGACCTTTTTATTTCCCAGTTAGACCTCCAATCCTCATAACAAATGCATTTGGCACTTCACTCCTTGAAGAAATGAAAACAGTTCCTTTAGTTTAACTCTTGCACAAATCACCTGGCTGACATTTTAGTGACAGGGAGTAACAAGTGTATATTAAGCTCCATTGCTAAGCAAGTGAATTGAGTTATTTGCACAAATAGACAGGGGCAACGCATAGGGGGTGCATGCGGGTGCATGTGCACCCCCTCAGGATGACGGTGCACCCCCTAGAGAAAGGCACCACCGACACTATCAGTAATGCCTGCAGGTGGTTGCTGCTCAACACGCCACCACTGGCACTGCCAGCAGCGTCTGTGGGCAGTCCGCAATCCCTGCTGGCTGCCACCACCGCTGCTGGTGGCAGCTGTGGGTGGTCACTGACCCTTGGCTGGCACTCCCCCCCCCCCCCCCCCGGGTGCCACCGCTGACAACATTGGCAGTGTCTGCGGGAGCTCCCACGCTTACCACCGCCAGGCTCCTGCTGCTCCTGCCGCCACTGTTGCACTCCCGCCACCGCCATACCCCCCCCAGCCACTGGGGTTATGAGTCATTCATGCAAATAGCTAACTTCCAGTATCTTGGTTGTGCCTTTTTCAGGATTCAGGTTAGGATGTGATATGTAGGGATCCAGGTTTTCCATTTCCTATCGGAAAATGGAGAAAAATACAGACTTCCACCGTTACCTGATGAAAATGTGGATTTCTCATTTTAATGGAGAAACACGTAGATTTTTCACTTTTGCAAAGAGCTCTCTGAAGGCTGGAAGAGTTCCAGCCTAGAACGGGCTGAGGGGAGCAGGAGAAGGGTGGTCAAGCAGGGGCACCATGTGCATGTATATACACATGGCTGCCAGGCAGCCTAGAGAGCAGCTCCCACAGGTAAGTCTGGTGGGGAGGAGCGGGGATTGAGGCCCCCATAGGAAAGGAGAGAAAGAATAAGCTGGGCAGGGCTTCAGGCCCAGGGCCAGAATGTGCAGCTGCTGGGCCCCGGCAGGGAGTGGGACAGGGCCATAGGTGGGTTGTCTGGGGGCAGGGCTGGTTTCCCAACACTGTGCACACTCCCAGGAGGGCAAGGGAAACTGCCCCAAGATCTGTACATGGGGCAGGGGTAGGGGCAGGTGCAGGCTGCCTGCTGTGGGCTTGGGCTTCCCCCCCTGCTGCCCTCCACTGCTGAGCGGGTGGGACGCAGCATGGCAGGGCAGAGCGGGGCTGGGTGGGAAAGCTCCTTGAAGCTGTGAGCTTCACACTGCCCTGGCAAGGTGTCCCCTGCCTGCCCGGCAACTGCAGGGGTGGCAGCATGGGGTTGTGCCCCTTGCTGTTTTGCAGTGAGCAAGGGGCACATTGCCAGGGCAGCACAGAGCTCACAGTGGTTGCAATGAGCTTCTCCACCTGGCCCTGCTCTGCCCTGCCACACTGGTGATACGTGTATCATTTCAGAAGCTGGGAGCATCCTGAAATGATTCAGAACCTTCCTCTAGGACAGAAACTTGTTCCATTATAGGTAACTGCCTATCCTTTCACAGAGCCTTCACCTACTAAGGCCCTCAAGATTTAATTCTCTCTAATATCAATGAACAGCAATACAAAGTTTTTTGTGGGATGTGGTAAAACAACAAAGGATTATATAGATGGCATTCAGGTCTACATCTTTGAGCTTTCTCAATGCCCAGACAAAACCAGCACTGAAATGAAGAATGACTGGTTGAAGCTAAACCTAGGCAACACAAAGGTGATGTTGGTAGGAAGAAAAAATACATCTAAGAACTTGCTGCTTTCTTTATGACAACAACTTGGTATCAAGGACACCTAGGAATCCTTTGGTTTCTTCACAACCATAACCTCCCTTAACAGCTGCTTTTCTCTGAAACAATCCATTTGTCAATCAAGAGAGAAAGGTTTGTGTGAATGTGGGAGACAAATATTATGGAATGTAGGTACAGATTACTGAAAGTGCTCCCACAAGAAATATAAGAACAATTGCTGACTCTCATCATTCAGAATTAAATACAAAATTAATCTTTTTGACATGTCTTTACCTCAGTGAAGTTTTCATATACACATACATATTTTTTAAAAACTCTACATATGTTTCTTAGAAAAAAATAATTGCTCGGAAGCCTTTAACATGAAGCTTAATCAAAACTTGACACAATTGAACATTCTAGTCTGACAGGACAGTCTCTGGGCTGGTTGTTAAACCTTTGAGAAAGCAATGAATTGTCAGCAGGGGTCTTAGCTGCTCACTGTTACATCACCTAGAAGCAGCAATGAATCCAAATCTTTGTGTGCAGAGGTAGGGAAAGAAAACTTGTTTGGACAGTGGGACAAGGGGTCATTGTAGAAGTTTGTGTAGGCACGCAATGAGAAACTGCTATGGATAGAGAACAATATTCAGTAAGCTACTCTTTATTTTCAGTTGTGGTCAAGGGGACCTGGATTAAGATATCCATTCCCAATTATGTGTTTCCGTCAAGCCATAATAGGCCATAAGCAGAAGAAACTGAAAGAAAAAACAAATGAATAGGCGGTATGGGACAAAGAAAATTATTGTATTCCATATTTTGAGTGATGACATTGGAGTTGGTGGGATTTCACAGTCTTTCCTACTTGCCTTACATGCATATTGAACAAAAGAAGAGGATTGGATCTGTCTCAGAATAGAATAAAAGTACTTGATGACCCTTCTGTTAGCAAATGGGAGCCATTATTTGTTACCAAAAATTGTTCTCATAGCATTTCTAGATAAAGGGTCCAATCCTCTTCTTGTTCAGCAGAGTTTACCTACAGAACAACTCCAAGGATTGCAGTGCAATTACTCCAGATTTTACACAGGGAAAGGCCAGAAGAGAAATTTGCCAAACATCTATTAGCCACCGTAAGGGTACTCTCTAATGTGAATATACATTTTGAAACTATGTTAAAAAAATCTTGTTCCTTATTTAGTCATGACCACTCTTCAGTTAACTTTGCAAAACAACATCCCAGCCAGTCTTATAATTTTGTGGTGTAAAACTATTTTCACAATTTGAATTTGGTTGAAGCACTAGTCTTTGAAACATTCTATCAGCTTAGTAAATCTAAGTAATTTATCATAAAAATAAAAGTCATGCAAGAAGATGTTGAAAATACAAGAAATATAAAACTCCAGTATTTGTATTAATTAGACAGGAAAAATGTTAAAAGAGATGTTATCAGTGAATTCTATTATGTCACTTTTTTGTTCATATTTTTTTCATCCCCTGTGTGTAGGAACATATTGATTTGATTAATTTCATTTGTTAACATATATATTCAAATACACAAATAAATAAAATGTATGTATTAATCAAAAAGTGAAGTGGCAAATCAAAGACCTATAATCATTACAACAGCAAAAAATACATTTTGTTGCATCAAACTTCACTTACACAGAAGGATGCTCCTTTGTTCTGTAATAATTTTAAATAATTTAAAAAACATCTACTTATTAAGAGATATTTTCTGACCTATTTAAAGCAATTATTTATCATATAACCCATATAAGTCCTCCTCTTTCAAACTACCTCAGCTTGAGAGCTCTGTAGATCTTTTATTATTTTGCTCTCATAAACTTAATTTTAAACGAATTACGAGTATGCCTTCTGGTTTTTAGCCCCACGTTCCCCACCCTTTACAAGAAATGAATATTCTCCAGCGTGGAATATATTCAATGCTTTTTTGCTATTGCAAGGCAAATTCTGCTAAATTATTTAAATGAGAAACATATATAGATCTCAGCAGGGCTATAAAAAAGGCTTCTGACATACAGACATACAGTAAGATGGTAAAAATGTACACTGACTTCTTTGGAATATGCAGCCTGCATATTAACTAAGTCTCCTGGCATTTTATTTATGATAAGTATTAATTTTTAAAATAATTCAAGAGACTGTATCTCAGATCAAAGGTCCTTGCTAATTTCCCTATTTTTTTACAGAAGTCAAGAAGCTTATCCTGCAACTGCAACAAGGATGTAGACAGTCTGGTTTGACTGACAAGTGAAAAGTGGGAGCTAATGAATATTGCTCCAGTGTCAGACAGGTAAAGGGCTCCCCCCTTCCTGTTAATTCAGTTGAAACAATGAAAAGAAAAAGCCAACCCACCCTTGTCTTGTTTGGCTTAGACATGAACTCTTGATAAGACTGAAAAGTAAGCAACTTTTTAATGTGTCATAAAAATAGTGTGACACAAAAATGTAGAATTTGTGCCTTGGTTATCAAACCAATGTGTCACTGAAAATGCATTCATGCATTCATGCAGTTTCATCTGTTGCAGATTACAGAAAATGACTGAGATAAAGCAGAATATAATATTTTAACATGAACATTACATACTCCACATTTCTGTATGGAAAGGATATCCCTGCAGGAAGGAGAAAGGTGGAGTACAGCCCCTGTAGCATTTCTTGTTCTGCATTGTACAAATCTTTGTAGGGACACAGGAACAGGATACGGAAGTTTCTACAGGAAAATGGAGAAAAGTTCAAACATAAACAGTATCCAAAAAAATTTACCAACAGTTTATTAGATTTCCTTTTTCTCTTTGAATGTTTTAGTACATTTATGCAACAGTAAAGAAAAGTCTAAAATTCTATGCCTATACATCTCTGTAATCTCCCTTCTGTAATATATGCTAAAATAAAATTTTAAAATAAATTATACATGTTAATATTAAGCATAGCTCTTCAAAAACAACTACTTTGGGGAAAAGATTCTTTTTCTTAAAACTGACAAGTCTCAAATCTTATGCTATTGTTATTTCAGTATATTGAAGAATCTGTTAAGTTTAAACATGACACTAAAATAAAATTATGCCCTTAGAGCATTTATACCATAACTGACTTGATGCTTAGTCCAAAGGCTATTGAATTCATTGACTTTGATTGGCTTTGCATTTGATCATAAGGCCTTGATATAGTAAAATACAGAGCACCATATACAAAAAACCTACTGACCAACATACATACCTGCACAGAACCAGCAATCACCCTAAACACACCAAGAAAGCTGTAATATATAGCCAAGCCCTCCACTACCATCAAACTTACAGCAAGAATACCTGTGATCATCACCTCACAAGTCTCAAATGGCTTTCACTCAACAAGGATACTTCTCCAGAGACATAGATCATATTTTTGAAAGAGCCACCCGGATACTACATGAAAAATTGCTGCAGTACAGAAGAAAACCTCCATGAATTGCACACCACTGTTTATGACATACCATCCTTCCCTGGAACCTACACAGAAAATCCTCAAACAATTGCAACCCATACTAGAAGACCCAGTTCTTAAAGAGATTTTCCCAGATCCACCCATCTTAGCCTTTAACCAAGCACCGAACCTCACCAACCTTATCACCAGAAGCAAACTTCCTACAGCCCAAACCCACCAAATGGATCCAGACCATGCCAGGACAAGAAATGTAAAACCTGCCAACATATCTCCACCACCCCCACAATTACTACACCCCACAACAGAACCATCAACATGCCTGAATCTTACACCTGCACCTCCAGAAATGTAACATATCTCATCCACTGCACCAAATGTCCTGGTGGAAAATATGTAGGAGAAACCAAACAACAACTGACCATCAGAATGAATGCACACTGCAAATCGATCAAAGACAAGATTATTCAATTACCTGTGGCGGCACATTTATCACAAGAAAAGTACTCTCTCCAATCTCTCAGTTCTAATCCTCAAAGAGAATTTACAAAACACCTTTCACAGATGAGCCTACAAACGTCACTTCATCAAGCTACTGGATACAAAAAATCATGGACTAAACATAGCCATTGGATTTATGACACATTATAACCTGCCTAACATCTGACTCCCCAGGTAAGCTCTCCACTTTTTACCAGCTATATTCATTCCCTTTCCTCTCCCCCCCACCCCTGTCTCTCACCCATTCACTACCTCAATTTACATTTTCACTGACCGGCTTTCTTGCATACCTACTGGCCTCTGGTGGCTTTACTATGCCATCCAGGAAGAGCAAGAAGCAGATGCTTCCTCAGCCTGATGAAGGGCATCTATACCCAAAAGCTTGCAAAGAAGAATTTTTCCAGCTATTTGAGTTGATATAATAAAAGATATCAGATTTACCCAAAGAAACTTGTCTACATCTTGATATAGCAAAGCATTTTAGCAAGTGCTTAAATCCATTCTTATGCAGAAAAGCACTTTAAAATATATTCCCTGTGCTTAATTAATTAGGGACAGACTTAAATATGTACTTATGTGCTTTCTGTGTCAGGGTCTAAACAAATATCCACTATGTTAGGAAAGCTTCTCGTGTTGTTGATCATAATTGAAACAGGACATGTCTTGATAATGCCTCGTTAACCCTGAATAACTAAATGTAGGATAATATTTATGTAGACATTACAAATATTACAAAATATTACAAAAAAACAAAATGTGGGTGTCAGGTTTTCAATCTGGAACTTTATAAAGATACAGATAGGCTAAACAGCTTTAAATGATATTTGTAACACTCTTTTGGACTGCAATCAGGGTCAGACTGTAGCCCTGCGTCTGCTACAATTTAGAAGGACCAAGGAATGTTTAGAAAATAAAGTAATCTTTAGATTATTCACTAATATATGCAGCTACGTGGTAAGTGTCTTCCAATTTATTTTTTAAATATAGAGCAAAAAAATCTCTAAATTAAACTTCCTTCTCAGAAGGTCTAAGAGGAATGCTACAGTTTAGTTTCATTAAAGACAAAATATGAGACAGTATGCACTACTCCAAATGATTAAGAAGGAACATTGCACTAAGTTAGAGAAATGCATCAGGGCTGTGCGAAGCTTTAGTAGCCGATTCGATTTAGAGGAGATTTGGCAGCCAAATCCCTGAATTTGAATCAAATCAGGAGACCAATTAAAAGGTCCAAATCAAATTGGAAGCCTCTGAATCAATTTAGAAAAGATTCAGCCCAATTCAGTGATTTGGCCATAGACTAAACAGGCAGCAGTCTTCGAGGATGCTGGACACAGCTGCCTCCAGCTGGTAAGGCTGTTGTAGTGGGCAGAGCAGAGAGGGAAGGAGCATGGATGGGGGGCAGATCAATGCCCTCACAGCAAGGGAGGGATTAGGGCTGGGGCTGGGACAAGCTGCCCAGCTGGGGCAGGGGGGTGTGGGACATGGGGAAGGGGGTGGGGGGCATGGGATGTGGGTACAGCAGTGCTGGGAGTGGGGGCAATGCACTGCTGCTGCTTGCCCAGCTGGGGGAGAGGGTGCATGATGCAGGCGTGGTTCACTTCAGACAGAAGGGGGTAAGCGGCAGCAGGGCATAACCTTCTCTCGCCATGCTGCTGCGCCCGCATCCTATGCCCCCCTGCCCCGGCTGGGCAAGTGGCAGCAGGGCATAGCCCACTGCTGGCCCAGCTGGGGACAGAGAGGCCTGGAATGTGGCTGCTGCCACCACTTGCCCAGCCGGGGTGGAGGGGCATGGGATGTAGGTACTGCAGCCACTTGGCCAGCCAGGGTGGGGCACCGGCGGATGTGGGTGCGGCAGCACTGGGAGTGGGGGCTATGCCCTGCTGCCACTTGTCCCCTTCCACCCAGAGCAAGCCATGCCAGCATCGCACCTCCTGCCCCAGCTGGGCAAGTGGCAGCAAAGCATAGCCCCCACTCTCAGTGCTGCCATGCCTGTATCCCACGCCCCCCACCCTGGATGGGCAAGTGGCGGTAGCGCCTACATCCCGCACCCCACCCCCTGTTGCAGCTGGACAAACGGCGGCAGCACCCACATCCCATGCCCCCCTGCCCTGGCTGGGCAAGTGGTGGCAGCACCCGCATCCCGTGCCCCTGCACCCCGGCTGGGCAAGCAGCGGGCTATGCCCTGCTGCCACTTGCCCAACCAGGGCAGGGGCACACTGGATGTGGGGACTATGCCCTGATGTTGCTTGCCCCCTTCCGCCCAGAGTAAGCAGTGCCTGAATCCTGCCTCTCCCTGGCTGGACAAGTGGAAACGGGGCATAGCCCCCACTCCCAGTGCTACCGAACCCACATCCCACCCCCCACCCTCCTACCCGAGTCCTGCACCCTCCACCCCAGCTGGGCAGCTTGTCCCAGCTCCAGTCCCAGCCCCAATCCCTCCCTCGCTGTGGGGGCGTTGATCTGCACCCCCATGCCCCTTCCCTGCCACCTCCCTGCCACCCACCACCACAGACTTACTAGCTGGAGGCAGCTGTGTCCAGCATGGTGAGGACTGCTGCCTGTTTAGTCTATGGACAAATCTCCGAAGAATTGCCAAATCCTCGGTTCTGAATCAGCTGAAGGAAATTGGGATAGTGATTCGAATCTCCAAATCAAATCACTGTCCCTCTGAATCGGCCAAATCCAAATCCAAAGTGAATCCTTGCCACTTCGCACAGGCCTAAAATGCATGTGTGTGGAAAGCCAAAAGAAGTTGAAGGTAGAACTTGTTGTTTAATTATTTTTAAATGTCTTACAGAACTGATTTTTGAATTAACTGAATTGAGGCATATTATGCTAATTAATATTATTCCTCATGAGCAGCATATGATGCACATGATTTAGATATGGTGTAATAGTTGATTTTCCTGTAAATGTAAAGGTATTATTTTTTGACATGTCAGGTTTTATGATTTTCTGAACGTCTCTTTGTTTTCTCAAGTGTCTTTGCCTGGAGCACGATGATGCTAGGTACAAATTTGACTGCTAGGCTGGTGGGGTTTAAAAAAATGGTTATTATAACTATTTAAATGTTGTTTTCTGATGCTTGTACGTTAATGCTTCTCAATCAAAGTGCTGCAGCTGGTGGGGTTTAAGATGGGGTGGGGTTTAAGGTGCTGCTGCAGCACCTTAGAGTGCCTTGAAAGGCAGGGGCAAATTAATGCATGGCCCTGCCAATCAGGGGCCCTGTGGGACACCAGGGGCAGCACGGCCCAGGCAGGCATCCTGGCCGCAGACATCTGGGGCAGGCAATGTGCACCCTTCCCTTCGGCCGGGCCAGGGGTTAGGGGTGGGAATGGGTGTGGAGCTCTGTGCAGGCAATGGCAGCTTCCCAGGGCTGGCTGTCTGCTGCCAGGAGGCCCCGTGGGCAGCTCCGCTCCCACTCCTGCTATCTGCCATCTGCAGGTGACTGCCGGTGGGTCAGGCCAGGGCCAGGGCTGCCTTCACCTCAGCAGCACTTGCACACCCTGGCTTGCCCCAGATGCACTGAGGAGGTCAGATGGGCCCAGCTGCAGTCCCCTGGAGGGCTCAGAGGGAACCTGCCCTCATCTGGTGGGGGGCCTCCAATTTTCCATTTGCCCAGGATCCCAATAAATCTTAATGTGCCACTGCTGGAAGGGTGCTACGGGATGCCATGTAATGTTAGCACTTTTAGGTGTGAAGACATGATTCACAAGATAAATCCCAGAGGGTGCATCCAGGTGAGTGCGTACATGCATTTGCCCGGGGACAAATAGCAACAGCACATAGTTGTGCTGCTACTACTTGTCCCTAGGGAATGCCCCTGCACACATGCTCTGGTGCATGAAAAATTGCTCCAGGTGGGGTATGGGAGGCTAGAGTCAGCACCTGGACTGGCCCCAAGCAACCTTACCTGGAGTCCTGGGGGCCTCTGGGACCACAGCAGCAGTGAACCAGGTGTGCAAAGCCTGACTGGCAGTCAGAGTGCAGCTCTGGCCAGCCAGGCTCCTGTTTCAGGCAGTGCACATTGCAGCCACGTGTGCTGCCCCACTTTTTTTTGCCCCAATTTTTTCTGATACCAAGAGTTCCTGGTGTTTAATTTTGCCTCCATGCTGCAAATATGCAGCGCAGAGAACCTATTCACATGCACCATGTGTGTTTTGAGGCACCTCAAAAGCCATTTTGATGCCGCAAAGTGCATGTGTGTACCCATCTGGATGCGCCTAGAGATTCCAAATAGGAATCCATAACTTTACAAACATTTTGAGCTGCTGTGGTCTTTCTGAGTTCTTTGCAACAGGAGAATTGCTCTATTTTTTTTGTAGTAAAAAAGTGAATAATAACTAAAAGCTGCCATTTTCTGAGAGGTGCCTTAAGTCCAATGAGGGGTACCTTGAGTCTAAAAAAGGTTAAGAATCACTGTTGTATATCCTAAAGGGAACAGATGAGTGAGCGCTTTTATAAATATAAATAAGATATATCAATACATTAAGTAAATTAGTAAGAAAGTCAAGTACTTACAGAAAATTGCGAAGTGTTTGAGAGAGATGGCCACCAAAGTGAAACCCTCTCTTGTTGTGTGGTAGGTGTCAGGTAATCCCATGCCTCAGGGTTGTTGTTAGTCACCAGTAGGAACTGGGAAGAAAAATTTTACCATTGTGAATGCTGCTGCTTCTGGAATGTTTTTTGTCTTCCTTTGAAGCACTGGGACATTGGCCATAGTTAAGGGCTGGGGATTTCTGACTGGGTTGTGCTCCTCCTCTACTTTGAAAACTGCAAGGTTTCTGGCTAAAGGGTCTTGCTCTTCCACTTCAGGTCATACTGGGCATGTTGTGTCTACGTGTGCAATTAATTTGCAGCAATAAACTCTGGTGTATATTATGCCAGAGTTTATTGCTCTTGGGTACGCTTTTTGAACATGTGCCCAGGACCACAGCACATTGAGCCAGGTCAGAGCAGCCTTGGCTGGCAGGGGGCCCAGAGGGGGTCAGCCTGCTAGCCCAGGGTGCTCTGGCCTGGCTCAACAAGCTACGGAGGGGCTGGCTGGGGCATGAGTGTGCTAGTCAGCTTGTGCCCCAGCCAGTCAGGGCACCATCTACACATGTACTATTGCACACAAAAAACTCTGTGACACCTAATAGGGCTACATGTGTAGACCCCAAGCCATTTACTGTGGAACTAATTAGGCAACACCTCAGTAAATGTCTCATGTAGATGTGCCCACTGATTGCTAAATTTGGGGTCATGAAGGAGTTGCCCCTAGGTCAGACTGGCATGGACTATAGAGGCTTTTCCTTCCTTTGCAGCATGGACATCATCCTTTAATCTTAGGCTCTTCTGAGCGCATATTAATCAAGTTCTTCTGTTATACTGAAGTGGCGGGGCAGTGACAGTGTCCACATTTTCCTTTTTTTTACCAATAGCACGTTATAGAGTGTTATTGGTGTTTCATGTATTTTGCTTTGTACTTGTGTATGACGATTGTTTGTGCAAAAGCCTGCCTGCAGTGCAGGGGACTGGACTTGATGACCCAGAAGCCCCCTCCTCCAATCCTATGTTTCTATCTCTCAAACTAAAAAATATAAAAAATCTAACTATGCATTAACTATGTACTTTGTATAATTTTATTCAGCAACTGAAGTTCTTAGAATTTATGGATGTGAGCTTAAATAGAATGGTTGAGTTGTTGGATTTGATTTGGCTAGAACACCTGAGACCTACAAAAGAAGATCAATTACACTTAGATACTATGGTGATGGTTTCACTAGAAAGTATGGCTAAATTAAGTCAGATCAAAAATTAGGTCCAGGAAAATAGGCAGATGGATTCAGAGAAACCAGATGAAGGCAACTAATGTTCTAGCCTGTGTTTTAATTAATTAGTCTAGAGATGAAACAGTCCAGAAGAACAGACTGAGAGCTTCTACTAAGAAATATAGCGACATCTAAAATCAGTATGGTTAGATTAAGGCTGTGCCATTCTCTAAAACTCTTGAAATCTTCTTCCTGTGTTTACATGGAAATTAAGTATACTGAGAAAATCTAACTAGATGTTGCAGGGTTCTTCAATACACAGCAACATTCACCAATCCCGAAGTGACAGGAAATCATATGCAATACAATTCACTACAGCATATAACTGGAAAGGCTACCCTAACAGAACAACAGGTATACGTGTCAGTTTTAATCAGAACACATTTGGTCACATACTCCCTCTGATATGAAATACAGAGGAAAGCAAAGTGTACCAAAAGAGTGGGAGAGCAGTGGCTCCACTGAATAATCCTCACTGACCTATATGCTTCAGAGTCCTCACTAGTTCTAGCCCATAGTAGCACTTGGGGGATGAGCGTATAGAAAGGAAAAAAACTTGGGAGCAGACATTTTTCCAAAGCATCTCCCCACAGAGTAATAGCAGATTTCTAAGCAAAGCCCAGTGGTAACTCACTTTCTGTCCCTGCAAAATCCATAAAGAGACCTCATAGCAGTGCAGTTCTTACTGGCTAATGCTGCTATAGGAAAAGAGGGAAGCCAAGAAGCAGTGTAGAAGCCCCACTTCTCTTTGGGTGTCCCAAGGTCTGTGCAGCTTATTTGTTTTGTGGTGTGGAGATGCAATTATCCCTTCTTCTGCCCCTGACAGAATGATTAAAGAAGCTCCTGTGCTAAAACTCAGCAGAATATGTGTTCCAGGGAATGTGGTCCAAAGTTCTTAGTATTATTTTAATTATGACAAATAGTTGCTAGATTAAATATTAAGCTACACCATATTCCTCACTTTACACAAGCAGTACCTCACTAGTAATCTTGCAGTTCTGCTCAAGTCTGCTAGACAAGACCCTTTGCAGTTCAGCATAAAACCCAAGCAGAAATAATGATCAAATGTAAATAGCATATAGTCAATCCCTTTGAAACACTCTTGAACTGGTGCTCCTTCCAGCAGGAACTATAGGTTAGCACTTTTGCTCTTGGTAGAGTTATCTTTATGACAAAGTAAAAGCACTGACCACTTGTGAGAAAAAAAGTCCCTGGCACATTTTGAAAGACTAAAATTGTTGGTTATTGACCACATATTTGCCTGGTGAAAAGAAACAGCAGGGACAAAGAAAAGCCAAGACTACTGGGAAAGCATTCATTGATACAACTTTGGGTGTTGACAGATGTAAGAATTGTATCAGTATCAAATGATTCCAATAGAACCCCTTACAATGCAACTGTTATGTCTGCCAGATTCTGTAGCAACAATACGTGTATAGGAAAACCACTGGGCAGGCATCCTGGTATTATGGTAATGGGTGCTGCACAAAATCCTAGATAAATGAGATTGTCATTCCAACTATGGTCATTCCAATATTCTAGGTACCTACCTTACAAAACCTCTTGGAAATGACCCAGGAACTGGGCAGGTATCTATATGTTAGAATTACATTAGAAAATAAGTATTTAATATTCATATCACCAGAGCCCATTATGTTAGGTGCTGTTTAAGCAGATAAAAAATCACAGTCCATGGATGTTTGCAACCTGAGAAAAAACACAAACATGAAGAGAGTGATATAATAAACAAACAAACAAACAAACAAATTCATAGTTATACATTCCTGCTTCAAAAATAAATGAAACTACAGTGCCTTCCAGCCTCCCTCGTTAATTGGCTATATTATATACAAGCAAGGAGAGGTAGTTATCCACTAGAGGTGTGCGAAACGGGCCGTATTTGATTCAGTTTTGGATTCGACCTGAATCAGAGACAGTGATTTGATTAGTTGATTCGGATCACTGTTCCTGATTTGATTCGGCTGAATCCAAATCTGATGATTCGATGCTAATTTGGAGAATCAACAATTCAGCCACAGACACAACTTTAAATGTTTTTTTCTACGTACCTCGAGGTACCAGGCATGGCTCGTGAATGCTGCAGTGCTGGGGTGGATGGAGCCTCCCACAGGAATGCAGGGGGCCCCCCCGTGTGCTCAGTGACAAACCTGGAAGTGGACCAGAAGTACTTCCGATCTACTTCCAGGTCCACTGCTGAGCACGCAGGGGGGCCTCCTGCATCCCTCCACCCCAGCAATCAGCCGTGTGGGGACCCCGGGTGCCCCCCAGACCCAGGAGGCCAAGCCAGAAGGTTGCAGGAGGGCCCCCCCTGCGCACTCTCCAGCAGAGCCAGAAGTGGACCAGAAGTGTTTCTGGTCCACTTCCGGGTCTGCTGTCAAGTGCGCTGGGAAGCCCCATGTGCTCTTGTGGGATGCTCCATCCACCCCATCATTGCAGCATTCATGAGCCGCATAGTACTTTGAGGTGTGTAGAAAAAACATTTAAAGCTATGTCTATATCTGAATCTTTCAGAATCTCCCCGAATCGAATTGAAGAGTTCCGATTTGATTTGGAGAGATTAAAGGGTCTCTTGATTTGATTCAGATTTGGAGATTCGACTGCCAAATCAGGCTGAATCTCTACCGAATCAAATCAGGGACAGAAGCTTCACACAGCCCTGTTAGCCACATCAGTCAGGCAGGAGGCAGGGTAGAGGTGCACCATATAGGCCAAGTCAGAGATGCATAAGCTTTCATGTACCTGGGCTCATTTCATCAGATGCTTTCAGCTTTCAGTATCTGATGAAGTGAGCTTGGCCTCACAAAAGTTTATGCATCTCTGATTTAGTTAATTTATAAGGTGCATCTCTACTCTGCCTTCTATTTTATACACGTGATGGCACATTTAGGGAAAAAATGGCACATTTAGGAAAAAATAGTAATGCTATTAATTTATTTACTATTTATATTACAAAGAGACCAGAGGTCAGAGCAAAATTATGCTCAGTCCTGAATCAACAAAGATGGAGAGATGTACCTCACCATAAAGAACTAAAATGGACTGCAAGAACAAAGTAAAACTGGCATGACATTTGGATTGGCTAATTACAGGAAAGCACAAGATTTAAGATCAATGTTAAAAATACAGTTAAATCTACCCCACAATACAGATACAAACTGGTTTCTTAATGGTGGTAGACTAATAAAAATGAAGTAAAATTATAATAAGCTTCTTTGGGCGCATCCAGATGAGCATGCACATGCTTGTTGCCCAGTCTCAAACCCCTCATGCGGGAATGAAAAAATGTTCCCCGCACTGCAAGTTTGCAGCACGGGGAGAAAATATATCCAGGGGTTTAAAAAAACTGCTCCACAGAAGAGTGGAGCAAGGCACAGTCCCAGACCGTGCCAGGGAGTCAGTCCTCCAAAAGAGACACTCTGGTATCAGCCAGAGAGTCTCTTTCGTTCTCCTGCTGCCTCGGCCCCCAGCGCTGTCCAAGGTAAGGTGGGGGGTGGCAGGGGGATGTGGTGGGGGTTGGGGAGTGGCAGGGGGGATGTCCCCGGGGCTGCAGGGGGTATGGAATCAGCCCAGCCCCGTGCGGCTCGCTAGTCCAGCTTTGCACCAGAGCAGGTTGCAGGGCTCCGGGAGACGCTCACAGGACCTGTGCCTCCCGGAGCCGTGTGACCCACTCCGGTTCAAAGCCGGACTAGTGAGCCACATGGGGCTGGCCCAGGTCCTGCTGAGTGCCACGTCCCCGCAGGGACAACAGGGCAGAGGCAGGACCTGGCGAGATGTTCAGGGACCACGTGCTATGCCCAGCTGGGTGCTGCCGGCCCTGGGCCCCTCTACCGCCTGACCAGGCTGGGCCCTTGGTGGCAGGACCTGGTGTGGCACGTGGGGACCATATGCCAGGCCCAGCCAGGTCCTGCCAGCCTTGGTCCCCTCTGCCACCTGGCTGGGCCATTCCCATGGTGGCAGAACCTGGCCCTGAGGCTGCAGGACCTGTCTGAGTGTGGCGCAAGGTCCCCATGTGCTGTGCCTAGTCCTGCTGCCATAGGCCCAGGCTGGCTGGGCGGCAGAAGCAGCCCCAGGGCTGGCAGGACCCATCTGGGCACAGCGCACAGTCCCTGCACATCATGCTGGGTCCTGCCACCGTGGGAATGGCCCAGCCAGGCGGCAGAGGAGCCCCAAGAGCAGCAAGACCTGGTTGGACCCAGTACGCAGTCCCCGCATGCCGCACCAGGTGGCAGGCCACCATGGCCTGGCCCAGCCAGGCGGCAGAGAGGCCCCAAGGGTGGCTGGGCCTGGCATGCAGTCCCCACGTGATGCGCCGAGTCCTGCCTCCATGGGGAATGGCCCGGCCAGGCAGCAGACAGGCCCCAAGGGTGGCAGGGTCCTGCTGCCATGGCTCAGAGCACCCTACTCCCACTGCTGCTGCTAAAGGTAAGTTATGGACCCTGGGTGGGGGGGCCAGGGCCCTCCAGGGGGAGGTGGGACCCTGGGCAGGGGGGCTGGGGCCCTGTGGAGGCGGGGGCATTCCATGTGCTGTGGGGGGGGCTGCACCCTGTGGGGGCCAGGGGACCCACCCCTCCTGAGCAGCCCCCCCACAAGGTCCCCCACACCCACAGTCCCCCCAGCAATCGCTCCACACCTACTCACACACCAACCCACATCCCTCCACACACACCCACACACCTTCCCACCACCTTCCTGCAAACACCACATCCCCCCATCACACACCCATCATGTGCAAAGAATAACAAAAGTACACATCAATACGTATAGGTTTTTAGAATTTATTTTATCATGATGATAGAGACACTGGTAGGCTTCCACATTGCTTTAACATTGTAAATATACCAACACAGCATTGCCCAATTGATCGCGCTCTCTCTCTCTATATATATATATGTATGTGTGTGTGTATAGAGTGGTCTTTTGTTTTAATTGTGGAAAAGCATGGATTCTGGGGTATTTTTAAAAATGGATTTGGGATGCTGCTACAGCAGTCCAGCTGACACAAGGGGTAGTGTCCCCAGGTACGAAGTGGCCAGCCCCAGAAGCTCTTGAGAGCGAGTAGCCCTGAGCTGCTTGCCAGGGCAGCTTTTTGTATGGATGGGGCCAGGACAGGGCAGCTTTTTATACTTCTGGGGACAGCACAGGTGCTGGCCCCAGGCTCTAGCTCCCCCTGGCTGCAGATCTGGGAGGAGCCAGGCAAGGTTATTTTGCCTCAAGTGGCACAATTTGCTCCACAACTAAGTACATGTCTGAGCACGTGCGCCAAGGCAAAAAGCTCTGGCTCAAATTTGCAATGCTTCTATTTGAGCTGCTGCAAGTGCATGTGCTTACATGTGTGGACACACCCTTTAGGGACTGTTTGGGACAACCTCTCATGGTAGAAGGGCTGTTTGCATAGGTTTTATGGCTCTTAGATAAATAGGAATTTCTTCGGTGTATATGACCTTTTGTGGATTCACACTGCCTCACCAGCTTTGGAGTTCCTTTTGACAGTAGCATACCTTACATTGCTGCTATGGAGCTAGACACTGGTTCATTCCACTTTATTTATTTCTGAGATGCACAGCTGCTAAACCAACCTGAAGCACTGAACCACAGACTTCCAAAACAGAGAATGAGTCTTTACAGATTGAGGAGAACAGTCAGGCTTTACAGTGGAATGGTACATATGAAGACATGTAATATATCTCACCAGCAGAATACACTAATTCATCACTAGTGCTCATGATGTCTATGCTAACAAACTATTTTCCTATAGCCGACTTTTTATACAAGACAAAGTCTCCTATAGCATGCTCACTTACATTTTTCTCTCCTTGTCATGTTTTTTTTTTTTTCTTAAGGTACCCATGGGACTTAGCATAGTCATCCATACATACGGAAGGTGTTCCTTTTAACCACTGTCCCATACAGTAAAGTGAGTACACACAGAGCACACACAAAATGTTTCAAAAAGATATTTCTACTTTTTGTCAACTAACAGCCCTGTTATTTGTAACTGACCCCACCCAAAACCTCAGAGTTTTTCAGCTACCAACAGAACTTCCCCAAATCCGTATGGTTCCAACAAATCATAGTTGCCTTTCTCCAGTAAACAAATTAAGCCCTACACTTTCTTCTTCACTGTTTACAGCTTACCTTTAAAAATGCCACATACACTGTCTAGGCACATCTTTCTCTCAGCATGGAGCCCTTGTATAAGCTTCCTAGGCTTTTCTTTGGATCAGCACAGGACTTCAGTTTCCACTGCTGTTAATATGGCACTTCTATAGCACACTTTATAAAAGAAATATACTTTATTTGAAAACAAATCTTTTTAGGAGCAGAACATTATATACCTGTTGAAAGAGAAAAGAAGGCACTTGCTTGTTTTGGAGAAGTAATACTTGTTTTGAAAGAACATGCTCCCCTTCTGTCTCTTCACCAAGGATTGGAAACAGCTCTGGGCAGTCTTGGTGTGTCCATGTTCCAGCTCTTAAAAGACATTGGTTAACTATATTGTAAGTCCAGGAAAAATTATGCCAGCACCTCAAGTTGCTGCTAGCTAACCATCTTAATGATAATGGTGCCTTGACTACACGTCTGTCTCTCTCCCAAGCCCTCTTTTGCACACTTGTACTAGCAAAATGGAGATTGACTTCTGTGTCCTAAAGATCTACTGTAATGCTTTTTAAAAAAAAAGGTTGTGTCCAATGCATATTTTATCCAGAATTCGTAACTTTTTAAAAGGTGTACCAACATTTTTATTTATCTCCAAATTCATGAGGTCTTAGTGGATTCCAAATATGTATTCTAAAATTCAGTATGAATCCTGAAACAGGTTTCTTTAAAACAAACAATGTTATGTATATAGTCTATGAAATAATTTCACTTTACCCAATGTTGCTATTTGACAGATAATTGGGAACCATAATGTGAAACATCTATCTGGTCTTCATAAGAGAGACCCACAATAAATGCCCATTGTCAACAGTCAAGGTGCTAATGACATATGCTCAGTGGCAACTGTGACGATTTCCCTATTTTTTTCATCAAAACATTTTAACTGCAGCTAAAATTAGTGAAGATAATCATAACTTATGTGTTCTTTCATAGTATGAACATTTTTAAATTCCACTTACTCTGAATGATAAATTGTGTTACTTAAAAAAAAGTAACAACAAAGTAATGCTTCAATATATAATTATTACTTTTGAGCATCCTTGATGTGCTTGTAGGTTCAATCAAACCAGAAGCAGCATAGCATGGCTACATTTGATACACAGAAAGACAGCATCATAATGGCAAACAGTAGAATCTTATGATTTTTAAGAGAGAGGAGTCTGAATCAAAACCTTCCATTTCTATCCCCAACGCCATTCAAAATCTGAACCCAGGTCTGAATTTAACTCAGACCCGGGATATTGGATCCAGATACTACAACTTTAGTGCACCTCAGTTTATGAGGTCTGTGTGTATGTGTTTTCCATTTGTTTTCAATACTAAATGTTGCTATTGTAGCTTGTAGTGCCTGTCTCTGAAAAGCAGACAGCCTATTCTGCAGGGTACTGAATGCCCCCCATCCTCCCTGGAAGCTGAGTAGGGTTGCCAACTCTGAATTTTTTCCGGGAGGTTTCTGGGATGCCAATGCGTCTGCAACACATGATGCAACCATGCCTGCGTGCTTACATATATCAATTACGGATTATGGTGCATAGACTTTACTCCAGGAAGGCAAATGCACATTACTATTACATTTTAAAAACCCACTGGACTGCTGTTTAAGTCAGATTCAACATGTAATATTTATTTTAATGAATGCCGTATCATTTATCTCCTGGGTGACTCTCAGCAGCCTCCTGGAGATTTATATCTATTTTTATTTTTATGGAAATTTTTTTTGCGTTTCAAGCCAAATCAGCCAAATCAATTCCAAATCCGTGAATCATTCAAGAACCAAATATGGCCCTACTACTAGCAAACATCCTCTACCCCCACCTGGGGCTTCAGATATTTTCAAATCCTTTGATGGGCATCCTATGTGCAGGCCCAAGCCTAGAGGCTTGGGGTTCGGATGCCCCCAGGTTTCACTTGCCCTCAGCCACATGGCTGCAGGAGCAAGCTAGGGAGGAGTCTCCCAGTTTCATAAAGTGGGTGTAAAGCCAAGATCTTTCCACTGGAAATAAAAATGGGAGGATAACTATCAGAGCCATCCCTAGGGGTGTGCGGGGCCGGTGGGTGGTGAGCAGCCAGAGTGCGGCATGGGGGTAGGGGAGGATCAAGCAGCCAGAGCAGGGAGTTGGGGGCCGGGGTGGTGAGTGGCCGGAGCACAGCACGAGGTGGGGGGTGGCAAGTGGCTGAAGCACGGAGCCAGCAGCACGTGATAGCCACAGTGGGGCCTGTACAGTATTGTCTGTGGGCCCCCCAAAGCAAGGGGCCTGGGGCGGTCACCCTGATTTCTCCCTCCTTAGGACGGCCCTGGTAACTATACATTATCTCTGCCCAGGTACTAACCCATGTCAGAAAAGTGGTTATCCCCTGTCCCTGGGAAACTCACTGCGGGGATCATGGTGTTTCCTGTAACCCCAGGGCAGTCCTGGAGAGTTGGCAACCCTGACGCTGAAGGTGTTCAATATTTGGCTGCACCCACTACAAACTCCTTGGGACAAGGGGTGTGACTCCTCCAACCTCTTGTAGAGCAGCGAGCCCGTGGTGGGTGCTTAGCAAATAGGACCTAAGACACAAATGGCTCATCTTTGTCATCTCAGAGCCATTCTTTTGAGAAAAGCCACTTATTTTGCAAAGCCCTCTTCATGCTTTTAGTAGCGGCGGTTGATGGGCCAAGTTTGCTGAGCTGGGTTGAAGCTCCTCCCCGGGGGTGTAGAACAGGAAGAGGTGGAGGTCAGAGGGAGCTGCTGGAGCTGTGTGTGTGTGTGTGTGTGCCCACAGAGTTACTGTTACCATTTTACTATGTGTGTGTCTTATATTACAGCAATGCTGCACATCAGTGGCCAGAGAGAGGGGAGAGGGGAGGAAAAGCCTGTTTACACAGACTGCAAACCGCCTGGGGAATAATGCAGGAAAGGAAGTGAGCCGGCTCTCTGTCTGACTGCTCCAACTTCCTGCTCTCTCTCTCTCTCTCTCTCTCACGCACACCAAGGGGGGAAAAAAAGAAGGAAAAAAAAAAAAAGGGAAAAAAAAATCCGGATCTCATTACAAGAGCAACAGAGCGTTTGCAGGAGGACTGTCAGCATGGAAAACCAGGGGATTTTAGCCAGCTCCCTTTAAACGACAAGGAGAGATCGGGAAAAGCCCGGCCAATTCTGGGTAGGTGCAAGGGCGGCTGGGCTGGGGCTGAAGGAGCGCGACAAAGTTTTGTTTTTTTTGTGGGGGGGGGGGGGTGTGTGCAAAGCGTGTGTGGAGGGGAAGGGGGAACTGGACGGGGGGCGGGGGTGTGGAGGGGAAGCGAGAACTGGACGGGGGGTTGTGTGCGTGTCCGAAGTGTGTGTATGTGCACAGTGTGTGTGTGTGTGTGTGTAGGGGCAGGGGAGGTGGGCGGCGGGGTTGTGTGTGTGTGAGGTGGAGGTGGGAGTGGGAGTGGGAGGGGTGCGGACGGGGCAATGGGGCGAGAGGCCGAGGGCGGAGAGGCCGGAGGAGCCGCAGGCCCGGGTCGCGCCGGGTGCCCCGTCCCCGAGGCGGCGGCGATGTGGCGGGCAGGGCCCGCGCGGGCTCGCAGCGACACGGGCCCGGGCGGGGCAGGGCAGGGCCGGGGCCGGGGGCCGCTCGCGGGGGGCGGGGGGAGCGCACCCCGGGGCGCCCACGCGGGCTTTGTGCGCCGCGCCCACGCCGCGGGGCCGGGGCCGGTGGGGCCGGGCTCCTGTAGCCGCTGCGAAGGGGCTTTAAAGAAAGGGGGGGAAAGTGTCGGGAGAGTTTCTGGCTTGTCTGGAAACAGCAAGACTAATTGCCATGCGCTTCCGGTTTGAAACTGGCAGCAGACAACATCTTGAAAATGAGTCACTGCAGCTCACAAAGAAACTGTGGTTTTCTCCTCCCCAGGTTTATGTATTTGCTCCCTTTACAGTTTCCTTTGTAGTCTTTAGCCTTCTCCTCCCCCACTTTTTTTTTTTTTAGCTCCCCCCAAACCCTAATTCCTCCCCCTCCACCCACCCCCTTGGCTCATTTTGATACTTTTAATTTTTTGGCTGATGAAAAGGAGAGAGGGAGACAGAGAAAGGGAAAGAAAGTGGAGAGTTGTTTTTGGATCTGGCTTTGCTGAAGGTTTAGAGAGACTCTGATGCTGCAGGGGGAAAAAGTTCCCTGAATTTTCCACTGGCTGCAGGAAGAGAGCCCATTTAGTCATGGCTAAGCAATGTCTGCACACACACCAACTAATCTCATTAGGAGTTTCCGTTCCCTAACACAGGAGGGTTTTGTGAAGCCCCGTCAGCCTTTCTACCAGGGCAGTTGAAAGGGAGACAAGTTACATCTTTATTGGCTTGGGGGTGTGGGGCTAAGGGGTGTCTGTACCACGCAGCATCTTGTCTGTTGTGAAGGCTTCGACTTTGGGGCTGGAAGGGGGGCAACGCTTTCAACTGAATTTCCAAACTGAAGGTTTAATTTATCTAATGTGTTGCAAAGTCATCATTGGTTTCAGAGATTTAAGCTCGAATGTAATTTAGACATAAGTAGTTTTCCAAGGGGATATTCCAGAGGTTGCACTGGACTAGATGTGCCCCAGATGACTCTCGGGATCATATGCAATTGTAAGATTGGTTTTCGGTCAAAATGGCACTCTTACCTGCCACAACACTGTGGTGGTAGGTGCATTAACATAGCACGGGGGGGGGGGGGGGTGCTATATGGCAATGTGTAGTATTGTCCTTTTATATCATTAATTTACAAATGGTATTTAATCCATGCATGTGCCTTTCAGCCTGTGTGACTTGGGTAATGACATTAGCACCATCACTATTATTCTTATTATAGAGGCCATGAGAAAAAGGTGCTATTCAGAATGGGGACCACACTGCATAGGCAGAAAGATATTCTCCAAGGTCCAAAAAGCTTAGGTTACACTATAATTGCAAGTAGCAGGTTATACAAAGGGAGCGTGAAGGAGACAAAGAACATGTCTTGCCATACAAGTGTTTTCTGACTTTTAAGAAGTATCCCAAACCATTGACCAAATATTGTGCAGTGCGAGAGAGAGAAAACTGATGGGTTATAATATACATGTGGTAATTACAAGTTTTCTCATTTGACATCCTTTAGTTAGTAAATCCCATGCAAAAGGCAAGGAATGTCTTGAATGTCAGAATTCATAACTGTATTGCACATCTTTTTGAGATGATCTATACCACTTCCTTTATTTTCTGTGTTTATTCTGTTAATTTTTTCAGTACAGAAATGTTTTTCATAGATGTCATAGATTTTATAGACATTAGGGCTGGAAGGGACCTCGGAAGATCATCGAGTCCAGCCCCCCGCCCAAAGGGCAGGAAGTCAGCTGGGGTCATAGGATCCCAGCAAGATAAGCATCCAGTTTCATCTTGAAGGTGTTCAATGAAGGCGCTTGAACGACCTCCGGTGGCAGGCTGTTCCAGACCTTGGGGGCTCGGACAGTAAAGAAATTCTTCCTTATGTCCAGCCTGAAACGATCTTGTAGTAGTTTGTGACCATTCGACCTCGTCATCCCTTGGGGCGCTCTGGTGAACAAATGTTCCCCCAGATACTGGTGGTCACCCCTGATAAACTTGTAGGTGGCCATCAGATCACCCCTGAGCCTTTTTTTGATTCATGCTACCTTATGAAGCAACTTTATGGTGGTTTAGTACCCACTAGAGCCAGATTATTTTATGTATGGGAATACAAAGCTTTAGAAACAATGCATCAAATACAGAAAATACCTGATCACTGATCTTCCATCAGACATGATTTTTAGGCAGTAAAAGTTATTTTCCTCTTCAGAGAGTTTGCCCTTCTATAAAAACACAACTTTTCAAAAGACAAATGTGAAATGTCCCCAAATGTGTTGGGCATTAACTAAAAAGATCAAGCTATACTTCATGTAACGTGCACAATGATAGCTAATACTAACCATTACCTCTGTGTGAAATGTGCACTTTATAATTTACCTATTACATTAACTATTATTGGAATTCCAAAATCACATCTGTTGAATCACTACAGGCTACACATATGTAGAATATATGTGCACTATATAAATTTTAATTCAGAATAAGTAAAACCATCTTGATAGCCTCATACATAATGATATATTGCTATTTTACATACATCATTTGTATGTTCTAGACACTTGAAAGATTCAATAAAAGACAATCCATAAGTATGTTCAAATAGTATTCATCCACTCAAGCAGTATGAGAAAAAGGTCACATTTTATTTTCTTCAACTCTTGAATGATGTGATACCCCCCTAAATTACAAAATGTCTTTAAAATGTTTGCTTGTATTATAAAGATTACTGCATGCCTTAAATCTTTTGATTATAAATTTAAAACATTTGAGAAAAAAAAATCAATAGTTACTTAATGCTGTTGATATTAGCCTAACATAGTGTCAAAGTTGCATGCATTTTATTTTCTTCTCATTATATCTATAAATAGAGACAGTTCCATGAGTTGTACAAGGTAAAGAAAAAACTTGCATCCTGTAGAAATCATGTACTCTTTTGATATCACAGAATCCAGTCACTTACAGGTATTAAACTGACACAAAAATAGAAACTTAAAAATATGCAACCTTCTTATTAATAGGTTGAAAAACACAGCACACATGGACTTTTACTTTTTCATATCCTTTTATCTTGAGACAACATCCATTTCCCTTTCACACCTTAAAGTAACATACTACTTACCAATTCATAATCATTCTTTTTTCTCTAGTCACTTGATGGTATTTAAAATAGACTAAGCGCTTCACTCCAAAGATTGGAGGTTTCTCTCTTTTTATCCACTTGATCTGATTGTGTCAGCTGTACCCTCTCTGTACTGCCATCTTTGGAAAGTGCTAACCTGGGAAACATATGACAGAGGCATGGTTATAGGAGGGTAATAAGGATCAACACATTCAACGTGACAGACACTGAAGTACAACACAATTTAAATGTTTTGTGTTGTAACAGAATCATTACAGAACAAAAGCATTAATTTGATTGACAGATGTATGGAACCTCCAGTTTTATGGAGCACTATAAGCACCCATGTGACGTATGATGCATAGGGAAGCCAAGTGATGCAAGATGCATGAACAATATGGGTGCGGAGTCTTAGTTTTTGGGACATGCATTTGCCATGATGCCCTATCAGTTTCAGGAGACTAAAAAGCAGCCTAAAATATAAGACTTGTCTAAAAAAACTGGGATTGTGGTATTTGTTAGAGGAGGCCCAATGTACAGTTATCTGTAAAACTTGTTACCTCCAAAAAGTGTAATTATTAAAAACTTTCTACCCCTCCCACGATCATCAATTAGTACAATGGCAATTAAAAAAAACAAAATAAATTTGGACTGATCACACACATCAAGAGCCTTCCTCTGGTGCTCTTAGTCCAAGTCTATATTCTGTCTGAATATTAACAGGCTGTTGCTTGTGCGATTTTAAAAGCATGCTGTGCTGAAAATCTAACTGCTGGTTTGTTGTGTGGATTTTTTTCCTCAACATTTTCCACAATAGGGAATCTTATAGTCCTGAATCATGAGACAGATGTTTACTTGGTCTGTGGCTTGCTAAATGAATCAACTAATATTCTGGAGACTGTTGAAAGCTCTTGAAGGACTGAATATATCTGTTCTCATGTTGAACTATTTTGTTGAATTATGTATGATTTAAGAATTAGTCATAATTTACAGCAGAATTTCAAGATGTAGTAACAGGAAGTCCAGCTCACTACACATCAAAATAAAATGCTAAATGTATGCAAAAAAAACCAGATGAAACATGCAGAATACCTTGTACACGCACTTTCTGAAAAGAAAACACATTCTTCACTTCACAGCTGCCTTCTTACAGCATTACTTAAATGGTTATATTTGGATAGTTATATTTAATGGCAACTACACCAGAAGTCAAGTTTTTTAAGGATTTACTTGTAAGAGTAGTTTTTAGTTGAAAATTGTTTTCAGAAAATACTGCATTGCATTTCTAAGTGCAACATAGAAACAAAAAGCCCATCAACAAGAAATGAATACGATTGTATCACTGACCCCATAAATACTGGTTAATTCAGTATAAATGAATACCCATGAGTGCATACCCATGTATGTCCTTCTGGTAAAGTTTTTATTTTAAAATTAGAATGGTGTGCTGAAGCCTATCCTAATTGGTGGTCTGTTCCATTACTTTGAGATGGCCAGTATCTCTCAGCCTCTTATATACTGCACATTTTAAACATAATTTATGTACATCTACCACAGTGGGCCAAGTTTACTTGAACACAACCAAGTTAAACTCCCTAGAAGTAATTTTTATGGACTGCTATAGCATCATGCCTGTTAATACCACCTTTACTTTTGGCCCATTTGCTCTCAGGATGCTGCTGCAGTCTGCTTTCTCCCAACATATCTACAGAATGGCATCTGTGCACTTTTAAGCAGTGGAAACCACATGGAAAAGAGTTAATTAAGGATTTCCATGCTGCCACATGCTAAACATGGATGGATTGATATGGCTCAGGGTCTGCTGAAGATGTGGGAGAAGGAATCCTATTGCAGGCCACAAATTGCTGTGCAACTAATCTCTGACTCTGTCAAGCACTTAAGTGCTCACTTAATTTTCAGCATGTAATTATTCCTGCTAGGGCATGTCTACACATGCAATTCATGTGACTGAATATACTCTGGCTTAATTTGAGCTGGAGTAAAGTAATCCCAATGTCACCATCTGCACATGGTTTTAGCGCAGTAATTTACTGCACTGCCAGATACCACTTATATCTGATGGGACTATCTGGCAGCACAGTACATTAGTCTACTGCACCCTAATTGCCACACATGTATAGACGGTGATACTTTACTGTGCAGCAAATTAGTCTGCGGCTCAGTAAAGTGTCTCATGTAGATGTGCTCCTAATGTAACAGGACTATTCACAGGCTTTCAGCACTTCATTAAGTCCTTTGCTAAATTAGGCCCCTGGTGCATCCTACATTTAGAGCATCTCTATCCACTTCTGTGTCCTGCCACTGATCCAGACCAGGATCTGGTCTCGGTTCTGTCATGGTCTTGCCCTGAAATATTGCTGTCACAAGGTACAGACAGGCCTTATAGTAGGAACCTACTCAAATTACAATTTTGCAGATTTAAAGGAAATTGTGAAATTGGGCGATCTCCATGAAATCCGCTTGGGAAAAAAATTTACTAAAAATAAAATGCTGGCTTTTCAGTGGGAGCCAGCAGTCCTGGCTATGCAGCATAGCATGAAGGGTGCTTTCAGAATGAAGGTGAGCAGACCAGGTGGCTGCTGCCCGCCCCCCCCCCCCACACTTTGCAGCTGATTGGCTGAGAGGGCTGCCTGTTGTGTGGCCCCGCTCCCCTCAGTGGCAAGGGCTGGGGCTGCATGGCAGACAGCCCTCTCAGCCAGTCAGCGGTGAGGGGTGGGGCTGTGTGGTGGACAGCCCTCTCCATCAATCAGCAGCAGGGGGCAGGGCCACTGGGGCCCCTCGGCCAGAAGCATGAGGGGGCCCCAGCACAATAAGCCTTCAAAAATGGTGGCCAACCCTGCGATCGGCCTGCAAAACGGGCCTCCTCAAATTGACTGCCTCCTCGAGTTGGGTAGACCCCTACTTATAGGGTGCATGATTTGGTGGTCCTCTTCATGGGCTTCCAAAATTCTGTCTCATTGAACTGAATCACTTGCAACCTTTCTGGCCCTATGTATTTTTCCTATTCGGGGCTCCCATATAGAGCAGCTTTACAGCCTACTTTGACATTGTTCCAAATACAAGTTCAGTACATATATTGCTATTAACTTATTCTCTTTAATTCTGATCTAATATTACTATATAAATAATACTAACTAATTTCTTTGGATTTTTAGAATGCATCTACCTTATTTTTATCCTGACATCTTAGGTAGGGTTTATTAATATCATGACTCTAAAATAAACTTGGTAAGAACAGAGAATATTCCATGCATCCCTACTAAAACTCTTCAGTGTTTCCTACCAGCATTCAAAATACTTTAAAGATCTAATTTTTCCTTAGCTTGATTTTGCTCTATAGTTTCAACTATTGTTAATATAAATACTTTGAAACATTTTCATAATCTTCCCAACCTCACTTATGATTTTCAGTCTTAAAAGTCACTTAGTAATTAGTATTAAATGACACAAGAGTGCTCTAGCTTCTTGTCAAATACCAAATGCCAGCTGGAGTTTTTCTTGAAAATACTGGCAAAAAATAAAAACTTATTTAAAAGGCAGTATTTTATATTTGTACAATAAGAAATATACTTCACGTATTTGAATAATGTAAGTCTATCCTGTTGTAAATTTTATCCTAGCTTTGTACCACGACTGATAGAAATCTGTTTTCCAGATGTACCATTACAACGTATATTTCTCTTAACTGTTTTGGTGACAGCCTCTCACTGTAATATCTCCAGATCTCTCTCTATCATCAGTTTGTTAGTAGTTGGTCAAGTACATTTTAAGTTAGATAACCATCTAGCTGGGGTCATCTAGACCCAGCACTCTTTCCTGCCTATGCAGGGAGTCGGACTCGATGATCTATTGAGGTCCCTTCCGACCCTAACATCTATGAATCTATGAATTTCAGTCTGAGCTTTCTGAGAATGGTGCTGATTATATCTATATAGATATATAGATATAGATATATATCAATGGTACTCAGCAATGTTCCTATTGTACTAGACATAGTATAGACATAGAAACAAGTTTGTCCTAGTACCACTACTACCTTTCCCCAGCAATTCATAGAAGAATCAATCAGACTAGTATTCAGAAACTAGGAGCAGATTTTGATCTCAGATATGTTCATGAAATGAAGAGAAAATCCATTGACTTTAGAGAAACTGTTCCAAATTACACAGCGGAGTAACTGAGATCAGAATCTGGGCTTAGCTTTCAGATAATAGGGCAAGACCTCAGTCTTTGTGCAGTCTTCTGAAGTTGTCTTATTGTTACTTGATAACTCAGAGCTGACTCAGTTGTCCTGCATGGTCAGCTGAGAAGCAGTCTTGACTGAAGTAGGGCCGGCAGAAAGTGTGATTTCCACAGCTCTACTCCAGCATTCTCTAGGTGCTGAAATGCTCCACGGAGGCCATTGTAAGTGGCTGCAAATTAGACCAGCATGAACACTGCTTTACCGTGTAGAATTGGCTAAACTGATCCCTAGGCATGCCCAAGATGAGAGGGGCATAAAGGTGGTTATGCAGCTTGGCAAAACTTGAGGACAAGTGACATTGTCTGTAGATTTTATTTGAAGAGAGTAACCTAGAACAACACTTTATCCTCTTTTTAGTTCACAGAGTAATGATAACTGTTAGGTGTCCTGGGCAGACACTTGAGACCTTAATAAACAAGCTGGTGAATCAATATTATTTCTAAAGCTATGTGACCCAAACTCTTTTTCTACAGTAATGTTTGCAGCAATTAATTGTATCATCTCCCTCCCTCTGTCTTCTTTGTAGTTTGCAGCAGTCATGGGAAATGGTTTAAGTATACAAGATATGATCAAACAGGAGGATAATGACCAACTATTTTGTTTGTTGAAATAGCACCTCAGACCACAAACTATAACCCTATAGCTATTTTAACTTTTGCCAGAAGAAGCATGCTGGGCAAAACCTATTTGTCTTTTGTGAAAAATGCCAGAGGCTGCAACCTGAGTGGCAGCTTTTTTCATTAGGTCAAATCATAACATTAGGGTAAACCAGAATTTAGATAATCCATACCTCAACTTTTTAAAATCAGTGCTGTATTTGAGAAAAGGAGGAAGAAACCTTTGTTCCTAGAATTTGAGATATATGAGTACATGCTAATGAGTCTTAATTTGGGGCCACATTGAGAACCCATTACTTGTTGAACAGTTACTCACAGGATGTCAACAACTGTGATCTGTACTACTTGTCTGAGTAACCATTCGCCCGTGTAACCATAGAGGTTTAGTTTATAATATCTCTCAATGGAACACTGGCTCCTTTTATTGGACTCTGTGTCTGGAAATATCAGTGTGTGTCTGTAGATTATATGGCAAAATTCAATAAATGGTAGTTTTTAGTCTAATCGACTGAATCGTGTTGCGACGTGAGAGCACACAGGTAAACTGCCTACATTACTTTATAATTTTATGACTCATCTTTCCTAATCCAACAAATTCTGAAAATTCAGCTCAGTCTGCCAGCATAAGTTGCCATCAGCTTGCTATGTTTCAAGTCCCACTGAAGTTGCCAGCCACTTTCATCTGAGCCAAAGCTAAACTACTGGAATTACATTGCTCTTAATTTTGGCCATATCCTTTCCATTCCAGGAAAAAAAACCCTGTTCATTTACCTAAAGGAAAAATCAGTTAAAACTGGAAGATTTATTTAAAGATTCTAAAATGTAAACATGTAAGAAGGAATAATGATGTACTGATAGTATTGATGCACTCATTAAGCATTCATTTCCTCTTTATAGCCATCAGTGTTAGATATTAAAGTTCTGTTTCATTGCTTTGTCACAAAATTGGAAGCTTTAAACAGTAGGCAAAGAATAGGAACAATAGTAGAAAAGTATTTTTTGGAGTAATCATCATTCCATATGTTAAGTAAATTTCTTAAAAATAACTGTTCCTACAAATACCTGGATATTGCTCTTAAACTGCTATGCCTTCAACATTTACTACTTTATTTTCTTCAAATTTGAAGAAAGAGGACCACAACAGATTTAATATAAAGTGGCAATGTAATTATAACTGTGTCCCACTGACAGACAAAAATGTAACAAAGAAATGCATATGTACCTAATAAAGCTACAGTATTGGCTTTGAACCTGGAAGTCCCTCAGACTGAAGCTGGGTGCATTGCCAGGATGCCACAGATGTACACCACATGAGTAGATGAAGGAAATATCCCAAGGTGAAATTTTGGAACCATTATAGATTTATGTACTTCTGTTTATGGCTAGCCATAGAAATAGTTGTTTAAACAAAATCCTTAGCAGGAAGGCAACTAGCCACATGCACTACTGATAAGCATTTTAGATTGCATTCTTGTTAAGGGAACTTCTTGATCCTCATCCTTTTGAGACCCCCTCACAGTTTAAAAGTTCTGGCATCATCCCTCAGTTTTTGGAAGGGACCAGTCCTTCACCACATTCATTTGTAGGTTGTGGAATTCCTCCCCTCTGCACCTGCATCAATCCATTCTTTCTTTTTTAAGCAAAGCCCTATTGAAGATAGTGTTTTTCCTTTGGAACTGCTGTTGGCCCTGTATATGAACACTTCTCTCTTAATTAATACATTCTTTTTGCCATTTAAAATGTAATTTTGTATTGCTGTTGTCTATGTTGTTCATGTTCTGTTGGTTTAATCCCTGTCTATTTGGAGGAAAAACACTCATTTGGGGAAAATTACTTTTAAAGGATCACAAAAAGTAAGAGTTAAGATTTGATTCCACACAAGTGGTCTAGCATATTTAACTGCTGTAATGTGGCCAAGCAGAGCAGGCATTCTTAAACATCTTTCATGTATGGTAATATTACTGTTCTTTTAAACCATCTTAGAACTTCTATGTGGGGGGCCGTCTTCAACTTTTTCTAATGTTTCCACTGGGTGGTGCTGCAGGAATTCCTACCTTTTGACTTGAATCTGCATTTCCCAGAAAGACGCCTCTAAAATATAATAGGAGGAAGTCCTGATTTAGAAAGTTTTTGCAGTTTCAACACAATAGAAAACTCTGAGGATGGTCTGACAGGAAATGTTACAGTTGCTGGATACGGAAAAATTACCAACACACTTTATCATGTATTAAATCCCTAAATTGGTGTGGGAACTTACTGCAGCATTTCTTAGATTTATTGACATTTAGTAATGGAAGTTCTGCATCAAACTAATACATGGGTATTTACACAGTTGCAAACTTTTTTCAAGGGCAATTCAATTAGTAGTAAAATCTCCTTTGCTGAATATTTGACAACCATTTTGGCTGAATTGCTAACTTTTCACCAACCACATCCTATTTATCATCCTTGAAACATCTCTGTTGAGAAATATAATTTGAAGACTGACTCAGACTTTTGCCTTGCTATTGAAAAATGTTCTTTTGTAGGCATTTGAATAGTATTGGCTACCGTCTTTAAAGCTAGCAGAGTAAATCAGTTGTTACACAGACCAATATCAAGAGGAAAATGTAGCCATAATAATTTTACTGATTATTCTAGTGTGGCGGAGCACAGGGTGCTCCTGCCACTTGCAACCAGTGGGTTGCGTAGCCCCGGTGTGAGGGGGCGGGGATGAGAGGCCCCAGAGAGGGGGCGGTGATTTAAGGAGGGGAGGAGTGTGGCGGAGCACAGGGTGCTCCTGCCACTTGCAACCAGTGGGTTGCGTAGCCCCGGTGCGAGGGGGTGGTGGTAAGAGGCCCTGGTGGGAAGGGGGCCACCGATGAGGAGCCCGAGAGGGGCGGTACATCGAGCCTGGTGAAAGGCCGGCACATTGATAGGCCTTGAGGGGGCTGGGTCCTGTGGTAGCAGCCCAAAGGGGAGAGTACCCTCGACTGGCCCATGCTGGGGCCAGGACCAGGTTGGTCAAAAGGGCCAGGCGCCCACCGCGAGGGACGCCCAAGAGCCGGGGGCCTGGGGTCCCGACTGGCCTTGAGGTGGGCCAGGGCAAGAGGCCGAAGGTTCCGGGGGAACCACACCCGAGAGGGGAAGATAGCTTCGGGAAGGGAGAGAGCAGGACGGTGAGCCCAGTTGGGAGGTCGGTAGTGCGTGGGGCCTATAAGACCAGAGGCTCGAATATGGGGAGCCCCAGTGTGAGGGGGTGGTGATGAGAGGCCCCAGAGAGGGGGCGGTGATTTAAGGAGGGGAGGAGTGTGGCGGAGCACAGGGTGCTCCTGCCACTTTAAGGGCCTGGAGCTGGCAGCCTCCAGGTGCCTGATTAGGGCAGCCATTTTGGGGCCTATATAAACCAGGCAGTTTGGCTGCAGGAGGGCAGGCAGCAACATTGCCTGGCCTTAGGGCTGCTGTGAATGAACCGGAGGTAAGGGGGAGCTGCAAGGGGATGGTAGGAGGCTCCTGGTCCTGGGCATGACCTGAAACTGCACCCTGCCGGGAGTGGGTGGTCTGGTGGGGCTCTCAGTGGCGCGGGAGCCCCCAGGAAATGCCAGGCCAGTGATCACCCCAGTGAAAGGCGGGTTGGGGCGCCTTAACCCCTAGCTCCCACCACCACCGGGTGGGTGACCCCTGAGTTGGATGAGGGCCGAGAGGGTCCGTGTGTGTGAGGGGCCCAGAGAGGGCGGACCCCGAGAGTGGGAGTAAGGTGGGCGAGGTGCCGCGGTTGCTCCTAGGAGGAAGGGAGTAGTGGCACGGTGAGGCCCGAGGAGTAGAGAGTGGCTAGAGAGACCCAGCCTGAAGGGGAGAGTCCCCTCGACTGGCCCATGCTGGGGCCAGGACCAGTGAGGGTCAAAAGGGCCGGGGGCCCACCGCGAGGGATGCCCAAGAGCCGGGGGCCTGGGGTCCCGCCTGGCCTTGAGGTGGGCCAGGGCTAGGTAGCCGAAGGTTCCGGGGGAACCACACCCGAGAGGGGAACAAGGCTTCGGGTGGGTGAGGTAGCCCAGTTGGCGGCGGAGTGGCCGCCTGAGTAGAGAAGACCATAGGGGGGTCTTGCACAGAAGATTTTGGGGCCCAGGGCGGGGGCCGGTGAGGAAGAACACCATGATGCCATCTGCGAGGCTTGGGCTGCGGTATTAGGGGAGGTCGGAGCCGCAGAGCGCCCCTGGGCATCAGGGCAGTCTCCCACTTAATTATCATCATAATTGAACAGATTATCATCAAAGGCGTGGCGGGCGAGATGAGCGGGCGGTTGCCCAGAGACAGGTGGGCGGGTCATGAAGAGCTCGGCCCTGAGTAGGCCTGCTGTCACGGTGACAGGCGGGCGGGCCACAGAGTTCGGCCCTGGGAGGCCCCCCCCCCGTCACATCTAGAAATGAGTTCTATCTAAAATCAAAATCATCTCAAGTTTACTTTGGGCATCAACTGTAAAACAAATGCACCCCAAAATGTTGATCTTGAGAATACTAACATTAATTTCTTCTCTTTACAAAGTGTGTGTGTCTTGTCTTAGGTTTGGAATTACATAATAAAGAAGAAAAAAAATGGCACAAGCAGGACATTTGAAAGTTGAACTTTCCATAAATATATGCACCATAGAACTATGTTAAAATACAGAGATATGCTGAAACAGCTAGATATGACATCTGTACATACTTTTCTCCATATTAGTTTACTTCAAGCCTTGAGTAGTTTTGCAATACATTGAATGATTCTGGTTATTTCAGTGAAAAATGCATTCCTTTCCAACTTGCAAAATGATCTGCTGTCTTCTCAACATTATTCTATTAAAAAAAATTAGTGATATCCATTCAAATTTCTCATTATTTCTTGCAATCAGTAACAATTTAGAAAATAAATATCACCAAAATAATGAACTTTAATGTTGTTTTATAAGTGAATGAAGTAGTCATCTCAAGGGTTAAAACAAACCTGAGACATTTAGCAAAATAAAACCAGAGCTGCGATTTCAAACTGGGACAGATGTAGGAGGCCAGGTTTCCTGTGGCCCATTTTCCAGTTTCCTGCCTGCAACCTGCAGAAATAGAGGAAGCTGAATGCTAGTGTGAATGAAAACCTAACAATACACAACGTCATTTTGCTCAGAGAAACGTGCTGTTAGCCAGACTTAGGATACAAAGACAGTAAACGAACGCGCAAAAAATACACACAGGTTTCTAGATTGGTGGAAAAGAAAACAGACATCTGGTTAAAGACAAATGTTAAGTGTCTGCAAAACAAGTACTTTTCCTGTAAAAGATACACATGCACGTGCATGCATGGTCGTGGGGCACATGTGTGACGTAGTTGTATCTTTTTGCAGCCGTCTTTGTTACAAAAGGAATTATTTGGTCATTTCTTAATATATTTAGTGAAATTGATTTTTCTGCTCTGGCCAGGCCTCTGCTCTAATCCTTTTCATGTGCATATTTGATCGTCACCAGGAATTCCAGCTTTCCAGGGCTACTGCTAGCTGAGAATGCCTGTGACTGCCTCCTAAACTTTGCAGATTTAACTGATTTCCAGCAAATTATACAGACTGTGGAGCTTTCCAGACAATTTCTCTGTTCCCCCAGGTTCCACACCTTGATTACTGTTCTTAATCTCAGGTTTACCTCTGTGGGCTTTCTAAAATCAAGAGGAGGTTTCTTAGTCATAATGAATATGCAGAAACCCTGTCCAAAGACTTTAAAGCTTACACGAGTTCTTGGTAAGGTTTGTAGCACTCCCTAAGACTTTAGCAAGGCCTTTGAGGCAGAAGCCTCAGAGAGGAGGGAAGAAGGTGTGGAATTTGAAGGAACAGAAAAAATTTTGGAGTGGGGCAGAGTTAGGAATATTACCTGGGAAACCAAAGACTATTGCAGAACTCCTGGACGCCACAGGAACTACTTTCCTGCATCCTGCCTCCCAGGTCTAGTTCTCCCTGTCCCAAGGCCTCTCACAGATCATAGTATCTCCAGAGTATTCTGCTTCCAGCTTCCCAGTTCATCATAACCATTTAAGCAAAGATAAGGCTTCTGTTCAGCTTAACCTCAACTCTGAACTTCCTGGATTTAGGATGGTTTCCCCTACCCTCAGGTTAAGCCTATCAATTTACTTACATTTTTTGTCTAGAGATTCATACAAATTATCCTCAATGAACCACAGCAATATAAAGCAACAGTGTGCGTGTGCATGCAAATAGTAATTGCCATTGCTGTTTTATTTTTAGGAATGGACACCATTAATAGTATCTAGATTAGAATAACAAATAGTAGTCTAACTAGGGTGTGGCGAGTAAGGTTAGCACCAATTTAGAGGGCATTCCTACCCACCCCACCGGACTTCCCAAAATTGCTAATTATGCCTCTATTAATGAAGTCCTATGCTCCCATTTGCTGTCACATATTATTAGCACCTGAACTCTAACAGAGGGAGGAAAATGTTGATGTTGAACCTCAATTGTGGATCCTAGGGCACTGCTACTTCTCATGTCTCTTTTACTTATACTATTGTGAGCCCCTGGTATGGAGTAGCATGTTTGAATGGAAGAAGAATGGACATTGGTTGGTGCAGCTGAGATCTTAATCTGCACATTGTTACAGTTGTGAGAGAAGTGGCTTACATGATTCCTTTCCCATGTAATACTGTGTTTCCAAGTATAATTTTTAGCATTTATTATAACAGTAATTGTTTATATTAGTGGAGATGAGGGAAATATTTTAGACTGTTCAGCTCATTTCCTGTCAGTGTAAGAAATTAGATAACACATTGTTGTCGAAGTCTGTCGTATAATTTGTATAAAATTCCCTCTAATTAAAGAATGTTAAGATTGGAAGGTGGAACACTTAGAAGTTAGGAAAAGCCAGAATAAAAGTTACTTGTACAAACTTAATTTCTTCCTCCTTTGGTATATATATTATGATGATGTAGCATTTTAATAGCTTGGCTGCTTTTTAATTTTTCTGTGGGATCTTTGTCTTAGTCTAGGTTGGATCTTAGGTTGGATGTTACTCCTTGGATGAGTGGATATTAATTTTTCTTTTATTTCCATCATTCAGTATGTAGTCTCTGTGTTTACAGCACACCTTCCAAACCTTATATTGAGTATAGAATTAATATCTTGAATGTTAATTAAATATTAATAGAGTTGAATGAAATTTGGAGTGTCCCATCCCCTGGAAAATGTCAGCATCCTAACATTTGTTTTCATCCCAAATTGCGATTAAAAGTTGAAAATTAAAAATAATGGGGAATGAGAAATCTGAACATGTTCTGATATGGTCCTTTTCAAACAAAGCGTTTCAATATTTTCAGTCTAAACAAAGTATCGTGACATTTATCCAGTTCAGAATTTGTCAACCTGTTTTATTTTAAGCTAGTCCAATATTAAACTGTATTTTCCAAGAGTTATTTATTGCTTCATGGCAGTTGCAGGTTGGGAGCCCAGTGGATGCTGTAATCCCTGATTGAACTACATCCTCTCTAATGCACTCAGTCATTTGATTTCCATGAAGCATCACTCAGTTCAGTTAGAGGAGAGGCCTCATTGCATAATAGGGAGATATTCTCCTTGCTGAAACTATGTGGATCCAAAGTAATATTCCCATAAAGCAGCATACTAATAGGGAAACATACTTTTATGTTCTATTGATTTAATTCTAAAATTAAATGTTTTTCTTCCATTCAGAAAAATGAAACATTCTAATTTGGGTTGAATTATTCCAAAATTAAATATTTACATTCTTCTGGAAGAAAATGAAATTATTTTGGCAAAATCAAGATGTCCTTGTGAAAGCTAATACTGTGGAAACTACATTTTTAATTGGAAAATTGTCTACCATTTCTATTTTTTTCTCATACAAAATGGGCTTTTTTGTCTTAATTACTTATAATGTTAATTCCTGTATTTATCCAAATCCAAGATGACTTTGGATTTAAGACAACCCTCCAATAACTAGATTCTGTATACGGACGATATGTAAATTTGGTATAATTTTTCATGAACAAAATCTAATTATTGGAGGGTCATCTTAAATTTGCTCCCTCCACACTGGTACAGTGGGGAAAGCACTGGAAGGGTGGCAGGCAGTGGGGTAGAAGGCAGTAGAGGGGGAAGGTGGTGGGCAGGCAGGGGGTCAAACAGCTAGACCTTTGCCCCCTGCCATCTGTTGCCCCTACCATATGCCTCCTCTGCTGCTTGTAACCCCCACCCACCATGCCTGCCCCTCTTTCACCCTTGTTAGCCACCCCTGCCCAATGCCTCAGAAAAAAAGGGTTAAATTCGAAGTTCTCAGCAGAGCATGCCTACTGGTTACAGACCCTCCAAAAATAGTTCTCCTTTCCTCTTTCTGTCTCCTCCTGCCTTATTCTCTTCCTGGCTCCTAGCCCTTCCCCTTTCCTCCCCACAGTCTACAGCTCCATGTATTTTTCCTTAACATTGTTCTTGCAAATGCCCAAATCATTTTCCCTGCAAAAATTATTCTGAGTTAGCCACCTAATGTAGGACATTTCCATCCAAACAGTTTAATTTTGGCAAAGTTGTGAGCAGCTGAAAACAGCATCTGATAATGGAGAGTTGGGAAACTCTTAGCTGAAGGTGTTACCACTAAAGTTGTTCAAAAGGGCTGAGTGGAGATGATAAGTGCTGTCATAGAACATGCTCCTAAATTAATTATGGTCTAATTAAGCTATCCTCTGATATGCCCGAGGAAGATGTAGTCTAGATCAGCAGTTCCCAATCTGTGGTACGCGTACCACCAGTGGTACACAGACCAGCTGTCAGCGGTACGTGTTAACAGATTTATTATAATTCCTTCCTATGACAAAAATTTGCTAGTGGTACTTAAGGTTGTATGGTTTTAAATTGGTGGTGCACAATCGGTCAGAGTTTGGGAACCGCTGATCTAGATTTAGAAGCAAAGAAATGTGCAGTGCATCTCTGAACTCTTATAGCAGTATGATTTGTGTCATGCTTGTGAAGGTTGTGTTGGTGTTTTCGTAACCCCTTGCCCTTTTAAATCTCTTCTGCTGAAATTCTAGCTATGAGGTCTTGGCCCAGGGGATTTATGTTACAAAACTAAAACAAATTATTTTAAGCATTATTTAATTTCCCAGAGTGAAAAATAGTGATTTTGGATGTCTTGTCATTTAAAAAAAGCATCAGATATAAACTGAAATTGTGCAAGGCTTTTCTTTGTAACATATTATTGTGTTTGAATTTCTACTCTAAGCTATACTGTTTTTTTAGCAATGTGATTCTATATACCCACTCTCTGTGAAAAAATAGAGTAAACCTTTTTGACTCACCAGCTACTGTGTGTGTGTGTGTGTGTGTACATACATGTATAGAATTAGAATTACCTGGTTAAGCATGATGTTTTAGATAAATACTTCACCATGGAATGATAAGTACTCATTTAGCCAATAAAATATGTCTGCTGTAATGGTGGTGTTCATAGCATATACAGTATAATTTTCAATATATCTATTTATAGTCTCACAACTTCTCACACCCTACACTTCGGTAAAACAAAAAAATGATTTGTACTTACATTTTACATTATTTTAGTAAGTCAATGTGGTGCCTTTGATATTTCCTATATATATAGGCCAATTTTAAATATGTATTCTGTATGATCTTAAATACAGGTTTATTCAGAAGATCAGAACGGCTCCCCATGAACTTCTGCACTGTCATAGATTTTATAATTATTATATGACTCAGCTGGGAATATATATTCCTATTTTTTGCATTTATTCTGCAAATCCGAATACAGTGGAAGAATGAAACGTGTACAGGGAAAAGAAAACTATGACTAATTTAGCAAACCCCATTTTCCAAGTGTGTTTTTAAATAATTTTGAACAAAACAAGTTCCTTCCCATTTCAATTTGCTTTTCCACTAAAAATTTTAACTAAGTACTCCAATGTCTTCAGCTGACATATTATTTTTTACTTCAGATTAACTGACTTATGTTTATCATTAAAACTTTATTTTAAAAAATTCAGTTGTACTTAAAGTGGGATCCAGTAGTTTGTTTATGAGTAAAAATAAACTAGCATTAATTCTTTAATATCCTGAAGAATATGATCAAAGCGGAAAACCTGGAGTCCAAGGAGCAGCTTGTGCAGATAGTTTCACATAGCTGAATAGTTAGAAGCTTTGCGCCCTCCTGTGGCCGACAAACCAAACAGAAATATAGAGCCTTAAATTTATTATATGTTCTGCCCATCTTATAAAATGATACAAGGATCTTAGTGAACCTGACCTAACCCTATTCATTTTGTTCCTGGGATAAATTCCACTTTTCTAGACTCAGATGTAGGCAATGAATCTTTATTTGATTAGCAGTAGATATCCATAAAAAACAAGTTAACCTGATAATACTGGGATTTTCATGTCCAGATTAGACACAGGACAAGGTCAGAATTAAATCTTGATCTTAATTAAAGGGCTAAAAAAAATATTGATTTAGTTACTGTTATAAATGTTCTTCTCTTCTGATTTGAGGTTAGCAACTAATTACTGGATTTAGACATCTGGAGTCTCAAAAGACAGAATGACCAGCACTAAGCTGTTAGGTACTCTATTGTACATTGATACATTTTAAAATGATTGAAAATGAGAAAAAAAAATAAAAATGAATTTTCTAGTTTAAAAGATCAATTGAAACTGAATTTTTGATAGTAGTAATTGCCTCACCTTTAGTGCTAACAATCCTGAATCTTAACTTGGGTTTGTATATGCTAAATTACAATACAGCCTCTTTTAAGGTTCCAGGTTCTTCAATAATTGTGCAAGCAGTTGAAACATGTATGGGGAGTATTAGGGAATATTAATTGCAGGTGGAGGGAGTTTTTTTCAGATGTGCTTAAATCACTTTTAAATATGGGAGTCCAGCACTTTTGAAAAGTATAGTCCTAAATGTCAGCTCTGCCTACAATCCTGAAAGGAAACAACAAAATATACAACTGTTATACAACTAACAAAATATTCCAATTCAGTCACATTCTGGAAGGTATTTTACAATGCCCAAAGTATAATGAAGATTAACCCATTTCTACAAATTGGGGTTTTTCAAGTGACTTCAGTGGATATTAGATTGGGCTCTTAATTCTTTTGTTTGCAATAAAATGAACACTGATCTCTTGAACCACTTCTAGAATTTCTGTAGCTATGCAAGGAATTGCACAGCTCCATAGGAATTTCATTGTAACTGATGTTTAATTAATGCCCATTTATTTGTAAGTAGCATTGAAAGTTTATAGAAAGTCATCTTGTGACAAAATCTTTATTTATTTATTAATTTAAACTGTAATATTCATCACATATTAATGTAATTTGATTAGGAAACAGACATAAGCAGTAAAATACAGTAATACATCATTTTGACATTAGTGGAAATGTGGAATAAATGTAACTTAAGCACCTCACAAATTAATGATTTAGTTACTGGCCGAAACTACGAACAGTATAAATTAAGACACAAAGTAACAAGAGGTGACAGAATAGCAGTGAAAGGGAATAGGGGAGAAAGAAGAGGTATTGCAGTGATACAATTTTGCAGTTACTGAGTGAAGACATGCACAATTACTGGTTTTACTGGAGGGAGGATAACAACCTACTTTACCAGGTTTTAGAGTGCATTCCTTGGGCGGGGACCTACATGGGGACAGCCAGTGGAGAGGCGAGCAGATGTAGTGTTAAGGCCAGCATGGTCATGCATTGAGAAGCTATACTTAAACTGGATGTTGTAGTTATAGGGGAGATGGTGAGAGTGTGTCATGGTCAGAATAATGGACAATGATGATTTTTAATTCTGATGATTTTTATGGACTGTAAGTGGGCAATAGGGTGCAAGGAAGCAGGAGGGAGGGAGTGAGTGGTCTTTGCAGGAAGAGATGGGTTGCTAAGGGTCTGGAAATGGAAACTGAGTTTTTGTGAACCAAATGTACATTATTTTACCTATTCTTTACTCTGGTTTATCACCCACCCCCAAATATAATGGGGAGAAAAATAAGAATATTACAACTAGAATTGTGACATAAGACTGTTTGGGGGTTTTTTTGGTGGGGGGAGAGGGGTTGGTAGTTTTGTGCTTGAATGGTATGATACAGTAGTGCTCAAGCTTTTGGTCCCGTAGGCCAGTTGAATGGCCTGGAGCTGGTCCATGCTCACCAGGATTAGGCTCGGGAGCCTGATTTTGCATCTCTTCCACGACTGTGTCCTGGGATTGGGCCTTGGGAGCCTAGCGCTACCTCTTTCCACCCCTCCAGCCAGGATTGAGCCTTGGAAGCCTGGAGTCATCCCTTCCTGCCCCTGTGTGCCAGGACTGAATCCCAGGGGCCTGGCACTGCACCCTCCTAGCTCTCTGCACTGGGGCCTGATACCACTCCTGCCTGGCCCTATGAGCTGGGATTGGATGCCTGATTGAGTGCATGGGGCCCAGGGCTCCCCACAGGTCTGGAAGTCTGGTAGCAGAATTTCTAGACCCATGGAGAGCTCTATGAGCTGGATTTGACCCATGGGCAGGGGGTTGAGCACCCCTGGTCTTGTACCACTTGACACTTTCCTTTGCTAAACTGGGGAAAATTAATCCTACAGAAAAGTTAATGTTGAGATAAAACCAGAGCCTAAGTCTGTGCCATGCAAAGTTTTTACACTGACCTCTCTCCTCTGTCACAGGTATGGAGAGTGCAATCACGTTGTGGCAGTTCCTTTTGCAGTTGTTGCTGGACCAGAAACATGAGCACCTGATCTGTTGGACATCCAATGATGGCGAATTCAAGCTACTTAAGGCAGAGGAAGTGGCTAAGCTGTGGGGGCTCAGAAAAAACAAAACAAATATGAATTATGACAAACTGAGCCGAGCACTCAGATACTATTATGACAAGGTAACGTTTGTTATTCTAAAACAGACTAAGAAAATAGAAGCAATAGACTAATTTAGAAATGCCAATATTATTTTATCTTCATATATTAAGTACCTTCCATTCTTAAAGATCTCTAAACTGTAAACACAGGGCACCACTGAAAGCAGCCACCTTTGTGGCATAACGACAGCTAAACGGCACACAGTAAAACTCTACACAACACTTCAGTGGACTGTGGGTGGAAGGGAATTTTGGCCAAGGATTACTCTTACTGATGCTTGGATGTGCGTATATACATGACCACATAAGACCTTTTGTAAATTTTGATGACAATAAAATAACTATTTGTAATGGAGAGTGACTGTTTGGTTATTACAGCATATTTAAGACCTCAAACGAAGAACTATAGTAGAGAACAGGAATGCTGTAATTGTGATAGTTACAATAGTGACCTAACTGCCAGGCTGTCCACTCACAATAGAAAAAGTGAACAAAAGAAGCCAATTAAATTCCCAATCTTGAGATCTTCAAAGCATTCTGCAGGATCCACACGACTGAGACAATATTTGGCCAGTATTTTGGCAACTGCAACCAATTGTTCCTATGAAATGTATGTACTGCCTTAGTAGTTTAGGAAGTGTCACTGATAGTCTGGAGTAAATGACAAGTCTTTAAGGGTGCAACTAACTGGCCATTGTATTCAATGAGAATGCTTCAGTTGAATGGACTTGATATGAGGCTCTGATTCTTTCTGGTATGCCATGTAGTGAATGTTAATCTCCGAATCATTTTTAGAAATCCTGTCGCTTTCCAATATTACTCCACAGGAATTTCTCTGTAACTGATCACTTGTTAATGCTCACTTATACTTAAGTATGTATCGATACTTGTGAAGAAATCTATCTTGCTTTAAATAATGGTGTAGATTACACATTGATGTACTTTGTCAGAATGTGGAAGGGTATGTTGTTATGCACCTTTCTGAAATTTTAATAGGTGCATAGAACAAATATAACCTGTAGCAAGAAAAGCAGTTGATAGGATGGTGTCAGGGCAGGGGTGCACATGATCATCTAAAAGCAGGCGTTGTTCTCCCCTAGCCCCTTCACAAAGACATTTCAGGCCACAGAGTGAAAAACTTACTCCCAGTCCTGGGGTTATCTTGAATAGTAATGACAGAGTATAACTTGAGTGCACAGTCCCTCCTAAAGTCAGATGTTTGTATGACTTCTAGTAAGAGTTCTCCATCTCTGCCCCTATTTCATTCTGAGCAGAATCAGAGCCATTCTGGGAGAATTAACCATGCCCAATAAGTAAGTAGTAATGACATTGCATTTTTATGCAGGTCACAAATTCTTACTAATAAGGTGGATTAACAGAAGAGCCCTGTGTCCATACACAGAACCTCAGGACTTCCACCTTGTGTCTGTAGCTTAACTGTATGCTTTGCACTGTAGATGCTTTCCCTCTTATTCCACCATTATAAATGAATTATGCTGTTCTCCACAATTACACAATGCGAAATAAGTCCAAACTGTGACATTTGACCTCATGTCCTCATTCACATTCATGTAACAACTTGCATCATTTGCGAGAGTGTTGGATGTGGCCTGGAGATTTACTGGTGTGACTGCAGCATCTACTTATGTGTGACTTAAATTTTGATGAGTGTCTTTGGGCTGTAAATTAGTTTCTAGTTTATCAAGCAGAAAATCCAGATGACGTTGTATAAATTAGTGCCATTCTGAATCACGCTATCTTAGGTGGTAAGCTTCACACAGAGAATACAAGCAGAGGGTTGGTGCAGTGCTGTTAACTTATTCTAATGGGCTGAAATATCTATTTGATACCATCCTATGAAGGTGTTTTCAACCACGTGGTGCTGAACTGAAACCCTAAATAGCAGCATCTTGGATATTGTTTTGTGTAGATATTTAGAATATTCCTAATCAGATAGGCACAATGTTGGCCTGATTTTCAGAAGTTTTGAGCACTCACCAATCTAGGTTAAGTCAGTTGGAGCTAAGAGTGCTTAGCAGCTGTAAAAATCAGACCAGCACTGGGAAAGTCATCAGGTCCTCATTGTAGGTAAACCATACCATAGGAGGAGCTTCTGTGGCCTTTCAAGTTGGCATCCAGTCTAATCATCTACTTTCTGCAGTTAGATGTGGCAATGGGAGGATGGACTATACAGAGAAAAAGAGAACAATGAGTAACATACAATTTGTTTCAGTAGACTGGGGACAGCAGACAGGAGATTGCTTGCGGGAAAATTCTCCTAGATATGGTGAAATACAAGAAAGGTAATTGAAGAACACCACACTGACAACATTACATTTTATAGTAAAGTTCCCCTATCTGGTTATTAGATTACCATATTCAAGGAGTCTCCACACTGTTTTTTCCAGCTCCATTTGGATTATTGGGACTGTTTCAGGTTTATTATTCTTTATATGACTAAAATTATAGGCTTTTTAAAATAATGCACTAATGCTAAGTATTCTTACAGTTTTTTTATGCTTTTTTAGATAAGGGAAGTAAATAAGATGAGATTATACCCTGTAAATTCAGCTTAGTTTTGACAGGTGTGCTTATCAAACAAGGCAGGGTAAACCAGATTTATTTGTTGCTAACCTGAGCACAAATATAGTTGTCATCCATTATTTGTAATACACTTACCTCCAAGGGGTCCTCTTGTGCCAGGTGCTATCCAACTAGTCTTAACAAAGCAACTAAAATATGTTTGCTGCATCTGAAGTCCTATTTGTTTCTATTTATTAAGCAGAGTTTGATAGACTGGCGTTGCTACATAAACAAGGCATCTGAAGGAATTTTTGTTCTAGCACAGTATTGATACACCTTCGGTGCTGTATTTTACTAACAGCTTATTATAGTAATATTTATGGTTGTATATCAGCAATAAGTATGCAGGCTTGCTTCAGGTTTCTCTCCTTAAGACCTTTCAAAAGTGGCTAGGGATGGCAAGCACAAAAGGACTATTAGTTAATAGTGAAGCTGATATTCTTGTCGCTCAGCATGGTCATTTCCCCCTCACTAAGCAGTAAAAGGTCTCTGCTCCACATGTCATTATCCAATTCCAACCTTTTTGCTTACAAACTGGTCTGGGATCAGTGCAAAAAGAGAACCTGCTGGGGAATGCACCCTGCTAATGTGGCCCCTGCACTGCTTAGGAGATTCCAAACTGAAGTATAAAGCCATTGGGTTAATGCCAAATTTATGTGTAAAAATAAAAGACAAATCATTTGACCTGAGATCTCTCTGAATTCTGCTTTTTTTCTTCTTTAATCCTTACTTGATACTGCTCCATGATGTGCATTCCTTCTTCTTTTGCCTCCATTCCTGGTATTTGAAGCTGTTACCATTTCAAGTCAGTCCATTCTCCCTTTCTTCCTTGCTGCTTGCTCTCTTCTAACATTTTAAATGCAGAAATTCTGTGGGGAGCTTCTGAATCTCTTGTCAATCTCCTCAAAGATGCCAGTGTTGTGAACCTGCCTTCCCCATGTGTCATCAGCCCAGGTCAAACCCAGGACCAAAACCATGCTGTGTAAATTAAAGGACTAACTCAATTAACTGGCAGCAGTAGAAGAATGTTACTTTCTATATGGACCTGCCAGAGGCTAACAGGAGATAATGTAACATGCTGTGTTACACTAATACAAAAGCAATGGGGAAAGGTAGATTGCTGGAAGGTTGCAGAAGAGGCAGGGTACTGCTGCAGGCTTTGTAGAATAGTAATACTAGGTTAAACCATTCTGGTTTTTCAGGGCAAATCAATAATGGAAAGCAAACTTCAGTGGTCAGGGGCTGGCAAAGCAGGAAATACCTTCCCTTGCTTTAGAATCAGAGAAATTAAGGGCTGGAAGGGACCTTGAAAGATTGAGTCCAACTCCCCTGCTCTGGGCCGGAATACTGCTGAGATCTCGGCAAGGTGTCTGTCCAATCTTCTCTTGAGGACTTCGCCACCTCCTTGGGAAGCCTATTCCAGATTCTGGTCACCCTTACCATAAAGAACTTCTTCTTTACATCCAACCTGAAACCATCCTCTAACAGTTTATGACCATTGCTCCTTGTCCTCTCCTGGGGCATCCTAGTGAACAGTTTTTCTCCTGGCTCCTGATATTCACCTCTTACATATTTATAGATGGCCACCAAGGCCCCCTCAGCCTGAACAGTCCCAGATCCCTTAGTCTTTCTTCATAAGGTTTGCCCTCCAGGCTCTTAAACATTATTGTGGCCATGGCTTTTACTCTACTGTTGTCAGGTCAAGGGAGATGTAGATTCTGGAATTTAGCAAGACTAGGAAGGGTTCATTAGAGACTGTGCTGGATGTGCCTTCAGTGGGATGCAAGGAATGGAAGCTCTTTGAGTGACCTGTGTGACCGACAGATAGTATAGATTTTAGGATAGAACTGAAGGAGAAGAGCACATGGCAGTGACTGTAAACAATACAGTCAATTAGCTTGGAAGGGAAACAGAGGAGAGAAGAGGGATATGAGAGAGAAAATCAAAGATAGTCAAGAATGGGTTTTTTTAAGATGGGAGAGACTAAAGCATGAATTAGAAAAGAATGGGAGGTTAAGAAGGGAACTGATGGGTTAAGAAAAGCACAAAGGAGAAGAAATGGGATACATATGGGATCCCTGGAGCAAGTAAAAGGGTGAGAAGGGCACAGATGAGCTGCAGCTGTGATGGGAGAAAAGAGTTGGAGGAGGAGGAAACAGGAAGACAACATAATGGTACGTCTACACTGCATATGCAGTGTCATGCATAGGTACACAAGCTAGCTGGCATAAAGTTGGATGAAGAGCTGGTAAATGACTGTGATTCTTTTAGGTCAGTGGCTCTCAACTGTTTTAGATAAAGGCACCCTGTGGAAAATGCAAGCTCTTACTTTTTACTCGTTTTTTGACTACAGAAAAATAATAGAGCAAAGAACTCAGAAAGGCCACAACTGGTCAGAATATTTTTGACACTGTGGCTTCCTATTTGAAAATTCTGGGTTTATCTTGTGAATCATGTTTATACATCTAACAGCAGTAACAATGTGTGCCACCCTGCAGCACCCTTGAAAGGATCTCAACGCACTCCAGGGTATCATAGCACCCTGGTTGAGAATAGCTGGATTAGATATTCCAGGAGCAGCAGGACATAGAGAAGCAAGAGTTTGTATCCCTTAATCTTATGTTTTATACTTACATTTTAAGCTCTTTGCAGGACAGACTGTTTTTTGTGTTTGTACAGCACAGGTGTGGTTCTGCTCCACAGTCGGAATTCATAGATGCTACTGTAAAGCATACAAGAACATTAAATAAAATAGGATAATCTCTTTCAAAGCAGTGTTGCGGTGGTGATGTTGCCTGTTGTGGTGATAGCTCTTTCAAAGCCAGAATTCTTTTCTAGAATTGCATTGCCTCATATTTAGGACACTGACAATCATTACTGTATATTCTCAGACAGGACAGGAGTGCTAAGGGTGCATCTACATGTCGCCATATGATGATGTTGCTACAGCGTTGTGCTTTAGTACTTCCTTTTGGAAGTAACTGCCTGTACTGCGCCGTGTGTGCAGCACATGGCTAGATTTTGCCGTTACATTGCTGTAGTGGTGTGCTAAACTGGGGAGCTCACCACTACAGCGATGTAGCTGCCAATCACTTGTAGACCCACATGAGCGCTACTTCACCATAGCATGTACAGCGACATGGTGTGTTGCTACGTCACCAAGGACGACGTGTAGATGCACCCTATAATATTTTTGCCACCGGTATTTGGAAAAACAGCCAAAGATACAATGTGGAAGTACCTTGTTACTTCAGTTGCATCTCTCTTACTCTGCTACTGCCATTAAGAAAGGAAACTGATGGAATCAGTACCTTACAAAAATGTGCCTGTTCTAGCTATTTCATTTTGTGGACACTCAGTGAAAAATCTTCATTTTGAATGTTGGTGGTTTGGATTGCCGTACAAGGTGACTTGCAAGCTGGAGACAATAACAGCAGTATTACAAACACTCGCAGATTCCATTCTCACATGTATCCATGACTGCAACCATTATCTTAATTTGTTCATGCAAGATTTCTTGACAGTGAAGGTTGAGTGAGGTCAGTGTTATGTATTCATTCCTTGTCTAAGTTCAGGCAAGTAAAAATCTTGCACATCATCAGCTCATTCCAAAGATACAATCAGAAGGAATTCTGCCTACAGTTTGATAAATACAAAAGTATGGTTATTTACTGGCATGTAGATACATTCTGCTGACACACACTCAACATATTCTTGATCAGAAAACTCCAGGCAGTCAATATGTAATTTACAGTGGCATTTTTCTCCATCCTGAAAATGAAGAAAATGAGGGAACATTGTAGCAGTAATTTCTAATCAATTAAGGTTTAATTGATAAGAAATTACTGCTACAATGTTCCCTCATTCATTCATCTGTTGGAATAAAAGAACAAACAAAAACAAGGAGAAAATCCAGACATCAACCGATCAACATTCATATCAAAATTGAATTGTCCTTTTGCTCTTTGAAAAACTTTTGCTATCTATAGGAAAAAATTCAGATGCAGTTGGATAGGTATTCCCTATCCATCTCTACAAGCCTTTCAGCTGAAGTGATATGGGTGGGTCTACACAGGAAAAAGCAAGCCACGTGACAACATAGTTAAGGAACAACCACATTTTAAGCATTCCCTATCGTTGCAATTCTAGTATAGATCTGGGTAATAATAGTAGTCATAGACACAGGTAATAATAGTAAGCTCGTAGGACTTTACAAAGGTGGGTAAACGGTATAATTCCTGTACTGCAAGTTAAGACAAGGCAGCACAAAGTTTAAGTCATTTGATGAAAGTTGCTCAAGAAGCCAGCTGAAGAACTGAGATTAGAACTCTCATTTCCCAATTCCCAGTCTATGCACCAAATACTACAGAGTTTGCTGTCTCCTGGTAAGAACTGCAGGCAATTTTTAAACTGATAAAGCGGAGGCCCTGATGCTTTCAGTGAACTAGTTTTCTCCTCTTCCATCTGCAACAATATAGTAGTCATCCCTATCCACTACTGCCCCTTCTGTAGCATTAATGTACCATTCTGGACAGGCCAGTAGACGTAAATAAAAGCAAGATTACTTGCTAGGGTAGTTTCTCATCATTTAAACAGTAAGTTTGAACATATACATGTGCATGTGTGGTTTTTTGACAGTATAGTGAACAGTTAACTTGCTCTGCAGTAATTGTCATAAGCATAAATGAAACATTCTTTGCTATCAGATATTGGGAGAAAATTGTTTAGCCAACATTTGGAGCTAAGTCTACTGCTGTGTGGTCTCATCTGAAATATCTTTCATAGTTCTGAATGGGATATGACCAGTGCAGGGGTGGATCTTGGGGCCAGGGGGGGGGGGGGGGGGTGGGGTGGGGTGGGGGATGGGGGAGGTGAGGAGGGAGGGAAAGGCAGTACTGCAGTTGCACCTCCTTTGATTCTTACTCAACCCAAAGTTTAAAAGCAACAGGCTTGGCAGTGGCAGCAGCATTTCTATTCAAGCAGCAGTGAAGGAGACAGTTGGCTTTGTGGCTCATTAAACTCCACTGGATTCCTTCTAAACTCCTCATTCCACAGGTGTTAATGAACCTTTCTTCTTTTTTAACAGTCTTAATGTTCCACTTAAGGTATTCTTTCTTCTGCAATTCTGTTGTCTCTTTCCTGCTCCTGGTTATGTAGCTCTTATTTCACAGCCCTACAGGCTGTTTTTAACTAGCGAAAAACATCAACTCAGTGGAGATAACTTTTCAGTGAAGTATTGAATGCACTATCAAGATGCTCAAGAAGGCTGGATTTCAGTTTATGAATCTGAAAAAGAGCTGTCCATTTAATTCTAATGACTACAGGACTAATGAACCAATATGTTTTAATTATACAGCACTTTTAATTATTTTTGTCTAGTTGGTTGTGGGTTTTTTATATATAAACGTATAACACAGCAAATTTATACTTGCTTTTGTTCCAACCTTGAACTGAATAATAGAACCCTAGGCCATTAGCCTATTAGTAAAGCTTCTAGCTTCTTTTTAACCTGATAAAAGTATGTATTGTGTTACATGATATGATGTACCACATCTGCACCCCCCTTTTCAAAATCCTAGATCCATCCATGGACCCATGAAAACAAAGAAACTTGCAAGTGAAGGAAATTAAAGCTTTTTATTGAAGCTAATCTGTCCCTTTCTGGATACAAATCTGACAGCAGTGTTTCAGAAATTACTAATTAAATTGCATTCTTATTTTTGCTCATGCTTTGATGGTGTCTTCTTATGCTTAGTATTTAAGAGCAACATCCAAAACACTTGAGGCATATCTGAACTGAATCTTTTAAGCTTCACCCATCATTAATTAGGTCTTTGCTGCAGGCTCATACTGCGCTGAGAGTCCTTGTTAAAACACAAATACATTTAATAATAGTGAAGGAAGCATCAAATCACCAGCCAGTTAGATTGCTTTTTATAGAGGAATTCCCTTATTTCAAGCTTGCTCTGATGTAAAAGAGCCTCTCAAATTTATTTAATCTTTTCCTGCTTGGAGTCGGATGTTCTAAGCACATCACTTGCCAGTGCTGGATGCAACAAACCCTCAGGCACCAGAAGTGAATTTTTTTTTCAAATTAAAATATTGAACAAAAACACTATCTCTGTTATGTGAATAGCTTTGACTTTTATGTTTGATAATTTTAAAATGAGTGTGTGGTTTATAAATGAGTCAGGGAGGAGTAAAACTGAGTCCATCCAATGTTTCACCTACATCAGAGCAGAAAAAAATATAGGCCAAGTTCTAAAATGAAGCCAGAGGAATTAAAACAAACACGTACTTTGATTCCACTTGCTAAATATGTCCTGAGGCTTTAGAAATATAATCATAGTCTTTGTGTGATCATTTTCATCCAGTTACATAGATATATGTACAACTCAGGATGAAGGAAGGATAGTGAAAGGGCTGGACTGAGAGACTCAAGAGACCTGGATTGCGTTCTCAGCTCAATCATAAATTCCTTCTATGAATGTGAGCAAGCTACTTTCTGTGTCTCTCAGTTCCCCCATCTATAAAGCAAAGATAACAGCACTTCCTTCCTTCTCATGTGTTTTGATAAATCCATTCATGTCTTGCAGGATCTCAAATAGTACATTGATGGGATCTGTATAAGAACACAGATGTATAGATAGGAATTGAGACTTCTTAAAAAAAACACCAGAAAACCACAAGACAAGCAGATCAAATAGTCCATATAAGAAAGCAGAGGTCTCAGACTGTTGCCTGACTGAAGAAGAAATTAAGTTTGCAGGAATAATGCAGCTGCTTATGCAAGCCTTACTAAGAACAGAACAAATATTTGCAAGGAGAATGTTACCTACGAGGAGAAGCCCTGCACCAGAGAGGAGTACTCCTCAGAAAGGCATTCAAGGACAGAAACCTTAGTCACCAGCCTCATTGTGAAACTCTTTGAAACAAGAATCACTACCCAACCATCTGGAAACACAGGCTGCCTGTACAAGTGCTAGTTCACGTTCCAATTAGAACGTGTCAGAGCAAATTAGATTAACTGAGTCTGCTCCACGTTCTAATTAGAACACTTCAGCATGGCCTCACCACCACGAGTATAACCCCATGGGTTCAAAAATGGCCATGGGGGTACTGTATTTAAACCTCATTGAATAAGGTTTAGGTAAAGCATCCCATGGCCATTTTTAAATCAGCAGAGTCTTAATGCACATGACAGTGAAGCATTTTAATTAAGAGCAGCTCCCTGGGGACCAGGGGTGATATGTAGCGGGTACATGCAGGTGCACGTGAACCCCCAGAGCATGGCGGTGCACTGCCTACAAAAAGGCACTGCCGACACTGTTGGTGGTGCCTGTGGGAGGTTGCTGCTTGCCACGACACTGCCCACGGCGTCTGAGGGTGGTCCGTGATCCCGCTGGACACCAGCACCAGCATCTGCAGGAGCTCCTCTGCTTACCACAGCTGTGCTCCCACAGCTGCGGGGGTCATGAATCATTCATGCGGGAAACCACTCTAATTAAAACAGTCCTCCCCACCCCTCCTCTAAGCACATGTATTGGCAGCTCCCTTTTACTGTACCTGGCATGGATGTTAAATGCTGTCTTCCTTTTCATGAGCTCATACTATGTAGCATCTGTTCCCATAATGTAAACAAGTGTATGAGCCAACTGAGGGACCTCGTAGGCAATAAATGCACACTTGTGCATTATGAGATGTAGGGCTTGAACCAAATGCCACTGAAGTAAGTGGCCATATTCTCAGTGACTTCAGAGGGCACTAGATTGAATTATAAAGACACTTTTATTAGGCCAAATGTACAGAAAAATAAGTGCTGATAGTAACAGCAATTTACACAGTGGGATTTTATTATTGCTGTTGGAGTTTGTTTGCTTCCCTAGCCACACATCATGTGCTGCTGAGGCATGTGGACAGCCAGAATTCCCAGGTTTGTGACATCCCACCCTGTGCAAACGGCAGTTTGTCATAAATTAGTTCATACCTGCTGAGGGATGTGTTATCATACTCAAGCATTGGCAAGATTCTAGAGGCCGGAGCCCCTTACGCTGATACAAAATGTTCTGGGCGAAGCAGAGAGGTTTCATGCTCCTAAATGGAGTTGGGGAGCTGTTTTATAATTGGCAAATGTTGCAAAGGAAATGCTTAAATCTAAAGGATAATGGCTTTAGAATTATAGAGGGTAAGTTGGAGTGTTTCCTTTGCTCTAGAAGCTTTTCTAAAGAGGAAGGGATTTCAACCCAAAAGGTGATTGGAATGCTTTTTTTCTCACTGACAAGGAAAGGTTGCTAGGCAGCCTCAGAAGAAGATGAAGGAGCCTACTGTTCATTTACGTTGTAGAGACAATTGACTTAGGCCCTCAAGTATGAGGAGGAAGAACATCATTCATGTTTAAATATAGGGGGTTGGGATTGAGCCTAAAGGGGTGGGGGCAGGGAAATGTTAAATTTCTTACAGTCTTATTTACTTTGAGCATGGAGCAATGTTAGTCTACTCATATGAATCATAAGTGTCATTACTCTTTATGTATTCAAAACACTAATTTTTTAGCATCTACTTTTTGTATTCACAGAACATCATCAAGAAAGTGATTGGACAAAAGTTTGTGTACAAGTTTGTCTCATTTCCTGAAATCTTAAAAATGGATCCACACGCCATAGAAATCAGCAGAGAGAGCCTTTTGCTGCAGGACAGCGACTGTAAGATACCTTCTGAGGGCCGAGAACAGCACAAGCAGAGCTTGTCTGTGCTAAAAAGCACAAGCCGTAATGAATATATCCATTCTGGCTTGTACTCATCTTTCACCATCAACTCTCTACAGAATCAGCCAGACACTTTCAAGCCAATCAAAACAGAAAAACTGGAAGAAAAGTCAGAAGGAAACACACCAGTGGAAGAAGTCAGGACTGTTATAAGATTTGTGACGAATAAAACAGACAAACAAGTGATGAGGCCCATGGTGTCGCTGCCATCTACTTCTGAAGCAGCAGCTGCCTCTGCTTTTCTTGCTTCTTCAGTGTCAGCTAAAATATCTTCTTTAATGCTGCCAAATGCAGCTAGCATTTCATCTACTTCACCATCCTCATCACGGTCCCCATCTCTGTCTCCTAACTCACCCCTCCCTTCAGAACACAGGAGCTTCTTCCTCGAGTCCAGTTGCCATGACTCAGATTCTCTTGAGCCTCTGAACCTCTCTTCAGGTTCCAAGACAAAATCTCCATCTCTTCCCCCAAAGGCTAAGAAACCCAAAGGCTTGGAAATCTCCGCCCCTCCCATGGTTCTTTCCAGCACCGATATTGGTTCCATTGCCCTCAACAGCCCAGCACTTCCTTCAGGATCCCTAACTCCAGCTTTCTTCACTGCACAGGTAAAACTTACTATATGAAATAGTGCCCTCTTTGGGCAAATAGTTACCAATGCGGGTAACTATGAAAGCTCAGTACTGTACAAGCCCATAACTCTCAGTGAGGAAAAAAGTATATAAGGAAGAAGGCAAAACAAACCTGTAACAAATGTCTTATGTAAAAGGTGGAAGGTAGAGTCCTTGTTTACTCCCAAAGCATCTATGGCAGTGTGGAGAAAAGCAATTGTCATTCATGGGGTGGTTTGAAAGATAATGAGAAGTTCATTTGGGGCAGCTGTTAGCATGAATTAGCATGAAAACCAGTTTCAAAGTACAGGAAACCCTTGTTATTTGTGGGTTCGATATTCGCGGTTTCAAATATTTGTGAATGCCGAACCCAGATTTTAAATACACTTCATAGACTTCCAGGAGCCCCTCGGGAGCTCTGCACTTGCTGCTGCTGGGCTCCCGCCACTGTGCTCCTGCTACTGCTGGAGCCGTGTCCCACCTAGCCGCTGGGGGTACTGTGTTCATGAACGTAGTGCCTTATTTGCGGTTTTCGCCATTCACGGGGATTACGAGAATGCATCCCCCACGAATGGCAAGGGTTGCCTGTATGTAGAACAAGGAGGGAAAGACCAAGTAACGATACAAGAAGTTACTGGGTTAAAATATGTACATATACATCTTGAGATGCTTGGTTGAGTTTAACACCACATGCTGTACCCATTCATAAACTGTGACATTCTCATTAGACCAATCATTTTGATCTACTTTGAAAGCTATAAGAAATGTCTCCTAAGTCAATTTTAATTTCAAAAAGCTTTACAGGTTCATAACAATCATTTCTGCATGGATGTAATATATAACCATTTTGTTTTTGTTCCCTATAAAGTGGATGTTTATTAATTACATCATTGTGTGAGTGTCAGCATTGAACTAGATTTTTTTCAAGACAGAGTTAACTAACAACAAAGGCTGTTAAACAGCAGTCACCTGGAAGCAGATGATTTAATGCATCACCCTATATAATTTATGTCTGACTGCACCATACCAATTTAGACAGGACATCTATTGTAAAAACATCCAAGATTGGAGAATACAGGATTAAAGTTGAGACAGAAACTATTAGGTGAAATGTACTGAATAAACTCAAATACATAAGATCATAGATGTTAGGGCATCTAACTCACAAAAACTAGGAAATCTGGGGTTGACATTCAAGTTTTATCAGGAATTCACCATAGTGATGCCTTTCTTGTTGATAGAGCTCTACAGTATGTAGCACAAGGGGATGATTTGAGGCCCCAAGTGAAGATCAGTTTGCTGGTTGGTCTCTGCCATTTGTGCACATTATAAAGCTTTCAAATTAATAAATACTTTTGGCAGGTAGACTTGGAGCGTGGTAAGACAAAATTTAAGGTGCATTGAGAAGCTTGCATAGTGTCTAACTCTGGTAATAATCATGGTAAATATTTTACTTGCTGTGGACAAAGCTTAGAAATAATTCATACCAGGCCCAGAATTAAAGAAGCTGAAAGCAAAAGTTTATTGGAAGTCTCCTGGAATCTAGTGCCACCCCAAAGCCAGTACAGTTTCATTTGTTTCCTCTTTGATTAATTTATTTATTCACCATTTCTTTGGGCTCCTCATTCCCTTTATATTTAAAGTAGTGTGTTGTATGAAAATTTTAGTGGGAAAATTAGAAGGACGTGATTTGTTTTTTAGTTGATTACAGGCCTGCTCTTGAAGGATGGTTACCAAATCCACCAATGTTATCCATTGGTCTATTTGTGCCTTAGCAAATAATTTTCAAGTATATCCTATCCTATCTCAGAAGGAATTGATTATATCAACGTGTCATGTAGCATTTTAGGCCAAGTACCCTGAAGACATCTGGTAGCATAGCTGGAGCACCACAGCTCCCTCCTATGTATGAACAATTTGGTTTAAAAAGCATCCTGTGTCCCTTAAAACAGGCCTGTTCAACTTCTAGCAGTCAGGGTTCCACCAACAGGGACCACACACAGTGGGGGCCACACCAGCATAGGCCACAGGTCCTTGCTGTACCATGCTGAGAAGGTGCCCCATCCTCCACTCACAGTGCCCCGACTGTGGGCTCCCTCTGTACCGCGCACTGTCTAGCCCTATCCCTTGGGGCAGGGGCAGAAAGCAGAAGGCAGAGGAAGGAGTGCAGGAGGCTGACCCACATCAGAGTGATAGGAGGAACTGCAGCAAGTGGGAGCCCAGGAGCCGCATGTTAACCCCCTGCTTTAAAAGCTTAACTTAATGAACCTTATAATAACATAAAGAAAATACAGCCACCATGTTTGAGTAACAGTCAAGTTATGACACCAAGTAATTAAAAGAAGACTTGCAGGGAATTGTAGGTCTTACATATCATCCTACATGTGATTTACAGAATTCTGATATAAACCATCAAGAATACATGCACTCTTGTTTTACAAATGTTCAAAACTTGAATTTGAATGATTCAGAGAGAGCTTAACAAATGCAGCCTCTCTCTCTGAGAGAGTCATTCAAAATAGCTTCCAATTTACGTTCTGATCCTGTGAGCAGAAGGCTTATAGTAGCCAAATAGCTATAAAGGACTTTTGTAACCAGTTGGGTTCAACTCAATTTCAAAATGGCAAAAGCAACCTGAAGATGACAAGAATTTTTATTACCAAGAGTGAAAACATATTTGCATGTTTTGTTTTGTTTTAGTGAACTTGAAAACAGGCTTATTTCAACAATGCCATGGAGTATTTTGCTTTGCTTGCTTGGAGCTCAGTGCTTGCTCATGTGCTAATTAATTATTTTTTGGTTCTACTGGCACTGCTGCCCTTCTCTGACCAAATGAAAGAAACTTATTTATATCAAACTTTTCTTTAGACGTTTGTTTCGGAGTTTGCAACTGTCTCTAATGCACTGATGCCTTGGCTATGAAATGAGCGTAGGTGCAACTGCATCCCCCTTCACATGTCATCAGCTGGATTTAGGTCTTTAGCCTCACAGTACAAAACTTCTACCACAGGAGGTAAAGGAGTAACTTCTGTTCGGAAGCAAAAGTAGGCTTTGTCCTCTAGAATTATGCAACACACACTGTGCTAGCAAGGATTATAGACTTACTCTGGCTTCTTTGAGAAAGCAGATCCAAGTGCCAAGAAGAGCTCTTTTTGTATATTGAACATTAATTTGAGTATTTTTAAAGCAGTGCTCCTACAACTCTAACCTTGCTCCATCTAGATTACTGTGGTTAATGATGGATTTTAGATAGCAGAGTCCCACAGGTTTAAAATATAGTAATTTATGTAGAGCTCCAGAGGGCAGCGTGTGGGGTGATATATGGGTTTTCCCATGTAATTTAAGAACATTCCCGACTGCTTTGTTGGTTATACTTTCAGCTCCTTTGATGGTTCTGATACTGTCTTCTGGCTTCATTGACTTGAAGCCTGGAGTGCACTGTGTACTTTTTGCATTAAATGTTAACTAAGATAGAGGCTTACTGTGGCTGGCTTCAGCTAAGCGTGTAAATTACTAGTATGTGGACTTTAGTACAGTTGTCAGGAATCCTAAGGTACTGATTACCCCAGCCAGGTTATAGTTCAGTTTCAGATCTCATCTCTCTTTAAACATTTACTTTTCTTTGAGGAGATTCTTCAGAAAAACAGGACTTTCCTGCCTTCTTGATAGGTCTCTGGGCCCAATTCTAATAAAACCCTCTCTACCTTGGTCTCTGGTTCTTCCTAGATAACATAAGGTCAGTTCTGGATCCTTGAAGTTGATAAAAAGGTTGATGAAAGAAATAGTAAATTGTGAACTTATGTGGTCCTGAGGTCTCACTGACACTTCCAAATTCTTTGTCCCAGTTGACACTGCTATTGTTATTACTTGGGCACAATAACTTGAGAGCCATCTTAGCAAAAGTTAGCAGGGCAACTCTGCATCCTGGGAAGTCACAGTGCATAGGCAGTAGGCCTGTGCAAATAGGTAAGTATTTGATGCAGATTCAGCTGATTCAGAGGACAGTGATTCAATTCGGAGATTCGGCAATTCAGATCAGCTGGGGAAAGGCAGGCACAGCCAGGCAGCTGCAGGTTCTCCCACGGCTCCTCTGGCTATTCTGCCTCTCCCCAGGTAGGGGGAGCTGCAGGAGAAGTCCGCATGGCTGCCCTGCCTGGCCCTAGCCTAGTCCTGGCACTTAAAAAAGACAAAAAAAATTCATGCACTAACCAGCTGCAGCAGTGGCAACTGGGGCTTCTGGGTGCCTGTGGCAGAGCTCCCCTGTGTAGCACGGGGCAGGGGATCGTCCCTGCCTGGCACCTGTGCAGCAGCTACCCCACGGCATGGGTGCACTGTGGCTCAGCAGGGTGCTGTACACTGTCTGGGAGCTGGGGCTGCTGGGGCTGAGCACTGCCAGGCTCTGGCTGACGTGGAGCTGCCCCAGCTCCCAGGCATATCAAACCAGGAGCTGGGGAATCAAGCCGGGGGCTGGAGAATTGTTTAGGCCTGGGGAAATGTTTAGGTCCCTGAACATTCCCCCAGTTCTCGGTTTGATTTCCCAGCTCCCCGATCTTTCCCCTAGCTCTCCAATTGCTTCCCCCAGCTCTTTCTGGGGGGTGCAGGCCCCCGGATGATGCGGGATGACAGCAGGCTGCTGCTGCTAGCTGGTGATGGTGATGGCTCTGGGCTATTTCCCAAGCCAGCAGCGGCAGCCTGCTGAAACCCTGTGCACAGATCCAGGGGCGGTGCCCCCTGGGAAGAGCTGGGGGAATGATTAGAGAGCTGGGGAAACCGGGAGCTCTAGCCGACACGGGGAGCCACCCCAGCTCCCAGACAGCATGTGGCGCCCTACTGAGCTGCATGGGTGCCGGGGGGGGGGAGCCCGACTACCCCCTGCTACATGCTGGGGCCCTACCATGATCACCCAGAGACCCCACCACTGCTCCTGCAGCTATTGAGTACGGGGCTTTTTTTCCTTTTTTTTTTTTTTTTTTTTTTAAGTGCTGGAGGCTGGGTTAGGCAGGGGTTGGGGCTGGGCAGCACAGTCATGGGGGCTTCTCAGCTGTGCCTGCCTCTGCTCCAGTACGGGGAGCCACAGGAGCTCTGCCCTGCCACCACTTGCCCAGTCGGCATGGGAGGTGATGGATGCAGGCGTGGCAGCGCTGGGAGCAGGGGCTATGCCCTGCTGCCACTTGCCCCCTTCCATGTGGAGTGATCCATGCCCGCATCCTGCCCCCCCCCGCCCCCCCCCCGGCTGGGCAAGCAGAAGCAGGGAAGAGCCCCTGCCCCCAGTGCTGCCGTGCCCACATCCCACACCCCCATTCCCCAAGGAACATGTCCCCTGCCCCATCTGGGCAGCTTGTCCCATCCCCAGCCCCAATCCCTCCCTCCCCCATGCTCCTTCCCTCCCTCCAACCCCAATAGATTTACCAGCTGGAGGCAGCTGTCAGCTGCCTGTTTAGTCTATGGCCAAATCTCTGAATCGGACGAATCTTTTTCTGAAGCTTTTCTGAACCAATTTGGAGCTTTTACTTGGTCTCTCGATTCAATTTGGATTAATAGATTCAGTCTTTGAATCAGACCGAATCTCTTCTGAATTGAGTCAGCTACCGAAGCTTTGCACAGCCCTTTTAGGCAGTGCCATTAGTGGCAATGTGGTCAGCCAGCACTGCAGCCTCCCCTCATGCACACAAGGCAGCTCCTTGGGTTAATTGCCCTGCACGCTCCCCCCCCCCCACAACACAAAATTATGCTACTGCATTTTATACTCTTTTACGTTTCCTTCCCTGTATTCAAATTCCACTGCTACTTCTGTGTCACTCCCAAAACCTCACCTATGCTTTATTCAGGACGTTACAATCTGATTTAGGCCTTCATTATTTCACGACACATACTTCTCCTTCCTAACTAGTCCTCCTAACATTCGTATCAGCTGTTCCCACACAGCTACAAATACCATCTGGTCCATCATTCTCCAAAGTACAGGTTTTCCAGTGCATCAAACCCAAGTGTTACCATCTTTCAAAGCCCTTTTCCAACTTTATGTTTCCATATTCATCTACTTTTTTTAGGCATCCTCCTTTCTCTGCCTGTGATGCCACCTTAAAGAATCCCTATTTGCTCACTTTTCCCACAAACATCTGTGCACCTTCCTCCATTCTGATCTTTAGGCATATTCTGGAAGACCAATAATTTCTCCTTTAGATCTCTTCACTAGCCCCACTGCTGTTGATTCCTGCAAGCAGTCAGCTACTTAATAGCAATTAAGTTTTCTTTTTTTTTAAGAATGACCTTTCCAATAACTGGGAAGAGGTGGTCACTGTGTGACCTTATTTCAATCTTTCCTTATTCCCTTCTGTTGTTTTACTAAACTAACCTTTTGTGTCTTGGTTTGAATTAGATTGCAGGCACGTCAGGGCAGGACTGCATCTTCCTGTGCGTTTGTACAGTGCCCTGAATAATAGTCCTTGGATCCTGACTATACCTTTTAGGCACTACTGTAATAGAAAAAATATATCCATCCTATGTGATGAAGAATAGATTGAATAAATTCAAATAAGACTCTTTAAGGAGACAGGTGTAAACAATCGGCTTACAGTGAACAGGAGCTCAGCCACAACTTTGTGACACAGGATTGAGTAAACCCTTTGTGAGATATGTTAATTCCCCAACAAATCAAGAGCTTCTTCTCCTTCCCCTCAAGTCTGTAAATATGAACAGGCAAAATAGTGCTGCAGTACTTCAATATTAAGTCATACGCTTGGATCCCTTAAAGCCACCAGGACACAAGTGCTTTACTAAATACAAGTGATTTGCTAACTGGCGCCTAGAATTTGAGAGAGATTAATTCCAGTGTGCACTCAAAACTTGTCCTGTCAATCATTTTCTTGTCTGGAAATACAGAATATGGTAAGCATGATGTTGGGCTATTTTTCTTTAAACACTGGGATGTCTCTGATTTTAACTGAAACCACCTGATTTTAACTGCAACCAACTGGTACTTTAAAACTGCTACAAGAAACTTACCATGAATAATGAGATTGGAAATTACAATTTTGGGGCATAGAAAATCCATAAATTCTTAGCCCTCTGGATTTAGATTCTTTCTACAGTACAGAATTAGCTGCATTCATAAAATCACAATCACAGAAAATTAGGGCTCAAAGGGACCTCCAGATGTCATCTAGTCCAAACCTCCTGCTTGAGAAAAGATCATTCTTATCCGAAGTATCTCATCCAAACCACAATGTAAATTCTAGATAAGACTACCATCAACCCTGACGCAACACAGACCTAACATCCTAGCCTGCCACTGGTAAAGCAGAGGAATGATGGCAGCCAAGGTCCTGCTTCTGTGAAATGCTCATAGAAAATTAGGATTGGAAGGGACCTCAGGAGGTCATTGAGACCAACTCCCTACTCAAAGCAGGACCATCCCCAACTAGATCATTCCAGCCAAAGCTTTGTCTAGCCAGGTCAAAAACCTTCAAGAATGGAGATCCCACCACCTCTCTAGGTAACCTGTTCCATTGCTTTACTACTCTTCTTGTGAGAAAGTTTTTTCTAATATCTAACCTCAACTTACTTTGCTGCAACTGGAGACCATTGCTCCTTGTTCTAGCATCTGCCGCCACTGAGACAGTCTAGCTTCATCCTCTTTGTAACCACCCTTCAGGTAGTTGAAGGCCGCTATTAAATCCCCCCTCAGTCTTCTCTTCTCTAGATTAAATAAGCCCAGTTCCCTCAGCCTCTCCTCATAAGTCATGTCCCCCAGCCTCCTAGCCATTTTTGTTGCCCTCCACTGGATTCTTTCCAACTTGTCCACATCCTTTCTATAGTGGGGGGCCCAAAACTGGACACAGAACTCCAATGGGGCCTTATCAGTGCCAAATAGAGGGAAATAATCACTTTTCTCAATCTGCTGGCAACATTTCTACTATTGGAGCCCGGTATGCTGTTAGCTTTCTTCACAAGGCTACACTATTGGTTCATATTCAGTTTATTGCCACTGTAAGCCCAGGTCCTTTTCTGCAGAGCTGCTGCTTAGCCAGTTGGTCCCCAGCCTGTACCAGTGCATGGGATTGTTCCATCCTAAGTAGAGGACTTTGCATTTCTCCTTATTGAACTTCATGAGATTTCTTTTGGTCCAATGTTGTCATTATATGCTCAAGAGATCCTGGGTAGAGGGCCATGCCTCCCGCAACAGAAGAAAGTAAAACTCCCCAGAGTCTGTACCAATCTGACCGTGGGGTAAAATTCCTTTCAGATCCTAAATATGGCGATCAGTCTGATCCTGAGCAGAGGGACAAGATCCTCTGGCTTTGGTCCCAGCAGAAGCATTGGCATACCCCAAAGTCCCAACCTTGGCTGTAGCCAACATCCAGTGCCTCTGAGAAAGGCTTAAAAACATCCTGAAACATGTAGCAGAAAAAGGGGTGGGGGGAGGAGGAAAACAGCAGCAAAGCCCAGATGCATGGGAAATACCCATAGTAGAACACAGGCATAGCTACATGTAAATCATCCCCAACCAGTGGCTGTCCAGCCTGTTCTTGAACACCACCAGTGATAGAGTCCACAACTTTCCTAGGCAGTCTATTCCACTGCCTCACTATTCTAACAGTGACAATCCAATCTAAACTTACTTTGTTGCAAATTCAAGCCATTTGTCCGCATCTTCCTCTCTGCACCAAGAGACAAAACGTCATTTCCCTCTTCTTTATGGTAGCCCTTCAGGTATTTGAAGACTCCAACCATGTCCCCTCATAAGTACTCTTTCCATAAACTGAACAAGACTAGCTCCTTCAGCCTCTCCTCATATGACTTGCTTTCCAACCCTGTTATCATCTTTGTTGCCTACCTCTAGACCCTAACTTCTCCATGTCCTTTTTAAAATGTGGAGCCCAGAACAGCGTACACTACTTCAGGTGAGGCCTAACCAGTGCTGAGTAGAGAGGCACCTTCTGTGTCTTGCACCTAATTGCTTCTGTTGATGCAGCCCAAAACTGCATTTGCCTTTTGTGCGGCTGTCACATTGCCGACTGATATTGAGTCTGTGATCTACCAAGGCCCCCAAGTCCTTTCCTATAGGACTGCCGTCCAACCAAGTGTCACCCATTTTATATTTGTGTTTTGATTAAACATCTGATTTGACTGTATTTGATTATTGTAGCACCTTGCTTTTTTCTGCATTTAACTTCATCCTGATAGCTCTAGCCCAACTTTCCAATCTATCAAGGTCCTTCTGAATTGTACTTGCATCCTCCAACAGTTTGCAGTCCTTCCAATTTTCATGTCATCTACAAACTTGCTCAGAAAGCTTTTTATGCTAGTATCCAAATTGTTAACAAACACATTGAATGGCACCAGGCCTAGGACAGACCCCTGTGGGACTCCACTCAAAACCTCGTGCCAGTTTGACATGGACCTATTTATAATTACCCTTTGTTTCTAGCTACCGAGCCAGTTGTGTCCACCTTGTAGTAGTTCTCTCATTTATTTATGAGGTCATGCAGAACCTTGTCAAAAACCTTTCTGAAGTCCAGATACACTGTATTCATGGCCTTCCCTTCATCCATCCAAGTAGTTAATTTGTCAAAGATGGAGATCAAGTTGGCTTGATATGATTTGTCATAAATCCATGCTGGCTGTTTGTGAGCAGCCTTTCCTTCTCTAGATACTTGCAAATGGTCTTTTTTAGGATATGCTCCAGTAACTGAAGTGAAGCTAACTGGTCTGTAGTTTTCCAGTGTTGGCACTGAATTTATGACCCAGATACCTTGTTCCGGGCAGACCCAAAACCCGCAGATTGACCACAACCACTCTACCCAATAATAGGTGAACTGTATTGATACACAGTGATAGCAGATAAGAATATTGCAAACAATTCTTTCTCTACCAGTCCCAGGGTTCACAGAGTCAGGGTACATCTGGCCACTATGCGAGCTTCACTCAGGTTCTCTCATCATTGTCACATGTCAGCAGCCTGGAGGTCGGAGGCCAAGCCCACCTTCCCCCCCACCATACAAACACACAGTGGGTGGGGTAGATGAGACTGGCTACTGATATACCCTATGTCCATGGTGGCCTCTGGTTCCCCTCTTGGGGACTCTTTGCTGGTCTGAAATCCCTCCTTTTATATTCTTTTTCCCCCTTCTGATGACTTCATTTCTGGGCATTGTTGATTGGTCTTCCTGTGGTTGTCATACTGTCCATGTTCTGTCCTGTCAGTATATTCTTTTGTTTCACAAACCCATCACATGCACACATCCTAAGTTGGTTCTTTCCAGTTTCTCCTAATTTGGTCTATCTACCAGAACTGGAAATCTATAGGGCCCTGCAGTTAGGCACCGTGACCTGGCCTACATGGCAGAGTCCCTTATCTCATGTTATGGAAGTGTGGTACATGTCTTCAGTTTCCTAGCCTGTGTGTCTGCTTGCCTGTGTCAGACAAAGTGGTCCTTGAAGGAAACTTTTTCACAAACAGGCTTTTTAGAAATCAATTAACCCTTACCATTGCTCTGGACCATTGTTTTAATGCATCTCTACTTTACCTACAAGCCAGTTCCCAAAATCAAACCACTAAATATCATTTTCTAGTCATCACCTGGGTCTTCCTTTTTGCCTTTTTTAAAGAGAGGTAGTACTACATTGGTCCTTTTCCAGTCCTCTGGTACCTGGCCTGTCTCCCACAACTTCATGAAGATCACTGTCAAGGGCTGAGAGATCTCCTCTGGCAGTTCCTTCAGTACTCTGGGATGAAGTTCATCCAGCACTGCTGACTTGAATTAATTCAGACTCAACAAAAGCTCTCTGATCACCTCCTTTATTCTCTCCTTCTTCAGTTTGCTCCCTTCTTTATACAGATAATCGTTATTAGGTGTCTGGCTGCATCTGGAATCCTGTCACAAAGCCACCTTTCAGTATATAAGCCTCTGCAATTCCATTTTGTTGAACCTGCTTCCAAGAAGAGTGGGAGAGGGGCAGCAATGGAAGTGAACTTCAAAGCTTAGCTGCATATCACATGACTAAAACATGATTGGCTTAATCAGTCAAAAGTTACAGCTGGTTGGGATAGTTCTTAATCTACAATGAAAAACATTACTCTGAAATAAATGAGGTTGGGTTTATAGTTAGTATTTAAAACAAGGTGTACACAGTATTGTAACACTGGGCACGTCTACATGAGATGCTACATTGCCATAGCATTAAGCTATGGTGACGTAGCTCACTGCTACAGTGATGAAACATTGATGGGCATGAACTGTGACCATGTTGCCTTCCACCTTAAAACTTGAAATTGGTGTGTTTTGTCTTGCAGACCCCAAATGGATTATTGTTGACCCCAAGTCCACTGCTGTCCAGCATTCATTTTTGGAGCAGTCTTAGTCCTGTAGCTCCTTTGAGTCCTGCCAGGCTGCAAGGACCAAACACTTTGTTCCAGGTATGTTCTTCATTTGTGAAGAGGTGGCACTCTGTTCCACATACTGAAAGGCCATCAGTATGTGGCCTGTACTGTGGGTTTTCAAAATAAGTTAATTAAGATAACAAGTGCTATTTGAGAGAGACATGCACTAGTTTGTAGGCAGAGTTTGACCACCTGCAGCACTATCAAGACCTAGTGGGCAATGTTTCTTATGGAACAAGAACAATAGTAAATATTGCAGGGGGGAGAAGGAAAGCGATAACCCCCTGAGAACAACTGAAACCTCAAAAGCTCTGAAAGCCGCTCAACCTGATAGGAAAACCCTGGGAAAAGCCTTGGGAAAAAAATAAGATGACCAGGTATGGAAGACGGTACATGGATTCTTTAGTTCTTTTAAGATCACTGAAGCAATCTGGGGTCAGTTCCCAGTTCTGCCATAAAATACATGTCCATTTTGGTGCAAGTTGCTTAATCCCTCTGAACCCAAATTTCTCATCCATAAAATAATAGGACTTTCACGTGTCACAGGGTGTTGTAAAATATGTATAAGCAGAGCACATTTTAAGGGTAAAAAGCACCAGGAAGAGTGCTCAGGCCTCTAGACAATGGTGGCAAACAAGGTAAGTTAGGTCACATCTACAGAGTAGCAGTGCAAAGCATCAGTTATGCAGGTAACAGCAGCCTACATTTTAGTCTCTAGCCCCCTTCAGTCTACCACAAGCGTTATGTTTTGAGAAATTTTAATTTGCCAGTTCCAGTGGTCCAACCCCTACTTAAAAAGGTGGGGAATCATGGCAGTGGATTTATTAGCATCTGCAGACAACTCGAGCTGCTGATGACTTGCATTGTTCTATTATAACTGAAACACCTTGAGCTTAAACTTTCAGTTTCTTAAGGATCTTTACTGCTTATTTCTTGAAGAGAAATTAAAATGCAGAACTACTAATTAGTGTATTAAAGCTGTGGTTCTCAAGGTCTTTTATACCAAAACCCATTTGTAAACATCAATGACCAGTCCCAACTTGGTGCCCTTCACTCCCAACCTGCTGCCTCCACCCCCAGCCCTGCAGTGTGTGGGGCAGGTTGGGGGGGTGTGTGGCATGGGAGGCCCCAAGCAGCCTCTTGCAGGCTGGAACTCTGTCATAGACACCTCAGCTCTGAACCCCTAGAGAATGGCAGGGAGGGTGGCTATGTTATACAGCAGTCAGAGAGCTGGAACTATGGCAATCAAACACTTGTGTCCTCATCCATGTCCTCACTGGGGCTCTGGGCACATCCTTTCACCTATAACATAGCTCTACATGCAGCAGAGAGGGCACATTACTTTGCTTGCTGGAACTTTGCCAGCCTGCAAGGGAAGAGCCATGGTTTCCCACATTTTTCTCTTTTAAAGGAGAATCCGTTTTTTAAGTTTGTTTGCAACCCTTTCATATATTCTTGCGACCCACAGGTTGACAAATACAGTCTTAAAGAATTCAAATATTATAAAAGCCTTTGTCAGTCTGTCCGTAACACTTTATTCATACTCTGGTTGATTGTCTCGGCAGGCAATCAGAGTACATTCTGGACAGATGTTGGCGGCAGCATGCCACCATGATGGCGGGGATGGAGAGGGGGAGAGGGGGCTAGGTCAGCGCCGCACCTGCCCCTTGACCCCCCTCTCCCTCGGCCCTGCTCCTTGGAGGCGGCAGTGGCACAGGGTGCTGGCTGAGGGGGATGCAGGGGATGGTGGGGCAAGCTTCCCCACTCCCCCCTATTCTGAGAGGCAGCTGGGGTGCTGGGGACAGCAGGACAAGCTTTACCCCCCGACTCCTGGCAAGTGGCGGTGGTGCAAAATAGGGGTAGTGGTGCTCCATCCCTGCCCTTCCCCTGGCAGAGAGGGGCAGGTAGCAGGGAAGAGGGGAGCAAGGGAGAGGAAGAGGGGAGCGAGACGGGAAATAGGGAAATTTCCAGTAGCAGCAGCAGAGGGAGGGGAGTCGGAGACTAGAGGGATGTTGGATGCAGCTGGACATATTAGGTTAACCTATTTAACGATTTCTTTGCCTCCATTTTCCTGAGCAGGGACCAGATCAGCCCGCCCGCCAGGACCCCCTCAGGCACCAGGGGAGGCGCACCCAGGCCTAGGGTCAGTGAGGATCTAGTCAGGGAACTTTTGGAGGGACTGGACGTATTTAAATCAGCTGGTCCTGACGACCTCCACCCCAGAGTGCTGAGGGAATTAGCAGAGGTCATTGCGGGACCCCTGGCATGGCTTTACGAGCACTTGTGGTGCTCTGGTATAGTGCCAGAGGACTGGAAAAGGGCAATTATGGTTCCCACTTTCAAAAAAGGGAGGAAGGAGGACCCAGGAAACTATAGGCCAGTTAGTCTTACCTCGATCCTGGGTAAGCTTTTGGAGAGAATTATCCTGGCGCATGTCCACGAGGAGCCAGCAGGGGAGGTTATGCTTAGGGGCAACCAACGTGGGTTCATTAGAGGCAGGTCCTGTCAGACCAACCTGGAAGCCTTCTGTGACCAGGTCACAAAATCCTCAGACGCAAGGGTAGCAGTGGACGTAGTCTTTCTGGACTTCAGGAAGGCCTTCGACACTTCAAGTGCCTATATACTAATGCTAGGAGCATGGGGAACAAACAGGATGAACTAGCGCTCCTGCTTGCACTAAACACCTATGACTTAGTGGGGCTAACAGAGACCTGGTGGGATTCATCCCATGACTGGGCGGTACATATTGAGGGCTATAGATTGTACAGAAAGGACAGGTCGGGGAAGAAAGGGGGGGGGGGTTGCACTTTATGTCAGTGAGCAATATACATCAACCCTCATCAAGACAGAATCCGAGGTTGAGGAAGTAGAAGGATTGTGGGTTAGGCTACATGAGGGGCAAGGAGAAAGGGATTTGGTGGTAGGGGTCTGCTACAGATCCCCACACCAAGGGGAAGAAATAGATGCGGGACTCCTGAGGCAACTCTCGGAGACCATAAAAGCTAAAGAGGCGGTAGTCATGGGGGACCTAAACTACCCGGACATCTGCTGGGAGACGCAGACAGCAAGGTCCCATCACTCACGCAGGTTTCTAACCTGTGTACAGGACCTCCACCTGACACAGGAGGTGCATGGTCCCACTAGGGGGAATGCCATACTGGATCTGGTATTGGCAACGGGATGACATGATAGGGGACCTCCAGATCGGTAGCCATTTGGGAGACAGTGATCACCTAATAATAGAATTCAACATAAGACAGCGAGTGGGTAAGGTAACTAGTAGGGTGAAAGTGCTAGACTTTAGGAAAGCTGATCTCAATGCACTCAGGCGATTAGTCAAGGACGCACTGCAGAGTAGGAGTTTTGAAGGGATGGGAGCCCAAGAAGGGTGGCTGTGCCTTAAGGAAACAATCCTTCGGGCACAAAGCAAGACGATCCCCGAGCGAGGCAAAAAAGGGAAAGGGGCCAGGAGGCTTCCATGGCTGACCAGAGAAATCCAGGGCAGCCTAAGGGCCAAAAGGGGAGCACATAAAAAGTGGAAACAGGGTGAGATCACTAAAGATGAATATACCTCCTCTGCTCGTGCTTGTAGGGAGGCAGTTAGGCAGGCCAAAGCTACCATGGAGCTGAGGATGGCAACCCAAGTAAAAGACAACAAGAAATTGTTTTTTAGATATATAGGGAGTAAAAGGAAGGCCCAGGGAGGAATAGGACCTCTGCTAAATGGGCAGAAACAATTGGTGACAGACAGGGGGGACAAGGCTGAACTCAATGAGTTCTTTGCCTCAGTGTTCCTAAGCGAGGGGCAAGACAAGTCTCTCACTGGGGTTGTAGAGAGGCAGCAGCAAGGTGCCAGACTTCCATACGTAGATCCTGAGGTGGTGCGGAGTCACTTGGAAGAACTGGATGCCTTTAAGTCAGCAGGCCCGGATGGGCTCCATCCGAGGGTGCTGAAGGCACTGGCCGACATCATTGCAGAGCCACTGGCGGGAATATTCGAACGCTCATGGCGCACGGGCCAAGTCCCAGAGGATTGGAAAAGGGCTAACGTGGTCCCCATTTTCAAGAAGGGGAGGAAGGAGGACCCAGGCAACTATAGGCCAGTCAGTCTCACCTCCATCCTTGGTAAAGTCTTTGAAAAAATTATCAAGACTCACATTTGTGAGAGCCCGGCAGGGCAAATTATGCTGAGGAGAAACCAGCACGGGTTTGTGGCGGGCAGATCGTGCCTGACCAATCTAGTCTCCTTCTATGACCAGGTTACGAAACGCCTGGACACAGGAGGAGGGGTGGATGTCGTATACTTAGACTTCAGGAAGGCCTTCGATACGGTATCCCACCCCATACTGGTGAACAAGTTAAGAGGCTGTGATGTGGATGACTGCACAGTCCGGTGGGTGGCGAATTGGCTAGAGGGTCGCACCCAGAGAGTTGTGGTGGATGGGTCGGTCTCAACCTGGAAGGGTATGGGCAGTGGGGTCCCGCAGGGCTTGGTCCTTGGACCGATACTCTTTAATGTCTTCATCAGTGACTTGGACGAGGGAGTGAAATGTACTCTATCCAAGTTTGCAGATGACACAAAGCTATGGGGAGAAGTGGACACGCCGGAGGGCAGGGAACAGCTGCAAGCAGACCTGGATAGGTTGGACAAGTGGGCAGAAAACAACAGGATGCAGTTCAACAAGGAGAAATGCAAAGTGCTGCACCTAGGGAGGAAAAATGTCCAGCACACCTACAGCCTAGGGAATGACCTGCTGGGTGGCACAGAGGTGGAAAGGGATCTTGGAGTCCTAGTGGACTCCAAGATGAACATGAGCCGGCAGTGTGACGAAGCCATCAGAAAAGCCAATGGCACTTTATCGTGCATCAGCAGATGCATGACGAATAGGTCCAGGGAGGTGATACTTCCCCTCTATCGGGCGTTGGTCAGACCGCAGTTGGAGTACTGCGTGCAATTCTGGGCGCCACACTTCAAGAAGGATGCGGATAACCTGGAGAGGGTCCAGAGAAGGGCAACTCGTATGGTCAAGGGCCTGCAGACCAAGCCCTACGAGGAGAGACTAGAGAAACTGGACCTTTTCAGCCTCCGCAAGAGAAGGTTGAGAGGCGACCTTGTGGCTGCCTTTAAGTTCATCACGGGGGCACAGAAGGGAATTGGTGAGTATTTATTCACCAAGGCGCCCCCGGGGGTCACAAGAAACAATGGCCACAAGCTAGCAGAGAGCAGATTTAGATTGGACATTAGGAAGAACTTCTTCACAGTTCGAGTGGCCAAGGTCTGGAACGGGCTCCCAAGGGAGGTGGTGCTCTCCCCTACCCTGGGGGTCTTCAAGAGGAGGTTAGATGAGTATCTAGCTGGGGTCATCTAGACCCAGCACTCTTTCCTGCTTCTGCAGGGGGTCGGACTCGATGATCTATTGAGGTCCCTTCCGACCCTAACATCTATGAATCTATGAATCTTTGAATCTGTCTCCCACCCCATTCTCATTAAAAAACTAGGTGATTGTGGCATCGACACCTACACAGTCAAATGGGTCGCTAACTGGCTGGAGGGCCGCAACCAGAGAGTGGTGGTGGATGGGTCATTTTCGACCTGGAGGGATGTGGGCAGTAGGGTCCCCCAGGACTTGGTCCTTGGACCCGCGCTGTTCAACATCTTCATCAGCGACTTGGACGAGGGGGTAAAAGCACCCTATTCAAATTTGCAGATGACACTACGATGTGGGGAGAAGTGGGCATGCTAGAAGGGAAGAATAGGCTGCAGTTGGACCTAGACAGATTACAGGGGTGGGCGGATGAGTACAGGATGGGTTTCAACACTGCCTAGTGCAAGGTACTGCACTTGGGGAGGAAGAACCAGCAGCCAAGGAGGTGATCCTCCCCCTCTATGCAGCATTGGTCAGCCCGCAGTTGGAATACTGCATCCAGTTCTGGGCACTGCACTTCAGGAGGGATGTGGACAGCATTGAGAGGGTCCAGAGGAGGGCCACCCGCATGATCAGGGGGCAGCAGGGCAGGCCTTACGAGGCGAGGGTAAGGGACCTGAACCTGTTCAGCCTCCACAAGAGAAGGCTGAGGGGGCATCTAGTGACCTGTTCCAAACTAGTCAGGGGAGACCAGCAGGCATTGGGAGAGTCCCTGTTCCCCCGAGCACTACCAGGAGTGACTAGAAATAACGGTCACAAGCTGGCAAAGAGTAGATTCAGGCTAGATATCAGGAGGCGCTACTGCACTGTCAGGGCGGCTAGGATCTGGAACCAACTTCCAAGCTAAGTGGTGCTCGCTCCTACCCTGGGGGTCTTTAAGAGGAGGTTAGACTAACACCTTGTTGGGGTCGTTTGACGCCAGTACTCTTTCCTGCCATGGCAGGGGGTCGGATTTGATGATCTGCTCAGGTCCCTTCCGACCCTACGAACTATGAAACTATGACATGGACTGATGGCAGTGCGGGGTACTGGGTGTCAGCGGCTGCTGCTGCATGCAAGCTGGGAGCCGGTGGGGGAGGAGACACATGGGGCCCAGACACAGAATGGTGACACCACAGGGCACTGGGTGGCAGTGCTCCGCCTCCACCAACCTCCGCCTCCCCCCCCCCCCCCCCGTCATTCCTGACAGGCAGTTGGCTAGTGTTTTATAATCCTATGTCCCTGATAGCTGACAGACAGTGCTCTATAGATGATGATAGTTATCTTATGTGAATTACTTATTCATTGTAGTCAACTATATTCTTCTTCTTTGGACATTATAAAACCTGCTGTTTTCAGTCTTTCAGTAATACGTTTTACTCTTACTATTTGAAGTAGAACATTAGTGCCTGTCTTCTTATCTATGAACCAACCTTTGCAAAGCTGACACCATGTGGAACGGTCAGTATTTAACAGGTACTGGACTGGGGCTAATGCTTTGAAATAAACACATTTTATCTTTTGCCTTCTTGCAGTTTCCAACTCTCCTGAATGGTCACATACCGGTGCCAATCCCCAGTTTGGATGGGGGCTCTTCTCCAGTACTGCTTTCTCCAACTGCTCACAAGTCCTGATGATGTCTCCTCATGTTTTAAGGACACATTAACTGTTTTAACACATTCATTCCCATGGGTTATTTTTTCCTGTGTCATGAGAAGGACATTGTGAAACCCTCAATTACATTGGTTGGTTTGCACTTTTCATTACATGGATCATCTACTTTATGTTAGCATTTTTAAGCAATGATTTTTATATATATATATATATATATATATATATATATATATATAAAAATCTGTTTTGCATTAAATGAATTATAATTTTTTTTATATCCTAGCTCTCAAGTGTTGAACACTGTTGTTGATGAAGTACTTTTAATGGATTTCAACAATATATCTAATAAGGATGTGAAGCTTTTTTAATCCCTTTTTTCTGCATATTATGTATTGTGCTTGTGTAAACTATAACCGGCTGTGCCTTCTTTTTGCATAATGTTATGTAAATGATTTATATATTTTCTAGTATTAAGATAAAAAGTTGAAAGATGAAACTAGTATTGAACAACCACCCTATGGTAGTATTTCAGTATTTTTTCCACAGATAGGCCATACGACACAGTATATTCATGTAACTTTGTATTAAGTGCTTTCAATTTGTATAAAAATAGCCTTATAAATTTTCTTTGCTGAATTGAGAGACCATAATAAATTTTATATCCAGGAAATGCGTTTAGCAGTAACTAAGCCATATTGACACAATGCTGCCCCAAGTTCCTCCCTAGTGTAACTCCACTGAAATCACTGCAGGTACATTAGCGAGGAATTGGGCTTTACGTGTTCATAAAACATTCCAAATTTTTGAAAGCTGGTCTGCAGACAAGGAGGCCTTATGCAGTATTTATTATTTCTTATGAATTGTAGCAATGATAGCTGGTAAGACCTTAGGCAGCCTCCATCCTTGTGGCTGATGCAGGATTGTTTCCTATGGTGTTCACTTTTGCCAAGTGCCTTCTACCACTTCACTCAGAAGAATATTCCAGCTGCTTAGCTCTGTCAGTCAAGTTTTCCCTCAACAGAAATTGCAGAATGTTAAATTAACTTCTGGTGCTTGTGAAGAGACCTATTGTATACATAGACCTGTACATATACAAATATCTAAAGTCTTTGAGAACAGTGGATTCATAAATAACGCTGTATTGCTATCTACATGCAACCAAAATATTACTTTATTAAGTATGCCCTCTGGCTTTAGGTGATGGTTTAGTCATCTAAATGTCAGGTCAGAACTAGGCTAGACACTCTGGCACCACCGACTCCAATCTTGGCAGGGCTGATGCAAACATTCAGTCATCTGAGGTAGATAAATTAGGTTGTGAGAGTTTACCATGTGGATCTTTCACATGAGACCTTAAAGTCAGGATCTTGTCAGCTACATCTGGTCATTAAAAAGCCCATAACACTTTTTTAATGCAAAATACTGGGGGGTTTGCCCCTTGCAACTAGCCAAAACTCCTAACTCTTGAGTTTTATGCAGTGAGTTTTGTGCTGATTATTTGCCTGGATGCAATTCAGTGATGATGTGTGTAGTTAAATGTAATGTGCTTTTGGATCCTTCACGTTGAAAGGTGCTAAATAAACATTTTATTAATGCAGTTGTGATTGTTGAGAGCCTTTTTGGGGATATTTATTCATAAAAAAGCAAGTAGGCATTTTCCTTAGGATCCTTGACTATGCAATCAGAAGACACTCTTCAGGTTCAAGTAGTCTAATTAAATGGATAAAACCTGCACTAGCACCAGTGATATGAGCAAAGCTCTAAGAGTAGGTGAAAGAGAAAAATCTTATCATGCTCTTCTACATGTATAGCCAGAAAGGGAGATGTGCTTCAATGATGGACCATGACAAGGAGGAGTGTCTCATGCAAAATCTCCAGATAATGGGACAAAGATGGTCACACAACTACCAGCCTGGATTGCTGGGTCAGACACATGAATAATCCAAGTGGAAGCAGTGGACAAGAGCTTGCAGGTCAAATTCTTGTACATTTAACATGTTCTTTTTTTAAATACACGTGGTCTCAAGTACAAAGGACTTTTAAATTATAAATACACAATCTCTATGTTCTGGAAATACTGGAATCAATTCTTTCCTTACTGTACACTAATGTAACCACCTTCTTCAATGGAATTATTTCTGATTTTTTTCTGGCATAGCTCAGGGGAGATTTAAGCATCAGTGAAGAAGATACATCTCCTTTCTAGTTTATATAGTAAAGATACTCACTGAAAGTAATAGATGGAACATAACACAGATGAGTATTAAAAGTGCTCTTAAATTCCAAACAGCAAAAAAGACAAGTAAGACTGGGAGAGGAGCTGTACTGTTACTGACTCATGTCACAAACCAGAACAGATCCCTGTGAAAGAAAAAGAAATCCAGATTCTTTTAAGATTGCATTTCCTCACAGATACTGGATTTACTAATGACCCGACACCACCAACCTTCTCTGAAAGGACATCAAGTCATGTACACTTCCCAAACAGGTTATTTTTTGGAGTATAGTTTCACACTTGTCTAACCTATTAGCTGTTACCTCTTTGTGCTTTACGAAAAATTCTGAATTTCTGTTGAATGTTATTAACTACTTTAAATAAATAAAAACAAATAAACTTTAACAAATAAATGCTCGGAAGTGTCAATATTTCCATGAAAGGTCACAGTGGGTGGTTCCAAGATTACTTCTAGCAGGCAGTGTTGTTCCCATCAAAAAGGAAACCAGCTTGAAGTTCCTTCCCTTTGATTTTATTAGCAAAGTTGATGGACTGGAAGCACGGTTTTTATTTAAGTTTACACACGTATTCCAACTTCAGGAGCAAAAGTAGTTTTGTTTTTAAACTAAGGAACTTTGCTTTCTTTTATAGGCTATTTTGGGTCCAGGATTAGGAGATAGTTTCATTTTACTTTTTAACTGATATACCAGTGGAAGGAATATCCACCACAATGGCAACAAGCACCTGGGAATCTCAGCCAGGAGACAGTTGTGCACATATGTATATTTTCTTTCGTGGATTCCAGGCCTGCTCTATAGGAGATACAGAGTGCCGTGCTTTCAGATGGAGAGAACACTTCTAAAGCTGGAATGCATTGATGAATGATAAGAGATAAAAGAGAGAAAATCCCATTTGGCAGATGTCTGCTCGAAGAGAATACCAATTAAGAGATAAAGCAAAATTGTACTCTCTCATGCAATGAACACAGGCCAGCCTGAGACAACTTCTGAGAAGCAGCATGTAGTAAAAGGGAGACTATAAGAGGAAAATTGGTACATACGACAAATTGCATACCGTTTTTACAAAAAGGACATAAACAAAGATTGCAGGATATCATGGTTATAGAACACGTGTGAGGAAGCCACCAAGTCGACCTCATTTTGCTTCAAAAAGAAATGAACAGATCTACCACATTATAGATAGGATTCTTTCTTCTTCTCTGTCTCTGATGCTACTATATATCCTATATATTCGAATAAACATGAATCCAGAAGAAAAGGTATTCTTTAACTTATGATGGTGCCTACTCCTGAGCCATATGAGGAGGGAAGCTTCAGTTTCATTAACCTTCTTCATTAAAATACTAAGCTTTTAACAAGGACTTCCCCAAAAAAGCTGGCTTGGCTAAGTAATGCTAGAAAGCCCCACTTATGAAGTCCAGACTTCCTACGTTAGGGTGAAAAGCACTGGAAGACACCAAAAAACACTTTATGTTGATTACAATAAAAAAAGGAGAACAAACCTTGGTTAAGCATTCTGAAGCAGCCAGCCTTCTTCAGGAGAAATCAGAGAAATGGCATCTTGTAGGCAAGGGTTCTCAATTCCTAGCTATAATATAATTGCTTTTTCCCAGCAGTTAAGCTCAGATTGTTTCATGCTCACTTCATAAGAATTGCATATATAGCTAAAACAACCCCTCTACTATCCTTAAAAATCAAACCCAACGCTACCCCACGCCCTTCCAAATCCAGAAGGCACTGCACCCTCAGAGAACAAAGAGAAATTAAGGTTGTGATAATCAAGCTAATAGCATTACTGTATAGGTGTATGGGCACATTCATATTCTTTTTCAGTCCAGCAGACTGGTACTCTCAACAGGGATCTACAAGAGAATACCAGAAACAAGGAAATGATAAACACTTTTCCAAGTGTTTAGATAACAATGGGGGTATTTAAATAACATCCCATTAGAACAATTGGAGAGGGTTCAGAGTTCCTCTGCAGATTTGTTTCCATGCCCTCCACATAAACTGAATAAGACCAAGATTTTACTGGTTCCATTATGAAAGCTATCAAGGCAAGAAAGCCTAAATATTTTCTTAAATGATTCTAGAAGGTGTAGTAAATCCTGTGACTATGTACTGTGCTAAAGCGATGTGTTCTGGACCTTTTAAAGTTTTTTAAGTTGGCTAAAACTTTATATCACAGCCTCTGATGAAGCAAGCCTTTTGCATACAAAAGCTTAAGCTATGCATCTCTGATTTAGCTAGTTTATAAAGGTGCAAATCTATCCAGCCTTGTGTCTAAAATTATAGAGCCCTGAATTTTTTCTCTACAAAAAAGTTATGTAAAACTGTAAGGCCAAGAATACCTATCAAAAATTTAAAGGAAGATACTACTTCACAAAGATGGTGACACCATTTCAAAACCAACCAAGAAATTCAGAGTTAAAATTCAACACAAAAGAATTATGATACTGAAATGCAAAGAGGTTTCTTCCCCATTCGACCATTGCTTTAGATTCAAGTAGGAGCTTGGGGCAGGCAGCTGCTGAGGTGATGGCAGGCTAGGGTGGCTTGAACAGCAGGGGAGAGGACACGGGAGTATGGTAGAGGAGACTACATGGTGAGGGGGCAGTGCTAGGGAGACCCCCACCTTGCAGGGTGGCAGGCACCGGGGGCATGGAAATGGGGACAAGGGGATGAATTCAAGACAACCCTCCAATAATTAGACAGAAAATTATAACACATTTAAAATCTTCCACATATAGAATCTAATTATTAGGGGCGGTCTTAAATCTGAAGTTGTCTTGGATTTGGGTAAACATGGTATTTGTGGTCTCAGATTAGATTAAGCTGACTATCCCCAGAAATCTATGCAAAACCTGCCCTCTATAAAACAATTCTTTTGCTTCAACAGGACAGATGACAATGCCACCTTCTTTCAAAATGGCCACTACCTCTCTCATTGTTCTTAAAGAAAGTGAAGCACAGATCTTTGGCAGAAATGTTGGAGTCTTTCTTTAAGTGGAAAAATCTACTTATCCTTAACCACGGAGCTGCAATTGGCTCTTCTATAAAGAGCTTTCTATACTTTTATACGTACCTCATTTTACTCGTAAAATATTCATAGAAAGCCCCTTGAATCATCAAAGAATGCCACATTTTGTTTTCTTCTTATATTTGCAATTAGTACACAATATAAAATATTAAACTTAGTTTCTATTGTATTCATGAGCATTGTGCTCTATATCTCTACTTCTTATATGAAAAACTAGATATTTTTTTTGGTACCTGCATCTTAACATTGACATTTCAGTTCCCCTCCCAGACCCACAAAGTTTGTCACAACGCGTTGTCTAGCTCAGGTTCCAGTACTGTGTGTACAAAAAATCTAAACCATTCTTTAGGATCAATCTTTCACTTCTTCCCCAAGGGCAAATTTAGCTCTAGGACAGAGGCGCAGCTATTTCATTGATACGAGTGGAAACAACATCCATCAGAAGAACGTATTATGCTCTCGATTTCTGATGCAACAATTACTGACATTCATGGGACATGCCAAATTTAATACACTTACAGTATCAGGTGCACAAAAGTCAGGTCTTTGCTGCTGCTACTGCTTCAATGTTATATGAGTCAGAAACAGGGCAAATTTGAGATCAGTCACTCCTGCAACATATAGAGCTGATTAAAAAATGTAACTTCTTGAAAAACTAGATCACCAAATTTGTATTTTAACACAGAGCCTTGTTGTTATAAACTTCAAAACAAAACCAAGGAATTCCACATAATATTTATACTTTCAAAAGTACAATATTAATACAGGTCTGTCAGTTAGAAATAACAGCAGTTTTGTTAGGTCTATAAGGGTTTCTGTAAGGTAAAACCGGCTTACAAATGCTGAAAAGCAGTAGTGGTCCAAGATTCACCATAACACATGAACTTCTCTCTTTTCAGAAAATAAAAAAAAGTCCCAGTTCAATTTACCAGTATCATGAAATATTAATAAAACACCCCCAAACATGCCACAATCACTATTCACAAATAAAGTTAAAATGAAATATACAAAAATTCACTTAATACTGTTAAATAACAATAAACTACAAGATTTCCTGAACAGAAATGATAGGACCCCTGAATGTTTTACAGTGAATGTCAGGAAAAAATTTAAGTTATCTATGACTATTTTCATGATATACCAGCCAAAGATTTACATGACCATTTCAAAATATACCAATAAAAGATTTACAGTCTCTTTAAGATGCACTAAACAAATAGGTTTATAAAGGTGAACACAAATGCTTAAAAATACTGTTACCATCACCAAGGGTGTACTTATGATACTCATTGAGATGCATAAGCATAGTAGTAACATGTTTACTATCGTTGGTAAACAGATAACATCTAAGATCTTAAAAACCCTCTAAGTTCCCATTTTCAAAAGGTCTGTAATGTATACTGAGTTCTTATCAAGTATGAACTTGCATCTTTCCAGTTGATTTCAAGTGAATAATGTAGTAATGAGAAATCCACAAGAGGGGGAAAATACGACGTTGGTCCCCATGCTCTTGTAATTAGTCATCTTGTTATTTTGTAAAGAAAAATAAAATAAAATCAAAGCTCAGTTCCAAAAGTAAAACAGAGATGCCATGTGATTGATCTTTTGCTATTCATATTTCTAATTACATTAAAAAGAAGGTAAAAAACCTTGTTGCATCTGGAGAGAGATGCACAATCATATGCAAATATCTTGTATCGGAGGAATTCTGACAAAACTGATCATTCAGTCTCTGTGCTTTAATTTACCAGTAACAGATACAAGATTAAAATGCAAATAATAACTAACGATTCACTTGTTTGAATCAACTCTCTCATCAGGTGCTTTTGAAAAACATCATATGCTTCGTAATATTTCAACTACTGTATTTCCAATGTTAAATAAGGAATTAAGTGCCATGAACTTAGAGCGTTAAAGATGGTTCACCTATAGTCAAGCAAAGCTATGTTTACATTCCAGGAAACACTGCAGTTTAAAAATACAAAAAACTGCAGCAGTAAAACAGTTTATGAAGAGAAACAGATGCATTCACATATTATAAAGCCATTGCAACTTCTTCAGGCATTGAACTGTTGTGTTAACTATACAGACAGTAGTTATTTAGCAGCAATGATTCCGCAATAAATAATGCACTGTGTTTCTCAGTCCTGCACAAAAATTGCAGCTACAGTTACATCAACAGCTGTAACCTACTGGCTCTAATGGCAGAGGAGACCTTAAAACCAACTGTACAAAAAATTGTCACACTGTGACAACAAATATAAAAACATAATCTGCAGGTTGGAAATAAAAAGACTCCACTGTGAAGAGAACAGCGCAGACAAACAGATTCCAAGTCCACCAAAAGAAAGAACTGCCTTCAGATCTGAGTCCTTGATTGATAAAGATAGGCTTGGGCTTGAATCTGTATCGCCAGCTTTAAAAAAGCATGCTCTGCCTTCTGTTCTTCCCATGCCCTGAAACAGAAGATTTAAGTTTGTTAACAAACAGGCACATTTTTACTGTATACCACCCAAAATTTCTACATCAGGATAGTTACCTACATACAGTATGGACACATGTAACATCTGAGCTGGTTTAAATGCAGTTTAAACCTGAAGCAGCCAGTCTTACAAGTCTACAAAACCTGTTTAAAGACTCCTAGAACAGAGAAAGAGTTCAAAAGTCTACTAGGAAAATCAAGTACTCTTTTGCACTGATTTACTGTGAACGTCTAGCTCTCCTAAATCAGTAGTTCTCAACCTTTTTTGTACCAGAACTCACTTGCAAACATCAATGACCAGTCCCAACCCAGTGCCCCTCACTCCCAACCCACTGCCTCCACCCCCAGCCCTCCAGTATGTGGGGCAGGGTGGCGTGTATGTGGGGAATGGGGGGCCCCAAGCAGCCTCTCGCAGGCTGCAACTCTGCCAGCCTGCAAAGGAAAAGCCACAGTTTCCCCCATTTTTCTCCTTTACAGGAGAACCCATTTTGTAAAGTTTGTTTATCCATTTTTAAAGTTTGTTCGCAACCCTCTCTCATATTCTTGTGATCCACTTTTGGGTCACAACCTTGGTGTTGAGAAACACTGTCCTAAACCACACTGTTCCGCACCCCCAAACACTGGCTACTTTGGTATGTGGCCAGAATTATAGTGCCCTCTTTTTTCCCCTTTTGTTGGCATTATTTATCATGTGTTCCCCTGTACTCCTTTTTCAATCAAAGCTATCTTCCTAATAACCAGCAGTATCTTCACTCTTTACTCAACTGTGGCCCCACATTGTCCCGCCACCTCCCTCTAAAACCATGCGCCCAAACACTCTTCCATTCCTTAGCTACCCAAAGTCAGGCAAGCACACTGCAAATTTTGGTCAACTGGAAGTTATGAACTTTACTGAATTCATGTTTAGACAAGAAGGCAAAGCAGAAAAGTGAAAATGCCCCTAACCACAGGCCATCCACTCACTGGGACCCCTCAAAGCATGAGTGCAATCACTTTTCCTCCTCGATTTGCCCCTCACAAAGCATGCTGGATTGGGTGTTCGCTCCCATCTTATGATTTCAGAGCCACAACACTTCAGTGCCTAATAGGTGACAGTTCTACCTGGAATGCCAGTGCGTGGTACATGTGCCTACACCCTGGCCCATGACAACTGCAAACCAGTTCCCAATCAGTGACACACTGGAACAGTTCAATTGTTACATGTGTCCACACACTTAACACGTCCTTTCCTGTTTTACCTAATCACAGATTCACTTTGCTGCTGCTGCAGCCCACAGCATTCACTGTCCTTTGATATGATGTGCTTGGTGTTTCTTCTGCTGAAAATCAGGTAAGACATCCAGCATTCAGATACTGACTGTTTTGGATTGCAGACATTTTCCATGCTATCTGGCCTAACTCTAGTAACACATTTCTCTGTATGTCTAATGTACAGCAGAACCCAGTTTCTCCATAGGGTTAGGCTTCTTTTCCCCTGTTAACATGAGGATTTGTGAATGAGCTGGGAGCATATTTAACTGCAGCAAACAGCTGTACAGGACCACTAAGCTGCCCCAGCTCTTTGCTTTTATTTCAAAGGGTGCTACTTCTCTAATCAGCTGTGCAAGACTGCTGATGAGCTCCAGCTGATGAGAAAAGCAGTGCAGGTACAGCAATCAGATGAACAGCTCACGATTAATTCAGCTGCCTGCTGTGAACCAAATGGGTCGTGAACAAGCTGGATATGAAAGATCCAGATTTGACTCTGCAGGGATTTTAGCACAACCTGAGCAAATAGCACTTTGTTTTCAAATACTCGCAGCCTTCTTCCGCATCTAGGATTCTCATCCATATAAAAGACAAGCTGAGCAACTTTACTATAAAGATGGATTTTAAGGTTTCTTACAGTTTTCTTTGATGACATTATTTTATCCAAATGCAAGAGGCATATATCAGTGCTACAAATTCTCACTTTGATTTCTTCAGCTATTTGATTGTCCTCAGTGATTATTGTTCCTTAATATTTAAACTTCTCTACCTTTTCCACATTGCCACTCCCTATCCTTATCTTCCTGTGATACTGAGATTCTGGATGAGATTGTGTATTTAGTCTCGCAGCACAGACATGGACTATGGGGGGGGCAGCCCCCCAGCTTCATGCCACCACCCAAACATGGCTGTGTCACCATACGCCTTTGGCTTCGCACTGCCACATGCCCCTAGCACTGCTTACTGGCCAGAGCTCTGAGCTGCCACTTGAGTGCAGCTCTGTGCCACTGCCCAGAGGAGCACAGATCTCTGGCCAGTCTGCAGTGCCAGGGGCATGCAGTAGTGCAGAGCTGATGGGGTGTACTTTACTAGTGGGCAGGATGCAATGGTTCTGCACATGTGACCTGTGAGCTGCAGATGTGACCTGGGCAGTGGCACGGAGCTGCACTCAAGTGGGCAGGGCATATTGTGAGAACTAATGAGAGAAGGCATGTGAAACAGATCTTGGAAGCTGAGGTGGAGGGTATAAGGCAGATCAAGGCAAGAATGGGAAGATAACATAAAAACTGATCTGGAAGTGATAAGTAAAGATATGACAAGGTGGAAGGAGATAGAAGTCTGTAGTTAAGGGCTGCTTGCAGGCATTTAAAAAAAAAAAAGAAAAAGCAACAAAACCCCCCAAAATCACGCTTTACTTTAAACTCAGTGTGCTCCTGCACTGAGCCCAGCGCATGCCCAGAAGATGCAGTGCATTAGTTGGACTCACTTGCTCAACAACTATATAGATTGGATGCTTTAGTAAGGCTTTTTGGGCACTTTTATTTAATAGCTGATTCAATCAGCTATTTAATTGCCAAAAAGCCCCGCTGAAGTACCCAACTTAAACGGATGCTGCAGAGCCAGGTCAAAATAACATGCTGCTTCTTTTAGTAAAGCATGGTTTTGTTTTGTTTTTTCTAATGTCTGCAAGCAGCCAAGGTGGTTATGGGCCCCCGAGGCCTCTGAGGAGGGCTGGGGGGAAGGAAATGGAGTGGGACATTTCCTGATATTTGCCTATGTTCATTCATGCCAATTCATCATTAACACAATACTTTTCGGTGTATAGTGCTCTCGTTCAGTGCAAACATGAGAAAAAAATATCCATGTTTCTATACCTGTCTCAGGGTAAGAGGAATTTCGAAAGCCAGGGTCCTTCTGCAGTTGAATCTCTTTCAGACTGAATATTGAGACACCTGTAACAAGAAAACAAGATTAATTTGTATTCACATGGCTAAACCTGCTCCAGTTAATGATTCAGAGAGGAACAGTATCACTTATTAGGGAAGACTGACAACACTCCCTCAGAATACTGTACTACTTAGTGTATTTTTACTAAGTGTGCGTGCACCTATACACACAATAAGCAATAAAATATTCTGAGGAAGTGCTGTCAATTTTTCCTATAACTGACACACACATATATACCTATATACACATATAAAGTAAACAACATAGGCCAAGATGTGGTTCAAATCTCCCTAGCCAAAAGTTACAAACTGAAATTTGGTACATCAAATCTTGGGGAAGAACCACACCACCAGTGTTATGAATCTTCCCTGAAAAAAAAAAATTTAGCCAAAACCACTCAGCTAATTCATATTACATTTTCCATTAATTTCACGAAAGCCTAACCCATATTTTTTAACATTTTTTTTATTGTCAAAAGAATTTTGTCCAACTGCTTATTAGAATAGATGCTTCTCTGCTAAAAAAATAAAAGCATCTTCGACACCTTGTGCAAATATTCAAACCACTGCACTTATGTATCAGATGAGTCTTTGAGAGTTTTGCTTAAGAAAGTTAACCATCTTGTGATGGAACATTTTTCAGTCCATTTAAAGAAGAAGGTCCTGTTGCAAAAGATCTTTTGTCATATTTAAGAGTTCAACCACAGCTCATGCTTCATGCTAGTTCATGATAACATTTTTTTTTTATCCAACAAGATGGTACACTGCTACTTTATTCTTCTTACTTTCAGGTAAAGTATGTATCCTTGTTCCAAGACTTCTGAAGTATGCATGTTTCATGGCTTCTTCTGCTGAAATTCTTTTTTTAGATTCATACTGTTAAAACAAAAGGAGTATTTTTTAGATAGTTTTTTGCATCCAGGTGACTTACCCTTAAGAAAAAGCAGTTTTATTAGATCATTCCCACCAAAATGGTACTTTTTCTGAATTTTATTCACATATTCTAACATGTTACTGAGGCCAGCATTATGAACTTACAGACATTTTAAAAACCTTATACAACTCTTATTTTTGCCTGCCTGACATGGATTACATAAAAAATATAATGTAATTTTCTTATACGTTTTCTAGTGACAATAACTAAAAGACTGAAATTTGGTTATTTCACATGCCAGTATCAGTCATGAGGTGAGATGACATCTATTCTTATACATGGAGATTTTTTTAAAAGTTACAAATGAAGGCATTATGCTTTATCCAGATGCATTATCCCTTTCTGTGAAAGGGAATTTCATACAATATCCTACACAGAACAGTTGGAGATATTACTCTGGCATCTCTAAACTAATGATGGTATACAGTTGGAAGGAAGGGTAATGAATAGGGAATAGATTACTCTAGATGTACGTTGTTCAATGTTCTCCCTCTAAAGCAGGAGTTGTCAAACAGGGGTATGCGTACCCCTGGGGGTACTTGGACTGGCCTTAGGGGGTATGCACGAGCGGGCAGGGATGGACTGCTGCTGCCTCTGAGGAGCAGGGCTGGGGTGGGATGAGGGCAGTGGCGCCCCTCTGCAGGGCGGGGAAGCTCGCACATGATGGCCGCCGCTGCCCTCACCCTGCCTTGCCCCAGCCCTGCTTGTGGGAAGCGGTAGCACCCCATCCCCGCCTCCCTGCTCCATGTCCAGCTGCGTGCCATCCCCCCACCCCCACTTGGGATTTGGACGCATGCTATTCCTCCCCCACCCCCGCTTGGCATTCAGCCACTGGGTACACAGACTAAAAAAGGTCGAAAACCCTTGCTCTAAAGCATCTATTTTTGCCATTGTTGAAGACAAGTCAGGGATGGACCACTAGTCTGACCCAGTATGACATTTATTATCAGGGATCTGGGTTTTCCCTTTGCCACAGAAAAACATGGATTTTCTCTTTTAAAGGAGTAAAACGCAGGGAACTGCAGGATTCCCCTTGCAGGCTAGCAGAGTTCCAGCCTGCAAGGGGCTGCCTGGGGCTGGGGGGAGTGGGAAGAAGCTGAAAAGATGCAGAGGGCACCACGTGCATGTGCACACATGCACACAGCCAGCAATACAGCCCTAGACAGCGTGGTGGAAACCAACTCCTCCAACTGCCTGCAGGCAAGTCAGTGTGTGTGGGGCATAGGTGGCACACCGGGGGGGGGGGGGGGGCAGATTGAGGCAGTGGTGGTGACTCATGCTGATCCCACATAGTGAGGGAGAGAGTGGGGCAGATGGGGCTGGGGGTGCTGCCTAGCTGGGACAGTGTGCAGGGCCCAGGAGTGGTGTGGAAGTCCACAGTCCTATGGCCCAGTCAGGGAGCAGGGAGGAACCACGGCAGCTTGGGGGCGGGGGGAGAGAGAGAGAAGGGGAATGGGGCTGGCTCCCCACTGCTGTGTGTACTCCTGGGGAAGGCTCAGGTGCCATAGGTGAAGTCTTAGAGGGGCGTGGGGGGGGCACATACCCCCCAGATTTGTGTGCCCACAGCAGGGCATGGGGCTGCAGCCTGGCTGGTCTGGCATTGAGCTGCCTCAGCAGCCTAGTGGGTGGGACTTGGCAGGGGAGGGCGGAGTAGGGCAGCGAGACTCGCTAGTGCTGCCACCACTGCAATCGCTGCCAGGATCCCCTCGCCAACTGTGCTGCCATGGAGTAAGGCCACACCACACCACCACCAGAGTGAGAAATAATGGACCGGGGGGGGGGAGGGGGCAGGGAGAGGGCATGTTTTCTTCACTTCCTCCTGCCACAAGCCACTACTTTTTTCATTTTCAGGCTGGGACTCTACACCACCACCATGGCCTAGCTACAGCTACCCTCAGGCTATCCATGCTGCCCCTGTTCCACTTCCCCTCTTGGGTAGAGCTGTGGCCCAGCACACAAGCAGCTGGAGGAGGTGAGGGCAGCATGGCCCCCCATGGTCTATTACTTGTGCTGCTGGCAGTGTAGTGTTATACTCCATGGTGACACGGCTGGTGCAGGGGTCCTGGTGAGGATTTGGGGGGTTTAATCAAAAAATTAAAACGCGGGTTTGGGGGGTTTTAATCAGATAATTTTTTATTTTTAAACAGAGAAAATCAGGAGCCCTGCTTACTATGATCTTAATCCACAACAGTGTGGTCGCCAGATTTTCTTTGTAATTTTTTAAACAACAACAACAAGGAAGTGTTTACTTCACCAAGAAAATTTGTTGAGCAAGCAAGAAAAATCGTCAAGCATGGGCACCAAATACTATCTGTTCAGTATATGCAGGTGAAAAAACCAGGGACAGGCTGGTATGGATTTCTGAGTTACAGGATGTAATTAAGCAGGAATAATATCTGCCCACTGTCTTACACAGCAGGCAGTTTATAACGTCCTGCCTTAGAACTAACAACTTGGAACAGACCCTTCAGCAACCTAACTTAAGAACTCAGCTCACTCCTAAAATAGATTCCTATGATGCTGCACATGCAATCCATTTTGCTCCCTGAACTCAGGGACAGAGTCTAAACAGTGTATTCACAGCCACAGACATTACTTAGTGAATTGTACATGCAAAGCCATATGCATAACCTATATGGAAAGGTAATTTGTTACCTAAATATTCTCTCATACATTCAATTTCTCTAAGTCTTTAGTCTGACTCATTATTTATATTCTTTACATTTATCAAGTGTAAGTCTTCTAAGCTCAGCTTTAACCATCAATCCATGTGAGAATTACCCATCTGGATTTAAACATTACTTTATAAAAGCATGGAAGAGAAAAATGAAACTATTCAGACATCAGTCCCCAAATTTTTGGAATCTATCCGTCACTTTTTCAGCCACCCATAATTAACCCATCATCCATTGTACAGTTCTGTATAGATTGATTTTGTGGTTTTGATAACTCATTAAGAAACCACAAATATGGATTTAAAGAATTTTAAAACATAAAAGGCATCTTACTTGAAGAAACTTTGCTATCAATTCAATTCCTTCGGAGTCTAGCCTAAAAATAACAACAACAAAAAAACAATGGAAATATTTATAAAGGCAAAGTTAAAATGCTGTCAATTGCATAAATGATACTGATCTCAAAACAAGAATGTAATTAAGAATTAACGAAATCATATGGAGTGTGTGTGTGTGTGTGTGTGTGTGTGTGTGTAAAAGGTACCTGGATACAGGACATCCCAGTATCTCAAAGACCTGCTGTAAATACATAGTTTGTACAAGTTATAAATGGCAAATTAATGGACAAAAATACCCTAACCCTTGGATTGTTTCTCTATCGCCTGACACAGCCATATGTACTTGGCTGTATGAATATTCCTTTAGGAAGGTATTAGCAACTGAATCTCATTTTCTTTAACAGTAGCAAGCAAAACTATCAGATATTCATTGATGGCGTATTTCACATTATTAATCTCAGCCAGAAGCCATTATTAATATCAGTTTACAGAAAGACGAGTGATCTTTTAAAGGACATAATTTAACATATAACAGTGAAGTACATATGGAAACTTATTCACATGTACAAATGCATGTAGCCACTGCAGGTGCAAAAGTTTTAATAATGAATCATAATTACCTTGGTGCATGGTTGATTAGAGGCTGTGGCTTGTATTTGGGAAAGTTGTAGTTCCTAAATTCATCATTGGAAGAGATTCCTGGCCATGTTTCTTGACATGGAGTCCCTGTATTCAAAGAAGAAACCGAATCCATACAGATTATATTATAAATACAGGTTGGAAATTAGCATTTGACCTTGTAACATAAAATAAAGAAGAGAAAAACTTATGTCAATTTGTTTTGCTGTACAGATTCAATTGTGTACAAAATAAGCAACAGTATGTTTATACATCTTCATTCAGCTACATGTAATGCAAAATAACTTCCCCTCATTAAAGAGGAGACTTGTCCTTTATAGTAAAAAATTCATTTTCAGAAGAGTAATGTTACTGTTAAAAATATTAAATTTACCAAGGAGTCTAAAAATTAAGTGCAATTCATCTTCAACAGTTGAACCAGGAAAGAGAGGTCTTCCTGAAGCCATTTCGAAAAATATGCATCCAACACCCCTTTATGAACACAAAGAAAAAAGAAAGATAAATTAGTGAAAAATAAACTCTCTTTAAACTTTCAGCTTTGCCATTAAACATATTTCTCTGTTGCAAACATTGTAAGAGATTAAAAGTAAAACCAAGGGCTGACAATTACTGAACAAAACCTCTGCAATACCTAGATTAAGCAAAATATGCACATAAAGCCAGGGAATGCCTGGTAAACTTGACATCTGAAGTAAATTTTTAATCAATATAATACAACCATGTCACAATAGATGCAAATATTCAGTATCACTGCTGGGCATTTTAGTCAGCAAAAACATAAGGAAGGCTATGTCTCGTACCCCCCTCCCATGCAGAAGCCTAAGGTACTTTCATTAGTCTTCAAAAAGTAGGACCAATACTCCCCACTGACTACATATTTTAAATGTAACCCTATAGAAGTCATCTGAAGCTTCTGAGTAGTGATACAATAATACTGAGCTACAGGAATTTGCAGACATGTATAATACTTTACTTAACTAGAAGCAAAAATTAAAATTATAAAACTAAACATACCACATATCAATTTGAGTTGAATATTCTGAAGATCCAAGAAGAACATCAGGTGGCCTGTACCATAATGTGACAACTTCATTGGAGTAGGTCTTTGTAGGAACAGACTTTGCTCTAGCCAAACCTTCATAAAAACAACAAAATGTAGTTATGCAATTCTCCTAATTATGTTTACTTCTACACACTTTTATTTCTGCTTCTTTTTGTTTTTTTCTTTTTAGCTAAGCAGTTTTAAGGGATGCAAAACAAAGATTTTCTACATGAATGGAATAACATTGGCCATTCACAACACACCAACCTTAACTTTGAATGAAATAATACTGATAAAATACTGAAATAATACTGATAAAATATGAGGTAAGCATTTTTTCCTGAGTATAGAGTATTTTGGCCAGTGTGAGTTATGATGGTGCTTAGTATACTTTTCCTTATTTTTAAATCCTTATGGTTTGCAAAAAATTATTTTCTCTTTAGAATCTTGAAAATACAATACAGAAAGATACTGTAAATTATAACAGAAGAATGGTTTATGAACCCAGGCAACAGACTATAAATGAATTATCAGCACAACCCTTGAATGATAGCTTATACTAAATTATTTAAATAGGGTTCAACCAAGACTTTAAGAAGGAACATTAAATTATAATGGACTGATACAATACAATACTATCATGTCAAGTTAGATTTATATATTCAGTATCGCAACTGTGCAGTCATTCTGTAATGTGAATTATTTTGTACTACTTAAGTATAGCATTTTAAACTACTGAATCATTCAAAGTCAAGTCTACTCAAACAATGAGAACCCAGATAATAGGATACCTTGTTCTAACCTTGTAAACAAACATTTTGACATCAACATATAAATACATACAGATGAAAGTTCTCATCTAGCTGATCTCTGGATAGTTATATATAAAACCATGTTCCAGGGGTTTAACTCTGCTTAAACTGGCATAACAGGTTGGAACAGTTTATAATGATAATTGTTCCATCTAGCTATACCCTTCAAATAGCAATAGCTTAAAAAGGCCCCATTTGCTTGGCAATTCAGGATATAGGTAACACTCCTCAAACAACACAACAGTGATCTATCAGACAACTCTGCAAGATTAATTTATTGGAGTTTCTTGGGCCCTAAGCTGAAGGCAGCTATCTGTCCTATAAAGACTGTAGTACCAGCTACAAAAACACTAATAAAGTTACTCTTAAATCTCAACTTTATACATTCTCCATGAACATTTGCTCCCATTTTGATGACCATGAACCACCTGTATCAGCCAAAATATGTATTCCAGTTCAAGACACAGAAACCAGTCTATCTGCAGCACAAATATATAACTGCATTCAACCCCTGGCCATTTGCCTCTCTAGATGAACCATCATTGGTTAAACAGTGGTTTGTGGAATATTTCTTGATGCCCAACACTGAATTCATACAGGACTAATCAATATCTAGAGAAATCCATAAAAATGTGAAGGGTAGAATTCTGATCATATCCTACATATGGAAAGTTGGTGTTAGAAGTGCTTGATTACTGTTAAAAAATGCATTAATAATGGCTGCCACTGTTGAGAATGCATGGGAGGGGGGGCAAAGAAAGAGAAGAAAAGACTGAGTTATAACCAAACCACTTCATTCTGAAAATATGGTATAAGTTACCTGGGACAAATTAAAAAAAAACCCACAACGATTGGAAGTGGACATATATGGTGACATATCAGATAGGAAAAAGTTCCTTAATTTAAAATATCAACTGAAAGAGTATAAAGCAGGTACAAGAGCCGTTGTCAGCTCTGAGTGGGGAGAAGGCTACAAAAAAATGATACACAAAACTCGAATGGCAAATAGAACATATTCAAATGGCTGTGAGAGTTAATACAACCAAATACATTGTTTGTGCACCCTCCTCCCCAACTTTCTTAATATTAAGATAATTAATTTGTGTCAGAGAGGGAAAGATGGAGGAGACCATAATACAGTGGCTAACAAAGGCACAGAATAAACTCTCAATGTTTAAGGAAGTGTTTAGCTGGAAACAAACAAAAACCCACTGCAGTTAAACAACAGAACTGTTAACTAAGGGAAGTGAAGCAAACAGAAGTAGCTAGATGACTTTCAAAAAGTCAAATGACAAGTCTGGAAAAACAAAAATATTCCCATAACTTTAAACACATGTATTAACTGCTCCCAGGGGCTTGGCTAACAGGGGCATTCACACCAAATGTGTTTTTTTTTTTTTTCCAGGAGTTTCCATTTTCAGGGACAGATCAGGGATACAGTATACTAAAGGTATCAGAGCTGTCACAAACTCCAGTGGCAGAAGGGAGCTTGTCTATTGATAAAGTATGGTTTTCCATTCCTCAGTACCCAAGCAATAACAACAAAGGCAGGATCTTGCCAGCCATATAAAGCTAGTCAGAACAACACTATCTTGGCTTCATTTACAGTCTGAAGATACACAAAGGAGCAATGTCATTATGTGCTTTCAGTGGTTAGCTTTCTGTTCCCTATGTGAACAAACGCACTTGCAACCTTGCAGAATCCCAGATAAAATACCTTCTTTTCCAAGGTTTTCCTAATACTGTAACTCAAAGAAAATATTAAATAAAGCAAGAATTTCAGTCCATACCAAAGTCTGCTAGCTTTAATTCTCCTTTCTCATTAATGAGTAGATTCTGTGGCTTTAGGTCTCGATGTAGCACCTTCCGCCTATGACAGTATGCCAAACCCCGCAGAATCTGATATAAAAAGAGCTAACAAAGAAAACATTAATACAAATTAGATTTTTAAAGAGGTTAATGGATAAATGTACAATGCTGCATGTTACACTGACCACAAGAGCAGGTTTTTGGCCACTGAAGAGCAATTATGTTGCTCTACTGCAAGCGAGACAAAAGCCTTCTTAAATAGCAAGTCACTTTCCCATGCTAATGTATTCTGAATATCATAACTATTGTTTACAGATGTAAGGCCTATTTATGCCACCCAGATAATATAACATTATAATGCAACACTAAACTCAAAAATCTCAAGAGAGATTTATTTTGTTTCACAGAAGAGAATCAAGGAGCTGTTTAAATAAGCATTTACTAGCATACCTAACGACACTAATGCTTTTCCACACGATGCTCTCTGACCAATCTGAACTTTCCTTCTGCCCTAGATCTCTTTTTAAATGCAACTCTGTTCTTCTATTCCACTGTGCAAAGCTATGGCAATTATTTTATTCTAAGGCAGTAGAAGAGAAAACCAGAAGATACAATTTGATTTTACCTCTAAACATCAGAGAACTATCAATGGGGAATATTAGTATCATTATCTAACTTTATAGTTTCCAGTCTAATTTTGGCCTTTTCCCTTTGCATTAATAACTCAATGAAGATGCAGTCATGCTCTACCTTTTCCTGTTCCTTCAAGCTGGCAAACCACAACCAGCAGCTACAAGTTAATGAGTATTAGTGCTTTACATAAAGAGCAGCTGCACAATGAAAAGAGTCTAGTGTTAAGCAGCCTACTCGGTGCACTATGGAATTTTATAAATAATTACTGCTCTACAATTACCCCTGCATATGTATGGGGGTAAAGGAGAGACCCACCCTTGATGCTTCTGGCTAGTTATAGTGGACAGCAGGTAGTTGATCTGGAAATACAGAAAAGATACTTCTGTAGAGCAGATTCGTTGTGAATTAGGCACTTTCAGTATAGAGACATTATAATTATGGGCATCAAATTATAGTGATACATGCTGTTACACTGTAATAGTTACATCTGCATATTTCTCTACTGATAAAAATGTAGCAACACTGCTCCAGCTTCATCCTGAATGAAACATGGGTAAACATCACAGTGATTTAATTGACTTCTTTTGCTACAGGAGCGTACAGGCATAACAGTTATAACAGCGGACATGTTCTTCCCCCACTTTTAATGTGGTTAAAGGTACATTTGTCCACAACCTTCGGAGGGAGATACACTGGGAAACTGTTATAAACATTTTTATCATGTCAAATTATTTTTGTAGCAGATGACAGCACCAGTACATTCCTCACATAACACAGACACACTTGCACTGCTGTTTATATCTATTTATCTTATTTTGCTTGTATGACAATGGGATTTACGAGCCCTAGAACCAGAGGAACTGGGATCACCTTTGTTAAAAATGCAGGTTATGCAGCAATATGCCTTGCACCACCTACTCACACCCATATTGTTACACGACTGTAAGCATACATTTATACTGTCTTCCTCCTTGCCACAATCAGGAAAACAAGCCCTGCTTAATCACACCTTGTCCATGTGTACCCAAGCCCAACAATTAGCTAGTGCTATAGAGGGATCCTGAGCAAGTGTTCCAATACCCAACACGGTCTTCAGGTATGAGAGACCTTGAGAGCTGTGTTCTGCTGTTCTGGGCTGCACAAACTGGGACCTCTCGAGCCATTTAATCTACATAACTGCCAGCCTTTGGCACACACAAACCAAAACAAGGGTGAGGTTTATTCTTAGCAGCTGTCCCAGGGCTGGCAGTCAGGTGGCCACTAAAGGCACCTCAAGTGATGTAGGAAGCACTCTTCCTTGGAGACAGACATGTCATCTCAGTGCACAAGACAACTGTTACTGACCCTTCAGTAAATGTGCTTCTTTGATATATGTAACAGTTAGTGTGGATCAAGCCTTTTAGTGGAAGCAATGGGGCAAAGACCTAACTGCCTTTAGATGGAAGTGATTTAAGTTATGCAAGGGATTCTATGGCCTGGTTGCCTGCAACAGCAGGGGACTGACTCAATGACCTAGGAAGTCACAACAGGTCCCACATGCACATACCCTTTACACATAAGATTAAAATCTTTTGAAGAGCAATATCCACTGGGCCACATCCTGTACTTCCTCAAGCTCCTATATGAATTGCATAGAACTGAGGGCAGGGTCCCAGCTGCTCCCAACTCTTACAACATAAGGCCCACATTAGGTGGGGAATCTGAATGCTGTGGGGGAGAGTTAGGTCATAGGATCAACACTGAGTACAGCATCTTAAAGAACTACAATTGTAAGGTAAGCGTAACTGGCTGTGTCCTTCCACGTAAAGCAGCTGAGGTGGTTTCCCAGCACAGAATAGTCTCACTGTCCCAATCTAAGCCTTTTCTTCATCCCATTACAATTTGTTTCTTCAGTGTAAAACTAGTCAAAACATACAGAACAGTTCCTCTGTCCATCCTAGGCTAACACTATCAGCTCTCTACTTCAAGGACTACTGCAAGGGCCAGTGTCATACCTGAACCTTTTATTCAGTTGAGCCACTCATTTCATTTTAAAATTACTTGTTAGTTTTCAAGGTAGGACTGCTAATTGAGCAGGATGGCCTTCCAACTGACCCTTCAAGGAGCAAACTGCCCTGTTACAGTAAATAACCCTTTTTCTTAGAAAAAAAATCCATGAAGATTTTGATTCCATTGTGGGTGACTGGCAAGCAGTGTTTTCAGGATTGCAGGAATGACCGCTAAGAAAATCAGTTAAACAGAGACAGGAGCACTGCTCTCTAATATATGGCGCTAGGAGTCACAGACAAATCTGGATCATGATAGGCAACGGGTTTGAACTGCAGCAAAACAGACTTAAGTAAAAGCCGGGGAAAAACTTCCTCAACTAACAACAAGAAAATGGAGCAAGCTGCCTTGGAAGCTGCAGTGTCCTTTACTAGAGGTTTTCAATAAACAGCTAGGAATGGCTTAGGAATAACAAAGCCTGAATTTGTGGAGGAGGTTGGCCTAGTTGAAGTCCCTTTCAACTCTTTGGGGGCATCCACATGAGTGTGCATGGGTGCTTTACGGAGCCTCAAAGGTTTTTGAGTTGGTGCAAAATGCACTCTGTGCACATGGTTTGGTTCTCCACGCTGCATATTTACAGCATGGAGACAAATTTAGATACTGGGAAATCCTGGTATAAAAAATAAAAGTGCACCAACAGAAAGTAGCGTAGCACATGTGGCAGCAGCATGTTGCCCAAAACTGTAGCCTGGTCAGACAGAGCCATGCTCTGACTGCTGGCCAGGGTCCATGTGCTGAGACTGCAGCTGCTGGAGCTCTGGGAGGCCTCCAAGATCCCAAGTAAGGCTACTGGGGCCAGCACCCAGGACAATTTGCTCCGCACCAGAGCACACATGCAGGGACATTCTCTGGGGACAAATAGCAGCCTCACAAATATATGCTGCTGCTATTTTCCCTGGGGAAATGCACATGTGCTCTTGTTTGGACGCAACCCGTTATTCATGCTATAATAATGCTTTACAGTTGTAAGAGTCTGTCTCCTTATTGTAGCTGTGCAGATCCTAGAAACTGGAACAATGGAAACAGACTAAAGATTTTGCTCGAGCAAGCTTTAATGTGCAAGAGTTATAGCCAGAAGCGGATAACATTGTGCAACATGATGAGTTATTGCTTTAATCTCTGCGATGAAACAGCAGTCGCCAACGTAGCTAGTTCCATGGCAATCATACATGCATTTAAACCTTTTATGCTGTAGGAAGGATAAGTGTGAATATGGCCAAAATGTATGAGAAATCAGGAAGATCCAAAGAATACTGATATGAGAAAGGAAGTTTTCATATTCAATTAATTTTTTACTCAACTTCACTGTAGCAAGAAGGTGGAACCTGGGCTCATGCTTGTCCGAGCAGGAAAATTCAGACACTTTGCACTAGGTCTGGTAGAAACATATCTATTAACAGATACCTCCACTGACAGAATATGGAATCAGTGCTGACACTGATCATAGCTGTTTAAAGATTTTGGATTCTCAGAAAAACTGCCAACTCATTGCTGACTTGTATTAGGTGCAGGGCTAAAGAGTAGCAGCCTGTAGGCAGTGTCAGTTCTACAACTTGATTGCTTTGTTACATATAGGAGAAGACTGAGTACCCTGGTTTGTTTTTGTAGCATACTGATGACAAATGTCCATCGCTATACATCCTGCTGGAGTGCTGAAAAAACATCTGAAGGGCAGGTGCACAAAGCACTCCATCCCAGATAAATCTCTAGCATCATTGTCTAGCAAAGGGATGTCCCATTTATCCGGACTGAAATTAAAAGGGAGTCTTTTATCTGTCTTGAAGTTATGAGTTTGTTTATCGTCTATTTTGCTTCTATTAACTCTAATGTCTGTGATGAAATAAAGGATTATTTCTCATGGTTCACCATGAGGCCCAGCCACATGTACAGGTTTAGAGCAGAGTTCTGGCTTAATAAGAGTTTCCTCTGATCAACTACATGTCCAAATAAAGGAAGACATGAATATTCTTTTTCCTTAACTGTAACATTTAAAGCATGAGGAATGGGGTGAAAATTGTTGAATAACAAAATATCTGACAGGCAGTACTTGTAACTGGAGGCTACCCTAAATTACTGGTACTTCATATAGGCCAGATGATTTGAACTGGAAGTCCAGAGATACTTCGGTAGCACTCAACCCTGCACCCCTTTAAGTCAGGGGTAGCAATTATTTTGGCTGGAGGGCCACTTAAGTTTCAGTATCCCCTTGAGGTCCACACTTCTCTCTCTTTCTTGCCCCTATTTCCACACCACCTGATCACACTGCTTGGAGCTGCAGAACGCTCTGATCCCCAGCCCACCCAGAACTGAAGCATGCCCCAACCCCCACCCTGTCCGGAGCTGTAGCATGCTCCAATCCTCACCTGCTGGCTACGTCCACAGTTTACGCCACCCCCCACCCAATGTGCTGGAAGCAGCCCTGGGCAGGTGCTGGCATCAGCTGTGGAAACAGCTGGCAGATTCTGGGTGGGGAATGGGGCATTTGCCCAGTTCCACAGCTGATGTCACCAGCAGCCCTGCCCTCCCACCTGGTGTGGTGGAAACAGGTCGGTTCGCCTGGCACCATCCGGTGGCCAAAGCTGGAGACTCCAGCTGCCTGCAGGCCAGATCCCCCGAGTTCATGACCCCCAGGCTAGATACAATCAGCTGGCAGGCCACATCAGGCCCACAGGCTGTATTTTGCCCACCCCTGGTCTATGTCTTACACAAGTATATTACAAGAGAACTCAAGTCGCAAAGAATGTACAATCTTGTCTCAACAAATGAATACAACAAACACCAGTGGGAAACTCTGGGAAGTCAGATGAGAGCAGCAGTTGTACATTTTATTTTCCTATTTCAAGAAGAGCAAAAATAAATAGCAGACAAATGTGCAGTAATTTTAGCTAGAGTGATCTAATTTCCTCTATAAAAGAAAAAGTTATAAGTGAATGAAAGCCCTATTCAGCAAAATAATTGGCTTGATATCTCTGTTGTTCAGAATTCAAAACCAAGCTAAACTGACCTAAGGGCTTGATCCAACTTCCCATTTAAATAAAATAGGCCCAAACATGCAAAGAAACAAGTGGGTTTTTTTATCCTTAAGTGAAAAACAAATTTTAAAACCTTAAAATGTAGAAAGTAACTTCTACATGATCAGAAAAAAATTCTGAAAAAATCAAACAGTTATCAAAACACTCACTTTTACATTGTGCATACTCATGATGTTACCACAATCATCCATGTACTGCTTTAGGTCCTTGTCCTGTCCAAAAAAGAAACCAAACAGTCACCACTGCTTAATATAATTTTTGTGACTATCTTATCTGCATATGGACAAAAATTTTGTCAGATATCTTACGTTTTTCTTTTTTTTCCTAAAAAGACTCCTTGTTCTGCAGAAAATTTTGAGATATTTTATCACAATATTAAATACCTAAACATGGAAAACTCCAGCTATTTCTGTTAATTATACTGCATTTTAAATTCATTCTTCCTCCTCCAAAGTTGGTAATTAAGTTGAAGTTTATTTCCTTTTCAAGTTACCTGGAAAACTACCAAGTTTTTATGATTTTTTTTAATTACCTGAATCGATTCCATACACAGTACAAAGATATAGTTAGATTATGCTCAGTAAATGTATCTGTAATGTGGAATGAAAAAGGCTAAAATGGCACACGTGTCATGACTTTGATTATGTATACAAGTGCTTTGGTGCATAACTGTTATATTCTCAGCCAACTGTTTCCTACAGTTCATGTCCTTCATGCAGGTGAGCATTTCCTAAATTAGATGGCATTAAATTACTTACAGTGCAACTTTGAAAACAAAAGATCAAACGCCAAACAATTCAGAATTTGACAAAACATGTTTGGACAGGTGTTTTCTTGGATCAGTAGTAGGCAGTTGTGATATGTAGACTGGAAGTATTTACAAATGTCATGTTAAAACTGAAAATGAACTATTTGTTTAGGAGGGGCCTAAACAATCCCACACTTCAGAGACTTCTACTGATCAATTGTAGTGGCCTGGAAGGCACTCTCTCTCTCTCTCTTTTCTTTTTTTTTCCAAACACAGTGAAAGGCGGGCGTTTTGACTGTAAGCATGCTGGTGCTCCTGGCAGAGTATCTTGTTCTGTCAAAAAGGAACTGATTGCCAGATTTGGGGAGTGGGAGGAAATTTCTCTCCCAAAGTCAGATTAGTAAATTGTTGTGAGGAAGGGTTGGGGCTGGTTTGAGGCCTGGGTGTGAAGTCTGGTTCTCTTCTTGGGATTTGAGCACACATTACCCATATAACTTTCCTGCCATTGGAGTGGCAGGACACTGGTGATGTGCCAGTCTTTCTTCCTCTGTCTGACAGACCATAGGGTGGCTTGCATGCGTTTTCATTATGTGCCTTGTGATGCTGCTGCATGAGGTACAGGAATGGATAATGCTTAGGACTCTTTGGATAAACTGTTTCCTGTGTATACAAGGGACTAGAGTCAGACCATTCCAATCCCATGTTTCTAATTTTGCATATTATGATATAATTAACTTTTGGTTAAGAAAATATTTGTTTTCCAGACTTAATGCAGCATATGCAAAAAAAAAAGAAAAAGAAAAAGCATGGCAGCAAGACTACTAAGTCTTGTATTTTAAAGAAAAATTATAGAATTATGTTTGTGTTTCTACATTAAGAAAATTAACACTTTCTAAATAGATACACTAAATATAAAGCTTGATTATTGTATTAATACTTACCAGATACTCAAAAACAAGAGTCAAAGATTTGTCTGTGTGAACAATATCATGCAATGTAACAATATTTGCATGCTTTAGGTCTTTTAATAATGACACTGCAAAAGAAAAAAAAATAGAATTAGAACTTAAGAATGGGATCAGAAAATACTAAATAGCAAATTGATTATTAAATAATTCAAATTTACAAGCTTTTTGTTTAGACTCTTTTGTAATTCAAAGAACTACCTTTCAGAATGTAAGATCTCATACCACAGTTAGCCTTGCATACAAGCAGGTAAATGTCCAAAACTATACTTATTAAAGGCACACTGTGGAGAAGACTGTACTTCACTTTTCCTTACCTTCTCTTATGGCTGTGCATGGTGCCCCTTCCTCATGTTCCAGTCGGATTTCTTTTAGAGCTACTAAGTTCTCTGTCAATTTACTTCTTCCCTTATATACTGTTGCATAAGTACCCTGGGTAGTAATAGGGGGAGAAAACACACACATGAAACTTTTCCATTTACAGAAAGTCCAATTAGAAAAAAAACCTACTAAGCAAAAAAAAACACAAAAAAAAACCAGACAGGCTCATAACTGGTGCCACATTTTGCTTTTTCCAACTCTGAAAATCAGGTTAAAAGATTCTGAGAGTATGTAAATGACTTCAGTATAGAGTACTAATACCCAAGGCAGTTTTAAATTAACTAGGTTGTGAACTGGTAGTAATCTAGCAGCTGGAGCAGGATAATTTACCCTGTCAAGAAGACAAATTTGATTTAAAAGCCAGCTTGGGTATCTTCCAACATTAAGACTGCTTTTAGGGATGTGCAGAACAGACCATCTAACAGAATGAAGATATTTTCACCCTACAACTCAATTTTGCATGAAAATAGTTATGGAACACAAAATAAAGTAAGAAATTATTTTTCCTGACACACCTTTTTGTATTTGCTTGTAAATTTCAAAGATTCCTAAAAAATAATCTTGCATTATTATAAGGGGGTTTCCTTCGTCAACAGAACACTGAAATCACTGATACATAATATAAACCATGCTGCATTTTCAACTGTGGGTAATAGTCTGCAACTTGCATTGTTCATTGCGCTAGTCAGTAATACAAATGGGATAACATACATCTGTACCAGTGCTGATAATGACACTTATTTTCCCCAGAGATGCATAACATTACACCATATAACAGAGCCATCTAATATACAAAAGGGGCAAATTAAACCAGATGCATTTGGAAATGAGTGAAACATTACATCTGAGAAAAAGAGGATTCATTATTGCAATATCAAGTAACACAATATTTTCCCCATTCTTTCTTTTCACAGCAGCTATGAACATAGCATCTATTTACTGTACACTGCAGATCATGATAGCAACTGTCCAAAAAGAATTTGTAAGGGAGTCTGTTTTTTTGTTGTGCTCAAGCTCCAATGCTCTCCTTATTTGTAATATCTACATACACAAAAAATATCTACAAATATACAGTGTGTATAAGAGCAATTTGCACATTATTTTATATTTAGTTTACTCATAGAGACATAGATGTAGTGGGGATTTATAGGGACAAATTTTAAAAGGTAATTTTTTTAATTTTTAAGTTTGAAGTAAATAAAGCATATATTCTCAGCAGCACTATAGACAGGCGACTCCTAAAGAAAATTATACAAACCTCTCCAAGTTTTTCCAATTTGATATAAGTTTCCATTTTCCCAAATCCAATTTCTGACTGCAATAAAAGCAAGAGATGATACATTCAATAAATACATAAAAATAATGAGTGACATCTCACTTACATTTCACCTATTCAACAATCAAAACTTTGTTTCGCAGAAAATCTTAAAGCATTGAACCATAAAGTGAATTTACAATGTTATACAACTTCGAAAATTGTTTTAGCACATCATTTTAAGGACTTGTCATACCATGCCAAATCCTACAGCTCAGTCTTTCAACCCATCACCCACCTTTGGAGGTCTGGATATTAAGTTGAAGCAGGAAAAATTCAGAATACCTTACCACCCTTCCCCTCCCAAATTGTTTCAATTATTTAAATTTTATCACTGTTGACAGCATATTCTGTATGGTGGCATGATCTTAGAATGTTCTACACCTCTTTCCTGCTCAGTGTCTCTAACTGCTGTTTTTCTCAAAAACATTTTAAGATCTGTTCTTCTCTTTTTGGGCTTATAGCAGGCCCTGATCCCTTGGCTTGTTTTCTCCTGCCTTCTTTCTATCCCCCTCTGCTACTCACACATTTGATACTTAAAAGTAATGATCTGGGGTGACTGTTGGGTAATTTTCATATATTACCATTTTAAATCAGCTTCGCACAATGCACGCAGCCTGCATAGGATCAAAACATACCCATTTCCAGGGTTTTGACTTTATAAATAATCAAACAAACAGTAAGACTAAAGAGTCTAAACCAGACCATCTCTCAAGGTCCGGCTGCTTTTTCCATTTCTAATCAAGGTGGCTCTCCATGTCAGACTTAACTTTCTTCTTCCAGTGTGCTTTTCCCCTTTTGTACTCCTACCTGAAGGGTGTTTCCTACAGTGTTATAGCCTTACCACGTGTTGAACGATGAGACCAGCTTCAGCACCTATTTTCAGTGTTCCATTTGCCCACTCAATCATAAGAACATTATACATTGCATTCAGTACAGAGACACTGAACATCAGCATTTAAGGTCGCATATAGGTTTCCTTTATAAACTCAATGTATGTTTTTCTTAAGTTTGCACAGGAACTACATTTTGGGGAGGCTCTTTTTATATACAAGAGAGTGAATCTTCAGAACACCAGTTTTGTTTCAGCAGAAAAAAAATGAATCCCAATTACTTGTGCTAGGGTCCCTGGAAAGTTCCTAAAACACTCAGAAAAGATAATTCATCAAAAATCCTGGGGGTTTAGTAGCTGTGCTAGAATCCAGGTGAGGAGTTTGAATACGCTTTGGCTCATTTTAGAATTTTTACTGTATATTTTCTCTCTCATTTATTCTGAGAATTAAGTCCGGAGTAGTCAACAATCTTGCAAATGCAGAAAACAAAACTGGGGGTACATTTGTCATTTATATTACAACAGTGTCCAGAGGACATGAATGTTGCTACAGTGGAGGTCAGGCATAAGCAGGATGAAGAACCATGGAACATTGATTTACCTTGTCCCATTTTTTCCATTCCCTGCAAAGCATGTCTGAATTAGCACTGCATCAGGGAAATGTAGTTGTTCTAACAGTTGTGAAGATATATTAACATGCATCATTAGCTACCCAATTTAATATTACATTAAACTGATTCTGAAAAACAGTTTGACAGCAAGCTGCTGTGCATTCCAACCAAAAGCTTGTAGAGCATTTCAGACGAATACAAATTTTCTCTAACATTATTGGAAATCAACCGTTTGGTAGGCTGAAAGATGCATCTATACCAGGGCAGATATTCTGTAACAGTCAGGACTTGCTGCTTTCAAATTTTTGCACCGTGATATATATATATATATATATATATATTTTTTTTTTTTATTTTTTTTTTTACCTGAAGACCACTCCCTGAAGAAAACTATGTCAAACTCCCTAAATTACTAGACAAAGCCAGTTTTCATTTTATTTTCAAAGGGTGCTTACACTATCTACCAATCATAAAATTAGTTTACATGCTGCAATACAAGTCTAACCTTAGGACTTCTATACACGACTGGAAATTCCATTTATACCTGATGAGTCACTAGAAGTGCCCAAGATGTTACACAACTGCATATAAAACACTGCACTTGTTAGTACATGTCAAAGCAGTAAATGAACTATTATACACGACTATTAACATTTTGCAGTAATCTCAGTTTTATGTTTGAAAGAGGACAGAATTCAGTCTAAAAGGTAACCACTCTTCATCATTTAATTTTTAATTTCTACTAAACCTTGAAAAAAATTACTACTCTGCAAGCAAGGTAAACTTTCAATCACAAGCCCAGAATACTGAACTTCCTGAAAACAAAATACTTGTACATTTTTAAAAAGCAATGCAGACTGACAGAAGGGAAGGAAAATGCAGCACTTGCATGCCTGTAAACCAAATGCAGCTAGCATCTCTCATGTTAGACTCACAAGCACCCAACACATCTTTAAAATATAGAAGAACAACAAAAACAAAACAAAAACACAAAGAAAACCTTGCAACAGAAATGCCATTCCAAATGTGTGCTCTCTGTTCATTAGAGGGCACTGTTTTTCTTAGTTTAATTCTAAAGAAGACAGCACTAAGCCTAGAGAGCTTTACAACTTGCATGTAATGAGTATAGTATGCAGATGCAAAGAAAAAGAAAAATCAAACTAAATATTATAATCTAAACCTAGAGAGGTTACTTGAGTACACTATTAAATCAGAAAAGAGAAAGATCCTAAGGCACTGTACTGGTCATTGCTAGCATGTCACTAATACCATACTATTCAAATGATTGTGGTCAATAATCTACAAAGTAGTCAAACAACCATTTATTTAAACAAAGTGCCTCAGTGTTTTCAATAGTCTGTATGCCACCAATACTTAGATTGATCTTTTTTTGGCTGAATACTGGCAGCATACAAGTAAAATGTACCACAGAGCTTTAATCTCTAGCGGGGAAAACTATGTTACTGCACTCATTGCTTGGTTATGGATATTATTTATTTGGAAAGACAATATTTACAGTTAAAACAAAGATACAGCACAACTAATTAAAATCAATCCAGCATGCATATTTTATATAGTTTCACAAGTACCTATTTATTTGACACCTAGGAAACTAGAATATTGTCAGGGTAAATCAAGAAGTTAGATTTTATAAAGCTGTCCAGTTTATGTTTTTACATCAAGAAGCACTCCTGACAACTGACACAGAGAGTTGATATTAGGCTCTCTGGATCTGGTTCTACAGTAAGAGTTGAAATTAGATCAGTAACAAATGCAAAATTACTGGGGCTGTGTGAAGCTTCAGTCCCTGATTCGATTCAGTGGAGATTCGGCCCGATTCAGTGGCCGAATCTCTGAATCCGAATCGAATAAGGAGACCCTTTAATCTCTCCAAATCGATTAAGAGAGATTCGGAAAGATTTGGCAATTCAGACATCAACACAGCTTTAAATGTTTTTTCTATATACCTCAAGGTACCAGGTGGCTTGTGAATGCCGAGATGCTGAGGTGGATGGAGCGTCCCACAGGAGCGCGGGGGGGCTCCCCAGCACGCTTGGCAGCAGACCCAGAAGTGGACCAGAAGTACTTCCGGTCCACTTCTGCTTTCACTGCCAAGCACGTGGTGGCCCCCTCATGCTCCTGTGGGACACTCCATCCATCCTAGCATTACAGTATTCAGAGCTACGACTGTTATACATCAAGATATGTAGAAAAAACATTTAAATCTGTGTCTATGGCTGAATCGCTGATTCTCTGAATCAGCATTGAATCTTCAGATTCAGATTTGGCCGAATCGGGGACAGTGATCCAAATCCACGAATCAAATCGCTGCCCCTGATTTGGGCCAAATCCGAATCGAATACGGCCCTTTTTGTACACCTCTAAAAATTAATATATTTGATGACCTATGTGAAATGAGCTAATAGTCTATTTCCTATTACTTAAGACAGGAGGTACTATAACAAGTGGAATAGAAAATAGTAAGATTTACCATATTTATACCACAATTAGACATGCACACCTCTCCACAAAAACCTTTTAAATAAAAATACAATTAACTCAATCTAATTTTATATGGTATTTCATTTTTATTAACTAATATTATTTAGTACCTAAATAGGCCTCTTTTTTTTTCCTTTGCTTTTAACCGAAGCGCATATCTAGAATACCAATGTCAAAACAACAGCAAGAACAGCAAAAACTTGACGTGGTAAAAAAATCCAAGTACAAATTTCTTTTGGTCTGTGATGACTTGGGTACAAAATATTATTAGTGTCATAGTACCTAGGAACATCATAGACTTGGTACTGTACAACACATAGCACGGAAACAATCTGGTCTGAAGAGCTTACAGTTGGAGCTGGTAACATGGAAGCCAATGTGATTTTTGTCTCTGACTTCAATAGATGGCCTTAATAATAAATGAAGGGAAGAAAAGTCCACAAAAGAGACAGAGGGAAGGAGAGAGAGAAAGAAAGAAAAAAGGAAACTGAAAGGGAAAAATATAGTTTTAGCCAGTATGGTGCTGAGCTTTTCCATTAATTTCAACACAGAGTCAAAGATACTCAAGAACGCGCATGATCAAGCCTTCAATCCAATGGAAGTAAGAAAAACATATAATATACATGCATGGTATGTGAAGATGTGAATGGAATTGGGACTTTCTAAAAGAGAAGAAGTTTATTTGGCAAGATAATATAAAACTTACTAGTGATGCTCTACGAGAGCGTCGACTCATCGGCTGATCAAATGGTGGGCTATTTATCTGCAGCTTTTCTAGATATCCATCAGGTATTCTGATGTCTGCAGGCAGCGACAAACGTTTGTTCAGATCCTAAAGTGAACATTATTAGAAGAAAATATCAATTCAGAAATGAAATTCAGGTTAATAAAGCAAATGTTTAAAAAGATTATTCTATAATTAAAAATAATTTGGGGGAACTATTTTTCAGGAAGCTACATTCTCCTATCACATATATGACACACATGCTTCAGCAAATTGCTAAAATGGAAGATAAAGATAGTTCAGGTACATGAAAAATGACTATTTTAATAGAATAAGTTGAATGAAATACCAAAAAAATGGTAAAAGCATGTTAACTTTTAAAAATACTTTGTTTCAATAATCTATAATGCAGAAAAAAAAGCGAATCTGAGATTGACAAAGAAATCACTTTGGATACAAACAATGAAATCATAGTGTTTTCTCTGAAGAATAAAGGTATCTCAGACTTTGTAACCTGCCTCTGTTTTTTAAAATGTAATTATTAAAATAAGTTGGAAATAGGTTTAATCACACACATTCAGTTTCCACCTTGTAGTGCCAGAAATGAAATTATTTAAGCAAGAGGGCTTTCTCCATCAAAAGAATCAAATACTTAACAATTTAAAATGTAAAATTTATTTTTTTGACATATTTACTGTTTCAAGTACTTCCTACTATGTGAACTTTTAGAATGGTGGTGGATCAACCCCTGGCCTGCGAGCCAGATCTGGCCAGTGGAGCCATGCTGTTTGGCCTGTGGGGCTCCCTGTGGTCTGGAAATTTTGTAGTTGGGGAATGGTGGCTGCATTAATTGCCAACTTTCTTGCTGCCACATTTCCAAATCCATGGACTTACGTATTAGGTAAGTGCCCATCTGGATATGGCACGCAGGGTCAGGCCAGTACATTAGATCATACTTGTAGACTGACCCCGTGTGCCAGCCCAGTGCGGGATCTGACCCACCCTGTAGACCAACCCTGTGCTCCTAGTTCAGCCCACAGGGCTGGAAGTTTGGGCACCGCTGGCTAGAAAGCTGAGCTGAGTAAAATATGTGAGGTTTTCTGTTTAATTACATTCTTCATTAAATTTTGCTCAACAACAAAAAGTACATTGTAAACCAGGTATACTACAGCGAAAATTACTTAACTTTTGGCAGACGTAAGCAGAAACAAATAACATACTGTATTTACTTGAATATAAGATGAGGTTTCCCCCCTTAATCAGCATGGCGGAAAAGCCCCTTGTCCTATATTTGCATACAAAGTGTAGAGGGGAGCAGGCAGTTGCCATGGCTCTGATTTTGGCCCTGTGCCCCACACTGTGTAGCTTCTGCCTCCTCCCTCCCCCATACTGTCAGGCCCAGCTTGGCTCTGGCTCGGGCTAGGGTCTCTCTTGGACATGCAGCACAGAATTCCTTTCCCTGCCTGGCCAATCAACAGTGCTGACACTGCTGCATGGCCAGGCAATGGCTGAGCTTCCATGTGCTGTGCTGTGGGAAAAAGCATCCCAAGCAGCATCTGACTTTAAGAGGGGAGGCAGAGGGAGGAAGAGGCAGAGACTGGGGGGGAGCTGGGGTACAGGTGGCAGGAAGGCTGTAGGGAGAGAGTGGGGCAAAGGGCAAGAGGGCCACCTGACCCCCACCCCCAGTCACTGCTTTCCCGGGGGGAGGGGGGGGGAGGGAAATATTCAAGACATACCTCCAATATTTAGATTCTATACCTGGAAAATTATATCAAATTTGTAAATTTTCCAAATATAGACTGTAATAATGGGAAGGGGGTTGTCTTATAATCGAGTAAATATGGCATTTGGTCTATAGATTTTCTACTGGTCATTTGCATTTTATCTTTGATTTAAAGGATATCAGGAGTTGAGACAGCAAATATTCTCTTTTGGGGTCAGTTGCTATCGCAGATGTATGTAAAACACACAACCAAGATACACAGCAATGAGGCCAAGCTCACCATGTTATCAAAATAAGTAGTTAAAAAACAAATGTGTCTAGTACCTGGCAGTATATTCCCCTATGCACACACTACTCTAGTATTAGTGCTCTTGGATGAGCAGAGAACGACTCCTGATTATTTCCAACTTGGGCATCTAAAGACCTCTTCACCTCCCCTATATTTCCATAGTAGTGAACACAGGGTAAGACACTAAGGCTAATGGGTCCCAGGTTTAAAGCAGAAATGAAGCTGTTGGCAGCTGGATAATTCTGACTGAAGAATTCTTGACTGGAATTTGTTCCTCCCCTTAATTCAACAAAGGGGGGAAAGAGTTTTTGACCTTTAGGACAGGTTGCAAGACCTACCTGTTCTCTCAGACTCTGTAAGGCTAAGTACAGATGGTCAAAAACCCTGACACTGAATTGATTCAATCTTCCCAGCTTAGTCTGAGCTGCATAGATTGAAACAATAAGCAAGCAAACAGACATTCACTTTTGATTCCAGAAAGGCATTTGCATGCCTGCCGTAGCTCAGGCCAGAACCTAGAGGGTGCTAGAGCATGCCTCCCTGCTCTGCTGGAGCAGACAGCTTGGGCCAAAGCTAGCCCGCCTGCCCACCCTAGGAGGTTTGCAGGGGAGGTGCAAAGCATCTTGGGATGCTGGAGGACTAAGAGTTAACTTGAATTTGGAGGGGATCTGGGACAGAAGTTCTATAAACTGATTTAACCTAAATATTACATCCATCCAGGTTCAACTTAAACCAGTTGCAACCATTCTGAAAGTGGTTTATGTGCACTGAACTTCTGCTGTGTTACAGATTTGATCACTTATACTGGTTTGTGTGTGATTTCTGTCCCTAGCCTAAGTGTTGAAGTTTTACGGACTAGTTGTCTTGACAAGAATTTAAACATGGTGTTATATGCGAATTATCAGGGAGAATTAACTGTACATGTACCTAAAATAATGGCTAAACAAATATTATCACTTTGAAATAAATACATACAAGAAGTCCAATGGAATTTGGCAGGTGGAGTTTCGCACAAGGATGGGTGTACCACATTATGCCCCTGAGTCAGACTGACATTTGTAAATAGCCTATATATTATAGCCAATGATTTGCAAACATTTTTGGCGATATGCCATTGAGGTCTGAAGTGCTGTCAGTTGGCTCACAACCAGATGACCTCTCTTCCTTTCAGTCTCCACACATCCTAGAGTGATATGATGCTATGAACTTTATTTTATATTTGGTATGAAATTGAGTGCACAGCTTGTCATAAAGGAAGTGCTGTTGAACATCTACACAATGAAAAAAAGATGGAAAGTTTTACTAATATTTCAAGGTTCACTTTTAAAAAATAGCAATTTGGCAGTATAAAGGTGCTCAGCCCCACGAGGGCTCAGATCCACATGCAGCTGGTCAGTGGATAATTGTCCTTGTGATTGGGAAGCTGGAGGCCAGCTGGAAGTGATGATGACCAGATAACGAGGGTGGAGCCAGAAAGGGGGTTAAGACCTCTAAGAGAGTACTGAGAGCAGGTTGCTATGCTGGGGAGAAGCCAGAGATATGTTTCCTCTCTCTGGAAAGGAAAGAAGGTTTTGTTCTGTTGTGAATTCAAGGCTGTACTGATGAAAAAAAATTGGTCTTCCATCAGCTACGGATGACACATGATGGCCCCAGGACATGACCACTGTATATCACTGTATTGCCCAAATCCTTAATAATACAGCTTCTCAGTGTCCAGGCTAGCAGAGGTAGAGCGCACTTAAGTGGACTTCTTCAAAGACCTAAGCACATGCCACTAGTAGCCCATGCCCTTTTAGAGTAACAGCTTTTCCCCACTGCCCACCAACAGAGCTACTCCAGTAGCTCAATCAGCTGAAATCATGCTGAAGCACTCAGGCTAGGAACAGAAACTACACATAAACCAGTATAAGTGAGTGGAAACAGATTCAAATCTGTAACACAACATTAGTTCAATGCACATAAATTGCTTTCAAAATGGCCAAAACTGGTTTAAGATAAACCTGGATGGATGTAGTATCAGACTTAATGGAACTGGGTTAAATCAGCTTATTGAACTTCTGTCCCAGATCCACTGCAAATTCAAGTTAACTCAGTCCCCCAACATCCCAGGATGCTTTGCAACTCCCCCACCCCCCACAGTATTTGTGGCCTAGCCTTGGCCCAAGCTGTCTGCCAAGCAGGAAGGCATGATCTAGAGCCCCCAGGCTTCTGGCCTGAGCCACTGCAGGCACATAGCTACATTTCCAGAATCAAAAGTGAATGTCTGCTCACTCGTTTATTGGTTCAATCAACAGAGCTTCAAGTAACCTACAAAGATAGAATTTATTCAGCCTTGGGCTTTTTTGATGGTCTGTACTTAGCCTCAAGGTTTAATTCATGCTACTGATGCATTATGCAACAACATGTTTCCCTTACCAGTTTTTTAATATAATCAAGCTTAGTAAAATAAAACAAACAATGGAAAGGTCATCTTATTCAATGGATTAATGCAGCAAATCATTAAGTCTAGTTTGTTTGTTTGGAGGTTGTGATTTTTTTTTTTTTTTTTTTTTAGAGGTGTTCAACACCTGTATTTCTAATCTACAATTTTGCCTATGCAAACGATAACATCTCTGCCTAACTTATCATAAGAAGTATCAAGCTTTTATATCTCTCCTCATAGCAGTATGTAAATAGGTTGGTGTGTGACTCAGGCCCCTGCTGTCTTCTGAAAATTCATAGAAAGCCTCCTTGACATTTAATTTTCCAACTGCTTCAAACTGTTATCTTTCAGAAGTACTACTATTCTCTGAATTTAGGTTTTTCAAGACCTCTTGTAATCATTTAAAAGACAGTAGTTCATTATAGTGTTTAAAAGAAGCAGGTTTGGCAGGAGGCTTCTGAAGTAGTTAAAAGCTTTATGAAATTAAGATTATGCATTATTATATCCAAGCACACAATTATGACCGTTTCCTATTTCATGTTGTTTGTTGGACAGTACATTTTTAACTGACTCTGTAAAACAGGTCTTCTCAACTGGTGGGGCACATTTCAGAGGCTGATGCTGGAAAGTATTCTACCGATTGGTTAGGTACCACTGACTAAGGGGAAAGGAATAAAATGCCGAAAAATGACTCCAGAGAAATTTAGTCAGGAAACAGAAAACACTCTCTGCTTCCTACTCAATCTTAACTCCACCCAGAGCAACTCCCTTCCACCCTTCTGAAAGACTCCTCTACAGACACAATGTTTGTCCATACCAGGGCAAAAAAGTGTCCTTGGCCAGGATGGAGCCAACTATGCTCCATGTACCTAAATTGATAAGCACAGAAGTTTGCCATTAGGCCTCAGTGACCACCAGGGATGAAACTGGGGCACAAATTTCTGGGTCTGATGTGCATCAGCCTGTCCTCCCTTGGACTGGTCACTGAGGCAGGACAGACACAATCAAGATGGTGCTTTCTTCACAGATAATTCTGCAATCTTGAAGCCTGCCATTGCAGACCTGTAAGTGTTATGTGGAAGGAAGGGAACATTCACACTTTATGTTATTTCTCTTAACACCTTTTGGATCCCAAATACTGTCATTTTAACACTCAAGGCCTAGTTATTAATAAGTGAGTGAGTGAGTGAGTGAGTGAGTGAGTGAGTGAGTGAGTGAGTGAGTGAGTGAGTGAGTGAGTGAGTATACAGATCAGACAACAAATCCTAGTCTAGTTTTTCTTTTGCTAACCTAAGGGATTGTGGTATACTTGTTTATCTGGCAGGGTGCAGAAAAGGTAAGAATCAGAGGTGGAGGTTACTGTCCGAGGTGGAGACAAAAATATTTCAGTTACAAGAGAGATTTTTAAGTTCCTCCTCCCATCCCCCTTTGCTGTAGGGAGCTATGTGACATAATATCAGTTTGGCTCATTGAGCTCTGAACTTTAAATTTTTGTCTACTCTGCCCATAGTCCATAGTTCAGGGAGTGCAAGTATGTAACTAATTACTTATGTGAAGGCCACAGAGTGACCCAGCCAGAACCCACCCCCCCTGCCAAAAAAACCCAAAGTCCCATGACCTATTTTATATACTTGATTCTCTAAACAGCATTTTTTACCAAGAAGAGAAAACAGATGACCCCTTCTCCCCCCCCCCCCCATAAAGGGATGCCACTGTTTATATTTTTAGGAGTGCAGCTTTTTATCTACACACATGGATTTTATAAAAACAAATCTGTATTGTATCAACACAAACAACTGGGAGGGAGGGTGTGAAAAATCCTTTATTGTTGTTTTTTCATTCTCTGTTAAGAAAATATAGACATCCCATAATGCTATCATGTAATGCTGTCGTATAGAGTGCTTGAAGACAAAAAAACCAAAACAAAACGGTGCTTCATTTTAAACTCAGCTGAGCCCAGTGCATGCCCAGAAGAGGCAGCATTGTTACTTCAACCTGGCTTACTCGAAGTCTGTAAAGATTGGGTGCTTTTAGTGGGGCTTTTTTTGGCACTTTTATCTAACAGCTGATTGAATCATTTTTATCTAAAAGTGCCAAAAAGCCCTGCTGAAGTGCTTGATCTTTACAGATGCTGCAGAGCCAAGTTGAAGTAATGCACTGTTTCTTCTGGCAAAGCATGGTTTTAGGGTTTTTTTACTGTCTACAAGCAGCCATAAGGTAATAACATTAAGATACACCCTGCTCAATCTGTTAAACCTTTTTCAGGAACAACGATAACAAAAATCATCTTTCTCATCTCAAATCTAGAAACCCACCAGCTGTTTAAGAAAAAAAATATGTTTTATTCTCACCAGAATCAGAAGCTTTTTATGCCACCAATATTCTATGAAATAAATATTTAGAGTAGCCCTCTAAATAGCCCTCTTCTATTATCAATTTTACCTAATTATATTAGAAAGGAACAGTAAAAAAGTTACTTGGATTGCAAGACAAACACTCATATGCAAGAAGCTGCCAATTTTTCCATTGCATATATGCCTTAATTTGCCAGCTTCTGCACTGAATGAAGTGAGGATCTAACAGAAAAAAATGTAATGCCATCAGTACAGATTGTATTATGATGTAAATTCACAAAAGAAACCAAATTAGGATGGCACCGGGAGTTGTAAAATCTGGTGTTTTCTACTGTGAATAACTGACTGCAATCTAAATGATACATTTTTACAACATTAATTTTTTTAAACTTGATTCACTAGGGTTTGGGGTTTTTTTGCATCCAAGGAAAAAAGTAACATACAGTTTTGGGATGAAGTCTGAGATTATGGGAAACCCAGTTTGGTTATCTTACCTCTCCACATACTAGCCCTTAAGTAGCTCCCTAACATGCATAGTTTGGTGCTGTTAATTTTGAACACCTCCAGTTATACTCCTTGAACTTTTCCTATATTACACAACATATCTCCCATCAAATGCCACTCTCTCTAATTGATATTACGTGCCTTCGCTGAATCTTTTAAACTTTTATTTTTAATGGTAAAGCAACTAGGATTAGACACTGCCATTCAGGTTGGACAAAAGGATTCATTTAAAAACCAAGACTCAGATGTCCTCAGAGTACACATGTACTCTAACGTGTGCAGACAGATTCTCAACAATTTTATTTCCAACTCTGACAGTCATCAGTAGTACTGTATTCAAAATCTCAGATTTTACAGACAAGTAGATTATGAATACTGTATGCAAAACGAGCAGCCTTCATGGAAGTTAAAGTAACTGCATTTTCCTGTGCAGTTGTCTTTAACTTATTTTACCAACTGAAGCAATCTGCAAGACAAAGCTACTGCTGGGTTTTTTTAGACTAATTTTTTTTTTCCGTTTGATTGTTCTGCAACTGCCTGTAGGGATATTTTGTCAATGGACAAGTCACGCTGGCCAGTTTGAAAACAGGTGGGCTGTGAAGAATTTAGTTAATCTATTTGACAATGATGTTTTGAGACTTAAAGAATATTGAGTATGTTTCAGCAGTCTTAATTCCCAGCACTGCCCATCTAAACAGCTGGCATTACAACAGTTAGTTACTTTTATTTAAATTTTTTGGCAAAATTCAGGTTAATCATATTTTCCTGCAGAGCAGGAAAAATATATGTAACAAATAAATATGTAGCTTGATCCTGTATCAAGCTGATGTTCCACTTTGGCATTGCTATAGACATCAAATATTTAGAGCCCTATTTTTATTTTCTTAATAAATAATTATGGGGGCCGTTCTTCCAAATGATATATTCAGAAATGTTGGGTGACCACAGAGAAAAGGAAACAATAAGCTTTCACTATTGACTGATAGTACCCCCCCTCACCCCAAACTTTTTTTAAAAGCTAGGCAATTACCAAAAAGATATCAATTAATTTTTTTAATGGTAAAATACCACCCACACGACAGAGAGAGAGAGATTAAAATCGCACATGAAAAACCCTGTGCTGCTTTATGCATCCTTCTTCTAATTTACCTCAAACATTTTGTGCCAGTTACATAAACGTATCCAAAATGACAAAGAGGCACTTCCTCCCCTCACAGTTTACCTTGCATATTCTTCTTTTGTGTGTTATCTGTATTCTCAATCATGCTTGATCAATGGTACAGAATCCTGATAATAAATTACAAACTCTTTTTAACACCTGCTTGGGAGCCACATTTACATTTGTTCTCATCCTGACTGCTCAGAAAGACTTATCATTTTGATGTTTATGGAAGAAAAACAGACACGTAGGTTAGAATGCTTTATTTGAACACACTTCTTTCTATCAGGTTTTCTACACCGTATGTTCTGGCAAAAAACCACGTAGTGAATTCCCCATACCAAGCCTTTTCTGACTCTTGGTACTGTCAAACTAGGTTTGCTGTGGCATTATACATCTATCCCAAAGTACTTTATTTTGCGTGGGAAGCTGATAAATGCTTTCTGATCCTACTGAGTTTCCAAGAGCTGCAGTGATGTCAAGGCAATATCAAAATTACAGCTCCTGTTGTTTCATACAAGTCAGGAAAAGAAAAGGAAGACTACCGTTGTTTCTGGTTCTCTCATATTTTGTACTTATTTCAGCCATTCTGAAATAATGTTGTGAACATCAGCTTCCTCATCCACTAGGTCCACTTATGCCACCCCAATTTTTAAGAGTGCTATCACTGGCAACTTGTTTCCTTCTCTATCAAATTTTTTATTTCTCTAATTTGACTCAACATAATTTTACTGTTTTTCACTGTAGTTTTATAACTACTCTCCTTGCCCTAGCTCATCACAAATCTCCCAACTACTCCTCTCTTTGTATGTTCCTCTTTTGATCTGTAAATGTTTTTTCACATTGCCCTTTATACTGGAAAGGCCCATATTTTTACCTTGTGGGTTGTACTTCCTCCCTATCACTGAACTCCTAGAATTTGTGGCAATGTGCACTTTTATCTACTTTCCTCTGCCAAAGATGCATTGCTTACATTTTTGCAAGCATAGGGTTAGAAGTTCTAAATAAACCAACGTCCCCCAGTTTACTGTGTAGTCTCAGCTAAGGTTTGCCACGCACCTCAGTTCTCTATTTGTAAGTAAGGATACCAATTACTCAGCCACACACAATGCTTTGACAGATATGGATTAAGAAATAGTACCAAGGAAAAGTACTTTTTAAAAACATAAGCTGTTCATGATAACTCTATCTTCTCATCACTCAGTTCATTGAGTGTTTGATTCATGTGTATTATGAAAGTTAAAATAATGGTAGCATTTTGTGCAATGCAAACAACAATGCCAATACTCAAAAATAAAAAGTTATAAGCAATAACAAAAGAGCAGCACCCTCAGGAAGGATCTGTCACAACATTTGATTCCAGCTCCCACTGTGCTACAATATATATCACCTCAAGTAGGAAGAGGGAGAAAGGAAAACCAAGCCTACTTTCATTTTATCTTCCACTAATGTGCCAACTTGCAAATTGTTGCTTTCTGTTATAGTGGCAATAGAAAGCAACAATTAATATTTTCCCCTGGAAAACTGGGCTACAAAATGCTGTCTATCTGTCGTTTGCTAGAATGGCACAGCATTTCTTTAAGGCTGTTCTCTTCATTTTCTGTTTCCCACACTCACAAGTGCAATTAAAGAAAGAATATTGAATTTTTTCTGTCAGTGACATAGGAGATGGTGAAAATGAAAGTAGCACTGTAGTACTATTAGAAGAAAAAATATAACATCTCCAAACCATCTGGTGTCAAACACTGATGATTTTTTTAGATTCCCTGATTAACTGAGTTGTATTCAGGCATACAAGACATTTAATTTCCAAACCGTTAGCATGAGTATCTTTCTTGGTTGTACATGTTGGAACAAAACAGCGAATACATGAAATGTCAGGTCACATTTCAAAATGGACTTTCGGATACGGTCACTAAGGTTTTTTCAAGTCAACCCAAGGAAGAGAACTGTACCTTCAAGTCTACAGATGTCAGTCTGATTGCCCAAATAATCTGCTATAGGTCAAATCAAAATGATTTGTTCTCTGGTGTGAGTAAGTATCAGCCTGAATCAGTCATCACACCAGTTACGGCTAGCATTAGCAAGACATGTCAGCTGCAGCCACAAGCTGCTCACTAGTAAGTCATGGTACTTTTGTTTACCAAAGAATACTTAATGAAATCAAACAAACCACATCATAATGCTGTCTATTCTACATGGCTCAATATTGTCATGTTTATCCTAAAAGACCCTAGTTATTTGCATTATATACATTTTCACACATGCACTCACAAATAAAAATGTGCATAATCTCTTAGTATCTTAATATCATGAAAATTATTACAAAGAAAGCTTTTGTTTATAACAGATAACTGAAGAACTAATGTGCAAGTCAACAGGATTAGTTTGTACTTATATACTTTCTGAGGATCCTACATGGTGTTCAGTTGTTTTTTTGAAAGCTGCCTCATTACATTTTTGTAACATAACAGAAACGGCATACTTAGAGCCAACTGGATTCTCTGAAGAATTCTGATGTAACAAGTTTGCTCGAGGCAGAAGTCTGTAGAAAGGACTAAAACCAAGTGTTTATCCTCATCACCATTATTATTTGGTTAGACTATAAATACTTTGCTGCTGGGAGAATGAGAAACCCAAATCTACACATACCAAGAACCCCATTAATTCTTAACAACGTACAAAGTTAGTTACTTTATTTTTAAACAAACCTCGACTAATAGGCATTTTTGCCAATTACATTTATTTAATATTGTAATATTGACTGTTTAAGTTGCTTTCCTATTTGTATGCATTTATCTTATCATCATGTCCAGCCTTTCTACCTTGAGCTTTTGCAAGATAAAAAAGTCTCACCATTAATATGCAGTTATGTGCGTAGGAAGTCTTTTTGTTATGTGTCTGAACAGTGTCTGTTACAGTGGTTCTCAAGATCCTGCCAGCGATGTCACTGCAGGCAGGTAGAAAGAACTTCCTCACATTCCTTCTGCTGAGCCAGGACAGGAAGCAACTATGGCTCCTGCTCTCCCTGTAGGCCTTACCAGTCCAAGCTCGCAAGCTCCTCCTGGAAACAGAGGTTTTGAGACCGTCCTGCATCCCTCTGTTTCTGGGAGAAACATGTGGGGTTGGCCTGGAAGGGCTGTGGCAAGAACTCATGATCGAGCCGTGGCCCTCTGCACTGCCCTGCAGGAGACAGGCTTGGCTGGAGCAGTCCTGTGCATTGACCATCAAGAAGAGCTGGGTACAAGGACAACTAAGGCAGATAAGACTACCTTCCTTTCCTCATGCTTTCTGGGGGCACAGAGGAGTTTTGTAAAGTGCACAAAACTCATTACTTACATCTCTGCTCTTGACTGCTCTAGGTTTATCAGAAAACCCTCATACAGGTAGTACATGGCAGCAGCCTGGTTGAGATCTGCTGAGGCAGTGCAATAGTGGTTCTCAATCAGGGCTGTTGCCAAATTCGAAAAATTTTGGAGGAGCACCCAGACTCCAAAAAGGTTGAGAGTCACTGGTCTGGTACAAGAATGCCTTTAGGCACTGCAATAATAATAAACAATAACAATAAGAATAAGAATAATTTTGAAGTACAGCATTTTACTTTTTACTGGGAGACATTAAGATAATAAAAATGAACACTTCATAATTAAAAAAAATCTGTCAGTTGCTAACATCCAGATTATAGTTCTCACTCAGAATGAGAGAAAATATTGCCTTTAATAGATTTCAATATTTTAAAAGTACCTAATGGGTTATTATGCAATACTTACCTATCCTTAAGCCACAGGCAATGTTTAAATGTGAATCATATTACATGATTTATTGGCTTGCTACATCAACATCCTGCATCAGGCACACTCCCAAGCAAAAAGGTAGTGACTAACACTTTCATCATATAGGAAATGTTCTACAGAGACTGGTTTACAACTAATTGTTTTATAACTTATATATGACTTTCCTTTACTGACAGCACTAACTAACATATAGTCAATTGATGACTCCTCAAACTGGAATAAAACTACATTTTTCTGCCTGGTGCAGGGGGTTGGATCTGGTGATCTTCTGAGGTCCCTTCCAGCCTTACAATCTATGAATCTATAGTAAGAAACCTCTTTAAAGTAGCAGTTATTAAAACACAATTCAAAAATGTGAACCTCAAATAGATTTCATCAGATTTTTGCAGTCATTTCCAAAATTAATTTAATTAAGAAAATACATTACATAGGATCATAATTTCCTGTCCGTGTACCGATCAGTTTTCTGATAAGTTAGTTAAACTACAGCGTCAAACCCAGGAGGCATTTACTTTTAGGATGCATTTAGATATGCCCTCCCTGAATCAGGATAACCTTTGTAAATCAGGACCTAACTAATCAAAAGATTGGAAAAACCATTTCCATCATGACTTCTGGTTTTCAACTGTACAAATAAAAGTCAGTGCTTGACAAATCATTTTTCCAGGAAATTTGCCATCCAGCCTCAGAGTCCACAAATAACTATCAGATGTGAAATTACTTCGGAGCAATTAGAGAAAACACATTTTCTCCCCCACCCCATGACATTTATAAACCATTATTTTTCTAGACTTTTGGGTAAGGAGGTATTAAGAAAAGAGGGACTGTCTAACTTACGCAGTAAATATCAACGGTCTTTTTGATACTGATATTAAGAACTAGAAGTCTTAATTTCTAATTTTAACACTCGGAGTCAGATTTTCCTGGCACAAAATCTATTTCTAGTAATCAACAAAGCAAATTCATCACTGACAAGAATATAAGGAGGTGTTACTTTAAAATTTTACAGTGGCTATGTCTATGTAGAAGAGAACACTATAAAGTGCAAGCCAAAAATTAAGAATGCAAGGTTTAGGTTTAATTATCTGAACATGGGAAAAACCTTGCAACAAAACTAATCTGGCATCTCTCCAAAAATAATGTTTAATAGTATTTAAAAAAACCAACAACTCAGAAAACAATTTCTCATTATGGCTCATTTTGCATAAGCAGCCAAAAATATGTATTTTGAATATCTGTTTTAGAAATAGATTTAGTAGAATTTAAACTCTATAGATATGCTGTATTAGCTATCCAAGAACAAATTAATAAGAATTATGCTTTTTATAATGCTTCCAGGGAAAAGACAGAAGTTTTTCTTTTCTTCTATGGTTTTACATACTGTATTATACAACACACTTGTATTATGGCTAGAACTGCTTTCAACAATTGCAGGATTCAGTAACTGAATTCCAGATGCACAAGGTTTCCACAACTATTTCAATAAACTTAAATCAAAGTGAGAAATATAGCTATATGTCAGAGTTCTGGTGTTTTCTACAAGAACACCAGAACTCTGATAAAACGTATGCAATAAATCCTCAATTATGAAGTGTCAGTTTAAATGTAAGAAATGCATATATATTCACACTAAACTTGTGTTATAACTTGTGGTCAGAGGAGTTCTGATGTATGCCTTGAACTGTTTTTTATGGTTACTGTTCAGCATTTCATGAAGCTCAGAGAGAGATGGAATTTGAAGAGAATGGGAAAAGGAAAAAAAAAAACCTCGTAGTTCTGTCTTTGACTACGCAATGTTCTCATTCTTAAGAATTACTGAGTATTAGGCTCCTTATCACGCTTCAGGCTGAATTCTCTTAAGCTCTTTGGGGACTGCTGGCCCTTGAGGGCTGTGTTAGCAGGGTAAAAACAAGCCATGTGTCACGTGCCACCCCCCACTGGGTTTAAGTGCTGGTTTCTGAATGTTCCAATCACTTCCTTTGATTGTGTGGGAGGCAAAACTCACATAAAGAAAAAGACAAGGCAAGAGGATGAGCTTAAGATAAAAATATGCCTCAGAGAGGAAACCCTCTCCCCCCCCCAACACTAAAAAGAGGTGGCTGAGCAAGCAAATATTCTGAAAGAATTACAAGGTACATACATCTCTCTTCCTTAAAGATACCATCTGTTAAGAATTCTCGCTCCTGGAGTACAAAAAACTAAGGACAGAGATCCCCACCCCCAAAAAAATTCAAAAGAAACTGCAGCTTAAGCAACAGCAATTCCAATGCCAACATGAGCAGTTTCCTATAGGGTGCTGATAGACATGCAAGTCCCTGCTCTAACTCATGGCGCTTTACATAAAGCGCTATGACTTAGAGCACCCCCCCCACCCCCCCAACAGACGTTCACCTGTTGGGAGATTGGGGGGGGAGGGGAAGGGGGAATCAAACTTACCTGCAGGAGCCCAAGGAGCTGCCCGTCTCCCCCAGCCCCCGCTCCGAGCTCCATGCCTGTCTGCAGAAAGGGAGGGGGAGAGAGGTGTGAGCTGCCAGCTGGGTTTTGTCAGGCCTGGGCTGGAGGGGAACTGGAAAGGAGGAGGGCCCACAAGGCAGGGGTCTCCAAACCACCTGCCCCACCTCCAGCTTAAACCAAGCAGAACAGCTCGCTCCCCTTCCCTCCTCCCATCCTGCCAGCAGCCATCTCAGCACAAATTAACTCTAAGGAACAAAAGTTCTCTACAGTGCTCTGAAGTGGAGCATCTTCATCTGATCCCTGAGATAATCTGTTGTGTGATCAGGCACTTTAAAAGTATTATGCAGCCATGCAATGTGTCACAGCACAGCTATAGAGCATTTTCAGGGGGCCAATCACGCAACAAGCATAACTTCTGTCTGTGCTCACAATGTCTCTTAATAACGCTAATGATCATTAAATACAATATTCAATTCAACAGAAGCAAAACAACAGAGAAGAACTGCATGGTGAAACTGTCCAATTCAAAATGAGTAATGCCTCAACAGGAAAGAGTCTGACTTAAACTTGGAAGAAATTTCTGCAAAATGGAGTATGAAACAGTATTCCTCCCCGGAATTGCACCTAAGTATTAATACTCTGTATTAATTGAATTACTTTGTATGACAGACCACTTCTTAACAGATGTCTGTGACTGAAGCATCCCTGAGGAAGGCTGATGGCAGTTTGGTCTTTAAACTGAGAAAGCCTTAAATACAGCCTTCTTGTTTTAGGTCTGTCAGGTCACAGCAAAGTGACAGGCAATTAGCTATCCCATTTGGACATAAAGCTTATAGAAAAAGTATTGAAGAGAGTGTAGTCATAAAAAATGAAACCCTAAATTGAGTGGTATTTTTAAGAGATCTAGCATCGGCAAGTGGAAGTGCAAAGATACTTTCAGCATACAGCATAAGACGACCCTCCTTGGAACAGGTAAGTGTGACAAATACTGGAAGAAGACAAACTCACTGTATCTCACTTACAACATGACCTTGGAGAGGAGGCTTACATGATGATATGCATAATAGGCCTGTCAGAAGAGGCTAGTATTTGCTTTGGATTTGGCCGATTTGAAGGACAGTGATTCGATTCGGTGATTGGTATTACTGTCCCAAATTGACTCGGCCAACTCTGATTCAGAGATTTGGCTGCTGCTAAATCAGCCAAATCTCCGAATCACAGAGGCCCCATCCCTTGCCTCTCCCAGCCCTGCCTGGCCCTAGCTCCTGGCTCTTTGAAGAAAAAAAAAAAAAAAAAGCCCCCATTCACTGGCTGCTGCCGGGTGAGGGGGGAAATCCCCAATACCCCACGCTGCATGGAGGCCTCTTTCATGAGCCCCCTGACTCCCACCCACCATCCCAGACCCCCCCCCCCGCCCCCATGGCTACCCTGCCTGGCCCCAGCTCCCTGCCCTTAAAAAAAAGCCCCGACTCTCAGGCTCCTGCCAGGTGGGGGGGGGGGCGCGGCATCCCTGCTGCTCCCATGCCATGTGGGGGGCTCTGCCAAAATACCCCCAAAGCCCTGAGGCTGCTGCAGCAGCTGGTGAGTCAGGGTTTTTCTGTTGTTGTTTTTTTTTAAAGGAACAGGAGCTGGTGCGGGTGAGGCAGCCATGGGGCGGGGCTGGGAAAGCAGGCAGGGGTTGGGGGGCTCATGACAGAGCCTCCCACACAGTACGGAGCAGTGGGGATCACTCCCCCAGCCTGGCAGCAGCAGTTGGGTGGGGGGGAGCTTTTCTTAAACAACCGGGAGCTGGGGCTGAGCAGGGCAGCCATGGGGGGATGGGGGTGGGAGGGGGGAGCTGGGAAAGCAGGTGGACGCCAGGGTCACTCAGGAGGGCTGGGAGAGCAGGCATAGGATGGGGCCTGGCAGGGGTCCCTCCATAGTCCCCTCCCCTGCCCCCTACTTACCAGCATGGAGTCCAGATCCAGCTCCCTATGGCAGCCAACAGAGACTGCCCAAATCGCTGAAGCTCTGAATCTTTTCTGAATAAATTTGGAGAGCTTTGAATCAATTTAAACCTATTAACTGGTCCCTGATTCAATTTGGATTTAGAGATTTGGACACTGAATTGGACCGAATCTCCTGCGAATTGAATCAGCACCTGAAGCTATGCACAGCCCTAATGCATAACCCTTACAAAATCCAGTAAAAAGTGTGGCCTTAGAACTGGAAGCTTGTTTATCTGGCAAACTGCAGTCACTGCCACTAAGAAAATATTATTTGATATAAGATAGCTCACAAATTCAGACAGTTTAAAAAAAAAATGAGACCACTGATACAGCAGATAAGTTCCTCTGTTAAAAAGCCCTATAAATAAAAGTCCGAGACCAATCAGATGAAAGAAAGCTCCAAAAACAATATCTTCAAGTGGCATATGAAGAAACTGAAGTAGCTGCCAAATATTAGGACTTAAGAGAGACTAAGATGAAGAAGGTGGTGAAACACTGTAAGATGCCCTGACTGAATAAGTGACATTTTTTTTCAGGTTAGAAAGAAGAAAAAAACCCCTCCTTCTGATAGATGGCCTCGCAGCCATATGTTTAGATGTACCATGCTATGGATCGTGAAGGCTGGCAAAGAAAGAATTAGGTGACCTAATTTTGATTCTGAGCAGTGCTGTACGACTGGATCAGACCAGATAGGACCAACACAGAGTCAACATGAGATGAAAGTGATATCTGCCTGGACCAGTATGGTACTGTTAGGACCACTGAATACGGTCTCCCTAGAACAAGGGATCCCAAACTGTGGTCGGCTCACCACTGGAGGTACACAAAACATCTCTGGGGGGTATGCAGAAGAAACTGTGTAACGGTGGATTTAATTTTCATTATAATAATCATTGACGCTTTATATTTTAATCCCTTAAATGTCTGCTGGTAGGATACGTGGGCAGCTGGTAAATTTGGAAGGGGATATGCAATAAGAAAAAGTTTGGGAATCTCTGCCCTAGAACTCTGGAATTCATAGGAAATTGTAGGATGACATACAGGAGCTTCCTTCTCCATTTGGAGGAAGGGTTCTTTGCCAACGGAGTCTTTAAAGTGCCCTAGAGCAGGAGACAAGGTTCCTTGGGTGAATTTGATATCTTTTATTAGACCAACCCAAATGGTTGGAGAATAGTTATTAAGCAAGCTTTCGGGTTCAAAAACCCTTCGTCAGGCTAAGGAAGCTGCAGCAGTTGGTGTGTGCTCTTCCTGGATGGAATGAAAAGTAAACAAGCCAGGGGCTGGGCTGGGCTGGGCTGGGGAGTCAGTTGCCAGGCAGATTGTAATGTATCAAAAATCTAAACCCCTAGAGCAGGAGACATTTTTGTTCCTGGCTAAAACATTTTTTTTAAGCCAGGAGTCAAAGATCAAGTTATGAACACAGGCCTGAAAGAGAGGCCTGCTGGGCCATCAAGTTTAGTCCAGGTATTCACAAGTGACCAGTTATCCTAAAGCAATCACAAGAACATGTACTCTAACACCACAACCACAAAGCACCTATTAAAAAGCCTTAATGTGCCATGGGTAAAGAACAGGCGACAAGAGTACAACCAACACCTTACCATGGCAGTAGCATGCAATAGTTAGAACTTTCACTGAAATAAAGGTCTGATCTATGAACTTCCTCATCTAGAGAATAGTCAGGAGGATCTATGAAAGAATTCACTTGGTCCCTTTGGAACTGTGTTCTTTCCCTTCCAGATGTATGATGACTAAGAATGCCCTGTGGGACAAAAGTTTACAATGCTTTACAGTAACAGGAGACAAAAAACCTAGGTCAAAAGCAGAGCGTTTCCTTGCCTTTTTTGGAGGCAGGTAGGGAACGCAAGTGTAAATTGTGATGGCCTGAACTTCATTTTGAACCATATAACTTTGTGGGATACATGGTCTTTGAAGCACTGGTCTCTAGAGTATTCACATGCAGCTGATATTCTCAAATAGGTCCAGTGTTTTGAATGTGGAACCCCCCTGAATTAATACTCTCTTTCAGAAAGGGCACTTTTGTAATAATTACAATGTTGAGGAAAGTGCAAGGAATTAAAGACTATCCTTGGATTGTGAAAAAGCCTATGGGTCATCTGCCATATAGATGCTGCTTGCTTTCAAAAGAATCTCTGGGGCTGTGTATACACATTCAAATAATCTGTAAGAATTCTCCCAGATTTGTTCTCCAGGTAGAAAAACTTACCTGGAGCTATCTATAAACAGACATTCAAATGCTGAGCTCCTGAAGAACAGAGAGCTTTCAGAGATGACACTGCACAGCCAGGAAGGCCCAGTGCTCACATCTCAGCATACCTGGAAATGGCAGCAGGGCACAGGGCAGCCTTGATTGGCTAATAGACTGCTCAGGGTCTCCCTGCCCCATCTCCCTGCCGTACAATGTGGGGATTGTGAAGGAGCATGTTATGTTACTTGCTCAGCTGGAACAGTAGATCCAGCAAGCAATACAGTGCTCTGGACTGGGGAAGTGGGGAAAAACACTCTGGGAAGTTGGAGGACTGACATTGATACTCTCAGAAGAGAATGTGTACACAGATTACCTTTTCCAGGAGAAACCCTCCCAGAAGCCATTTAACCCTGGCTGTTCCTGGGTTATTTTTCTCTTAAAGTGGCCATTTTTGCTCTGAGAGAAAATCCTGAATATCTGTGGACTCATGGTTTCTACTGGTCCCTCCCCTGCCATCTGCCCAGAGGGGTGTGCTGGTGCAAAGCTCAGTTGGGGCTCTGGAGCCCACAGGGGCAGCACTAGGGAGGGTATGGGGGGCTACAGACACCCCAAAACTTCACCTTAGCCCTCCATAACCATCCCTCCAGTGCCACCTGGGCTACAGCTGGCCCCCATGCAGCTGAGCCTGCTCCACTTCTGCCTGCAGCACAGGCTTCCCTGAGCCCCCACACTAGGAAGAGGCTGGTGCCACTCCTGCAGCCAGCCCAAGCCCTGGATAGCTGCTGCCAACTGTGGAGCTCAGGCCACTTCCAGGAGGGCTTGCAGCCTCCCAGCCACCTGCTGTGAGAAGCCTGGGCTCTGTGGCCAGCAGCAACTGCCCAGAGCCTGGGCCGGCCATGGCGTGCCATGCTCTGGCACATGCGCTGGTGGTTGCTGATCCCTGTTTTAGGCCGATCTGTACATAAAAGAAATATACTGAAATAAAATTAAACCTTTACCCAGCTGAACTCAGTTTCTCAGATACTATGGGAAAGAGAATCTGCATCATCAGATCTCCAAATATGTCAAAACCATACTTATGGTTTCATATGATTCATTACTACAGCCACAATCAAAGACAATCAAAGACTACTATCATTCAAAGGGAGATATCTGAATTCTGATACTGAGTATTAATTGAAATCATATTCACAACCTATTTATACTGATACTACTTTGAACAAAGCAAAACCTATTGTAGCAAGCTTGTCTTCTTTAGAGCTCTGATGGTCACCTTGCTTAACTCCACAATCAGTGAAACTTCTAGTATTCTGCACAAAAAGGAATTTGCTAAAAGACACTTTAAGCCAATATTTAAGCTTGGATGGGGAAAACATCTGAGAAATGTTAATTAACATTAACAGTAAACAGAGTTCAGCTTTGGAATAGGAGTACACAAGCTTTCCTGTACATGTGCATAGAAAATTGTATTTTTTTTCTTCTGATAGATTGTTAATTTGCAAACAAATGGGTATACAAAATTTTAGAGATAATTCAGTTAAAATTAAAAAAATCTGGTTACATTCCAGCCTTAAAAAAAAGACCCATCAGCTTGCCAGTCCCAACTCTCAGCCTTAAAAAGAATAGCTCTAGATATCGTTTTTTTTAAATAAATCTTTTTTTCAAGTAGTCCCATATGTGAAAGATTAGGTACAATCTCAAAAGATAGACCAAATATCAAGCAAACAAAAATGGTAAATTCAAGCTGGAATGAAAAACAAGTTCATATTTCACTGGCAGGGAGGGGAGCATCAGCAGCGGATCTCAATCAAAGCCTTCACTGCAGCCTGCCAAAGGCCAAACAATAACAAAGCATATCATTGTAACCGACTTTCCCTGTCTGGGTGTATTTGTTTCAACTGGTACCACAAATTATCAGAATAGCTTAGAAGGTTCCCCTTTTGCTGGGTGCTGCACAAACACGAATGTAAAAATCCTACCAATAATACTTTTAACAAATAAGCTTCATATATCCATTAAGGAAAAAAAAATCCAGTAGCTACAGCTACTCTGAAAATTCAGAACCAGTTCTTTAGCTGTGGTAAAAATCACTTAAAAAAATCCCTTATCTTTAAAAATCACTACATCACTACTGAAACATTTTGGGAGGAAAGCCTCATTATTCACAGGATGCACAGAAACAGATGCCAGAACTATCATGACCTCGCTGATTGTACAGTACCAGTCAACAGACAAAGAAACAAACCATATCATGTTGATTTCAGCTGCTTAGAAACAAACATTTGGAATTAAGCAAAGATAAAGAAATGGATATTTGTTAAATAAAACTGACAAACTAAGATGAGAAATACTTTCAGAGCTACTAACAGTTGGATATTACAGCTGTTTTATACGCTTAAAGAGTCATTTGTAAATGGTTACTTTTTGATTAATAGGTTTGCATACCTATGCATTATTTTGTCAACTCAAAGAGAATGCAATAATATTTAGCAGATACAGATGATATGCGGGAAATTCCTATTTAAAAAGTAGGGGGGGAGGGAGGGGGCAGAAGAAATCTGTCAAGTTTTCCTATGTCTTTTACATGTAAATTCTTGAAGCAGGACTTCTTTTACTGTGCATAACTCAATGGACTTAATCCTAAAGTATCTAAAATGGTGGTGCAACTTCAAAGGGTTAAGGATCAGGCATTTAGCATATAAAAACCAAAAAATAGATTTAGGATTTTTTGAACCAAAATAACATCTCCCCATCCCCCAAATGAGTGTACAGTGATTAAGGGATTAATGGATTAATCAACAATGTTTTTTAATTACATGAGCATAGAAACATACCTTGTAGTTCTCATTTTGGCAGATAAATTTCAAGTACCAAATAATCCAGAAGCATTTTCCAAAGCCCTGCATTTTGTTACACTTAAAACAATTTTCATGTAGCAGATTTTAACCTCCAGTACATACCTATATATGCAACCTACCACAGAATTTAACAGATTACTGCCAAAATGGCACATCTGAATCAAAACTATTAGAATTAAGAAACAGGGAAAAGTTCTGTTCTTTTGCTGGGGGAAACAACAAAGCAAGTGCAAGGGTGGTTTGTATTCATAATGAATCTCATAAATAAAGGAAATCATGTTCATAGTTCTTCATAAAATACTTTTTCCTCCTTTTGTTTACAGTCCTGTGAGGTTCCGTTCATTAAAAAACAGGAAGAGAGAGAAAGGCAGGAGCAGTCAAGACCATCTCTATTGTATTTACTTCCAGAAGTTTTACACGGATTAGAAAGTATTATATGAACAAGTGAGCATGAAGTCTTTTTCAACAGATACAGAAAAACTCACAGAACATGTGAACGTTTCCTTGACTGGGTTACCCAGCACCTCATTTCCTTCCTGCATGCCTATACTTACTGCAAAAAAGCTATTTTAACGTGACACCCAGCATCAATACTGCACTAAGAGTTTAGCCTTTAATATTCCAGAAAGCCTGATAAATTCTTTGCTTGCTTGCATTTAGGAATCAAATACTTTCAAAACAATAACTGGCTTTTCATGCTGAACAGATTATAAACACTGCCAGTAATAACTAAATTCTGAAGACTGACTGCTAGAAATAGAAATTAGTGTAATGATCCGCTTGCATCATAACAAAATCATTCTATACTGAATATAAACAAATCTGCCTCCAAGTAAACTGGGAGGAAAACAAACAATTCAATACAGCAATTTAACAGATCCCCAAATCTCTTCTTAATTTATTGGGTCCTTATGGGAAAACTGATTACCTCCATCGAGATCCGTCTGTGTATCCGGTTTCTGAGGCAAACACCTGTAGGAGACTGAACTTCATCAGAGGATGTCCCAGAGGCTTGGTCACTTTCACCATCTGATCCCATTTTCAGATTTTCGTGTACAATATCTAAGTAAAAAAGTTGATTATTTTTGTAAATAGGTCTCATAAGTGAAGACATTCTATATCTTTGTTGCACACTGCTTTACATGAGAGCCTGAGGCATTATTATAATACATTCCTTATGAGGTAAAAAAGGCAAAAATAAAAGTTAAAAAGGATTAACCAATAAAAATACCACATAAACATTCCATTATTCTTAATTATGCTGCAGTAGCTTCACATACTGTGTGTATTCCAAAAACAATAGAATCTCAGCCCCCAAATCCATATTTTTATAAAATATTTTCCTCCAATCCTTAAAAACCTTGAATTCCTTCACTTCCTCGCCTCCTTTTTCTGCTCTTAGAACAGGAAAACTATGTTTGCTAAGGAAACCTGAGAGTTCACAGAAAAATGTGAGGGCTACTTAAAATGTCTGATGCCTAGGGCAAAAATTTTCATATGTACGTACCTAGCGTTAGGGACAAAAATCCATATTTAGACAGCTAAAAAACCAGGTGGCCTCATTTTCAGAGATGCTAAACATGGGAAGTTAAGAGAATCAGAACCTCTATTTATGGTGCCTAAATACAGACTTAGGATGAATAAGTAGACTTAGCAGATGACTTGATGTAACTATGTCCTTATTTCTATAGCTAAGTGAAACTGATGAACTTGGGTAGAGTTAAACTAAACAGTAATTTTGCCTCAAGCTTATGGCTGGATCCATGTAGAAAAGTCTAAAGACCTAGAATTAAGTTTATGGAAATAAAAACCCAAGCTACTTTAACATGCTTACAGTTTGTCTCACAAGTTTTGGCCTGCTGAAAGAAAAGTACCTTTTTCTTCCTTGAAGGAAGCATTGAAAATGTTTACCTCATTTTAAAAACTGGAGGCACTTTGCTGTGAGCTAAAGCAGTAAGACAAGATTTTCAGAAATGGGTGATTAAAAGTCAGCCTCATTTACACAATGAGGCACCCAAATAATTGTACATATTTTCTGAACTGATGAGCAAACACTCCAGCTCATTACTCTTCCCCTTTGAGTCTCTAAAAAAAAAATGTTCACTACTTGTTATGCTATTTAATAGCTACTGTGTTTAAAACTATCCACAAGAAGTTACATGAAAAAATATTTTGGTGGATCTAAAAACATTACTGAAAATACTATCTTCACCGTAAGTGTTGGTCTCAAAACTTTTAATTGGACAACAGCACATGCAGTTTTTCAGCTGTTTTATAAAACAAAAGAGCCTTCTGTGAGCAATGGCATCTATGTTGGCAAATATTGCTCTGAAGCTTCTAGTTCTGTAAAAGTTAAGTATAATGACTGCTGTTGTTCACTGGGCTGATTTTGCTTATGTTTGCAGAAGTCTATTTATACAGCCCAAAAGCTGATTTTCTTTTTAAAAAGAAAAGGCACATTTGTTTTGTGAACTCAGTACAATGACTAATAATTATTTCTTAACTGTAGTTAATTCTTGGAATATTTTAATAGTTATGTCATGATTTTGAGAGATACTGATGCATACAGGAAATGGACCGTGTGATTGCAGGTTATGGCTGATAACATGAACCACATTTATGCACCATTGATTGACTTACTGGCACAAATCTATGCCTCTGGGCATATACTACACTTAACTAAGACTAGGGACAGGCATTCAAATCTCTGAAATTTGTAGCACTAGAAAACATGGCAAGCCAAGGGGGTGTTCCAGTTGCCTGACCAGAGAGAGAAAAAGTTGTTCCAAGGTGAGCTCTCCAGTGAGGTGGCAATAGGGAGCTGTTTCTTCATTACTTCCATCTCCACAGCAGACAGACTTGTTCCAGCTGATGCCATCTGGGAATCAGCTGGCAGTAGCTGTGCTGCCTCTGCTGCCTGCCTCTTTCACAGATAAGGACCACCCCCACATATGCAAAGGGTAGGAAGCAAAGTGGATGCTGCTAGGCCACCCTATGCCTGACTACAGGTCACCCTGGAACCATGTATGGAATGAGAAGCCACCCAGGTCCAAGATGGATGCATCTGTGGAATATCCTCCAGTCCCTAGAGCACAGTCCCCAGAATGTTTAAGCAGCAACACAGTGTCTACAGGGCTCACTGACAGCTCACTCTGGGTGTGCCATCAGGAAGCCACAGATCTCACTCCCACTTCATGGGATATCAGAGGATTGCGGAATGCTGGGGGTATCCCAGCATTGAGTTAAGCATACCAATTAACCCCATACTGGGATACCCCCAGCATTCCACTGATTAAAAGTCAGCCTCAAGCTGTTGCCAGAGAAGAGAGTTCTTTCGGGTAAGAAGAGCTCTCTCTCTTTTTTTATTTTTAACAGAAGAGCCGGTTAACTTCTGCAAAAAACAAACAAACCCCCTTGCTCTCATTTTGTGCCAAGAGAAACCCATTTTACCCAGCACAAAATGTAACGCCTGTCCACAGCCTAAGTTGCCTACAAAAAGGGAAAAACATATCAATAAATATCTAAGAACATGGACAAATGTACCCCTGGAGTATTTTCAAAAGGAGAGGGGGAGCTGCTGTTCAGGAATGCACAGCAGCTGTTATACCTTAACTCAGGGGTGAGCAAAATATGCCCCATGGGCCAGATCCACCAGCTGATTGGATCCAGCCCGCAGGTGGACACCTACCAGTTAACTGCATCAGACTCAGCCCCCGGCTGTACCTGGTGTACGTGTAATGGGGCTAAGCCCCACCGCACTCCTGCCCAGGCCAGCGCACAGTGCTCCCATCCTTACCTCTAGGGCATAGTTTCTCAATCTGTGGTACATGTACCCCTGGGGGTACGTGAGACAGGCATGGGGTATGCAGGTACCCCAATACTCTCTCTCATCCTCTTTTCCTCTCAAAACTATGGCAAAAAATGTGGTGTGCCGCACATTGTGCGGTGCTTTAAATTCCCCAATAATAATCTGGTGTACCGTGTTCTGCGCAGCACTGGGTTCAGCCCTCCTAGCTCTGGCCAACATCACCTCTAGCCCAGGTACATACTTGAGTTGTGCATCCCTGGTGTAAAAGGTGGCAACCCTACTCTCACCAGATCAGACATCTGTCATATCACAGCCTTATATACACAGCCCTTCTTCCAGCATATAGTACACATTAGTCTGTATATATAAAACCCCCTGGAAAATTGAGTGTTGGGGTACTTATTAAAATTTTCAGAAGTTAGGGGGTACTTGATACTTAAAAGGTTGAGAAACACTGCCCTAGGGCCCAGCCCCAGCCAGCATTCAGTGTCCAGATGGGGCTGCTGCTGCTGCTGCAGCCGCCCCAGGGAACTGCTTGGCTTCCTCTCCTTTCAGTAGCCCGTCCTCCTGTCTCTGCTGCAGTGCTGTAGGCAGCAGACAGGGAGGGGAAGCAGCAGCATTGCTGGGAGAAGGTGGGGGTACTTTGCCTGCAGCTCACCACCCTCCAGTCAGCCATGGAGTTGTTTCTACAGCTGGAGGCAGAAGAGCCGCTCCTCAGAGGCACAAGAAACATGGGGATGGGACCCTTTGCTTTGGTCCCACTCATGCGTGGCTTGGGGGCTAGGGGGGAGGTGTATAGAGGAGTCTGACTGCCTCACAAAGCAAGAGGGGTTGAGAGCCTGGCACATGGCTACACAAGACACGCAGGTGAGATGGGTGCAACAGCAGCAGCAAGAGCCAGAGTGGGCTCAGCTGCAGCTCTGCTGGGCAGGCGTGGGACAGAAGCCAAGGGAGTGGGCAGCACCAGGCTTGGCTGCCTCCCCCCCCCCCCCCCCGCCCCCACCTCTTTTGCAGCGTGCTGTGAACCAGGTAGGCAGTGCAGACTCCTTCCTACCCCCTGCCTATGGAGGGGCTCGGCTCAGCCAAGTCACAAAAAGCAGGCAGGGAGAAAGCTGAGTGGCTCCTGCCCTAGTGTGCAGAGCTCCAACCCCCGGCCACCTTCTATCCAATTCCACCTGTCTGCCACAATCAGTAGCCTCCTGTGGGCAGCTGGATGGATGGATGGTGGCCCCTCCAGGAACCCACACCACACCCCACCCCCATCATACCCACACACACCCCACTCCCTGCCATACCCACGCCCACCAAACACCCCACCCACCACCATACCCACAGCCCAGCACACACCCCCAACCAATATAGAAAAGAGTAAGACTATTTTGAGCTATTATGCAATCATCTTTATATGCATGACTCCAATACAGAAATCAGGACAAAAACATTTTTGAAATAAAATTAAAATGTCACAGTAGATATTTGATTTTCAGTATATGATTTGTTCTTTTAATCTATACTTTGTTAAAATGATTTCTTCTGAAAGGTTTTGTGTGTGCGGCCCTCAATTTGATTGGTTTGGCACCTTTCTTGGGGAGCTCCAACGCCCCTCAAAGCCCCACTTGGTTGAGGGTGATGGGACAGGTTGTTAGAGGAGGTCAAAATCCTTCACTACCTGATAGGTTGTGCCTGTGCTTCGTGGCCTGGAGGGCAGAACTTAAAATCATAGAAAATGAGGGTTGGAAGGGACCTCAGGAGGTCATCTAGTCCAAACACCTGTTCAAAGCAGAGCCACCCTCAACTAAATCATCCCAGCCAAGGCTTTGTCTAGCTGGGTCTTAAAAACCTCCAAGGATGGAGATCCCACAAGCTCTCTGGGTAACCTGTTCCAGCATTTTACTAACCTCCTAGTAAGAAAGTTCTTCCCCATTATCTAACCTAAACTTCTCTTGCTGGGCCCCCAGGAGCAAGCCATACTCCATGAGGGTGGGCCCTGCGGAGGGGCAGTGTTTTCCAGTCAAGGGGTGGACCTTCTGATGTCAGGGACCATCTGATGGGGGCAGGGGATTCTGGGACCAACATGATGGTGAGCAGAGCAAGGTTTGGCATCAGATGGGTTGGCCTTCTTATGGCATGGACCATGTGACAGGACTTCTGGTTCCAATGGGGCAATGCCCCCGCTCCCAGAGTACTTAGGCGGCAAGGGGACAGACTTCAAGGGTCAAAGGCGGGGGTAGGACTTCTGGACACAAAATGGCAACTGGGGCTAGTGCACCTGTCAAGGGATGGAGCTTAGCAGTTTGACAACGGGTGTATCCTTGAGGCCCTTGACAGCTCGCCAAAACTTGTTGCCTCCAGGCGAATAATTGCCCAGACCTGCTCCAACTGCTGTGTGTGCATAAACAATACAAGTGAGTTCAGCTGCCCCAACTTTAACTCTTGAATAAAGCAGGGTTTTCAACTTCTCTCCATGGTGTAAAAGCTATTGCATGATCCAGATCAGCAGCTTTTCTGCTGTTTTGAAACCACTCCAAGTGCATGTTTGTCTACACTCAAAGTGTTCTTCAAACCTAGTAAAATAAAAAGTATGTAGAATAGCCCACTTAACTGGTCAAAAAATAACTAACAAATCAATGAATTGACAATGTTTGATGTAGACAATGTTACTATATTTAAGTCAAGTAAAAGCATTAATTTATTAGAAGAGTATCAGTAATGACAGAAAGATTGCCAACTTTTGTCTGATTACAAAGACCAGGTTACTGAGTAATTTTAACTCAAGAGAGCACCATAATAAAGTTATATTGAAAAAAGTAGATAAAGAATAATTAGAACTTTTTTTAGTATGGTTAGGTTGACATTTAAAGACTAACATGAGTAACAAGAAAAAAAAAGAAGGAAAAAAAGAAACCAAAACAAATAAAACAAACATTGCAACTTTAAAGGGAAAAAAAATTGAATGCCATTTTGCTAGGCAGGTAACCAGGGTCACACAAGCCTTTTGTATAGTACTGTCTTTTTATTTAGCAGCTTCAACTGCTTTATCTAGGTGTTTCTCATCATTATTACATTTGTTAGTACCAGTCTTCTGCTTCCTCTAAATGTGAGTCAATTATTTACTGGCCATTCTCTTCTTTGATCCTAACACTGTGATACATCATCACCAACTTCACAGCAGTTACGTTTTTCAGCCTATTTCTTATTTTTTCAATAAATGATTCTCTAAATTGACCAATGAATTCTGTGCATGTAGTAGCACATGGACATTTCTTCTACCACATGGTACAAAGCAGACTATCCTTTTCACCATGATGCAGAAACAAGCTCTTTGGATTGGCCTGCTGAGTCTGCAGTCCCCACCTTTTTCACACTTGGATGGAATGTTTCTTGTTTTATGATTTGCCATGTCTACTATAAGGTTACATGCTGAATCATCAGCAGAAAAGCCTTGGCCCTGGAAGTGAAGAACAAAGCGTGCAGAACTGTGTGTGGAAGTTATCCACTGTTTGCATAAGGGCATTCTTGGTTTGGTAAAATATTTTATCATTGTCAAATAAATAGTACAGTGAATTAACTGGTAAACTGGTGTTATTTGACCAGTCAATAGACTGGCTTACTAATCATAAAAATATGTAATTTGAACAGATAACATTATTTCAAGAAGATAACACCCCAATACCAACCTAGGGAAAGAATATAAAAAAACCTGATCCATTTCAGGCTTTCCAAATCTGATAATCTACACAAGATGAAGATGAGTATATCACACTTACTATGATCCATAACTGGTAGTAATAATTGCATATAAAATTGTTTTATCCAAGAACTTTTGAAGAGAAGATTAAACTTTGGCTTCAACATCCATATTGATGAGGATGCCTACATTTTAGAAGTGTTGAGTATCCAATGCCAGGACATAGTAGACAGTAATTTAAAATTTCCAGCTCCAGAAGGCATGAGTTCAAACCCTTAGTCTGGACTCATGCCACAGGATTTGCCCAGCTAATTCACTGTAAATGGTTATTTGAGATAGGGAGTCAAATAAAGTTGGATGGAATACTAACCACTCATTTCTATAACCAAAGACAGAGTGGGAAATAGTTTCCTTCAATCACACTAGCTCAATAAACCACTGGGTCCAGGCAGACCTTTGATTACTTGGGACTTTGTATCTCCCAATGACCTCAAGGATTCAGAGCTGTTATAAAGATCTGGCAGGTACCCAGATAAGTATTTTTTACCTCCCACTTTTGAAAGTGCTAGTGCTTAGTGCTAGTATGGTATAAACATGTATTAGCAAAAAAGTACTTTATATGTTTTATGCATATAAAGATACATCTGTTCAACCTTACATTTGATGCTCTAAAAACCACAAAACCCAAGAATAGTAGGGGTTTACCCAGCAACCTTAATTGGCACTTTTTCATATGTACATTATGGCAGGGTTTTATTAGGTGATCAGACAGCATTAGACAAATAGTACTCCATGTGGGCTAAACTTTTCTCTGAGTAGGTTGGCCTGAAGCTTTTATAGTCCCAATATAGTTTTTTATTGAACTGAGATCAGTGATTGCCATAGGATTTCTCTACTTTGCTGTTTCACTTTATCTACATACCTTATTATAAATGTGCAAATGAAGTATTACATTTAAAATGTCTAACTTCATAAAAAATGTTACAAGAGGCAGGGATTTTTGGGGTGATATCTTTTACTGGACCAACTGCATGGTTGCAATAAAGTTAGACAAGCTTTTGAGTGCAAGACATTCTTCATAAGCACATACTAATCATGTAATGTTGTATCCCAAAACGAACCAAGGAATTACTGTTAAAAGAGGGGATACCCTCATTTCATTTACAAGGAATCTATCTAGCAAAACATTTCAAACTGGGAAACTCTGGCCTACAAAATAAAAGCTCTCTCAACTGAGCTAAAATAATATCTGTTGTTAGCCAACAGTAAGTTACAGGAGTGCCATCTGTCAGGCTGCCAATTATTGGCTCTTCATTCCTATTGCTGAAAGTCACCTTGGTTTCCAGGTTTGATTCTTTCAAGATGAACTTGTAAACCACATTTATTATTTCTCTGTTGTTGAAATTTAGACATTAAAATGGATATCACCACAAAGTAAGATGAGGAGTTATGGTGACTGAATATAAGAGGTAAGCAGTTCTTTCCATTATTCAAATTTCCAAGATAATGCACTCCTCCCATTGTAAAACTGAACTGAAACCAAGTTCACTCTGATTCAGAATCAAATGCATTGTGAGGAAATATTACTACGCTGCATGTGAATGGAAACCAGTGAAGCAGCAGGATTCTTCAATATTTATAAACCTCATGTGATTTGAAAACCAAACAAAAATGGCCGCCAATATATAAAATATTATGAAGATAAATAAAAGGACACTTCCATGTCAGATTCATATTTAGAGAAAAAGGGTTTTTACAAAACTACAGAGACAACAGGGAAGTTACTAAAGGGAACACATTTTGGATACAAATTATCTTATGTCTGCAACCTTAACATTGCAGTATGAGTGCCTGAATTCAAGGAAAAAAAATTCAATGCAGCTCCACCAAATACTGATTATTATTTCAGTCATAAGCAAGCAGCCTGTAAATGTATAAATAGGGTACGTCTTGGAAAAGTGATACGTACCCATATTGTACATTTATATATTACTCCTAATTCTATAGCTTATTTATAATCAAAGTACATATTTCTTTAAATCCTTCCACTTTGTGCAGTATTGCACCAAGAACTTCTCTCCGATTCTGCAATCCCACTAGTGGGACAGAGAAGTAAACGGATAGAAAAAGGACAAAAAACAGAAGAAAGAGATGGTAAGAATGCTTGAATAATTTATATCTGACATGATAATCTCAATGGAGAAGATGTGACCCTATTGAATAATAAGTATATCCATGTGACAGCAGCAAAAAGTAGAGACATGTGAAGTAGTAGAGAATGAATAACAGCAATTATACTCTCCTGGGTCTTGCTACTATGTACCAATACGCCATTTTATTTTTCAACAAATAATTTTTCCCACCTGTCTACCATGTCAGAAAACTTAATTTAAAAATCCAAAGAATGCTGCATTGGCAGCAAAACATAAAGGGAAGGCTAGTAGCAAAGTTACAAAGTCTATAAAGTGCTAATTACAAAATGCAAGATAACTATCCTAAAAATAGATGTATTGGTAGTATCACCATACAGGTAAACTGAACACTGTAATGTTGCTGAGAACTGTCGTATGTTGTTACCGGAGAGGGTCAAAAGATGGTGGGCAAAACGTTGGCATGGGAAGTTTCTTCTTAATAACAATTAAAAGCAGGTTTTCATAAAGCACTAGCAAAAACACCAAAGCGTGTATTTACATTTTAAATCAAATCTACTGCTCTGGTGGAGCTGCAAAACTCAATATGAAATGGGTATGGCAACACGTTTTCTAAAACAACGGCCTCACCACAGAGTTCAGGGCTTTCAGATTTTGAATTTCATCTTTAAATAGAAAGCCAACAGCCTTGAAAAGAGAGACAAAGACTTAACTTTCACTCACAATACTTGTATATACTACTAACAACATGTTTTGAAGCAGGAAATAGCAGTTCTAAATAAGTGTAAAAATCATTTAAGGTAAAAATACATTTTATAAACAATTTATAAAACCAATTAACATTTTTAGTGCAAGAAACAGGGTTGGTTGTTGATATTTTTTTTGGACCAACTATATAGGGCAAGAGCACTTTCAGACCTGAGGATGGGTACTTTTGTGCCCAAAAGCTTGTCTATCATATCTTTCAATAGTACAGTTGATCCTATAAGATATGTCTTCCCCCCACAAAAAACCTTTGCACTACAAATATTTCCTGAACCAACATGACACCTGAACCCTACTGTAACATTGTTAGTGAAAAGTTTGAAGAACATGTTATTTACTCATAATTCACACGTAGTGAAAAATCTACAATTTTACAAGTATCATATTTTAAGCTTAACATGCAAAAATATATGTTAAAACTGTTACTATATGTGGAATGTGTGTCATGTTATGTCATTTGTAACATATACGTATAATACAGAACACAGAATTAAAGCAGTTAGATTTCTTTGCATCTTGCTATATAAATTAATTATATGAATAAAATTAAATACTTAAAATTCATCTTCCATTCAGTGCCTGAGGCTGCTTCTCATCCAACTCAAGCAAAGCCTGACTGCACAAACAAAATAGGTACTTGGGACCTTTAGGTGAAGTCAAGTGGAAGTCCCTGGAGAACATGTACAACACAGCCTGCACTCCTCCATGAGAAAGAGAATATGTGACATCACAGAATAGACCAGAATGTAGATAGTTCAACAATCACCTCAAAAGTTACACATTTTTAGCCTTGGAGGAATTTGCCTAAATTCCACTTTCATTTAGCAGTAGAGTAGAAGCTTCCTTAGAAGTAGAGGGGTAAAAAGCTAAATCAAATTAAATGTAATTTAACCCGCAACTGTTCCTGCCTTCTAGTACTAAGAAATTGGTTGGAGGAAGGGCATGGGGCAGGAAAAGTAATTAAAAATATTACAATGATTGATATCAATTAGCATTATTAGCCAGCACACAAAATGAATGGTGGGTGTGGGCAATGTAAAAAACACTTAAAGAGCAATGGTCCCAAGTTGCAGCAAGGGAAAGTTAGGTTGAATATTAGGAAAAACTCTCATTAGAAGGGTGGTGAAACAACAGAAGAGGTTACCTAGAAAGGTGGTGGAATCTCCATTCCTGGAGGTTTTTAAGGCCCAGCTCAACAAACCACTGGCTGGAAGGATCTAGTTGCAGATGGTCCTGCTTTGAGCAAGGGATTGAACTAGATGACCTCCTGAGGTCCCTTCCAACCCTAATTTTCTATGATTTTTTTAGCAAATCATTATTTGTTCCTAAGAACCAAGACTGGCAAAGAGTATTAAAAAAAAAGTAGCTTTATACAATTGCAAAAATGATTAAAATATTTAAGTGATAGTTCTCTGCTTAGATTAATGAAAATTCTAGCAATGTGCCATTGTTCAAATCCTTGAAATAAAGATATAGTTATGAATTTTTGCCATTCCTGAATTCCTGTATCTTCAAGCAGTGCTCAAATGCTGTGGTCAAATAGGCACTTTAGAACTTACTAAAAGAAAAGTGTTTTGTAACTGTTATACATGTCATCAGAAGCCTGTGTAGGCGATTTCCGTGAAATAACACTCTATAGTCCTTTATCAGTTTCCTTCTTTAAAAGCTTAAATGAGATGTTCAACAATTTCAACTTGTGTTTCTATGACAACCATAGCAATAGTGTTGCATTCCCACAGCAAATTTAGAACTAAAGTATCAGAACAACTACATCTGTTAAGAAGAATCAATATAGACAGTATGAAGTTAAATAACCAAAATAATAAATTACCTAATCTGCTTCCATTCCTAGGCATTGCCATGAAGGAGCCAAGACTGCCGCCAATAACGCTGTGTGGTCGCCGTAAAGGCGGCTTCTTGAAAGATCCTGTGTATTGGTGGAGAAATGAGTGCATACTGTGAGATGTTGGAGGCCTGCCATTCTTCACGATAGGCTCTATAATTCGCAAAGGCCAAAATATTCATTCCCACAAGCAAGTGAGCAATTCAGGAACATGGCAGGAAGAAAAAAAAAGAAAAAGAAAATTGTTACTAGGAATGGTAATTGCCACTTTATGAATGCATTATTTTTTCAATATTAGAAACAGATGAAATATGCAATATTACTGTGATTCTTCTACTATAACCCCAATAAAAAACAAAATATTAAACATGTCAGAGTGTTCATGAGTCTCATTTATTAAGATACATATGCTCTGAAGTTGGATCAGTAGCTGAGTCAAGTGTTTTCTACAGAAAACAGTCCCCCTAAAAAAGCCCAAATCACCAAAAGCTGATTAGAGGCCATACAATACCAAATATTTCTTTCCCTTGAATTTACTTCACAGTGATGACCGCAGCTTCCCCATGATTACTTATTTGAAACTCATGGTTCCTAATTTGCACGAGGGGAAACTCACCAGAGAACCTGCAGAGACTTGTCAGTCTTCCTGCACAAGCACATAAGTTCATTTTAGCAGAGGTCAGACGGAGGCCTCACTGTTGGAAGCCCTTGGTTGAATTTACTCTAACATTCTCATACTCAACAGCAATACTGGAAGCTGGTCCATTTAAGTAGACAGATCTATGGAACTACTGAAATAGCAACTTTGCAATTTTTGTGGAAATCACGATTTCAAGCAGGCTTTGCAAAAAAGTATGGGGTCTCTGCTTTTGGCAGGCTCCCTGAAAAAAACCCAAACTTACCGAAAATAAAATGCTGGCTCCCTGAGTACCCAACAGTCCTTGTGGCTGCTGTAGCCCAGCTGTGCAGCCCACTGGGGCAGGAGTGGCGTGGGGGGCTGCTGGCACAACAAGATGGCTGCCACCCCCCTCCCCCCCCCATTGGATGCAATGGCTATGTGTCGTATGGCCCTGTCCCTCGCCAATCAGCAGGGAGAAGTGGGTCCGCAAAACAGGCAGTGCTCAGAGCCAAACAGTGGTGAGAGGTCAGCTGCATTTCTCCTGCAAAAATGGCTACCCAACCCACTAAATCTGCTGGCAGCCGCCTCTACTCTGGTAGACCCCTAGTAATATTAGGCTCAACTGATCAGGTTTCATTGTTTATTTTGACTTTTTAAATGGGATTACCAGATGTGAATGTAGAACTTTTAGTAACAGAACTATTTTTGCAAGGATTTTTATCATCGGATAACCCGATGCCTACTTTTTACCTTCATTTTACATTTCCTTTCATTTTAATTTTCAGGAAACAAAATAATTTCAACAATTGAAAATTAATACACAAATGCTAGGAAAAATAAAAGGAATGTTTCTCTCAATCTTGACTTTATGGGTATGTTAACACTACAGACTGACCCTAGACCACGGGCTCCCAACTTCTTCGGGATCATGGCATCCCACCATCACTTATTTGAATGCAGTGACACCCTTGGATGAAAACCACTGTTTTCAGTTGGGATCTGCTGCCTCCAAATGAAAATGTCCCATGTGCCTGCTGCACAGCCAGCCCAAAAAGGGTTGCATAGCCAGCTCCTCCTGCACTGGGGCTCTCTAATCAGCATAGAGCTGGCAGAAAAGTTGCCTTATACTGTCTAGTCCTTCCTGGTTGGGCCTCCCCTATGATGCTCTCAGAAACAGAAGCAGACAGGACAGTTGTACATGCCTCCTGGCACCCTGGATGAGAACCACTGCCTTAGATGGCAGAGTAAATTAGCCTATGCAGGTCTCTGCTGTCACAGACAGACTGCTTCTGGTACTGGAGAGTCCATTTAAAGCTAGCTCAAGTATTTCTGCAATACTGTACACTGTACTGTAAACAAACCTGTTTTTTTCTGGATGTGCCCTGGAATAGTCATTCACTATATCGTTATACAACAGATTATAACAAAACCCCCATTAAAAACTCAAATAATTCAAATTAGCGCACCGAATTAATGGAGAAATACTGCGCACATAAAAAGTTTTTATTTCTAGTAATATATAAATCCACTGATTTACAATACATATACATATATATATGTATTGTAAATCATATAAGTATATTGCCTGCCTATAAGTTTATTACTGCCTATAAGTACATGAGGGGTGTACATCAGCATCTGGGGAAATGCCTGTTCACCAGAGCATCCCAAGAGATGACTAGGTCAAATGATCACAAAACTCCTCCAAAACCATTTTAGGCTGGACATGAGAAAAAACTTCTTTACTGTCCAAGCTCCCAAGGCCTGGAATAGACTCTCTCCAGAGATGGTGCAAGCACCTACTCTGGACTCTTTTAAGAAACATTTGGACACCTATATTGCTAGGATCCTTTGACCCTAGCTGACTTCCCACCCCTTGGGCAGAGGGCTGGACTCAATCTTGAGGTTCCTTCTGGCCCTAATGTCTATGTATATGATCTTTACTTCATTATTCAATCATTTCCAATATAAAAAAATACTCAAATTTTCACAAAAATAAGCCAGTTCTTCAACACACTTTCTTCATATTGCTAAATATTCAGCTTTCCAGGGGTGGTATGTATCACTGTATTCATTGACTGACAGGAAAATAGAGGTACACAGAACTAAAGTAATTTGCCCAAGATCACCAAGTAGATGCACATCAACATATACAGTTAGATATTATAGAGTGAGAAGCCAAACATTCAATTTAAGTAGGCTAGTCTATTTATAGATTCTACCACACTTCATTTTCCCTTAACTTGGTCCAGTTATGGCAGCTGTAAATACAGTACTAAGAGGAGTAAATCAGATTAAAGAAAGACATTACACGTACTCATTCAGCAACTGGAGTACTGTGTTCCCAAATGGGAAAGAGAAGCCTGAAAGCAATCTGTGGAAACTTTATTCTCTGTACCAACAGCAGGGACCACTAGAAAAGTTTTTCTATGTGTACTGTGATGAGACCACCTGTGATGTTGCTTTGTTATCCTAGAAACTGATTCCGATCTCAGTTCTGGAGGAAAGCACTTTTGACAAAACAGCAAATTCGTAAACTGAAGAGCCAGAAAAACGTATATTACAGAAAACAGAATTTCAGATGTGCACATACATGTGCACGCATACAACATAGCAAAAACTCTGCAACCAAATTCAAGCAACGTTTTGGAGACAAATGACTTTGGAACATGAGGTTCCAACTGGTTTAATGGAATCAAAAAAAGAAGTACATGAATAGAACTGGGCAAGTACTTGCCTATGAATTAAAAAAAATGAAATTAAGAAATGCTTGCATTTCTACAAGAAGAGTATAAGGGCTTCCAAGTAGCTGCTGTAGAAAAAAATTGTCTAAATAGATGCTTCAGGCAGGAAACAGAATCTGAAAAGATGTCACCACTGCTGTAAGCCTTCCCACAATTTTCCTCTTTTGGCATCCCCCATAAATACAGACAATGAATGAGTGTAGAGAGGGGTGTGTGTGTGTGTGTGTGTGTGTGTGTGTGTGTGTGTGTGTGTGTGTGTGTGTGTGTGTGTGTGTGTGTGTGTGTGAGAGAGAGAGAGAGAGAGAGAGAAATGTGTAAAACGCTAAAGTGGAGGCTGTCCTACCTAAATCTTTACCCTTGTTCCTCATCAGATGCTTTCAACCCTCTTGTTCCACTGATGATGTCAGCCTACCACTCAACACTCATTCATCTTTTTACAATCCCTTTTCTTCAATCAAATTAATATTAAAGCCTACTTATTCCATAAATCCTAGAAACATTAAACCATGTTAGTATAATGCCATCACTGAATTAATTTTTAAAAAGAGAAGTTTTCTGAATTTTCATCTCCCATTTCTCCCATCTTTTAGATCGACTTGGGACTAAACGTTTGCACTTTATACAATGCAGAGTGGCACCTTACAGACCAACTCATTCAGAAACACAAAAGTTATAGCTTACTTTATCAGATACTACAAAGTAGCCTATTGCTTCTGAAAGCATATGCCTCACTGTCACTGTGCCCCCCCTCCCTCCTTCCCCCCTCTGCTGGCTTTTGTCGGGGCCCGGTGGCAGAAAGGCCAGAGCACGGGAGGAAGGCTGCGAGACCAGCACTGCACTGCCAGCTCCTCATGCTGCCACCTCCCAGGAGTTAGCTTGCCCTGCCATCCCCCCTCAGCCAGCACCCCATGCCACTGTCACCTCCAGGGAGCAGGGCTGGGGGGGTGGGGAGAAAGTGAGGCCAGCAATGCTGGCCTTCGCCCTCCCCGCTTCATCTGCTCCATTACTGCTGTCATGACAGTGCTCTGCCACGTCACCGCCACTTGTCTGGAACGCTCTCTGAGCACTCTGATTGGTTGCTTCAGACAACCAATGAGAGTGAGAATAAAGTGTTATGGACAGAAAGACAGACTAAGGCTTTTATAATATTAGAACAGATACTAATTCTGATAATGGTTTGCTGGATGGAATGAGTTGAATGATTAGTGATGGCTGGTTGTCTTTATTTATGGTGGGTGTAAGCCATTAGAGGGGAAATTTTTGAAAGCCTTAATATTGAGAATACTTTTTGTTCTAAGTTTATTATTCTTACACATGCACAGAACTTGAATGGGCACTTTTAATAGATCCAATATTAAATGCATCGTTTTCTCTTATTTCAACTGTTTCTTAAACTAATTTAAAAACAAAAGGTTAGTTAACACAAAGTATAACTAAACTACCAATAAGCCAAAGATGGAGCCAAAGGGAGGTTTGGGGTGCATATTCAATACTAAAATAACTCCCTTGCCTCATTTCAGGGATTTGGCACATGCAGAGGGGGAAGGAATGGATTACATATGGCTCTCGGACTGCACTGGGCTCAAGATGGAGGAGGCGCCTTTCAAGTTAGGACTGAAAAATACAACTGCTTTCTCACCCTTAAAACTAAGATGCAACAAAATTCTGGAAGTACCAAATACTCCTTTAGGGTTTGGCTTCAGCCCCCAACTCCCACACACCTAGTTAGCAATCCTGAAAATCCAGCTAAGTCTCCCATTCCTTTAAGGAAAAAAAAGAAAGGAAGCAAGAAAAAAAAACAACCCCTCAGAACACTCGAATATTATGAAAGTGCACAGAAGTTGCTTGGGTCATTAGGCTTCTACTTTCCATTTTAACTTTAAATTGTAAGTACACACTGTACTGATACAGACTGCGACTTAGTTACTGAAAATGTGAATCACAAATCATTAGTTTTAACTGGTTGCCTAAATACATGTCTCAGATACATGTCAATCACTTATCCTCATGACTCTATTGGCTATGCCTAGACCTAGGGCAGCATACAACCAAGGAGATCAGGGTTCCCAGCTAGGGTGGGGAGGTAGGCCTTTTTGCGGTGCCCTGCCCCTTGCTGCTGATTGGTCAAGGGGTTCAGTGGCCCCATACCTTGCTGCTGACTGGCTGAGAAGATAGCGGCTCCACCCCTCACTGCTGATTGGCCAAGAGGACCGTCCCTCACTCAGGTGATGTCCTGTATTCTGGGGATGCATCAGTGATCACCCTATGCCAGATTAAGCTACTATCCCCATGCAATTTTCAATTTCAGGATCTTGGTCTGAGGTTTGTAGCGAGCACTTGCTCTCTTTAAAGATGAAATGTATAATTAGCTACAAAGGGACTATTCTGTGTACAGGTGAAAACAACTTCCTTTCATATGATATCTGTCTAATCATGAACAGCTAGGATACATCTTTCTCCACAGACTTTGTAGTACAGAAAAAGAGTTGATGAAAATACTAAATAGCTAAGAATAAAGGTGAAGTTTTTAAGAGTCATTACCGATATGAAATGGTTTAATGAATGGATAAGGTTACTTCAGAATTTCTTGTTCTCAGGGCAACTGATAGATTCATACAGTATTTTATAGCTGCATATTTTACAAACTAAAAAAAAAAAAGTCCTTTTTCTAAGTTCTTATATGGTAAAGATAAGAATAGGCACAGAACATATTACTGGACAAGGACAGCATGATGAAAATAAATGAAAAAAGTAAATACATAGAAAATGTTAAGTGCATACTGTTTAAAAAATTAAGATCCAATTAAACACCAATTACCTTACATAGTTTTTACTTTTCTGCATTTTCCCAAGTACTACCCTAATTTTTTTTAAACCATTATAAAATTCAACTTCAGTAATTTACATTATGAAGCAATTCATTAGCCTAAATGCTAGCAGCTAGTTGAATGAAGGCTAGAAGAATTATCTAATGATATTTATTAGCACATCTCTGATGATGCTTTAATATTAAAAGTATTCGATTAAACATTAAAAATTCTAATATGCATTTATTTATTTCTGCATAAAGGGAGACTACCTTAAAATTTGCAATTCTCTCTCTTCATCATAAATACTGATTCTTTTCAGGCTTGCAGAAATAATTTTATTATACTTGGCTTATGCTGCAATAGGCTGTGAGGATGCAGAATACAATTTTTGCTGTGTATTGTTGAACTCTCTTGCAACGTCCCAAATTACCACCATACTTAAAAATTTGAAGAGATTCCAAAGTGACCCTCAAGCAAGTTATTGCTGGAATATAGCTCATAAAACTGTTCAACATCTACTTAATTTACTTGGTGTTAATAAAATATGTAATGTAAAGTAATTGATTTCTAAAGATAAAAATCCAACTCCATCTGCCTTAGGATCCCAGAGAAAGTCCAATAAATAGTTTATTGTTTTCAGGTTGTGATATCTGTGTTCATTTCAAGAATTTCATTTTGCAGGATATTAACCTTTCTGACTGATTAAATTACAAGATGTCAGAGAGGTAATACAATTGCAATCATTGTTGGTGGGAACTTGGTGTGTATGAGAGAATAGGAATAAAGACTGAGGAATAAATCTGTCTTCTTGCTCATCATATTTGCTTTTTTTTTTAATAATTTATGTTTCCTTCATTACATAAAACTGCAAATTGGTTCTTGCTTTACTACTCAGCTATACTTCTTTGCATCCGTGGATTATTTTTTACACAACAATATGTGTTTTATTTAACTCCTTTTTATTTTGCTATCCTAAAAATAAGGATGTCACTGCACTCATTCTTGATGCAATATATTCTCAGACTGATGTAAAAGCCTATCAGTTGTTAATTTTTTTATCATTAATGTTTCAGGTCATTTTTAAAAGTTTAAATTAACACTATCAAAGAATAAAAGAGTTGAATTTGATTGAATCACTATAATCTTCCAATTGCTAGTGTGACAGTTTTCTACTGCACACTAAACATTATTTCAATGAAGAATGACAACTACCTCTTAAAAATTAAAAATAAACAAACAAACAATATATAGAGATAAAGGAATCTACTGAAACCAAACTCTTGGTGCTGCGGCAGCCAGGGATGCTGTGACATCCTTTCAAGGGAGTTATGGGCTACCACACAATATTAGCACTTAGGTGTGCAAACACCTACACATGATTCACAAGACAAACCCAGAGATCTCAAATAGGAATCTATAGCATTCTGACCTGTTGTGGTCTTTCCAAATTATTTGCAACAGAATAATTGATCTATTATTTTACTGTAGTCCAAAAACAAGCGAAAGCTAAAAACTGGCACTCCGCAGAAAATGTCTTGCATCTAACAAGGAGTGTCCTGAATCTAAGAAGGCTGAGAACCACCGTTTTGTTTTAATGCTGATATATAGATGAGACAGATTTAATTGCCACATCCATACCATGAGCCTAAGTATTCTTCCCTAGTGGGAGTTTCAAGTGTGGAAACCAGTGTACATCAGATGTGTAGAGCTAAGTCATCTTGAATTCAACTTCAATTCATATATATGTAACAATGAAATGTATTGTTACATAGTCTTCAATTAAGACTAATGAAAATACAGGAATGAGAACACCAAGGAGATGATCCAGGTTAAACAAGAATGTCAGCTTTAAGATCACAGACAGACAGGCAGACAGATAACACATACCACTCTGATTTAGCTTGGATCATCTCCCTGAGGTTCTCCAATTCCTTTATTTTCAATACTCTTAATTGTTACTGATAGAACACTAAATTAACTTTGTACATTTACACTGTACTGACTATTTACAGCAAATGAAGACCCTTGTCATTTTTTTAGAAAGTGTCATTATATATAGTATGTTTGCATGACCACTAAAACATACCTCATCCATATCAGAACCTGCATCTCTATCTTTCAAAGTAGCTAGATGTCTATTAACCCATCACTGCCTTACAATTTTATATTAACTGCAAAATATTGTACATGATGATATTACCTTTAAAAAGTTATCCAGTCAAAGACTATACTGTAATCTCAACATTACCTCCATGTCTATATTTAAGAAATTTCTCAACAGAGAGCACCAAACTTAGAATCACAGAACAGTAGGGTTGGAAGGGATCCTCAAGCGGTCACCTAAACCAACCACCTGCTCAAGGATGGACTGTCCTCAACTAAACTACCCCAGTCAAGCAATCCTACTGACAGATTACACACTCACACTTTAGGAAACAATGCATTGTGCCTGCCTATATCTTTCAAATGAAAACTTTTTGGTATACTATTGTCACTGTATTCAGCTGTTCATACATAACAGCAATTATGACTATAACAAAACAAACCCTATAATAGGGAGGTGGCAAATTCTCACTTACAAATACATACATTTATTAGGTTTTTTAATTTTCCTTAACAAATCTGCCATGCTACAGAACACCATTAGCCCATCTAATCTAGAAGCTTGTCTCAGACTATGACTTACACCAGATGCTTCAAAAGACACTGGCCATACACAAGCATTATGTTTTAATCAGGACAGTTGCTACTCTTACGGTTGAAACTAGGAGTGCACACGTGTTTAGTAAACCGGTGAGGCTGCTGTTATTATACTGTAATAGAGCAGAAGAGTCAAATTTTATATTGACTACCAAAACAATGCTTAGGGTTAATGATGTCGTGGGACATAAGAGAAGGGAAAAGTCACTACTTAGTTCTAGCACGCTCTGGAAGACTCAGCAATGGCAGCAGGAGACCACAGCAGATTAGTGAGGCTGTGCACTTCATGTTTTCTCTTGCATTTTATTTTACACTGTAGATATCATGCTTATGTTGCTTGACAGCTGTAATAGTTAATGTAACTGCTCTTGCAGTCATATTAGTCTAATACAGTTCCCAATAAATTAGGAAAAAAATGAGAAAAGAGAAAGAGAAAAGGACAAAAAAGAAGATACAGAAATCTGCCTCAACAAAAGCGATAGACAAAACATGGAATCTCATCCAAATGCCAGAGAAGTCAACAGAAAGACATCCACTGACTTAACAGACTTTAGTTGAGGCTCTGTAAGATACTGGCAACTGCAGAACAAATGTCAATGTTTCTGTGGAAAAAAGTAAATGCTTATTAAAGAGTCACTTTGAAGGAAGAGTAGGGTTACATTTTGTTAGTGGAATCTGTGAAATAACGTTTTAATGGGCTATTTGGTAAAGAAATATCTATCTAAATTTCGGGGGTCATCTGTGAAAAAACAAATCCTGAAAAATCTGAAACAACAATGGTTTCCTTTGCTACACTGAAGCAGTTTGAGGGGGAGGGAGGGGCAGAAAGAGGAGGGCAGGGGGAGAAGACTCTATTAACTCACTGCCCAATCAGTGTCAGCAGCCTCTTATAATTGGTGCCTTGCACACAAAGTGGTGTAATCAAGCTAAAAGCTTTAAGAGCTCATAAAGGATTAGGTGTTTATTCACCTTTTATTTAGAGCAGTGGTTCTCAACCAGGGTAGCACAGTACACTGGGGTGCTATGAGTCTTTTTAAGGGCACAGTGGGGTGCTACACAATCTCAGCACCGACAGGTGTCCAAATGCCTACACGATTCACAGGATAAGCCCAGAGATTTCAAATGGGAACCCATAGTGCCAGAAATACTCTGACCTGTTGCAGTCTGAGTTCTTTGCAACAGAAGAATTTGCTCTGTTTTTGAAATGGGGTTCACCTAACTTCAAAATTGTTATGTAGGGGGCTTTGAGTTTAAAAAGGTTAATTATCACTGAGTCACCATTATAATCTTGCCTAGTTAATTGACCTACATTTTAGTTCTCTTGCTTCAACCACAATTAGTTGGCTTCCCTGACCAACGGTATAAAGCCCCTGGGTCCACAGACAGACATACAAGATGTCTTCAGAGAACTCTTTTTTTATTATTATTCAAATAGTATTTAAAACAAAAAAACATAATGAACCACCTTAAATAAAACAATACAGAAAGAGAACTTTCTAGAATATGTAAAGGACCTTTTTTTTAGGGCTCACATTACCAGTAAAATTTAATAAAAAAGAACTGAAAAAAAGTAGATTCACACCAAGACCACATGCAAATGCTCTGCTTCTACAGAGAATTGCTGGGCTCCCAATAGAAACCACAAGTGAACATATATTCTGCTTCTTCTCACAAAACAAAAATGGCAGTTTCTGGGAGAAAAAATAACTCTACTCCAACCAGGCATCAGTCATTCCCAGGAGAGATTCTCCAGGGAGGATGAACATTTGTACACTTTTCCATAGCTTTAACTCCTGCCAAGGACCAGAAGTAGCAGAGCCATAAGGAAAGGCCCCTGTGCCTTGCAGAGACTAGGGTGACCCTAGTCTGGAGAAGGTGTGGGGAGGCAGCAGCTCTCTCCCCTCCCATAGACTGAGGGAAGAGTGAAGGAGCAACCACCAGCTGCTCCTGCTGGCTCTTCACACACCAAAGCCCCAGTTTGAGAGGCAGCTAGGAGGCTTTGCCCCATTGCTCCTTTCACTGGGAGCTGAGCAGAGGAAGCAACACTGCAATCCCCCTATCTCAGGGACACACAGAATACAGCCCACCAGGCAATCTCATCTGGCCTGCAGGCAGGGGCCTATCAATTCACTGTATCCAGCCTGGCCCTGGGCTGCCCCTGCTGTGCTTGCATGGTAGTTGAGCCTCATTCACCCCTGCAGGGGCAGCACACACTGTGCTCAACCCTCACCGGCAGGATGATCGTAACCCTGGCCTCACAGGTAGGGAAGTAGCAGTGGTGGCTGGGGGAAGGACAGTAGTGGCAGGCGTGGGAGAAGTGGCAGCAATGGGCAGGCAGGTACGGGTGCCAGCAGCAGGTAGGAAGCGGTGGCAGTGGGTGGGGCAGCAGAGGCAGGCAAGTAGGGGAAGCAGTTTCAGGAGGGAGCACAGGGCCCGCACCAGTGCCCGGGGGTTGGAGCCAGCAGGGTCCCAGGGTGAGGAGTCAGGAGCATGGAGCCCGGGCCGGCAGGGGCACGGTGTCTACCTGGCTCCATTGCACTGGGCTCACCAGGGCTCATATGCAGTTCCTGGGTCCTCCCCCAGAGCCATGGGCCTCTTGGGGGAGCCCCACATGATAGAGTCAGAGGCCCAGCCCTGCACACTGCCACATGCGGGTCATGGGGAATGGCTGCGAGCTCCATGCTATGGAGCCAGGTTGGCTCCAAACCTCTCTCTGCCACTGTGGCTGAGCCCCATGATCTGCACTGTTAGCTTCATAGTGCAGAGCACCCCCACAGTGGAGTGGGGCACAGGCAGAGAACCCAGGAACTGCATGTGAGCGTCATGCTATGGAGCCAGCAGCTCAGCCGTGTGCAGTCCTGGGGCTCGCCAGGACCATGCACTACCAGGGGGGTTCTATCTGCCATGGGCTGCAAGTGCCCCAAGGGCCTGCCGCCTGCTGCTGCCACTGGTGGCAGGGGCTGTGTGCAATGGGGGGCATGTTTGTAAGGGTGGCCCCACACACACCCCCCATCATACACATGTACCCACACACCCCTAGCCACACCCCTCCCCAAACCCCACATACACACCCACAACCCCCCACAAACTCCATACCCACCCAGCCACCCATACCCTCCCACAATCCCCACACATCCACACTCTCTCCCACACTCCCACAGCCCCCCATAAACTCCATACTCACCCCTCCATACCCTACCACCCCTCCACACCCTCTGCAGAGCTCTGGGCAGAGCTACCCTTGCAGCCCTGATCAGCTCACCAAAACCCATTAAGCAGCCCTCCAGCTGAAATAATTGCCCATCCCCGCCCTACCTTCTTCTCAGACCAAGTCCCCAGTGTCATTTTGAATTCAACTTGAATTCACATGTATGTAATAATTAAGTATTATGTAACAATTTAGACTAATGAAAACAGAGTAATAAGAACACCTCAAGGAGATGATCCAGGTTAAACCAGAATGGCAGCTTTAAGATCACAAGCAGACAGATAACAGCTACCACTGTGGTTTGGCTTGGATCATCTCCCTGAGGTTCTCTCATTCCTTTATTGTCATTGGTCTTGTTACTGACAGAACACCAAATTCTAGAACTCTAGAGAAGCGGGCAGGGAGCTCCCTCCTGATGCTCCAAACTCCCCAGAACAGGAGGATTAGAGCAGCCATGAGGGACTGGTGCCTTTTGAGTCAGCGACCAGGAGGGGGGTTGGTGGGATCATCCCCCGGCAGCTGATCGCACTGATGTACACAGGCTAAGTCTAATACTCTCCAACACTTCTTATTATCTTGAATTCTCCATAAAAAATACTTTGTTTAGAAATGAAATACACAGCCCTAAAACAGTGATTCACAACTAGGTTTCCACTACTCTGGGGTACCATAACAACCTTTTAAGATTGCCACAGAGTGTCATGCAATGTTATGCCATAAGATAGATACACCCAGGGTTTTCAAATAGAAATCCACAAGAATCCAAAAACACCCTGACCTCTTACAGTTTTTCTTAGTTCTTTGCAACAGAAGAATTCATCTAAAGGCTCCTGACACTGGTTACCTTTATTGTACAATTAACTGGCTAAATACACAATAAATTTAGACATGCTACATGGGCTAAGCAATTATCACATAATTAAAGTGGCAAAACAGCTGCAAAGATGCTGCTTGAAAGATGTAGAACATTTTTGTAGCTGGTTTCTATCAAGCTTTAATTAGTATTTGTGGCAGGTCACACAAAAGATGATAGTATTTGGCCAGCTCCTCCAGCATCCTAAGGTAGGCTGACTGACTGACTGCCCCTCTTCCCAAGGCTGCTTAAAGAAGCCATTTAGCTCCTCTCCATGAAAGCTCACCAGAGCATAAAGCAGTGATTATCAACCTTTCTAGACTCGGGTATCCCTCCATAACTTTTTGTGAATTGAGCATCACCTCATTTGAAAAAACTAGTTAATTTATTACAGTACTTACCTCCTTACAAAAGGGCCAAACAATGGAGGTGGGTGAGTGGCCAGGCATGGAGAGCCTGCCCTTATCAGTTTAGCAAGGTTAAGAACCACTGCTCTAAAATTAATAGGGACTTCCCCACCAGCTGGAACTGCTGAAACCACAACATCCTTCCTATTGCACCAAACTGGGCACTATGCAGAAGGTATGCCAAGGTAAACCTCAGCTATCAACAGCATTCATAAATTATTTTCTACCTGGTTGTGTTTTTCAGATTGAAAGGTCATAGAGAACACATAACCAAGTGCAAGCATCTGCTCTTCCTACCTTATTCCTTGCACACTATGTCCTCCCCTAACCTGCAGAGTGTGACCAAAACTCTTTGGTCTTTCACTTATTATTAAAAAGACAGCAAACCATGAGCTCACTCCCATGTTTGGTAGCTTCTAGATTAATTCTCTGTACACCTCTGTTTCTGCCCCTTGTACCTCTGCTTTAGCAACTGACCAAATTGATTTATTCTCTTGGATTGGTGCTCACTGGACTCCCCTGATCAGCCTGCCAGAGACACTGTGGAAGCATTTGGCATTTCTACGCCAGGCCTTAGAAAACTGATTGCCTCTCACACATCAACACAGTTGGTGGATCAGAGGAAGAAGAAAATATATTAATGTTCCCATTATAAATTTAAATGCACTTTAAAGTACATTGTATGGATTTTTAGTATTACAAACTTATCCAGTTTACAAAAAAATGCATCTCCTACAGATGGCTTATCTGTATGACTAGAAACATAGACGGATTTCAGATTTCACTGTCCAGATTTTAAAATGATGTTTGCAAAGAGTCAGATTTTTTTCCTATAAAATATGAGATTTTACTTTTTTTCCTATTGACTTAAATGAGACTACAAGGGAAGCAGATTGTTTCCAAAATGCCTGTTACCCATTTGGGCCATAAGATGTATGATGTATACATGGTAGTACTGCAAAGGCAAAAAACATTATCAAAAAATCTACAGATTATTACTATCACATGGCTCAGGTTGGACTCTTTCTGAGAAAATAATTTTGTCAAAAAGATCTCTGGTACAGAATTAAATTTTCTGTAAATAAATTGTAAAAATTCAGGGAGTAAGATATAGGGGACCCAGGTTCAAGTTCCTGGTCTGATTTAAGGAGTACTCTAAGCATTGGGCTACTAGGTATTCTAGGATGGGCCCCTCTGGCCATGTATAAGCATTCATTTCTAGTGGTGGAAAATTTCCTCCTCTAGAAATGATTCCATAAGAGGGAGCAGTGGAGGCATTCAGCCTGCAAATGCCCCCTCTTCTCTTACTCCTTGTGCCTTTTGTGCTGATCTGGGGACAGCATGGGGAGCAGCAGCTATTCTAGTCCTCCTCTGTTCTTAGGGGGAATGAAGCAACAGGACAAAGCTGCCTGCCTGGCCCTCCCACCTGGGACTCTGATGTGAGGACCAGACAAGAGGCTTTTAGTGTTGCTCACTCCACTCAGCTCCTGGGCACCATAACCTGGGAAAGGAGACCTCATTGACTGGGAGGGGAGGAGCAACAAACTGCTGCTCCCCATCAGCTCCTCTCACAGGGGACTCTAACGTGAGGAATGGCCAGAGGGCTTGTAGCACTCCTCGCTTCTCAGCTTCCAGGGGCCAAACAGACTGAGCAGAACTGGACACCTCTCTCACCATGGACCCTGCAGTGAGGAACAGGCAGGGGGCAGTCAGCAGCTGCTCCTCCTCTCCCCTTCCAGACTATGGGAGGGATCCCCAAAGCCCCCATGACAACCAGAGTGACTCTGGCTAGGAAAGACTCCCATTTTTTCCAAAGACCGCTCAGCTTCTGGTTCCCAGGAATCGTCAAGCAGCAGGCAAGCATTCTCCCAGGAGAAATATACATACATACCAGACAGGAACAAGGGCATGAGGCAATGAATTACACCGATCTTAAGAAGTCACTGATATACCAAGACCTTGAAATGCATCCTTTGCCATACAGGAGAAATGTCAGGAGACTGGTATAACCAGCTCCTTAGCTTTGCTTCTAAAGTGTAAGTGAGTAGCTGTGTTACATATTTACAGCTTCTGGGTCATTTTCAAGGGAAACTTATTAGAAACACATTACAGTAATCAGGCCTCAATAGGACAAAGGCAAGAACAGCCATAGTAAAGTCTGTCTGTGAACTATAGGCAGGCTTCAAAAGAAATCACAGATGGTAAAATTACTTCTAACCACTATTTCATCACAGACTTCTAAACTAAGAGGGGACCTTCAACTTCTACATCTGTGTTGACAGGAAGAAAAGGATATAAACCCTGAATAATGGAGAAATGTGTACTACAGGTTTCTTCATTTGATTTTTGTCCCATTCAGTGCAGGTGTTTTTTCCTGCTCCCCTTTCTCTCCCAATATATCTGACATCAAGTTTCAGAGGAAAAAAATAGTATTTACTGCTTCTATTTAATCTTTGGTTGCACATAGTGTACCTTCATCTTCCTGAATTTATTTAGTAGCTAACATGAATCTAGCACTGTCACAGACCTTTCCCCAACTCTGACAAAATTATAAAACTACAGTTATCTTGGATACAACAATTAGCTGTAAGAGTAGTCTTGTCAAAAACATTAGGCATGTAATGTTAGAAAGTTATTAGCATTCCATTTAAGAGAAGTCTAGAAAGTCAAACTACCAAATGAAGACTTAAGCAGTATCACATTAGCAAACTTAATTCCTAAAATTCAAACTAAAAATACTTCCTTCTAAGTCTGTAATTATAGTAATTAGGTCAAAGGACCTGAGAATTACTATATATGCCCAATCATTAAATTTACCTTTGGAGACAGCTAGCCCAGCAGTTCTCCAACTGCAGCAGTCTAATTCTGGTTCAGAAACCACCCATCATTTTGTTTTCCCTCTTACTATTCAGCTGGATCACATTCATTGACAAACTTGAAAGAGTCCCATGTAATCAGTCTTACACGGCAAGCCATATGAGGAAAGGCTGAGGGATCTGGGACTCTTCACCCTGAGGAAAAGGCGGCTAAGAGGCGACCTGGTAGCAGCTTACCGCTACGCTAGGGGAGTACATCAAGGGCTTGGTTAGCAACTGTTCACCAGGGCACCCAAGGGGAAATCCAGGAGTAATGGCCACAAACTCCTGGAAAATAGATTCAGGCTCAACATTAGGAAAAACGTCTTCACAGTCAGGGTGTCCAGATTGTAGAATAAGCTCCTTCCAGAGGTGGTGCAATCACCTACCCTGGAAATCTTCAGGAGGAGACTAGACAGTCACCTTGCTGGGGTCACCTGACCCCAGCTGTCTTTCCTGCTTGGTGCAGGGGGCTGGACCTGATGATCAAATGTTATAATTTTTCTGAAACCGAGATCACCTTTCACAAGTTTGATAAGCAATATCACATGGGTAGAGCTTAAACGTCTGTAGAGCACATTCCAACATTTCTACTACTGTCCAGATTTGTGAGTTTTAATTGCCATTACTCAGGCACGCAAGCAGCTGTAAAACTGACAAGAATCAGACCTGTAACAGTTCTGTTGCTACTTCAGAAAACTATAACTGTCAGTAGTGGAGGTAAGAACTAGAAATATGCAGTGGGGAGGGGAAGGACAAACCATAAAAACAGCAGAGGGAAGAATCTCTTAAGTTGTTGCAACAGCCAAAATGCATGAGACCAAAGATTTCTCCATATATCTCTCCATATTTCTCCATATGTGTGCGCATATATCTGCTCAGTTATTGCAGCCCAATGTGGCTGACTCCAGATGCCTGAGAAGCTCCAGAATGCATCATTCAGAGATGAACAGATTATAGGAGACCTTGATTACTTCTCTCTGAAAACTACATAAGAGAAGCAGCAATTTTAATTGTACTACTAGAATTCCTGTTATCTGTATATCACCAAATAACAAATTCTTGAAAACTGAAGAGATTTAAAGCAGTTCAAACCAATGATATTTTAAAGGGTGAGATTAAAAAAAAAGGTATCACCAATACTTGTTATTTAAGACATTTGTCGAATAAAAGAAAAAAAGGGCTGGCAGAGACCTCAGGAGATTATCTAGCTTAACCCCTGCTTAAAACAGGATCATCCATATCTAAACCATCCTAGGCAAGTGCCTAACTGGGGAAAATTTTCCATGATGGAGACTCCACAACCTCTCTGGGTAATCTATTTCAGTGCTCAGCTACCCCAGTAGCTAGAAAAGTTCATCCTAATATCCAGTCTAAGTTTCCCTTACTATAATTCAAGATTGTTGCTTCTCATCCTATCTGCTACAACCAGAGAAGAGTTTATCAACACTTTCTTTATAACTACCCTTCACGTATTTGAAGACAGCAAATCCTCTCCCAGTCACGTATTCTCCTGCCTTTCCTTATCGATCATATTTCAGACCGATCAGAACAGACCAGCCTTCTAATAACTCTTTCTGCTCTTCTTTGGGCTCTTCCCAAATTGTCCGCACCTTTCTTGAAGTGTGGTACCCAAAACTGGACACAGTACTCCAAATGGGGCCTTCTCAGTGCTGAACAGAGTAGAATAATAGTGTCTCTTGGCTTGTAGATGACAACACAATTTAGCATGTTATTTGTTTTTTTGCAACAATGGCACACTGTTGATTCATACTCAGCTTGTGATCCACTGCACATACCAGTTCTTTTTCGGCAGTACTGCAGCCTAGTCAGTCATTCCCCAATTTACACTTGTGTATCTCATTGTTCCTTTCCAAGCACAGGACTTTGCACTTATCCTTACTGAATTTTATTTGATACCCTGGAAAAAGGTCCAAAAATATTCCAAACCATCACAAACACTAATCCTATCCTCCCAAGTGTCTACAACTGCACCCACCTTGGTGTCATCTGCAAGTATGCCACATGTGCGCTCAGTCCAAGTTTCTGAGTTCTTTATAAAGGTACTGAACAGTTATCACACCAAGGACAGACCCATGGGAAGCCCTCATGATACTTCCTCCCATTTAGACATTGAGCCATTGATAACTACTCTTTGACTCTCAAGATCCAACCACGTATGTATCCACCTTACAGCAGTTTCAACCAGCACATTAAAATATATTTATATATTTGATAACGTTTGCTGTCCAAATTTAATATTCAACTGAATTATACAAGGTGCTATTTCAAGAAAACAATTTTGTATTACTCAAATGAGAAAGGAAATCCCAGGAAATTGCTAAAATATTATAAACAATGGAATGTTTTTAGAGAAAGAAGTGCTCACCTAGGAGTTTCCCCTCAGTTTAAAAAAAGGAAGGCAAATATATTTACCATTATCTTTGCTACTGTTCTCTTCAATTGTCATTTGTTCAGCCAGCTCAGACAGAGATTCATCAATGGTCTGGCTTCCACGCAGCGTTAGGGAAAGTCTCCTCTTAAACTTTTTCATTCTATCGATGAGAAGTCTGGCTTAAGCAAGCCTGGAGAGAAAAAAAAAAAGGATTTTTTCATTATTAAAAGAAAAAGAAAAAAGAAGAAAAATGCATAGAAATTAATTCCCGTGCGTACTGTTATAATCTAACACACACACAAGTTTAGTTACAAAAAAATGCAGGAAAATTTGGATAATTTAGCTTGCACGTAAGTGATACTCTGGCCTTTTCTTTTCTTTCTTTCTTTTTTTTGTTTTAAAGTATTTTTATTGGAGTTCAATCAACACAAAGGAAATCTAAAATAAAGGAAATCATATTTTAGGGTTTTTAAAACTCTAAAAAGTAATTTTAGTATTTTATCAACTCCTATAACACATTTCATATAAAAATGTTTAAAAAATCCTTAAATTATGTGAAGAAATCTACATTTTTGTATTAATAATTTCATCAGAAAATGATCACTAGAGATTCTTGGATAGTTCAGGTCTCCTTTAATTTTATTTTTTTTAATCTCTGTATTATAATTATTATTTAGGGAGACATTTCTACTAATGTTGAATTTTAATGGTGGAACTTTTCTTTTTTTTTTTCCTTAAATTATGGTTTGATTCTAAGTTTGCTTCATTGACTCTGTATTAACAGATCATGATTTAAGTTTAGAGCCAAAAATTTACTCTAAAATGTGAAACAAAAAAGATAATACTTGGTTCAAACACATTACAAGATGCAACTTAAATGTGACCTGACATTTTTAAATAGAAGTTTTTATAAGACAAAAAAGTTACACTTCACAATCTATTCAATTCTGAAGAGAACTTTTTTTTTTTTTTTTTTTAAGAAAAGGATGTCAATTTAAACCTATTTCCATCTGAAATTTAATTTTGTTTAATGAATTAAATAGCAATAATTTAATAAGGAAATTCACAAAATGATTTTTTTTTCTTCTTCCGGCATGTTATTTAATGTATTTGGCAGAGTCAACATCACTGATTCACTGAAGGTGAGTTTTCCACATCGTATCTTAAGCACTACCACGCATAAAGCAGATGGAACAAGGGAACAGACCCCATTGCTCCCTAGGTGGAGAGCATGCCTCTCTGGCAACTTTTTAGCACGCTAGCCAGGGGATTATGCTGAAAAAGAAAGTATTTTGTAGTACTTCACATGTCTTATACTCTCTCAGCACAACTTGACTGAAGCTGCTTTTTTGGTATTTGGGCCAATCCCAGCACTGGGAACTAGGCAGAATAACTAGGCAGAATAAGTGGAAGACCCTTTCAATTCCAAACCCTCTGCACTGCCCCATGGCACCTAAATTGACACTAAATGCTCATTTGCAGTTTAAAAGTAACTGTTTTGTTGCTCCATCTGCTCCCAGGGGTGCCTGTCTGAGCTATGTCAGGAGTCCTAGAACAACAGTGGGCTGTCTACCGGCTCACTGCCCGCCCAGGCTGGGCAGTGAGAACAGCTACAACTGGTTTGGTCACTGGAGCAGCAGCAGGTAATGTCAGTTGGCTCATCACAGCAGGCTCTCATGGAAACCCCAGCTCTCTCTCTCCCCTGTTGGAGGGGAGAGGGAGAGACAGGAGCACTGTTAAAGCCCCCCTCGCCCCATAGCACTACATGCAATTGTACAGATGTTACTTGTGGTGCCACAAAACATAGTGTTTTGAACAGGAACATTTCCCTAGCACTGGCACCATTTTTGTAGCACCATCAGGGGTGTAAATGTCTGTTCCTTCGACATTTGTATAGCTACAAAACAAAACAGAACAAAGCCATCTGCAGCGCTGTAAATGTTACATCAGTCCAGGATCTAACAGGTGTCCCATCCCCTGCCCCACCATCAGGCACAGAAGTAAGATAAGACAATAAAAGAAAGCACAATGGCAGGGCTTGGGTAGAAGACAGAAGGCAATCCAGAGTGAAAGGTATGGGAAAATACCTGCAACACAAACACATACTTTCCCAAGACTCATGGAAGAGGAGATGGGAACCCTGTGCAATCATTCAGTGTTGGTGCCAGCAAACACAGAAGCATTCCCATCTGCAAGAACAAAGAGCAGCAAAAAAGCAGAAGCCAGGAAGGAAGGAAAGGTTGGAGGTACTTTCCCCAACCCTGTGGAGCAGTGTTTTCCATAGGTGCTGGGACTAGTAGAAAAGTGTTGTGATCCCCCAAGAGAAGCTTGAGTACTAAGTACTAGAGAAACCTCTCACTCTCCGAGCCTTTTGTATATATAGTAAGTAGGACAAACTACTGGGAGTTTTTACTTCACCATTTTCACAAAAATAGAAAAGACAAGGAACGAAAAAGCAACAAGCACTAAAGTAATCCCCAAACACTCCTGATGTAAAACCGGATGGCATGGCAGGCATGTCTGGAAGCAGGGACTGTGACAGTGCTTATAGTGGATTTTTCTCTTCTTTAGTTAGATCAGTTTGTGGACAGGAACAAGAAGAAACTTGTGAATAGGAAGAGGCAGCAAGAGAAAGGCACAGCTTAGCCAGTGCTACTTACAGACACACAGGCATAGCAGGCCTTTACTCCACTAGTTTGTATGTCCACACATCTACTGGTCTTTCACACAGTAGCAGGGTAGCATACACAAGAGAGAAAAATTAAGTAAAAATGTGAAACACTTCAGTTTTTTTCCCCTCAAGCAGAGAAATGCAAAAAAGTAAAACAATTAAAAAAAAAATCTGTATTCACTTAACAGATTTACTCAAGTTCACAACATTTACAATTATGATTTTTAGACTAATGATATCCCTTTAAAATTCCTCTTAAAGTGTTCAGCTGACTCACTCTTTGTCCTGCCTATTGAGAACATTCTAAACAAAAGGGGAGAATCAGATGGAAGTGGGTGGTAGTGGTGGGAGAACACACTCATGAAAGGAGTCATGCATATGTTCTCAACGAACAGAGAGGCTAGATAGCACACTCTGTTAAAGTATGCTTAAAGATTGATTAAGTGAGGACCTCTGGGACTTGAGCCCAGAAGTCTGAGAGGGTGAAATACAGTAGTGAGTCATTTGCAAATAAAGAGCCTGTTAAAGGGAAATAGGAAACAGGAATCCAGCAGTAAGTGGGGAAAAAGGATGCCAAGATCAGTATTAAGATACAGTTCCACCAGAATTTACAGGAACACAGTTTTTCTTACCTTTGTCTAAACTTATATGCATTGAAATCACACCACTGTTTGCTATTTCTACTCAGGACAACCCATAATTACGGTATGCACAGACATGCATTTGAAATGCTCCAAATCCCAAAGCACTTCAAATTGAGCACATTTTACATATGCCCTATACCCCACTATCATGAGCACTTCAAAATGGCCATAAACCCATGCAATAGTATGGGCTCTCCAGTCATAGATTTGGAAAGCAGGAATTGCTGAATGCCTCTCACCCTCTGGAGGTCCTCATGTCCAGTGCAATCACTGCTGTCTGCCTGTTCTGCACCTCTACCCCATGGGCACGTTATCAAAATGAAGCTCTTCAGTGTCGTGTCGTGTCCTGTCCCGTCCCGTCCCCCTCCTCCCCCACCCCCCAGTAATTTTTGAGGTTCTTTGGTCATCTTTAAATACTTCTTCAGCTGTGAATACTGCCACCCTCACTGTTTACAGTGCTTCAAAGCCACTTGGAGCACTTCAAACAGCACATGGTGAAAAGTGGACAAAATGTTGCTGTATCAGCTGTTAGTCCTTGTTATTTGAGAGCAGAATTCTCATTTTGAGAAAGTGAATTAGAAAAAAGATGAGACAAGAGAATGTTTCACTGAAAGCATTTATATTTAATATTTAGAACTCATTCCATTAAAAAGCCCTGGTCATTCCATTTAAAAAAAGGCCTGGAAATATACATTTCTGTGTTTAATTTTTTGCTCTCCAAAACAATAGCCTAAATTCCCCTTCCGTTTTCTAAACACAAAGATTTTCTTTCTTCTCTTAAAATAACCAACCCCCCCCTCTCAACAACTAGATGTGTGTGTCTTTAGTCCACTTTAACCAAACTGTAGCTCTTCAACCATATTCAGACAGTTTAAGTGAGACTACTGAAGGAAGAGAGGTAGTTCACTAAATGCATTTTCATCTTTTGTTTATTATTTTCTATTTTTATTTTCTTCCAGTCTTGTTTATTATTTATTTAAAGTAACATAAAGGGAAATTATGAGCTGAGGCACTGTGTAGTGATCACTAACACCAGTGCAAGTTTCATTTCAAAAGCTGGTGTCCCCTCTGGGTCTCAGCCATGTCAGGATTTTGGTTTGCAGCTAGGAGATTTAGAAAGTTTGGTCACTTCTCCTCCAATATGCTGTCTGAAGTCTGTATTTCCCAAAATGTGCTCTTGTCAAGATAACAGAAAGCTTGTAAATGGATCTAAAGAAATCCTATGTGGGTAATATTTTAAGACAAGCGGGGCATGTCTACTCGTGTTATTAGCGTGCAATGATAAAATATGGCACAAATCGCACTGCAGTTTATTGCTCCCAGGCACGCTGTTTGAATATGCGCCTGAGACTGTAGCATGTTGAGCCGGGCCAGAGCATCTCCGGCTGGCAGGGGACCAAGGAAGTCAGTCTGGCTCAATGTGGTGCAGAAGGGTTGGCTGGGGCACCAGGGTGCTCTAACACGGGGCTGCCAGGCACCCCCCACAACTCAAAAACCCTCGTGCCTCAGCCAGCCCTGTCAGCATCTACACGTGTTGTGCACTAAAAAACTGCAGCAGGATAGTACTTGTACTTACAAATACTAACCTGCGGTGGAGGTTATTAGCTAACTGCAGCCTAATAGGGCTGCATGTATAAATGCAGAGACTTCACTGCGGAGCTAACTAATTAGCTCCGCAGTAAACATCTTGTGTAGACATGCCTGCTGACAGCCAGAAAAGTCTTCCACTTAAGCAAACAACAGAGTAAAGGTAACTTCTTACAGGAATGTCTCCGGCTAAATTGCGCCTTAATCCTTCACATATACAACTCTATCCAACTGATAAAGTACTACACTAAACAATTTGCTTGAACAGGCAAGATGGTCCAATTAATTTTCCCACTTTTCAGAAGATTGTGAGAAACATTTTCTCATTATCAACTATTACAATACTAGGAATACCACCATTATACTGAGAACCTGGAAGGAGCAGAGTGTACCTTCAGAGCAGGGTGCCTAATGAATGAAGAATTTTCTGCACAAAGTTCTATCAGATAAGACAGTATTGCTATCTCAGAAAACACTATTACCAGGCAAGTACAATTATGAAACAGTATTAAGAGCCTTCATCATTGTTGGCTATAAGCATTCTGATACTCTAGCAATGATTCTCAATTAGGGTTCATCTACACAAGATGTTTATTGCAGAGTTGACTAATTGACTCTGCAGTAAAACGTCATTGCCTACACATGTGGTACTATTAGGAAGGAGTAAACTAATTAACTCCGCCATAAGATACTACTACCAGACACAAGTACTATCCTATGGCAGAATTATTTACTCTGTCACAACACATATGTAGACACTGACAGGGCTGTGTGAAGCACCTTCGTACCCCAGCTAGCCCCTCCACAGTACACTGAGCCCAGTCAGAGAAGCCCCAGGCTAGCAGGTTAAACCTTGGAGTATCTTAAATCTAAAGAGAGATGCCTCAAATGTTCTTCTTAGAATGCCTTGTCACAAGGTATGAGTCTCCTCAAAATAACTCAAAAGGATAAGGTAAAGCACTTAGACAAAATGGGATAATCAGCATTACATTAGTGTAAAACAACTGGAAAGATGATGTAAGCCCCTAACCAGATTCATTTTGCCTAACCTAGTGAACAACTACCTCAGAAATAACCAGGAGTAAAACTGTACTAACATTAAGTTACACCAATTTAGGTTTCACCCATTTGCATCCATCCCTGGGTAACTAAAAGAAATAGGGTATCCTACGCGCCTGCTGCCTAGCAGGAAGGAACAGTAATAGCTATCCATTGTGTGAACTACAGGGTAGTTACCTGAGACACTGCATTTTTGTTCGTCATTAAATCTAATGTAATTTATGCTGGCACACACCTGATCCCTCTAGAAGTTACACTGGTGTATGTGTCAGTCTGTCCAGGTTCTAAGACCTGCCAGTTACATAGCTGGAATATTATTTCTTCTTGCCACTGTAAGATGTAGTGACCACAAGTATGGCCTGATGCATAAAATGAACACACTTTCATTTAAGCACAAATTAAGTAAAGTAAGGCAGTCCTAGATATGTGGAAATTAAGGTTCAAAGAAAACTACAAAAATGTATGTTCTAAGAGTACTACAATATATGCATCTCAAAGTTTACAAAACTGCTGAGGAACAGTCCAGATTCACTCAGCCCAAAGAACATTTGCAGGGATTTTTTTTACTGCTGTTCAACATTTCCCTTTTCTGCCAATTTCAAAAGGTAAACACTTGTTCGTCTATGAAACAATAGATAATCTTAAACTGAAAACTAAGTTAACTTTATATTCCAATATGCAATGAATAGCCATGAGTAAATGCAACAAGACTGCTGAGCTTTTCCCTTGAGCCCGTGCCAACTGTGAGAAGAATCTGCATTGTCATTTTTATTTTTTAGTTTAGAGCAGAGTATAATATATATGACTGTTCCAATTTTTAAAATGCAGAAAATACTTTAAATCTATACTGAACAAACAGTTTTACAGTACCACAGAAGATACAAGGAACATACACTTGGATGTAACTAATAGGAATCCTACCTTTTTGTAGACAGAATGAGGACAAACTACTATCTGATACAGCAAAGTAAAACTGGCAGAGACACTTGTTCCGGCTATATGCCAATATGAACTAAAACAAGCACCACTAGTTTAAAAGGAATCACTACTTCCTGTGAATCATTTCCAAACTGATGATGTATAAGATTGATTTTACATTTTGCTCAGAAATAATGTTACTGAAAAGATAGTCACACTGCTGAATTTACACAATGCAGGACACCACTTTTTTCAAAATGGGAGAAAAATATTGATTCCATCCCTTAATCCACAGTTAAATATGCATGTAAAACTAGACTACACTACCTAGTTCTTGTCTCTTCCCTGACCACCTCCAGTTGTTGCTTATAGTACACACTGAAATAAACTATACTTTATATCATTCTGAAACTGAGCTTAGCCATAAGTAAAATCAATGATTTTTAACATTTTCATACCAGGGTCCTCTTTTCTAAACCAAAACCATCTTCTCTCCCTGGGTTTCTAATAACAGTATGGAGCCACTCTTCCATATAGTAATATAGGTAACAGCAAGGTGATCTTACCTCTTAACATGTATTCATGGTGTTAACAAGACCTGGACAGTTTGACCTTAATATAAGACCACTTACGTGGACTCTATGAGTGGAAGCAGACATTGCCTTTGTGCAGCCATAAACTTTTTTTATGGAGGCACACAGCATGTTCAGTCTTGCACTGTGTAAGAGTTAACTGCTACAAGCTTTTTTGCCAAAAGCTTAGACAACAGATTTGTATAGGGTGGTTTGGATAGGGATGATCCTGCCTCAAGCAGGGGGTGGGCACTAGATGACCGCTGGACATCTCTTCCAGCCTTACTTCTCTATGATTCTATGTTACTATGAAAGCAAATAGACATCCATACCCTTTGTTGCTCCAAAAACACTGTCTTGACAAAAGGTAGCAACAATTTGTGGTACTTCATTGTGCCAAATGTCTATTTGTTTTATAGCTTCAGGCTGTCTGAACTCTCCAAATGCCCCAGGCAGGCAAGCTTGGACCTTGATCAAGGAATTCCTATTTAGGATTGGGCCTCTCAGCCTTCAGGAGAACCTGTCCAGCTTTCCCCACTTCCAGTGATATGTCCCCAGGATCTCCAGGGTGCATCTCTGGAGGCAGAGAAAGTTGAGGTCCCCCGCTTCCAAAAACATGCTTTGGAGATTGCTGGGGGCACATTTCTGGAAGCAGAGAACATGTTGCCTGTTGCCCCACAACAGGTGGAAAAACAGGTGATGTGCGTTTTCCTCAACAAAGCACATCAGCTGTGCCAGGACACATCCCAGCACACCAATCTGCTTCACTTGGTGACATCTGTTTCTAACCTATAAGGGTCTGCTGAATGAAATGGAGTGTTGAAAAGGAGACTCGTGATTAAAAAACAAAAAACAACCCTCAAGATCTTTGTGCGGGCCAGGTCAGGCCCCGGGCCCTTTTCGTCGCTCTGCACGCGGGCTGTGGCCGGCAGCCCGGGCAGGCTGGGTCGGAGAGGGAGGTCGCCGAGCTAGAATTAGGCACAGACACGTAACGGTTGATTTTAAGATTGTTTACTTACACCGAGATGGTCGTGGTGTAGGCTGAGAACTTGCTTGAGTTGAGGTTACAAACAGAAAACACGAACACACGTGGAGGTTGCTAGGCTCCACGCAGACAGAACTCTGGATGTACAGGACAAGCGCATAAAACTCGTCGATAAGTCTTATAGTAGGCTCCGTTTGAAGACGGGAAGAGGTGGGCGGTGGATCAGGCCGCCAAACTCCTCTGAGCAACACACAGGGTTTCTATTACCCTGCCGCGTACACCCAGAGTCCCCACGAGATGGATGCGGAGTCCTCTTTGGCTTGGGCGGAAACTGCTCAAGCCTCTTATACGGCTAGCAGGCCAATCGCTAGCCACCACGTGTGAATAATTTAGCACTAGCCAATTGCGGGGCACAAATTTGCATACGACGAGTGGGACCTCTTTGCACCGTGCATTTCTGCGTTGCAAAGGGAAATGCACCCTGCAAAGACCGCTGCAAAGTGGCGGGAACTCTCCTTTGCACACGGGTTCTCTGCGCAGCAGAACTCCTCTGTGCAATGAAGCTGTAAACCCACGGGGATAATTCTTAGTGCTGAAGCACACACAAAAAATCAGACCTTTGGGTCATGACAATCTTATGGTGATAAAGGAATGGTGATGAAAGGAATACTTAAATCCTCCATTTCTAAAAAAAAATATTTGCGGCTTGACATAAATTGCTTCAACAGGTTGGGAACAATATTTAAAATAACCAAGTCACTGAGGCCACCCTGGGCAGACATGCAGTTAAAGGCACAATGGGACCTAATGTGCGATCCACATAAGCGCAGTTCCTGCTATGCCACACGTGCATGGGCAGGAGGGTGTGTGGGATCAAGCATCAGATCCCATCACACTATATTGCTGCTGCACGGGGAACCTGGCATTCTGATCCTGAACCAGCAAGCTCCCCAGTCAGCTGATGGAGCTCCCAGCTGGAGGATGGATCAGCCGACAAGAGCTCCCAACCGGTGGGTGCAGTGAAGCCCTTGACGGGGACTCCTCCCAGCCAAGGAAGCATAGCTTTGGATCAGACTCAGGGTGCTAACTATAGCATTTCAGACTGCTAAACTGCATGTAATATTTATGCAAGGTGCATGTAACATTTATGTTACTTTTCAATTTAGGTAGAGTAGTATGAATGCTACTTTATTAACATTTATTGGTAGCAGATGTTAGGAGCTTTCCACACATTCAGCTCTTGTTCCAGATTTACAAGTTTTTTTCTAAGTCTGGAGCAAATTAAAAAGGGATAAGAGAAATAAATACATACAAGAAAATGTAATTCAGCATTCACTTACAAGTGGACAAGAGGATAGGTCTTGCAGATGAGTTTAATACAAATTAAACCATGCACATGGAGCTGTATTAGAAAACATAGAAGACTGAAATTCTGACAAACTGGTGGACCAGGAAGGATAGGCTAACAAGTTGAGGCAGGAGACAGCAGAGTAGGGCAGTTATATCACGTACCAAAGGCAGTGGCAAAAATGTTCAACTTGCTGATATCAAATGTGAAGTGGTCCATATCACTGGGAACATCAGTGACAACAGTCCTCAAATGCTCTCTCAAGTAACAAAAAATTCCAAAGCGCCCTGATCTAGTTTGCTTAATCTTTTATTCTACGATCTGAATGGTTTACCTTCTCACACTCCACTGAACCTCAATTATGCCAACTACTTCAATACTTAATTTCACACTGCACAAATATCCAATCACATAATAAAATAATAATTTGTATTAATTTAATAAAAATCAACCATCTGGATATATTTGTTCCTAAATTACCAGAGTAATAGGTGTCAACTGTATCCACAACAGATTACTTTCTAAAACAGGAACAGGAAACACCTGGCAGGGACATCTGTCTGATTAAAAAAAATCTATAAAGAAATAAAGCTTTTCATAGGATTTTCATTTAATAAGCTAGGTAATTTAGACAGTAAACAATCTACTCCCCCCCCAAATAAATTAATTATTCAATCATAAAATCTTACCTACCCAAAACAGTACTATTATTTGCATTGAAGAATTAGCAACGTCATGTCTATCTAGGCTTACAATAAGACAAAAACTTTTAGTGTCATTTCACTTTACATCTAATGCAGTATTACTTCCTTCCAATTGCTGTTCTCTTCTGTAAAACAGGACCATAAACATGGTACTTTTTTATTCAACACATCTGTGCTTTTTGTTTATTCCAACTAACATCTGCTTACCCCATAGACATAAATAAAATGTTATTGTATTTTACTCCAGCTATCCTGCATAGCCAGATATAAAAGACTGCGCTAGATTCTACTCTTCTAGTGTCATCAGAAGAACTCATCATAAAGTTCCGATCATTTATGTTGGGTAAGACCAAAACATCAGATTTGCATAAATATAACCGAGAGCCCTAAATAAGACCTAGAAAATAAAATTATTAATGATGAAAGAAGGAAAGAACCCTCTTGTCAACTCTGAGTTCACAATGATGACAATTAGGGGAAAAATTACTTAGAAAGCGAGACTATTAAATATGAATATCATTAGAAGAAGAATATTTAGAACCCCAAAACAGAAAGACTCAGTTTTCAGAGGACAAGCCCATTGCTGGTTATTTCATCTTAGACCCAGTTTCTAGTATCACATTGTAATGGTTGCAGAAACACTGATTAGGGCACAAAGGCTAGATCCATTTATTCTATGTAGCAGGACTGAAGGAATTGTGACAAGTAGAGCAATAATGATATGGCAATATCACTACCCCTACACATACTGTTTGTGCCCAAATGGGCATAGCTTTTAAAGTGGCTCCATAGCACAATGCCAGGGGAATGCAGAAACCCTCAAAGAAATGTGTGAAACTACACTATGTTACCTCCAAATTTATGCAAGTTGTTTGGATATATAGCCAGACAGGTCAAGAGTTTAAATGCACTTAGTATGAAGCTGCATTTGCCATTTATTTTTGTTTTTATAAATTTAATGATACAGTAGGAATACTGCAATTATTTCCAGTGGTGTAAAAAAAAGGCACTAAAATATTTTATTAAAATGCCAACATGCTACCTGGTCTTGGCTAACAGAATATGCAATAGGATGAAAGACTGTCCCCATGCCAACACTAAATCATGGGGAACGATTCACAATGTCCCTTTCAAAGACTTCTTGGAATAAACTAAGAAATTCCTGTACTGAATTGTATCCTTCTCATGGAAGAACCACAGGTTGACACTTATAGAATTTAACTGTAACTCAAATTGTCAGCATTAGCCCTAAGAACAGAATGCTACACAAAAGCTCCTAATCACAGGGAAATGTAACAGAACCTATTTCTCAGTGGCTGTAAATGGTACCTGCTTATTTCCTGAGACACCAATACATTACATGTTGTGTGTACAGGCATTCAGCATTATTAGAAATACGGACCAGAGACCTCCAAAGATAATTAACAGCTTCCAATAAATTCTTATTATGCTTTCCATTCAAATTTTTTTAAGTGGAAATATTCATGGAAGCATCTTGCCATCAGTAAAAAACATTCCAGTTTATGTATGTAAAGATAATTTTATAAAAAAATTGAAAGTTTTATGTATAGTCAGTGTATTCAATTATCAGCATCAGGCAACTGATAATATCCAGGACATCCACCAGTAAAATCAGCGGAAACATTTAAAAAAAAATTACTTAAGTAAGTAAGTACAAATCATTAGGTCAGTGATTCTCAACCAGGGTATCATGGATCCTTCTAAGGGTGTTGCAAGGTACTGCACACTATCAACACTGACAGGTGTGCAAACACATACACAATTCACAAGATAAAGCCAGAGATTCTAAATAGGAATCCACAGCATCCAAACCATTGTGACATGCCATGGTCTTTCTGAGTTGTTTGCAACAGAATAACACTCTTATTTTTCTGTAGTCAAAAAAAATAAGTAAAAGATAAAAAACTGGCATTTCCTGAGGGCTGCCTTGAGTCTAACAAGGTGGAGAACCACTGGATAAAGGGTTTGGCCCTTGTGTAATAGGTTGAAATAACTGGGGTACTCACAGATCCATACTAAAAACATCAGACTTAAAATTTTTTAAAAAACAGAGCAAAAAGAGAATTAAAGTACAAATTATTTCAATCTCTTGAAAGTTGTTTAGCTGTTAAATTCCAGTTATGCTAGTCATATTACAATATTTTTTATTCTTTTATTAATTGAAATGAGGGGGGGAAAGGGTCAGGTATACAAACATAATTCATTTTAGCTTTTAATTTAAAAAAAAATAGAAGTTTTGTACTATAAAGTGCCAAACAGTGGATACTTTCCAGTCTAACCACATTAGAAAACTACTGAGAAACCAAAGCACAAACTTTAAGAAACAAAAAACCCAAAAAGATAGCATTTTAGTTTCTTTCATATAGTATCCCATGTTTTCTGATTGTCAGCTTGTTACAAATCCTACCTATTTCTCAAAAGATCCCAAAAAGAGGGAGAATTGAACGGAGGACATTTAAAGCTTTCATGTGGAAGAGCTGTTTTAGTAATACTCAACTTTTCCTATTTAAACAATTGTATGTAGTTAATCATCCTGTTTTAGGAACTCAGTCAAAGTCCTCCAAAGATGAACAGAAAGCTGTGAATGTGGCAAGAAGTACAGGTCCCCTAATTTAACTGCACTAATAAAACTAGTGTAGCAGTCAATTCAGAATCATTTCTATTCAACCTGAGAACAGCAAGGATATTTTTAGACCAAAATTCAATTGGAAGGCCTCTCTTATTTTTCCCTATTAATAAATCCTCCTCTATCAACTAAAGAGACAATGTTTAGTCCAGGTAAGCAGTCCTGGAAATACCGGAATGGGATATGAAGCCAAGATAAAAAACAGCAAAAACAAAATACACACTCCAAATGGATTTTCATTGGCCAAATAATGTAAGAAGTGCGTGCACACTTTACTTAGGAATTTTAGTTCTTCCTGTAGTTCACAGCAGAACTCAGTAGAGCCCTGACCACACAACACACGTAACAAAGGAAACAGAGGTTAAGCATAATGCAGGAACCTTACAACCTAGTAAGAGAACACACCCAAATCAAACACTTCCATGTGCATGGCCATGGATATTTTTAACAGTTTCTTTGCCTCTTTTTTTTTGAACAGGGACCGGGATATCCCACCTACCAGAGGTAGAAACAATCTTGGGGCTAGCTCTATCAAGCCTTCAGTCAGCACAGATGTAGTTAGGGATCTTCTGGAAGGGCTAGACATTTTTAAATCTGCAGGTTCAGATGCCCTCCACCCAAGGGTGTTGAGGGAGCTGGCAGGGGTCATTGCGGAGCCCTTGGCCCAGCTGTATGAGCATTCGTGGTCATCTGGCCAGGTGCCGGGGGATTGGAAACTAGCTAATGTGGTCCCAATTTTCAAGAAGGGGAGGAAGGAGGACCCAAGTAACTATAAGCCTACTGTAAGCCTCACCTCGGTGCTGGGGAAGATCTTGGAGAGAATCATCAAAGAGCATATCTGTGGGGGCCCTGCAGGGGAGATCATGCTCAGGGGCAATCAGCATAGGTTCATCAAAGGCAGGTCCTGCCTGACCAACCTGATTGCCTTTTATGACCAAGTAACTAAATCCTTAGATGATGGTGTCGCTGTGGACGTAGTCTTTCTAGACTTTAAGAAGGCCTTTGACACTGTCTCTCATTCCATCCTCATCAATAAATTAAGTGACTGTGGCATTGATGCCTGCACAGCTGGATGGGTAAAAAATTGGCTGATGGGGCACACCCAGAGAGTAGTGGTGGACGGGTTGTACTCAACCTGGTGAGATGTGAGCAGTGGGGTACCCCAGGGCTCGGTCCTCGGGCCCACACTGTTTAACATCATCAGCTACTTTGATGAGGGGGTGGAAAGCGTGCTGTCCAAATCTGCTGATGACACTAAGATGTGGGGTGAGGTGGACACACTTGAAGGGAGAGAGAAGCTGCAACTAGATTTAGACAGACTACAAAAGTGGGCAGATAAGAACAGAATAGGGATCAACACAGACAAATGCAGGGTGCTGCACCTTGGGAGAAGGAATCCACAGCATACATACAGGCTGGGGAGTTCCCCTCTTGAAAGCACAGAGGCGGAAAGGGATCTTGGAGTCATTATTGACTCCAAGATGAACATGAGCCGCCAATGCCAGACCGCAGCCAGCAAGGCCAGCCATACCTTGTCATGCATCCAAAGGTGCATCTCAAGCCGGTCCAGAGAAGTGATACTCCCCCCCATGCGACTTTGGTCAGGCCGCAGTTGGAGTACTGCGTCCAGTACTGGGCGCCTCACTTCAAAAGGGATGTGGCCAGCCTGGAGAAGGTTCAGAGGAGGGCCACCCGCTTGGTCAGAGGGCAGCAGGACAGGCCCTACAAGGAGAGACTGAAGGACCTGAACCTGGTCAGTCTCAGCAAGAGGAGGCTGAGGGGGGACCTGGTGGCTGCCTACAAACTCATCAAGGGGGATCAACAGCAAATAGGCAGAGCTCTTTTCTCCCCAGCACCACCTGGGGTGACAAGGAACAATGGTAATAAACTGATGGAAAACAGGTCTAGGTTAGAGATCAGAAGGCAATATTTTATAGTTAGGGTGGCCAAAATCTGGAACCAGCTTCCCAGGGAAGTGGTTCTCGCCCCTACCTTGGGCAAATTCAAGAGGAAGCTGGATGATCACCTGTCTGGGGTCTTGTGAACCCAGCATTCATTCCTGCCTGTGGCAGGGGGTCAGGCTAGATGATCTGTTCGGGCCCCTCCTGATCCTAGCTACTATGAAACTATGACCTCATGTACATGCTCACATGCCCACACATATTTAAAAATAACAGAAAAAACTGATGCATTTAGTAAGTTGACCTGAATAAATACTTATAATATTCTTACAACTTTTTACAACACACAAAGACGAGATACATATCAAAACGCAATGGTGAAAACCAAAAGTGTCTTAATAATGATCCTGACATGTTTTGACAAGGTATTTCAAAAAGAATAAAGGTGGAAGTATATGCTGACAGAGGGAAAAACTGCCAGTTGTAGGAAGTTACACCAATTAGCAACCCAATTTTAAAATATGTGTTTAGTTGCATTCACCTGAAGTCAGGCAGAAGGTAGGGCAACCTTAAAGACCAGCTGATTCAGAGAGGCATGAACTTCCATCAGCAGAAAGCTATTTCTTCAGATGCTAATGTCTGATGAAATAGGTTGCTGCCTATGAAAGCTCATGCCTCCCTGAACCAGTTCATGTCTCAGGTGTCACCTGCTAGTTTTAAAATAGAATAAAGAATAAATCCAGTTCAGAACACGTGACACAAAACGACCAGATTATATAGGTACATCTTCCTTTGTTAATGTGAACAGACAGAACAGAGAACTATAAGCAATATGGGCACTATCTGTTATAAAAAAAGTCCTACAAAAACAAATCATCTTTTCTTGCATAAAACACATACATTTGTTCCCAAAACCAGCTACGGGAAATTGGGGTGCACATTATATACAAGAGGTACAGATGCCCAGGGGTCCAGAAATGTGGTGGCAGAATACTGCCACTAGGGCCTGTGCGAAGCAGCTAGTACTCGCTTTGGATTCGGCTAATTCGGGGGACAGTGACTGAATTTGACTGAATCTGATTCAGAGATTCCAATGCTGCCGAATCTCCAAATCACACAGGCCCATCCCCTGCCCGCTCTCCCAGCCTCGGCAATGGCTGTCCCCCCCACCCCAGCTCCTGGCACTTTGAAAAAGAAAAGCCCCCTGCTCACTGGTTGCTGCCCAGTGGGGGGTGATCCCACTGCCCCTCGCCACATGGGGGGGCTCTGCCATGAGCCTCCTGACTCCTGCCCACTTCCCCAGCCCCCCCATGGCTGCCCTGCCCACCCCAGCTATGGCCCTTTAAGGAAAAGCCCTGGCTCACTGGATCCTGCCCCGCGGGGGACGATCCCCGCTGCCCTGTGCTGAGTTGGGGATTGTGCAGAGTGCCCCTGACGCCCCGAAGCTGATGCAAGAGGTGGTGAGCCCGGGGGGATTTTTTTGTTTTTCTTAGGGGATGGAGCTGGGGCGGGTGGGGTCAGGGGGCTCTTGACAGCTCCCCCATGCAGCATGGGACAGTGGGGGGCAGCGGGGATCACCCAGTGAATGGGAGCTTTTTTTTAAAGGGTCAGGAGCTGGGGTGGGCGGAACAGCCATGGGGGGGACGCTCGGGGGGGGCTAGGGGAGCAGGCAGGGGATGAGACCCAGCAAAGAGAGCTTTGAATCGATTCAGATCTTTTTATTCGTCCCCTGATTCAATTCAGATTTGGGCTGAATCTCCTCAGAAGCAGCCACAGCTTCACACAGCCCTAGCTGCCACTGCTTCCCTGCTGCCAAATCACATGGCCCTATGTTCTGAATCAGGCTAGCGTCCAGGGGCATCCATGCCTGGACCCAGCACGCAGCCCTGGACCTGGCACATGGCCCAAGCTCTGCCACTCCAGGGCTGGAGCCATGAGCCAGGTCCAACCCGACACGGGCCCACAGACCTGGTGTATGCCAAGTCAGTCTTCAGCTGGACCCAACCCACCCCTTTGCCGGCAGAAGGAGCTGCAGCTACCTCTGCCAAGCTGCAGCTGCCTCTGCTTGCCTAACCTCAGGTCCCGAGCCTCCACAGCTCGAGAGGAGGCAGACAGAGCAACCTAAAGCCCCAGACTTCTGGGCAAGGTGATGGTAAAGGAGACAGAGTAGGGTGAAAAGGGAATGAGTGGCTGTCTTCATGAGTGGTTTCCCTTTCCAGCTGTACAGAGCTAGATGCTGCCATGGAAGTTTAAGAGGAAGTCATCCCCTTGCCCATTCCTTTAGCTGCTAATATTCAATTATTTACCTAAGGTAAATAATTTTTTCTCTTCGTGCTGTCTTTCAAAAACAGGATGTGCATATAATCAGGGAGTGTTACAAGTGAGACAATATGGTATTTAAATAATGATGCACCAGAACATTTCAGAAAATAATATGCTAAACAGGTTAAATGCATATTTACATATGCTAATTGTGGCAGCAAAGTGCCCCCAGAGGCTAGTGAGGGAGAGAAGGGAGGACCCACAGACCCCAGACCCCGAGAGCAAGCCCCCAGAGGGGCATACGTACCGGCTGAAGAGCAGCGGGAGGAGGAGCCGCATCCGCGGCTGCAGCCGCACGAACCGCCATTACGCCGGCTCTGGCAACAGCTGTTCCCGGCGCGGCGAACAGCTGAGCCAATCCCAGTGGCCGTAGCAGCCGCGGCGGGAAGGTTTAAAAACGCCGGCAGGACAGGGAGAGAGAGCACGGGTGTGCTGCCCGTGCTGCAGGCTCACGCACAGAGCGGAGAGGACCCAGCCTGCGGGTCTCAAGCAGGCAGCTTAGCCGAGAGCTGTAAGCCTTTCGCGAACAGCACAGTGAAAGGCAGTCAGAGAGTGCAAGCCGAGGCACTCTCTCAGTATCCTGAAGCGGCTGACACTCAGGAGGCAGGGGAGCGCTCTGCTGATGGTAGGAGTGGGGAGACAGCGGAGGCTCCAGGAGGGAGCTGGAACCAGGGGGAGCACCCATCAACTCCTCCTGATTCAGAGGAGTATTTTCTGTAAGAGAGGAGAAAGGAGGAATCACTCCCAGCAGGAGGGAGAACAACTGGGAACCGGGGAACCGGTCTGAGGCCGTCATACTGGGCCTGGAAACATCTGGAACGCATCACCCAGCGGTTGGCGTGTGGACGGGGTGTAGGGGAGGCAGAGCCCCGTGGACCACCGCGTCAGACAACCGTGAGTAACACCGTCTATCGGAAGGCCCCACCCAGGATAAAGATCTCCACTGTAGACCCCTCTGAAGGTAATTGATTACATCCAAGTCGTGGCAGGCGAGTTGAGGGGAGGGGCAACACCCCGATAGGCCAGGCGGAGCGAGTCACAGGCTCCACACTAATCATTTCATGGATGCTTTTCTGATACAGCAAAAAATACTTTTGATGAACGAAGTTAGTAGTAACTGAAAAGTTCTGTCAGATTACAAGATAACCAGTTCAGGGGATTACATTTTAAAACATGCACTACAAATATTTTTAAAATAATTCCCAATAAAGCTGTAGATATCATAGGTTTCATAGACATTAGGGCTGGAAGGGACCTCAGAAGATCATCAAGTTCAGCCCCCTGCCCCAGGGGCAGGAAGTCAGCGGGGATCATAGGTTCCCAGCAAGATAAACATCCAGATGTCTTTTGAAGGCGTTCAGAATAGGTGCCTGAACCACCTCTGGCGGCAATCTATTCCAAACCTTGGGGGCTCAGACAATAAAGAAGTTCTTCCTTATGTCCAGCCTGAAATGGTCATGGAAGAGCCTGTGACCCTTCGACCTTGTCATCCCTTGGGGTGCTCTGGTGAACAAACATTCCCCCAGATCCTGGTGAACACCCCTGATGAACTTACATGTGGCCACCAGGTCACCCCTGAGCCTGCGCTTTTCCAGGCTAAGAAGTCCCATGGCTCTCAGTCTCTCTTCATAAGGTCTGCATTCCTGACCTCTGATCATGCACGTGGCTTTCTTCTGTGCCCTCTCAAGCTTCTCCACATCCTTTTTGAATTATGGAGCCCAAAACTGGACGCAGTACTCCAGCCGTGGCCTCACCAAGGCCGAGTACAACAGGAGGATAACGTCCTGGGATTTACTTGAGAAGCATCTGTGGATGCAAGCAAGTATTTTGCTTGTTTTACTAGCAGCAGTATCGCATTGCAGACTCATATTCATCTTGTGGTCAATCACGACCCCCAAGTCCCTTTCAGCCATAGTGCTAGCCAGCGTAGCACTGCCGAGCCTATAAGGATGCTGCAGGTTTTTCTTTCCAAGGTGGGTCTCGTCCACCCATTTCCTGAGCCTGTCAAAGTCAGCCTGGATCACCCTCCTGTCTTCAGGTGTGACCAAGAGCAAACCAATAGCAGCAACTGAACAGTCTTTTGGTTCGGTTGAATTAACAAACATACAACATACAATATACAATATTTTTAAATACAAATAACTGCAATGATACAAAAAAGTACCAACTTATCCATTATCCTCAAAAACATATTTTCCAAAAAACAAAATGTTGATATTTTTGTAGCAAACCATTAGAATAAAAATCCATTTCAAATGTATGCGAGTGTAAATTACACTTTTCCACAAAACACAATTGTACAAATTTAATGGATTTCCCTATAAAAGTATATTCAACTTTAAATTTTCAATTCCTACATAAAACTAACTTGGCTATACTTTTATATGGCTGTAAGCATGTCATCCACGTTTCCCTAGAGAATGCTAGCACGGATGTCCACTTAAGAGTGTTCGATTTGCATACTAAAGCAAAACTGACTGCTTTCCCACAAACTACCATGCTTTTAACTAGAAAAAAAAAAATGAAGAGAGATACATTATATAAGGCATTTTAAAATGCCACTGATCTTTGCAAAAGGAAGAGACAGGACAAGAAATATGAGCTGTTCATAAAATTATGAAAAAGTTTAATGTCATTTTATTCTACAAGTATCTATAGCTTTTATCAGTGCACAAGTAGTGAACATTTTACTCTAACATTTCTATGAAGCAAGCATTTTAATTTAACATAACTGAAGTTTTTCAAATGATCCAATCTAGGTTTTAAATGAAAGGCTTGGTAAAACTTACTTTGAACAGAACATAAATGTGTATGTCAGGTCACATGAAATTAATGTTGCTTTGGCAGCATTATGGTAGTGACCACTATATTTTTACAACAGAGAGCAAACAAAGAAGCAAGAGCAAAACAGCTTCTCTTCTGGGCTGAAACCAAGATAGCAATAGCTGCCTTGGGATGAGAGAAGGCCTTTCAGATGTATGGGGTAAGCTTTTGGCAACTGAGGAAGTTGCATTATGCCAGCCAGCTTCAAGAGAATACTCAAAATTCTTCCCAGACTCTGAATTGGAATAGAATTGGCAGAAGGAACACTGCAGAACCCAAGCTGCTTTTGGAAGAGACAGTTTATTATTGTTCTTACCTCAGACAACAGCAAATGTAGTTTGATCTCAAGTATCGTCTGTTGAGCAGGGAACCACTAATGCTATTTTTATCTTATTCAATTTGCTCTTTCTTGAAAAAATAAAGTCTTGAAAAACGCTAATATTAAAAGATAGTATATTGGATTTCATTGCCATGTTTCTTGAAAATGTTAACTGAGAATTAAAAGATATTAACTAACACCCAGGACACCTCAAGAAGCACCATCTGTTACTAACCTCTACTTAATCCTTCACTTACATAGCTACACCTAGTTTTTTTTAAATGGAAGATCTCCAACTGGTGAAAAATTATATTGGGTGCATCTACAAGTTCATTAATGAGCTTTTGCTACAACATTTTAAATTTAGTACCTATAATGTAAGGTACTACCTAAGTGAGCATTAGGCTGCCCTAATGCACAGCAGCAAAAGCACACACTTTTTCTTTTTAGTGACACAATGGACAGTAGCATAATTCTACTGCGCACTAGCATATTAGCATGGGTTTTGCCTTGATGCTCTAACGTGCACTAAAACAGCATACTGTACATTAAAGCACATGTGTAGACATGCCCACTGATACTTTAATATTTGATGCTATAAAAATATATGAAAATGACCACAGATTCAGATATACACTCCTATACATGGTAGAACAAATAGTGCACATGGCACTTCATAAGCAAAAAGACTTTGCCCTTAATACAATATAGACTGTCAACTGATCAGTTGTTTTTTTTTAAATAGGAGAATAGGAATAGTTTACAACTAGTATCAGAGCTGCTATTAGTGACAAAGCTACCTGACTTGGTGTTACAGCCATCATGATCCAGGAAATATGAGGGGCAAGGATTTCTCTTATTGAACCAACTGTATAGTTGAGATAGACTTAGACAAGCTTTCAGATATCACAGTATTCTCCCCCAGGTCTCAGGAAGAATAGTTTGATACAGGAAAGCCTGTCTAAGTCTATTCCAAACATGCAGTTGGTATTAAAGATAAAACATCCACAAAAATTCTTGCCTTGAAGCTAACTGAAGTGATGTTGAAGGCGGTCCTATGTTGTATGGGGGGGAGGGGGGTGAGTGTGTAAGTGTGAGTGCGAGTGTTGGGGGGGGCTGTTCCAACTTTTGCTAACATTTAAAAGAAAGGGGTGGGGAGCAGCTTCTGTTCCGATTAATGGCTAAGGGTAAGACGAAGGGTACAACAAAGGGAACAAAACCGCATACAAACTTGTATTGGGTTAAACTTCATGTTCAAGACAGAAAGCCACACAATAAGTCAGAAGGCAGTGTGGTAGGCAAGATGACATGGTCAGCCTGGCAAGAAAGAAAGAATATTAAGTAATAAGACTTTTTTTTAAAGACTGGAAGGGAAGAACGGAGAACTGAGAATGTAGGTTAGGAAAAGGGGACAGTAGCTCATGAAAGCAATGAGACATGATTCAAGGTTTAGACAATGGGGAAACTGAGGAATTCAGTCAAATCAAAGGATGTAATCCAGGAAGAAACAACAGTAATTTGCAAGAACCAGACTGAAGAATCAAAGGTAACATCACAAGTGTAAATTTAGGAAACAAAGAATAGTATAATTGTTAGGGGCAGAACATGACAAAAAGACAGTATTGGCCATTTTTTGGCATGTTACATAAATTAATAAAAGAAAATAGAGCTATTCCCAGAAGCAAGAGTCAAACTCTGAGAAGTCAGGCTTGAATCTATGAGTAATCCACCTAGAAGTGGTAGAAGAATAAAGAGGAAGAAACTAATGGAACTGATGAAAGTACTCAGATAAATAGTAACAGAGAGGAATAATGAGAAGGCAGCATGGGAGACCATGAAAAAATAGTCAGCTCTCCTAGATGAGACTCAGGGTTGACCCACACAGAGAAGTTACTTAAATTAAGTAAACTTTAAAAAAAACCAGAATAGTCTTAAAATACTCTTACTCTTCACTAAGATTGCCTTTCAGAGGTTTAGCTTAGTCCACATAGGAAGTCAGGGAGTCAGTGGTTTATGGCTCTTCCAAGTTGCTTGCTTAGGAAGGTACACCCTCAACAAGCTTGGCTTTTTTAGCATAACAAAAAGGCTAAGAGAGAACACAACTGCTCTCTAAATATATCAGGGAGGGAAAAGAGCTATTTAAGCTGAAGGACAATATTGGCACAAGAATAAATGGGTATAAACTGGCCATGAATAAATTTTGTCTGGACACTGGAAGAATGTTTCTAACCATCAGAGGAATGACAATCTGAAACAGCCTTCTAACTGGAGTAGTGAGGACAAACTACCTAATGTTAATGAGGAGCTGGGTAAGTTTATAAACAGGATTAGAGGACATGGTTGTCAATGATAGTAGGCAACTGCTCTCAATGACCTTTCAAACGTGGAATGAATGTAAACGAACATCATGTTTCTTCACAGATTTACAGACAAGTCCAGTACCCTTTGATCCTTCTGAAAGCTTTGCAAAAAGCAGCAGAGTAAAGCCAAGAGCCTGATCATCAGTCCCAGCACTGTTCTTCAGAATTCTGCAGCAGCAGTGAAAGCATTTGATGTTGCTGCTTTGGAACCTACAAGTAGCAGCAGAGTGAGGAAATGGGTTTACAAATAGAAATGACTCAAACAAAGGCAGGCTTGCATATAGAGTAGTACAGCATTCTTGCCTAATCTTCACAGAATCTTCATTTTTTTACGATGGAAGTGGGAATACCCTGGTCCCTAAAGCAGCCAAGAATTTCTTGAGTGTGAAAGACTCAAAGGTCCCATTTTCCCTTCCTGGGAGCAATGGGATAAGGAGAGGAAGTTCAGATACCATTATAAAGGTGTGTAGGTTATAGCTGTGTTGGTCTAAGGACATAGGCAGACAAAGTTCTTTGGATGAATCTGATTATCCACGTTTTTTCCAACTATTTAAGTTGGTCTAATAAAAGATATCAGATTCACCCAAGATACTATTATAAAGGCATTCTTTAGCCAGAGACTAATACAAAACACATTCCTTGGGAAGAAACCCTCATACCGTCTACCTTCTCAAGAATATAGTTTCTTACCAGATAAGAGCCAACTCTGGATTTTGTTAGAAGGGACCTATCCAAAGTGATGCTTTACACGCCTTGGTGAATTTTACCAAAACTATTAACATAATACAATGACATTCTTTATCAATGAAAAGCAGGCTAACATTAAAATGTCTCCCTATTTAAGGGTATAAAAACAGATTAGACCAGATGAATGCTCTTCTTTTCCTTTCCTGGTCTTAATTTTTAGAGACTGCATTTAGAGATCCATCAAACCCTTAATATACCCGAGATGCATAGATGACATCTTCATCATTTGGACTGGAACCCTGCAGTCTCTGATAGGTTTCCACCAAGAATTCAACAATCATCACCCCTCCATCAGACTATCACTTGAATACTCTAACACCAGCATTTCCTTTTTGGACACTATGATCAATATCCAAGATGGTAAAATTCAAACCACTATATATAAGAAACCCACAGAACAACATTATCTCTCTACACAAAACCAGCAATCACCCCAAACACACCAAAAAACCTGTAATATACAGCCAAGCTCTCCAATACCATCAAATCTACAGCGAGGAGAATACCCGTGACCGCAACTTCACTAATCTCAAAAGGCCCTTCAGCCGATAAGGACACTTCTCCAGAGAGATAAATCACACTTTTCAAAGAGCCACCTGAATACCACATGAAGATTTACTGCAGTATAAAAAGAAAATCCTCACAAATTGCACACCATTAGTTATGACATATCACCCTTCCCTGGAACCTACATGGAAAATCCTCAGACAACTGCAACCCATACTAGAAGATGACCCAATTCTTAAGAGATCTTCCCAGAACTACCCATCCTAGCCATCAAACAAGCGAACCTTGCTAACCTCATCATCAGAAGCAAACTCCCCATGACCCAAACCACATCGACAAATGGATCCAGACCATGTTAGGACAAGAAATGCAAAACCTGCCAACATATCTCCATCACCCCCACTATAACTATGTCCCACAACAGAACCATCACCACTCCTGGATCATACAGCTACACCTCCAGAAATGTTATACATCTCATCCAATGCCCTGAGGGAAAATATACTGGAGGAACCAAACAACAACTGTGCATCAGAATGAATGCACACCGAAAATCTATCGAAGACAAGAATACCCAACTACATGTGGGTGCACACTTCTCACAGGACAGTCACTCCCTTTCCAATCTCTCAGTTCTAATCCTCAAAGGGAACCTACCTAGCTCCCTCCGTAGATGAGCCTACAAACTTCACTTTATAAATCTACTAGATACAAAAAATCATGGACTCAATATAGACATTGGCTTTATGATGCATCACAACCTGCCTGATATCTGATTCACCAGGTACCTGCCTGACAGCCTCTTTTATAACTTGTTCTCTATCCCTGTGCTGTCTCCCCTTCAACCTTTTTTTCCCCTGCTCTCTTCCCCAGCCTACCTCTGCTTCACCTCTCTGCCCCACCTTTTATCTAACTCCACCTATTCACATTCTAATTCCACCTATTTACTGATTCACCTCTCTGCCTCACCTTTTGTCTTTCTAATTCTACCTATTTACATTTTCACTGACATCCTGCCACACTTCTAGCATCTTTCATTTCTGGGAATCTCAGAACAGCAGAGACTCCCCATGCCTGACAAAGGATGACTGAGCCCACAAACTTGCCAAAATTATTTTTCCCCAACTATTCAGTTGGTCTAATAAAAGATACCACATCTACTCAAAGAACGTTGACTTTCTTTAGAGATCCAGGGGTGTAGGTTATATAAGGACATAGGCGGACAAGGTTCTTTGGGTGAATCTGATATCTTTTATTAGACCAACTTTAGAGATCCATACGTTTTAAGATTAGTGCTTACCCACACCACTGGTCACTCTTTCCTTCTCTCTCTTTCAACTCTTTGTTACAAAGAACACCTGATCCCCTAGATGCATCTTTCTTCAGCCACTTGACACTTACTGATCTGGTTCCCTACCCTGGACTCTTGACAAAAAGACCAGATTATAGACTTTGGCCATACAATGTGAACAATTCTGGCTACTCAGTCTTTGGGAGAAATAGGCAGAATTTCTTTGGACTGAGCATAGCATATTACAGAACAATTTCTCTTTCATATTTACCTCTTGCTAGAAGGGTTAACCCTCCAAACAAAGGCGTTGAAGCTTTTCAACATGAAAAGGACAGTGTAGGATGGTGAAAAGTCATACAGAATTTTAGCTGACATTTTGCCAGTTTGAATCAATAAACAACCATCAAGTAGAAAAATAGCTGTCAGTAAATAAATGATGGGTCAGTAACACAGAATTAGCACATAATAAAAACACTAAAATAATGGCAATTAGTGTCAATCAATGGCAATAAGCCAGAGTATGAACAGTTAGTAAACAGCAACTAAAAGACAGCTAATGTCTCTTAAAAGGTATTAGTAGGAGTCATTTAAACACGCAAGTAAGATTATTGCCGCCGTTCTCTGCCTACTGTAGGCAGTTTACTGCAAGTTCCAAACAAAGTAGTGCGTTAGAAAATTGTGGATCTTTTGGGGGCCTTTTCACAAATCACTGCTTGAAGCCCAAAGGAGCTCTCACCCTTTTGGGGAAGTACAGTTCAAGTGCAGGAAAGGCTATTTGGAACTAGCATCCTCAAACAGCTCTGAGAAAGGCAAGACAAGCACTGTACTTTGTGGGTGAGACAGCTGAATACTTACATCAGCCACCTCTGGAAGGACAGAGCATTGGGTTCACATTGTCTACACAAGCCATTACAGAACACTGTTCTTGATACAGCTGAATGGCTCAGTCGGGGCAAGCAGGCCCATAACTCTTTAATCTTTCTCCAGCAGAGACAAGAAGTGAAATGCTGCACGGTAATTTCTTCTGAATTATTAATAATGCTATCTTATGTCACTAGAACCTGCTCCTTATACCGGTTCACCTTGCCAAGAGCCAAGAGTTGGCCAATATTTTCCACTGCAAAGTAATTAACTTTCTGAATCATAATTATATCCCTAGTCTGGTGTTGCTACTGTTGTCAGTGACCTACATACTGGTGCCAAACTAACACCTGACTCACCAATAAGATTTTATATAGATACTAACCCAGCATCATCTTTTTCACGTTGCATTTTCACAGTTTTAGATTTAAAGTATTAGTTAACACTGGAGAGAAAGATATGTATCCACCTTGCACTGGCCATATTATCTGACAGACACTCGAGAAATAGCCTTTAAAATGAGGTACGATACTTAGATAAATGTCATATACTTATTGCATATAATTTTTATTAACTATTATTTCTGTACAAAAATTTAAGACCAGAGTGAAATTTTTAATTTAAAAAATCTTAACTTTTTTAAAAAACATTAAGTCATAATAATTGTTTTCTTTAGGGGCAACCAAATATTATTTCACTCAGTACTTAACAACTTGAATTAAGCCTTATATTCTGAACCAAATGGGATATACTAAGAACGTGCCATTCAGTATTTGCAAATACCTTTCAAAATACAAGCAGCAAATATTTATTCAAGAGCTGACTCTATATCCGTGTTTAATGTTGCCTGTTAAAGAGGAATATGGTCCAGAATACCAGAGGTCTAGGTATGATGACCTGCCTTAATGAAAACAACGAGAATTTCTGCAGGGTGAATTTGATTGAAATCAAATAAATTTAAACCACAATTTAAATCACTGGTCAGGAAGCCTTTACTTAATCACTGTTTTCTACAAAAAATGTGTACTTGTCTTGTTGTTTGACATAACCGTAATACTATTATTCACAACTCTGAGATCAATGTAGGTTTCATTTTTAGAAAGTACACAGTATATTTTAAAGCAGTTATTTTGATATTTTTGCAGATTAATTTTGCAGCTATATCAGAAAACTGAATTATAATTTGGTTATTTAATTTACCAAAGCTAACTGAAGCAGATACTTGTGAAGTCACTGAGAGGTGAACTCTCTCTAATTCACTAGATCAGGGGTCGTCAACCAGGGCTACTTAGGAAGGCCCCAGGGTGTACGCGGTGGTGCGGAGATGCGGATGTACTTGGCAAGTGCGGCATGGTGCGTGGCAGTGCGCTTCCCAAGTACCCCTCCTCGTCCACGCTGCCACTGCATACCTGGGAAGCATGCCAGAAGTACTTTGGAAGCTCAGCGTCCGGCTGCTGCGCCCCCCTCCGCTTGCCCAGGGGGGTAGAGTCCAAGAGGGGTACCTACCAGAAGGGGTACACTCCTTTAAGAAGGTTGAAAACCCTTGCACTACATTAATCACAGATATTTGGGGGATATTTTTGCCATGATTTATTAGGACATCAAATGATCACTGGACACATATGTTATTAGTTTAGGGCTTTCTTCACTTTCTTCTAGATTTCTTCTCATCTTTGATTTCTTTTCTCTTTTATGTCCTGACAAGCCTGCTGCCACGATAGGTTTTTACCTTCTACCATACCATTCCCTCACTACATCTCAAATCTATGGAGAGGTTATACTGAGAAACTTATCCCTCAAGACTTCTGGAATCTTCTGCTCAAAAAGTTTCTCTTTTGTTTCTACTGCCCCTCCCCTCCTTGCATTTATCTCGACGACTCCTCCTTGCCCAGATCTACTCCACCCCCAATGATCCTCTAACTCCTTGAAACTTGGCACTTTTAGAGAGAGGTAAGGGCTTGACTCTGTGTACACAAACCTGCAGAGACAACAGGGCTAATAAGCAGGTAATCAGGTCTACTATCGCTCATCTACATATACTGCTGTTAACAAGGATGTTATCTCTGGAGACACAAATCCACAGTTTGAGAACTGAAACTAAGCATCACAGAGATGCTTCTAGACTAGGGGTAGGCAATGTTTTTTGGCTGGAGCGCTGAAAAATACCACAATGCCTACCTCGGAAGGTGCCGGAGTTCCGGCATGGCAGAAAAACAAAATGAGGGCAAGGGTTACATGGCAGGATGCCCTGCTTGTGCCCCTTGCCTCTCACCCAAAGCCCCTGCCCCCCAGCCTGGGCTCTGTGGCTGCCAGCAGTTACCCCGGCTCTGGGTAGCTACTGGAGCCTGAGCTGCTGCCAGCAGGGCTTGCAGTGTCCCAGCTGCCTGCTGGGAGCAGCCTGGGATCCCGGCTGGCAGCAGCTCCCCAGAGCCGGGGCCAGCTGCAGCCAAGAGGCTCCAAACAGTTGTGCCAGGCTGCACAGCTCCGGCATCAGCTTCATGCTGGTGCACGGGTACCTCGGAGCAGGCTGCACTGTCCCACTGTCCGCCCTGAGGTACACACAGAGTCGCCACCAGCACAGAGCTGATGTTGGAGCTGTGCAGCACAGCACAGCTGTTTGCACTCTGCCCACTGCTTGCTGCAGCTACCCAGAGCCTGGGCTGGCTACAAACAGCTGTGCTGGGTTCATCACCTCTGACCAGGGCTGTGCTGCCTCAGGACCCTCCCCCACTGCCCGCTCCAAGGTGCGCCTGCACGTGCCAGTGTGGAGCTGATGTCGGAGTCTGGCACAGCTGTTTGGAGCCTCCCAGCTGCAGCCGGCCCTGGCTCTGGGGAGCTGCTGCCAGTTGGGGTCCCGGGCTGCCACCAGCAGGCAGCTGGGATGCTGCAAGCCCTGCTGGGAGCAGCCCGGGCTCCGTTGCTGGCAGCAGCTACCCAGAGCTGGAGCTGGCTGCAGTGTGCAAAGCAAAATGGCCTCGCTTGGCACGCATGCCAGGGGTTGCCAACCCCTGTTCTAGACTGAGCAGAGTCCCACTGAATAGAGTGGTTTTCTTTAATCTTTACTAGAGGAGCCTCTGGGAACCTCAAAAGATTGGGCCCCTAATATAATCCACAGTCTGTTGTAAACTATTTATATTTTCTAAAAAAGTTACATAAATATATTGTCTCAAATAGTATATAATTAGAAGTTATATTCCCTATTCTGTGATATCTTTGAGCTTTAACACATCTTAAATTAAATCTATCTTTACAGAGGTGTATCTTTTTAAAAAAAAAAGATCTAAAAAAAAAAAATCAGAAAATACAACTAAATAAAAAAAAATCTGATTTAAATAAAAAACATTTGATTTAAAAAAAAAATTGATTTTTATCCACCCTGGAGTTTTGCCATCATCTTCAGTGCAACTATGGTTTTCAATCTTGGTCTCCATCTCCAACTTTTCCAGTAATTCCCTGCATAATCCTAAGCAATTCTGGTAGAAACAGGTGATATTAGACCTTAATAAATCTTTGAATCCTTCAATTTAACTCAAGTATTACAATAATGGAAACTGTACTACTATTACTTAAGTATTTAATCTTGACATAATTGTAAAGCAACTACAGGCACTTCCCCTCAAAATGGTGACAGTACCAAGTTTAGTATGCCATTATAGTTGCCAAATTTAAAAGTTTTGGCCAAGACCACAGGATTCTTCAAATTTTTATTTAATAAGTGGTTAAATGATTTCACAAGGCAAAAATGCATCACATGAATGATTTAGATAAAAATCACCCAAAACTAAAGGGCCGTAGCTATAAAATACAGCTACCTTTCAGGCGAACTCTGACACTGTTTATAGAAGTTCTGGTGAAAGACAGCAGCCAACATCCCAAAGTGCATTTATAACTAGTCACTTTTTGCAGCTCTGACCAGTGACACTGCAGCACCCACGCATCAGCAGTACAAGTGCACCCTGGGAAGGCACCAGGTAATGATGGATTACAACACCCAGTAGAAGACAAGGGAGTGTGTACACATGTCTTCTGCCAAATGGCAAACAGAAACTCTAATTCTGCTGGCGGAAAGCAGGGTTTTACTGGCTACATTTTGTAATGGAGAGGGAAAGAGCAATGAAAAGGAGAGGAGATGAGATAAATGAAGAGCACCAAAATGAAAGTTTCTCACTGTGGCTATCCACAAGAAGGATAAAATGCCAAACATTATCAGGCCATAAGTCTCTTTTATTGCATTTCAGCCATTTCATTGAAAATAGAAGCATATGAAAAGCACAACAGATATATACATTTGAAATCTGTTCAAAGTATTTTCTTTCTGACTTCAAGAACAATAAAATACTGGGTTTTGTTTTTTACCATGACTTTTCAAACATATCCAAGGTAAGAGATCAATAAACCACAAATGAATTACTTAAATTAATCATGTTGTTAATTGGACCAAATTTTAATCTACAGAGACTGCCAGGCACCACATAAAATATCCTGATAAATACTAATTCACAAATTGGTCTTGCATTTCCACTGTAATATACAAATCCACAAATTGTGCAGACCTTAAAATGCATGAAGCTACTAAAATGCGACTGAAATTTCTACTGTTGTACAGAACTAGGAAACAAATCAAACAGTGTTAGCTATTTTAAATACTTAGTACAGTGGTTCTCAACACTTTTAGACACAAGGAATCCCTCTATAACTTTTCCCGATCGTAGTGATACCCCATTTCAAATACTAATTTCAGTCATTTTTTTGACTATGGAAGAGCAATTCTTCTGTTGCAAAGAACTCAAAAAGACAGCGGGTCAGAATGTTTTGGACACTGTGAATTCCAATTTGAATTTCTGAGTATATCACCTTGTGAATCATGTATAGGCATCTGTATACCCAAGTGCTGATAATGTATGGCACCTCACAGCACTATTGAAAGGATTTTATAGCACGCTACTTGAGAATTGCTTAGTGGCTCATTAATGTTTCAACCCCTGTAAGAAAAAAGTCGCATCATGTATTTACAACATTTAGAAGTTGTTTGCCAGAAGCAGTCTGCAAAAACTGCTATTGCTGAGAACAGTGACTATGAAATATATATATCATGTAAACAAAAGTTAATATTGCAATGTAACTACATAGAAAATCTTTCAAGACACAGACTAATGCCTTTAGGATGAAATAATTCCCCATGTCTAGATTTAGTAATCTAAAACCCATTTTAAGATGGTATTTTCAAAAAAAATAAATAAAACCAAAAGTAATCACTATTGCCTCAGGACCTAAGGGCACTTTATGCCCAACAGGTTGTTCAACAAGTCTTCTAACAATACACTTGGTCCAATAAAAGATAATACCAAAAAAAAAAATCCTTTCCATTTGAAGTTAAGAATTTTTCCAAACAAAAAGTAGAAGAGTGGAGTAGTGAATGCCTAGATAAGAAAAAGACTATTAAGAATCAATAGATACATGAAATTAATGAGTTTCTTTAAAACAAGAGAATACTCGTATGGTATAGTAATGAAGGACTGCAAAAACCCTTATGTCTTTCTCTCAAAATAGTCTAGCTGTAAATCCATATAATACAAAATGCCCCTTTGTTCCTGACAGGCCACTTGCAATTTAAGTGTCAGTAACATGATGATAAAATAATAAACATAGAATAGTGTAAACCACAACAACTCGACTCTGGCCAGGAAAAATACCATATACTTGAACAAGCCCTCCATAATGGAGCTAAACCTCCCTATTACCCAGATTGAAAGCAGCATGTGAGCAGGGAACATTTTTAATTCAAAATCATAATGTTAATTTAAGCGAACTGTTCTTGCAAACCATGCAAATACACCCAAATATTTCTTACTTCCAGGTGCTTATTGAAATTAGTGATTAGGCAACATAGAGGCACATGTTCTTATTAAACACATAAAAATCTTTTCTTGATTTCCAATGTCCTTCACCACATCACCCTTCTAGAACACTACAGTATTATGCCCATTTTGTGTTTCATTTTTTCTCACTTCTAAAGAGCAAAAGGGACATCAAAAAACAGCGGAGAAGTTTGTGGCAGGGTAAAGAATGGATTCTAGTTTTCAAAAATGCATCTTGTGACTTTTTACCTTTAATATCATACTTCACATTCCTCTTTTTCTTCTAGTGAAGTCTACTAGAAGATAGACCAATGATTCTCAATCAGAGAACAGAACCTTGAAGTGCCACAAAATCCATCTAAGGGTGCTGCAGGTTGTCAAGCAATGTTAATGCTTTTAGGTGTCCAAACACCTATGCATGATTCATAAGACAAACACAGAGGCGGTGGCCAGATGAGCATGGTTGTGAAGTATGGTGCACTGCAGACACGACTACAGCGCCACATACTGCATGTTCAGTTGGGGTCAAAAAAAACCAGCAGAGAAAAAAAGCAGAGCAGTGCGCACACTGCTCAAAAGCAGAGCTGAGTAGTCTGAAGCGGTGCTGCAGCTGCTGGCCAGGGTCTGTGCCACAGAATCGCTGCTGCTGCAGCCCCTGGAGGCCCCTGGGACCCCAAATAAGGCTGCTGGGGCCAGCCCAGTGCTGGCCCCAGCCTCCCCTAACACCCCGGGGTAAGTGGCATGGGCATTCCCCAGGGACAACTAGCGGTGGCACAAGGTGCGCTGCTGCCAGCTGTTTCCGGGGAACCAAACATCCACACCACATGTGAAGGCGGCCAGAGATTTCAAATGGAAATCCATGCTCTTCTAATAAGAAATTCTAATAAGAAAGCCTCAGCCTGGCATTAACTGGTCTACCAAGCATCCAAAGAACCCAAAAGAGTGCTCCACAACCACAGATTTGCCTACTGCAGTAGTTTTCAACTTTGTTAGACTCAAGGCACCCCTCAGAAAATATCAGCTCTTGGCTTTCACTTGTTTTTGACTATGGAAAAATAAAAGCAAGTCTCCTGTCACAAAGAACTCATGGACCACAAAGTGACCACAACAGGTCAATGTTTTTGACACTACACATTCCTATTTGAAATCTCTCAGTTTAATCTCATGTATCATGTGTGGGTGTTTGCACACTACTCATGCCAATACTGTGTGTCACACTTAAAAGGATCTCACTACACCCTGGGTGAGAATCACTAACTTAATAGAATGATGTGTATCTAGGGCCACAGAAACAATCTGCTTCCTTGAACACTTTAGGTTGGCTGGCCAGCTCTCAACCTTGGAGGGCTGCTGATTTAGTTATCTCAATCTTCAAGAATGTAAGAAGCATAGAAGGCAGCCACAATGACCAGAAGAATAGGAACCAGAGTTTGGAAGAGACTTATCTTATCTGAAGGAATCGGAGCCTGAAAAGAAATTCTTATTTTATTCAGCGATAACGTAGGATTTGGAGAGTAATTCTTTAACCGAATTGATTCACTTATCTCCGGTGGGCAATTGTTATACTTTTCAAGCAGCTGCAAGAGACTCAAATTCAATTATTCACATGCAGGCAGTTCACTGACAAATAAATAACCCTTTGCACATAATGAATGACAGAAGAGAGTATGCATGCTCTCTGCTGATGCAGTACAAGTGCACCATTTCCAAAATTTGTCTGCACTTTACCAGCAGATAACAGTAACTAGTTTAATAAATGCATTGAGGAAAACAATCCATTAAAATAACCCCAAAAGCCAAATCAAATAATAAATTAACAGTTCATTTCTACTAGGAAAATGCTTCATTTTATATTGTTTTTACAATACAGTCTGATGTTTTAGGCTATTTGCTTAAGAAAAATGTAAAGAATTCTATGAATCTATATATTTTTTAAATTTTATCTCCCTCACCCACAAAATGTGGGACATTTCTTAAAACATGAGAATGTAAGTAGCCATTACTTGTCATCTATGTACAGCCCCTCAAATTGAAATGCCCAATTTAAAATTCATACAGCTTGTATTATTCAAGCAACAGATACAAAGGCCTGCTATTATTTCCAATTATCTTGTACTCCACATAACAGTTTCTTTAAGTAAAAAAAAAAAAAAACACTTTAGGCGAAAAATAGCTGAAGAAAATAAAATGACTCAGGCAGGCTTATATGCTAAAAATGTCAGACTTGTGTAATTTAGTGTTCCGAAAGCACACTCATTTTTGTTTACAGAGCAATTATATCTAACATTTCAAATGCGGTTTGAATCAATTACTATCATTCTAACACATTATTATTGTCAGAATTCAAAAAATATATAAATGGAATATACTAGGAACTGCAAACTGTGCAGCACCTAAGCCTTTAAGTAGTAGCAAGAAAACTGATTTTTGGGGAGAAGGGATTTTCTTTATCATAAATATATTTTGATCTTTGTATAACCTTTAACTGCAGATCACTGTTTATCTTTGGAACCTTTTATCAATGTTTACCCTATGATAAAAAGGCTTAAATTCTCAATCGGTTTTACGTGTGCCAGCAGTAATGCAGAACAAGTGATAAAATAAAATTACAGATACTAGGTTAATGAATGCATCAGTGAGGATACATTTATTTACTGTTTGCTATATTCGATTGCATGATAACAGCTACAGATGGCTAGACAAAAGACTTCTAACAAAGAATGAAGAAAAATTACAGTAATACAAGCTCTCTTGTATGACTGAAGCATTTGACGCTTTTGCCCCTCAGGACAGCTCTTCTCCTAATTTCAACTAGAGCTGGGCAAATATTTCAAGAAATATATTCACAAATTTATTAAATGAACAAACATGGATTCATTATCTTTATTTACTTCTCACAAGCATGTATACAAATAAAACTCTATCAGAATATTCAGGGACAGAGCAGAGTTTTCACTCCAGACAAATTTTCATGGTTATCTTCAAAGCCTTATAGGTCTAGAAACCATCAAAATGTTTTTTACCTACGTGACCAGTCACACAGTATACAAAGATTAGAACCAACAATTCAGGTGAATAGTTTAAAATAGAAACTTGGAATCTGTTCAGACTACGCAGCATATCACTAAAAAAAATTAATCTGTCAATATTTCACAAATACAAAAATGCATTCCCAAAATAAACCACTGTGCATAATCTATCTTGACTGTAATTTAAAAAAATATATACTGATATCAAAGCATAAAAGAGGAAATTGGTTTTAACATTTTCCAGGCCCCCCAACAACCTCTTTAATTTTTATTTTTTAATTATTAAATTTTACACTTAAATTATATTTTATTAAAATATTTTTAGCTTTTAGTACTTTTATGAATTAAAAAAGATTAAACCAAGACAAATTGTTTACATTCTGTTGCTATAAACAGAAGAAAGACTCCATAAAGTCATTAACAGGTGGCTTGATCCCAAGTAAATTAAGTGAAGTCAAGTGATTCCCCTTTAAATGCTTGAGAACACTGAAGGTACGTGCAGACATCCCTCAGGTAATTTATCTACATTCTCAACCTTACCTCTCACACACATGAAAGTCTTATATAACTGTCACGGCGGGGTCCTCGCGGAGGGCCGTGATCTCCTCGAGGTCCCTCGCTCCATGTCAGGCCGGCCCAAGGCACCCTCTTATTCTCGCCCGCCACGTCTTGTAGGTAAATATAAGGTTGGGAGGCTGCCTATGACTCCCTGGGCACGGCTACTCGGAACCTCTGTCCCTGCGGTTCTCCCGGACCCCCTGGGGGTCTCCCGATACAATGGGTGCTTCCTAGGCACCCCAGCCTTATGGGCTATGCATGGCTCCTACCTCCCCTGATACCACGCCCCAAGCCTTGCAGATGTTCCGGACGTTGGTCCGTCAGAATACCACGCCCCTTCTCCTGGGCCTCCTCTGTAATCTCGCCCACTCCTGGGCCTCCCCTGTAGTCTAGCCCACTCTGGGCTCTCTCCAATACCCAGCCTCTCACTGGGACTCTCAACCAGCCCACTCTGGGCCTTCCCTGACGGTGTGGTCCTGCTCAGGGGCTCTCTAGCGGGCCTCTGGTCCTTCAGGCCAACTGCACGGGTACCCTCTCTGACCCCGGCTCCCCGCGCTGCTACTCCCTGTCTTCTCGGGGGCAACCGCAGCGCCTTGCCTCGGTCTGAGGGGTGTTGCCGCACTGGCCTGCGGCCGGGCTCACTGTGCCCGCCTCAGGCTCCTCAATGTCGCCCCGCTCTAGGGCTCCTCAATGTCGCCCCACTCTAGGGCTGGGGTCTATGTACCCCGCAAGTGATGCCCTTGCTGGCCTCTGCTGTGCCCGTCCCGGGCTCCCTAATATGGCGCTCCCCCTCTTCGGGGCTCGCCATGCCCACACTGGGCTTCCCAATAATGCAATATGGCACTCCCCCTCTTTGGGGCTTGCCGTGCCCACCCTGGGCTTCTCAATAATGCGATATGGCACTCCCCCTCTTTGGGGCTCGCCGTGCCCCCCTTGGGCTTCCAAATAAAATCGCCCCTCTCTCTGGGGCTGGGGTCTATGTACCCCGCACGCGATCCGGGGTCTATGTCCCCCGTCTGCAACCTACTGGTTGCGCCCGCAACCCACTGGTTGCGCTTCTTGCCACCAGTTGCTCCTGCACTGGCGTGCAAGCTGCGCCTTCACTGGCGCTATGAGAATGATGTGCCCTCCTGGCGCTAGGCCGTGCCCTCACTGGCACTGGGGCACCCCACCCCTCTGGGGTCCCGTTGAGGCACCTATGAGGTACCTATGAGGCTCAGCCGCTCCTCTCTGAGCTAACCTGACCCCACGACTCTGCCCTGCAACTCTCATGGCCTAGCGCGCCCTCACTGGCACCGGGGCCTCACACTCCCTTGTGAGCCCCCGATGAGGACACTGCAAAAGAACAGGTTAGGAACTGTTTAGAAAAGCTGGATGTGTACAAGTCCACAGGGTAAGAGGGAATGCACCCAAAGGTGCTGAGGAAATTGGCTAACGTGATTGCAGAGCTGCTGGTCATTATTTTTGAAAACTCATGGCAACTGGGAGAAGTCCTGGATGATTGGAAAAGGGTAATCTTTAAGAAAAGAAAGGAGGAGGATCTGGGAAACTACAGACTGGTCAGCCTCACGTCAGTCCTTGGAAAAATCATGAAACAGGTCCCCAAGGAATCCATTTCTAAGCACTTGGAGAAGAAGGTGATTTGGAACAGTTAGCAAGGATTCACACAGGGCGAGTCATGCCTGACCAACCTAATTGCTTTCTATGACTAGATGACTGGCTCTGCAGATGCAGGGAGAGTAGTGGATGTGATGCATCTTGACTTCAGCAAAACTTTTGATATGGTCTCCCACAACATTCTCACAAGCAAGTTAAGGATGTATAAGGTTGAATGAATGGACTGTAAGATGGACAGAAAACTGGCTAGATCATCAGGCTCAAAGGGCAGTAATCAGTGGCTTGATGTCTAGTTGGCAACTAGTATCAAGTGGAGAGCCCCAGGGATTGGGGTCCTGGGGCTGGTTTTATTCAAGTTTCATCAATGACCTGAGAAATGGGATGGAGTGCACCCTCCACAAGTTTGCACATGACACCCAGCTCCAGGGAATAGTAAATACACTAGAGGGTAGGGCTAGGATTCAGAGAGACCTCAACAAATTGCAGGATTGAACCAAAAGAAATCTCAAGCAGTTCAATGAGAAGTGCAAAGTTCTGCACTTATGACAGAAAAATTCCATGCACTGATACAGGCTGGGGACTAACTGGCTAAGCAGCAGTTTGGCAGAAAAGGACCTGGGGGGTTACAGTGGACAATAAGCTGAATATGAGCCAACAGTGTGCCCTTGTAGCAAAGAAGGCTAATGGCATACTGGACTGAATTAGTAGGGACACTGCCAGCAGATCGAGGGAAGTGATTCTTCCCCTCTATTTGGCACTGGTGAGGTCACATTGGGAGTACTGTGTACAGTTTTGGGCCCCCCGCTACAGAAAGGATGTGGACACATTGGAGACAGACCAGTGGAGGACAACAAAAATCTTGACATTACTTATGAGGAAAGACTGGGGAAACTGGGCTTATTTAGTCTAGAGAAGAGAAGACTGAGGGGGGATTTAATAGCAGCCTTCAACTACCTGAAGGGCAGTTACAAGAGGATGGAGCTAGACTGTTCTCAGTGGTAGCAAATAACAGAAAAAGGAGCAATGGTCTCAATCTCAAGTTGCAGCAAGGGAAGTTTAAGTTAGACAGTAGGGAAAACTGTCTCACCAGAAGGTAATAAAGCACTGGAAAAGGCTAGCAAGAGAGCTTGTGGAATCTGCATCCTTGAAGATTTTTAAGACCCGGTTAGACAAAGTATTGGCTGGGATGATCCCATTTGATCCAAAGCTCATTTTCAGTGACTCAGCCCATGGACTGGCCCCACACTACTACAATGTATCGAAGCTGAATATGAGCTATTCTTGCAAAAGCCAACAGCATACTGAGTGGTATTAACTGGCATGTCACTTGCAAATCAAGGGAAGTGATTCTTGTGCTTTATTCAGCACTGGTGTGCTTTACCTGGAATGCTGTGTCCAGTTTTGGGCTACACACTTCAAAAGGACGGAGACAGCTTGGAAGAAGTCCAATGGAGAACAACAAAAATGATTAGGGGCCTAGAAAGCAAGATTTACAAGGAAAGGCTGAAACAAGTTGGGTTACTTAGTCTGAAAAAGAGAAAACGGAGGGAGAAATTGATAACAGTCTTCAAATATCTGAAGGGTGATTATAGCAAGGATGGAGATGGGTTTTTCTGTGGCTTAGGGGACAGGACTATTGGCTTCAAGTTGCACCAGGATAAATTTAGGTTAGAGATTAGGAGGAATTTTCTGACTATGAGGGTGGTCAAGCACTGGAACAGGCTAACTTGGAGAAACTGCATAATCTCCATCCCTGGAAATTTCCAAGATCATGTTAGCAGGTATTGTTTAAGAGTGTATGTTTATATGTACATCACATACCCACACATACATTAAAGTCCATATTAAACCATTAGCAGCTATATAACCATATACATGGTTTAATGTGTGCATGCGCACATGCATATAAATATGCTATAATTACAACTTTTAGAGTTAAAATATTGCAACTTTCTACATCCTGGCCTACGTAAGCTTGAGATGGAGCTGGATTTAAGTCTGCTTAAATTAAATACCACCATACTTAGAAAAACAAAGTGTGGGGCCTCTATATGGAATACTGTAAAAATACTGTGCTCTTTCACATTAATATACTCACAAGAGTCCAGAGAATGCAACTGATCAAACTTCACAAGATGCTATTAATTCTGTTCCCTGTGCCAAATTCTCCTCTCATCCCCTGGACACTCCAAAGTACAGGTTCACAGTAAAAAGCTTCATAGCCCTTCTCTGGACCATACTCTTTAGAAAAAAACAGCCTGCCATTTGTTGCTGTTTAAAAAACACAAGCATGCAGGCTGTTTAAAAACAACACTACTTATGTATTCACATTAGGGGTATGCGAAATGGGACGTATTCGATTTGGATTTGGCCCGAATCAGGGACAGTAATTCAATTAGTTGATTTGGATCACTGTCCCCAATTCGATTTGGCCGAATCCGAATCTGAAGATTTGATGCTGATTCAGAGAATCAGCAATTCAGCCACAGACACAACTTTAAATGTTTTTTCTACATACCTCAAGGTACCAGGTGCGAATCATGAACACTGCAATGCTGGGGGTGGATGAAGCATCCCAGAGAAGCGCAGGGGGGGCCCCTCGCCTCAACGATCGGCCACGGGGGGACCCCCCAGTTGCCGCCCAGACCCAGGAGGCACCAGCGGCTGAGCCGGGAGGATGCAGGAGGGGCCCCCCTGTGCACGCCTCAGCAGACCCAGAAGTGGACCAGAAGTGCTTCCGAGTGCACTGGGGATCCCCACATGCTCCTGTGGGACGCTCCATCCGCCCCACCATGGCAGCATTCACAAAGCCTCCTGGTACCTTGAGGTGTGTAGAAAAAACATTTAAAGCTGTGTCTACATCCAAATCTCTCCAAATGGATTTGGAGGGTTCCGATTCAATTCAGAAAGATTAAAGGGTCTCCTCATTCGAATAGGATTTGGAGATTTGGCTACCAAATTGGGACGAATCTCCACCAAATCGAATCAGGGACAGAAGCTGCGCACAGCCCTAATTCATATATAAAGTATTAAAAAAAGATGACATTGAAGCACTAAGATTACAAGTTGATTTACAAGGCAAAAAAGACTCCAACTCTGGGTACTAACATTTGTTTGGCCTGCTCTTGCTCTATACAAGTTCTCTACGTGTTACACAGTTATACAAACCAGATGGCCTTTTTTCTCTGTCAGATCTCATTTATCTTTCAAGTGTCAAGAGCATGAGACATGCACAAGAGAGCCAAGTAGTAAAGTATCTAATGACAGTTAGTCTGAATAAAAATGTACTTATATAGAAGAATCATCATTCAAAAACAAGAATAAGATAAAACAAAAACAATACATGCATGTGATGGCTGCAGGGTTAGTCTGCTCTGTTTTTGATCCGAGTGTCAGGCTTTATACTTTTACCTACTATGGGGTGGAATTTATTTCTCCTACTTAGGACTGGGCTCTGGACAGCAATTACCTGTGAATCAACTGTCAACTAATTCTGGTTGATCAAGTTTCAGCATTTATAATTCTTCTGCTTGAAGATATGAGACCAGTAGCAAACACTATGACCCTCCCCGACCCACCTACCTGTCTCACACTTATCGTCTCCCATGGCCTCTGATCCTCACTGCCACATATTTGCATTTTCACAGACCTGCATTTTGCATATTGGCTTCTTTCCATCCAGGAGAACACAAAACACCAGTAGACTTTCCCTTTGCCTGAAGGGTGCTTGTGCCCCAAAGCTTGCAAAGAACAATTTTTCCAACTATTTAGTTGTCCTAATAAAAGATATCACATTTACCCAAAGAGCCTTATCTGTCTATATGCTTAGACCAACATGGCTACAACCAACACCCCTGAAACACGATGACCAAAAATTCTTAAAAACTTAAAATAGATTATTTTAGCACTAAGAACAAATTTTTAAAAATAACGACTTCAGAATAGTCTAATGTCCACATTCATCTTGCCTACATGCCATAGTGGTGGTTAATCTAGACAGGTCCCCAAAATTACTACACCTCAAGAGAAACATTTTTAACCCCTTCTATAATTGGTTCTTTTCTTTTTTATGCTTTGATCCATCTGGTCAAAACCAGGTCTGTAAGGATAACAGAATGAGACCAAGTCCTCAGAGACAAAGGTTGTGTCCTTAACCTTTAAATGAGTAAACCATCAGCAAATGCTTTCAGAATTATCTGAACTATTATTTTCCATCTTGCTCATTTCTCCAGACACATTCCTGCTACGTTAAACTAAGGTACTCATACAGAAGATACTCTAATAACCAGGCCATTCAACTGTATTCATAAAAAAAAAAAAGAGGAGGATTACTGCTCATCTAACTTGACCCTGAAGATTTAAAAAGGTCTGCCCACATGCATGTTGTCGCAGGATCAGAACTAAAGAAAAGAGAAAGTTTCATACCTATGCTTTCGGAAATGAAACTGTTTTTTGAATGTCTCCACCTGAAAGAAAAATATCAGCAGGACAGTAACAAAATGCAATGCAAGTCCCTTTATCCCAATCAAGCAGAAGAGTAATTCCTCCAAATTAACAGCCCCATCTCTAAATTTTTTTCTTTTTTTTTTTTTTTTTTTTTTTTATACTTTGGGAACCAGAGTAATGTAAGAGGTTGTCTAATGCTACAGTTTGAGACAAAAGGGAAGTCACGATGCTGTGAAGTGCTGCCAACATTCACAACCTTATTTCAAGTCTCAGATTCTTGGGGCTTTAGGGGGGCGGGAGGGAGGGTTGTTTTGTTTCTATCTGCATAAGCTTTGTGCTTAAAATACAATTTACAACTTGAGTCACCCTATGGTCATGGTTCCAGAGAAAAATTTTGGAAACTCGAGTCCTTTAAAATAAGAAAACAAATCAAAATCAGCACAAATGTTTTGTTTTGTTTTTAAATTTCATGATTTCCAAGGGCTTTCTGAACACTTTAGACTGGTAACATTTCTTCCTCTATGTTTTAGTCTATATACTCAACATACACAAGGTTAAACCTTCTTGTTAGAGAGAATATATAACATTATGAGTACTCAAGTGTGCAATAGAAATCCTGAATTTTACATGAGTATACAAATTTACCAGTTTTTTTCTTGGAACTAGCAAGAGGTCCAAATACCTACATTGGGCCTTTGTACATGCCACATTTTTTGTCCTTTCTTGTGTTACAACTGTATGACTGCTGGCATGAGCAGGTTTTTTGGATGGTTTAAAAGACTTCCTGGTGCATTAAAACTGCTTGGACATAGTTTTGTTTGGCGCATCGAGAATTAAAGTGTTGTGTCCATGGATTTGTTGTGTGCAAACACAATGGCACTCAAAGATGTATAATGAGCCTCTTTGTCCAGCAGATGGCATTGCAACTTTTTTGTTGTTCACCCTTTTGAATTACTTTCATTTTTGGGGGTTTTTTCCCTTGTGTGGTATGCCGACTCCCTGCTTCCATAGCTGCATGGCAGGGCATGGACACGTGGTGGGTGGAGGCCCCCCGAGACAGGGGGTAGTGCTGGACCATCCTGCTCTCCTGCAGCACTGGCCAGGGACTGGGCTTAATTCATTTGAAAACCTAGTGCATGTAAACACAGATGCGATGCTCCAAGGCTTAATTTGTTTAAAATCTAGTGCGTGCAAACAGATGCAATACTCCAAAATAAACAAGTTTAAATTTTATAAACCTATTTAATTTAATGAGGATTAAAACCCGTGTTGTGTACAGGTGCCCATTGTGCTGATCCAGTCTAAAATAAGTTTCTTTCTTGTTCAAATCAGTGAAGATATCAGCAAATAAGGCTGCAGATTCCTGTGGTACAATATTCCCCAAAAAGTTAAGAAGTAATACCTGATGTCATTGTACTCCAAAAGCCTCATCACTTCCTTGGTCAAGTCAAGTAAACTGACCCACCTCCTCACCTCAACTTGGTCCACCTGGCTCTTGGTAAAACACTGGCTGACTGGCTAGACCTGTACTCTATCCACTTTGCTTCACACCTCTTGCCTGAAGTGAAATCTGTCCTCCCTGCAGACGCACTTGCTGCTCTGGCAGTCCACATCACACACAAGCCCTCTCTAATGGCAGTACACTAAACAGATATCTTCCACTCTACTTGCTGCCTATTTCTCCAGCCATAGACAGCAATGAGAGTGGAAGGTCCAGTACCCTGCATACCTCCTCAAGTCCAATGAAAGAAGAGGTGGGACATACTTTGAGATGTGATCTGGGAAGGCACTGTACATATGGATAGTCAAAGTGTATCATGCCTGTGTACTCACCAACTACCCTGATATAACCTAGAGGCGGTGCCTAGTAGCAGCAACACCAAAACAAGCCCTCCCAGTCTGATGCACCCTGTACAAGCTGTGCAACACCAAGAAAACTGGTAACCTCCAGTGGTGGCTGCTGCACAGAGCCCTGTCCATGGGAACTTTTGTCTGATGCATTAGCCACTGATGCCAGTGACCTGCGCTTTCTGTAAGGAGGCGGTAGCAAAAACTCTCTTCCATGCCTTCCTAGACTGCCTCTGGCTGCAGACACTCTTTGTTGCCCTTAGTGCCTTCTTTGGCATGCTGGACTGGAGATTCCTCCAAGATTGTGTACATTTTCTCTATCCCGCACTGAGCACCCGAAGGGAACATGTTCTGCCTGGCCAATATCCTGCAAGGCCAGGCAAAAATGGAAACCATCCAACTCTTCCATTTTTTTGGTCTATGGCATATATGTCACATTTGAGATTGGACACTTCACTTTGCAACAAAGTGTGGACCATTCTGAGACACAATATGTCACTGAGGGGGCACTCTACAAAGCAGATGGACAACTAGTCCTAAGTGAAGTGTATTTACTTGGTTGTGGGGAGAGGAGGGAACATGGTAGGGAGGGGTTTCAATCTCTGATGATATGTGTTTCTGTTGCTGACAAGTGCCTTATGCTCATCCCTTGGGAGGGCCACATACTTTTGCAATTTCAAGTGTTTGCTTTTTAATACTTTTTAAAAATAAAGGTTTAAAAAGTCAACACACATGCACACACTTGCCTGTATTTACTCGAATACCAGATGACCCAGAATTTAAAGTGACCCCCAATATTTAGATTCTATACATGGAAAATGTATATACAGTATAACTTCATAAATCTGGATCTCAAAACTTCGGAATTCTCAAAAAATCCGACACTGCTCCGGGACTGGCCGCCACTCTCCCCCGACTCACTGGACACAGAGGGGGAAGTCTGTACACAGTGGCTGCTGCCACCATCCACCACCCTGCGTCGCTGTTCTGTGTGTGGCCACTGCTCCAGGGCCAGCGGCCATTTCCCACTCCCCAGCTCCATAACCAGCCACTCTGGTTTCAAAAATCAGGCATTTTGAAATATCTGGCAGGTCCGGATTTATGAGGTTATACTGTATTTATTATAATTTTCCATGTAGAGAATGTAATTATTGGAGGGTCATCTTAAGTTCATGCCCCCCTCCCCCCACCACACACATGCACATTGCTGCAGCAGGGAAACAACAGCAGGGAGGCCTCTGCTTCCTGGCCAGACTGGGATTGTGCTCCTGTCCCCAGGCTGCAGTGAGGCCAGAGCCTGCCCAAGCAGAGCAAGGGTAAGCGTGAGGCGGCGGGGGGGGGGAAATACAATAATGAATACAGTATATACTATTCAGTATAGTATTTGTAGATCCTTAAACAATGTATTTTTAAAAGGCAGACAGATTACAGTATTATTATTTAATATAGCCCCATATTTCCAAATATTCAGCAATACTGTTTGGTATTCAAATTTTACAGAGTTAATAAAACATTAAATTTCATAACCTGTTTATTAGACAAGTTCCGTGTGTTTTAATGTTATGCTGTTCTAATTGTTAGCAAGACCAAATCATGAAGAATAACAGAAAATTTAAGATGATAAAGGACTGAGGGACCTGGACCTCTTCAGCCTCTGCAAGGGAAGGGTGAGAGGTTATCTTGTGGCCACCTACAAATTCATTAGGGGGCACAGCAAGGGATCGGAGATGTTCTGTTCACCAGGGCGCCTCTTGAGGTAACAAGGAACAATGGTCACAAACTGACAAAGAGCAGATTCAGGCTAGACATCAGGAAAAACTTCATGGTAAGGATGCCCAAAATTTAGGGTGGGCTTCCAAAGGAAGTGGTGCTCTCCCCTACCTTGGGGATCTTTAAGAGAAGGCTGGATAGGCATCTGGCTGGGGTGATCTGACCCCAACACTCTTTCCTGCCCAGGCAGGGGGTTAAACTCAGTGATCTGTTGAGGTCCCTTCCGACCCTAGCATCTTTCTGATATAACAGTTCCACCAGAAAACCTCTCTGGGAACAAATTAAGTTTTCAGTGAATGCATTAAGTTTTCCTGTATTCAAATTATCTGATTTTAATTAAAGAGATGCAGAGTCATTTAAACACTGCACTATTCAAAGTATCTTAGGGAATTACCATATTTTTTTTTACAAACAACACGCAGGTTTTTCCTCCAAAATAAGCACCCCCCAAACTGGGGTGCATGCATTGAATAGGGAAGCTCATTTTCTGCCTGGACTAGAAAACCCCTGCTTTGATTCCTGCTCCACATTGCAGCAGCTGTTGCATTGCTAATTGGGCAGCTTAATGGCTTGCTCTTTACTTCAAAGGTGTTAATGACCGTCTGTCCTTTTTAATAGTCTTGATGTTCCACTAATCAAGTTAACCTTTCTTGGGGCAATTTTGCTGTCTGTTAGCTGCTCCTGGTTTCTCCCCTCCTGTTTCAGTCTTGGAGACTCTTTAGCTCTTTCCAAAACTCTAGATCAATCCATGAAGACTAATCTACAGCAGCACCTAGGGTTTGCACTTTAGTTAATAGGAAAGGGAGCGTGGGTCAGCTGAAGATTAAGCTATGTACCTGTTCTGTCCAGCCATACCTCTAGAACATGGATAGGCAACCCCGGCACACATGCCAAGTAGTAACATGTGGACACATTTCCTTAGCATGTGAGGAGGTGTGCTGAGGAAAATGTTTAAAAATATATATATTTTTTTTTAAGTTGCTGCTCCAGGCTCTCCAGAGCAATCATAAGTCCCAGTGCTGCAGCGGGCACCGGGGGAAGGGCCAGAACACAGGCAAGAACACAGACACCACCTCTATGTCTGTGATGGTGCTGAGCACTTCACAAGCTCCCCCACAGGTACTGAGGGCAAGGTAAGCAGAACACAGACTGCACCTTTAATCTTGCAGGTTCCCCTGTGTGCCCCAGCCAACTGTGGAGGGGCTGTGCTTGAGGCTCTGATCCGCAGGGAGGCGAAAACTGCAGTTTTAAACTTGGCACTGTTTTTGTCTCCCTGCCGCTGATTGTCCAAGGAGCTCCAGCAGCCCTACTGCTTGCTGCTGACCAGTGGGGAGGCAAAAACAGCACTATGTTTTCTGCATTCTGATGAACTGAGGATGAAATACAGTTCCTGTGGACTGTGAACAGGGTGGGCTGGCCCCGGGGGGGATGACACCCTAGGCCCTGGGCAAGTGGAGCTGAAAGGAGTGGGGGAGAGCTGCCTGCTATGGGAAGCTGGTGCTCACTGCAGTGAGGGAGCCTGCATGCAGGCAGATGTGGGAGACCTGGAGCCCTCTGGGGGCAGGAGCCTGCACTGGAAGAGGCGGGTAGGGGACAGTGCTGCGCTCCCTGAGAGCTGCAGGACATTGTGGGGGTGGTAAGAGGATGCCTCCTTTTCTGGAGCCTACTGGCCACACTAGAAACACCCTGCCCCCCAGCGTTAATTCTGCTAGGTTTCCATGCCAGAAGTGTTGGGGTGGCTGGCAGCCTGCCTGCCCAGCATCATGGCTTGAGCACTCCAGAAGCAATGCAGCAGGCAGGCAGACCTATAGGACTGCTGGCTGCTGCTGCAACTGCCGGCCCCACCAGGGCCAGCTGCCGGCCAGGGCACAGCTGAGCAGGGCACGAGCACCTCCTTCCAGCTCCTTCCACCCTCCGACTCCATTGTGCACTGCAGAGCCCAGTCCCATGGATTCACCCTGCCTTGGTGCTGCCAGCCTGAGGGTGTGCTTGTCAAACCAGGATAAAATTGTGTAATAAACCCCCTCCTCCCTCCCACCAACTGCAGGCATTTCCCTGATGAATCATCAGGGAAGTAAAAACCATGGTTTTAAACATGGCACTGTTTTTGCCTTCCCACTAGTCAGCGGCAACCAGCAGGGCTGTTGGGGCCCCTTGGCCATTAGTGACAGGAGACAAAAATGACACCAAGTTTAAAACTGCAGTTTTTGCATCTCTGATGATCAAAAGTAAGCTGCAAGTGCAGCCCCTCCACTAACCAGCAAGATTAAAGGTGCTACCAAGCGGCCCACCTCCCCCGTGAATTTGGCAAGTCCCCATCTTTCTCCTTATTTCCCCCCTCTTCTTTCTTTCTCTCCCCTTTTCCCTTTCTTCTCCTTTTTCTCTCTCTCATCACAACATGCTTAACAAAAAAATAATACACAGCAAAAGAAGTTTTATTTATTGTTACCAGGTTTAAAATTTTTAGAAAACCTGGTATTTACTGTAAAAAAAAAAGCAAGTTATGATTAATAACTATATTAATATGCAGTGCATCCTGCAATATACCCTCCACCCCAGTTTTATTTTTCTGGCATGCCAGCACTCCAGCACCTTACAAGTAGACATTGTGGTTTTTTCAGCACTCCGGCCAAAAATATTGCCTACCTCTGCTCTAGAAAAATCTTATTTTCTTCATTTTGCCTTTCAAAAACAATTCAGGGGTGTGTTAAATGTGAGAAAATACCGTATGTTAGGGACTCTGAGTCAAAAACTTGCGGCTATCTGGAATGTGTATGCTCAGGGAACGTCAAGTTAAACTAGAAAAGCATATCAGCCTGACACCTATGGTAGAAAAAAAATCAACAACAGAGAAGAACCTAAAGGCAAGAGTGAGGAGCGAATCACCCATCAAGCTTATATAAAAAGAGAATTCTACCTCTTACGCTGCAACCATAGATGTCAACTAAGTCAGAATGCAGAGAAAACACCAATGCAAAAACTACAATGAGAAATGCCAAATACTCTGAAGACTGTACTCCTTTTCATTCCTCCTAGGTATATTTCTCAAATGAAGTGTGCAGATAAGGAAGACCCACTCTGGAACAGAAGACAATGAAAAAGCCCTCTCCCAGATCAGCCTTATGAACTCTTTAGGAGAACAAGGAAAGGAAAACTGCATCATGTACAGCCACTCTCCAATCTACTTCTCTGTACTCTCCCCTCTATATAAAGACCTATATGTTTTCCTGCCCATAGAACCAAGAAGTATTTAATCCATACACTCTTTATTTCAGAAGAAACAGTTCAGTGTTTCTGATGTTTGCTCAGCTACAAACCAGCCTGGGATTGGAAAATCAAATCTATTCCAATTCGTAACAAATGAGCTAGCTTTTTAGTTCCCCACTGACTTGGAGAACAGGTAAGAGGCATTTTCAGTCCAGGAACCCTATTATAAATTTGCTGTAAAAGAACCATTAACTAGGATAAATTAATCCATCTAACCTTCAATGATTATATTATAATCATGCTATACCCCGAGCAGTGAGTTAAGAGAAATATTATATTGTTGCAATCTACAGAATACAGTGTAAAGTAAATCTTGACCTTCTTAGACCTTCAGCCTGAGTTGTCCAATATTAGCATGCTGATCTTTTAAAGAACAAGGAATTATTTCAAACCTTATTTCCTAAACTGATCATAAGTAATTATCTTAATTTCACAGATGGATACCCCAAACATCCAATATCAAAAATGAGTCTTCAGCTATACACCCCCTGTAGCAAAATTCTTTGTTCAATTTCCCATTCCATATCTTTACACATACAAAGACAAGAGGTTTAGAAAACTACGCATTCTCTATTGGATAGATGTGTAGCCTTAATTACAGAAAAAATTCCCTCACACCCTAAATAGTACTCCACTGTTATGTAAAATGTCACTGACTTCTGCACGCACATGCACATGTATGCACACACACACTGCTCTCAGAGTAAAATGTCTGTAGAACTAAATTTGAATTCTAAACATGTTATGGATTCTTATCCAATGTATTAAATAGTACAGCAGTAGAATACTACACGAGTATGCTAGTAAAATAAATTAAAAGTTACTCTTTCACCTAATACTCTTTATAATCTTGAACTCTTTACAGACTGTTGCGCCAAACACTCCCTTCAGTTTTGTCCCCTCTCCACTATTTTGCTTCTTCTGTTAACAGATACAGCTTTTTTATATGACACAAAACTTCTTGAAAGTTTGCTGTCAGTCTCTAAATCTCCAAGAATAGTATTATTTTAAAAATCAGGCCATAATTAATCAATTAATTCACAAATGCAAGCCACCAGTTAACCTACTAGAATACTCTAAATTACAGCTTGAAGCCATTAAAAAAGTATAACCTTCCTCCTCTTTGAAATAACAGTTCAGCAAATTACAGTTGCAAACACAACATGCAAAAATAGTTATTAGCAAAGCAGATGTGTACATACAAGCTCCGATTTCTTAAATAACTATCAATAGGTACTATCACAGGAACGTTCTTAACCCATTTTTCATTAAATTTTTTTATCCTTAAGAGAGCTCCACAGGAAGCAGAAACATAAGCTTGCCAGTGAAGTACTCTTTGCCCTTCTTCAGGAAGTAAAGCAAGTTGTCATCTCCTCACAAATGGAGACCTTTGCCTTAATACTGTCAATGAAGAATTGCCAAAGTAAGGATTCATCCCCAGGAAAACCAATATGACCAGACTGATAAGTTTCAGAGGTTTCTGACAACAAAGAAGTAGCCCAATGACTGCTCCTCAGTCACCTCTTGCACTCCTTCAGTTTTCCTTCCTGGATTCTTCCGTGACATTTGTAGTGCAGAATGGAGGAAGAAGGGAAGGATATACTCTGCACTCCGGGAAGAATGAGAAAGAAAAGCCTTCTTCCCTTCCTTCCAGGTGGCCAGATGCAGTGTGATTTGTTAGTCTGTATCTGAGCCTGGCTCTGCAGTTGTCGCCACACTTAAAAACTTTGAGAGCTTACATCTGAACAGAGCAGAGGTCACTTGTGGCAGCTCTTCACTGGAAAGTGTGCCTTGTAAACAGTCCTCGATAAAATTAAGTTGTGCTTTCTTGTTCTAAGTGGTTATGCTTTTCTTTTATTATTTTTATTTATTTTTTTATTTTTTTAATGTAGGACAGGTGGAGATAATGGTCATAAAAAAGTTAATCAATAGAAAAATCTAAAACCTAGATAACATTCCCACAAATGTGAAAACTGAATTGCAGAAGGGAGAATTGTGCTGATGCTCCGTGTTGCACTATGGGTAGCAAGAAGGGAAAAATGCAGTGCCCACCCCCTGCACTTCCTCTCTCAACTACTGTAGCCTGGAAGAAGGGACTGGGGGAGTAGAAGTGGGGATGGAGGGCTGAGCATAGCTCCAAAGAATCCTACTATTCAAAAGGTGTCCAATCTTCCACTCACAGGGCACAATGAAATCTCTGTGGACAAGTACTTGAAGTATTATTCCCATTCTCCAGATGGAAAACTGAGGCACAAATGAGGTGACTTGAAGATGACAGTTATACACTATGTCAGGAAGTTTATTCAGATCTTCCATGTTCCAGAAAGTTGACCTTAAATTAAAAATAGACACCAGTAGGTAGGAGGTAGAAGAAAGAGAAAAATAGCCATCCTATTTCAACAGCCCCAGAATTGCTTCTAAACACTATACAGACTTTCTAGGAGCATATCCCAAGCAGCATGCCTAGAATCCAGCCAGATCAATAATATCCAGATTTACTTAATATAAACACACTAACTGCTCACTTGCAACTCTTGTTTTTCGGGGGATTTTTGGGTTGTTGGGGGTTTTTTTTTTCCAAATAAGGATATTAGAGGAAATCTAACAGATGTTTTCAAATCGTTTTGGTCCACTTTGATTTAGTAGCACAGACAAAAATACTCCCAATGTTGTCAAGCAATCACTAAGCCATCCTAGTTGAAGCCTGTTTTCCCATAAGCCCCCATCATTTCAGTAAACAGTTTGTTACTGTTACACTTTTTTACTGTTCTTGTTAGACATTTTCATTTTTACATGCAAATTTGATCAAAGAATCAAAGCTCCCAAAACTGTGCAAAAGAAATATTGAAAAGGCATTCAAATATTAACATTGCTGTTTTGAGATAAAATGGCTAGATTTCTTAAACGTGTTGTAAGTATTTGAGATGACAGAAGAAAATGCTACACCAACTTAACATTTACCTCTGCTTCTAGCTTAACAAAGGCTTAGTTTAAGAAAAGACTAAAAAAGCAGAGTATTCTTTATTTCACACAGTGGATTTATTATTTAAAAAAGCAAGCAGTCCAAGTGCAGCTTTTGGTGCAGACAGCATTAATGAGGAGAGACTGCTGACGACAGCAGTTGGATCTGTAGGGGATTCGCTTCCCATCTCAAGTGCTGCCAGAAGATTCTGTGTAATGAGCAGTGAAAATACTGAATAAAGTATTCATGATTTACACAGTATAAATCATATGCTGACTCTCTGGACATGCATTCATAACATTCCCAATGTGCATTAACAAATCATGAGAAAGTTGTGCCGTGAAAATAATGTCAGAAATAGTTCATAGAATGAACTCTTGCAAAGGAAAAAAATTACATTTTCTTTACTTCTCATTTGTTTCAAGTTTCATTCAGCCCCCAAAATTACAGTTTTCTGTTTTTTCAATGCATCTGTATCTTACTTTCAGGAAATAAGTATCTGGAAGAGTTCATGCAGCTTTGCAACAAAGCGAATTCCAAAGCCTCATTGTGTAAGTTTTTAAACACTCCAAATTGTTAATTAAGAAACTGAAAGCAGACTAAGTTTACTAAAAGATATATGTGTGTTTAGTTGTATGAAAATATGAAATTAAACTAAAAAAGCATTCTCTCTCACTACTATTTTTATTACCTCCAATTTTTACCTAGGTAGTCATCCATTTTAAGTGTTAAGGGCACCTAGCTGACTTTGTATTTAACATTAAATATGTTAAACTAAAAAAATTAAATACTGGTGCGTACGTTTTAAGTTCAATTTCAGGTTAGACTGTTTAATAACAACTGTAAAGTTAAAAAGGTACTTGTCCTGGGGTGATGAGGGAAGAGGGGTGGAGACCCCTTCCCCAGAGCTGGTGCTGCAGCGGAGAAGCCCCATGGCACCAGGAAAACCCCCTGGGTTTATCCCTAGGAAGTGCACCGAGCAGCAGCAGATGGGCAAACTACATGCACGGTTCACCAGCCGCTTGTTTATGCGGCTCGGGCCAGCACAAGGTGGTGACGTCATTGAGGAAGGACGCTGGCCTTCTAATAAAAGACAGCAACTGACAGAAAGCCAGGGGAGCTCCAGCTGCAAGGCAGCTGGGTGCTCGCTCCAGCATGACAGGAGCTCCCCCCAACAGGATGACCCAGGACAGGATCCTGGAGAGGGATCCACCCCATGGCGCAGACAACGAACGGAACCCAGACCGGGAAGGACACTGAGGGATGGATCACCACAGCACAGGACACACGAGTGGGTAGGCGACGCCATCCCTTCCTGGTATTTTGGTTTCCTTGTTATGTTTTCAAGTTGACCCTAAGGGCAGAAGGCGATCACTTGCTGTATCCCTGGAGCTGAGGATTGAGGGGCCCTCAGAGACCTCAGGACAGATCCTAACAAGCCAAACAGGTCCACAGAAAACCTAATCCCTAGTCAGGGACAGGCCAGCCAAGCATAACCCAGGCCTGCCTCAATGGACCCAGATCACAGGATCCCTTCACAGATATAAGCATGCTAGTTCAACACCACATTTGGACTGCCACACTAGAAGTACAGGTCAGGGTCATGCCAAGAGACCTGACGACTGAAGCATCCAGGCTGACTAATATCCAAGCGAACAGTGCTGGCTGGTGCATGGAAGGGCTGTAGGGGAGGTGGAGCCCCAAGAATATTCGCTGGGGGCATCTCCCAATAAATCCCAACCCAGGGAGAGCCTCCCCGATTGGAATAGAACAACTAGTCATGGCAGGTGAGTATCAGGGGTCTCCCTGGGGAGCTGCCGCACGAACAGCAATAGCACCTGAGGAAAATCAGAGGCAGGACAGGAGCCACCGGTCCTGAGCTACAAGAGAGCGGCTACTTGAAACCCGGCAGGTATGGTACTCAGCATCAATGATGAGCTGTTTCTGAAAAATATTCAATAGGGCATGTTTCCAATACCTTTGAGCTAAAAGAAGTGATACAGATGATGGAAATCTCAATATTCAGCTTAGCAATTAAAAAAAATGCTGTTCAGATGAAAAATGCTCCCCCCCGGCGTTACAAATGCACATGGGTAAAACTTCTACCACCATCCATAAAAGAGATAATATAATAGTCCTACCCTTGTATACTTCAAGTTGCATTCTAGAATACACAATAGGTACTGCTATTAGAAGCACTTACGCATTTAAAGTTTATCTGCCAAATCTGAAGCTGTGCTATATCAATATAACCTAAAGGCAGTTTTCCTGTTGTTGCAATATGACTACCATGCTACACAATACATATAAATGTCCCCATCCCAGTGTTTCTTGGGATGGAGAGGTTCCCGATTAGCGTGTATAGGAAAGAATAACTATGGCAAAAAGAACAAGTTAGCTTTGCACCAGTCTTCATTCAGAGGACACACAAAAGCATGCTTTCAAACTGTGTTCAGAAAGGGGCTATTTTCACTCTCATCCACAAGAAATTCTGTGTTGGCTTAGTCAAAATGCAGAAGATTAGCAGGTATATATTTTAACCATCTGCAACCCCTGAATTGTTAGTAACTCCCTAATTGACCACAAAGCAAGAATGAAATTGCACAAAAAGAAAAATCAGAAATTGAATTCACCCAGGCCCATTTTTCATATATTTTTATCCATTTGATAGGAATGGATTTCATCTGCTTTTGACCACCAATTCATTTCGGGAAATAATTTCACTTTATAAATAGAGACCTATCTAACATATTTTCAGCATCCCCTGAAACATTCCAGAAACACAGTCCCACATTTCTGGTTTACTGTACTGAAAATTCCCCAAAGCAGCAGCAGCATCAGGAGTCTGGCAGGGTGGCAAGATTAAATTGTGTATTTCATACCACTATAGAGAATGCCTTATGAAAGGTGGCACTGAACTGGGACTTAGGAGGCCTCTGCTCCTGGGCTCAGCTCAGTCATTAGCAGCTAGAGGTGCATCCAGACATGCGTGGACGTTTGGTTCCCCGGGGACAACTAGCAGCGGTGCACCTTGTGCTGCCACTAATCGTCTCTGGGGAATGCCTGTGCCACGCTCACACTAGCGTGCGGCAAGTTACCTCAGGTGGGGTAAGGGGGCTGGGGCCAGCATTGCGCTGGCCCCAGCAGCCTTACTTGGGGTCCTGGGAGCCTCCTGAGTCTGCAGCTGCAGCGATCTGGCTGCAAAAAGCCTGGCTGGCAGCAGTGTGTGACTCCAGCTGGCCATGCTCTGGCTTTGGGCAGTGCACAATGCTGCCATATGGAAAACAACGGAACGTGCGATGTGTGGCACTGCAAACGTGTCTGTGGTGCCACATACTGCACAACCGCGTTTATCTAAACACAGCCTAGGTGGTCAAGTAAGCAAGTTGCACTCTAAACCCTCAGTTTCCCCATCTGCAAAGCAGAACTAATGAAATTTAAACCATTGCTCTACAATGCTTTTAGATCCTCTTATCTAAAGATCTAAATGCCATTATTTAAGCTGGTAGCAGATAGATCATTCGAAACAAATCTACTGATAAAGATGGATTTTCACTCCAGAAGTGTCTTGATGTGAACAAAAAAGATAACAATCACAGCATACTCTGGAATTCTCAGTTATAACTATCAGATTTTAAGAGAAAAGGGGCCTTTCACAAGATGCTGACAGGCAAGTATGTTAAAAACAGAAACTTCATCCTGCCTTCCAGAATTTTAGAATTATTTTATTGAAAACCTTGGTAATAATTCTAATACCAAAGATTGAGGGCATGTTCTAAACCAGAGCACGGAACCAGCCGATAACATTATGTCATAAGACAAACAAGAAAAACAAACCCATCTACATTTAGTGTTAAATTCCAAAGCATTAAGAATTATCACTATGCAGAATAACCTTAAGAAGATTTTATGTCTCTAAGAAAGGACGCAGAGAAATGAACCAGAGTTCAACTGAAATGCTAGGCAAAAGAAAGAAGGGGAAAAATGACATCAAGGTATAGAATAAATAAGTTAGTAATGTTTAAAAACACTAGAATACAATTGTTTATAGCATCTGAAACATTGCTTGCTTAGCTTCAATTCAATTTTATTACATCAGTTTCAATTCAATTTAGGATTGGAAGAGTTGAGCGGAAGCACCAAATAACAAATGTTGCTATCCTTATTAGAATTTTATCTACTTTTAGAATGTTACTGTATTTCTCAATTTGAATAAAGAATTCAGTACCTCACTGAAATAAACTCTGATCTACCAGATATACAGATATTGGGCATTGGTGTAGAATGCACCATGTATATTTACTATTAGAAATTTTGCATTATCAAAAATTACTAATATAAAAAAAAGGGAAGCTACCAAGCTGGTTGTCAGCTACATTTTTATACAGACTTACCAAGGCAGGGGCCATAACACTACATAAGGATAATTTTATGCCATTCAATCAGAAAAAAATTCAAAAGATTTCTGTATATGAATAGTCTCATTTTGTTTCTACACGGTTCTCAATCATTTCTTTTGTCAAATTATGTTACATCTATTAATTTGCTTTATATGCCTATACAATTAACTATGCTGCTTGTGATTATGTTACATTACTATAAATATCAAACAGTGGAGCAACCAACAGTAAATCACCTTGCATTTCTGTAACATTTCTGTCATAATCCTGGTATATAAATATGTAGCCTCAATGCCAAGTAGTATGTTAGGCAGTCCCTTCATAGCCTAACAAGCAACAAACGTCTTATTACTGTATTTACTTGCATACTGCATGCAACTTTACTCCACCCCCCCCCGCCCACAAAAAAAAAAAAAAAAAAAATCAGGCCTCCAAAACTGAGGTACAGATCTTAAGCGGGGAAGCATGGAAGAATAAAATCTTGGAAACCCCATGCTGTAAAGGCTGTCAAAATTGCCACCGCTTCTCTTCATGCCAACAACCGGTAGGGGCAAGGCTGGAGGGTGGTGGGGAAGAGGGGAGGTGGAAAGTGTCCACTGTTAACTGTCTCACAGCTGTTGCCAATTTGGCAGGGACTGTGAGAGGATTAAAACTGCAACTTTTGTCTGAACCAGCCAGTGAGCTGGTTGAGGGAGTAAGCTGCAGCATGCAGTCAGCTCTTAACCATAACTGGCAAATCTTTTTCCCATCATTGTGCCTTCCAAAAGCAAGTGGTGTATCTTATCTGGGGGCATGTGGTATGTGAGGAAGTGTACTTTTTTAAAGAAATAAAAAAAGCCCTCTGTAGCTCATCACAACAGAGCGATCAATTTGTTAACAGAATGCAAGAAGGCACCATTACAATTGCTGTGCTTCTGCTTGAATTGTTTAAGAAACAAAGAGCACAGCTGTCATCTTTCAGTGCCAAAGATACCATGGAATAAGAGATTATATTTAAAATAAGACTTCTTTGTTTTAATTTCATTGAACAATTCCAAGGTGCTTGTTTCTGTAAACAATTCATAATATGAGTTTAAAAATAAAAAAATTAACACAATTTTGCCTCAAAAAACAAAAATCAGTGTAAGAAATTATAAACATTCTTGTTTATCTACTAAATGTACCCCAATAGACATTCTGCTTTCCCTCATAAAATACCTCTGGTACATTGGCCTGGTATAACTAAGGAACCATCTGCATCTACAAAGTCATGAACCTCTATGATAATGAAGTCCAGCTAAAACAACACAACGCCTAACCTCAGAAAATAGGATTTGAGCAAGCACAGGCTAAACAAGATACCACGTCGATGATGTCTTACTCACTTTTCAGCACAAAACGGACTTACCTGAATTTTTAGCAAAACAAAAATTAAAATTACACAGCAGCTCTTTGCTGTAAGGAAAAAAGCAAAACAAGTTACTTGTAAACAAAGCAAAAAACAAACTAAGGTGGCAGATATGGCAGACGGAAAAAAACCAAAACCCCTTCCAGTATACGTTAGAAAATTCTGGTCCGATATCCCTTTAAATTCTGAAAATAAAATATAAATATATTATGTGATTAGTATCTACTGTTAAATGTAGTCCTTTGAACAGAACCACACCTCCCAAGGTGACTAGTGGGTTTCTTAGTCAACAGTTTTGCTTCCTGTATGCAGACTCGCATATTGGCTGTTTTTAAAGTGACAAAAATTGGTTTCTGCTACTATACTCCTGACAGGCCACTAAAGCCAACTTACTCAAGAAAGAATACTTTTGATTCTATTCTTTATTGTGCATAATCAAGAAAAATGTTACTAAATTTTTTCCAAAGTTACTTGAGGTTGGGCCAATTATACCTGTGTAAACTTTGATGACAGTAAGGTTTGTATGGGTTTCAGTTAGCTCTGGTCTATACTTGGCAAATGTTACCCTTATAACTATTCGGTTAATCTATTTTTCTTAACACTGCACTTATGCCAGTAGCTTTTACACTAGTAAGTCTTACAATAGAAAGGCATACATCAGACTAAATGCAATTTATTCCCGGTCCTATGCAAGAATAGCTATTCTGGTGTAACTAATCTTTATAATGGCATAACTACTTCTAGACACAGAGAGCTGGATCACTTTCACTATACTGATATACTTTAGTGCAACTTTCCAGTGTAGTTAAACATAAAAGCCAGATATATTGCATAATCTTTATTAGGAAGAACTTATATAACCAACGTACACTTCCAAAACTGTTATTTAGGAGAGTCATATTTATTTGTACACTTTTGATCCAATATAATAACTTCTCAAAAGTGGAGCTGAGTTTCTAAAACCCAAAAAGGAGAGATTCAGAAGTGATGGGTGATTTTACCTCAACTATAGCTGCCAAAAAGTTGAGAAAATTCCAGAAGATTCACAATCACCTTATGAAAAAAGCAAGTACTTTCAAGGATTATGAAGGTGGGTAAATGAAAATTAAGATTACTAAAATAAATAAACACAAATAGCTACTTCTAAATAATAAATCCAGGCAGATCTAGACAGGTTGTAAAAGTGGGTGGAACAGAATAGGATTCAGTTCAATAAGGACAAGTGCAAGATGCTGCATCTAGGAAGAAGGAATCACCAGTACACTTACAGGCTGGGGGAGGACCTCCTCAGCAGCACAGCAGCAGAAAGGGATCTTGAAGTCACTGTTGACTCCAAGATGAACATGAGTCATCAATGTGACAAAGTGATCTGTAAAGCTAAATTTTGGATTTTAAACTTCATTGCAGAACAACAAGGAAGTTTTTTTGCCTCCCTGCCTGCCATCTGATACCTCCAGGGAAGGAATTCTACCTGATCAACACATCAAAGAACTACTCAACACAGCTCACAAAGACACTCTCATGGACCCAGAGGGACAGACTTCCATCTTGAGCTCCCTCTGTGCAAAAATTAAGTTTATTTCCTACCTATGGGGACTTTTTATCATCTTGTACCATCTACACTTTTCCCAGAGCCTGACGAAGGGACTTTGATCCCGAAAGCTTCCAGAAAAGGACAATTTTCTTGTCATTTTCCAGTTGGTCTAATAAAAAGGTATTATTTTGGAACCAAGAGTTCTAGTTCTTTGTATGTCTGTAAAGCTAACCGCACTCTATCATACATTAGCAGGTTCATGACAAACAGGTCCAAGGAGATGATACTTCCCCTTTATGCGGCATTGGTCAGGCTCTAGTTGGAGTACTACATCCAGTTTTGGGCACCACAGTTCAAGAGGGATGTGGACAACCTCGACAGGATTCAGAGGAGGGCCACTTGTATGGTTAGGGGCCTACAGGTAAAGCCCTACCAGGAGAGATTGAGGGCCCTGGATCTCTTCAGCCTCCTCAAGAGAAGGCCGAGAGGTGATCTTGTGGCCGCCTACAAATTCATCATGGTAGCGGGGGTCAAGGAATAGGAGATGCTCTGTTTACCAGGGCACCCCTTGGAGTAACTAGGAACAAGGGCCACAAACTGACAGAGAGCAGATTTAGGTTAGACGTCAGGAAGAACTTCACGGTAAAGATTGCCAAAATCTCGAATGGGCTTCCAAGGGAGGCGGTGCTCTCCTCTACACCTTGGGGGTCTTTAAGAGAAAGCTAGACGGGCACCTGGCTAGGGTCATCTAACCCTAGCACTCTTTCCTGTCCAGGGCAGGGAGTTGGACTTGATGATCTGCTAAGGTCCCTTCCAACCCTAACATCTATGAATCTATGAACCTTAGCCATAGTTGGTCAACTTTTGATCCTGAACATTAAACCAAAAAAGTAATCATTGTTGCATCTGAAATGAAAAATAATTGGCTGGAATCAATATGAAATCCCCTCTCAACCAACCATTCTTTAATAGTAAAGGGGTAAAGAATACTTTCATTTAGACTGCCAAACAAGGCTCTACTGTGAAAAATAAAATAATTTCAAAGTTACCAAAGTCTATATTATGAACGTACAAGGACTAGTTCACATGCTTAGCTTTCTGTATATCCTTCAGAAGTCATTGACAGAATAAGGTTAAGCATATGCTTAAGTTCTCAAAAAAACCCCAAACCCTATATTTTCTCAAGTTTCTAAGTAGAGAAAATTTAAATTAAGACTTAGGAGCTGGTTTTTCTAAAACAGTGATAACTCAACCGAGGTGCTGCAGCACCCTGGGGATGATGAAATCTTTTTAAGTGTGCAACAAATTGCTGTGCAATATTAGCACTGTGAGGTGTACAGGCACCTACCTACATGATTCATGAGAGACTGCACTCAGAGATTTCAAACAGGAATCCATAGTGTCAAAAACTTTCTGATCTGTTGTGGTCTTTCAGAGTTCTTTGTAACAGAAGAATTGCTCTACAAATGTGTCCATACTCAGAAACTGGAAGCTAAGAAGTTGGCATTTTCTGAAGGGTGCCTTGAGTGTAATGAGGGGTGCCTTTAGTCTAACAAGCATTGAGAACCAATGCTCTAAAGACTGGTCACTTGTGTCAAACACTGCAACCTTAATTTTTTAAGTTAGTGGGTAGATATAAAACATTACTTCCTATAGATTAGAAAGTGGTAGAGAAAAACTGTTCAAATAATAAGCCCTTCACTTCAAAATTATTTATTGTAATGCTTACTCCTTTTAGCATCAATAAGCTGGGAGTAAAGAAGAAAGAAGCAATAAGTCAGCGTGTCCTAATATTTGATAATTGAGGACCCAAATCCTATAAAAACCAACAAGATTTTTAAAAAAGACTTAAGTGAGATGCTGAGAATTCCCTTATCTAAACAGTAGACACTTGGATCCAAGAATGGAATCCAGAAAGCCAAATGCAGTTTTAAATATGCTGCAGTTTCTGACCCCTGGCAGATCAGTGACAAACAGCAGGGTTGCCGAGGCCCCTCGCCAAGTCACAGCAGTGGGTGGCAAAAATTGTGGTACATTTAAAACTGCAAGTTTTGCCTCCTGGCCGATTAGCAACAAGTGGTGGGACCACTGGGGCCCCTTTGCCAATCAGCATGGGATGGGTACATGGCAAAAAGAGCAAGATTAAAGGACCACACAGTGCTGCACAGTGTACTGTGATTTAGGTAGGTCCCCATCAATAGATGCTGGAGATAGGGATGGGTATAAAATCCTGCCCCTCTCTCAGACTTCGGGGCTCCCTTGCATCCCTGAGTTAAGTCCTTACGTAAAACTGGGAGTCACAGCCTGAAATCCACTACTGTACATGGCCATCCAAATAATTTCTTCATCTATAGGTAACTGACTCACCAAAAGGTGGGGCTGGTGGTTACTTTTTGCATAACAATCTAAATCCAGGGTGGCCAACTTGCAGCACGCATGCCACAAGTGGCACAGGTAGCCTGTGTGTGTGGTATGCAACGGATTGGGGAAAGGACAGGGAGCACAGCTGCAAATAGGGTTGGGAGCAGAAAGCAAAGTAACAGATCAGACAAGGAGCACACAGCAGGAAACAGGAAGCAAAGCAGAAGATTGGACAGGGCAGGAAGCAGAGCAGCAGATCAGGCAGAAGAAAGGGTTCAGAGTGGCATGCGAGGGAGTGCAGGGCTAATGTGTGGCAAGCATGACAAAGTTGACCACCACGGGATAGGAGACATTGGTTAAAATTCTCTCTATGGCTTGAGAAGATACAAATCTATATCTCACACCAGTCAAGAGAATGCCCAAGTGACAGACTTAGAAGCTAGACCACAGGCAGTCTCTATCTCTTGCTGCAGTTTGCCCACTAGTCAAAAAAGAGTACAAGAGGGAACACCTGACACTGTCACCCAAATGTAGTAACTCCCTGGTAGTAGAACCACTGTACATTAAATAGTCATGGGATAACACTATCAACAGCTAAACAAGGGCAACCCAGGATCCCCTCTTACCCAGGAAAGTACTTTCATACAGAATCAGGCTCCTTACTTGTTCTTCTAAGTTAAGGACCTCTGCATTCCTTTCTACACAATGGCCCACCTTCAATTACAATGAAAGCTTTCTGAACTGTAAAGCAAACTGTAATAAGAATATCAATGCCATATTTGTATTTATCATAATTTACTTGGTATTGTTCCAAAAAAATGTTAAGCTACACAAATGTTAAAGACATTAATCTACAGGGCCAAATTACTCATATTCATGCTTCCTCTTCCATGTTGAAAATTTTAAAAAAAAGTTTAATATTCAGTGACTAAGTACTCTGGTTTTGGATGATTTTCCAGGCCATTACCATTTTTCTATAACCAAATGATAAGATTACATTTAAGTTAGCCCATTCCTAAAAAAAGGCAAACTGCATTCTCTGACATAATGCAGCATTACAAGCAGCAGGTTTAAAAATACTGACTTGTGGGAATGGGAACAGTATAAGCTGTTTATCTTGTTTAATCCTCAAGGTAAATAGCATAAGCTTTAAAATATTTGCCTTTAAAACATGCAGCCCTGTGGACAAATATAAGGAAATCCCACAAAAAATATCAAGAAGTTTAGAATTTATTCCTGAAATTTTACTTCTACCTGAAGCTTATTGTACCTCATGTCTGAAAGCATATCATTTTTGAAAAGCACTTGGAAAATATTATTATTAAGATCTAAACTTCTGGCTTGTAAAAACTGAAAACTGAAAGGTTTCCTGAAGCATGCTCTACAGCTAATTATTTATTTGAATGCAACAAATATTACACTGCCCATGTTATTCATTATAGTATTTTAAAACATGTCCATACCAGCAGCTTAAACTGTTCACTTACTGTATTCTATTCAAATTCAAGAAATTTCTTCCGAATTCCTTATACTCCTATCAGTTCCAGCTACTGGCCTTTTGGTTTTAGATGCTATTAATCACCAAGGAAGGTAAGACACTCAGCTTCATTAGACCCACCCTTTGAAGTATTTCTCACAACAATCATATTACCTGTCATGCCTTACTCCTGCAAAGATTATGCTTAAAACTGCACATAAATCTCTGCAAAATTGGGGCTTTAATTTCTTTCTCAATACCTATGGACCAAGTTACCTTCCCTCCATCACCAAATCTTTAATTACCTTAGAGAAGTGGTAGAAGTTGGAATAATCAAATACAAACTTTATTTTAAAGTAACATTAAAAAGCTTTCAAATAGGGGTTTCAAGACCTGTATTTTATTATTCAGTTTCTTGATAACTGACCAAGCTGGTTTCCCACTCCTTGAGTTTTTATTATGTGTACATGTGTTTACATGTTTTTTTGTAGCAATGCATTGGATAAGGTTTAAAGGGAATAGAAAGCATTTAAGAAATACAGTAAAAGAACAGGGACTCAGGGGGGGAAGTAGAAATGATACAGGAAGATTTTATTCAACATATACCCCGTTTATCTTCCACACAGCAAAATTTTAATAATTTACTTCTTCACTTTTCTTATCTAAAGACATTCTGGACAGTTCCTTTGCAGAATTTCATAGTAGACGAGTGACAGCTTTGTCGTGTCATCAGTCATGTAATATCATGTGTTGGCTACAAATGTCCAACTCGGGATCCTTAAAATTCTAGTTTATTAGGCGGATTGAAACACTGTAATCATAAACCTTGGGGCTGGTCCCCCCACACACACACACACGCACACACATACACACACCCACAGTAGCAGGCTACAGAGTCAGGTATACCTATCCTACAAGCGCTGGAGTCTGTCGTTGAGGCTTCTTTCAGCGTGGTGTTATCTTCCAGAAGGAGGTCGCCGGCTGGTCCTTCTGGCTGGACAGGTCTGGTCGAGTTGGAGATCAAGAGGGTGCCAATGAGGGTCACTTTTCACTGCCTTTTATCTGTCCTTGGCAGACTTTGGTGACTCCCCAGTTTTCAGGTTTGCCCAATCCAGGGGGGTCATTGACCCTCGTGGGACTTCCCCCCCTCGGTGGCTACTGGATGGCATCTGTCAGCCCCAGGGGTCGTCCGCATGTACGTGCAGGTTTGGGAGTCCATTGATGAATTTTGAATAGGGCTCTGGGAGCAGTTGATCTGGAGATATTCAGCCCAAAAGTTGGTCCCTGGTGTTGATTAACTCAGGCCAGGGCTTCTAGCCCTTGATCAGTGATGTTTAGAGATTTCCGGTTGTTACATTGTCTTCTATTGAGTTCTTCCGTTGGTTGATCTGCAGCTTCCCAGGTGTTAATTGCTGCCTGCTACTGTGTTACACATTCAATCACGTTACACATTCAATCACTGATTCACTCGCTCTTTCAGAGGCCAGCCTGATACAGGGAAGGGCAGTTTGATTCCTGCCCTTGTTAACATTGTTACAATGTATAATTTACTTATGAAACTAAACACATTCAGTTGAAAGTTGAAAGGTGAGGAGTATAAAATATAAGCTACAAACGACATGGCACACAAATAGATAAAAATACCAAACTACAAGGGGAGATACAAAATGCGCACACACAAATTTTAAAACACAATTCCTTATCTTAAAGTGAAAGAGAGAGGAAGGAAGAAAAGGTAGAAAAAGAGAAACATATCCAAAGAGGGGAGAGCAAATGCAGGCAAGACGAAAAGGGGGCTTTCTGCTACACATGCATTACATTATAAAAGGTTAACAACATTTAGGCTTGATATCAGAAATGCTTAAGTCAATGTAACTAGGAAATCCAACTCAGCTCTAGCAATGCATAATATTAGAGAGTGCGTAACAGTGGATTTCTTTCCCAAATACAAAACAAAGGATTATGAAACCCTCATCTTTCACTGCTTACAGTCAATAGACCATCTGACAAATACTAAGCAACCTGTGTAAAAATAGATAAATGCTTCTGAGTTCATCATTTGTGATCATTCACCTAACAGAAGTCACCACTCTTGTTGGCACTAATTTGCCACCTCAAAGGACAGGCCTACACAACAAAATACAGGTGCAGTTGTGGTGTAATCAGGCACACCCATGCCATCTTTAATTCAGTCAGGAAAGGTTAACAATAGGAGTGAAAATGTCATGGTACAGGATAGCAATCTGAGTATACATGGCCCGGATCCCTAGCAAGCTTGTATATTAGTTTTTGTAATGTATTGAAGCCTATGTCAAAGCTCAGGCCACCACAGCCTCACTGCTACTGTCACTTATGCCTATGCTGAGTAATCTAGGTGGCACATCTACCCAGTGATCACAGGCAGATCTAGAATTTTGAAAAGGGGAGCGGAGATGGTGAGGGTAAGTGTCACATAAAACAACACTTTTCTCTCTAGTTAAAAATAATCTGGAAGCTATACTAATAAACTAGTTATCTAGGACTGAATTATTCAGTTTGAGATGGAAGCAAAAACAAATATAAACATTGCTAGAATAAGCTTAAAACAACCTGCAGGGCTGTGAAATAAGAGTTTCATTACCAGAAGCAGTGAAGAGAGACCAACATGGCAGAACACAGGATAGCTTGATGCATAGACTATTAAAAAGGCTGTTAACACCTGTAGAAGGAAGAGTTTAGAAGGGCTCAGGTAGATTATAACAAGCCATGAAGTTAATGGACTCCCTCAGCACTGCCTGAGCAGAAAAGCTGCTGCCACTGCCAGGCAGTTGGTTTTAAACTTCGAGTGGAGCACGAATCAAAGTGGAGTGAGTGCAAATGTGCCCCCGCCTCCCCCACCAACAAATCCACCCCTACCCATGATAAACACTTTTTAAATTTTACTGTGCAAACATACGCTAAGAAGCCAAGGAGTCAAGCTCTAAATCTTAATTACCTAATGTCTACAAAAAGAAGATTCCAGAAGTCATGATTAGGAAACACTAAGAGGTAGAGGAAGGGAGTCCATCCCTAATACTGTGTATGTCAAGGAACATGTACAATATAGTTCAAAAGAGTTCAGACTACAGAGCTAAATTAATTTACTTAAGTGTTGCCATTTACCAATTCACCCGAGGAAACTTGTCTGCCATTTGCCATGAGCATTCAAGAAATATCTGGACGCTTGTAAATGTATTCAATTACGAGCTATTGAAACAAAGGTCAACTAGATTCAAAAAAGGTCAACTACATAAACTATGGTGGATATGGTTCATTTTGTTTACCATAACTCAACATTTACAACATTTTTAATGTTCCCTCTAATCTGGGGTCAAAACAAGAAACTGAACTACAGTTTTACTGTTCATTTTTGGACTTTTAAGAGCAGTAAGATATTTATATTATGTAAATACTGGGAATATGGTGAATACCTCCTTGTCACATTTACCATAATTACGCAGCCTAATAGTCCTCCTGGCTTTCCATGAGACTTATAATTAAACAAGAACAGACTTGTTTCTTCTTCCATGGCTTATATTGTTACATTTAGAAAATAAAACAAAAATCATTATTTAAAAAAAAAAAAATCAACAACAGAGAAAAGGAAAAAAAAAAAAAAATCAATGCATTTTGGCTCACCAAGGAAGTCCGGGAATGCCTGGTTGCCAAAAATGCGGCGTACACCCGGTGGAAGGGAGGGGCTATCTCCAAAGAAGAGTATACCTCCACTGCTCGGGCCTGTACGGGGGCTGTTAGGAAAGCTAAGGCGGACATAGTAGGACTAGCGTCCAAGATCAAAGATAATAAAAAGTCCTTTTTCAAATATATAGGGAGGATGAAAAAGGCACCGGGAAATGTGGGGCCCCTGCAAGATGCACTAGGCAATCTGGTGGTTGCGCCAGAGTAGAAGGCAGACATCTTTAACAAATTCTTCACCTCCGTTTTCTTGTGCAGGGACAGGGACTCCCCCACCGTGATTCAAGACGGACTTGAGGGGAATGCCTCAAGACCTAAGGTTGAGAAGGACTGGGTTAGAGTGCTTCTGGAGGGGCTGGATGTGTTCAAGTCAGCAGGGCCAGATGCTCTCCACCACAGGGTGTTGAGGGAGCTAGCAGGGGTTATTGCAGCGCCCTTGGCACAGCTTTACGAGCGCTCGTGGTGCTCAGGCCAGGTGCCAGATGATTGGAAGATAGCCAATGTGGTCCCCATCTTTAAGAAAGGGAGGACCCGGGCAACTATAGGCCTGTCAGTCTTACCTCAATCCTGGGGAAACTCTTTGAGAAGATCATCAAGGAGCACATCTGTGATGGGCCAGCATCAGGGATGATGCTCACGGGCAACCAGCACAGTTTCATTAGGGGCAGGTCATGTCTGACCAACCTGATTGCCTTTTACAATCAGGTCACAAAAGCACTGGATGCAGGTGTCGCCGTGGATGTAGCCTTTCTGGATTTCAGCAAGGCCTTTGACACTGCTGACCACCCCATCCTCATTAAAAAACTAGGTGACTGTGGCATCGATGCCTACACGGTCAGATGGATTGCTAATTGGCTGAAGGGTCGTACTCAGAGGGTGGTGGTGGACAGGTCATATTCGACCTGGGGGGAAATGGGCAGCAGAGTCCCCCAGGGCTCGGTCCTTGGGCCCGCGCTGTTCAATTTCTTTATCAGCGATTTGGACGACAGGGTGAAAAGCAACCTGTTCAAATTTGCTGATGATACTAAAATATGGGGTGAGGTGGGCATGCTAGTAGGGTGGGAAAGACTGCAGAAAGGCCTGGATAGGTTGCAAGGGTGGGCTAACAAAAACAGGATGCGTTTCAATACAGACAAGTGCAGGGTGCTGCACTTGGGCAGTAGTAACCAGCAGCACACTTATAAGATGGGAAACTCCCTTCTTGAGAGCATGGAGGCAGAAAGGGATCTTGGAGTCATCATTGACTCTAAGATGAACATGGGCCAACAATGCGAGGTCACGGTCGGCAGGGCTAACCGGACCCAATCGTGCATCCACAGGTGCATCTCAAGTAGGGCCAAGGAGGTGATCCTCCCCATCTATGCGACACTGGTCAGGCCACAGCTGGAGTACTGTGTCCAGTTCTGGCCACCTCACTTCAAGAGGAATGTGGACAACATTGAGAGGGTCCAGAGGAGGGCCACCCGCATGATCCGGGGACAGCAGGGCAGACCCTACAATGAGAGGCTACGGGACCTGAACCTGTTCAGCCTTCACAAGAGAAGGCTGAGGGGGGACCTTGTGACCGTCTATAAACTCACTAGGGGGGACCAGAAGCGTTTGGGGGAGACCTTGTTTCCCCTAGCGCCCCCCGGGATAACAAGGAGTAACCGCCACAAGTTGTTGGAGAGTAGGTTTAGATTAGACATCCGTAGGAACTACTTCACAGTTAGGGCGGCTAGGATCTGGAACCAACTTCCAAGGGAAGTGGTGCTGGCTCCTACCCTGGGGGTCTTTAAGAAGCAACTCAATGCCTACCTGGCCAGGGTCACTTGAGCCCAGTTTCCCTCCTGCCCAGGCAGGGGGTCGGACTTGAAGATCTACAAGGTCCCTTCCGACCCTACTTCTATGGTTTTTCAGAAAAGTTCAAGTAGTTAAAAAGCTTGTTCCTGGGTTGGCTTGCTTCAAACCCTAGAGCCAAGACCAAAAAGTTCCATCTACACTTAGTTACTTACTGCATTAAGGAGCCATATTTAACACAATTCAAGAATGGTAGCTCAACACAGGCTATTTACTAGACTAATTTGATTTACACAAAATCCACACAGACGCTAAAAATTTAAACATTGTTAGAGTTGGATTAAGTCATAGTCTAAGGCAGGGATGTTAGACATGAGGCCCTCAGGCTAGATCCACAGAGCTCCTCCAAGGGTTAGGAATATGATGGTGAGGTCCACTACTAAATTCCCAGCTACAAAGCCTCATGGGGAGGAAAACAGTATGTGCCCATATCCAGCCTACAAGGCCTGTGCTTAGTGACATGCCTCCAAAAAAAAGCCTTTTGCTATCTGATCTGTTGTATTTATTCAAAAACACTAAATCCCTATGAAAAAGAAATTTTCATCATCTAACAGGGAAATATCTACTGCATATTTTTATTTTTTTGCATAGAAAACAGCTTCCCTCTTACACATTTTTAAAATATGGCAATACTTTTTATCGTAACTAAAGCCCAATATAGAGAAAAGCAATAAGTGATTTATTGCTCTTTTCTTCCACTTATAGTATTATAAAAGATGGTCTGGTTGACAATTTTTCTGTATTAAACATATAAGACTCCTGTGCTCTTTATAAGGCTGTATGATTTTTATTATTATTTATTCATTTTAAGTTAGGCTTTAACTTCACTCTGGTAGACAAGTTAATATATTAAGAATCTGGCAGTGATGGAGAAAGAATCAAATGGACTTTAGTTTCAAAACTGATCCTCTTCCCCCAGTATATTACAAACCAGGTTATCAGCAGATGGGCTATTAAAGAACAACACATGAATTGTTCAATCCTTATTGCAAGTAAATAACCACTTGTTAAAAGATACGTGTTTTAATAGCAGATACAAGAAGCTATGCCTGCTTGACAAAATTCACTCTCCCACAATTGTTTATATCCTTAAATACCCTTTAAATGTTTTAATTATGCAATATCATTAACCTCTTTAGAAATGGACAAAATACCATATTTTTTGCATATAACGCCCCTGGGAAAAAAAAAAAAAAAATATATATATATATATATATATATATATATATATATATATATATATATATGACTATATCCATTTTTGAAAGGCAAAATGAAAAAAACTCAAAATGAAAAAAAAAGTTTTCCCAGAGTTAGGGCTGCACAGAGCAGGAACAGAACCTAATCTTAAGCTGATCCACCCTCCCTTTTCTACTTATCTGAAGCACAAACCCTAGCTGCTGCTGAAGGCTGGATCTAGGGTTTTGAAAAGAACAAGAGTCTCCAAGCCTGTGAAACAGGGAGAGAGAGACCCAGGGCAGGTCTCAGATAGAAAAAGTGTTAAGAAAAGTTAACTTGATTAATGGAACTGTAAGACTATTAAAAAGAAGAAAATCATTAACACCTCTGGAATAAAAAAAATAAGCCACTAAGTCAACTGACTCCCTCAGCTGTCTGCATAGCAGTGTAGCCACTGCCGCAGTGTGGAGCAGGAATCAAAGCTTTTATCCTGAGCGCATTTTGGGGAGACAGCCCCACAATGGTGGGGGGGGCGCCAAAATGGAGGGGGGAGAGGGGGGTGCACCAGGCCCAGCCCAGCCCAGAAACGGCAGTGGGGAGGTTGGTGGAAACGGTGGTGGGGAGGTGGGGGAAGGGGCGGGCCTGGCCCCGCAACAGCAGCGGCGTCGGTGGGGAAGGCCAGGCCCGGCCCTGTGGCTAAGTTGGGGAAAAGGGGAGTGGGCCTGGCCCCGAAGTGGGGAAGGGGAGCCGGACGTAAGCCTCTGTCCCTGCCCACATCTCCCGCTCATAATTTTTGGCGGGCAATTGTCTAGTATAGTATATTCATCTAATTGTATATGCATATTCAATTTTACATTAACATACCTTAAAGGAAACTGCCCCTTTACTTTTTACTTTAAGCAGCATTCCTTACAAGGTAGTTCCCCCAAAAACCATTCTACAAATTCCTTGCTTGCCCAGCCACAAAAATGAGCAGGTGCTGAGCTCATTAGGGGGAGGATGGGGGATGGGAGCAGCACAGGGCAGGAAATGAAGAGGTTTACAATGTTTTTAAAGTATTGGCAACTATTCTGGTTGCCAGTTATTCAGGGTATTCTGAAATACTGCAGTAGACTGCCCTCAGTCAGTTTCAAAAAGTGAACAAGGCTTAGAGATAACTACCCCTTTATACCATCCGAAAAGGAATCCTACAGCTTCCATGAGCAAGCCTTAGAAGACATCAAACATAAGTATATGATTCCTACGAGCAGTGGGGGAGATAGAAGATGCATTAAACACAGCCTTGGCCCAAAAGTAACACGAGGAGCAGAATCTTCCTGGTCTAAATAGTCTTCAATGGAACTAAGACTATTTACACCAGCCAAAAATGTTCCTTTTCAAACTTAGTTGCAGAAGTTCCTTTCTGTCCCCACTTGATCAACTTTCTTTCTTCCTCACCTCACAGCACTGCAGGCACTTGTATCTTTTTATCCTACTTTGTTCCCAACCCATATGTGGAGGCTTTCTTAGGGAAGGAGAGAAATTCTGACCCTACTAAAGTTTGGATGAATGTTTTTTTGGAGCAGAAGCAGACAGCTTCTACTTCCAAGAATATTTATGCAATACATACAATACTAAACCAAGAGGTATTAAACACAGTAAACAGGAACAATATACAAAGGGAGTTAGGTACAAATCTGTGCAGGAAACGAGAGTTACACTGCTAGCGGGATAACACGAAAGTTAAATCCTTCCCAGTGCTCTTTAACTAGCAATGAATTATGCAATTGAGCTAGGTATTACAGTGGACAGCAACTTGGATATGATCCTGCCATGCAATATAAAAAGAAAGCAGCCAATACTATTTTGACTGTGCTGAGAGAATAAGCTTTTTTAATGCACTGACAAGTTGGCAACTGAATGAGCATTTTTTTTTCTAAGAGTCACAAACTTTTTCTCTCCTCTCATCCAGAATAGCATAATATTTTAGGTATTCTGTAAAAAGCCATTTGGAAGGTGGGCTGTTGAAAGTATGTTGTTCCCAGAGGCAGGAGTGTAAGTGGCTTTACCAATGCTCTGACTTACTCTCTTGTAAAGTCTGACCTGAGTACAAGTATTTTATTATTTTTTATAAATTATAAGGAAAGAGGGGTGCAGGTTGTAGCTGTGTTAGTCTAAGGACATAGGCAGACAAGGTTCTTTGGGTGAATCTAATATCTTTTATTAGACCAACTTAAATAGTTGGAAAAATTTTTTTTAACAAGCTTTCAGATTTAAAAACTCTTTGTCAGGCTGAGGAAGCCTCTGCAGTTGGTGTGTGCTCTTCCTGGACGAAATGTATAGTAAAGAAGCCAGCGCCTGGGCTGGTATGCATGCCAAGGATAGAGGGGACACGGATCTACTGTGACCTCACATAATACAGATCACAAGCCTTCTCTGAATTAAATCCTGTTTGAACTACCATATAACCTTTAGAAAAGCATCCAAATTTGAAATTAATTCCAGTGACAGAAAATCCATCATTACTCTCAGAAAGTTGTACCAATGCTTAATTATCTTTAAAAAGCAAAACAAACCAATAAACAAACCATTCATTTCCAGTGCAAATGTGTTGAGATATAACTTCCAGCCCTTAGACCTGGTCACCTTTTTGTACACTAGGTTGAAAAGCCCTTTATCACATTTCTGGGGTCTCTACAGGTGCTTATAGAATGATGAAGTCATCCCTTTGGCTCCTCTTTCAGTAAACAGAAAGTTTTCCCATCCTTTAAATCATTCTCCTTAACACTTTTCTGAATCCCCTCCAGTTTTTCAAAGTTCCTAAATTTAGACACCAAAGAAACACAGCATTTAAGTGGAAAGGACATCAATGTCAGAGAGAGCAATAAGAAGGGATTCTGGTTTTCTCTGTTTAAAAACCCAAAATTCTCTGATAAAAACCCCCCAAACCTGCATGCATGCACGCACGCACACAGATTAACACAACGTTTTATTAATATATCTACAATTTTAAAGTAATTTAGAAGCCTACTAGTGTGTCAATCACTACAATAAAATACATTCTAAATACCGATATATTTTGGTGGGGTTTTTTTATCATGCAAAAATCAGAGCTCTCCCTGCCCCCTTCGCTCACCAGGACATGGGTTTAGCTGCGGCTGTTCCCACAGCTGCTTTGTGGTGCTAAGCAGCATTTATACACCAGTGCCCTGCCCCTGCTCCTCACTCCCAACCCATAGCCCCCCAGCCCTGACTGCCCCCACTCACTCCTTCCCAGCAGCAGCTCCTCCCTCCTGCACCAGGCCACAGATCCAGCTGCAGCTGTCCTGCCTGCTGCTCTGTGGCTCTGAGCAGTGCGAGCCGGCCTGATCTGCTCCCCCCCGCCTGCAGTCCCCATGCCCTTCCAGGGATACCCTGAAGTGGGGCTCAGGGACTGAGTTGGGTCTGCCTGTGGCTGGGCAAGCCTCTTCCCTTCCAGGCCAGCCTCCCACTGCACAGGCTGTTTTAGCAGGCCAGGGGGCTCCAGGTCTGGCTCTGGAGGCCACTTCTACCCAGATCACTCCCCCCACCCCCATCTCTGTCTCTTACACATATACACACCTCCCCCATCTCCCCCACACTGCCACCCCCCAGCCCATCACACCCTGCTACCACCTCCACCCCTGGTCCATCACAACCCCTGAGTGGTTCCTGGAACCAGGAACCCCTCCGGGTGAGCAAGTCTGATAAAGTCCCAGGCCAGGCAGGCTAACCCTGCTGCTCCTCCCCTCTCCTTCCCATACCCTACCACGCAGTGAGCCCCCAGCCACTGCCTGCAGTGCTAGTCCTGGCAGAGCTGCCAGCAGCCGCCCAGACTGGCAGGATGTGGTGCAGCGAGCAGTGGTCACTGGCATAGCAAAGGGTCAATGCTCACCCCCAGTGCCCCAGCCCCAGGCACTGCCCCAGCTGGACAACATCCCCAGGCCCTGCTCTAGGGGTGCCTGGCCTGGCGGGCAGATGCACAGCACACGCTCCCTCCCTTCCTCCCACACTGAGCTGCTGCCACTGGTTCCCCAGCTGGGCACTGTCCCCAGCCCCAGCTTGAGCTGGAGCTCAAGTGGAATGAGCCACAGCAGAACGAGGCAACCTGCACCTGGCCTGACCTTGGCGCAGGACAGGGCGATTGCCACCCACACACCTCTGCCCCACCCACCTGCCAGCTCTCCTTGCAAATCCCAGCTCTCCTGGCAGCAAGACCCTCACCCGACCCACAGCGCCCCTCCCAGCCCTTCCAGAGTAGGCCCCCAGGTGCCCAGCTCCCAAAAGCTCTACTTACCCCAAATGCTGCAGGAGGGAAAGTGAGTCTGAGCCAGCCAAGGCCAAATCAGATTCTCAGGTCTCAGTCCCACCCCTCTAGACAAGACCTAGGATTTTCCACCCTTCTGCAAGTAGCTCTTGGAGGCTGGGGATCTGCTAGCCTGCAGAGAGCTATTTGCAAAAGGGGAAACCTGACTTTGAAGGGGAGAGGCCACATTTTTCTACTTTACAGGGGAAAATCCATGTTTTTATTAGTTTTTTCAGATCCCTGGGGATAACATAACCTCTGTACTGCCAATTGGTATTCCCCTGCTTATTCATCCAAAGCCAGTATATTAGACCTGGGCTCAGCAACCTATGGCCCATAGACTGGATCAGACCTGTGAAGAGAGTGGATCTAGCCCATTCCAACTCAGATAATCAGCAGTATGCTTCAGTCATGGCAGCAGAGGAAGCATCCCCAGCCTCCTAGAGCCTGCCCTTTTCTATTCCCCTTGCAACATCTGCTGATCACTGAAGGTATGGGGCTGCGGCCCAGGGCAGGGGGTGGCACATAAGCAAATGCCCACAGTGCCAAATGGTTGACAAACCTGGTGTTAGACTTTTTGACTAACGCTACACCAGGAACTTATGAGACCATGACCATCATGGGGTTTTTTTGTTTGTTTGTTTTTGAGGCCCTTCTCCTCAGGAGTTTAACATCTTTTCTACAGGGCGTATATTCAATACAGCCAAATGTAAATTCATGCATGTCTCATTCACCTGGATCCAATTTATCAAGTGATCCAGACTGCTCTGCAGCAGTTACCCACTTCCTTAATTATTTACTACTTTCTCAATTTTTATGTAGTCTGGAAACCTGATTTGTGCATTTTTTTTCCACAAGATTAATGAAGGTGTTAAATAGCATAGGGCCAAAAGCCACCCTAGTAGGCTCCAATCACAAATCTTCCCCAGTGATGATTCCCCATTTACAATTACCATGTTTATTGGAATCCAAGACAAGAATTCCTCTCCCCCACCCCATAAAACATATAGAAAAAAGCCCCTCATCTGGGATTCAAGTGCAAGTCAGGGGAGCAGGTAGCTGGTGCAGCCCTGACTCCGGCCCTGAAGCCACTGCCCACCCCTCCTGCTGCCTCTGCCCCACTATCACCACTTACCTTCTAACTGGCCCAGAGTACATGGTTGCTCCAGCCCCAGTCAAGACAAGCAGCAGCCAGGGCTGGGGCCAGGGCTGCTGCAACTGCTTCATGGATGAGCTGGGGCTGGGACAACCATGTGCTCTGTGCTCCAGATCTGGACCCACAGGGTAAGCAGCAGTTACAAGGCAGATGGTGAAGGGAAGAGGAGCAGTATGGGAACCCGATGCAGGGGTCAGACCACTTGACTACCCTACTGCAGGGACAGGAGGGTTGACTGTATATGTAGAAAATTACAACAAATTAAAACATTTTCCATGTACAGAATCCAATAATTGAGTCATCTTAAATTCAGAGTCGTCTTGGATTCAGGTAAATATGGTATATTGAGTTATAATCAGTAGGTTTTCAATCTATTTAATGTGTACCATCTTAAGTCTGAATCATTCCAGCTTTTTTACACAAAATGTCATATATAGCACCAAGAAATATGCTTTACAGGAGTCTATTATATGAATAAATTTACCTTTATCTTCCAAACTTGCAAACTAAACAAAAAGAGAAGTTTGACCAGATTAGATTTACATACATACATGCTGATTAGTATAACATATTTCCCCCCTTAAGCTTTAATCAATAAAATCCAATATCAGTCATTCTGTTATTTTGTCTGGAATTGATGTCAGGCTGATAGACTTCACAAGACTCTGGTTCACTTTCATTTTATGGAAACAGAGGCAGAAAAAATAGCTTTCTTTCATTTTCCTAAGCTTCCCCCCCCACCCCAAGACAGTGGGGGGGGGAGGGAGAAGGAGAATCAACATTCATGTTCTAAAGAGCTTCTGGGACCATTTTTTAGGAACTCTTCGATACAAATTATCCAGATATGCAGAACTGTCTAACTTTAGTAGCTGCTGGTAAATTCCTCCTCAGTAACTTCTGGAAATGGAAGCATTTTATCATCATATGAGATGAATCCAACATCCAGCTTTTCATACATAAAGACTCCCTGAATTAACACTTCTGCCTTTCTGCAATGCAACGACCATTCTGTCATTTCCATCTAGTAAATGACCACTATTGTTGTTTGGATACCTTTTGTTCCAACATATGTAACCTCTCCTCCTGTTCTTAACTGCGCTGACCATAAGTTTCTCTTAGTCTTTATTTTTCCTTTCTACAACCATTAGTTTCTAATTTACCACATATTCATTTCCCATTTACTCCAGGCTAATTTTAACCTGTGTAGCCTTCTCATTTACGGGACTGCAGCTTTTTGAACATCTGGTAAAACATTCCCAGTTATTCATATCTCTCTTCTTTAATTCTCTTCATAACTGCCTTCAATGTAAGGGAATGTGTTTTAAAAGCACAAAATGTACTTAATACATGTTTAGATTTAATTCCATTCACACATCACAAACGCTATCAAATGTCTAGCTAACTGCTAATTTTTCAGTTCTGTGATCAATTTCTCTTTATCAGTCACGATGAGGTCTAATCTAGATATCCCCCATATTGGATGCAACACTGAACTGGAAATTTCTCTTGTAGGAAAATACCTTTGGAATTCTTTTATTTGCCATGTGAAACTGCCAGCAAGTAACTTGGGTTAGGGATCTCCACATTAATATAGCTTGTTTTTCTACATATGGTAAACATATAGCTTGTTTTTCTAAAAGAGCCAAACCATTCCCTTCTCTCGTGCAATTTGACAATACATAGCAGGCAACAACTAGCAGCCACTATTGGAAATTTTATCACTTGTTAGTTGTTTTGTGTTTTTTTTTTTTAAGATTAAAGTACTTTGTTGCTTTCAGCTAAAATACATACATAAAGCACATATCAGATGGAAGTGACAATACCAGAAACAGACAAAGGAATTCAGAAGAGAGTAACAACATGTTTTGAAGAATTGCTTTCTAACACAAGACTCTCTAGTTGATAGACATTTTTGTGAGGTAACCTTATCACCATAATTAAATCATTGCAAAATTTCTAAACACTATGTCCCCAGAAGACCATGATCTTTTGGCAAGGGTAGCCATCTGTAGCAGGAGTGCCACAAGTGGCATGGGCAACCTCTGTGTGGCATAGGAAGGGGCAAGCAGCACAGTGGTAGATAGTGTGGGGAGCACAAAGCAGAGCAGCAGAGCATGCACAGTAAGAGGATCAGAATGCCACTTGTGATGGTGTGGGGTTTAATTTGCATCACACCTGCCAAAAAAAAAAAAAAGACCTTTACAGGTGTAACAATCATTCATGTTTTCAGCATGTCTCTATTATATACACTTAGGATTGGGGCCTATAATATTTCTCTGCCAAAGTCTGAAAGCAAGAGAGGCCAGAAGTAAGTATTTTACTTAATCAGTTCCTCCCAATTATATGAAAGAAAACTCTCCAAACTGCAACATCTATTAAAGACTATTTACAGTACAAAGAAAAAAGAAAAAAAAGGATAAACCTTAAAACGGCAAAGCGACAGCCTTTTTATTTTGCAATTCTTTTTTCTGATAACAAGTTAACCTTGTTCACATTTTTTTTTGTAAGGAAACAAAGAAAACAAGAACAAGATTTGTTTCACTTAAAAAAAAAGAGAGATTGTGTTTATTGAGTAGAACAAGGCAATATTCAAGGAACAGAATGAATTCTAGTTATCCTATTCCCCCCAACAGCATAGTTAAAATACAGCATTTACTATGAACAGTGGCAACAAGGAACTGAAAGAGTATCATAAATGGGTCATAGTTCTCTAGTATGGTCAGTCCCCAAGAGATCTGTTAAGAATTTTTTCTAATGTTTAGATATTCCCTTGCATAATGCCATGATAGTATGATTAATAGTGCTTGCGTTCATAACTGGTATTTTCACTTTTGACTCTATGGCAGCCAATCATTTCTCTTCTTCTCCCCTGCCTCAGGCCCAGGTGTTGCTTGTCCACACTACCCACTCACAGTTGTTTTAACTTTTGCTGAAATCAATTATTCCAAACTCCTCTGTCATTTTTAAAGGCCAAGAGAGGTATATGGTAACTTGGTTCAATATGGAACAGTATATTATCTAGTATTTTTAAAAACTATATTAGAATTCAAACCCCTAATTGTGGCAGAGAACTATTATTAGAAAACATCTTTTTGAGGAAATGTCCTGTTTTCAGACCGTTCCTATCTTCCTACACTAAGTGCATCAAAACACAGCTCTGTTCCTTCTTTAATTATACAACCACCTCTATTAGATGACTAATACTTATCAGTTTGTTTAGCACTACTTTGATTTCTTGAATTTACAAAATAAATTATTTTCTGAAAAATTAAAAAAATGAATCAGTTTTCAAGGCTATTTTGAGGAGACTTTCCTAAACTACACATCCAATAAATCTCAAAGTACAGACATTAAAATTCATTTTTGCATTCTTATATACTGAACTGGCAGGCTGGATCCAATTTTGGCCTTGGTTTTTCCACTATAAAAAGTCAACACCAATAGTTACGTTTCATGTTTAGCTTCCTGTTTAGAACTCTTCCCATATAACTTCTAAGTCTATTTGAAATCACTTATCTGCTCCACTAAGGTGAATTGAGGAAACTAATATCTGTTAGAAACACTGTTCGGTTTAGTCCAGACGGCATATATATTTATTTAAACTCAGAGGACTAGTTATAGTTTCTTTAAAAAAAAAAAAAAAAGCCAGAGACAGAGAGAAGGGTTAAAGTGGAATCAACACTTACTCTTCAGATAGGTGATAACTAAGAACATATCATACATGTTCCACAAGTCCAGGAAAAAAAGCAAGCAGTCTGTATCACCTCTTGAGTCACTACCACTCAGCCACTCAGACTGCTACAATAATGATGGTACATACACTTTGGAAGGAGCAGCTGCCTGCTCATCACTAAGGACAGGATTGTTACCAAACCTCTTGAAGCTGTGGGACTAGAATGCATTTTCATAAGTTTGTCTCACCTTGGTTTAATTTAAAAAAATGTAAGTATAACTAAAGAAATTATTGTCAAAGCACGTGTAAAAGGTAAAACAGACTCTAGCCCAGATTTAAAAACACCGTTGTGCAAGAATGTTTTAACAGCAGCCAACTCTGAAAGAATTGTAAACCTTCCACCTCAACTTATTTATTTGTACTGCAGTAGCAATTCAAGAGCACCAGTGACTTTAAAAAGTAAAGCAAAATATGACACACTGTAAGTGGAAGGAAAAATACACCCAAATTCTTGGCCAAATGCATTTTACACCATGTTTTTAAAGACAGCAAATGTTTATAATACATTTAAAGTCCTAGGGACAGGAGCTGGTTTACAGAAGGACCAAAGTGCCACAGAATCAAGTGGTGTTAGATTATGTCACTAATTACATACCAAGAGTTTGATGTGGAAAGGTGCGAGTGCAAAATGCATACAATGAAGCACTCAAGATTCAATTCTAATGTAAACATCTTTAATTAATAAGTGTAAAGAAGCTTTGGTGTAGAGAGAGGAAAAGATAACTATGGTTAACTATGGTAACAAAACAAATGAATACAAATATTTTTATGATGTACCACACAAATAATACCTAGTATTTATACAGTAACTCGACAAACTAAGATACAAACAGCATTTCCCTAGAGAGCCCTTTTCTGCATAAAACTATGTGGATTTTAAATCTTAGACGTAATAGCTGTATGCTTTAAAAAAAAAAAAAAAAAGTTTATTCTTTTGCTGTTCTCAAGCAGAAGCTGGGTATATGACATATCCATGGTTTTCAACACTCTCACCAAAGACTAAAAACAAGAAAAAAAAAAGTATTTGTATAACCAAACTTAATATAGTGAATTTATTGAACAGTCCTCCAGTTTAGTGTTTTTCCTCAATGCATCATTTATTTTCCATCTCAAAAAGGTATGCTTTCCGTGTTGGCCTGTTTAAATACACTAAACTGAACCTAGCTTTATTAGGATAGTTGAAATAGATGAGATTAAGTTAGAATGCTGGACTAAAAGCCTCACTTTTACCAACATGTATTAATTTTCAAAAAATAAGCATTTTTAATTTCGATCCATTTAAGAGAAAACTGCACGATTTCACTGTAAATGTATCAACTTTGAACAATGCAAACACAAAAACCTCTAACTCCTAACATTTCTATTGTAAACAACAATCATACTTTTAGAGAATCAAGATTTAGGGAGAAATGAAAGCAAGAGCAGGTAACAAAAAAGAAGAGCGGGGCTCTCCAGTTATCACTAGGAAGTGAACTATATATGAACTATTTCTGAATATTTTGAAGGTATTTCCTTATTACTATCAGCAGATACATTGTATTCACTACTTTGTATATTAAACAGGCAATGAAAACCCCACACATTTAACCCAGAGAGAAGTCACAGCTGAAATACTTTCTAGTCATAATTCTGTCTAAACACAGACCCTGCTTCTGCAAACTATGCCAGGCAAACACCCTACACCAGGCTAGGCCCCATTACTTTCAGCAGGGTTTTGTTCAGGGCTATGTGCTCACCTGCACAGGACAGGTACCCAAAGATTAATTGTATTCTCCTTATTAAGGATGCTGTAATCCACGATTCTTAGCGCGGGAAAAAAGTTACTTAAACAGTTATACGTTAATAAAACTTAGATTTTCATCTTTTACATCCAAGTGACCTTTTACAAGCTTCTCTACATTGCATTTGTAACTTGAAGTCAAGGAAAAAACCCCACTAAAGACTGTATTGACCTTTTCAAGATCTAAAAGGCACAGCTACTGTGTGTGTGTCTCAAGTCAAAGATGCACATCCCAAAAAGCAAAATGTGGGATTTCTGTGACGCAACGTCTCTAAAATCTCAAACCCAAGTGGGATTATCTATAACCGAACGCCTCTAAAAACCTCAAGCCCAACTTCAGGCCATCTGCTTCACCTGCAGCACCAGTTAATAAAAAACAAATCTGAACGTAGCAGCCAGCCCTAGTTCCCCTCAATGTTTTTAATCTGCTCAAAAGCCTCCCAAGCGCTTAACCTCCCATTTCAGGGCAAGCGGCTCTCCAGTGCAATGGGCGCAATTTAAAAAACCAAGCAAGCCCTTATCCCCCCACCAACATACAGACCCAAACCCATACCTGAAAAGGGGCTGGTGGGGGCTTGTTTGCTTGCTTGTTTGAGAAGTGTGCGGAGAGGGAAGGGGCAACTAACCAGGAGTAAAACCAGGGAGTTTCTGAAGGGAAACCTGTGCAGCCTGCCCTTCCTCCTGGGAAAGCTGTTAGCTGTCCTAAGCCAGATACCAGGGGCAGCACCGAGTGTGGAGGAGGATTAAGTTCTCTCCAGCTACCAAAAATGTGGCACAGAGAGGGGGGCAAAGGGGCCAATTCAGATCTGCAGCAGTGCCAGAGGCGGGGAGGGGGGGGAGGGAGGGAGCGGCCCCCTGCAAGAGGCAGGGTCCAGCTGCCCCCTCACCCAAGTGACCCCTCGGGGCTCCCCCACCTCCCCTCTCCCCCACCCACTGTAGCCGTGACGCGCGGGGGAGGTCACAGCAGTTCAGGATCAAGACACGTTCATCCCCCGCCGCCCCCCAACCCCGCAGCGCAGGGAAAAGGCACCGGGGGTGGGGGGGAGAGGGAGGAAAAAACCCCTCGGAAATGCGGCTGCGACACGACGGATGTCACGCGTGGGCGCGAGGAGCTGCCAGGGGAAGCGGTGCGGGGGCGGCGCGCGCGGGGGCAGAAAGGGGCCGCGGAAACGCGCGTGGGGGAGGGAAGGGGGGCAGGGCCCGGCCCGGCACGGCACAGCCCGGAAACGCGGCCGGCCCGGGCCCGGAACAACGCGCGGCCGCGACTCACCAGCAGCGCCGGGACCGGCTCTTCCCCCGTCTCGAGCCGCGGGGACCCTCACTTCATTCGCCGCCCCAACATGGCTGCTCCCCGGGCCGCTGCCGCGGGATGGGATGGGCCGGGTCGAGCCGCGGGGGCCGAGCGAGAGGCGCCGGGCGGGGAGCGAGGGGCTGCGATCGGGCGGCCGCCTGCTGCCAGCGCCAAGCTTCGCACTGAGACTGCCCCGCCGGCAGCCGGAGCCCGGGAGGGGCTGCGGGGGAGGCCGGCGCCAGGGCGACCCCTAGCGGCTGCGGAGCGGAGCCCGGCCCGGCTGGGAGCAAGCAGCGCCGCCTGGGCGGGACAGGCCGTGCCCTGCGCGCCGCGCTTCCTCCACCCCTCCCCGGCGCTGCCGCCACACCCCGGCCCGGGCTCCCCGCCCCTCGGAAACCCGCCAGGGGCGGATCTCCGCCTCGGGCCCGGGGAGGCTTTCCCCGCCCCAAGCGGTGTCCCCTGACTAGACGGGCTCCCACCCGGGAAGGGCGCTCGCTCACTCGCCCCCTCCCCTAGCACAATGTCTTCTGTTTTCAAGCGCTGTAGCACGCTTTCTTTCTCTTTTCCTCTTCCTCAAGGCCACGGGCAGTTCCAGCCCAACGGACAGGTTCCCAAATCCGTCTGTGCACAACACGGTCCTCAAGCCTGCGTGGCTGTTACGGTGGCCATCGTAGGGGCCAGTCCGGTTGTCCTCTGTCCTCTACTGATATGAAACCTGACACCTTTATGTCCTCTAATTTTATAAACAGAGGACATAAAGGCATCTGGTTTCATATCAGTAGAAGACAGAGTAGCAGAAAACCAGAATGTCCTCTATGATGGCCACTCTAGTGGCTGTACCACCAGCAGGGGTGACGCATAGGGGGTGCACGGGGGTGCACGTACACCCCCTGAGAGCACCGGTGCACCCCCCAGACAGGCCACACGTGGTCCCCACTAGGCGAAGGGCAAGCTGGGGAGTGCAAGCACCTGGATGAAGTGCTGGGACCACTTCTGGGAGCAGCGCAGCCACTTCCCAGTCAGCATGATGGGCCGCTGGGGGGACCCCTGACCCAGTCAGCAAGACTGGACGGGGGGGGGGGACCCCCCCCAGTCACTCACTGGTTGCTCAGGGGGGTACGTGCTCCCCCCCGACTAAGTTGGCACCAGTCACCCATGACCACCAGGCAAATATCCTCCCTCCCAGACCCATCCATCTGGGGCAGATGTCAGCAACATTTTTGGGCAGGGTGCCAAAACGTCACCCACAATATCCACTTGTAAGACGTGGGGGTGGTGGCAAGGGCCCGATCATTGTTGTGGCAGCACAGGGCCGGCCTCTTCCCTGCCACCTGCCCCAAAATACCTTTGTGTGCTCTGGTACCCATGCCAGGGGTTGCCTACTCCTGGTTTGGGGCTTTGGATATTTCCCAAATCCAAGCAGGAGTCCAAGGTGCGAGCCCCAGGCCCAGAGGCCTTGGGGTTCAGATGCCCCCTGTCTTGCTTGCCCTTAGCCAAAAGGCCACATGCACCATGCTCCAAGGGGGTTGCTGGCCACCCTGGCTCTGTCCCCAAACTTGGCATGGGTGGCTCTCCCTGGCCGCAGGCTCTGGCTGCCATGCAGCAGCACACACAGGCCCCCGTCTCCTCAGTAAGTCTTGTAGAGGCCTGTGTGCATGTCTGTTGGGGGAGGGTGTGCATTGAAGGAGTAAGAATTTGCTACTTCAGCTTGTTTGACCCTGTCTAGTAATAAGTGAGGCACTGGGAATACTTCCCTCCGATGGCTGTATGGTGCTCTTACCCAGCGTTTCTCAACCCATGGGTCATGACCCAAAAGTGGGTCACAAGAATATATGAAAGGGTCGCAAACAAACTTTAAAAATGGATTTTCCTTTAAAAGAGAAAAATGTGGGAAACACTGTTTTTTTTCCTTGCAGTTGGCAGAGTTCCAGCCTGCAAGGGGCTGCTTAGGGCTACTTGGGGCCCCCCATGCCCCACACACCCACCCTCTGCCCCACGCACTGAGGACCTGGGGCAGGGGACAGTGGGTCAGGAATGAGGGGCACTGGGTCGGGACTGTCCATTGATGTTTACAAATGAGTCCTGGTACAAAAAAGGTTGAGAACCACTGCTTTGCCCTACCTGTGAGCGCTCTGCCCTTTCTACAGGTTGAAGAATGGGAGTACAGGGTGGTTGCTTGCAAGAACATACTTCTCATCTTACTACCCAAAGTGTTCCTTTCCCCTTTCTCTACTTCGCTCAGCCTCTGTCCCCTTTTCTTTTTTCTGTATTTTTCTGTCTCCATACTCATGGAGCTTCACTGCTCTCTCCTCCTCTCTGCCACATTTATATTGGTTGTCTTCTCAGAAGCAGTGCTTCTCTCTGACAAGTTTCTGTCCCTGTATCTCTTGCAACCTTTGTGGTTCCGCCCCTTGGGGGTTTCTAAGGGCCATAGATTAGAAGTGTAGGCTGTCTGTTTTTCTAGCCGCCTCTTTTTAATGTTCTTCCACAGAGGGAATGACATTTCATGAAAATACCACACTGCATTTCAAGTTATTGACATTATCAATACAAGGCCCTGAACCTGTAGATAGGGTCGCACTGATGTCACCTAAAGCAGAATTTAGCACGTTGCCATTTTTTTGTTTTTTGAAAAATATTTGTTTTCTAATTTCTTGTCTTCTCTCTTTTTATTGGCCCAAGTTCAGTGCAGCTATTACTGCACCTTTCGTCAAAATATCTCAAGGCATTTTACAGACTTCAGTAAGTGACTGTATGTGCTAGGCCAAATCATATTCTCCTTAGGTGAAAACTGGTAGGCTCAGGGTCTTTGCTTCACCAGGCTTCTGCTTTGAATGTCGGGAGGAAATTGGGAGGCTGATTTTCTGAGGGATCTGTGCTATTCTGAGCACAGTTATAGATTGGGTCTGCTCTGCTTATACCATCTGACTCCAGTTCATAATATATTCTGACTAGAACCCCTCTCCAAAAGGAGGCAATACGGGGTGACCCAGGAGTTGGGTTCCCAGGCTCAGTGCCAGCTGAGAATCAGCCCCCCTGCTGCTGGCCATATTCAGCTACATCCCAGCAGCAGCACAAATAAACCAGAATATAAAAGAAAATCTGCCCCCACAACAAAGGAAAGTGATTGGCAGGTGCCCATAAAGAGTGTAAGAGCTGGACCATGAAATACAGAATACATATGATTCCTTTGGCTCATTAATGAAACACTGCAATCTCTCAGGTAAATGCACAGCAGTTCAGGACACAAAGTAAAATACCACCCTATTTGGGAGTGCAGAAGAAATGCCTAGAGGCAAAAATATTGCTGATCTCAGGTCTAAGCAATAGGTTATCACCCATTGCACTATTGAAAAAATGTGTGACTGCAAGCTCTGTGCCAGGGTATTTCTTCCACAGCTCTTTGCCAGAGCTCAGGGCCCACCTAAAAGCTGACTCAGATCTGTTGTTGCTGGATCTTCTAATTTATGATGGTGACCAGTGTTTGCCTTATCTTCCTCAGTTTACAAACTCTTCTGGGAAGGAATCTTTCTATATAAGTAAATAACTGTATAGATGTATAATGCTGGATAAATGTTTTACAAAACAAGCCCTCTTTTAGACTACACAACTATGAACAAATTAAATTATAATACTTGAGGAAATGGTATTCTAGATGAACGATGAGTGGAGATGGAGTAAAGAGCTCGTGTTATATTTTTTAATGCCTCAAAATATAAATACAATTGAAAATAGTGAGGGAGTAAGCCCCTGCTTTGCTCATTTGTTTTCCACTTATACTTTTTTCCTCTGAAATCTCCACTGTGACAGGCAAAATATAATAAGAAAGAAAAGAAACTGCAAAATGAACAACTGTGAAGAATCCACCAGCCATTGATGAGTGAGCTGGGGACAGTTTAGTGATTCTGCTGCTCTTCCATTCCTGACTTGGAGAGTGTCTGTAGGAGAGGATTCTGTAACAGTTAAAACCCGTAGAAGAGGTCGGGTACCTGGTATCCTGAAAAGTTTGGCATTTGAACATAGCTATGGAGAATGATGTTGGGACCACGTGCTAGAGCCAGAGGCCATGAAAATGTCCCCCAACTGAAATCAACTGGAGTGTTGCCATTGACCTCCAGGGGGGCAGGATTTCACTCAGATCTGAGATCTTTAACAAATACTTAGTATTTACAGCACTCAGCTTAGCCAGAATATAGTTGACATGCAATGAAAGACTGAACACAGATATGGATACCACAGGATCACAAAGATCATACAGAAGACTGCTGATTATACAACTAAGAGAAGAAAAGATTTTAAAACCATTCTACTCGACCTCATTTTGTGTGTGTGTTTTTAACCCAAATATCTGACATATATCTAGGAGAAGGTTGTTTTTGTAACAGTTAAAAATCTATACTTTTAATTACGATGTGAGAACCTACAACACACAAGACCTAAACCACAAATCAAGGCATTCTACACTTGATATTTTAAGGTATTTTAAGATTCTATGCTTAAAAATAAATAGAAAAAATAGTTTGAAAGCAAACAAAGACCTTTCAGGCTTATTTAAATCACACTATTTCTAAAAAAATCCTTTGGAGGTTACTTTTAATATAAGCTATATTTTTTCACACTGGGAATAAAATATATAAGCTTGTATTCTTAAATAAAAATATGGATGTCTCTCTGAAATCAGTAAGACACAGAAGTAACTTTAAAACTGAAACACAAACTATCAAACCCAAAAAGTGCAACTAAACACTGCTACTGTGCAAAACTTAACTTCGAAATGCAAAGCTCTTCTCACATTGAATGAAGTCTGTGATACTGACAGTAGTTTAACTGCTTCTGTTTATTAATAATTAATAACATTTATTGCTCCTATGAATTGTTTTGAATGATCTACTTTTGAACACAGAAGATGGTAAGAAATGCCTTTTCACAAAATCTGCATAGTTATAATGAAGCATTTGGCATGTAGAGAAAAGAGAGAGAAAAAAATAAGACAGTTAAAGTGAAGAGCAGATTTTAATTAATACATACCATGAGATTGCTTTTCTTTTTATCATAACTATATTCATAGAATCATAGTAAGTTAGGGTTGGAAGGGACCTCAGGAGGTCATTTAGTCCAACCCCCAGCTCAAAGCAGGACCAGCCCCAACTAGATCATCCCAGCCAAAACTTTGTCTAGCTGGGTTTGGAAAATCTCCAAGGATGGAAAACCTCCAAGGATGGAAAACCTCTCTGGGTAACCTGTTCCAGTGTTTTACTACCCTCCTAGTGAGAAAATTCTTCCTAATATCTAACCTAAACTTCCCTTGCTGCAACTTGAGCATGTGCATGCATGTGCGCATAGCCCAACCCCCCCTAGGAAAGTCTGTGGGAGAAGGAGCAGTGGGAGAGAAAGGGCTGCGGGGGGGGGGAGAAGTGGGGCTGGGCAGGGATCGGGGGGGCGGAGCAGAGCTGGATCGGGGCCGGGACCTGCTGTGCCCATGCAGCCACTCCTTCCCCTATGCCCAGGGTCATTTCCCAGCACCGGTGGGCCCCATGAACCACCGCCTCCCAGCCATGCACCGGCCCCAGCCCCACACCCAGGGGAGCCCAAAGCCGGGGACCAAAGCAGGGCCAGCCTTGGCTGCACTACCAGGCCATAGCTCCCAGGACTCCTGTGCCCACCCCGAGTCATGTGCAGGAAGAGCCTGGTGCAGCCCAATGGCTCCCCCAGAGGTATGGTGTGAGGGAACCAAGTGGGGGGACATGTGCCTTCCCCCTCCCCCCCCCCGATTTTTGCATGGGGCAAAGGTGGGCTGCAGTTGCAGGCTGGGCTCAGCCTCTGCTCTATGCCTCCATGTCTCACTGCCGCTGCTTGGCTCCCCAGTGCCGTGCCCCTAGAAGAGCTGCTGGGCTCCTATTGCCGCACAACCTGGCCCGACCGGGGCCCGATTCACCTTGAATGGGGCCCTGGCCTGGCTGAGCTGTGGAGCAATTGGAGCCCGGTGGCTCGTCTAGGGGCATGGGCGGGTGGCTCCCGCCACTGCATGCACCACGGGGAGCCAAGGGGCAAGGGGAAGTTCCCGCCTTTGGTTCTCCCATGCCACAGCGTTCAACGAGCCGCTGGGCTCTGATTGTCCCATGACCTGGCCTGGCCAGGTCCCCATTCACGGTGAATGGGGCCCCAGCCAGGCCAGGTTGTGGGACAACTGGAGCCCGGTGGCTTGTCCAGAACCAGCGTGGCACTGGGGAGCCAAAGGGGGATGGCACAAAGCCCCCCACCCGCTCTTTGCACAGGGCAAGGGTGGGCCACAGCTATGAGCTGGGATCAGCCTCTGCTCCCTGTCTCTGTGTCTTGCTGCTGCTGCTGCTGCTTTAAAAGCAGCATGGCGCAGCACCAGGTGCATCCCACCTGGGCAGGCCAGGCAGTGAGGCATTTGGCATCATACCATGCCACTTTCAAAGCAGTGGCAGCAGCGAGACGCAGAGGCAGGGAACAGAGGCTGCGCCCAGCTCAGAGCTGTGGCTGGCCCTTGCCCTTTGCAAAGACTGGGGGGAGCACGGGGGGGGGGTGCACTGGCTCCCCAACACTGTGCTGGCTCTGGACGAGCTGCTGGACTCCAATTGTCCAAGAGCCCCATTCATTGTGAATGGGACCCTAGCTGAACTGGGTCATGGGACAATCCCCACACTGCAGGAGGGAGTGGGGTAGGGGTGAATGATTTGCCCTGCCCCTACCTCACTCTCTCCTGTACTGTGGGGGTCTCGATCTGCCCTCCGCTCCCCAAGCCCACACAGTGATAAAGAAAGATTGAAAGAAACTTACCTGCCTGCAGTGGGGCTGGCTGTGATCCTGGCTGCGAGTGTGCAGGGTATCTGAGTGTGCCTGCCCCTCCCCCCATGCTGCAGCAGCCTGCAGCTGGGCTGCCCTACAGCCCTACCTGCTGCCCTGAATTTGGGGGGCTAAGCCCAATTAGCCCCCCCTGCCACCACCTATGGGAAGACCATATCAAAAGCCTTGCTAAAATCAAGATACACCACATCCACCAATCTCCCCACATCCACAGAGTGAGTCATCTCATCGTAGAAGGCAATCAGATTGATCAGGCATGACTTGCCCCTGGTGAATCCATGATGACTGCTCCTAATGAACTTTTTCTCCTCCAAGTGCTTAGAAATGGATTCCTTGAGGATTTGCTCCATGATTTTTCCAGGGACTGAGGTGAAGCTGACTGGTCTGTAGTTCCCTGGATCCTCCTTTTTCCCTTTCTTAAATATGGGCATTATGTTTGCCTTTTTCCAGTTATCCAGGACCTCTCCTGATCACCATGAATTTTCAAAGATGATGGGCAATGGCCCTGCAATCTCATCAGCCAATCCCTCAGTACCCTCGGGTGCATCCCATCCAGCCCCATGGACTTGAACACATTCAGCTTTTCTAAGTAGTCCCTAACCTGTTCTTTCACCACCGAGGGCTGCTCACCTCCTCCTCAAACTGTGCTGCCTACTGCAGTTCTGGGAGCTGACCTTGCCTGTGAAGACTGAGGCAAAAAAGACATTGAACATTTCAGCCTTTTCTGCATCCTCTGTCACAAGGTTGCCTCCCCCATTCAGTAAGGGAGACACACTTTCCCTCATCCTCCTCTTGCTACCAACATACTTGTAGAAACCCTTCTTGTTCCCCTTCATATCCCTTGCTAGCTGGAACTCCAATTGAGCGTTGGCCTTCCTGACTTCATCCCTGCATGCCCAAGCAATGCTCTTATATTCTTCCCTAGTTATTTCTGCAAGTTTCTGCTTCTTATAAACTTCCTTTTTGTGCTTTAGCTTACTGAAGAGTTCCTTGCTAAGCCCAGCTGGTCTTCTGCCATACTTGCTAGTCTTTCTGCTCATTGGGATGGTTTGTTCCTGCACTCTCAGTAAGTCTTCTTTAAAATACAGTCAACTATTCCAGACTCCTCTCCCCCTCCATCTTGCTTCCTAGTGGATCCTGCCCATGAGTTCCCTGAGTGAGTTGAAGTTTGCTTTTCTGAAGACCAGGTCCTTATTCTGCTGCTCTCTATCCTTCCTTTCTTCAGCATCCTGAACTCAATCATCTCGTGGTCACCGCTGCCCAAGTTGCCATCCACTAACACAGCGGTTCCCAATCTGTGGTATGGGTATGCAGACAACCTGTCACTGGTACACATTAACAGATTTATTATAATTACTTTATATGACAAAAATTTGCTGGTGATACTTAAGGTTGAACTGAAAAATGTGCTGGTGGTACTTAAGGTTGTATCATTTTAAATTGGTGATGTGCAATCTGTTGGAATTTGGGAACCGCTACACTACTACATTCCCCCACCAATTCTTCCCTGTTCGTAAGCAGCAGGCCAAGAAGAGCATGGTCTCTAGTTGGCCACTCCAGCACTTGCACCAGGAAGTTGTCCCTAATACTCTCCAAAAACCTTCCTGGATTGCCTGCATACTGCTGTATTGCCCTCCCAGCAGGTGTCAAGGTGATTGGGAAACTTCTGCCAGCAGTCTGAAGAAAGCCTCATTGACCACTTCCTCCTGGTCTGGTGGTCTATAGCAGACCCACACCACAACATCATCCTTGTTGTTTTCCCCTCTGACCCTAACCCAGAGATGCTCAACAGGTCTATCTCCAGCTTCATACTGAAGCTCTGAGCAATCGTATGGCTTTTACATAAAGTGCAACTCCTCCTCCTCTTCTCCCTTGGATATCAGGAAAAACTTTTTCACAGTTAGAATAGACTGCCTAGGGAAGTTATAGAATTACCATCATTGGAGGTGTTCAAAAAGGTGGTCAGGGATGATGTAGAAATAGGTATGTATCTATGTTCTGTTACGGGCTTTTCCTATGCTTCTAGCCTTTGCTGGTTGCCACATGGGGCTGGGAAATATTTTTCCCCACCTTCTGCTTACATATCAGGGTTTTTTGTAAGCCTTCCTCAGAAGCATTGGGTGTTGACTACTGTTAAGGTGGGTATTTTGATTGGGATGTACCAGTGATCCTGCTGGGACTTAAAGCTAGAGGTTCCTGGCTAGAGGGTCTTGCCCTGCCACTCAGGGACAGACTGATCACCATATTTGGTGTCAGGAAAGAAGATGTCAGGAAAGAATTTTATCCTATGATGAGACTGGTACAGATTGTGGGGTTTTTTTGCCTTCCTTTGTAGCTGGGGACATGGCCTTTTTCCTTGGATCTCTCGAGCATATTTTAAAAACTTTGCAGCAATAAGATGTTGGTCACTGTGATCTTCCTACTTTACCTGTGGCAGGTTAGGGTGTTATGTCTTGTGGCTGTGTCAGGGTTGACTGTGTAATTTTGTTAACAGGTTAGACAATGTACTTGGATAGCAGAATGGTTTGGATATGGCTGATCCTGTCTCAAGCAGAGGGCTAGACTAGATGACCTCTAAAGATTCCTTCTAGCCCTACTTTTCTGTAATTCTATTGGTTGCTTTGTTTATTTTTAAGGAAAAAGGAAAATTATTATAAATATTATAAGGCCATCAGAGGCACCTCTGATGAATTATTGACCTCTGATGAATTATTGACCTCTTATAGAATTATTATTAAAATATTATAAGGAAAAACTTCTTCAAGGTTCATGTGACCAGACTCTGGAATATACTCCTAAAGGGGGTAGTGCAAGCACCTACCCTGGATGTCTTCAAAAGGAGACTGAACACACACCTTGCTGGGATTATTTGACCCCAGAAGTCTTTCCTGCCTAGAGCAGGGGGGCTGGACCTGATGATCTCCCAGTCCCTTCCAGCCCTAAACATCTGAGAATTCTGTAAATTAAGTAGCATATAAGTCAAAGGTATTTTTGTGTGGCTAACAATTATTTCTTTAAAAACTGGTTTATAGTCAGACTATTCACTTATTGGCTATTACTAGATAAAATGATTAATTCTATATCACTTATTGGCCATATTATAAATAGTCATAGGAATACTGCATTGATTCTATTCATAGGACTGAGGTTTCCTGCTTTGAATATCAATCTCTTGGCTTTGGCACACAATTTATAGAGCACTAGGATATCATTATCATATGACAATAAAAATAAGTGATCGGGACCTTCAATCAGTAGTCATATGCAAGTGGACTTAAACATTACAAAACCATATTCATATACATTTTAAAACAATACATGTGAAAAGCAGTTACTTTCCTGCCAAGATCCAAGTTCAGGATTCTGTGATTCAACAACAGGAACTGGTGACTTCACAGACATCTAATACAGCATGAGAAAGCATTGTGCTTTAGTGTAAGGCTCAGTTGAGGGGGGGAACCTAAGTCTTGGCAGGTAAGTAAAGGAGGAAATGAGTTTCAAATACAACATTTTGTTTTCAAATGTAATTGTTTTTTTCTAATAGATGCCAAAAACAGTGAAAGAATGCAGTGTCCTTTAACTAATTGCACCTCTGCTCTTATAGAAGAAACAGCTATTGTTCTGCTCTCAGCAAGAGCTATTTATATGTTGCTCTGTAGAACACTCTTTTTTATAATGCTAGTCTTTCACCTACGTAAAATTGTAATTCATTTTATAATAATGAAACTAAGTTCATTTCTTACTTTCTTGTGCATACCAAGTATTATTTTTCAAGATTTCTTGGACTTAATTCAAAGAGATTTATGAACCTCTAGACTTAAAAAGTTAATTCTTTAAAAGATTCTCTTATGTCATTAAAAGACCAAGACCCTTCCTATTTGAATTAAGGGAAGCGGGAAAAAGTAACATGAAGATTGCCCTTGCAAGAAATAAAAGGCTGAATAACTACCCCCTTTCTGGGTAGTTTCTACAAAGTATATGACCTTGTATATCAGTATTTAGCCCTGATTCAGTAACTGATGGTATGGCACTGTCATTATTTGACTCTTTCTTTTTTTCTTTAACTGTCTTGCGCCCAAATCCTAGTCTAGAAATTCTTAAGAAGACTTAGGTGCCCAAGTATGATTCTATTCCAGCCCTTCAAGTCCTTGAAAAAGCATTGAAGTACCCACTTTTGTAATATGCCCAGTGCTGGATTTAGGCATAAGCTAAGTAAGCTTCAGTTTAGGGTCTCACATTATGAGAGGCCTCTAAACCAACCCCCGGGCTGCGAAGGGTTGACTGCCAGATCGAAAGTGACCAGAGAATGGCAAACCATGGCCCCGCAGAGCCAGGCAGAGGCCACAACTCCTCCTGCAGGGCCCGTGGCAGCTGCAGTTGAGATTTGGGCCCACCCCCCTGCCCAGGAGTGGAAGTATCTTTATTTGTGTTCCAGCCAGAAATTTTGGCCGCGGGGCTCCATGTGGTGGTCCACAGTTTGCCGGACCACAGCATAGAAAGGCTGGGAACCCCTAGTTTAGGGCACCAGCATGTCATAATCCAGCCCTGAACATGCCATCATCTTACCCTCAAGACTTAAGTAAAAAAAGCAGCAAGGAGGGGGACCCATCCACCTTCTGCCTTAACTCTTTCTCAGGAATTCAAGCAGGGTAAAATAGAATCACACTGAGGCATCTAACAGGAATAGGATCTGGCCCTTCATATTTGTACATTGTACTCCCTTCTTCCTTCTACTTTTTTATATTGATTGTCATGTTCTCATTTCAGTAACTTCACAAATCACAGTCAAATGCAAAATCAAAGATAGGATTCCTAATTACGTTAGTTGCCATTGGCATTATTTATTGTTCCTGTACATTGTATGTTGTGTTTTTCATTATGGCAACTGAGTTATTTCTGTTTGTAGCTATATCTATTGCACTCATTCTCTTTTCCTTGAATGAAGATTTTTTTTGGAGTGGATATCTGTTGATATTGGCAGTTTGTAGCGGTTTGTGGAGGGTGAGAAGAGGGTGGAACAGCAATGAGAAGCTTAAATCCTTCATCTGTCCTGCAGAGTCCAATCTAGCCACCATTACTATCAGTAAGGTCTTTTCACTTGCTTGAGCTGGATGGAATTTTTGTTGACGGAGGCCTGAGAGAGGCTGTTCCTCACATGTCTAACCCACTGGGCAAACAGATGGCTATTATATAAAGTCTCCCCAATCTCTGCTGTTGAAATAACAGGTATGATATGCTGCACTGTGACAGGGAAACCTATCCCTGTAAGAACCAGAGGCCTAGGGCTAGCTGGCCTTGCACAATTCTCACACCCAGCTGGAAAGTTGGTCTGGTGTTCTTTAGAAAATAACTGATAAAAAAGGCAGGCCCCTGCAGTAGAATTAAAGAGGAGGTGAGGTGCCTTGGGGCAAAGAAGCTATTTTCCTTGATTTTTTTTTCTCTCTAAGTTTTACTCTGAAACAGAAATGGTGCCATTAAAGGGACTTGGGTGGGGCAGTCAGCCCTGCCTGAGCTGGGGAACCAGGTGGGTTGCTTTGCATGCAAACAGTTAGCTGCCTGCATGTCCTTTTCCTAAATCTCCTCAGGGGGCATACATAGTCTGGTGTAGGGAGATAAAATGGAAGAGACAAAGAGCAGTTATTCTCTCACTTATCCTATTTCACTTTTCACTTATCCTATTACAGGGAGCCGGAAAGCGGGGAGAGAGACACAAAAACAGGGATGTAGAAGGGTGTCCCTCACAAATCTTTTTTCTTTCTTCACAAGTAAATTATTGCACACAAAACTGCAGCCTTTACATTTTACACCATTTGGAAACACCTTGAGCTGGTTACAGCAAAAATGTTTTGAACCGGACTCATGCTGCTTTTTAAGAAGAATTTCTCCTGGTCTCACAACAGCTAATGTCAATCTTGTGAATTTTTCATTTCTTAAAAAAAATGACCACTATCTCCTCTTTTACTGGGCCTGAAGTGAAACTGCTCTTAGGTAGGAAGCCTTCCATTTTCCTATAGCATTACCCAGAGAGGTGGTAGAAGCTCCATCCTTGGGGGTTTTCAAAATTTGGCTAGACAAAGCCTTAACTAGGATGATCTATTTGGGGCTGGACCTGCTTTGAGCAGGAGGTTGGACTAGATTACCTCCTGAGGTCTCTTTCAACCCTAACTTTCTATGATTTTATGATTCTATTTTTGAAAATGAGACTTTCCCTTGTAGAGTTGTCAGTGAAACTGAAGCCAGGTTGACATCAAGTTGGTTGTCATTTTCTGGTGTTATAGCTAAACAGGAAACTATGTAGAAATGGCAATATATGGAAAAGGTGGAAGATAAAAGGAGCAAGGAGAGATGGAGGCATAAGGAGACTGAGGGGTACAAGAGAGAGGGTGAGAATGTGCAGACTGTACTGGAGAGAGATTGAGAGAATACAGGAAAATGAGGAATAGCCAAGAGTGGGAGGGAAGTCTCTGTAGTGTAGAATGGGGGAGAGAGGTGATAGCATTAGAAGAAGGAAATAAATGGTACCTTCTTTCAGCTTATCGATGAGGAGAAGCCTCTTTGAGCAACCAATCAGAAACTACATTTCTGCATCATTGCTTAATGCTTACAGCTGAAAGCTGAACCTGAAATGATCTTGCATATTCTGGGAAAAAGCTGGATTTTTCCCTTAATGGAAGGCAAACTAAAAATAAAAACAGAAAAAGCCTGCCCCTTTTCTGGTTTAAAATTTCATGAGTTTTAAGCAATCATGATTTTTGGGAATCCTACAGACAATTTCTGTATGCTTGGACTGTGGGTGCTTAATGTGATCTCTTCACATTAAGGTCTCACCCTATTCCTTATTATTCAATAATGTAGGAAGTCTAACAACACATTCTTTCCTTTCCAAATGTATTGTTGGTGAAATGCCTCTGAAGAACAAAAGATGAGTAAGTATAGTAATTACATATATTGGCAATAAAAGAAAATTGATTATATTAATTTGAAACATATGGAATACTTATGAATCTGATCTACTGTAAATAATAAAGGGTGTCTTAAAAACACAAATAATTCCTACAGGTGTTAAGGGGGAAAAAAATCACCCATGCAGATTCCAATTTGTGTAACGGTAGAATTCCTCCATGATTTCTTTGTGCAGTTTCTTTTTATTTAGCTTTGCCAAATTGTTGATTTGTCAACTAAACTGTTATTTAAACTGAGCACAACATTTTTCAAGGTCTGTTTCTGCACAGTGTAAGATAATTAGAGCTAAAAACCAAGAAAGAAGTAGGAATACCAGCAGCCCCCACATATCTATCAGTATTACTTGTCAGTTATAGATTCTGGCTGTATGGCCATAAACGTATGTCGAAATTAAATGCTGAATTGAATTTAACGTATATATTTGTTCTTTATTTCTGCCCATTTCCTGTTCTCATCTTAAAGCTCTGTTATTTACTTCACATCTTACAGCATATTTAATGGCTATGGAGATATTCATAACCCACAATAACCATAAATTGCAATTACAATTATATTTGCCTTTTAAAAAAACCACTGTATTGGAACTTTTGTAGAGTAACAAAACCAATTTTTTCCCAAGAGTTACTTAATTTACAGTATAGATATGCATTTAGGGCAATTTAGAAAGACTACAGAATTTAAGTCAAATATCTGATTAAAATTAAGAAGGAGGAGATACAATAACAACAACTAAACACAATAAGAAACAGAAGGATGTATCTGAGCTATGTATACATTTTGTGACATTTGAATTATAATGCAATATTTTGCCAATGTTAATTTCTCTTTTATCATAATTAATTAAAACAGTCTAGTTTGCTCACTGATGAATTCTCCATAGAAACAGTCGTATCTTAGTAACATACCAAGAATAGAGTGAAGGGAATTATGATATCACACAGTGCTCTATATAGGCTGTCCTTACTGAAATAGAATTTTGTTATGGTAAAGGTTTTGAATTGACAGCCTCATACACTATAGATTTGTCTATAGTCCGTGGTGTAGGTGGCTGAACTGCACCAGGACTTGACACTTTCTGGACGGGCTGCCTCAAGCAGTCGGATTTTATGACCAGTTAATTCTTAGTCTCTGGAGGAGACTTTCAAAAAATGTTGTAAAACTGATGTCAGTTATGGTGTTTTGGGGTTTCTTTTCTCTCTAATTGGACACAGGCTCTAAAGAAGGTAGAGTCAGCCCCTCAGATTGTTTCACACAGAAACAACTATTAGCTGGCAAAGACTTTTAGCCAATGTCAGGTGGATTCAGAATGGTAACCTGGAGATGAAAGGCTTCATACCAAACTTTATTTTTTCTTTGATCGTTCCATTCCATTTGCTATAACTGTTGGTAATATTACCATCATCATCCATTACTCTCACTGCATCTCCCTCTTTAATCCTTTTGGTAGGCACCTCTCTTCCACTATATAACTGTTAAGCTTCTTACCCTAATCTTCAAAGCCATTTATGACTCTGACCCTCTTACCCCTTCTTCTCTCTTGCTGTGTTACCTCCATGCTCCTTGCTCCGGCAGTGATGCCAGACTATATGTGCATATCTGCTCTTCCTACAAAACTGCTTTTTCTATTTCTTATGCATGCAGTGTTTTCCCTGAAGTGATCCACAAGGGTAATGCTGTGAGGGAATGGGAGTTACAATAAATGATAAATACTATAAGATGGCATTTTTATTGGGGAGCAAACTATATCAATATATTGGCTTAGTTTACTAAGAGTCTGTAAGGAAAAAATAAGCAGGAAGGGAAGAAGAATGGGTCAAAATAAACCATGTTTGAGCAAACACTTGCAGCTATATTTATAATCATGACGACTATTTTCTTCACTTGTGAATGCTTTAAGACTATTGTGATGGTCACATGAAACCAGCCAGCATTTAAACAACTATGGTGGGAAACAGGTATGTAAAGTTAACATTTATTAATGTTGCAAAAATGTATAACATAGAAAAAAATCAGAAATATATTTTCTCATCCTGTGGTACCGATTTTCTTTTATTGTGAAATCTTTACAGCAGGATCTTATCTACTTCTGTAGTTGTGAAGTACTTGGTATTAAGGGTCAGCCTGATTCTGACTAGAACCTCTATGGACAGCCTATATTTTGCACTGCCATACTAATATGTTGCTTATAGTTTAGGAACAATTGTTCCTAAGAGACATTATGTGCTCCCATTCTTCTCCTCTCATATGCAGGTCTAAATTGAAAATATAATGTAGTCAAGTATACTGCAACAGCACACAGTATTCAAGACACATTATCAGGTACGGATTTCTTTGGCCAACTGTAATTTATAGTTTCATCTTATCTTTTTTTCTTACCTTGTCCGACAAACCTAGACATTGTGTAATCAAATGATAGCACATTTTGAGATTTGAGAGAAATGGGGCGCCTTGGGAGCATATTGCAAAAGCACTTAGCAACAGAGAGTATGTGGGCTGCAGTGACAGCAGCATGTATGTGAAAGCTAGTGATATCAAGAAAACAGTTTGGGAAAGAAGAGCCTTCATTTTATTTATTTATTTTAATTGTGAAGATGTTTTGCGGTATGAGGTCACTGAGAACTCAAGTTACTCTCTGTACATATGCAGTATTCTCTCTGTGACTCCTTCAAACTAGTGTGGTAACAAGTATTCACATGCTAATTTTTTTTTTATATTTCCTATTTCTCCCTAACTTCTTCTAGTGTGCAATGAATCTAATCTCTGAAGCCCCAAAATATTCTAGGGTGACATGAGCATTCACTGGAATGACCCCTGTATAATCACCTACAGCCATGATGGGTGCTACATAAAATATGAATATAGCACTGGCTAGTGCTAGGACAGACTGCAGAAGAAGATGGATGTCTCGCACTCATGGAGTGAGCTTATACAAAGCAGAGTTATGGACCAGTGTATTCAGGGCTGTAGCAAGAGGGGAGCGAGTGGGGCAACCACCCCAGGGTGCCGAAGCAAAGGGGCTCCAATGGGCACTGCCCAGCTGGGGCAGGACACAGGACAGAGCCGCAAGTGGCTCATTTGCAGGGGTGTGCAGGGACAAGAAAAGGGCAGCTCCTGCTGCTACATGCACTCCTGGGCAAGTATGGGGGGGGGCGTGTGCCCCTGGATCTGTGTGCAGGGCACGGGCAGGCTGCTACTGCAGGCTTTGCTCCAGGTGCCAAACTTCAGCACTATGGCACTGAGTGTATTACAAAACCTCCTTGAGTCCCACTGGGGAGGGGGAAGCAGCTGGAGCACTGGAGATCTGTCTGACAGAAGCTCCAATTTATTGAAGAATACAAATGTCTGTGAATTCCAAAGGTTTTTATATTTGGATAGGTTTTTATATTTAATCTACTTTATAATCTAACCATTGTTTTGTATTTTCTTTACTCCCAATTGTAAATATTCTATTTTCAATATTCTTTTCTTCAGGCTAAATAACCCTAGTTATTTTAGCCTTTCCTCATAAGTCATGTTTCCTAGAGCTCTAATAATTTTTATTGTTCTCCACTAGGCTCTTGCTATTTTGTCCACATCTTTCTTGAAGTGCAGTGCCCAAAACTGGACACAGTACTCCAGGTAAGGGCTCACAAGTGCCAAATAGAGCAGAAAGATCATTTCTCTTGACTTGCTAGTGATGATCCTGCTAAAGCAGTTTACTTGGTCTTTCTTGCCAGGAGAGTACACTTGGCTCGTATTTAGTTTATAGTCTACTCTACCCTCCAGTAATAGAGCCATTCCAGAATATTAAGAAACCAACCAGGTAAAATGGCCCTCTCTTCATGCGGTTGGCTAACATTATGACCTAGAATCCTATTTTCCTTTACCAATAATGTACCTTTTGCTCTCACTCCTTTTTTTTCAATTAAGAAAGGGTGTTTCAAACGCTACAGACAACATCTACTGACCTGAGTGAGCATGCACGTGCCCAGCATTATATCACACCATGCCTTCCCTAAAGGGGAGAAAATATGTCTAAGAACATTGGTCAAAAACTAAATTCTCCCTATTCTGTTGCTAGAATGTCAAACTAAGAAGTCTCTAAGAGCCCACAGGGAGCTGTTTGGAGAACATTCGTATCCACGGAAAGTACATGAGGCAATATCTTGCTATTTTCACCATTCCAAGGTGAAGGGTTTTCTGTACCACTGACTGTGAACTTTGCATGGACCATGCACTAGAATATTTAAGTGGCATTCTTTTGGATCTTAAGAGCCTCAGAGAGGAGGATGTCATCTGGGCATCCTGTCAGCTAAAGTAGTTCAGAGACTCAATGTTCCAGCACCTGCTGGTAAAACACATGCTTTGGCTTGGCAGATCCTGTGCTTACTCCCACTGTATTCTCTAGGTCTGTAGATATTTATACAGTCAATATGTAGCCTGGAAGTTTCCCTTCTTATTACTGATCCTTGCTACCATCTTCCTCCTGCTTCCCCAAGGGACTCCATCACCCCATTTGCTGATGAATCCTGACCATCAAAGGGCTGCGTGTTGCTTTCAACATCTCTGAATTCTCCATCTGAGGTAATATGAATGAAAAAGTATGCGGGAAATACATCGCATACATAAAGAAACTACCTCATCTACACATCATTCCAGATCCATTCTCCTCCATCTCAATTGCCTTTTCTGAGAGTGCTTTAAACATTGAGAACTGTATGAGCTGCAACAGGGAACTGCACACCTTCTGCTGAAATATTAAAAATTGTTTGACCCATACAAAAAACAACAAATAAAGTCACCAAAAATAAAACCCTTCAGGATATCCAAACTGCAGACCTAAGATGTTGGATCTACAGCCTAAGGGCCTTTTCAGTACAGGGTAATTAGTACAAACCAAGGAAAAAGTCTCAATTTCATCCTAAGATACTCCAAGAGCATAAGACATATTTGTACGGACTGGGTTGTAGGCAGTCTGGAACAGAAGAGAAGTAGACAAGTACCTGAGTCACAGGTTAATCTAAGCCAGGGGCTAGGGCTGCACAAGAGGTCAAAACTAAGTCTAAGTCCTAGCCAGTAAGATCCACATCCATGGTTAAGGCAGTGCCAGAGAACCCAGGACGCTCAAATAGGATAAGAAGGAACTGAAGGGGAATAGATAAAACTGCTACAGATTGCAAAGCATTGAGCAACGAAAGCCCAAATGAAGGACCTGAACTTATAAACTAGGCCAAAGGTGGATCCACGGGTGCTGCAGTAGCATGGTTGCACCACCCTTTCTTACAGCTCACTTGCATGTCAGTGCAGTTCCTGTTAGGAGCTCTGCATGTGCTGTATGAGCTTGCTGATGGTCAGCATGGATTCTGCCTGAAGTCCCTGCTTCTCTTTGCTCTTGTCCTCCCTTCTTCTCCTGGACCCTGATTTCAGCATTAGGGGAAAGGAGAGGAAATGCAGCCAGGAGCAACATGCAGTCCCTGCTTTCACACAGCTCCTGAGGCTCTGTGCTTTGTTACCACTGACATCCCATCTTCTCCTTTCCCCACTGTTGAATAGAAGGGAGAAGGAGAGGCAGAGTGAAGAGCAGCAGGCTCTGGAGTCTCCCCAACTCCAAGCTGGGGCACCACCTGGCTTGCTAGCAGCATGCCTGGGCAGCACCAGGGGGTTCTGCCACTGTTGACTGGCAGCTTATTCCCCAGCTGCAGGTGAGGTGGGCAGGATCCGCAAAAAAAAGGATCAGGCCCCTCACTGCTCTTGCCTTCACCAGGCTCCTGAGGCCAGCAGGACACCTGAGGCCACCCAGGAATGGGCTGGCTTGACCCTGGGGCAGCACAGGAAGGTGGCAGGAGAGTGGCTGGGTTTGCTGGTGGCTAGAGAAGGCAACGGACAGTGCATGGGGTACAGAATCACCCAGGTGGACTACTAGCTGGCTGGGTGCTGCCTCAGTTCGAAGGTGTCCAATCTAATGCTTTCCCAAGCCTGCCTGGGCTTCCAGCACCCTGTGCACCATCCCTGCTGCCTTCTCTGGCCACCAGCACGCCCAGCTTGCCCCTGGGCCAGTGCAGGGAGGCAGCAGGAGGGTAGCTGGGTGTGTTGGTGGCCAGAGAAGATGGTGGGGATGGTGCACGGAGAGCTGGAAGACTGGGTAGGCTCAGGGAAGCATTGGATTGGGCGCCTCCAAACTGGGACAGCACCTGGCCAGCTAGCAGCTCACCTGTGCTTCCAGTGCCCCGTGCACTGTCCCTGCCACTTTCTCCAGCTGCCAGCAAACCTAGCCTCCCTCCTGCCACTTTACTGCGCTGCCCCAGGGGCAAGCCAGCCCGCTCACGGGTGGCCCCAGGTATCCTGCCAGCCGCAGAAGCCTGCTGAAGGCAGAAGCAGTGAGGGGCCTGGTCCTTTTTTTCTGCAGAGCCTGCCCACAGCTCCTACAGCCAGGGAATGAGCTGACAGCTGCATTGTTGCAATTTCCAACATTGGAAACTAAACTACATTGGGATGTAAACTCATTTAAACCCCCTCAAACTCTTGCATATGTACGCTGTGATGCCATTAAGCCGCACAAAGTAACATTTTTGTCATGTGTACATGGTAATGGTGTGTACAAGTGCCCTTGGTCTTTATCACTAAAGAAGGTCATACCAAGCAATTCTCCAATTGCTCTATTCAGTAGCAGATTTGACAAAGTTGGCAGTCTTTTTATAACATAGAGTTTGATTCTTTCTTTCCAAACCAAACCCTCTACTCTATGAAACATTTCTGTACTTCATCCCTTCCTTAAGGATTTTTAATTTCTCTCTCTAGTGATGTTTTATAGTATCTTTCAAGATAAGGATCATTTGCTCCATGCTTCTACTTTCATTGCTCCCCTCCAAATGCTACCTGAAGAGAGTTTGTAATATCCTCTGCTGCTTTTTGTATGTCCCTGGCCCATCTTGAACCAGTCTGCAACATTTAAAAAGCAAAGCTCTTGTCTGTGTCTTCTTTTGTTCCCACTTCTTTTGTTTATATATGACTAGCAGAGAAGGCCCCCAACATTTTTTGTATCTCTGAATTCTGACAGGAAGGCAAAGGCCCTGGCACTGTCCTGACTTCCATCCAGCAGTCCTGGGTTCAGCTTCTATATATGTGTCCAAAAGTAGTAGAGGAGTCTGAGATTTCCATAGGCAATGAGGAAAACCTGCATGTTATACCCTTCACGCTTGTATGTAGATCCTATTAATACTGGACCTTCAGCCCCTTTGAAGAAAAGGTGAATTGGTTTTACATGACAAGAGGCCACTTCTTTTCTTCAAAGAGGATTTAGCATTATAGGCCATTAACAGTACTTGCTGGCTTACAAAAGTGCATGCCTTTCTTCCCGGTGAGCTGTTACAACATCTTCACATCTGGTCTTTTCAGGCCTGTACCCCTTTTACTCTTCTCCTTCGGTTCTGTCCTTGACCTGGAAATTAAAATTCCCTGCCAGAATCATCAGTTTGGAAGTAAATGAGTAGGGGCTCCCATCCTGTGCGAACAAACCCTTTTTCTTAGGGCAATGAGAAATCTCTCAGAGATTAGTTAGTCTATATGAGCTCCCACCCTGCACAAATTGCACACCATACACCATCCTATGCCATCTGCCAACACTATCAGCATCCTCATCCCCTTGCTGAAGTGCATTGATGAACTGACTTCACCCTTCTGTCTGCTTCCCGGTGGATTCATGATCTGCAATGCAGGAGAGAAGACCACAGACCAAATACCCTTGCCTCTTTTTCTTTTTCATCTAATTCATCCTTCTGTCATCTCAAGCCACTCACTGTATTCTCCATCCAGCCATCCCTGGCTTGAGACAGAAAGAGAAAGCATCACCATTCTGAGATGCAGTTCCCCCACTACATCTTTTCTCCCAATGCTACTTCGGTGTCTCCAGCTGCTGGATTCGTAAAGAAATGGCCACCAGTAATCTCTCCTTGCTTTGGGGACCCACAATGCTCTGAACTGAGCCTGCAACATCTTTTCCCTCTTTTGTCCAGGCAGTTCCACATGCCTTAGAAATCTCAGAAACATGCACTAGAAGTCCCATAATGGAGATTATTCAACCATTTCTTTGAGTGATGTCGTTCTATGCACACCATCTCAGAAACAATTGCACTCTGATCACCTGCTGATATCTCTTCACCTTAACATGCTTCACTTCATGCTGCTACCCAAGTGTCTGTATTTATATTCCCTCTTTCTGTTCCATGTTGTGCTGCCAGCAGCATGAACCATGGGTATCTCCACAATATATTTATGCAATCTGAATCTCTACTACCTTCTTGTCCAAGGATACATTACTGCTTCCTCCTAACACCAGCAACTGGCAAGAGCTTTCCAGCTATTCCCTCCCCAACAGCAACTTCCAAAACTAGCCATGCCATGGGGGTGTCCACTGGACACTCTAACGCCTGAACAACTTGTACTCACCAGCCCCTTGTGTGGCATGGCCACCTGAGGTATGCAACATATTCCTTTCACAGGTGCCCCCATTCCCAGTCCATGAGTGGTCACTGCAGAACTCCCTTTGACTGCTCAGCAGTTTATGCACTCCATCTGAAAAACAGCTGCGCTCTCACCATCTCTTCACCTAACTGTACTACACCATGGCAGAGACGGAAAAGAAACTTGCTGCTTCAGTCCCCTTCAGCTTCTGTCATCCCCCTCCCTTCAGCAGTGTTTCCTCTCACTTCTCCCTGGGCAGCAACCAGACCAAGCTGAGGTTCTGTCCTTCCTTGCTGAGCAGAAAAAGCTGAAGCAGCAGCAGCAGCACCACCAGAGGCCAAGCTGCTGACGGCACAACCAGCAAACTCTTGAGCCATGCTGTCACTCCCTGCTTGCAAGCTTGCACAGGCTGTCACCACTTCCTCACTCATTGACAGCCAACTCTGGAGAAGAACGGAGCTACTGCTAATACTACTCCATGTGCTGGGGAATCCTCTAGTTATTATTACCACTTCTTACATACCTGGGCCTAGCTCTACTTGCGACTGACCTGCTGCCTCCCAGTTGAAGCTATGAGTCTAGGTTAAGGATATCCTGTTTATATATGACTCCCATGTATATGGCCAGTGGCGTATAATCAGGAAGGGAGTGGATAGGCTCTTGCCTCGGGTCAGATGGAAAGGACACAATGTTATTATATTATTTTTAGGAAATGAATCATGAAGAAAAAATGTCTGTAATCTGTAGCTGGAGAATAGTATAGGATAATATACTCTGTGCTTACCTGGGCCATGTGACCAAAACTGCAATCCAGGGGCAGAAGCTATTTGTAAACCTTCACCTTGAAAGTGATCTCATATCATTTGCCACACTACTCATTTTAACTGTATTCAGCATTACTGAAGATAATTTAAGAACCCCTTTAAATGTTCCTTTGTTTAGCTCTTTGAAATGGGGAGATTTGGGTTTTAATGTGACAAGCCAGAAAGCATGTTAGGTTTGTTGTATCTCTCATTCCACACTCCTCCCTTTTCTACCATTCTGCTAACACTTGCTTCATTAAAAAGCCATATTTACATCTAAAAATATACCATAGGTGCTCTAGGAAAAGCACTTTTCTAGAAGTGGCATAAAAGGATCCATATATAATGCCTCTTAGATTCCTTTAAACATTTCCTCAGTTTATTAACAAGCAGTAGGGCTGTGCAAAACAGCACCATCCCATTTCACCTTGAGTTTCAAGGTTTTGATGGAACAGTGTTCCGTTTCAAATTTCATTTCGATTCGAAACAGCTGTTCCGTTTTACTTCATCGAAACAGTGATTCTGTTTTGATGCTGTTTTGACCTTTCGCTAGATTGGGCTGGGGGCGGGAAGACAGCCCAGCTGGGCTGACCCCCTGCCCTTGGCCCAATCTAGCACTGGGGATGGGAAGTCAGCCCAGCTGGACTGACTTCCCATCCCCAGCACTATAGTCAAAACGTTTCGACTTCTGACACATTTTGACTAGCCTCGTTTTGTTTCGAGGCTGTTTTGAAGCCCTTTGTTTCATTTCAATTTTGCTGTTTCGACCTCGAAATGAGTCAAAACAGTGTTGAAATGAAATGGCTGGAGAAATTTCGCACAGCCCTGACAAGCAATACAACCTGGGACTTGAAAGTCAACCTGTATCCTTTATCACTCCTCTATCATGCCTTTTAATTATGGTTCTACAAACTAAATTCTTGGATCACATGTATGCAAAGTCAGACCTGAGTTGCTTCATTTTAGTGAGGTTGTATCCTTCTTCCATGGATGGACTCAGCCCATTCTTTTCAACTGAATTAAACAGATATAACTGAACAAAATGTTATCCTGTAACTGAACTGATAAATAATTCTGTTGGTGACGATGATGATGATGCATCTAAGGAATAGATGCTGCATTTATACATTGATACTGTTCAATTTTTATTGGCTTTGCAGAAGTAAAGCCATGTTTTTTCCTTTAAAGAAAGAAGATATGATTGAATACTATTCAATTATGATATAATTGCCTTAATGATTGAATACAGAAATATACAAAGAAAGGATAATTTTAACATAATCATTAACAAACTGGAATGAGAATCAATGCAGTTTAGCAAAGATTGCTAGCACTGCTATCATAATTTCAACTGTATCTTTGAAAACTCTTGCAAAGCCATATCAATTAGACATGGATAATACTAGTAGTTCTCGTGGAAAACTGAAAACATTCTCTGCTGTAGTCAAGGTTATAATTTAACCGTACAAATAAGAATCCATGCAATCCATGGGACAGCCAGCAGTACAGCACAGGTAAGCAATAAGCAGGTAAGCAATAGGGGGCCCATTGGGCATCAGAGCCAGGGGGGCAACAAAGGCGCCAGTCACAGGGCTCAAGTGCCTATACACCAATGCTAGGAGCATGGGGAACAAGCAGGATGTATTAGCACTCCTGCTTGCAGAAAACACTTACGACTTAGTGGGGCTAACAGAAACCTGGGCGGGCCTCTACCCACGACTGGGCAGTACACATTGAGGGCTATAAACTGTACAGAAAGGACAGAGTAGGGAGGAGAGGGGGAGGGGTTGCGCTCTATGTCAAGGAGCGGTATACATCGACCCTTATCAAAATGGATTCGGAGGAGGAGAAAGTAGAAGGATTGTGGGTTAGGATACATGGAGGACAAAGGGAAAGAGATTTGATGGTAGGGGTCTGTTACAGACCCCCACACCAAGGGGAAGAACTAGATTCAAAACTCCTGAGGCAGCTCTCAGAGACCATAAAGGCTAGGGAGGCGGTAGTCATGGGGGACCTAAACTATCCTGACATCTGCTGGGAGATGCAGACGGCAAATTCCCACCGTTCACACAGGTTCCTATCCTGTGTACAGGATCTCCACCTGACGCAGGAGGTACATGGTCCCACTAGGGGGAATGCCTTACTAGACCTAGTACTGGCAACAGGGGACGACATGGTAGGGGACCTACAGATCAGCGGTCACCTGGGGGACAGTGACCACCAAATAATAGAATTCATCATAAGGTGTAGAGTGGGTAAGGTAACTAGTAGGGTGGAAGTGCTAGACTTTAGGAAGGCTGACTTCAGCAAACTCAGGCGTTTAGTCTATGACACACTGCAGAGTAAGAGATTTAGTGAGATGGCAGCCCAGGAAGGGTGGCTGTGCCTTAAGGAAACTATCCTTCAGGCACAGAGGGAGACGATCCCAATGCGGAAGAAAGGGGGGAAAGGGGCCAAGAGGCTTCCCTGGCTGACCAGAGAAATCCAGAGCAGCCTAAGGGCAAAAAGGGGGGCATATAATCAGTGGAAACACAGAGAGATTACTAAAGAGGAGTATACCACCTCAGCTCGCAGCTGTAGGGAGGCAGTTAGACAGGCCAAAGCTACCATGGAGATGAGGATGGCATCCCAAGTTAAGGATAACAAAAAATTGTTTTTCAGCTATATAGGGATTAAAAGAAAGGCCCAGGGCAGAATAGGACCGCTACTGAATGGGCAAAAGCAATTGGTGACAGACAGGGGGGACAAGGCTTAATTCCTCAATGAGTTCTTTGCCTCAGTGTTCCTAAATGAAGGGCAAGACAAGTCTCACAATGGGATTGTAGAGAGACAACAGCAGGGCGCCAGACTACCAAGCGTAGACCCTGAGATGGTGCAGAGTCACTTGGAAGAACTGAATGTGTTTAAGTTGGCAAGCCAGGATGAGCTCCATCTGAGGGTACTGAAGGCACTGGCTGATGTCATTGCACAGCCACTGGCAAGAATATTTGAACACTCGTGGCACACGGGCCAGGTCCCGGAGGACTGGAAAAGGGCCAGTGCGGTCCCTATTTTCAAGAAGGGGAGGAAGGAGGATCCAGGCAACTATAGGCCAGTCAGTCTCACTTCCATCCTTGGCAAAGTCTTTGAAAAGATTATTAAGGCTCATATATGTGAGAGCCCAGCAGGAAAAATTATGCTGAGGGGAAACCAGCACAGGTTCGTAGCAGGTAGATCATGCCTGATTAATCTAGTCTCTTTTTATGACCAGGTTACAAAACACCTGGACTCAGGAGGAGGGGTTGACATCATCTACTTAGACTTCAGGAAGGCCTTCGATACGGTATCCCACCCCATACTGGTGAACAAGTTAAGAGGCTGTGACTTGGATGATTACACAGTCCGGTGGGTGGCAAATTGGCTAGAGGGTCGAACCCAGAGAGTGGTGGTGGATAGTTCGCTATCAACCTGGAAGGACATGAGCAGTGGGGTCCCGCAGGGCTTGGTCCTTGGACTGATACTCTTCAATGTCTTCATCGGTGACTTGGACAAGGGAGTGAAGTGTACTCTGTCCAAGTTTGCGGATGATACAAAACTGTGGGGAGAAGTGGACACACCGGAGGGCAGGGAACAACTACAAGCAGACCTGGACAGGTTGGACAAGTGGGCAGAAAACAACAGAATGCAGTTGAACAAGGAGAAATGCAAAGTGCTGCACCTAGGGAGGAAAAATGTCCAGCACACCTATTGCCTAGGAAATGACCTGCTTGGTAGCACGGAAGCAGAAAGGGATCTTGGAGTCCTAGTGGACTCCAAGATGAACATGAGTTGTCAGTGTGATGAAGTCATCAGAAAAGCTAACTGCACTTTATCATACATCAGCAGGTGCATGACAAATAGAGCCAAGGAGGTGATACTGCCTCTCTATCAGGCTCTGGTCAGACTGCAGTTGGAATACTGCATGCAGTTTTGGGTGCCACACTTCAAGAGGGATGTGGATAACCTGGAGAGGGTCCAGAGAAGGGCCACTCATATGGTTAAGGGCTTGCAGGCCAAGCCCTACGAGGAGAGACTGGGGCACCTGGACCTCTTCAGCCTCCGCAAGAGAAGGTTGAGAGGCGACCTTGTGGCCACCTATAAATTCATCATGGGGGTGCAGAAGGGAATTGGTGAGGCTCTACTCACCAAGGCGCCCCTGGGGGTCACAAGAAATAATGTCCATAAGCTAGCAGAGCGCAGACTTAGACTGGACATTAGGAGGAACTTCTTCACAGTTAGAGTGGCCAAAATCTGGAATGGGCTCCCAAGGTAGGTGGTGCTCTCCCCTAACCTGGCGGTCTTCAAGAGGAGGTTAGATGGGCATCTGGCTGGGGTAATCTGAACCCAGCACTCTTTCCTGCCTATGCAGGGGGTCGGACTTGATTATCTATTGAGGTCCCTTCCGACCCTAACATCTATGAATCTATGAATCTATGAGAAGGTCTAAGGAAGAACACAGTAAAGATTGTAGTTCTATTTAGAATATCTCTTGGACTCAAAATATGTATGCAAAGAACATAGTATAGTATCCTATACTATTCTCCAGCATGTTACAGTGCCATATTAGAAAACGAGGGGATAGACTGTTGATACTGACATCCACTGGAAGATAATTATGGGGGTTCAGGACCTATTTTAGACACTGAATAGCAAAGGCCTCCTAACTAGTCGAAAATAGATATTGTGAAAAAAGTTGTCTCCTTATAGACTGAAAGTTTGAATTGGGTGGTAAATCTGCAAGGATTAGTATTTATTAGCTCATTTTACAACAAACTATATCTATCTATCTATCTATCTATCTATCTATCTATCTATCTATCTATCTATCTATCTATCTATCTATCTATCTACCTATCATATCCTATTTTACATAGTACATATTTCTGCGTGCTTACACCAATGAGGTACTTGAGTCTCAATTTTTCATTATAATAAACCTAAGTCATGTAACACTTCAAAATTGCTGCCCATTTTTTAAGTGCTTGCTTATATACTGATTATATTAATTTAATTATAATACGCTTTTACTGTATCTGACTCATTTTGCTATTGTTACATTTTATATTAGATACAGGTCTGCATGTATGTTTATACATATAAACTTTTTCCACTATATGACAAATAAGTAAAAATTCAGTTGCTTTTCTGACCTTAGTATCTATGCATTTGCACATGCATGCACACACCCCCACATCTCCTTCTTAGAGATTTCTTTTGTTATTCACTGAACAAAAGTGAGCTTTCAGAATAAAGTTTGACCTGAGCGTGACTTTGTTCAAATACTTATCATGGAGGAGAGCTAATGGGACTCACCTGATCTGGTAAGTGAAATAAGTTTACTTTGCTGTGCAGAAGCCTTTTTCCTGATAATCTTTTACAATAAAATTTCATTTTTTCCAACTTATCTCTAAGAGAGACTTAATCTATTGACATGTTATAGTTTAGTAATAAAGTAGTATTTGACTAGAGACACAGATTATTCTCAGAAAAAAAGTAGAGGTGTTACCGACCCCAAACCTAGAAAGAAAAAAAATACAACAAATAGTCTATCCTTCTGGAGATTAAAACCAGAAAATACAAACTGAAAAAGACCTTAGTAAACAGAGCTGGCACAGGAAATGAAAAAAAATTAAAAGTGTCAGACTTTCCAGATTTATTATATCAAGAAATAGAAAAACATACTGCATACAGTTCACATAATATAACACACCAAGAACCATATTTTGCCAAGAAAGGGGTTCTGTATCCATTGAGTATCTGCACTGGGGAGGGGTTGCTTTTTGTTTTGTTTAAAAAACAGGCCTGGAAAAAGATGTTTTGGCCTTTCAAAGATAAAACAGAGAAAGTCTTGGTTCAACCATAGTTCCTATAGTAACTTTTGGAGAAAAGAGAACTATCTCACTCTCCCACCAATTTAGCAGGTAACAGGGATGCTCAGAACCTTCTTCTTTCCAAATCAGTTTCTGCAAGCTTCTGCATAAAGCTTCTCGGGTAGTCTTCTGCTTGCTACCAAAAAAGCTTGTCAGCTTTCCTTTGGGGAATACCTGCACATTCACCCATTTGTGCTAGCTGCTGGTTATTGGACAGGGATTTTAATCTTCTTAATACAAAATGCTTACCCTTCCTTCCTGACATTATGTTGCTTGATGTTACAGTTTCTATTTTAGTTTACCTAGTTATATACACATTTACAAATACAGAAACGACTGTTCATATAGAGAAATGGTAGGAATATTATCATCCATCAGCATCAACCAGTGTGAAAGGACAAAATTTGTTCTTATTTTTATTTGTTTTGCTATACTGCCTAGGAATCCCAATACCGCTGTTCCAGGAACCATACACATGTATGCATGGAGAACATGGAATAAAACATATTAAATTCATCACGGTAAAAAAGTGTTCTAAAAGGGGTCAGGAAAAGATCACACTACTAATTCTAATATGAATTAATGGAAAGACTGGCCTAGAAAATACAGTTAATCAGAATAATGATAAATATATTATTACAAATTATGAAGAGACAAACAAAATATTTGAAGATAAGGATACTTCAACTTTTGTGCATAAAAGGCTTAGTAAGCCACAAATACCTATTGCTCTGTAGAGCAGCTCGGATGCCTGAACTATAAAATGATGCAAGGACTCCTATTCCAAGGTCAGGCTATTGCTCAAAACAATCTCTATCAGCTGCTGGAACAAACTTAAATCAAGAGATACCTTGACCTTAAAGTGAAGCATTCTGGCAAATGGATAATAGAGTTATATGAATAAATAAAAGGAAGAGATGTTCCCAATATATATAGATTTTCAAAATGCATAGTGTAAACCAGTCAGATATAGCCTGAACAGCAAATCATTGAACTAAAAATATTGCAGGTCATCAACACCTTATTTTAGCTTTCTCTTTGTTTGCTGCCAATGATTAATTCATAGAAGAGTTTATTCTGACTCTCTGATTGCCCCAAATAAGTACATAGTAGAAAAAGTACTATGATAAGGATGCATTTGGCTATGTACAGGCTGAATATACAAACAACTTATAGTTCTGACAAAGACAATTTTGAAGGAAGACTACCATGTGAAAAAATACCGTGTTAATTCCTTGAAACAGGTTGAATTTAAAATAATTCTTCTTAGCTGTTACAAATACTGTACAGCAACAATAGGACTGTTTGAGAATTTGGACAAGATTACACTGGCATGTTTGCCTGTGAGAAATTATTTTAGAAAAGACTTCAAGACTAATTTGTTTCTTGAAATATGCTATACTTTCCTAGGTTGAAAGTTTGTCTTCGAGTGTTTTTATCAAATGAAGAAAATGCACAAATGTTGTAGACAAAACATCTCCCTACAACTGCACTGACATAAGGCTAGATTCACTTTAGGCACCTGAGTTCAACATTCAGCTCCACAAACCCTCCATTCAGCTTCTGCCTAAGCCTCAAGGCACTTGAAGTTCATAGGCATCTAAGCTCCTGATATTCAAGATCCTAGAGATTGCCTTCGTGCTTGCCAGAAATGCCTGAGCCTTAACAATGCTGAGCAGCTTGATATCTGTCTCGCACACAAGTCTCACCAGGATTCGTAGACTAGGAATTCTTTCACCTGTCTCACCTGTGGGTCTTGATCTCATAGGCATCCTCAGAACATGGCTATGGGATTGGACTCTGGACAAAACATGTCTGATGATAGTAGTATTGATGCTGTCTCTTTCCTCTTTTTTTCAATAGTTCAGTGGTTAGAGCACTCACCTAGGATGTGGAAGGCAAAGAAAGCCAAAGTCAACTTATTAAGCGTGGTTAAGGCATCCATTAGGCATGGTTAAGGCTTCCAGTTGCTGTAACCAAAGGTACAGAAGAGTGATGTGGTTAGCATGATGTCTCTCTACTATGATTCCCCAGGCACAATGGGTTACTTTCTACAGTTGGACTGAGTTAGAGTGGTTTGCTTCTCCATCCACCCATCTCTAAGCTCACTGAATGTAACATTTATAAAATTTGCCTGGAGGTCCTCTACTCCAGTTTCATCCTGGACCCTTCAATCCAGCTTTTGCCTTTTGTACTCCACTTTCACAAAGTCCCTAATGACCTCTTCCTAGACAAACTGCAGAATCAGAAACCCAGCCCCATTTCTCCTTGATTATCAGCTTCTTTCAATATTGTTAACAACATGCTTCTTGCATTTTGCCCTCCTTGGCTTCCATGTCTCTGTCCTTTCCTGATTTTCCTTCTGTTTCACTTATGTTTCCTTCAACATGTTGTTTGGAAGATCCTCGTTATCTGTCCTTGAACTTTGTGTGGGGATTCTACAGGATTCTATTTTTGGTCATGTTCTCCTGGTCCTTATCACTGAAATACAAATTCAGCTATCATTTGTGTGAAGACAAATCACAAACCTACTTCTCTATTTCCAATATATCTCCTTTCTGATGATAATCTCAGCCTGTCATTCTGACATCACCTGTTGAAGCCATCAGCTCATGCGCAAAATGGCTGAAACAAAACTCTTAGGCCATATGCAAACATTCATTTTAGTGGTGTAAAATTTTTAGCAGTAGAAATGATTTTTTGAGAGGGAGCAGTATAGACATTCAGTTTACAACTGCCTTGTCTCCCTTGCTCCTTCCCCCAACTGGGGTGATCCCAGTCTAGGGAAAGTGTGGACTATTCCAGCTTTCTGATTCCTAGGTGACCAGAGCAACAGAACAAAGCCCCTGCCTGCTTCTCACGCCAGGGTCTCTGATGTGAGCAGCAATCAGAGGGCTTACTGTGCTGCTCCCTCCACTCAGCTCCTGGTGCCTGGGAGCCAAGTGGACAGAGCAGAACCCCCCACAATCTATTTCACAATCTGACCATGGAATAAAATTAAACCAGGGAAAATTGTGCAGATGTTCAGTTTCTTGGGAGAAACACTCCTGGATGTGATGTCTACATGGTTGTTGCCAGGTTATTTTTCTCCTGCAATGACTATTTTTGCTCCAGGAGAAGAGACCTGAACATCTGCAGATTTTCGATTTCTACCTGGAGAATGGTGATTCCCCCAGTAGAAACAATGTCTGTAAACAGCCTTAGTTTCCACTCCTCCCAAGTCCTCCTGCCTACTCCCTTTCAAACATCGTGGACAGTACCATCATTCTCCCAGTCATTTAGGCCTGATATTGGCTGTGTACACACATTCAGATAACCTGGGAGAATTTTCTCAGGTTTGCTCTCTGACAACAGAAACTACCCAGAGCCACAGGTACAGTCATTTGAATGCTGAAGCCCTAAAGAGTGGAAAGCTTGCAATTCTGACACTGTGCAGCCAAGGTGAAGGCCCTGTGTACACATCTCAGCATGCTCTGCAGGCTTCCTTAGTCTGCCTGGTGATAGATTGCAGCAGTGCAAAGGGCAGCCCTGATTGGCTGACTCAAACTGTCAGTCAGTCTGTGTTTTCTTACAGCACAATGTGGGGCTTGTGAAGGGGGAGTGTTCCAGAGCAGCAGAGTCCAGTGAGTGACTTACTGTCTCCCTGGGGAGACGTTGGAAGACTATGAATGCTTCTGAGAGAAGCCATTGAATGTATAGATATTCCCTATCCCAGGAGAAACTCTCCTGGGAGTGACTTAACCCTGGTTGTTCCCATGTTATTTTTCTCCTGCAGTGGCCATTTTTACCCTGGGAGAGAAAGCCTAAACATCTGTATACTCATGGTTTCTCATGGGAGACCAGCAACTCTCTCAGGAAAAACTGAAAGTCTAGACAATGTCATTTTCTTCAAAACATCTTCTCTCTGTGTCCTATAATCCATACAATATCTAAGATTTGCAGATTCCTTTTGCATGACATCTCTAAGAAACAGCTTTTTCTATGCATTCACACAACTTAAGTTCTTGTCTAGACTTTTATTACCTTATACTTGGCATAGATTTATATGGTTTGCCCAAGACCCCCAACCCTTAACATTTTTTACTCTGCTATAAAACTGAATGTCTCTTCTGTTTAGCATTAGATCTGGCTCTGAGATGTCTATGAATATCTTAAATTGTCAGCACAGGGGTTTCACTAGCACTGGATCTTTGCTGAGTGCTTCTTTTTGTATACAGAAAGTCTTTTGATACTATTCTGTCTAGACTATGCTTTGCTACTCTTCAGCTTTATATACTACTCTCTGATGTGAACAGCCTGGGAGCTAAAATAGAGTATGAAGTTATTGTAATACTCCAACATCCTTAGAAAGGATTTGACCCAATAGCATGACTAAGGTAGGACAACTGGGGAAGCTCTCCTGGGCGGACTTGAGGGGTAGGGTGGGAAAATAACAGCTGCTGCTCCATCCATTCAACCGTGTTGGTAGCAATATGCGCTGGAAGTCACAACTGTCCCTGTGCATTGCTTTTGCCCCAGGCACTCAGCTGCCCGGTTACACCTCTGATTGGGCTTACTTCATAGCTGGTGAGAGGGACAGTCCTTTTTATACTTCATCTTTGCTGGTTTGGATTCTATGCAATTGGCTAACTACCTTGTGTCCGAAAGAAACCACTCCTGTTATCCATACTTTACATTTTTCCATCTTAACGATAAGTCCCACATGTTTTAAGGCAGCTGAGTTCTTTACTAAACTGGGGCACACATTTATTCTGGGTTTGCCTAAAAATACAAACCATTAATACATGCTAGGGTATATTCCTCCATTTCCTTAGTACCTGACCTACCAGACATTGAATGGTGACAGGTACACCCTTCCTTCATGCCAAAAGGTGAATCCAAGGATGCAAAAAGCCTTACTGGGTAGTAAAGGCAAATTTAACACTAGTATTGGAACCCAGAATCAAGTGCCTCTCACTCTTAGTGGGGTCTATGGCAGTCAGGCAACCTGCACCCCCAAATTTGCCTAGTATCTCATTGGTCTTAGTTCTGGGATATAAGCCAGATACTGGCTATCATTAAGGTTTATATAATCGACACAGAATCTGATCATCTCATCCTTAGATACTAGTGCTACAGCCAAAGTGAGTCCTAATTTATGGCTGAATGTCCTGAATTCCATCATATTTATGACTTTCTTTTCCAGGTCTTGGGCTGCTTTCCTAGTGACTGAAACGGGAACATTTAATGAGAGATTTGGTTCCTGTCTCCACAGAGTGGACAGCTATGCTACAGCATTAAAATTTACTAAACAATACCTACTTTGCAACAGGTCTCTCATCTCTGCTTCCTGTGTAGGAACTACATGCTCAGAGAAGTGTTTAATCTGGCAGAGAGCTCACTATACTATGGTGTCTTCTTTTTCTCTCTATTGTCCCCACACTGTCAAGACCTAGATTTCACTGTAAGTGTATGATTTCATCATAAAGGTACACTGTGACAACAAGAACTATTTGACATTTCAACACAGTTCACCTTTGTTGGCTCTTTGGTAATATTAAAGGTCCCACCCCAGGCAGCCTGGAACTTATTTTGCTGTATTGGGATCAGCACCATAAATTGTTCCCCTGTATCTTTTGATGGGACAGCACAGTACAGCCAGCTCAGAACATTTTTTGATCTTGGGCCTTGGCTATACTTTTCCTGGCCAAATTCATAAATATAGAGATCAACACATACACTACTCAGAAGATAACTTCCCTCTCATTCAGCCCTTATCAAATTTGCATACTCTTCTTCCATTCTGCAGCTCCATGAGTGAGAATCCTATGGATTCCTGAGGAAATTTTTGATAAGCAAACAGCAGATTGGTTAAGTGTTTATCTCAGTCCTGCATATGCTAGGCCATGAAGATCATTTGAATATTTTAATACTCCTCATAAATCTCTCTGCTAGCTCATTGATCTGAGGGCTACCTATGGAGACAATATCATAGTTGCACTCCTCTGCCTCCTTCAATAACACTGTGCATTTGGTATATGTGGGCCTAAAAGTTGAACTCACAAATGTAAATATGAGATAGAATTAGCAAGGAATCACCTCTGGGTTGGCAATAAATATTGTAATGTTTTGTGGGTCTTGAGCAAACCCCATGACCTTTTTCATGGCCTTTTTCAGGCAGTTTACTTATTTATGCTGTACAGATATTACATCTCATGTTTATAGGGTGGATGATCTACCCTGTGTGAGCTCCTGTGTCATTCCCCTTTGTGGAACTCTGGCTTGAGAGAGTCCCTCTTCTTAAGAACAGAGAAGTCTATTGTCCACAAATTCATCTGCCAGTTGGCTTGCATAAATAAATCTTCTCTAAGACATGGAGGCAGACACCAAGAACCTGCCCAGTGTAAACTGAGCTATTAATTTAACCCAGAGTGCTGAGTTGACATCCTATTGTTTCTTACTAGATACCTTTCTATGTAGCCTTCTGTTATTTAGTTCTCATTTCCTTGTGTTCCAATTCCTTTTCCAGATTGTATGATTTCTGGAGTTCTGCCTCCAACTTCAGTTTCTCTATCTGAAGCTCTTTTATGTTCAGCCTCAGGCTGTGCTGCTTCCAATCTTGAGCTGGGGAACTGTACCGTAATTAAACCTGAATATTGCTTTGGCTGTCGTGTGCAGTACAGTGGTCCTTTTTGGACTCTCCTCTCTGCTGGCGAATTGGGTGGCTATTGGAACCTTGTCTTTCTTTAACTGGTGCATGGGCATACTTCTTGAACTGTATGACTGGCTGTAACTTGGTTAGCTTCTTATTGGTTAAATCTTTCCCTTTGCATAGCTTTACATTTTCCTGTTAGGCAATCGATTATACTCTGTTTTCTCTGTAATTTTCTTTGCCTCAATTTGTTCCTCTGGCTGAGGTCACAAACTCAAGGTACTAGTGCTGCATACAGCATCCTACTATCTGTCTGTGACAGAGGAAGGATGGGCAGGAAAAATCAATGAGGGCCCTTTAAAAAACAGACTTTTGTGGCTCAGAGAGGCAAAGGCTTAAACAAGGGAGACTCTGCTACAGAGCAGGGAAAGCAACTTAGCCCTAGACCCTGTAGAGAAAAAAATACCAGTCAGAGGAGGGAGAAAGGGAGAAACTATAGCAGGAGCCAGGTAATAGAGAGACAAGCTGAGTAACCAGAAGCAGCACAGAAGCTGAGTTTCAGACTAAGACTGAACTACAGACTTCCAGCTATTGCAGAAGCTGCTGATGGGAGAGAAACTGATCCCAGGTGTGGGTCTGCTTCTGGCAGAGCTAATTGGAGGTGAATGTGCCCACAAAGGGGATAACAGGAAACACCTGGGCCAGAGCTAGGAGTTAAGATTCAGCTGACCAGCACAGGTGGAGCTGGGTCAGCTATAAACTGACTCCAGGAAAGAAGGAACACTGTGGTTTAAAGTTTCAGTGAGAAAGAAATGTTCTCGCAGTGGCCCATGAGGGAGGAAGAGACTGAAGGAGTGACTGCTAGTAGATAGAGAAGCCTCTCTCAGTGGGCGAATGTGCCTCAAAAAAATTCAGGATAATTTTTGTTCACCCATGAGGGTATAGGTTTCTATTGACTTGGAGGTGAAGGTGTTAGAGCTTTAGTCCAGAGCTTGATGAATTTTACTAGTGGCTGTAAGTGGTAGTTTGGAGGCCACAAGGCTTTAATCAGGACTTCAGATGTTACTCAGAAATTGAAAAGGCTGAAGTTAGTCCTTCAAGGGCAAGGGCAAGCCAATGGTTCCTTCAACTCCAAGACTAAGCCTTTGGATGGGGCCTTTGTGGCTCATCCACTGAGTCCAAAGTAGCAGAACCTTGGTTAGAGAATTGATCTCAAAGGGGAGTATAGGGGCCTTACCCCATTACTGAAGGAGCAAGGGAGCCAAGGATCAGCTGCCTGGCTCCAGCCTCCTGGACAAGCTGATAGTGGCAGAGGACCCTTGAATAAAATAGCCACCTGCCCCAGGTGCAGCCAGTAATTGACAATCCTGAAGTGGAAGTAGTGAGTCAAATGACCCAGAGAGAGACATATAAGCTTAGGACATAAACAAGGGGGACAGTCAGGTACTGCAAGCTGCAGAGCTCCATGGAGGAGCAAGGCCTGACTGGAAAAGAAGGAAGGACTCCAGGCTGCAGGGAAACTGTTGGAAGTCCCTGCACCACTAAGCAGACAAAATCAAGTATTTTGGGCCTCTGCATCATACTTTTGCACAGTGTGGTGTTAACTCAGAATGGGGAACCTTTTGTTGGAGAGCAGATGCTCAGTCTTTTAGTTTGTGTTTAAATACTGGAGCACTAGGTTGTGGCTGTAGGGGCACAGGAAGCCACTGAGAAGGGTGCCAGAGGCACCTCAGGTCCTAGACCAGTGGTTCTTGGCCCACAGGCTGCATGTGGCCCAATCAGCACACTGCTGAGGCCTATGTGACATCCTGTTAAAAAAACAAAGTAAAGACATTTGACAGTGTAGAGAGATATTACAGAATATTGATTTGTAGTGAATTACTACCACATACAAAACACTTTTAAAATGGATACACAGGAAGTTGTGTAGGTGCAGCCCACATAACATTGAGAGCTGCAGGTGTGGCCCACTATGGCAAATAGGCTGAGCACCACTGTCCTAGACCCTTTGAAGGGTTTAGTGCTGTTATTAGTTGAAGCAGTGTGGTGTCAGAAGCAAAGACTGGGGCCAAGGGGCCCAGATCCCACGAGGGCGAGACCAGGAGCTGAGGGGCCCAGAGCCCACAAGGGTGAGACCAAGGGCCCTGAAGCCCACAGTCCTGATCCTCAGACCATAGACTTCATGCAGAGGGGCCCAGCCAGAGTAAAGTGGGCCAAGGCCAGGGGGGCTCAGCCCAGAGAAGGGCCTAGTACCCCAAACCCCCCTACCCCCAGGACAGGGGTTCCTAACTTTTTTAGATTGCAGACTGGCAAACCACAGACCAGAACTGACCATGGACTGGCAAAATGAGGACCAGCAAACTGCAGTCCGGAAGTGACTAGTATACAGCGGGGTGGCAGCCAACCCTTTTTTATACTCAGTATTAAAATATAAATTAAAATATACTTAATACTGAGTATAAAAAAGGGTTAGCTGCTGCTCCGTAGTATAACAGTCACTTCCAGACTTCCAGTCCGGCAGCCAACCCTCCTTTGGACCGGCAGCCAACCTTTCGGGGGCCCGGGGGTTGGGAACCTCTGTTCTAGGAGCAGCCTCCCTGTCCAATCATAACATCAAGGCATTGCAGGAAAGACAACAAGGTGGGACCCTCAAGGCCAGAGGGGGCAAGCAAAGTGGGGTCTAAGCAAATGCCAGAGAAGTGACTTTGCTGCCCCAACACCGGACCTGCTATGGCATGTACTTTCTGCAGAAGTGTTTGAAGGGATGAAGGTAGCCTTTCCAAGACTTATTTCATTCAACAAATACAGAAAGCATGCAGATTTCTGAGGTTAATTTAATCAAGCCAAAATTAAACTGAAAACAGTCCAAAGAAGCAAGAATAACTGCCCAACATGTCATGTTCTGGAATTTTATCTTTCCTGTGTCCAGTGTTACTCAAAAAGCCTCATCATGCACTGGCCTTCCCTGATCTCTTCTGGGGTTTTCCTGTTGTCCACTTCCTGCAGAGAAATTTGAGAAACTCTCCTCTACCAGCTTTAATTAATCTCTTGTTTCCAGCCATTGCCTTTACAGACTATCCTTCTTCCAAGTGCAGTTTTTGATGGTTGCATCATAAACCATTCTCAAGCAGCTATATGACAAAAATACTATGTCCGGCTTACCAGCGCAGAATAAAGGCTGCCCAGTCAACCATCAGTAAGTAACAACACAACATGAGGGGGCAAACCAGGGAACAATTTTTTTTAATGAAATACAAATTAAGAAATTTCCCACCGTTCTCCATAACGTCTCGGTTCACTGCAGCATCCTTTCCGATAGCCTGCCAAATGCAAATGCAAATTTGCTTTGCTCTGAACATCTGCAAAAATCATTTTCCTGTATGCCCTCTGCTGGCTCCCTTTTTCCATTGCACTGAAAGTAAACTACTCATCTTCACTTTCAAGGCCTCCCCCTCCCACTTCAAAACAAAAGTTATTTCAGAACAACAAATCTTTCCTTACTGAAGCCATCAAAATGTTACTGCTCTGTTTTAAGCTGCTCAGAACTCTGCCCCTCCACCTGTTTTTTCCCCCACGATTTCATTTAAGAATCAACCTTTCTACAGCATTTAGATAATGGTTCTCAATCATTTTGTACCAGGACTCACTTGTAAACATCGCTGGCCGGTCCCTACCCAGTGCTTTTCACTCCTGACTTGCTGCCTCCCACCCCCAGGCCCCAGCCTCCCAGTGTGTGAGGCAGGGGGTGGTGTATGTGGGGCATCAGGGGCCCAAGCAGCCTGTTGCAGCTGGAACTCTGCCAGCCTGCAAGGGCAACGACACGCTTTTTTCCTTTAAAGGAGAATCCATTTTTAAAGTTCATTTGCAACCTTTTGTATATTCTTGTGACCCACTTCTGAGTTGTGACCCATGGGTTGAGAAATGCTGATTTAGACGTTGGAAGATGATTTAGATTTAGACCATTAAACATCTAGCTGCTGTATGGTTCCAGCCCCCTCTCTGGGCATGGGCAGATCTAGAGTTTTCAAACGTGGGGGGGAATGGCGAGATGTAGCGTCACATAGAAAATAACACAGCTGCCCATGTTATTCCCCCCCCCATCTAAAAAATAAACTAGAACCTTTCCCAATAGGCCAAGGACTAGGGTTGCCAGCTCTGAATCTATTCTGGGAGGTTTCACCACGTGATGTAATGACTTTCATGCCTTTACAATCAAGAAGGCAAATGCACATTTACATTTTAAAAACCCACTGGACAACTGTATAAATCAGATTCACATTTACTACTTATTTCACTCCACCCAGGAAGAGCACACACCAACTGCAGAGGCCTCCTCAGCCCCACGATGGGTTTTTAAACCCAAAAGCTTGCTAAAAATTTCTTTCCCAACTATTTAACTTGGTCTAATAAAAGCCATCGCCCAAAGAACCTCCTGTACTTATTCTAACCAACGCCCGCTGGTTTCTCTGGGGGCTCCCCGCAGCCCTGGGAGATGCAGCCCGAATTCCTGGAGACGCCGGGGAGCCCCGAGGGCTGGCCGCGCTGCCAGGGACGATTTCTTTTGAGACAGGAGCGAGAGGAGGTTTTGCCTCCTTGGAAAAGTGAAAAACGACCTAAACTAGGGGCCTGGCACGCGGGAGCCCCACGGCACAACGCGGACAGAGGAGAGGCCCAAACCCCTGGGGGGAGGGAGAAGCGCTGAGGGGTGACAGTGAGCCTGTTTCCAGCGCTGCCGGGCTGGAAACGCTGCTCCGGAGCTTGGGCGGCGCAGGAGCCGAGGGGCGCCCCTGCCTCCGGGGATAAGGGAGGGGAGGGGAGGGGGTTGCCGAGGCGCGGGGATGCCGCAGCTCCCAGGTGGGGGCGGGCCCGGCCGCGGTTGCCAGGCAGCCGCCGTGTGTACGAGCCGCGCGGGCAGCATGGCGGAGGAGGTCCCCGCCCGCGCCCGGCTGCCGCCCCCGGCTGCTGCACTGGGGGCGCGGGGCGCGGGCGAGCCCCTGGCCGAGGCGCTGGAGGCCGAGCTGCGGGACGCGCTGGGCTTGCTGCGGCGGCGGGGCGCGGAGGAGCCCGGGCGGCACCGGCGCGGGTAGGCCCGGGGCGGGCACGCGTCTCGCCCCCGCTCTGCCTCCCTAACCGCCTCGCCTCTGGCTCCCCTCCCCGTCGGGCTTCCTCGGCGCCCGCCTCGCATCGGGGCATCAGGGCCCAGGGAGACAGTGGCCCGCCCTGCCGTGCCCTACCCTGCGGGGTTTGCTGCTGGTTTCCAACCCCTAGATTCTCTGACAGGTGGATTCTTTGGCTCAGGGTTTGGGTTTTGTCCTGTCCGGGTTCATGCTCGCCAGCTGTTACCCTGGACTGGCTGTGACCTCTGGGGATTGGCGTAAGCGTGAACGCTGTGTGCTCCCGAAGGCTGGGGGGGCATGGCAAGCTCCTGCAGGTGGTGGCGGTGTTGGCACGGGCTGTGGGCAGGGACCTCCCATAGTGGGGTTGATGGGGAGGGGGGTGGTGAGCATTTCGTAGGGGGTGCACCACCAATCTGAGGGGGTGCACGTGCACTCACATGCACTCACTATGTGCTGCCAATGGGCGTAGCGGCATGGCTACGTGATGGCACGTCTGGAGGGTAGCGGGTGAGGTGGCAGCTCGTTCACGTTAACCGCCTTGAGTTTTCTTCCAGAATTCGGTTCTCTCTGCCTGGGCGCTGGTGGGTGACAAGTGTGGCGCGCACTGTGGTGAATACGCGTGGGTCCGCACCACTGGTTCCCAAGCTTTTTAGACTCCAGGGCCCCTCTGGGGCCGTGCCAGCTCTTTGCTTTCCTTTGGTTTTTTGACTCTGTAAAAATAACACAGCAGTGCTTCTGTTGCGAAGAGCTCAGAAAGTCCACATCAGGTCAGAGGTTTGAACTTTTTGAAATCGTAGATGTTAGGGCCGGAAGGGACCTCAATAGATCATCGAGTCTGACCCCCTGCATAGGCAGGAAAGAGTGCTGGGTTCAGATGACCCCAGCCAGATGCCTATCTAACCTCCTCTTGAAGACCCCCAGGGTAGGGGAGAGCACTACCTCCCTTGGGAGCACATTCCTGACTTTGGCCACTCTAACTGTGAAGAAGTTCTTCCTAATGTCCAGTCTAAATCTGCTGTCTGCTAGCTTATGGCTAGTATTTCTTGTGACTCCCAGGGGCGCCTTGGTGAGTAGAGCCTCACCAATTCCCCTCTGCACGCCCACGATGAATTTATAGGTGGCCACAAGGTCACCTCTCAACCTTCTCTTGCGGTGACTGAAGAGGTCCAGGTGCCCTAGTCTCTCCTCATAGGGCTTGGCCTGCAAGCCCTTAACCATACTTTGGCTTGGCCTGCAAGCCCTTCTCTGGACCCTCTTCAGGTTATCCACATCTCTCTTGAAGTGTGGCTTCCAAAACTGGACGCAGTACTCCAACTGCGGTCTAACCAGTGCCCGATAGAGGGGGAAATATCACCTAGGTTCTGTTTGTCATGCACCTGCTGATGCTTGATAAAGTGCAGTTAGCTTTGCTCATGTGAATCCTGTTTACACACCTAACAGTACTAATGTTGTGTGGTACCCTTGAAAGGATTTCGGGGCATCCAAGGGTACCTACAGCTGACAGAGCTCTCAGCTGCAGGGAAGCCTGTTGTGTCCTGGTACTGGGAGTCCCATCGGCTGCTACCCTGCCATGGCTGTGTCCTTCAAGAGGAACAGCTAATTTTCTAAAGCAGTGGTTCTCATTTTGTACCAGAACCTATTTGTAAAAATCAACGGTCAGTCCTGAGTCAATGCCGCCAGGCCCCCAGTGTGTGGGGCATGGGGTAGGTGTATGGGGTGGGGGAGCATGGGGAGCCCCAAGCAGCCCCTCGCAGGCTGGAACTCTGACAGCTTGCAAGGGAAAAACCATGGTTTCCTATGCTTTTCTCCTTTAAAGGAGAATCCATTTTTAAAGTTTGTTCGCAACCCTTTCATATATTCTTGTGAGCCACTTTTGAGTCCCGACCTACAGGTTGAGAAATGCTGCTCTAAAGCATCTATTTTCAACCTGTGGTCTGCAGACCCCTGGTAGTCTGCAGATTATGTCTAAGGGCCTGTGAAAGATGACTATGACCAAACAAAAGCATATGAATACCCATGCTTACAATGCAAAGGGTTTTGCACCTCCATTCAAAATTTCTAAAGGGGCCCATACCTCCATGTGAAGTTTTTTAGGGGTTCGCAGATGGAAAAAAGTCTGAAAACCAGCGATCTAAAGTAATCACCTGGATGGTGTTCACACTTCCAGTTCCCACGTGCCTAATATAAAAGAAACGGAACTTCTCAAACTCTTAGCATTTTTCTTTAAAAGGTCAACACTGGTGCATTGGTGGGTAAATCGGTTACCTAATTCTAACTGCTGCCCTCTGACCCTTTCAGTCTACTCTTGTTCGCTGAGTACAGCTAAAAATTCCCTGCAAGCAATACCTTTCTAATTGGTGTACTCAGGATCTGCAATCCAATGTTTATTTTCTCTGTCTTTTTTTTTTCTTTCTTTTTTTTTTGTAGACCTTCCTATCTTTCAGTTTATTAAATGTTTGTTTTTATGGCTCTTTTACCCTAGAATTGCTAATAAGCGTAGGTGTATTATCAGGACACCACTCTTCAGAGGCCTGCAGATGCTCAGATCTATGACCAGTTTTGAATAAGAGAGATCAGAAAATGGGGATTGTTGAGGGGCAAGGGGGAGAGAATGCTTTCCTCTAAAATGTCAGGGGCTCAAGGCCAGTACCAGTTCTCTAGCTTTAAGTAGCTTTGCAAGAAAACTTCCAGCCTCCTTTTCCCCTTCAGGTTCAGTAAAGGGAGATGAAAGTTAGAATTCAGAGTATTTCGGCATTGTATTATAAATAGCTGTCAGGTTGCCTCAGGAACTTCATTACTGTTTCTCTTGCCTTGCTTTGGGAGATATCAGATCTCTCAACACAACTGAAGATCTTTGCATGCTTGAAGCTCCAGCCCTGGCCAAGGCACTCTTAGTTTCTCTTTGATGATCTCAAGCTGCACTGATGCAGGATGTACTGAGGAATTCTGTAAACGCTTCAGGCCTGTTTACAACAGTCTCACCCAGCAGGTACAACTAAATCTGATCATCTTGGTTTCTTCCCTTTATGTATCTATGACCAGTAGTTGCATACAGTCATCAGATAGTCTTTTACAATCCACATATTCCTTGTTTTAGCAGTAGGTACAAACCAATTTGAGGCAGAGAATTTTAAAGCAGCATTTTTGACTAAGTTGTTACCATCCTTCAAAATAACATTGGGAGGTATTTCCAGCAAGTCCTGTCTCAGTATGGCTCTACTGAACAACCACTTCATTCTCCTGAGAGTGGGCATTTTTAATCCTGCAGAAATAAAGATTGTATGTGTTCACATGCCTGTTCCCATTCTGGCATCTTTTTTTAACGAGTCTTATGTTCTTGTTGACATGTATCCTATCTCGAGCCATTCTTTTCTTTCCTACATCTTGTTTAACCAAACCAGTATATTAATAAACCAATTTAGTGTACAGTGTTTATAAATAACAGTGCAATTCCAAATCTGTTTCAATACCATCTTCATCCACTGGGAAAGGGGACTTTATACATATTTTCCTAATGATACCTTAAGTTTGATAATTCTGATAGCATCATACTAGCTCACACAATCGTCTTATATATGGTCAAAATGGGGAGTCTGGATTCTGATGGTCATTCATTCCCAATCATAAAAACTATTTCCTGTTGCTTAACTACAGATTAAAGCGTCATAAACAAAGTTTCTGGGTAGATGGATCATGTCATTGGAGTCTTACAAAAGCCACCAATCAAAAGGACTTAATTACAAATTGAAGAGGTTTACAGTTTGATGCACATGGGCCCAGATCAACCCCTTTACCTATTTAAATAGGCTGTTCTATTTTAAATTACTTGACTATCTCCTTGACTGATCTTAGTATAGATTAAGGACTAATTTTATCTGTGTTAATCGGACAGCATTTTGACCTATCTCTACTTGGATAAAGATAGGTCATTGTGTTTGCAGCCCCTTGATATTAAATGTGTACGAAGCTTTTCACTTCTGGAACCTCCTCTTAAGAACCCCTGAGTCATGGGATATTAATGGGGAAACCAGCACAGGTTCGTGGCGGGCAGATTGTGCCTGACCAATCTAGTCTCTTTTTATGACCAGGTTACGAAACGCCTGGACACAGGAGGAGGGGTGGATGTCGTATACTTAGACTTCAGGAAGGCCTTCGTTACGGTATCCCACCCCATACTGGTAAACAAGTTAAGAGGCTGTGACTTGGATGACTACACAGTCCGGTGGGTGGCGAATTGGCTGGAGGGTCGCACCCAGAGAGTCGTGGTGGATGGGTCGGTCTCGACCTAGAAGGGTGTGGGCAGTGGGGTCCCGCAGGGCTCGGTCCTTGGACCGATACTCTTTAATGTCTTCATCAGTGACTTGGACGAGGGAGTGAAATGTACTTTGTCCAAGTTTGCAGATGACACAAAGCTATGGGGAGAAGTGGACACACCGGAGGGCAGGGGACAGCTGCAGGCAGACCTGGATAGGTTGGACAAGTGGGCAGAAAACAACAGAATGCAGTTGAACAAGGAGAAATGCAAAGTGCTGCACCTAGGGAAGAAAAATGTCCAGCACACCTACAGCCTAGGGAATGACCTGCTGGGTGGCACAGAGGTGGAAAGGGATCTTGGAGTCGTAGTGGACTCCAAGATGAACATGAGTCGGCAGTGTGACGAAGCCATCAAAAAAGCCAATGGCACTTTATTGTGCATCAGCAGATGCATGACGAATAGGTCCAAGGAGGTGATACTTCCCCTCTATCGGGCGCTGGTCAGACCGCATTTGGAGTACTGCGTGCAATTATGGGTGCCACACTTCAAGAAGGATGTGGACAACCTGGAGAGGGTCCAGAGAAGGGCCACTCGTATGGTTAAGGGCCTGCAGACCAAGCCCTACGAGGAGAGACTAGAGAAACTGGACCTTTTCAGCCTCCGCAAGAGAAGGTTGAGAGGCGACCTTGTGGCTGCCTATAAGTTCATCACGGGGGCACAGAAGGGAATTGGTGAGTATTTATTCACCAAGGAGCCCCCAGGGGTTACAAGAAACAATGGCCACAAGCTAGCAGACAGCAGATTTAGATTGAACATTAGGAAGAACTTCTTCACAGTTCGAGTGGCCAAGGTCTGGAACGGGCTCCCAAGGGAGGTGGTGCTCTCCCCTACCCTGGGGGTCTTCAAGAGGAGGTTAGATGAGTATCTAGCTGGGGTCATCTAGACCCAGCACTCTTTCCTGCTTCTGCAGGGGGTCAGACTCGATGATCTATTGAGGTCCCTTCCGACCCTAACATCTATGAATCTATAATGTGGTTCTAAAAAAGTTGATGAAGGTTGATTTTGGCCATTCAGTACTTGTGAGCTTAAGTGTCTTAAAGGGAAGGCATTTTTTCCTGGGATGGTGACTTCAGTGCACAGAATGGGCGAGCTGTAGACTCTAGCATTTAATCTACTGTATAACAACTTCTGTAATGGTAAGAAAGTTCAGGGGAGTCGTACAAAATTCTTGTCCAAGGTGACAAAATTAACAAGGCTATTCTCCTGCTGGCATTCCTTCCACGCTCATTCTTGTGAGGCCTTTACTATTTGCTTGTTATCATAAGATCTTATGGTTTCCCATTGAAGCTAAAACCTTTAGAATGTCCACCCACATTTTTATTCATTTGACATCAGTTCCTTGGACAAAGTGATCATCATGGATCTTGGTTTTCCCTGGCAAAAAATGGCATATTCTAATGTTATAAAAATCTAAGTCTGTCTGTCTGTAACGCTTTATTTGCACTCTGATTGGCTGATGGAAACAGCCAATCAGAGTGCTCCAAGCATGGAGGAGCACTGCCATGATTCCGAAGCTGTGGGACTAGACAGGGGGCAGAACAGTGGTAGCATGAAGCGTTAGGTGGTGGCACTCCATCCCAGCCCCCTCCCCTTCCCCCGCCCCCTCCCCCTGTCACTCTTGATGGGCAATGGGCTAGTTCACTGATTAAAACCCCTCAAATCTGTGATTTAAAATGAAAGGCTCCTTACTCCTCCCACAGCCCCCTGGCCTTGCTTGTGCCCCTCACTCCCCCCCACAGCTTCCCCCAGCCCTGCTGATGCCCCTCATGCCCCACCCAGAGCCTCCCGCCCCCCCCAGTCCTGCTAGAGGGGGCTCCCAGTTGCCAGGGCTACAGGGCCAGGGACCCAGGCCCACAATGCCCTGCCCCCAGCGCTTCTGCTGTCTGCCCCATGTATAGCCCGAGCCCAGCCCCCTCTGTTCAGAAGAGCCTGGTGCTGCCCCCAGCCCCAGCCCATATGCCCCATGCACAGATCTGGGGGCACACATCCCCATGCTCTCCCCAGGTGTGTGCAGTGATGGGAGCTGCGCCCCCCTGCCCCCCAATGAGCTGCTTGCAGCTCTGTCCTGTGCCCTGGCTGTGCAGCACCTGTGCCTGCCCCTGCCCCAGCTCCACTCCGTCCTTAACCATGGGGGCCTTGATCTGCTCTACTCCTTCCCTCCCCACACCCCTTCCCCCACAACAGACTTACCAGCTGGATATTGCTCTTCAAGTTGCCGCATATCGGCAATCAGATTGGTATTGGCCAATATGGCTCCTTAAAAATTGGCCATTAGTATTGGCCCAAAAAATTTCCATCAGTGAGCCTCTAATCTTTAGAGAAAGATTATGAATCTGGTGATGTTTCTGATGGGGAGAGATTGTTCTGGTAGGTCTCTCATTTGGACATGTATTTCCCTTTCTAATTTGTCACTTATAGCTTTACATTTTGCTCTTAGTATTTTTCTAATTGTGAAAATTATTTTTTATTTTTTTTATTAATTTAAAAGTATTTGACACATTTTTTTTGTCAGGTATCTTGTTGCTAAAACCGGGAGCTACCTGGAAGATCGCTAGGCTTGATTTAAAGATCCTGAATGTCAAGAGACCAGTTGAGGACATTTTTTCACACTCTGACCCACTACTGCTAGCTTTAAGAGGTCCTTGGGCCTTGGATAGTTCTGTTTGTTTCACCCTAGGAACCATAAAACCCAGAAGTCATTTTGCCAGGCCATTTTCAAAGAATAGCTTCTCCTTTTCATTCTCCTTTTCCTTTGCCTCCTTCTTATCTTTTCCTCACTTATAACTTATTACTTACAGATAGATCATCATTGCTTCTCCAGGGGCACATCATCAAAGCTGTTTTGAAGATGTTATTTTAGAGAATACTGTCAAAAAGAGATGCCTTCATACATTTGCAAGACTATTCTACAATGGAGAAAAGTGCCTGTCCCTATTAGTACTAGCTCCATAAGCTATTATTAACTATTTTAACCCTATTTGACTATGTCTTTTAAAAATAAAAGTCAAAGGCAAGTAGGTTATAGCTGTTTTAGATTTTACAGGCAAGGGGCCATTTATTCAAATAGCAGCTACTTATAGAGGTGAGAGTATTGGTATAATATAGTTAGTTCATTCAATTTAGCAGGCAGGATGCTTTTGAAGATCAATCATAGTTTGTAAGAAACCCTTGGATCACTTAGGCCAGATGAGTGGTGCAGGTCTGATCTGTGGGCTGGATCAGGCCCTGCACTGCCTCTGCCCGGCCCTGCCTTCCCAGATCAGGCCCCATGTAGCCTTAGCTGGCTCCCAGGCACTGAAATTGGGCTCTAGAGCTCCATGTTGCTCCCTACCAGCCCTGTATGCTGGGATTGGGTCCCACGTGGCAGGTTTGGGCCCTGGGGCCCCAAGCCACTGCCACCCAGCCCTGCATGCTGGGATTAGCTCCATGCTTCCTTGTGCACCTGATCTAATGCACCGGTCTGTGCTATCTGGCACCTGGGACTTCCCACAGGTCCAGAATTTTGGCAGCAGGGGAGTGGTGCCACCACATTTCCATGGTTTTTAAGGGGCCCTGTTAACATCGCCAGTGTCAGGACCCGTTATCTTGCTCCCAAGATAATTAGCTTATCCACTGTGTGGCTACACTGCCTCTGATTTAGGAGGGACAGCACTGCATAGAACAATGCAGCATGCTTGAGGGTGCCAAGCATTGCAAGTGTAGACATAGCCTCAGAAATGGGAGTTTGTTGCACCAAGTTATCATTGATGACAGGGTAGTATATGACCATAGCCTGGAATGTGTCATAAATGTAAGAAAGCACATTTTGCCTGATATTGATAGAATAGTTCTTCAGTTAGATAATTCCTTAGTTTTCTCCTGTCCCATACCTGGTATATTACAACTAACGTATTTGGTGGCATAACTGGGGGGAGAGGGTACGATAGGGGCAACCACCCCAAGTATTGACTTAGGAGCGGGGGAGCAAAAAAAATGGCTGCTGCTGGAAGCTATGCATTTGCAATCAGGAGTGTAGCAGCAACAGAAAATTTCTGCTTCCACTTTTGGCCAGGAAGCTCAGATATATTCTTACACTGATGCATGTAAGTTAATTGTATATGTCATGATATTGTCTTGTATATTTCATGATACTATATTTTAGCGTTTGTCAACTGGGAGTACACATACCCCTAGGGCTACTTAAAAAGGTCCTAGGGGGTATGCAGACCTCATGTGGCCGATTAAATGCTGTGTATGTGTGCACAGCTGCAGCGCAGCATGCAGGCAGCCTGGAGAGCAGCCGGGTCCAGCTGTTAAGTGTGTTATGACTGAAGGGGCCAGGGGAGGGGTGTGGCAGATTAAGGCCCCAGTGATGGGGGAGGGAGTGGGGCATGGGGCAGGGGCAGGGGCTGCCCAGCTGGGGTGGGGGGCCGGACTGAGCCACGTGTACCCTGAGAGGGTATGGGGGATGTGTGCCCCTGGATCTGCACGGGGCAGGGCGGGATGCCGATGAGGGCTGGGGCCGGGGCCATGCTAGGCTCTTCCCGGGAGGGGCTGGGCTGTGCTCTGGGTGGGTGACAGCAATGCTGGGAGGGACGTATGGGATGGGCTGTAGCCACCCCATAATTTGTTGTAGCTCTCCCGATAGCCCCCTCCCAGCACCACTGCCGCCTACCCCCAGTGCAGCCCAGCCCAGCCCCTACTGGGAACAGCCTGGCACTGGCCCAGCCCGTAGCTGCAATGTGCCCCACCCTGTGCACAGATCTGGGGGCACATGGATTTCAGTGCCGCCGCTGCCTGCCCTGAACACAGCCTGGCCCATCCCCCACCTGGAACAGCCCGGGACTGGCCCCAGCCCACAGCAGCAGCCTACCCTCCCCCGTGCAGATCTGGCTGCACACACCCCCATGCTTTCTTGCAGGTGCATGTACCTGCAGGAGCCACCCCTGGCACAGCTCAGTCCTGTGCCCGACCCTGGCTGGGCAGCCTCTGCCCCTGCCCCAATCCCACTTCCTCCCCTACCACTTGGCCAGCCTGCCCTTACCCCACATGCAGATCTGGGGACCCATGCCCTCCGGGGGTGCGTGCACCAGTGGGAGCTGCGACCCCCTCCCTGCACCCCCAGGAAGAGCTGCTTGTGCCGCCCCTTAAAAACGAAAAAAATATAAAGTGGTATCTGAGCTGGAGCTTTCAGAGTGATAAAAAGGTTAAAAAAGGTTGAAAACCCCTGTGTATATTTCATTTAATGTTAGAGGATTTGCAGTTATTTTTTCTGTTTCTTCCTCTGATATACGGTGTAGTACAGGAGTAGGATATTATTTGGGCCTACAGGCCACTTAGGGAGTTTTGCTTGGCTGTCATAGATTCATAGCTGTTAGGGTCGGAAGGGACCTCAATAGATCATCGAGTCCGACCCCCTGCATAAGCAGGAAAGAGTGCTGGGTCTAGATGACCCCAGCTAGATGCTTATCCAACCTCCTCTTGAAGACCCCCAGGGTAGGGGAGAGCACCACCTCCCTTGGGAGCCCGTTCCAGACCTTGGCCACTCGAACTGTGAAGAAGTTCTTCCTAATGTCCAATCTAAATCTGCTGTCTGCTAGCTTGTGGCCATTGTTTCTTGTAACCCCCGGGGGCGCCTTGGTGAATAAATACTCACCAATTCCCTTCTGTGCCCCCGTGATGAACTTAAAGGCAGCCACAAGGTTGCCTCTCAACCTTCTCTTGCGGAGGCTGAAAAGGTCCAGTTTCTCTAGTGTCTCCTCGTAGGGCTTGGTCTGCAGGCCCTTGACCATACGAGTTGCCCTTCTCTGGACCCTCTCCAGGTTATCTGCATCCTTCTTGAAGTGTGGCGCCCATAATTGCACGCAGTACTCCAACTGCGGTCTGACCAGCGCCCGATAGAGGGGAAGTGTCACCTCCTTGGACCTATTCGTCATGCATCTGCTGATGCACAATAAAGTGCCATTGACTTTTTTGATGGCTTCATCACACTGCCGGCTCATGTTCATCTTGGAGTCCACTAGGACTCCAAGATCCCTTTCCACCTCTGTGCCACCCAGCAGGTCATTCCCTAGGCTGTAGGTGTGCTGGACATTTTTCTTCCCTAGGTGCAGCACTTTGCATTTCTCCTTGTTGAAATGCATCCTGTTGTTTTCTGCCCACTTGTCCAACCTATCCAGGTCTGCCTGCAGCTGTTCCCTGCCCTCCGGCGTGTCCACTTCTCCCCATAGCTTTGTGTCATCTGCAAACTTGGACAGAGTACATTTCACTCCCTCGTCCAAGTCACTGATGAAGACATTAAAGAGTATCGGTCCAAGGACCGAGCCCTGCGGGACCCCACTGCCCACACCCTTCTAGGTCGAGACCGACCCATCCACCACGACTCTCTGGGTGCGGCCCTCTTGCCAATTCGCCACCCACCGGACTGTGTAGTCATCCACGTCACAGCCTGTTAACTTGTTCACCAGTATGGGGTGGGATACCGTATCGAAGGCCTTCCTGAAGTCTAAGTATACGACATCCACCCCTCCTCCTGTGTCCAGGCGTTTCGTAACCTGGTCATAGAAGGAGACTAGATTGGTCAGGCACGATCTGCCCGCCACAAACCCGTGCTGGTTTCCCCTCAGCATAATTTGCCCTGCTGGGCTCTCACAAATGTGAGCCTTGATAATTTTTTCAAAGACTTTACCAAGGATGGAGGTGAGACTGACATGGGCCAGGTCAGCACCACTCCCCACGCAACAGCTCACCAAAACTCCCTATGTGGGATGTTGCCACAGCGGGTGGGGAGCAGTGTTTGGGAGTGGAATGGATAGGTAAAGCTGGGATTATGGGGTGGGGTTATGGAATGGTGACAGCATGGGGTCGGGACCTGAGGCAATGCTATGACTGGTGGCAGACACCAGAGTCCAGGATGCCCCCTGTGCCTAGGCTGGGCAGGACCGAGGTACCTGCCACAGGCCAAGGAACCTTCTGTGGGCCAAACAATCCCTTGGTGGGCTGGACCCGGCTCATGGGCCATGTTTGGCCCACTCCTGCTTTAGTATGAATATTATCTGTTGATATTTGTCCAGCAACTTATTAGTTTACTACTGCCTGTCATTTTTCTGTTCTGGCCTTTGCATTCCTTGGTTCTAGTCAAATCATTTCTCTCACCATTAATCAATTGAGTTTATTTAAAATAGCAAAGTTTCTTCAGAGTGATTATATTCCAATAATTTTCAATATTTTTTATACTAGTTAGAAAGTAGGATGAATTTTGCACCTCTTATGATCTTGTTTGAACATTTTCAAAATAATTCATCTTGGAACATGTCAATTACTTACATGGTAACTTATCCTAATGTAAATCCATCGTGATAAAAGGTGTAGCAGATTGAAACCCTGAAATGCCTTGGCTGAGTTTCTTGTTCAATTCACTACTAATAATTACCTCTTTTGAAATCATTGTGCTCTGTATGCATTTGGAAGAAAGGGATCTTTAATGATAAACATAATATGAAGTTTTTATTATTTGTTTACTTGGTATGACAATCTGATGTCAGTTTAATCTGTAACCTTTATCTCATTGTTTCTATTTAGAGCAAATATGTTGTTTGATATTTGGATCAAATATAAGCCTCAACTGCCAGATTGGATTTACAATGAAAAACTTCTTAAAGTTGGTGATTTGCTTATTCAGATCAAGGTAAGTCCATATAAAATAAAAAAAGGTTCTATACTTAATTTGTTTGTTTCATTGTGTGTTTCTGTGCAGTTTTAGCTTTTTTAATTATAGTTTACTGGAAACTGTTTTGAATGTGAGATAAATTAACAAGAATAACTAGTGACAGCTGGTGTATTGTGTCTGTTGCTTATCACACTTATGGTAATACACACAGTCTCACTTTTTCATTGTGTTCCCCCCATCTGTTTGTGGCTTCTGTCTCGGCCAGACTGAACCGACTCGAGGTGATTCAGAAATTACTCGTTTGTCAGGGCGGGCTGGTGAATGGAGAGGCTGACAAGGTTTAATGGTTGTAAAAAACTTTACTTACGTCGCGGGTGGCTGCGACGGAAACGGTTCGGTCGTCTGGACAGCAATGTGAGTTGCTGCAGCTGGCGAGGCCAATGCCAGTAAATCCGTCCGTAACTCAAGCCGGCGGGAAAAGGGTACGTCTGGGATTGCGTTCGGCAACGGGAAGAAGGATCGATAGGTGATCAGTCTATCGACCAGCTAGCCGCAAGTCAGATCTCTTAGAGACACTCTGCGGCGTGCTCAAAGCTCTTCGACTTGGGCGGAAGTCGCGCTAATTTTTAAATGGCCAGCAAGCCAATTACCGGCCGCCACGTGTGAATAATTTAGCACTAGCCAATAGCGGGACACAAATTTACATCCGAATGGCGGGAACTCTTTGCACCGTGCACTTCTGTGCTGCAAAGAGAAAATGCATCCTGCAAAGATAGCTGCAAATTGGCGGGAACTCTCTCCTGCACGCGGGTTCTTTATGCAGCAAAAACCCTTGCTGTGCAAGAGACTCTCATGTGACAAAAAAATTCCATAGTGCCGAGGCACCAAAATCACTGGGTCATGACATGCCCCCTTGCTGACGGCACAACTGGAATTTTCGACATGTGAGTACATCATACGGCATCTTTGTTAGAGGATTCACTGACTTGGCAAAGCCTTCACAACCAATATATATATATATATATATATATATATATATATATATATATATATATATATATAACATAAACAAATAACTTTGAACACATAAGAACAACGGTTGATCATCATCTGATTGGAGAACAGCCGCTTCAGTCCGTCTTCTCCTATAACAGACAATGTCAGTAAACACCCAACAGATGAAAATAGTGCCATAACAAGTCCTGAGCAGATGGGTTCTTTGCCGTCTCAGTGCCTCCCTCGCAACTATCACTTTCTGGCTTCGAATGGACTGCAGTCTGGTCTCATAATCAGGTGGTTGTGGATTACCGCTTTTGCTGGGGTCAAACCTGTGAAGAAAACAGATTAACAAGACAAAACCCAGCGAGAAAGAATCATAACTGGCTTCACTGTAAGGATACTGGGTGAACATCGGAACAGCGAGTCATCCAGTTGTGATGAACAATAATAGGGGGACAATCAGGATTCTCTTCCAGTTGGACAGAATAGGTATTGGGGTATTGTCCTGGCCATTGAACTGTCCCTTTGTGAACTTGTGGATGAGACTGATGAGGGTGAGGTATTGAAATCCACACTAACTCGTCAGGTTGGAACTTGGGCTCCCAAGGTGGGGGTTTTTGGACATTAGCTTCGTCCCATAACAGCTTAGCAGTGTTTAGTGAAATAAGGACATCGTGATTAAATTTAGTCCAATTTTTAAACGTCCCTCCTCCTCTAAGGCGAAGCTGCTCCTTGTATAGACCTATGTGTCTCTCCACAACGCCGTTGGACTGCGGGTGGTATGGCAGATGAAGATGCCATGCCACATTGTGAAGACGAGCAAATTTATCCAGAGCATTAGAGTTAAACGGAGGTCCTCCATCAGACTGAATTTCATGAGGGGGTTGCCAGGCGGCAAACACAGCAGTTAAGGCAGCAATAACAGCAGTGGCATTGCTTTTTCATAAGGGAATAACCTGTAACTGTCTGGTCCCCAAATCAACCACAACTAGTCCTTTATTTGGCGGTTTAGACCCTGGGAGGGGTCCCAGTAAATCTACCTGCCAAACTTTTCCTGCCTGAAACTGTGAAGAATCGAAAGCTCCGATCTGATGCTTGGTTTTATGACACTTCTCTTTAGCACACGTTTCACAGGCCTGAGCTACCTTTTCCCAATCCCGCCGAGCTCCATATGAGGCCAGCTCTGTAATGGTTCGGCACCAACGTTGATGACAAGCCCGTGGTCCTGGGTGACCCCAATTTTCGTGAAGCCACGTGAGGAATGGATTTGCTTCAGGATCAGTGGTACATGTGACAGGCAAGGCTATGTCGGTCCGGAGTGGATCCTCCAAGAGCTTATCAATAATCTCATGCACTGGATCAGTATCTGGACGATGGGACTTAGTGTGCCTAATCAACGGAAGGCGTACAAATCTAGTTAACGTCCTCCAGATGTCTCGCCAATCATTCAAATTTTCGGAGGGAAAAGCTATGCCCGTAAGAATTTTATAGATATACTGCGAATAAATTGCGATGATCGGAACTGGGAGTGTATCGTTATGATACATCAAACAATGTTCTAGTACCTTCAGGAATCCTAATAATTCACATTTTTGGGATGAATTATCATCTGGGTCGGCTTGGAAAATTCCCTTATCATGACAAGCTTTACAGTAGTATCCATAGCCTCCTTCATGTTGGGAGGTTCCATCTGAGGCCATCCACGCTGGGGCTGAAGTTCCATACAGCGTAGGAACCTTTTCCTCATCTTCTGGGCTTGGATCAGGTACCGTGCCTTCCAACCTCCAACAATGCCAATTATAATGGTGGGTTAGTACTAGCGTATTCCAGGTCTTAGACTCCCCTTGAAAATGTGGGTCGATTCTTCCCGCGTGTAGCAAGGGTAACAATGTGGCACCAAGAGCGCGTAACGTCCCATGCCCCCTTGCTAACAGCTCCACCAGTTGTTCGGCTAGGAGAATCTTTCCTATAGCTCCATATCAATGTTGCGCCGCTTGAAGCGTTTTATGGACCGTATATACCAACTCATCGTGGGGGTTATGCACGACAGCCCACACGTGGTTGGTGGTGAATCCAAGGGTTACGGTTAGTGACTCACCCAGATCGATGGCATGGAGTTGTGTACCTTTAACCATGGTTAGCAGGCGAAGCAGATTCTGCTGATCTCCTTCCGTCCAGGGCGTGGACCTTCAGGACTTGTCACGAATCTGTTGCTGTAATTTAGTGAGGAGTGCCAAATCGCTGGGTTCAACATAATGTCGATACCAATTTAAATGACCCATCAGCTGTTGAAAATGCCTCTTAGTGACAGGGTGGAATGTTTTTAGCGGATCGATGTTAGGACCCTCATGCGATACTCCGTGGTGGATGGAACCGGTATATCGAGTGCCAAGGAACGTAATGTCATCTACAGGATGTAGGCTTGACTTTTCCTCGTTGATGGTCCATCCCTCACTTTGAAGGTGAGCAACTAGTTGGTTTACTACACTGGCAACTACAGAGCTATCGTGACCCATGATGGCAATATCATCCACATAACTCCAAATTTTTAATTCTTTTTCTGGGGGAAGAGAGTGCAAGGCTCGAAAATTCTTCAGGGTGTTATTCATGGCACCAGTGGCTAATGATGGAGCGTTGCGATATCCTTGCGGACAAACTGTCCACCTGTACATGATGCCATCAATACACATATTCAGTATTCCTTCCGGGTCAGTTATTGGGATAGAAAAGAACATATTTTTCAGATCTAATGTAACTCCGACCCACGGACTTTGCTGGAACTGTGCCATCTCAAACATACACTGTGGCAGAGTAGACGGATTAGGTTGTTGAAGTACCTGACACCTTCTATTGACTTCTCGATAGTCCACGACCAACCAGGCTTCATTAGGCTTCCCAGGTTTCGCAACTCCCCATCCTGATGATAGGTAGGTGCTGGCTGTTACAGTCTTAATACAGCCTCGTCGCTCGAGTTGCTGCAGAAGGTTAGTAAGGGACTGTTTTAGAGAATCCTTATTTGGGATTGGCCGATATCGCCAGGTGGAAGTGTCACGAAGCGTTGGTCGATGCCAGTCCTGCTCTGGGATAATTACGGGTAATGCCTGTAGCACTTGTTCCTTAAGGTCAAGCACTTTTATCCCCAGGATTCCTAAAATGTTGATGCCCCCTAGAACAGCCTCTAGGGGATATCGGTGATCCTGAACCCAAAACTTGACCTTCGTTGTGACAGCGATAACGTTAAGCCCTTGTACCTTGATCGTCTTGGTGGTCTTTTGATGAGGTATCATTGAGGTAATCACATTGTTCTGAGCTCCAGTATCGAGAAGAAAGAATACCTGTTGTTGGTTATCCGGATCGGTAGGGTTGTAAACAGTGAGTTCAGCGTATGGTCGAGAATCAGTAGGATCAGGTCTGAGTTGGGGAAGGCCGCCGGCAGAGCCGCCGGCCATTACTCGTTTTTTGACGGATCCTCAAAATTAAATCCCAGTGCTTCAGCCATACTGGCCTGGGCCTTGTCTCCCAAAAGTCTCAAGCCTTTGTTAGTCCGAAGTGAGCAAGAAGAAATCCGAACATGGTTCTTTCCTTCAGAGTTCTTTCCTTTGAGGTTCTTTCTTTTGGGGTCCTTGGAGGTGACCCCCATGGCTCTCGCCGAGGGGTATACTCTTGACGCCTAGGCCTCAGTGTTGCAGCCAGGTACGCTGAAGGTCGATCCCTTGTGTCATTAGAAGCTTCCTCACCTTGCTTCATAAGTGCCTGCAATCGTGGGAGATGGCCTAAAAGATTTCCCACTGGTTGACCTGCCATCGGGTTAAAGAAGAGTCGGAGTGTAACAGCATTCGCTCCTCCGTATACCTCCACGCAGGCATCTATGGCTTCCAAGGGCGTTGGAATTGCCCCAGGGTCCGATAGGTGACGATGAGCCCATCTCTCTTTACGCTGGACTGCTGTTAGTCCCATTGGATTTGTTCTTGGGCTCCATGAGAGATACGACACTCCAACTATAGCCAGGAGAAGTTGTTCTGCTGTAGCCTTCTTCGGGCAACCCTCATGCCAGGTGTGAAATTTGTGGGTTACCTGTCCTACCAAGGCCCCGGGAGCAGGATGGGCCAGTGGGCACTGTCCGTGACCACATTCAAATCAGTAGTGCGCCCTCCGCTCCACGCTGCTTGTCGTGTCAGGGCACTCGCTTCTTCTTTATCCAGAGTGTCGGATCCAAATTCCACTATCAGTCTTCCTAACCACGTGGCCAAGGTTTCTTCTGGCCTTATTTTAGATTCTTTGCAAAGCTCTTGAATCTCTTGTCTGGTGCTTGTGCGAGAGATAACAGTGGTACACGTGGTACCTTCTTCATCCTCAACATGCTTTGTCACAGCTATCGGGTAAGCTGCGGCAGAGAGAGGGTTAAATTCTGTATCTGGGAGCATTGGGTATATCCCTCCTCCCATTGCCCCCTCCCCGTGGTAAAGAGGCGTGATTGCAGGGAATGACATCACCTCAGGAGGTGGAGTCACCAGGGGAATCCCCGCCGGGTCTTCCAAAACTCCGCCCCTCCTTTCCGGGTTCCCCAGGTAGCTAGCGCTTCTTTCGGCGCCATTTTCTGCTAGCAGCATCATGCGGCTGGCACTGTTAACAAACGCTGCTCCAGAGCCCTTTGCTGTCCTCTCCGGCGACTCCTTTCCTGCAGTATGCATCTGAGCCTCCAAATTCGCGTATTCCCTTAATAGGCCCGTTACTGCACGGAACAGCACATTTATCATCTTTCCCTTTTTCCATTTAATTAGACCCCACTTTGGCTTGTGATGGCCCTTAGTTTCCAAATCCTCCCGTAGCTGAACGAGGAGCTCGTGGCCCCGCGACTCAGGCACCAAATCCGGACAGTTGAACCAGTCTGCGGGGGTGGGTTCCCCCCCCCTCCTTTAAGTATCAGGTGCATTGGGCGAACTCCTGAGCGGGGGTCAGCTTTTCTGCCTTCCGCGCTTTCACCCCGGCTAGGGATATTGTTGATGCTTCCTCCGGGGGCCGATAGTAAATCCGGTCGCTCCCCATTATGCATCCGAACTCCCCTAGGATTAGCTTTGTTCTCCATTCTTTCACCACGGCTTCTTTTTTTACGGAGAAGTAACCATCAATACTTCTTTCCTCCCCTTCGACTGCCTGGTGGTAAGCGATATGCGCCCATAGATCGTTAGCGTTCTCTACGTGGCGGTTCCCGGTGCGCCAGGAGCAGCACCCAATTAAGTTCTTCTCTATCACCGTGCCCTTTAATCCCATCCTCGTCGCCATGTCTCGGCCGGGCTGAACCGACTCGAGGTGATTCAGAAATTACTCGTTCATCAGGGCAGGCTGGTGAATGGAGAGGCTGACAAGGTTTAATGGTTGTAAAAAACTTTACTTACGTCGCGGGTGACTGCAACGGAAATGGTTCAGTCGTCTGGACAGCAATGTGAGTTGCTGCAGCTGGCGAGGCCAATACCAGTAAATCCGTCCGTAACTCAAGCCGGCGGGAAAAGGGTACGTCTGGGATTGCGTTCGGCGACGGGAAGAAGGATCGATAGGTGATCAGTCTATCGACCAGCTAGCTGCAAGTCAGATCTCTTAGAGACACTCTGCAGCGTGCTCAAAGCTCTTCGACTTGGGCGGAAGTCGCGCTAATTTTTAAACGGCCAGCAAGCCAATTACCGGCCGCCACGTGTGAATAATTTAGCACTAGCCAATAGCGGGACACAAATTTACATCCGAATGGTGGGAACTCTTTGCACCGTGCACTTCTGTGCTGCAAAGAGAAAATGCATCCTGCAAAGACAGCTGCAAATTGGCGGGAACTCTCTCCTGCACGCGGGTTCTTTATGCAGCAAAAACCCTTGCTGTGCAAGAGACTGTCATGTGACAAGAAAATTCCATAGTGCTGAGGCACCAAAATCACTGGGTCGTGACAGCTTCCACATGATATCTCATCTTGCTCAGGAATTCAAAGTCTTTTTCATTATATGTGCATAAAAATAGCACAGTGGGCCTGTAGTCTCTGACTGGGGCCCATAGACTTCAATACAGATGACTAATAATGGCCTGGTGATGGTGGGTACAGGTCTGGGGCCTACTAGAAGATAATTTTTTGCCACTCTTACTTCAGTTATGCTTTTAGGAGCCTCACCAGCCAAAGGAGTTATCTGGAATTTTAAGAATTAATTCCCAGGCAAGATTCAGAGGCAGTTTGGAGATATAGTGCAGGAACTACTGTATTTACCCAAATTAAAGATGACTTTGAATTCAATGCAACCTCCCCCTGTAATTAGATTCTATATATCAAAAATTATAAACTTGTTATAAATCTCCATGTATAAAACCTAATTAGTGGAAAGTCATCTTAAATTCACCCCCCACCCCACTGCTGGGGCAGGGAAAACATTGGCAGGGGATGAGGAGCAGAGGAGCACATCCTTTGTTCTGCTGCCCCTTGTCCCCCTGTGCTTGCCCCCACTGCCTCATGTCCCACTCCCACCTGCTGCAGTCCTCTGTGCCTGCCCTCTGCTGCCTTGTCTCCACTCCCTTGCTCCACTGTGCCTTTCCTGCATCTTACTTATCTTTTGCTGCAGCTCTGCTCCTCTGGAGCCCTAGCTCAGCCTCAGCCCAACTTAGCCATGGAGAAGCAGTGGCAGCTCCTGGCCGGGCTGACTCAGGGCTGGAGGGACTGGAGCCAGAGCAGAAGGTAAGGGAGGACGGGGCAGCTGAGTTGGGGGTGGGGGAGCAAGGAATGGCAAGGGCATGCTTCAGGGGGGAGTAGAGGAGATGGGGTTGAGAGGTAAGTAGCACAGGCAGCTGAGGGATAAGGGATAGGGGCTTAGGCTGCAGGGTCCCCCCCCCCCTGTAGTCTCCCCCCCCCCCCCCCCCCCGGTCACATGCCTCTCCTGCTCCTTACCAAATGTGCCATTCTGTCCTGGAGCAGGCAGTGGTTCAGCTTCAGCCTCAAGCAAGGGGACCAAAGCTGGGGCTAAGCTGACTCCTGCTCTGCGTTGGTACTCAAATCCAAGATGAGGCTCCCCTTTCCCATGCTGATTGATAGAAAAAAACCTAATCTCGGATTCAAGTAAATATGGTAATTAGCTGGTCTTAGATCAGTCCTTTAAAAGAAGGCAATGTTGTTCTTAGATGTGGGGTGGTTGTGAAAGGTTTCAGGATGGAGACTTGATATTACATGACTAGAAACTATCAGCTATCATATATAGTTCATTTTCTCACAATAAATATTTGCTGTAAGTGCATTAGAAGAAAGTAGCTAGAACATTGTTGCCTAATTGGCCCCTCCAATAAAATGCTACCTGGAGAGGATGGTTTTTGTGGTCAGATCTAAACCCTCAGTGAACTTCTATGTTTTATCATAGGTCTGCAACAAGGGGACACACATGCATGCACTCATGCACACATGTTTGAGAATAAGTATGCACTTGTTCTGGGAATATCTGTAGTATGATTCCTTTCTACAGACTGAGACCTTGTAGTGGTGAAGAGATGTGTGTCCCCACATGTGTCCCACTGATTATCTGGAGTCTCACACTCCTGGCAGGGTCACCCATAGTGAGCAGGCCTGAGGGGAGTGTCTAGACCAGGGGTTGGCAAAGTCTGGCCCATGGGCTGGATTGAGCCTGCAGTGGACTCCATTTCCAAGCAGCCCCTGCCTGTGTCACTGTGGTCACTTTCCATGGAGTCCCTAGGAGAGGTGGCACCCAGGGCCAGTACAGGTGGTAACAGTGCAGAGCCAGGGTTTCCATGGAGTCTCCAGCTGCAGCAGCACTGGCAGGGCATGCAGCTGGATGGGGAGCAGCTCTGGGGCTGGGATCTTGCAGTGGTGACAGCATGGTCCGAAGCCGAGGCAGAGCTGCAATCTGTTGCCCGCATGCCTCAGGCAGGGACATGCAGGCAGTGGATTGTGGATCTGCCCCAGCTCTGGACTGCTCTGTTGCCACTGCAAGATCCCAGCCCCTGGCTCTGGAGCAGCTCGCTGCCCAACTGCATGCCTTGCCAGTTCTGCTGTGGCCAGTCCTCATGGAAACTCTGGCCCCATACTGTTACAGCGCCACTGCTACTGGGGTCTCCTTGGAAACGGGACACAACGATGCAGGCAGGGGCTGCTGGGAAATGGAGTCTGGATGCTGGCTGGATCTGCCATTTTTTGGCCCCTGGTCTAGACAAATCACAGTCTAAACCCAGAATCCTCAATGGCAGATCAGGTGAAAGATGGTCAGGATCTTAACAGCTGTAAAAATGGAAGAAGGCTGCAGCAAGATGGAGGTCTCCTCTTGTTTAGGGTTGTCCCTTGTCATTGGGCTCAGATGTCCACCTTGTCAAGATCATGTGATTGCTGTTTCCATTCACCAGCTTCTTCACGTTAAACAAAGTCACATGCAGACTTCTCCCACAGGAAACAACATGCTTTCCTGTTGGTACCTCCAGAAGCCCTGCAGTGATAGGTTAAGTAGTGGTGGAGACAGGGCTAGTGAATCCAGGAGTCTCCAGTTACGAATACGCATGCAGGCAGTGGTAGCCTGATGGGTGTCTTGCACTTGGGTTGAGACAGGGATGCAGTTCAGCAGCTGCTACCATGACTGAGCACTCCTATTCAAGATCCCCTCTGCTCACCCCACATGCGGAAGGGGCCAGAAAAGGTGCCATAAACACAGGCTATCTTATCTGATCCTGGCAGGATATTTGCATTCAGTAGATGACTCTCTCTGCAGTTGAAAACATCATATGAAGACAATGGTTTTTGCAACATCAAATGTTCACACCTTGATGGATAACCAAGACAATGAATGACCAGAAAGAAGGACCACAATGCAGGGAACTAGTGAGAAACAACATTGACATCACAGATCTGAGTGAAACAAGACAACCGGATAAAGGTCAGGTGACAGAAGAGGGTGGAAGCTACACCTGGAAGGGGAAACCAGCCCAGGATATGGCATCAGCTTTGCCATCAAGAATCAAGTCATCAGTCAACTTATTGAGCTTCTTGTGGATGTTAATGAACATCTTCTGACCATCCATCTTAAACTGAGCAACAACTGGTATGCTACTGTCTTCGTGTATGCCCCAGTGCTTGATGCTGACAATGATGTCAAAGAACATAGGATCTCTTGTCAGCCCTCTTATCCTAGAAGAAGTCTGGCATGCTATCAAGGAGACCAAGAACAACAACGTTACTAGACTGGATGGCATACCTGCTGAAACCCACAGTGTTGACAATTCAAAAAACCTGAGGTGGAATTGATCCAAGTTATGCAGTTTTCTGTAACCGGTGTAGTTTAGATTAGTAGCAAACAGAACACATGCTCACCCTTTGGAGGGGCGCAAATATTGACTGGGTTCCATCATTTTAAAACCAGTCAATGTGTGCTGAACTTCTGTTATGGGCATAGACCAGTGTTGAGTGCCAAAATTCTGTTCTGTTACAGGTATAGACCATCTTCCAATCATTTTTACATGTAAAAGTGTAATGTTTGTACCTGGCAAATATTTTTCCTTTGACACAAATGGTATGTTTTGTAATGAGGGTGAAACCTCCTATATCAGAGAGAGAGCTATTTTAGTGGTTAGCTTAAAATTGTGTAATGAACTCACACATGAGCTAAAGACCTTCCATTTCAAGAGCAAGTCACATTTCTGTGAGCTTGCCAAGACAAACCATTCCATTGCACGTGTTCTTCTCCCTGGGGACAGTATGAAAGAACAAACAAGTGACAGATGCTAGTTGCTTTGTTTGGTGAACAGCTGAAAGGTGCTTAGCTGTGATGAGTGTGGTATAATAACCTAGGCAGAAAAGAGTTTATTGAGGGGCAGATTAAGGAATATAGAATATCAGACTTTTTTTCCACTAGAATAGCATTTTCTTGACTCCTGTAGTCAATTATATCAGTTCTTACTGACTATTTTAAGCTTCTTTCCTCTGTGCTGCTACCAGCTCCCCATTCCAGAAAAGCACCAGCATTTTACCTGTTCTGGCAGCTTCAAACCTTCATGCTGCTCCTTTGTCGAAAAGTTCCCATTATCTGCCCATATGCTCCCAACATCCAAGAAGCTTCCAGCTCCTAGAACCTAGATTCCAGATTTAGAAATAAGGCAACATTCTTATTAATAATTAATTAGCTGGTGTGATAAGACTTCCCCCATTATACTGCCCAAACAGTGTTATTACCTTCTATATTCTCTCTCTCTCTGACCAGGTATAGACATAACACTTTTTACTGGTGTAAGGGATCCATCAATGCCAGACTAATGGAAGGCAAGCTTCTGAATGCCAGCCAACATGGTTTTATTACTGGAAGGTCTTGCCTGAGCAACCTCATCTCCTTCTATGACCAGGTAACATATGCCCTGGACAAGGGAGATGATGTGGACGTCATATAGCTGGACTTCAAGAAGGCCTTTGACTTAGTTCCTCATGATGTCCTCATGGTTAAGATGGGGAACTGTGTTCTTGCTCATCATACAGTCCAATAGCTAGGCAACTGGCTACGGGGTCGAACCCAAAGAGTACTAGTTGAAGGGAGCAAATCAACGTGGCGCAGGGTTACCAGTGGAGTTCCTCAGGGCTTGGTACTTGGTCCAGTACTCTTTAAAATTTTCATCAACGATCCAGATTTGGGAGTCAGATGTGAACTGGCCAAGTTTGTGGATGATAAATTATGGGGGAGGGCTGTCACAACGCAGGACAGGCTGGGAATACAGGCCAACTTGGACACACTCTCATGGTGGGCAGACCAAAACGGGATGGCCTTTAATACAGAGAAGTGCAAGGTGCTACCCTCGGTAGGAAGAACCCTCAGCATACTTACAGACTTGGCAGTGTTACACTTGCTAGCACCATGACCAAAAGGGACTTAGGGGTCTTGATTGACCACAAGATGAATATGAACCACCAATGTGATGTGGTGACGGGCAAGGCTAACTGAACTGTGGAGTGCATCCACTGATACATCTCAAGCAAAACCAGGGAAGTCATTCTCCCACTTTACTTGGCCCTGGTGAGACTGCAGCTGGAGTATTGTGCCCAGTATTGGGCCCTCCACTTCAGGAAGGATGTGGAGAAGTTTGAGAGAGTCTGGAGGAGAGCCACTCATATGATCCAAGGCTTGGAGAGAAGGCTCAGGGAGGACTTGGTGGCAGCCTACAACTTCATAAGAGGGGCACATCAGGACTTGGGAGAACACGTGTTCACCAGAGCTCCCCAAGGGATAACAAGATCTAACGGCCATAAGCTCTAGGAAGGCCAATTTAGACTGGATATAAGAAAAAAGTTCTTTATGGTGCATGTGCCCAGGGTCTGGAACAAATTCCCCCCAGAGGTGGTGCAAGCACCTACTCTGGACTCCTTCAAAAAACTGCTGGATTTATGTCTTGCTGGGGTCACTTGATTCCAGCTGACTTCCCGCCTATGGTGGGGGGGGGAGGGGGGGGTTTCGGCGCTGAACCCGATGATCTCATGAGGTCCATTCCAGCCCCTAATGTCTATGAAATCTATGACATGATCGGAAACTGGCTTATACTCATAACAGAACAGAAATTCAGCATGTGTAGATTTGTTTAAAAATGGTGGAACCTGGTTTTAGATTTGTTCCCCTTCTTCCCACAACCCTGCATCAAAGGGTGAATGTGTGTTCTGTTTGCTACTAATCTAAACTACACCACTTACAGAAAACCACGTAAATTAGATTAATTCTGCCTCAGGGTTTTTGAATGTCTGTACTTAGTCTCTGTTTCTGTCTACTGATGATCTCTTGTGCTGTACTAAGCTTGTAAACTGTTTGGGGCATGGAGCATTGCTTTATTATGTCATGGTAGAGTGCCAAATACAGTGGGATCATACCTGCACCATCAACATATTATGACCTTTAACTATTCAATGTGATGAATGCTAACTATAACACAGTATATTGCCTTTAATTGTTATTTATAAAAGTAATGAACAAAGATTCAGTTGCAAAAAATGCTGTCATCAGGCAAAACATGCTATTTCATAGAATCATAGAAGTAGGGTTGGAAGGGACCTTGCAGATCTTCAGGTCCAACCCCCTGCCTGGGCAGGAAGAAAACTGGGCTCAAATGACCCCAGCCAGGTAGGCATCAAGCCGCTTCTTAAAGACCCCCAGGGTAGGAGCCAGCACCACTTCCCTTGGAAATTGGTTCCAGATCCTAGCCGACCTAACTGTGAAGTAGTTCTTACGGATGTCTAATCTAAACCTACTCTCCAACAACTTGTGGCCGTTATTTCTTGTTATCCCGGGGGGCACTAGGGGAAACAAGGTCTCCCCCAAACGCTTCTGGTCCCCCCTAGTGAGTTTATAGACGGTCACCAGGTCCTCCCTCAGCCTTCTCTTGTGAAGGCTGAACAGATTCAGGTCCCGTAACCTCTCGTTGTACGGTCTGCCCTGCAGTCCCTGGATCATGCGGGTGGCCCTCCTCTGGACCCTCTCAATGTTGTCCACATTCCTCTTGAAGTGGGGTGGCCAGAACTGGACACAGTACTCCAGCTGTGGCCTGACCAGTGTTGCGTAGAAGGGGAGGATCACCTCCTTGGCCCTACTTGAGATGCACCTGTGGATGCACGATAAGGTCTGGTTAGCCCTGCCGACCGTGACCTCGCATTGTCGGCCCATGTTCATCTTGGAGTCAGTAATGACTCCAAGATCCCTTTCTGCCTCCATGCTCTCAAGAAGGGAGTTCCCCATCTTATAAGTGTGCTGCTGGTTACTACTGCCCAAGTGCAGCACCCTGCACTTGTCAGTATTGAAACACATCCTGTTTTTGTTAGCCCACTCCTGCAACCTATCCAGGTCTTTCTGCAGTCTCTTCCTCCCTGCTAATGTGCCCTCTTCTCCCCATATTTTGGTATCATCAGCAAATTTGAACAGGTTGCTTTTCACCCTGTCATCCAAATCGCTGATAAATTGAACAGCGCAGGCCCAAGGACCGAGCCCTAGGGGACTCCGCTGCCCACTTCCCCCCAGGTCGAATATGACCCGTCCACCACCACCCTCTGCGTACGACCCTTCAGCCAATTAGCAATCCATCTGACCATGTAGGCATCGATGCCACAGTCACCTAGTTTTTTAATGAGGATGGGGTGGTCAGCAGTGTCAAAGGCCTTGCTGAAATCCAGAAAGGCTACATCCACGGCGACACCTGCATCCAATGCTTTTGTGACCTAATTGTAAAAGGCAATCAGGTTGGTCTGACATGACCTGCCCTTAATGAAACCATGCTGGTTGCCCGTGAGCATCATCCCTGATGGCGGCCTGTCACAGATGTGCTCCTTGATGATCTTCTCAAAGAGTTTCCCCAGGATTGAGGTAAGACTGACGGGCCTATAGTTGCCCGGGTCCTTCCTCCTCCCTTTTTTAAAGATGGGGACCACATTGGCTATCTTCCAATCATCTGGCACCTGGCCCGAGCACCACGAGCGCTCGTAAAGCCGTGCCAAGGGCCTTGCAATAACCCCTGCTAGCTCCCTCAACACCCAGGGGTGGAGAGCATCTGGACTTGCTGATTTGAATATGTCCAGCCCCTCCAGTAGCACTCTAACCCGGTCCTCCTCAACCTTAGGTCTTGAGGCATTCCCCTTGAGTCCATCTTGAATCACGGTGGGGGAGTCCCTGTCCCTGCACAAGAAAACGGAGGTGAAGAATTTGTTAAAGATGTCTGCCTTCTCCTCTGTCATGACCACCAGATTGCCCAGCGCATCTTGCAGGGGCCCCACATTTCCTGGAGCCTTCTTCATCCTCCCTATATATTTGGAAAAGGACTTTTTATTATCTTTGATCTTGGATGCTAGTCCTAGCTCTATGTCCGCCTTAGCTTTCCTAACAGCCCCCCTACAGGCCCGAGCAGTGGAGGTATACTCCTCTTTGGAGATCGCCCCCCCTTTCCACCGGGTGTATGCTGCCTTTTTGGCAACCAGGCATTCCTGGACATCCTTGGCGAGCCAGGGAGGCTTTTGGGCACTCTTGCCCCCCTTGCTTCTAGTTGGAATCGTCACCTCTTGGGCCCTGAGTATTGTCTCCTTAAGGAATGACCACTCATCTTGGGCACTGAGTTCCCCTGCCCTTAAGAACCCCAGCGCCTCTCCCACCAATCTCAACTTCTTGAAGTTGGCCCTCTTGAAGTCTAGGGCTACCACCTTACTGCAGGCCCTTGTCACTCTGCGCTGGATGATGAATTCCAGCAAGCGATGATCGCTATCACCCAGGTGGTCAAGGACCTGGAGGCCCCTTACCAGATCATCGCCTGTGGCCAGGACCAGGTCCAACAGGGCATTTCCTCTGGTGGGACTGTGCACCTCCTGGGTTAAGTGGAGGTCCTGTATCTTGGCCAGGAACCTCCTGGATCGGTCTGACCTGGCTGACTGCTCCTCCCAGCAGATGTCGGGGTAATTTAGATCACCCATGACAACTCCATCCCTTGCCTTAAGTGCTTCTGCAAGCTGGCCCGAAAATTCCCAGTCCAGCTCCTCCCCTTGGTTGGGGGGTCTGTAGTAGACCCCCACCGTTACTTCCCTCTCCCCACAACCCCCTTGTATCTTGACCCAAAGCACTTCAGCTTGCCCCTCCTCCAACCCCATTTTGCTGGCAGAGGATGTGAATTGCTCTTTGACATAAAGCGCCACACCCCCATGTTCATCTTATGATGATTTCACAGTATGATTGGCAGTTGAACTCCCTGATAAAATAGCAAATCCATTTTCTACTCGTTTCCTATTCAGCACAAGTCCTATTTGTACAAGTCCTGTGACTGCAGCTGTCAGAATTCTGGAAAAAACCTTCAGATTCCATTTGTTAAAATAGCCTGTATAAAACACTTATGGAAGGGAGTACTTTATTTTAATATTTAATTCAAAGTAAACTATAACAAATAATAAATTACTTTAAGATTTAATGGGATTGATTGTAGCCTGTACTTTAAAATTATATATGAGGAAATGGGGGAGAGAAAACATTAAAGATGTTAAAGATGCCTGTATATATCATGTTGTTTGAAAAACCTTGGCCCATAATCTCCGAGTCAAGGAACATGGGAGATACCTAAAGAATTCTTGATGCTGTAAGTGTCACTCAAATATCTGAATCAGTACCGAACCAAAATGGTATAAAAGGGATCATCATATAACCAAAACACTTTCTTTTGAATGAAACCTACAGCTCAGAGTCTTGCCTGTCTTGCCTGTGAGGACTACATATTTTTCAGTTTATCAACTTGATTTCTTAGCCAGTTCTGGTATCTAAATGCTATTTCCTGGTTCAGTTGTATTCATTGTCATCCCTTTTTATTCTAAAGTACTGTACTTGCATGAGTCCAAGACAACAGTGAATTTAATATAACCCCCAAATAATTAGCTATGCATGGAAAATTTATAAATTTGTTATAATTTTTGATGTATAGAATATAATTATTAAAGGGTCATCTTAAATTCATCCCCTCTACCGGTGCAAAGCCGTGTTAGAGGGGAAGGGGAGAGCAAGGCTATGTGGGGTAGGGCAGAGACTGCAGGGAGAGGAGAGGTTGGGGTGCAGGGGGCAGCCCCAGCCCCGCTCCCTGGCCGGGGACTGGGGCTGGATATGGGGCCAGAGCAGTTGCCATTCCCACCCACAGCCTCATAATTAAATCCAAGATGAGGGGTTTCCCCCCTATGTTAAATGTGGGGGGAAACTGTGTCTTGGATTTTAGTAAATAGGGTATTGTACTTTTTGTTGTAAACTCTTAAAGTTTGCTCTTTTTGAGAAAAGGGTAACCACTGAAAAGGGCTGGGGGGGAGAGAGAAGCATACATTTATCTTACATATCTTACATATATTTTATTCTGAAATGCTTTTCTGAGAACTGTAACATCATTATCATTTCCTTCCCAGGCTGTAGGACATTTAATGGTCACAAACTACTACAAGATCATTTCAGGCTGGACATAAGGAAGAATTTCTTTACTGTCCGAGCCCCCAAGGTCTGGAACAGCCTGCCACCAGAGGTCGTTCAAGCGCCTTCATTGAACACCTTCAAGATGAAACTGGATGCTTATCTTGCTGGGATCCTATGACCCCAGCTGACTTCCTGCCCTTTGGGCGGGGGGCTGGACTCGATGATCTTCCGAGGTCCCTTCCAGCCCTAATGTCTATGAAATCTATGAAAGTCTATGAAATCTAGGAAGTCTGAATTCATTGCATTGTCCTGGGATCATACTTTAGGGCTACTGTCTGATTTTTTTCAAGTTTCTTGAGGTGGGAAGGAGGATGGGGTGGGACCCAAAACAAAACAAAACTAACTCCTCTTTGGTTAACTTTTAGCATTTAAAGCTACATTGCAATACAAAACATTTGCATGCCACTTCTTGAACGCTGTTTTGGATGCGCCTGCTTTATCACAAGCTATTGTGCCATTTTGATATTTGTTAAATAAATATAGTAAAGTATAATGCACATTTTACAATTGCATAAAAATATAAAATGCAAAATGAATGACTAATATGTTTACTTTCATTTTCAGGAATATAAATTGGCCCTCCTGCAGTGCTATGGACGGTATCTTCAGCAGTTCAGCTGTATAAACATTGATGAGGTTATAGCAGATGTGAATCAATTTAAGTCCATCTTTTTTCCAAGCGGGTTTAGAGATCAAAATGCTGTACTTACGGTAGGTGCTTAAGCAAGAGTTTTAGCAGATACGTTATAGTTTCAAAATAGGTGGTCTTTGACAAATACTTCTGCCATAATGTTATTGAGACTTAAAACTTAATACAATTCAGAAATAAATTTGACAGTATAATGAATGATGAGAACATCCAAACTTATAACAGTAAGGATTAGAGAGAGAGAGAGAGAGAGAGAGTGTTTGGGAAAGCATATTAAAGCTAATGCTTTGGGGGATAAAGCAATGTCTCACTAATTGAGATTAGGAAGATAATTTTACTGTAGGCAGACTACTCCATTACCCCCTGCAGTAGGGTTTTTCCTGGTATCAGCCACTCTTGAAAGAGTTTATGGACTAAAGTTGATGACTCATCTGATTCAGTGTAAGAGTTTGTTTATGGCTAAACTATGAAAATATGACAGCCAACACAGAACATTGCACTGCACTTTGTGTAGTATTTTTTTGTAAAAAGGCTGCATGTTAACTGCCTGATCACACATAACAAAGCAACCTGGCACTTGTATCAACACATTATTTTCTGGGTGATATATAAAAATAAATGAGTAAAAACAATAATGATAATACACCTGTAAATGATGAAAGGTTGTGAGGAAGCCAGATGACCTCCAGAGCATGTAAACATGTTTCCTGCATTAATCTCTCTAGGCAAAAAAAAGTTTCTGACAGATTCTTTCAGATCAATGTAGAAGGGGAAGAAATTATATATAGGGGTAGGAGAAGGTATTATAAATGTAATGGATTTTGTCTCTGCGGTTCTATTGAGAGGCTCTGCTAAACAAGATAATGATATGGGTACTTTGGGATTAAGTGCCAGCATATTTTTTTTCTGCCTGGGCTTCAGGATAACTGGGAAAGCTGCAGCTTTTCTACTTGCATTTGAGATCATCAGGTACAGATGATGACTGATAATTCCTAAAGGTAATAGCTTTAGTGTGTGTGTGTGAGTATTACACAATAATATATATATTGTGTAAGGCAGTGCCATGCAGAGGTTTTCAAGTCAGCTCTGCATGTGATCACTGTTGAACCAGAAGTAAATAGCTGTGTTAATTTGGTGTTGCATGCACATTACAGGTTTCCCTCGCTTTATGCAGGCTCTGTATGTGTGATTTTGCTTTTTATACCAAAAATTTGTTATATGCTAGGTAAATTCATAGATTCATAGACTGTAAGGCTGGAAGGGACCTTGGAAGATCGTTGGGTCCAGTCCCCTGCACCAAGCAGGAAAGATAACTGGGGGTCAGGTGACCCCAGCAAGGTGACTGTCTAGTCTCTTGAAGATTTCCAGGGTAGGTGATTACATCATCTCCGGAGGAAGCTTATTCCACAATCTGGACACTCTGACTATGAAGAAGATTTTCCTAATGTTGAGCCTGAATCAGTCTTCCAGGAGTTTATGGCCATTACTCTTAGTTTTCCCCTCAGGTGCCCTGGTGAACAGTTGCTCACTGAACCCTTGATGTACTCCCCTAGTGTAGCGGAAAGCTGCTACCAGGTCCCCCCTCAGCCTTCTTTTCTTCTGGCTGAAGAGTCCCAGATCCCTCAGCCTTTCCTTGTATGGCTTGCCGTGTAAGACTGATTATATGGATGACTCTTCATTGGACTCTCTCAAGCTTGTCCATATCCTTGTTAAAGTGTGGTGCCCAGGACTGGACGCAGTACTCCAGCTGCAGTCTCACTAGTGCTGAGTAGAGCAGAAGAATCACCTCCTTGGTTCTTCTGCTCTCACTCTTATGAGATTGGTGTGGCAGAAGCCTACAGTCAGCTGCTTTGAGCAGTGCATTGTGGGAGTGACATGCACCAAAATATAGTCTCCTGTGTAAATCTGTGCTCCTTGCTCGATGTCTGTGACACATGTTTCTGTAGTTGCCATCTCTATTATGATAGTACACATAAGCACAGGTACTGTCTGGTGTTGGTGAGTACCAAAATTGTCTTGTAAAAGTGGTAGAAGTGGGTCTGGGGGTCAGTACAGTTGAGGTCTTGGAACGTATCCTTATTTGTTACATTGTAAAGTGGATTCCCTTGCTGAAGAACAGGCCTTATTAGCCCTGACACAGCACTGGGCTCACACGCCTACATTACCTTTGATTCCAGAGCTAGTTTGGGGTATTTCCTTATTGCACTAAATAGAATTTTTCAGGGGGCAAGTTGCTTACAAGTTAGGATAGAAACTCTGGTGACAGAAGAGTTACTGTTTATATGATTTGTTTTTGTGTTTTAAAGATTGTTCAGCCTCCTGAAAGGAATGGGGTCAGAAACTTCCTTAGCCTGTTTTTGGTTTGGTTTTATACTTTTAAAATGCATCTGAAGTTCTGAAAAAAGTTTCCTTTGCTTAACCTGGGACTTTGGCTGAGTTTCTGTCCATCTCCCTTACATCTGTCATTTGTCCTGGTTTTATAATGAAGAGTGCCTAATTTAGAAGCCTGTTCCATATTGCAGTATACTGATTGGCCCTTATGTTCCCTTGAGTGCTCAGATGTGGAAGTGAATTCCTTAACATAGAACTTAAGTTTACTAGACTTTACATTAGTAAGGGGCAATGTTAAAGTGAAACAATGTATATCGAGGTCTTGTGTTTGTGCCCTGCCAGCTTTTTGTGGCTCTTCCCATTCCTTGTGAATATGGCATTAGTGCAGTGTCAGAAGGAGAGGGGTTGGCAGTACAGAGTGGCCCAATGAAAAAGTTAATAGTTTCAGATATCATTATTTTAGTGGATTTCTCACAAGGCTGGTGTATACTAAACCATTCTTCCTCTCTGTGGTTTCCTAACTTTGTGGCAATGGAGTCATCTGGGCTCACATGGCCATGGGCAGATGTTGCGTTTCTACTGGGAGAATTGCCGCTCTCTGGGTAAAAAAAATTGCCAGTGTATAGGTATTCATTCATTCATTCATTCATTTATTCATTCATTTTCTCCCAGAGGAAACCTGCCCCATCCATGAGAAAGATCTTCTACCTTGACACATGGAAGATCTCCCCTGTGGTTTGGGGAAGATGGTGGCACTTCCACACTGTTTGACTTTTCTTGATCAGGGGAGAAGTTGAGCTACTTCTGCCCTGCCCCTGAGCCTTCCTGAGAAAGGGGGACTCTGATCTGGGGAAAGACTCGAAAAGGAGCAGCAGGTGGACTCCTCTGAACACAGAAAGAGTCCAGCTAAAGCTTCTCTTGCACTCTTCTCAGATTAGAGGGACATGTGGTCTTGAGGGCTTTCCCCTACAACTGGACTGTTTCTGTGCTTGGGAGGGATCCAGCTGCTGCTGCTCTCTCCCAGCCTTCTATAGACCGGGGTGACCACTGTCTGGGGGAGGTGGGGAAGCAGCAACTGTGCCATTCCTGGGATCGGCTGTTGTGATGCGTGGAAAGGCACCTTAAACCTTTTCCAGACTGAGGTGACCATGGTCTAGGCTAGGGAATTTGTGGGGAACAGAGGCTGCTCCACTTCTCTGATGACTGGGAGGAATGGATCAGCAGCTGCCCACCCCCTTTAGAAGTCCCGGGTTGCTCAGATCTGGGATTGTTGGGGGAGGCGGGGGGGGGGGCAGGAGAGAGGGGTCAGCTGCAAGTTAGAACGACTGTATTTTTTTGCTCTTGCTAGGATTTTTGGTACTGCAAATTTTCCAGAATGAGCTTGTCAAATGAGCTTTAGTTAAAACATCCCGCAGCCATTTTGAAATGTGGGTGGGCTTAATACATGTGGCGCTGAGCCATTTTAATTAGAGCAGCTCTCCAGGGACCACTGTTATGAAAATGAGGTCGCCCCCCTACCCCCCCATTTCCGAGCATATGTATAAGCAACTGTTGTCACAACACAATAGTAAGTCATTCAATACAAGAGCATCTTTTCAGTTTTCTTGTACCTGTAATGGTCGCATTATAGTATACTTCATCTTTTCTCATTAATGGTTTGTTGTTGTTTATTAAGGCAAAAGCTGATAGCTTATTTTTAAAAATACGTATTTAATTTGTATTTTATAACTGTTCCCATATATTTTAGTTCCATGCTTTGCAAGAAAGGAATATTTGCATTTATCAGATGGTATGCAGCAGTGATAGAAATCTCCAGAATCAAGAATCCCTGCAGACATGTTTCATTCTCTTGTCCTCCCTACGGCTTATTATGCAGGTGGCTTTACCTCAAGAGTCTTTGTGTTGGCTTATCTATAATGGTATGTCAGATGTTTTGTTTACATTTTCTTTGTAAAGTATGCCTTTGAAATGAAATTTCATACTCCTGCAACAGCAACAAAACATCTGAGTGATAGTTCTAGTTACTTTTTAATTGTAAAAGTATTTTTTTCTCAGTGAAATGATATTTTGAAATTCATGCTGACTTGGTTTCACATTTTTCATGAGCTTGCATTTTTGTGATAGACCTGTATAAAAGAAATAGTCTTTTCAGAGTGTTTTGAGTTTACTTATACAATGAATTCTGACAGACTATAAGGAAAGCACTTCTAGTTAAATACTGATATGAGAATCACATGTAGGTTTTTTTTTTACTTAAAAATGTTCCTGTATATAAGGATTTTTTGCACAATGGGATTGTAGTTCTGAAGTGTGGGAAATGAGAAATGAACTTACAAATGTTTGAATTTATAAAAAGTTTGTATATTTTTATAGGATTCTTCAGTTTTGAATTTAATAATTAAAATTCCATTAAAAATGGAAATCATTATAGATCAAGCATTTGATTCCATATGTATCCAGTTTTAAATTTGGGGTACATACTGACTGTATTTAAATCACATGAATGGAAATATATAGATAGTTGTATTAAGGATTCTTATTTCATGAAGCAAAATATTACACACTTGTTTTAAAAGGAGTACAAATTCTGTTTCTCCCACTCCAAAGCATAGATTCATAGATTCATAGACATTAGGGCTGGAAGGGACCTCGGAAGATCATCGAGTCCAGCCCCCTGCCCAAAGAGCAGCAAGTCAGCTGGGGTCATAGGATCCCAGCAAGATAAGCATCCAGTTTCCTCTTGAAGTTGTTCAATGAAGGCGCTTGAACGACCTCCGGTGGCAGGCTGTTCCAGACCTTGGGGGCTCGGACAGTAAAGAAATTCTTCCTTATGTCCAGCCTGAAACGGTCTTGTAGTAGTTTATGACCATTCGACCTCGTCATCCTTTGGGGCGCTCTGGTGAACAAACGTTCCCCCAGATACTGGTGGTCACCCTTGATAAACTTGTAGGTGGCCATCAGATCACCCCTGAGCCTGCGCTTTTCCAGGCTAAAGAGCCCCAGGGCTCTCAGCCTGTCATCGTAGGGTCTGCTTCCCTGACCTCTGATCATGCGCGTGGCTCTTCTCTGGACTCTCTCAAGCTTCTCCACATCCTTTTTGAATTGTGGAGCCCAAAACTGGACGCAGTACTTCAGCTGCGGCCTCACTAAGGCCGAGTACATGGGGAGAATGACATCCTGGGATTTGCTTGAAGAGCATCTATGGATGCAAGCCAGCGTTTTGGTCGCTTTACTAGCCACAGCATTGCACTGCAGGCTTGTGTTCATCTTGTGGTCAATGATGACCCCCAAGTCTCTTTCTTCCATAGTGCTAGCCAACATAGCACTGCCGAGCCTATAAGGATGCTGCGCGTTTTTCTTCCCAAGGTGGAGAACCTTGCATTTATCGGCGTTGAACACCATCAGATTCTCGTCCGCCCACTTGCTGAGCCTGTCCAGGTCAGCCTGGATCACCCGCCTGTCTTCTGGTGTGGATGCTTTGCCCCAAAGTTTGGTGTCATCAGCGAACTTGGCCAGTCCGCTTCTGACTCCAGTGTCCACATCATTAATGAAGATGTTGAACAGTATGGGTCCAAGGACAGAACCTTGGGGGACCCCACTGGTCACAGGACACCATGATGAATGACTTCCATTAATTACTACCCTCTGGGTCCGACCACGGAGCCAATTTTCCAGCCAGTGGATCGTGGAGGACCCAAGGCGACAATTGACTAGTTTCTCCAAGAGGTGATCATGAGAAACCAGATCGAAGGCTTTTTTGAAATCAAGATATATGACATCAATCTCTTCTCCCTTGTCCAGGTGATAGGTCACCTGGTCATAGAAGGAAATGAGATTGGTCAAGCAAGACCTACCTGCAACAAACCCGTGCTGGCTATCCCTTAAGATGTTGGCGTCGGCCAGTCCATTAAGGATGGCCTCTTTAATAAACTTTTCTAAGATCTTCCCCGGGATAGAAGTCAGGCTAATGGGCCTATAGTTAGACGGATCCACTTTCCTCCCTTTCTTGAAGATAGGCACCACATTGGCCTTCTTCCAGTCTTCGGGCACTACACCAGAGCGCCAAGAGTTTTCAAAGATCCGCGCTAGAGGCTGGGCTATGATGCTTTCCAGCTCCTTGAGTACCCTGGGGTGAAGATTGTCAGGGCTGGCTAACTTGAAGGTATCCAGCTTCTCAAGATGTTCCTTCACGAAGTCAGCATTAATGGATAGTTCTCTGCTGCTGCTGTCATAAATTGTTGGAATATAAAATTCCTTCCTTCCTTGTGACAAGGTATTTAGCAGAATTAGCGGATTGATTGAATCTGACAGGCCCACTGTGAGCACTTCTCTGATCTCTGGGCTGCCAACTGTATACATTCCTTAGCACCTATGCTACCCCATCCCATCATATAAAATTACTTATAAGAAAAGGTTTTTTTAATTGATGGTGGTGATGTGCTGAAATCTTCCTCATCTTTTAGGCATGTAAATAGGCTTACTATTCCGACATCTCACATCTGCTGGGGCCACTGCAAACCACATTTCTCAGTCTTAGCTGTCAAAATATAATCAATACATTAAATTGTATATGTGTCTTCTATTCTTGGTCTCACTGACTATGCTTGGGGCCGATAGGTCCATCTCCTTAGCACAGCTTCAGCCAACAACTGCTCTTTCCAACTGGAGGGAAACACTTTAGGAGGAAACCTGGACTCTAGCATAATTCCTTCTAGATACCTGCCCCTTTTACAGCTCCATTGCCAATAAGTATTTATGCTTCATTACACATTTGAGGTGCAGATCAGTACTCCACTAACATATACTAAATTGAAGCTTATTTGGATAATAAAGCCCTTCTAGATATGTTGATTTTTTTCAATGTGATGCCTCACTGTGCAATTGAAGTCCCTTTCTGTAGAGTAATATAAACCTTGGAGTGTTAATTGCTTGTCTAAGTCTTTGGTATTCAAAGCTTTAGTACACAAGTCATTTGCTACACTTCTTGGGTGAGGTTTTCAGATGCACCTTTGTGATTGAAGAGGACAAGTCCCATTGTTTATCAGTAGGACTTCAGTTTCTAAGTCACTTAGATACTTTAAATATGCTAAAATTCAGTTTTTCATTTAGCCTAGAATAGTCAATATATTCATTTTAGACTTCAGAAATATATTATTTCTTATGAATCTGTTTTGCTATGTATTTTACTGTTGAGGTTATTATTGCACAAAAATTTGAGTGGTTTAATCTGTTTTAAGTATAATTATGTTAAAATTCTTATTTTAAAACTATGTTTATGGTGATTTTTCATTTTGAAATATTGGAATTGTGCATTTTTGTATATATTAATTTTATCTTATTTTTATAGGTACAATTTATATTTATACCATATGCAGACATTTGATGAGCATAGGTCAGTCTGTTAAGGTATGGCAAGACAACCTGGAAGTTTTTTTGTGGTTAATGTGCCTACAGTGTTGTAGTTAAAAATTATTCTGCTTACAGTAATGTAATTTTACTGAAGAACAGGAAATGTATTTGTATTTTGTTGTAATTTGTAAATTCCATGTTACCTCCTCTGTTAGCCCTAACAGGAATAGCACCTACAGTCCCTGCACAATGGGAAGAAAAAGTTTGGGATCCAGAGGGACCAGTGTAGAAGGCCTGAAACAACTGACTAGTATTCCCTAATGGCCCTTTGCAGATTAAAACTATGGATGTGCATCCCTACTGTTATGGCTTGATGGGTCAGGCTGCCATGAAGTATCCATCTGTTAGAGTAAGATTTTTTCCAAGTCCCTTTAGGATTTGGCTCAATTAAATTTGACATTGTAGAAGTTTTTATTTTAATTTGTTTTACATTTAATGAACTATTCCTATCCAAAGAAAAGAATTGTTAAAATGAGTTAATGATTGCTGTACCAAACTTTAGTTCCTATTTATTTTGCTATTAGGCATTCATCCCAAAATAGTCAGTGACCATAAAATGCTAGAACAAGCTTCCTACAATGGCCTTGTAAGGAGGACAGAGGGTTGAGTCTGTAGTTTTCAAGGCCTTCATTGGACAGCCCAGATGAGGAATCATTTCAGTTGTGTACACTACGGAATATTTTGTGTCAGATCCTCAGGCTGTGTGAGACAGGGTGAGAAATCCACCCTGTCACGCGCTGCTGAAAGAACAAAGGGATACTTACCATGCTGAAGAGCCCGACCCGGGGACAAGCCACGCCAAGAGCCCCAGATGGTAATTAGCACAACGAGCCGGGAGAGCTGGCCAGGCAGTGAACGGAATACTGCAGCCGGCCTCACAGCTGATCAGCATTGGGGATTTAAAAGGAAGCCGACCAGGCAGTCAGTGTCATTCGGAGTCGGGAAACTACCTCAGAGGGAACCCAAGTGAACACGGGGAGACTACCATGAGGGATCAACCAAGGGGACTCAGGAGAGAGTCCTGAAGACTGACTTACCTGCAGAAGTGGGGAGACAAGACAGCTGTGGCGTCCAAGCCTGTGAGTCTGACTCCGGCGGGTGCAAGCAGCCATTCCAGGGATCTGGAGGGAAGAAGAAACAGAGCCAAGTGGTTATGTGAGCTTGGGGCATTGCCCCAGTTTGACTCAATCCTGAAAGATAAAGGTTGGGATGAACTGTGAGATGGTTGGCTTGGGACCCGTGCAGAGAAGAATGAGGCAAGTGACTGGGGTAAAAGAAACCAGTCACCTAGAGATGGATCAAGTCAGCCCAGGGACTGAGACTCCCACAGTGGAGAACTGATACAAGTGAAATCCTAACATCTGGTGGGTGTGGGCAGAGTATGGGATGGTGGAGCCCTGCGTAGGGGAGCCAACCTTCTGAGTTACAGAACTAATGCCAACCTCATCTCATAGGAGTGTATTCACCTTTGGTTCCTTCCTGTTTCCATCCAAGTTGTGGTGGGCGAGTTTAAGGAGAGTATCTGGTCTAACATGAGAGGGGGCAATTTTACTTTGGGAGGACATGGCCAGTCTTCCAGAGTGGTTTACTGGCTGGGAACTAAGAGAGCTGGCCAGGTACAGAGTACCCCACCCTAACTGAAAGTACAAGAATTGAGGGCACCTTGACTTGCCTGGGGTTAGCTGTCCTGAAAGACTGCCCACAGGCCCACCAAGTCATGGTGCAAATAATGTAGGCCCAGCAAGTACAACCAGAGGAGTTAGTCCAGGTCAGGACACAGGAGGTGGAAGTGAGAATGTCAGTACTCAGCTGACAACAAGAACTGAGCGAAAAAATAGGAGCTCAACAAGCAGCAGTGCTGGGTGCTTCTGAGAAGTTCCGGGTCCCCAAGATGATGGCGGAGGATGACATTGAGGACTACCTAGAGGCTTTTGAGAGAACAGCTATTGCGTCCAGATGGGATCTGGCCAGGTGGGTCTCCTTGCTGGGACCCTTACTGATTGATTGAGTCCCAAGCAGCATATAGGGTGCCCTCTTGAGCTGAGGCCAATGATTATGCAGCAGTGAAGAAGGTCATCATCTTATATAGGCTGGAAATATGACCCGAGCTTTACAGACAGCATTTCTGCACCCCTAAGAAGCAGGACAAAAAACATCCCAGGATCCTGGCCCAGATATTGAAAGATGCTATAGAACACTGGATCCAACCTAATGGAAAGACTTTGCGCGAAGTCATATAGAGTCGCACTGACGACTTATGTTCATCTTGGAGTCCACTAGGACTCCAAGATCCCTTTCCGCTTCCGTGCCACCAAGCAGGTCATTTCCTAGGCAGTAGGTATGCTGGACATTTTTCCTCCCTAGGTGCAGCACTTTGCATTTCTCCTTGTTGAATTGCATTCTGTTGTTTTCTGCCCATATGTCCAACCTGTCCAGGTCTGCTTGTTGGTTGAGGGATCTAGATCTCTTCAGCCTTTACAAAAGATGGCTGAGGGGTGACCTTGTAGCTGCCTACAAGTTTATCAGGGGAGGACAGCAGGGAATTGGGGATACGCTATTTACCAGAGCGCCCCAGGGAGTAACTAGGAATAATGGGTGCAAACTAGTGGAGAGTAGATTTAGGTTAGACATTAGGAAGAATTTTTTTTACAGTAAGGGTGGTCAAAGTCTGGAATGGACTTCCAAGAGAGTTGGTGCTATCACCTAACTTGGAGGTCTTCAAGAGGAGGCTTGACAGTCACCTGGCTGGGGTCATCTGACCTTGGTCCTCTTTGCTGCCAGGGGCAGGGGGTTGGACACGTTGATCCATTGGGTCCCTTCCAACTCTATAATCTATGAATCTATGAGAGTGATGGTCCAGCTGCAGCTAGGATTCCACAAGGTGATTTTTCACTAGGAGGAAGGTGTGTGACAGGGCAAGAAGTCCACTCTGCCATGCGCCGCCAAAAGAACAAAGAGATATTTACCGTTCCAAAGAGCCCAACCCAGGGAAAAGCCACGCTGAGAGCCCTGCATGGTAATTAGCACAATCACCTGGGAGAGCCAGTCAGGCGTGAATGGAATACTGCAACTGGCCTCGCAGCTGATTGGTGCGGGGATTTAAAAGGAAGCTGACTAGGCAGTTAGTGTCAATCGAAGTGGGGAAACTACCCCAGAAGAAACCTGAGTGAACACAGGGAGACGACTAAGGGGTCTCAGGAGAGAGTCCTGAAGACTGACTTGCCTGCAGAAGCAGGGAGATGAAACAGCTATGACGTCCAAGCCAGCAAGTCCAAGTCCAGTAGATGCAGGCAGCCATTCCAGGGGTCTAGAGGGAAGAAGAGAATGAGCCAAGTGCTTATGTGAGCTTGGGGCGTTGCCCCAATTTTACTCAACCCTGAAAGATAAAGGTTGGGATGAACTGCAAGATGGTTGGCTTGGGAGCTGTGCAGGGAAGAATGGGGCAAGCGACCGAGCAAAAGAAACCAATCACCTAGAGATAGATCAGGTGAGCCCAGGGACTGAGACTCCCACAGTGGAGAACTGATACAAGTGAAATCCTAACACCTGGTGGGTGTGGGCAGGGTATGGGGATGGTGGAGCCCTGCAAAGTGGAGCCAGCCTTGTGAGTTACAGAACTAATGCCAACCTCATTTCATAGGAGTGTATTTACCTTTTGGTTCCTTCCTGTTTCCATCAAAGTCATGGCGGGTGAGTTTAAGGAGATTTTCCAGTCCAACAGGAGAGGTGGCAGTTTTACTTTGGGAGGACTCAGCCAATCTTCCACACCATGTAAACTGTTGTAGCTTTTGTAGCTCTACCTTATAGCTTTACTTTGCATTACACTAGCTGAGAATATGGCCTTTTGGGTTTATATTGATAGAAGTATATTTAAAATATCCATCATTTAATAATACTTAGTCATAAATTAAAAAAAACAAAACCAGATTTTTTTACACAGATGTTTGTACCATCCCTGTGAACAACATTTCCCTACCCCCACCTCCACTCCCCGCTACCTGCTGCCCTCCAAACCAAACTATACATTGTAACTGTGTTTAGTAATTGAGGAAATAACAGTAATCCCAGCTACACTCCTAAAGACAAGCTGCTGTTTGGATAGTTTATTATATGCTATCTAAATTAGGTCTGCTATCTAAATTAGGACATAAACCCGCATTTACAGCTATTTGTTTATATGAAAGGAATTTATCCTTTTGCTGCTTTTAAAGTAGAGCTTCAGTGACACCCAGTGGTTTGATGTTTTATTGCTGAAAGTTCATTTCTCATGAATATTTCAGAAGTTATTCTTTGGACATTTAATTTTTACTGACTACATTGAGTATTTTAATAGCATTGAGTTTTTGCTCAACTTTCAATAGAACAGTTCCTGAATCCACCTGGATCCAATTACTAGTTTATTTCAGTCTGTAATTAAGAATAAATCCATGCCTGTTAATAATTGTAAAGTAGCAGAGATATGAACATACTAGTACTGAAATCAGAAGCAACCTCATACCTATTTCTACTTTCCTATGCCAATGTCGCTTATATTACACATGGACTTTTCTTCCTGACTTCTTGAAGAAACACTGTCAGGCTAATAATAGAAGCATCCAGTTCTGTGAATTGACTTTATTTGGGGCCAAATTTTTTTCAGTACTTCAAAGTGAATGCAAGGGAAAAATGTAGTTAAATACTGAGGTGTCATTCTGTAGAAATCAAGCTAAAAAAAAAGTTTAGTAGAACTACTTAGGTCAAGAGAAAGGCCTGGATCTCTGCTATATTTCGGATAGTGGAATGCAGTGTGTTCATTACTTCTTAAGAACTGTGCAGTACTTTGTTGGATTGGTCATAAAGGACTTGTTCTCTCAGTGTTCAAATCAATGTATATTTTTCCATGAATTGGAATGATCAATTTCCTATTTCGTCCTTCCTTCAGTCCCTGGGATGTTGGGTGTCTAAGGAACCTCCTGTAGTGCTACATGTAACTAACTATACAGAGGCTAGAAATTGATGTTGCCAAGTGATGGGACATGTCCTGGCATGGCTGATCTGCTTTACTGGGTGAAACACACATTGCCTATTGTTGCTGTGGGACCAAGGGCAGCATGATCTCCCAGGGCTTGAGGGGTCTGGTCCTGCATATTGTGGGAATTCCCATACAAAATTGGGCCCTTCAAGTCCTGGGAACACCTGTTTAACAGAGACATACCCCCCGGAATCTGCATGCTAGCAACTTGTAGTGGTACAAAGGCTCCTGTAGCATTACATGTGACCCCTCCTGTAGCACTACATGTGTAACAGCTGTCCATGGCCTTAGTAGGAACTGCATATCAGCACTTGCTTTGATCAGCTTTCCAAAATAGCTTGATGTTTACATAGTTAATGCATTTAACTGGTTTCTTTATAATGTTTAATTGTAATTGGTTTCCCTCAACACAGGTTCTGGAATATTTATTATGGGCCAGTGTATGCATGGAATCATCAGTCCCACTTCTATCTGTACATTATTTGACCTGGAGAACCACTCTTTACACAGCAGTTTGTCAGTGTTACTATGACTGCCGAGCCAGCATCCATGGAGAGGTAGCCTTATTTATCACTCTTACACTTGAATTTTCAATCAAATGACAAAAGGATTAATTATTTAAATATTCAGTCTCCACACTGCCTATGCCTCTGCCCCTTCCTCCAGCCTCTGCTCCCTGCAGCCTTTGTCCCCTGTCTGCCTCTCTTAGCCGCTGCCCCCCGCCCTCCTTCATCCTCTGTCCCTTCCTATCCCCCACTGCTTACTGTCAGACATAGCTCTGACTCCATTCCCTTTTGTGCATGGAGCATGTGTGGTTTTGGCCACAGGATACCGCTCATAGTCAGGCAGGGGCTGGTGCTCCCATGTGCTCTGTGCCTGGGAGGAAATGGAGCCAGAGCCACACCTGATGGTAAGTGGTAGTGGTGGAAGGTCAGGGGCTGTTAGGGGAAGGTGGAGTTGGGGGACAAGTGGTTGCTGGGCTCAGGGCTGGAGTCAGAGCCACAGCAGTTGCTGGCCCTGCCACCCCCTGCCCACCTTTGTATTTGAATCCACAATGCGCTCCCCATGTTGAATTCAAGTACATTTGGTAAATAGGCAACAAAATTTAAGGTAAGTAAGGCAACAGCCATAATATTGATATGGATAAATCAGCTTTTTATTCATTTTTACTTTGTAAGGTATTTGCTCGTCGAGGTCTGAGTAAAATTGACGAACTAAAGCAACTGGAAAGTGCGAGTTCTTCACCACAAACTTCAGAAACAAAAAACATATTTAGAGAGGCCACTATTAAGGTACAAACTTTTAACAGTTTATAAAAATTGCAGTACAAAAAGCAGAACAAGCAGAATATGTAATAGTTATTTACTTAGATACTTCTCTGATTCAGATGGCAGTAATGGTTTTCAAGCGGTTGGTATATGAATCCAGGAGAAAACCCAAAGTTTATTTTCGACCAAAGTTAAGAGTTAACCTAAAAGAAGCACAACATGTAAGTTTAGAATTTTTATGACTCTCTTCCTTTTTATCTATTTATTATTTTTAAATATGTTACAGTTCTTATGTGGGCACATAGCATTCATTATTCAAAAACAAAATATTTTTCCCCTTTTCTGCCTCATAGATAAATTATGAATTTTAGTATTAAAGTTAAACTCGGAAGGGTTTTGAGGGAGAGGACTCATAATAATTACTGTATGTACTCGAATCCAGGATGAGGTTTTTTTTCCCCCCTCAGTAGAGGGAAAATAAAGCTCTGTCTTGATTTCAAGTACCAGTCTGTGGCAGGCAGGGGTTCAACTCTGGCTTCAGCTCTCACTTGTTTGGTGAGAAAGGGGGCCTGCAGTCAGGGGAGTGTGGGGGAGACCACAGTGTGGGAGGGGAAAGGGGGAGACCTGTGTGTGTGGCTCAGGGAGAGCACAGGGGAGACCATGCAGCCTCCCCTACCACAACTGCTCCCTGCCCACTTACCTTCTGCTCCAGCTCTGGTCCTTCCAGCCTTGCTGGGAGCCACTACCCCTTCTCTGTGGCTAGCCTGGGTTAGGCTGGGGCTGCTACTCCTGCTGACTGCCCTGGAGCTGGAGTGGAAGATAAGCAGGGTGGGGAGGTGACAGGTGCAGGCGGCAGGCACAAGCAAGGAAATGGTGGGGGCAGACTGCAGCAGGGAGCAGAGGCGGGTGGGGGGCAGAGGGCAGGCACTGACATGAGGGTGCAGGCAGCAGGGTTTAGGTACTGGGTGGGGGGGCATATGGCAGAGGGAGATGGGGGAGCAAGGGAAGGGGGTCTTCCCTTTGTCCCTGCCTCTACTTTTCCTGTCATAGCGGGGGGTCGGGGGGGGTCAAATTTAAGATGATCTTCCACTAGATTCTGTACGTGGTAAATGATAACAAATTTATAATTTTCCATGTATAGAATCTAAGTATACATGGGGGGTTTATTAAATACAAAGTCATCTTGGATTTGAGTAAATGTGGTACTTTAATAGGAAATATATTCCATATTGGATTATTTAGGGTTGTTTCTCGTTAGTGATTTTGTGAGTTATTTATGCAGGATAAATGGTTTTTGTAAAAGAGCAACAACTCTACAGTATTTAAAGATAATCTAAATAATTAAAAAAACCTACCCTTGTTCAGTTCATCCCAGGTGTAGGGCCCTTGAATATACCCCTCCTGTGTTTAATTACATTAAAGATTCAGTTCTACATCCAACAAAAGCTACAGCAGATTTTTGCATTTGCATTGCATAACTCTTCTGAAACCTTGATAAATATATTTTTCAGCGATTGCTTGTGCCTCCATAGGATTCCATGGCCTAGAGAAATTAGTGCAAAGTATGAACTAGCCTTTGAGGGAAATAATTATTTTTCCCAGTTTGCCCTGCATGGCCAACATTTTAACTGTCAGAGTCAAGTGATCCATTAGGAGAGGAATTACAAATTAGAGAGGGAAGAATTTGTGCCCAAAAGCTTGCAAAGAGCAATTTTTCCAACTAGTTAGTTGGTCTAATAAAAGATATCACATTTACCCAAAGAGCCTTGCCTGTGTCCTTAGATCAACACGACTACAAGCAACAACCCTACTTTGGTTTAGAGAAACACTTATTAATTTTTTCTGCATACTTGCTTGCTTTGGACAGCATCCAGACCCAATTTATTAACTTTAGTAACTACACTTATTTTCATACTACTATATATATTCACAATGATTCTCCCATGTAACTTGGACAGTTACTCTTGCTTTTATGTCAAAAGGTCATTGAGTTCAAGACCTTTCCTAAAGGCAAGATTCCCTATAGCTGGTGCAAAGAGGACCAGAAAAGTCCCTTATACTCCAGTCATTATTCACTTCAAAAAGAGCAGATGGTAATTCTGCTGCTTACCTTATGATGTCAACTGGGATTGAGGCAAATTTATTTCTTGATACAGCCCAGTAGGAGCTCTGATAATAGAAGCCACTGAGGAGTGGTGATAACTGCCACTCTCTCCGTATGTTTCCTTGCTGATCAATATTTCCATGTACTGGGTTTCTTTGGCACCTCATAGCCCTCTCTATGGTAAGAGAGATTTCAGTCATTTTGCAGACTCTTCTGATGGAGGGCTTTATGCTCTGAACCTATGTTAGAGATTATACTGTCATAGCTCTGTGATTAATTTTTCATTTTATGAATTCAATTCTTGCTCTTGGCAAACATTATATCATCAAAGACCATGGTTAAATGTTACAGTAGCAACCTTTAGATGGGATGACAGACAAAGGTCCTTTCAATCTGAATAAGACCTTCAAGGCCAAAGTTAGAAATCTCATTGCATCTTTTAAAAGAGAAAGGGCTGTATCTTTGTTGAAATTTATAATAGTAGATTCAAACATACAGAGCTGAGAGAATGGTTGCTAAGATGTGTTTGCACATCATCATAAAGTACTGTAGAATAATCTGTAATCTGGGTATAAAAGCACTGTATAGGGTAAAAATCCCAAATTAATTCAGAGTTAAAATGAGATTTTTTTTTGTGTTAAATAATCTTCTATTAAATATTAATAACACACACAACTTATTATTTCTTCTGTACTAATAGAAAAAGATCTGTAATGGATATTAATCATTATTAAAAATTGGGTGCAGATATTAAGAGAACATTATGAATGCATGGAAGTGTTCACTTGATGTTGTTTATGTTTAATAGCAAACCTATAAATCACATTGTTAATGATACATATATAATGCATTAATATTAAAGCATATCAAGAGCCTTAATGTCAAATACCTGGTAATTTTAGTCACAAATACTATAATGCTAAACTACAATGTAGATGGCATAATACAGCTGATCCAAAATTCACTTATCTGAAATTCCACATTACCCAAAACAAGGTCCTAACCCTAAGTGTTTTCAGTTAGGTATAAATTGCATATGTAAAGACTACCAGCTAAATTTCCTAAGGCTATTGAGCTCAATAAAAGTTAGGTGCTTTTAAGTGACGGCCTTCTAGTCCTAATAAACCAGCAGATTTTCATGAAGCCTCTGTGGTCTCCAGTTGGGGTTTTGACTCTGTTGGCTTGCTAGTCTGTGCTTAGAGTCAGGGAATAGTTGAGTTAATAATGCAACTCTGAAAGGTTTTGCGTAACTGTACAGTACCTGGCATTATTCAATATCTGGCTCTAAAAATGCCTGATTGTTAGTAATTAAGTTTTTTTTATAACTATGTTACAGTATGTTTTTTGTTTCCACCACTTGCTATGACTATTTTCTTGGCCCTAGGAAGAAGAGGTATTGTATTTTTATATTTTTTGTTTCTAAATGCTTTTATAAATTTAGATTATTTTTGCACTTAATTTATACTGGAAAATGAACATTGGCAAATTGGTTTTACTTTAGTTTGTATAATTTTTTCCTTTGTTTTCAATTTTTTCAATTTTTGCAAATTGTACATTTTAAAATACTTGTTGTTACTACCAAGTTGAGCTCTACCTCCACTCCTGCTCTTCAAGTTATTTATGTACTTATTTAAATGGCACTAGCATTTTGAACTAAAATTTCCAAGGGCTAATCATCAATGTAGGATTGTATTTTAATGGATTTGATTGCAGGATTGGGACTTCAGTCATTTCCCAAGAACAGTGGAAAGAAAAATTAGGGAAATAATAATGTATTGAAAAGGTGTGTTTTTAAATTAAAGATAATGTACTTTGGAAATATTAACCCTGTGGACATAATTATAAGGAATTTAACAGAAATATTTCTTCTGTTTGGAGCTGTCAACAATATGCACCCTTCCCAGAGCTTCTATATGTTCTTTATTACCACCCTCCCTGTAAGAATGATTGTCTTTCTTTTGAAAGGATAAGTAGCTAAACTAATGAGTTGGCCTGGCTGAAAAGACATGCATATATAATTTACTTTTAAGGAATCCAGCCTGTTATCATCTAGCCTAAATTCTGTTGTATCTGGCACAAATCATTCTCTCTTTGGTCAGATATACACCTAAGCTTGCCAGAATTAAAATGCCTAATTTGAAAGTTAAAATAAAAGATGTGGGTCCAACACAGGAAGAAAATTCTCTAACACCATATTTACAGAAACAGAAGACAGGTTTTTTTCTGCAAGTAGCATGGTGGAAAAATGTCCCTAGTCTTCTATTTGCATACAAGGAAACCTCATTAAATACATTGTCTATTATTAAACTGCTGCCAAAAGCAATATGTACTCAGTAAATGGAAACCAACTATGAAGCTGATGAAATGCAGCCAACACTGAGCATGACTATAAAACACATGGTCCATGTGGCAAAACATTCTGATGGGAACCTACCATGAGAAGACTCTTTTTCAAGTTATGGTGAGCCACTAGATTGCATGTATTTTGACTTTCTCATCACTCCTGCAGCATAGCTGTGCCTTTCTCGCCCATTTCCAATGATTCTTGTTTCTTCATCAGCCTAAAATGTCTGGCAAACATCGCCAAACAGGGTCCCAAACAGTTCACCCAAAATCTCTGTGTTGTCCCCTCTCTGTCTGTTGCATATGATTAGTGTGGCCCTGCCCTCCATGAGGTGGAGCCAGACCAGGTTGCCCTGTGCCTCACCTGTATACACATTTTTGTAGGATCCCAGGACTTGTGATGAGAACACCTGTTTCCAGTCATGGGGGCGGGGGGCGGGGGGACTAATTAGCCCATAGCTCCTTTGATGGGGAGCATTTGGAGTACACGCACATACTGAGCAGTGTTAAGCTGTGGGGTTACCGTGGCTTGAACTACTTGTTGACTCTGTTGGGGCCCAGCTCAGTGAACTATATGGAGTATCATGAGCCTTTTGGCTTTGGACTAATGTGATGCATCATTTGTACTATATATAAATAGATACAGAAGTGCTTCTTAAAAATGTTTTATGGAGTGCCTTTGCTAAAACTCGCATCGGTTTCAAAAAAGATAAAATGCCTCAATTCTGAATGAACTAAATGTATGGGTACCTGTAGTAATTTGCCAACATGGTAAATTACTACAGGTAATTATGTTTATTTCAAGGTCACCTTTGCCCATCACTTCCATGTGCTCAAAAAGGACAGGGTCTGACAGCAAGAGGGGAGGAGGGAAGGGGGCCACTTAACTCCCTCAGATTTATTTTCCTTGCTTTAGTGGCTAGAGGAGGACAAATTCAAAGCAAATCTTCAATAATTTGATTCTATACCTGGAAAATTCTAACTAATGTATATATTGTTCACATATAGAATCTAATTATTGGGGGTGGGGGAGGTCGTCTCATATTCAGGCCCCAGTGGCCCAGCACCTTGCCACTGATTGGCTGCAAGCGCTATCTGTCATGCAGCCCTGTTCCTTTCAACCAGTCAACAGTGAGGGGTGAGGGTGGCAGTCATATTGCCATGCTGGCAACCCTCTCTCCCCTTCCCCCAAATGGGGTGCAGTGGCTACAAGGACTGTTTGGCTCCTCAGAGGGAGCCAGTATTTTATTTTCAGTAATTTTTTTTCAGGGAGCTTGCCAAAAGCACAGAGCCCGCGTTTTCTTGTGGGTCCCACCTGAAATCACGGTATCCGCAAAAATTGCAAAATCGTGATTTTGGTAGGTCCCTAATTATAGCCTATAATTTCTTCTGTTAAACTTTTACTTAACTTACCATGGGGTGCTGTTTTGCAAGAACTGTTTCTTTGTTATAATTCATTAGAAATATTAGAAGACCTAACAAGTACTTATCTCTTGTTTAGCTGCCATGGCCTCGTACTGTTACAGAACGGCTGCTGACAGAAATGTTTGATGGTACTTCAGCTCAGTTCCTTGCCATTATAGAAGCATTATCTGATAGTAATAGGCAATTGTTGCACACTGCACCACCTCTTCCTGAGGAACCTGAGATTCGTGATGTAATTTCAGAGCTTTTTTTTGCAGGCATGGAAATCCTCTCAGGTAAGGGCATAAAAATATGCTTGTTAAGAACCCTGAACATAAATGTTCCTTCCTTCTTCAAAATAAAAGAAATCACCTTTAGAAGTATATGTTTCAGTTACAATAACAGCGCTAAAATAATTAAATAGAATAATTTTTGTCTTCACAAAATCTGACATAGGTACATAAAACATTGAGCGAAATTCTGTTCTTTGTTATACTTGTATAAACCTGGAGTAACTCCACGTGCATCATATAATGCCTATACCTTCTCTGCACAGGACAGTACAAAAATGGTCTTTGTGATTACCCATGGTTAGAGCTACTGGATATGTTCTTACTTGTGTCCAATCACTCCAACATAAATGTTGTATTAAGATTGTAACCAATGGCTCCATAGTCTTCTTGGGATGTGCTGTGGATTTTGCATGAAAAACTTGTCATGAGGCTAGATCTTTAACAGCCAAATTCTAAATTAGTCATTATAACATGTCTGCCTATAAAATTTCAAAATAGTACCCGAGTCCCTGATTCTTGGATAGGACATGACATTGCTTAAAGTTTATTTTCATCTTTGGGTAGAAAGAAGAGACTATTTTCTCTCTTTAGTCACACCCCTACATCCCAGTTGCATAAGTATAAATGAGTAGAGAATCTATCAAGGAATATTTATCAGATAAAACAGATGTTCAGTAATACAAGTGAGGGGCCAAATTCTGAACTGCTTAACATTCTGTATCTCTTCATTTAGAACAACTGGGTTGTATATAAATAAGGTCAGAACTAAAGCCATAGAGTGGAGGATGTTTTAGTAACAAAATACCATGTTCAGGGTAAACTGTACTTAAACGCTACATAACTGTTTTTTACTTAAATAAAAAATACCAGATGAAATAAATTGTATAATGATCAATGATCTATTTTAAAGGTGGAGGCAGCAGTACCAGTACACAAGACAGTCATTATATTGACCCTTCTGGTGTAATAAATGCGTCTTCAACTCTTCTGCAGCTGATATTAACAGGTAAATTAGTTTAAGCTTTCAAAGTGCTTTGGACTCAATCGCACGCATTCTAAATATGCTGATTTCCATTCATATTACTAATACTTGCATTGGTACAGAGTTCACAAGTTTCTGCCTCCTTCTAGTAAAATATATGTGGAGTACTATGACATTTGGATCTGATAATTACATATAGATCCTATTTTAATTTAAACTAGTGCTATTACAAGCATTACTGAAGTAATAGCTTGTAAATATGCAGGCATTATAATATTAATACAGTATTACCATTTTGAACTTAAATGGCATGCTCTTTCAGAGATATTAAAATGTTTACACACACTAAGCTAAATTCTGATGTTGTATTTATGAGATGTGTTTATGGGAGGCGAGTAGATCAAAGTGGTTGAATGGTTCTACGCAACCGCTCCTTTTTTGTGGGGGTCAGGATGATATAGCCTTAAAAAAAAAAACCTGCAACCAAACACTAACTTAACACACCCAGCACCTTCTACCAAGGTAGTACTTTGGTGCTTACTGATAATTTTGCACCCCTGGACTGATCCCTGCTGAAGGTATAGCTAAAGACTATGTCTAGGATTTTAGGGAGTTCATGAAACTGCATTCTGCCTAGCTTCAGTTTCAGTGCTGTTGAAGGGGAAGGGAGCAGAAGCTCCTTAATTTACTGTATGTGTGTTTGCAGATGCAAGAATGAAAAGTGTTTACCTGCCTTAGCACAAATTCTTAATGTTCTTAAAAGTAGTATTTTGTATATGTTGAGAGGGGGATTTGGGGAACTATGGTTGCATGTGTGTATACGCACTTTGAAGTCATTTCTGAAGCAGTTAGAAATAATAGCTAATCTGATTTGAGTTTAGAGGTGCCTAAAAATGACTGAGGTTGTATTTAGACATAGGGCATGTTCCCAGGAGCAGGAATGTGTGATCCTTGGGGACAACTAGCAGAGGCACATTGCTGGTTGTCCCCAGGGAACACCTGTGCACATGTGCTCTGATGTGTAGCAAGCTGCCCCAGGTGGGGTAGGGGAGGCTGGGGCCAGCAGTCTTGGGGGCCTCCTGGGGGTCCATCAAGTGGAGTCTGGCCAGCAGCTGGAGCATGGCTCTAGCTGGTTCTGGCTGGCTTTGGGTGGTTCATGCTGCTGCCACATGTGCTGCCTCATTTTTTTTTGGTGTGTGTTTTTTTTGACACTGGGATCTCCCGGTGTCAAAAAAGCTCCACCACACTGCAAACTAGTGAACACAGCACATGTGGTTTGCAGGGCCACAGACAGGTCTGTGGTGCCGCAAACTGCGTGTGTGCACTCATGGGGACATGCCTATAGTGTGTTTATGCACATGCTCTGGGGTGAGGTTTGGGGGTGTTTTAATTAGACCAGCTCCAGGAGAGCTGCCCAAATTAAAACACTGCAGCATCATGTATATTCAGCGTCCCATGTTTCAAAATGGCCACGGGGGCACTTTAAGTAAAGCTCACTCAATGAGTTTTGGTTAAAGCACCCCTGCCACCTTTTTGAAACACAGGACACTGAATACATGTGATGCTGCACTATTCTGCATTCTAGTTAGACCGCTCCAGCAGACTCTCTGACACGTTCTAATTAGGGTAATTTGGAGCATGTGTATAGGCACTTCTACATTCCAAAAAAAATTTCAGTTTGGCCTTACTCCAGCGAACACAATATATAGTAGGTACCCAAGTTTAGGCATTGCAGTCTATTTTGGATTGAAAGGGCATGTCTACATGAAATGCTATGTTGCCATAGCAATGAACTACAGCGACATAGTGTCAGTGGGCGCAAACTGTGATGTTGATGCTACTGCACAGTAGCGTTGGAAATGACTCCTGCAACGCCAGGACTGCGTAGCAATAACTGCTCAGTCTGCCGCATGTGTAGACACGCCCAAAGTTTCCTAAGCTCATATCCTTGGACTTCTCTCCAGATCCAGAAATGATCTAGTTTTATTACCTAAGCATCTACTAGCTACCTAAGCTCTGGCTAGACAAATGCATGGATGATAGATCTATTAATAGCAATAAACCAAAACAGTCAGAGATTTATCCTCTGGCATCTCTAAATCAATAATGATGGATGCCAAGGAGGATAATGATCAGGGGATAGATAGATCACTCTACGACGTATACCCAGTTCATTGCTTTCCCTCTAAAGCATCTACTTTGGCTAGTTTTGTAGCCTATTTGTTATGTTATTTGTTGTTTGCTATGTTGTTTATTGTTTAAAAATAAAAACGTATTTTCTTTTGCCACCTCTGTAGGGAAAAATGGTGTGTCTGGAGACGCTGCTGTGAAATTTATAAAGTTAGCTTTTAGCTATGAAGAGTGGGATGCATTTGATTCCACTATCGGACTGGTTTTTAGTTTTCTTCAGGTAATCCAAATACATGGTACAGAACAAATGAAGGTGTTAACATGTTTTTGTGTTTGAAAATTAGTGGGGCAAACTTACATTGCTTTTTTTCTGTGCAAATTTGGTAGGATCAAGATGATCCAGTATGGAAGAAGGCAGAAATGGAACTCAGACTTCTTATTGCGATGCAACCAGTAGTGTCTGCAAGAAGATCTAAACATGGTCTTTCTGTTCAGGAAAATATCAGGGAAGTTGCAATGACTCGTAATTCTGGAAGAAAAACAACTGCACTTCGAGGTGTGTGTTTACAGCTGGTAGTTAAACTAATTGCATTTCAGATTTATTTTTCAGCAGTTAAGCTGTGGTGTTTGCTATGGAAAAGTTCTTTAATTTACAGTATAACATTTGTCTGCCACAATAGCCAAGAATTGAGAGATTACAATGTACTGAACTGTGTCTTATTTCCTTTTACTTGTCAAAACTTGACATATTGTCATTTCCCTTAAATGTAAAACAGTCTGATTAATATTTCCAGACAGTTTTCCAAAAAAGACCCATGGATGCAAAGATATGTGCCTTTATTTTGCCCTTTATTGTGGCTTACGTATCTGAAATTTCTTGTCATTTAAACAAAAAGAACTTGTTAAATGGCACTGTCATATAAATCTCTTCTGTCATCCACAAAATTGAATCCTGAAAACATTTTCGTTTACAAAATGGTAATGTGTATTTTTCGGAGAAGGTGCGGAGGGAATGTGCTTTTCCATTATATTTACTGTGTTGTATTGCCATCTGAAACAAATTGGTATAGATCCATTGAAGTCATTATGCTTTTACGAAGTGCATAATTGGTGATATTTTTTTCTTTTATTTTTTGTTTTACTTTTTCTTCTTTTTCTATATGGTTGATTTGTAGAAGGATCCTTAAAGCCTGGAGAGTCTGCTGATGATCTTGTCATTTTGGCAACAACAGTGCTTTCCTGCATATGCACATCTAAACAGGTATAATATAATGGTGGAGACTTTCTGAATGAAGAACTTAATATTGAATTGCTTTATGCAAGTCCAGATTGGAGGAAGTGATTGTTTTGTTGGGAGGAAGTGATTGTGTTGGCAAAATGTTAAAGACAAAAACCCCCAAACCTAAATGAAATTACTGAACTCACATGAACTGTAATGAACTTATCCATGATTTATTTTTATTTGTTTTTATTTACTTTTTATTATGATTGATGCTGTATAGTTAAGCTACTTCTACTACTAAAATTATTTAATATGTATTAAGTCCATTTTGGACACCTAGTGAGTTTACTAATAATCAAGGTCAGAAATCCAATTCCTTTCAGTGTATTACTCTTAGGGAAACAAATGGCAGGAAAGGTAAAGGTCATATGTCTTAATTAAACTGATTTTTAAAATATATACATTTTTTAAATTCACTACAATTCATGTTGGTCATATCCTTTATAAAAATATAAACTGTGACAAAATCTACACTGGTTTACTTATTTTATTACAACATATTTTGCTAGCATGTGTTTTTGCAGTTCCTGTCTTTTTTTTTTCCCCCCAGAATTTCCAGCCAGATAGAGAAATACTTGTCGATGTAATAATGTTTTTGTGGCAGAAGTGCAAAGTAGGAGTTCAGCGGATCCAAACAAGTGGAAGTGACTACTTAAAATACATCCACAAATACAAAGTTTATAAAGTATTCCTTTTTCATATCATGTTTCCTTTCATGTAAATGCATTCTATTATGGTTAACCTAAGATAAAATGTATTTCTGAAGTCTAAGTAATACATTTCCTTTTTGATAAACATGCCTAAATCCTCAGTAGTTTCAAAAGGGAGTTGTGTGCTGAATTTGGATAAAAACATTTGTAGGAAATGTTTTTATGGTGGAGAGAAAAACCCCGTCATCCCATAATGCCTTTAAAATAGACAACAAAATAGTTCTGTTCCATTTCTCTGCTAAGGGAAAAGCTGTATAATTCAGGGAAGTCTCCCAAACACAATGGATGAAAATAGCGGCAAACTGGCAGTGCAAGGGAAGAGATTTGAAAGGAAAAAATCATTTAAAGCCACTTGTTGAACCATTTGTATCTCTGGATATTCCGGAGACTGGAGACTCTCAGTGTAATGTAGGCTTCGGAGGTTCTTTATAAATTACTGGGATGTCTTACAGCAGCAGTAGGGCCTGCAATCTCTACAGCATTGCATCCTGTGGTTGCGCCCTGGCATATCCCCATGCCAAGTTTAGTAAGAGTGTCCTCAAAAAGCAGCTTTATAGTTACTTTCTGCTGTGCCTGGGGTAGGCAAATTTTCTTCAAGCTGGAATTGGGGATTATATAGGCCTCTTTTACACAATTCCATCTCTTGTACCTGCCATAAGTAGCTTAGTAAAAGGAGGTTTCTCAGGTTATATAAGACTCACTCAGGGTCACAACTAAAATTGGACATCATGCTTCCATGACTTGTGTGCATGACAATTTATGATGATTTTGTGTCCAAATTCTGTGTCCTTGATGGAAGTTTCTGCTGAGCTTGGCATGGTGATATACACCATGTTGTCCAGTGGAGAACATTTAGAAAATCAAAAAGAAAGAAAGAAAAGAAGAAGATGCTTGTCATTTCATGAAGTGTATGAGGAATGAGGGAACAGCAAAAGGGCTCAATGTTGTACTTTAGAATATCAAGATGGTTGTATCTCTTGCTCCCATTTACACTAGTCCAAATAGAGTTATAGTTCATTAAGTGGGAACAGTTCCTCATGCATTTCTAAACATTTCTGAGTACAACCCCTCACCTCTTAACTATTTTAGGAATATATAAGTATGAATACTTTTAGATTAGGGTTTTCATACTGATTTAAGGTTCTTTTTTATATGTGTTCTTTTTAGTGGATTCATATCCATTGGATAATAAATGAAGTTATTCAGAACAGTAACATGGGAGACACTAACGCGATGCTAGCAGAGGTTACATTACGTCTTTCTGCAATATTGGAAAACGTAGCTGATTGTGCAAATAAATCTGGGAAAAAAACAGGTAAAGTATTTAATGAGAGTATTAATGAAAGCAGATAATAAATATGCAATACATTTTCTAAACATTTTTCTTTTAAATTGGGTTTTAAAATGGTCTCCAGTATTCTGGCCATAGGATTTCAAGATATGAATCTTATTTTTCATTCTTATTCTACAAGAATCATAAAGCAGAGTTAAGAGACTCAGTGAGTTAAATCCTAGCTCCATTTAAATAAGTAGAAATGTTATCATTGACTTCAGTGAGGAGGAATTTTCACTGAATGTGTTTAAAATACATGGCCTAAATCAACAATTGTGAACATTAAGTATAGTAGGAAATAATGCTACTCTATTATTTCTTTGAAATAGCATATAGTGCTAAATCATAGACCATAGAATATGTGTTAGTGCTTTGGAAAAACATTTTCTCTTAATTTGATGAAAATCACACCGCAGTGATGAAAGTTGGGTGAAACTTCATTGAGGCTTCTAGCAGTTACAACCATTCTGCATTCAGGGTAAATGTAAGAAATAGGTTATTCTGCTTTTTCAAATAAGATAGCTAAAACAATAAGAGACACAAACCATAATGCAGGCCTTATGCAAGTTTGCTCACAAAAAGGTCTTTGTGAACTGATGGGTTTTGCTCGGTATTATTGGATATAGATATGCCATTTTGTGATCAGAGCTACCAGGATGCCAGAGAAAAGCAGCCAAAAAACAGAACATATAGCAAATGAACGAGTAGCAAGAGAGGGAGGCTTTTTGGACATATAGCTGGTTGGAAAGGAGCTTGGATCTGTAAGGAAAAGGAATGGCTTTCTTTTGTTGGGGAATGGGATTCTGTGTACGTTCTTTATAATAAAACAAGTTTACGTTAACGGAATTTCGCTCTTGCTGATTTCCTCTTCTTTTGGAAACAGTTAAGATCTTGAATATTAGTTTACGACTTAGGCCACAAATCGGAATAGCAATACCTTTTAATGGAAAATTACTGTTTTATAAAAATTAATTCAGATATTTTTTAAATACCTGTATAAATTACTTAAAAAATCTGATGGTCAATCAGATAAAATTTGCTTTCAAGAATGAAAAATAAATAAATATTACAGAGGCAGGGATTTTTTGGGGTGATATCTTTTATTGGACCAACTGTATAGTTGGGATAAGCTTAGGTAAGTTTTTGAATGCAAAGCTTTCTTGTACAGGTCACTGTGGACCATCATGGTTATGACATCCCTCTAACACTGCTATAAATATTACAATAAGACTGTGAACTAAGGGTGGAAACGGACATCACCTTACATGATCGGACATCACCTTTGTGCCGCCATAAATATTTTTCACAAAGCAAAATTATATAGATGTCCAGATCCTTTGTCACACCACAAATGCCCACGTTTGTGGCTGCAACAAAAGGTAGTAATAATTTGTGCCACTTTATTGCAGTGGAAATCTTATTTCCTTTATGAGGAGAATGTGGGCAACCCAGATCTGTGACCATTCTCTAGCTACCCTGGGTAGGAGCTGTCTATCTGGGTTTAAGGAGCTTGGTCCTCTGTACTCCAGGATTTTCTGCACAGGATTGGGCCCCTTAAGCCCTGGGAGTACCTATTCAGCTTTTCCCGCTTCCTGAGATGTTCCCTGGGATTTCCAGGGGTCCATCTCTGGAAATGTGGTTCATGTCACCTGTTGTCCCACAAGATCAACAGGCAGGGCAACAGATGACATGTGTTTTGCCAAATGAAACAAGTCAGCTGTGCCAGCACATCCCAGCACAGCTGCTCTGCTTCATTTGGCAATGTCTTCTTCTGGCCTTATATGATTCCTTATGTTCATACACTTTGCCTGACATTATCTAGTTTGACAAATGGTGAATATTTAAACTGCCATATTTTTATTTGCCAAAGCATAATCCTAAAGGTAATTGTCCATCTTTATCTTTATCCCTTGGGTTAGAACCATAAAAAGTTGTGCAATAATTGAAACTATGCAATTAGTTCTCAAAGCCAGTACAAAGCAATTCTATATGGTTGCCAAAGTCTTCGGTTACTAATAGATTATTTAAATATTATTGGTGTTATTCATTCAGTATAGTTGATTTTCATCTCTATTTTTTTCTTATACAAAAGGAGAGAGAAATGAATCGGAATTACTGACAGAAACTCAAATCTTTGACATTCCTGAAATACTGAAGGTAAAATATATTCCTTTGCCATTGGCATAATATTTGTGAAAAACATTTTCTTAAATGTTTTTCCACTTGGTAAACATCCTTTTAAAATTTAGCATTTTAGTTTTTTGAAGTTGAATTGTTTTTGTACAGTTGCATTAGTGCAAACGTATTTCTTAAATCTTCATAGGGAAACCCAGAGAATTTAGCCTTTTTTGACCTTTTATAGTCTCTTCTGATATGAATGTATTTTATGCTAAATCTAGTTTTTCCTTTATAGCATGTTTCTGTTTTTTCCATTATATTTTTTTGTGCTGTAGTCAAAGCAGGCTTTAGCATTCTGGATGGATTTGCAAATCATGCTTTGGGTGCTTTTTCATATGTAACTGATTTTTGCATGTAGTAGTGTGATCCAAATGCACAGGACTAGTCTTACAATGTTGAGAAGGGTTAATAATAGGGTTCTTTTGGGATCTTTCACAGATCTAACAAACATGATTTGATAGAATGGCTATTAGAGAAACTTTGCTTCATTTAGCGAGACCCTCTGTAATGAACTTAAATGATCATTTAAGGATTTAAGCATATGTAAGCCATGTGCAAATGAGACAACTTCACTGGAGAATTTGCTTTGTTTAGAGTACACTATGTGAAGACCAACATATCACATATATAAAATGTACAACTGCACTTTCAGAATATATTGGTCTTTACATGGGGCACACTAGGCCTGTGCAAAGTGGCTAGTATTTGCTTTGGATTCGGGTTTGGCTGATACTGGGGACAGTGATTCGATTCGATGATTCGAATCACTGTCCGAAATTGATTTGGCCGAATCTGATTCGGAGATTCAGCCACTGCTGAATCGGCCGAATCTCTGAATCAAACAGGCCCCAATCCCCGCCTGCTCTCCCAGCCCCATCAATGGCTGCCCTGCCTGGCCCCAGTGTCCCGGCACTTAAAAACAAACAAACAAACAAAAAACCTCTTGCCAGCGGGGGAGGGAGGGCGATCCCCACTGCCCCCCACTGGCCCATGCTGCATGGGGCGGCTCTGCCATGAGCACCCAAAGGCCCTGATGGCCACTGCAGCAGCTGGTGAGTGTGGGACTTTTTTTTAAGTGATGGTACACTTGGGCTGGGTGGGGCAGCCATTGACAGGGCTGGGAGAGCGGGGCAGGGGTTGGGGGACACTCAGGAGGGCTGGGGGAGCAGGCAGGGGATGGGACCTGGCCATAGTCTCCCCTGCATTTAGCAGCACAGAGCCTGGGTCCAGCTGCCCGTGGCAGTGAGCAGGGACTGCCCAAATCCAAAGCTTTTGCGAATCTGAATTGATTTGTAGGCTTTGAATCAATTCGGACCTTTTTATTGGTCTCCCGATTTGATTCGTATCTGGAGATTCAGCTGCCGAATCAGCCCAAATCTTCTCTGAATTGCATCACCAACTGAAGCTGCACACTGCCCTAGCGCACACTAAATAAAGTAAAGGCTTCAGGGTGTCATGACCCAAAGGTCTGATTTTTTGTGTGTGCTTCGGTACTAAGAATTATCCCCGTGGGTTTACAGCTTCATTGCACAGTGGAGTTCTGCTGCGCAGAGAACCCGCATGCAAAGGAGTGTTCCCGCCACTTTGCAGCTGTCTTTGCAGGGTGCATTTCCCTTTGCAACACAGAAATGCATGGTGCAAAGAGTTCCCTCTCGTCATATGCAAATTCGTGCCCCGCAATTGGCTAGTGCTAAATTATTCACACGTGGCAGCTAGCGATTGGCCTGTTAGCCGTATAAGAGGCTTGAGCAGTTTCCGCCCAAGCCGAAGAGGACTCCGCATCCATCTCGTGGGGACTCTGGGTGTGCGTGGCAGGGTAATAGAAACCCTGTGTGTTGCCCAGAGGAGTTTGGCGGCCTGATCCACCGCCCACCTCTTCCCGTCTTCGAACGGAGCCTACTATAAGACGTACCGATGAGTTTTATGCGTGCTTGTCCTGGACATCCGGAGTTCTGTCTGCGTGGAGCCTAGCAAACTCCACGTGATTGTTCGTGTTCTGTCTGCGCGGAGCCTAGCAAACTCCACGTGTGTTCGTGTTTTCTGTTGTAACCGCAACTCAAGCAAGTTCTCAGCCTGCACTGCGACCATCTCGGTGTAAGTAAACAATCTTAAAATCAACCGTTACGTGTCTGTGCCTAATTCTAGCTTGGCGACCTCCCTCTCCGACCCGACCTGCCCGGGCTGCCGGCCACAGCCTGCGTGCAGAGCGACGAAAAGGGCCCGGGGTCTGACCCGGCCCGCACACAGGGAAGCTCTGTCTCATTTGCATGTCTTACATATGCTTAAATGCTAGATTTGTTTAAAAGATATTATTTGTATATGTTTAAAACAAAACTAGGAAGTTTCATTGAAACATTAAATCTGTGTAAATGGAACTTGGGGCTTTCGGCACAAATCACCATAGGAAAAAAAGCTGTATTTTATTATGCTGTGGTGTTTGAGAAACACTGTCTCATGAGGTAGTTTAAAAACTGTTTTAATGTACAGACATATGGCATGTCCAGATGAGTGCAGCTATGTGGCGCTGCAAACACTTCTGTAGCACCACATACTGCACAATCAGGTGTTCTTTGTGCTGCAAGGGCATGCTGCCTGTGCGTGCGCTGCTCTGTTTTTTTTTCTTCCAAAGGCTCCAGGGGTCAAAAAAACCCACAGGGGGAAAAAAATGGAACAGCGCAGGCACAGGCAGCACACGCTGCTGGAAAGTGGAGCTGGGCTGCCTGGAGCTGTGCTGCGGCTGCCAGCCAGGCTTTTCCTGGCAGAATTACCATTGCTGCAGGCCAGGGAGGACCCCAGGACCACTGGCAAGGCTTGTGGCCCCAGCTTCCCCTACTACCCCCAGGGTAACTTGCCGCACACCAAACCACACATGGCATGGGCGTTCCCTGGGTGCATGGTGTGCCGCTGCTACTTGTCCCCGGGGAACCAAACATCTGTGCTCATCTGGACATGGCCATAGGGTGCATATGCACCTTAATTTTGGAATATCCAAACTTTTAATGTGCTTGCCTTTGGAACCTTTATAATTTCTTAAGTTTTTGGATGGACATTTGTAAAACCTTTTGTAGGAAATGCTGTACTTGAGGCTGAGACTTCTCTGTTGTAAATTTATCTAGAAAAACTTTCCTTTAAGTGAATATTTTTAGAAATTTCAGAATTTTTTCTTCACTTGTGTTCTTGGTTATTTGAGTTTGTTTGTGCATATACATATTTATCCTTCACTAAAAAATGGTTGAACTTCAGGTCTTTAAAATTAGCCTGTAAAGAAGAATAGTCTATCCAGGGTACCTGAGTGTCTTAATAACAACCAGTAATGCCAGCTCTCTGGCCTTTATACCCTGTACTGTAGCTTTCATTACTACTATAAGTTGATTGTATATAAATTCATTTCAGAAAAGTCCTGCAGAACAGTTGCATTTTGCTTATGAAAGTCTTGAAAAAGCAATTAATGGAATGAACATGTCTCGCTTAATGACCCTTTCACCAGATGGAAAGTCAATATTTGATCACTGTTGTACAAAGGTAAGGCTTCAAAGTATATATTAGAGCAAAATATATGAATAATGTTGGAAATTTTAGTTATGTTTACGCTTCGAATTTCTGCTAAATGTGTATTTTTCACCCCTCCCACCTGAAAAGGATAGAAAATGATAATTTCACTGGTGTAAATAGCACATATTATTGAATAAGTTCTGGTATCACTATTTTGCTTTTGATTTTTGTAATGTATTTTTGTGATTTTTCTTTGATTGTAAGAGTCAGAAAACTTTTTTATATGGTTATTACCTGTATCTGTGTATTATAATTAATTTTAATTTTACTTTTGACTGTTATGGAGAAAATTAATTTCTTAGTATGATGTAGTCTTCTATACTTCAATGACAAGTTTCTGCAAATTCTTTAACATACTGAGCAATCTAATAATTTAAAAAATAAATGTACTAAAATATTTGATGGAAATCAAGGTTTACTTAATTACTACTATTCTTTGATCAGATGGACCCAAATAGTCAAAATCTATGTGATGCTTTAGCACATGACAATGATAAAGCAGCCACAGGAAATAATTTTGTGATGGATTTACATTTAGAGCTCATTCAGGCTCAACATCGAATAGCTGTGAAGCTTTTTAAACTAACGCAAGGTAAGGTACAGTAAAGCTAAATAACTAATACAGATTGATAAGTATGTGGTTTTATTATATTTTTGTAATTCAGCCTAAGTCATAAAGTCTTAGCAGTGCTTGTTAAATACAGTAAATTGAAGGCACTTTATACATTCCACATACAAAGAAAAAGGTGTGTTGCTTTTCTCTGAAGCACCAGATATTTGTCATATCTAGAAGTCAGAGTCTGACTTGGGGGCACTGGTTTTCCTAATGGTAATTACAAGTCTTTCGGGTGCCTATTGCAGTGTCTACTACATGTGTGCATGGTCAATCACTAGATTTAGGATCAGAGAGGAAATTTTCAGCAAAAACTGGCGAGGACCATTAAGGAATTCCACCCTTCCCACTTCTCCAATGGAAGATGTGCTCCTCTGCTCATCTGAGCACATTTTGATCTTGCTACTTTCCTGCCGCTGCACTTGCTGGGTTTTTTTTTTCCTACTGTTTGTCACATGTGGCACATTATGTAGGCATTTTATGTAGCATGCTTTTGTGGCTGTGGTAGGTAAGACGGACTGAAATACAGTTGCTGTGTGCTCTTCTGGACAAATTGTTTGCCCCACGGAGATGGATTTATGGCCTGGGACGCCCCTTTTGTGTTCCTATATAAGAACAGGGAGGGATAGATTATGTTTGTTTGTATGGTCACTCAAAGAAATGCCATTGAGCCAAACAAGAACAGGGAAGACCAGCATTGCTAATGTTGAATGCAGACCTACTTAAAAACCATGTTAGAGTACTTTTTCAATAGGGACACCACAATAAGTAAAGTAACTTAATCCTTCCTTTTCTCATAGATGTTCAAATGGATGGCAAAAATTTCAGGGCTACCAAGTCTCATGAGAAAGATGTAAATTGCTTTCATTTAACAGGTAATGTATATTAATTAGATTAAAAAGTGTGGTGCACTATTACTACAAACTATATAAATACGCTTTAAAAATATTTATTTTACAGAAACAGATGTCATGAATAAAGTAAAAAAGAATAAATTATCCAAAGCTATCTTCTTGATGCAGAAGGCTGCACAGATGTACCCTAAAGAGCTGGGAAGTGCCCCCCAAAAGCAGCTACTTGAGGTAACAGGAATTATCTTTTTTGGGACAATTCCACAAATCCTGTGAAATGTCACCTTTAAAACAGACTAAGTAAATATGAACATTTCTCTTGCCAAATTCTTCTTGAAACTTTCTGTGGCAGAGAGAAGAGAGAAAAGGAAGGAAAGGGAAAGAAATGTTTGACCTCTTTTGTAATGGGATTTAGTTCCAGCACCAAATTTTGTTGATCTGCATAAATTTTAGAAGAGATGCATGAAATAAGTCCCACCCTGGCATGACCTGGCTCTCTCTACCTGTCTGCTGAAGAGGTTATCTGTTTTCAAAGTTCCAAGTGCTGTGTCTGTTGTTGCTGCTTTTGAGGCAGCCTGGGACAAATCTTAGATTAGATTACAGCAGGGGCGGGCAATTATTTTGGGTGGAGGGCCGCTTACTGAGTTTTGGCAAGCCATTGAGGACCACATGACAGGCAGCCAGGGGCAGATAAATATTCGTTTTCTAAATTTTTTAGGCACCTCATGGGCCAGGTAGAATGGCCTGGTAGGCCACATCTTGCCCACGGGCTGCATTTTGCCCGCCCCTGGATTACAGTATTTACAGTCAGCCAAAATGTTGCTGACAAGTAACAGATGAATGGAAACTTTCAAAAGTTTATAATCAAACCTGAATGGAACTTCTTGAGCAAAGCAAAGTCACTTTTCTAGCCCCAGGGCTTCCTTGCAGCTGGAATTCAAAGCATGATGCAAACTAGTGTTAGAACTTTTCAAAAAGATTGCAAGAATCTTTTTATACTGGAAAGAGTTAGACAGTCAAAATGTAAATGGCATTGTCAGGATGTCCTTGTGCTTGTGATGTCTCTCATTAGCAAGTGCCATTGTTTATCTAATGTTTATCTAATACTGTAAATTTTTTGCAATCATCATCTGTGGGGACTTTTCTTTTTTGAGAACAGGTTTTGAATTCTAAGGAATGTTTTAGTACTGTAAAATTACTTACACATGTAGCTGTTGAGAGTTAAGTCCATTATCAAACTCTTTGCTATGTGACTATTTTCAATTTTAAGGAAGCAGTAAATGCTTGTGAGAGGCAAGGATTTTTGGGGGTAATTACCTTTTACTGGACTAACTGCATGTAGACTTGCAGTTAGTCCAGTAGACTTAGACTGAGTAGAGTAGAGTAGACTTAGACAAGCTTTTGAATGCAATAAGTTGTTTGTAAACTGTCTTCTCAGTCCCTTAGTAATGCACATAATTATGGCTATATTTATACCACCTACCTCCTGAGCTTGGGACAGATCCTGAGAATCAGGCCCTACCCACTCACTTCACTTAGTAAGGCAATCAAGCCCAGCAGTTAGGCAGAGTAAATGTCATAGAGGGGTTCTGAGTGTGCTGGGGCATAAACCCAGGATCTCTCTAAGGCTAAGTCATCTGATCTGTCTAGCTGCTGAGTTTGGGTACACGTAGAGTGGGAGCAAGGTGGGAGTTGATTCTTGGTGGCAATCCCAGATTCAGCAAGGAGGTATACACACACCCTGTATGAGTGTGGATGTTGTGAGTTCCTATTCTTTCTTCACAGACCATATGTCCAAAACTCATCCCTTTCCTGGGGATGAGCCATCCTGGCACTCTGGCACATCATAAAGCTTACTGAATATGTTGCCGAATGAAGACAGAAACAGTAATGGATCTAAATGGCAGGCCTCAAGTTTATTAACATCTTGGAGAGGCTTACCTTTCTTGAGTTATCGCTGGGGAGAAGCACTCATTCCAGCTGCAATATGTGATGAACTAAGCATTACTATAAAATTCTAATACTTACCTGTCAAGGGAGACACCGTGATGATGGTGTTGGCCAAGGTGGTTTTACTGTACCTGGCAGGGGCGATCCTCTTCTCAGCCTTGAATGACTTGGTGTAATTCAGGGTGGAGACCTGTCCATTGCACTGTAGGCAGGCTGACCCCTGCGAGAATCTAGTATAGCCCAATGGGAGGATCTTTGCTATACATTTCATGGTACTGGAGGAGTGCTTTCAGCTCTCCCTCTAGCTTTCTCCTGTATCCTTTTGGTTAGCGGCAAGCAAGACTAGGAGGCATCTGAACTCTAAGGCCTTTGGGCTTGGGGCTTACCCATAGGATACCTGCCACGGATTTGGTAATATCTGAAGTCCCAGACTGAAAAATCTGGGAGGCAAGATACTTACCAGTGGTAGCACCACACAGACGTGAATGACTGAGCTCTGCTCAATATGCTTCCTTGATTCTGTGAAAAAGATGAAACAAAACAAAAAACCCCCAAAACTTACTTTGCCAAAATTCCTTCCCCTTTCTAAAGCAGGTGATTAGTCAGAGTCTGGAGTCAAAAACATTTTCTGTATGTTATTACTACTAAAGGAAAGGGATGGAAGTTGGAAAAGCTAAAGGGCAGGAGCCCTTCCAAACCCTGTAAGAAGTTTAAATTACTGAAGTAGCCTAGGGCTAGTCATTTCTCAGCTTTTTGTCTGGGCAAAGGGAGGTAGAAAGTTTGTGGAGGAGGAATCTTACCTTGTATTGCCCATCATGAACTCTCTCTCCTTTCAGGACTGTGTATCCCACTATTGTCCTAACCCCCCAAACTTGGCTGTTCTTGGAGCTTTCCTTCAGAATCTCTGCTGACTTGGCTCTAGTTCCCTCTGTGAGAGGGACCTCTGCCACTTCTCCGTCTTGGTTGGAGCCAGAATATGTAACTGGCCACCATTATTTTAATTAACAGTAAGCCACCATTATTTTAATCAACTGTCAACAGTAAACATTTTACCTCTTAATCTAAGGTTGGACGGTGAACCTGTATTTGAGGTGATGCCCTCTTCCCCAGAGAATTCAGCATTACTGTTGTTGTACATTGTGCAATTCTTGTTTGCATGGAGAGTTTATACAAGATTCCACTGACAGTTTAAATCCCACTAATCCTTAATTTGCACATATGAGGTGCATTCTGTGCAAAGACTACTATTTTTTGGAGAATTTCAACATATTAGATTATAACATTCATTTTGAGGGCATCTTGTAATTATTGCATGTATCTAGCTCACCTTGATTTTTATCTTCTGTTTTAACTGTTAACTGTAGGAAGCGTTAACTCTAATTCAGAAGGTTGAAGCAGAGCAAAATATATTGTACTTCAATCTCAAACAGTCTACGAGTACTGAGAAAAACAGAGTTCCCCCACCTCCTATATTGGTTTCCAGATCACATTGTTCCATGACATTTAAACCAGCTCCATTCACTTCAGATGTTCAGGTAATGCTTTTCATAATGACTCTGTAAGAAGTATATTAAATTATAAGTGGCAGTGAGGAAGGTTGTTTCATCAATACTATATTCATCACAGTGCTCTTTATCATTCTCAGGCAGATTATATTCTCTTGACTGAATAAATTATAAATTCTTATCTGAGTGAGTCACCGGTGACTCACTGTTGTGATCTTCATTTACCTGTGACTTATTTTTTCTCATGCAGCTTGTTCTCTCTGTTCCTACTATATATCATCCCTTTATCCTACCTGTCAAAAACTCATCCTTCTGCTGAATGCATGCTATGCTCTCTTCAAATGGGTATACAAAATAACCAGTCTGCCATTTTCTCAAGAGATTAATTTTAGTAATAAATTTGTTCCAACAACCTTAAATAATAGTATGTTCACAGTGTAGATAGAAACAGTGGGAACTCAATTGCTGGTTAGTGTTACAAGCAAAATTCTGAAAACAATTCGGCCTATTGATTGAATTGCAAACTTGAATTACTTTGGAGACCATATATTCCCATTTATACCCTCTTAACAATTTAAAAGGTTAAAAAAATTAAACTAATTTAAAGCTCAGTAGTCTAACACCATGTAATACATACTTATCCACATTTAATGTATGGTACAGTGAATTTTTACAGATTTTATAGGGTTTTCTCCACTAGATGGTGCAATGTGTTTATTTTTTCATTTGTTTGAGAAATTTGTTTTCCTGGAGAATTTTTATCTACAGGTACATGGACTCATGGAATTGATATCTCAGATATATCTACTACTTTTTATAAAATCCTTCTCTTCATTAAAAAGTGCATGCTACAATGAAATTTGATTTCATTTAAATTGAGTTGCATACATTTTTTATGGTGGAAGTCAAAACATCTCAAAATACGAGTTTCTCCTACTACCTTATGAATTATAAAAGGTTTCATTTTATGGGGGGAAAAAAGCTATCATACTACACTATTTATTGCTTGAAAATCCATCTAGCTTTTAGTGACAGTTAACTCAAGTGTAAGCAAAAAAGTGCAAGGAAAGGTAACATTTCAGCTGTTCAGGATTTTACTTTGTATGTTGTATATTTATTTACATGTTTACATTATAACCAAAACTATTAATTTTGTTAGAGTTTGTACTTAAAGATGTGACAGAAATCCAAAACAATAGGGTACTATTTCCTGTGAAATTTCAGGAAAACTGTCAAGTTTCATAAAGCTGTAATATTCAGATCTATTTTCTGAGACCCTCCTTCATATTGAGCAGTTTCATAGGACCCCTCTATATGTTAAGTTTATGCCATGAATAACATTTTAATCACAGCACAAATGGCAAGGGTGCTACACATGAACCCAATATAAGATGTTGTAAAGTAGCAGACCAGCCACAACAATGTTAATCATTTTTTATGGCTGGTTTGCATGGTGCCTGGCTTGCATGCTGCCTTGTGTTGAATGTGTTCCATGTCCAGGGCTGCCCCAGAGCTTGGGTTGGCAATCAGATGATTCTTGGCCCTGGTCCCAGAATTGCACCAGTCTCAAACTAGCTATGGTGCTGTTCTGGGGCTGGAGCTGACAATGACTGGATTGTCAGCCCCAGTCCTGGGACCACACTTGGCTGTGAGCACTTGTTTTTCAACTTGTGGGTGCAGGGAGAGTCTGGGATCTCCCCTTGCACTGATAAGTAGAAAGGGCATATTGGGATCTGATCCCTGATCCCAAAAGCACACCTCCTGCCATGCACCATTCAACAGAAATAAAGGGATCTGGATCTTGCTCTTTGTTGTTTTTCACTTTTTGTCATATAGTATTTCCTTCCAGAAGTTCTCTTGTTATTTTTGTGGAACAAGTGTTGTAAAATGTAGAGAAACAAAAGAAATCTGAGTGATGTCTCCATAATTTTAGGGCTCTCTAAAATGTGGTCCTTCATGTTTAGATTATGAATTTGAATTCAGTCATGACTTTTCCTAGATAAGGTTGTTCAGAAGTCTACTGCATATAAATTAAATTTATCCAAGTTCCTAGTGGTTCTGATCTAGTAGAGCACTTAACACTGCTCTACTTAAATTTAAGTTGTACATATTTAAATTTTAAGCATGTGTATAGTTTTTTTTTTAAGTCAGTAGACCCAATCTAGCAGGTACTGGAATTCATGATAGTTTCTATGTTTCCCTTCTGCAGAATAATGCCCAGCGGGGCTACTTGTTTGCTTGCTTGCTTGATTTCTTGCTTAAAGGCCAGATTTTTAAAGGTACTTAAGCACTGAATGATGCATAGTGGGAGTTTACAAAGCTTATTGGCACCAAAATTCTATTTATTTTAAGGGGAGTTAATAACTCGGGTGTTGCATTTCTTATACAGCACATTTAAAAGTATGAACTAAGCACATTACTGGATCAGGCCTCAACTCTCCATGTCATGAAAGTAAGTATCAGGAATAGCAATTTCTGGTGGAGTACAAAAACTGAATTCAGTGAGCATGGTGACCTATAAAGATAGTTCCTTTGGGTTATGTTTGAGCCGTATTAGTGGGACAGTAGAGAGGGAGATTTAGCTTTTGGCCAAACTAAACAATTATTTTTTAACACCATTATTTTATCAAATTTGTTGTGAAGACCTTTTTCAGCAGTGGCATATGTTCTTCATCAGACAATATTTTTTTTCTTGATGTAAAAGTTAATATATTAAAGATGATGGTAAGTAACAAATATTTAACTTCTGTTCTTTTTTTAAAGGTTTCCTGGTACAGAATTTTTGGTTGTGTAGCAGCAGGAAGCAATACAAAAGTAAGGTTAAATAATCATCACCTTCCAAATGCAGGAGAAGAGGTAAGGGAAACCTATGTATGCCATACTCCCTCTCTAAAAGGCTCTCTCTATTGAGCTTTCACTGAGTAAATGCATCTGACACCTTTCCCTCCCACTCCTCCATCTCTGTGTAATCAGCTAGCTGGCCAAACCTTTAGAGAGCCCTTTGATCTTTATTTCAAGTGTTTGAAATTCTGCTGGGCTCAAGGCATTCTCCCAGAACTTCTTTCTTGAATAATGAGTAGAGTGCTTCAAAGATGGTCGGTTTAAGGTGGACTCTATTTCTTTTATTATATCAGTTTTTTAAAGATGTTTCCATAAGGTAACGAAAAAAAGGGGTAGAAGTATGATATTTGTTTATAGATTACACCACCATTACAAGGCTACATAGAAGAATGGAGAAATGGCGAAAAGGAAATTTTAAGCAGAATTAAAAAACAAATGTGCTGGTTCTTTTGATATTTTTATTCAGTAAAAATAGAGGAGGAGCTATAACCATCAACTATTTTGTTTTCTGAAGCACCTTACCTTGGGTTTATCTATGACTCATTCCTTGATATATCAAAGTATTGCACCCTAATAGTCTTCACAATCCAACTTGATTGCATATATGCTTTTGTGTAAAGATAACTGAACCCTTTTTTGTTTTGTATCTAGCCCTGTCTACATGTTCAGCCACTCTATAGGTAGCCTGAGAGTTTTTTCTTTGTTGAAGCTTGCAGATTTAACTGCCTTACTATTCTCTCCCAGTGCAATTCCAGAGTAACCTAATATTCCATGGTACTTGCCTTGGGAATGGCACAGATATGTGTATGTTTTCTGCATTAGTTAAATGGGTGGATTATAACATTATTTCAAAGAAATACCTCCAAAAATAAGTAAAAGGTCTCGCATGCTAAGTACAGACATTGCGGGGGGAAGGAGAGGGTTAGTGGGAGGTTAGATTGTGTTAAAAATGGCCACCCAATCTAAGATAAGATGGGATGGGGTGGCTAGTGGTGGGGTTGGGGGCAAACAGGCAAACGGGAGAAGTCAAGCAGGAACCATAAGAGTGATAGTGGGACAGGCAATGTCCACAGGAGGGATTGGGGAGTGTGGGGACAGTCAGCATCCACAGGAGTGATTAGGGGACAGGTGGCATCCATGGGCGTTATCAAAGGAATTGGGGGTGGGGGGAAGGTTGGGTCTCTGGGGGGTTGCTGGGGCCTGGGGCCAGGGGCAGAAGTTACACATAAACCAGTTTAAGTGATTGGAAATCAGTTTAAATGGAAGTTCAGTGCACATAAATCCCTTCAAAATGGTTGAAACAGGTTTAAGAGAACCTGAATAGCACAAACTGGTTTATGGGACTTCTGTCCCAGACCCCTTCCCAGTTCAAGTTAATTCACAGTCCCCCAGCATCCCAGGATGCTTTGCAGCCTTGGGCTGTGCTGTCTGCTGTATTGGAGCAGGGACTACCTCACCCCTCTGCTCCATAGCTTGCTTCCTGCCTGCGGTCAGCGCATGGGGGGTGGGGGGGGGCCGGGGAACAGACCCCCAGACCACCTTAGCCCAGGTCTACACAGCTCATGGGGAGGGGGGAAGCCCCTTTGGTGGTGGGGAGCTGGGAGAATTTTGCGCCTCCCCCTGCCCTGCACAGCTGCTTCCCTTAGCTGCTGGCACAGGAGGGAGGGGGAAGGAGTTCCCAAGGCCGTGGGGGTGTGGGCACCAGGGAGCCCCTGCCTTGGGGGCTTCTTCCTCTTTGGCCACAGGTCCCCTAGCTGGGCAGCCTTGGGGAACTGAGGGGAATTTCCCCCCAACCCCCTTCCCAGCTGCTGATTGCTTCAGCCGCTGCCACAGGAGGGAAGGAGAAGGAATCCTCTAGGCTGGGTGCCTGCCTGTGCAGCCCAGCATGGGGGCACCAGGGAGCTGCTGCCTTGGAGGGCTTCCCTCCATCCCAGGCCAGGGTTCCCCAGCCTGGGGTAACTCCAAGGAGCTGAGGGGAATTCTTCCCTTCCTGAACCCCGCAGTTGCTTGCCTTAGCCACTGCGAGTATCAGGGACAGCCCAGGGCAGCCTCTGAGGAAAGGGAAATTTTCCCCTTCCTCTGCAGGTGTTTGTCCCCCGTTTGTCCAGGTGCTGGTCAGTGCTGCCCTCCCCCCCCCCCTTCCCCAATTAAAAGCTGAACGTCAGTTCAGTTGGTTATCAGCTTAGAGGAAGTTGTCTAGATTGAATCTATTCTGCCTTGGGCTTTTTGTCTGTCTGTACTTAGCTTGGGAGGGTTTCTGGGATGAGAGGGGCTTGTGGGGTTCACAGGGAAACTTTGAGGAACTAGGGCTATTTTTAGGCTCCCCCCCCACCCCAGTGAACCTACCTTTCGTCCCTCCTGTCCCTCCCCCCACCAATATTTACTTTCTTGGCTAGCTGCTGCAGTGATAAAACAAGCATGGGGAGTGACTTGTGGGATGGGGGGTTGGGAGAGGGCTGAAGGGCTGGGAGGGCCTAAACCAGGGGCAGGCAATTATTTCAGGTGGAGGGCCGCTTACTGAGTTTTGGCAAGCCATCAAGGGACACATGACAGGCAGCCAGGGACAAACAAATATACTTTTTCTAAATTTTTTAGGGGCCCCACAGGCCAGATAGAATGGCCTGGTGGGCCGCATCTGGCCCGTGGGCCGCATTTTGCCCACCCCTGGCCTAAACATAACCCAGTGCCAGAGAGACAGGTAGGAAAAGTGCAGCCCCATGGCTGGAGCTGGCAGCTAGGGTTTCCCAGCCCTGAGGCTGTGTGGGTAACCATGTAGAAATCCCATTCATTGGTCTAACCTAGGTCAATTAAATTTGAGCGTACATTGATCCAGGTCTATTTTAGACTGCATTCTACCATTTTTAGATGAGTCTATGTGCACAGAACTTCTGACAGTTCCAGGTTTAGATTGATTTCCAATCATTTAGGTTGGGTAAGGTTCACACCAGGGCAAACTAAGTGAGACTGGGTAGCCATTTTTAACCTGCTCTAACCTCCCCCTAACCTCTCCAAATGTCTGCACTTAACCACAATAAAATTTACTCTGTGACTTCCTTTTTTGTATGTACAATACATAGAAGTAGATGTATTTCTTATTAACAGATACCAGCTGATGGGAAAAGCCTTTTGGAAATAAAAGGCTTAAATCCAAATGAAAAGTACATATTTGCAGTTGCAGCATATTCCTCAGATGGAAAGCTTATTGGTGATGCTATTGGGGAAACAACTAAACCCATACTTGCATATCCACCTCTTTCTGCTACTACTGCTCGAGCATATTTGACTCAGGTAAATTTTAATCAATAGATGCATGGTTTAATTTGTTTGTTATATTTGTTTTTTCCTTTTTAATGAAGATTCCAAAACATTTTTTTTTAATCAGGACCCAACATAAATTTTCTGGAGTCGCCAACAAGCACAATTTAAAATAAACAATGAAAAAGTGTAGTAGCCAACTTAATTCTCACTTTATGTGTAATACCAGCTTAAGGAAAATCTTTTTCTGGGCCACTCCTCTTGTCCTTTTTTCCAATCTGCCACTCTCCGTTTAGTAAGCTCTTCCTTTTCTTTTTTTTTTTCCCTCTTCTCATCCAGGTTTTTTTTGGTCTTTGGGAGACAGTTGGAGATCATTTTAATGGGCATTGGCAATTGGGGCAAAAGATCTGATTAACTTTTGCAGGGGATATATCCAATACTGAAACAAAACCAGAGCTCTCAGAATTACAAATACTTTGAGAGACTCCTTTCATTATGTCTTTTATAAATTCTATCTTCAAAAAGAAAGAGTTAGAAGAAGCAGCTGCATAATGGGGAAAGGGTGAATCCTTCCAGCCCCACGGAACCTGGGAAGCTGTGAGAGAGGTTGTCCAAGATTTGCAGAGGTTAGAACTATCCCTGTGAATTGCTGTCCATTTGTGTGGTCCAATTTGCATCCCCTCATCCTTGTTGACCTGGCTCCTGCAGTCATAGCAGCTACTGAGGAAATTCAGGGTGGATTAATAGAGTCAGGGTGGATTAGTACCACCCACAGTGACTTTCACACAGACTTTGCAAAGAGGAATGGCCAACATTCTATCACACCATTTTTTATTCTAGTTCTGAATCAAATGCTACTTATCAACATTAAAGGTGCAGTGAGATCTGATGCATAATCCCAGCAATTGCACTTCCTGCTATACCACACATACATGGCCGGAGGTGCAATTATGGGATTGAACATCAGATCGCATTGTGCCATATTGCTAGTGCAGGGGGAGCCCAGGATGAGAGTGCGCCCTTGATCCAATGTGCTCACTCAACTGGGAGAGCCCATTTGTTGATTGTGCTCCCCTTGCTGGGAGCCCTAATCAGCTGATGGGTGCTCCTAGCTAGGGGAGCACATAAGAGCTAAGGGCTTCCATGAGCTCCCTTAGCTGGGAGCCCCCAGTCACCTGACCAGAATTTCCAGCCTCTGTAGCACATGGGAGTCTTGAAGGACTCCAGCGTGCTCAGAAGGGTGGGAGTACTGGTTGCATATTCAATTAGTCATAATGGGATCCAGCCCCAACATTATTACATATATTTTGTGTAATAACACTGTGGAGTTATTAAATGCATTTTGTGGCTTATTGCTTGTTTTATCACACCATTAATTGAATGAACATGATTAGGTCACTATTTAAGATGTGATTAACCAGTTAATCATACTTTAAGTGTAACATCTGTCAGGAGCCAAAGGCTCTGCAAGTCCTATAGAATCAGATGAGTTTTAGATGTATGTTGCTCAGATATGATTCTGAGAATATTTTAAGATAGTATAAACATCCCTGAAGTGTTGGAAAGACAAAAGATTATACATTCTAAAGACTTTCTTGTTACTGCTGTCATAGTTGGCTTCACTATATAAAAACACCCAAGATCAATAGTTTTATTTAATTAACTATTATTAGTAAGCATTATAATCATGAATGTAACAACTTCATTATGAAAAGTATATAATTTCAAACCTACGTTATATTTTGTAGATTGCCTATCAGACTGGCAGCTATACATTAGCCAAGAAAGCTTTCTCACCAGCGTGGAATTATTTTGTCTCGTCTCCATCTCTACCATCTGCTGATTCAGCAGTTATTTTTTCCAGTAACAATTTTACTATATCTCTGAACAGGTAACTGGTAAAAGGATTTTTTTTAATAACAATTAATTGTAAATGTGCACTATTTTATTTTATAAAGTAACAGGTTATAAATTATTATTTATGCTCTCAGTCTGAATGCTGACAATTGTTAATGTTGTCATAAAAATATATATGATCAAAATAACAGAGTTTTCATTATAGCTATTACCTCTACTATTATTTATAATGATGTTTTCTCAGATAAGACAACTGGGCAAAATTTTTCCCAAGAAAAATTTGATTGCCTTATTTTCCTGTATAGAATATACAACACCAGAATTGTCACTTCTTGATGTTCTTGACATTATTAGAAGGAACAGGGTCTCAGTAATGTCTCTAGTGTTTATAGCCTCTCCAAAATGGTAAAGGAAAACAGACTGATATTTTACACTTTTTAACATTATAGAGGTTTTAACTCAGCCTTGTAAGGAAGTCTACTAAAACTTCATGGAAAGAACACAAAAGGAAATAAAAACAATTATTTGCAAGATAAAAAAAGACAAATTGTGTTTGGCATACATATATATATATAAGGTAATAGAAAAGAAATGCAGTTAGGTTAAAATATATTAATAGTTTGTCAATATTCAGTAATCCAAAACATCTGAATTTTACATCATCATCTTCATTAGATGAACTCTTTTTATTAATTGTGTTAATAGGAAAATATTGGCATGACTGTAGAGGAGAAATAAAGTAGTTTTAAAATCTATAAGTTTGGAGTTTGCAGAAATGCTGCAGAACTTTGAAGGTTTATTGGTTTGAATCCAGAGCATATCACAAACAACCAGTGTGTTTTTGTTCAATTTTGAATAGTGTTGTTAAAACAAAAACTATTTTCTGAAAAAAAATCTTCCCTCAAGTTTTGTATTACTCGTCTTTCTTTATATTATAACTGCTATATTACCGCTTCCACATCAAACCAGACCTATTCCTAAATCCATAGAAATAAATGAAAAAATTCCCATTTAAAGACAAGAGCATAAGGCCAAATTTTAAAGATATTCAGACACCTAACTCTCTTGGGTGTCTAACTTGTATGAGAATTAGGTGTCTGAATAACTTTAAAAATGCACACAAGACGTAGGATTGAAAGATACCTTCTGGAACAGAGACTGCTTTTCTCCTGTTGCAAGCAACTTTGTCATATAATACCATTCATAAACTTTTGAAGCCACATTTTAAATGTGGTTAGATTTTTTTACTTCTATAGGTTTTAGGTGTTAATTTATTACTTTATTTATTTGTATAAATTTTTTCATTCATCTTTTGTCCCTATTTATCTGTTTTATGTATGTTGCATATTTTTGTTTCAAACCATATTGGCTGCTGATACACATGCTTGGATGGGGGGAGGGGCCATTTAATTAGAGCAGCTGTCCAGGATCCCCCTCTAATTGAAAACAGCTCACTGTCATGTGTATTAAGCCCCCCGCATGTCAAAATGGCTGCAGGGGCACTTTAACTAAAGCCCATTCAAAGAGGTTTAGTTAAAGCACCCCTGTGACAATTTTGAAACAGGGGGCTTAATACATGTGGTGAGGCTATGCTGGAACATTCTTATTAGAACATGTCAGCCCACATCTATAGTCACCCTAAGGTTGTTTGTTCTGAAGATAAGACCTATTCATATTTGATTTGTATGAATCAAATGAAGATTGCAGTTTGGAACAGCTGCTTAGAATTTTTCTAGAGATTTTCTTTTTTTTCAGTTAAGTCCAGATCCATCTCCCATTAAAGTTAATGTAAAGTTGTCCATGGACTTCAGCAGGAATTGGATCAGTCCCTTAAATCATGGAGACCATTTTCAATTTGTTTACTGGTAGGTCTCAGGCAATCTAATTGGGACTGCCTACAAATAGTAATGGCTAATGGGGACTGCAGTGGAAATTGGAAGGAGAGGAGAACAGCTGCTCCCTGTACTAAAATCCCTGGTGGTGTCATTGTAAGGCTGACTATGTGAACATGCCTACACACATTCTTCCTGGACTTTCAGTCTTCTTTTAGGAGGCGTAATGAAGGAAGGGAAACTGATGATGTACTTCCTAGAGAACAAAGATGCAGACTTTGGAGGTTACAAGGCAAAGGATTGAAAACAAGACAATTCCTCCAGAAACACCATGAAAACATGTATCTGGAGGAAATACAAAAACACTGTGTTGGGAACTGAACAACACTAAGAAAAAAGAATCTATTAGGAGAACTTAGCTCTTCAGGAGATGGGAGTGTGTGTGTGTGTGTGTGTGTGTTTGTTTGTGTGTTTGTGTGTGTGTGTGTGTGTGTGTGTGTGTGGTATCTAGCCCAGAACTATTCTGATTCTTTAGTAGAATCATTAGGAACTGCTGCAAAATGATGATGATGATGATAAAACAACCCCTCAGATCTTTGAAATAACTTTCAGTTCCTCAAAAGATAATACGACAGTGGTATTATTATGTTCAAAGGGGAAAAATGCCCAGAAAAGTCTGCAAGATACTAGAAGCCAGATATAAACCCAAGCAGGAGATTTTTACTTTCTATTTGAGTGCTAGCAACAGAGGGAGGGCTACGTAAATTTAATTTCCTTTCTGGTAGCAGCTGTCTAATCCTTGTGAATGGTGATGTCATATTTGGATTTTGTATTTTCTCAAGTTATACACGTTGTATATGGAATAGCTATATTATTATTATTATGTAGCTTTACCATTATTTTACCTTTTTTTACATTTTGTAGGTTATTTCTTGATGCTGTATCTCAGGCTTCCCCATTCTTCTTGCACCTGTTTCTGAGGAACATATTTATCCTTAATGACATTCATGTTAAGGAAGGAGCACTCTTCTGTGATTCCATTCGTTTCAGTGAGATACTGTACAATGAACAAGTATGTATGGCTTAGAAAATATGTGGAGCTTGATTTTATTTTCTTGATTTGACCAGCTTGATCTCGAAATTCCAAGATGACTGTTGCACTGCAGTTTAAGTTGATACAGTTTTCCCTAAGTTGATAGTCATCAGAAACACTCTTCTAAATTATGTTAATGCTAGCAGATGTTTATATAGCTTTGGTCTATAGGCTTTTTCTTAATCGATTTTCTCTCGTTCATAGCTTGATCCAAAGCCAACTGAAGCAAATGGAAAGACTCATTTGCTGCGTCCAGATGAGCAAGCCTGTGCCTGTTGCAGTTTCTCAAAGCAGTTTGAAATACCGCAAACGGCACACTGAGAACAAAAAAATTTCAGCAAGGACTCTAATTTTGATACCGGGAAACACGCTGGGAAAAAGCAGCACAGGGCATGCTCCTGGAGCTCCGAAGCAACCAGAGGCTGGGTCCTCCACAGAGATGCTCTGGCACCTGGCCAGAGCATCTCTATGGCTTCCCCATGCCCCTACTGGCAAATAGAAGTGGGGTAAGGCTGCAGCAGTGGCTCAGACCCAGGCTTTGTCCTTGTTAAGTAGGGACATGGGGGTAGAGGGGACTGTGGGGGTGGGGGGAGCTGCTTGGGAGGGGTGGGTCCCCCAGCTGCCCCCCACCCCTGCACAGCGCACAGTCGTCGTCCCCCCCCCCCCCCCGCTGACTGAAACAGCAGCAGCCGTCCAGGTGCTCAGGACCTGCTACTGGCAGAGCCCCCCTCTGGCATGGTGCAGCTCCAGCTGCCTGAGACCTGACACCATCTGGCCACATGGAGCTAGTCCGGCCCAAGGCCATGTACCTTTGGGCAGGGCCAGGCTTCTCTTGTTGTCACCTGGGGTCCCAGCACAGCACACAAGAGTTGTATGCCCTTGGGCCAGGCCAGGTCCTGCTCCATGGAGCCAGCCTGGCCCGATGACATGCAGGGCACTTGAATGCAGGACCCAGCCCAGCCCGAGTGTGCTGGGCTTCTGTGTGCAGTGCTGGGACCCTGGGTGACAGCAAGAGTGGCCTGATCCTGCCTCAAGGCATGTGCCCCCAGGCTGGGCTGGCTTCATGTGGCACAGGTGGCTTCGGGTCTCCAGCTGGGGCTGCACCGCACTACGGGGGGGGCTCTGCCCCTAGCAGGCCCTGAGTGCCTGGATGGCTGCTGCTGCAGTGGTGGGAGGGGGAAAGTGGGGGGCCTGTGCACTGTGTGGGGGGGGGGACAAGGGACCCACTCCTCCCAAGCACTCCCCTCCTCTGCCAACCCCACAGTCCCCCCACACACAATCCTCCCCAGACCCACACAATCCTCCACCCCCACAAACAACCCCCATAATCCATCCAGAAACCCCACACCCTCAAACCACACCCACGTACCCACTCACAAACCCCATACCTCCCACAAACCTCACCCCCAGAAACCCTATACACACCCTCACACACCTTCCCCCCCGCCCAAACCCCACCTCACCCCAACAAATCTCATACCCTGCATCCCCAACCACCAGATGGGACAGGACCTGCTGGCAGGAGCTTCAGCTGCAGGGGTAACTGCCACACTGCATCCCTGCCCCGTGCTCACACTGGCACTGGAACATGTGGTTCCAGCCTGGGGGTGCTCCTGGTCCCAGGAACCACTTGGGTGTGTGATGGGCTGGGGGGGAGGGGTTGATGTGGCAGCAGGGGTGTGTATGAGGAAGAGAGAGAGAGATGGGGGTTGGGGGTGGGGGAGCAGTCTGGGTAGGAGAGGTTGTCAGAGCCAGGCTTAGAGCCCTTCTGCCCTGCTAGAGCAGCCTGTGCAGGGGTAGGCTAGCCTGGAAGGAAAGGGGCTTGCCCAGCCCAGTCCCTGAGCCCCAGTCGAGGGCTTCCCAGAAATGACGTGGAGATCGTTGGGGCCTGGACACAGGTGCATGGGGCAGAACAGCAAGGGCTTTCACTGGTCAGAGCCACAAAGCAGCAGCTGGATACATGTCCTGGTGTTGGGACAAAGCTGTTGCTGGGAGAGAGCTAGTGGGAGCAGGCAGGAGCTGCAGGTTAGGAGTGAGGGGCACTGGGGTGGCGAAGGGAGGGCTGTGGGTTGGGAGTGAGGGGCAGGGGCAGGGCACTGGCATATCAGTGCTGCTCAACACCCTATATCTTGGTGAGAGAAGGAGGCAGGGGCAACTCTGATTTTTCTGTGATAAAAAACCAAAAGTAAATGGCAAAGTACATACAAATTTCCCTTGCTTTATGTGGGTTCTGTAAGTGCGAATTTGCTCTTATGTGATGACTCTTTTTATACCAAAAATTCGTTATATGTAAGGTAAATTCACTCTTATGTGATCAGTGTGGTGGAAGTCCACAGTCAGCTGCTTTGTGCGGTGCATTGTGGGAGTGACATGCACCAAAATACAGTCTCCTGTGTGGATCTGTGCTCCGCGCTCATTGTCAGTGACATGTGTTTATGTAGTTGCCATCCCCATTATGATAGTGCCCTGTGCTTGTGTGCACTGTCTACTGTTGGTGAGTACCAAAATTGTCTTTTAAAAGTGGTAGAAATAGGTCTGGGGGTCAGTAGAGTCGGTCTTGGGATGTATCTCTATTTGTTACATTGTAAAGTGGATTCCCTTTATGCAAATTCAAGTTGTGCGCTGTTTTCCAGGAATGCATGTATAGCATAAAGTGAGGGAAACCTGTAGATATTTAGAATTTGTTTTATTATGACGATAGAGGCACTGGTAGTCTTCCAAATTGTTTTAATATTGTAAATATATCAATAAAACATTGCCCAACTGATCTATCAGTGGGGATGCATAGGGGGTGCACGTGCACCCCCTGAGAGCACCGGTGCACCCCCTGTCAGGCCACGCTCCCCGCTCAGGTGATGGGTGGGGGGGCAGGCAGGAGCGCTGGTGCCCCCCCTATGAGCGCTGGCTGGGGAGTGCAAGCACCAGATGTAGGCCACAGTTGTTTCCGGAAGCCCTGTGGCCACTTCTGGGAGTGCCGCAGCTGCTTTTGGGAGCAGCGTGGCCATTCACCGGCTGGTAAGTTTTTGCCACGGGGAACTCCTGCCCGCCCCCAGTTGAGTTGGAAGAACATTAATTTGTAGTATTTTAATGCGATAATTTAGGTTGTTATCAGAATATGTGCAATTTTTAAACGGGGAACACCAGGATCTTTCTTGGTGAGACCTGAGCAGAGGAGCCTGCCCAATGCCAGCACTGAGGACATAGCTGGAGGGCAGATGAGGTGGCTGACTTGGCCATTTGGGCCAAGAGGACATGACTTGACAATTCAAAGCCACTTGCCGCAGTGAGCACATCTTTTGGGTGATAGCTGCCCAGATGCCAGAGCAGGGGCACCAGAAGACATGACAACAATTCTTCTGCCTGAAGGCCATCTGTGCAGACATGGCCCACTAGCAGCTGGCCCAGAAGTGCAGGAGGCTCTGTTTCAGTGCCTTTACCATAGCCTGGGTGGCCATGCAGTCCCCGTCTGGGTCTGTGAGGTCTGAGAAGGGGCAGCAGCAGAACAGATGACAGCAGCAGCACCGGTGGTAGTAGTTGTCCATTTCAGCCAGTCAGGGTGTGCTTCAGATGAAAGTGGAGGTGAAGGCGCGGGGGCTGGCCTGCCAAGGAAGGCACCTTTAGGCTCTGGCAGTGATGGTGGTGGGGAGGCCCATAGGCAGTGCAGGCTTCCTTCCCAGGCTGTCCCGTGACTGCAGCTTGGTGGCGGGCTGGGCAGCAGGCTGGAACAGGAGTGCAGAAGCTGAGGTGTGGTGCTGGGTTGTGGTGCAGTGTGGTGCCCCCTCCCCCCGGGGGTTAGTGGTATCCAGCAGAGGACCCTGCCCCCTGCCACTGTGGGGCAGGAACAGCAGCAGCCCCAGGCAGGAAGGGGTGCGGCCAACTTACCCCCAAAAGCTCTGAGAACAAGCTAGCAGTAGCCAAAGGCAGGAACAGGCCTGGCCATCTTCTCCCCAGAAGCTTCTGTGACCAAGCTTGCAGCAGCAGCAGCAGCCTGGGACAGGAAGGGGCATGGCCAACTTCCTCCAAGAGGCTCCTCTTCCAGAAGCTTCTGTCTATTTGTAACATTCAAATACTGTGGGCCCTAAGGCCCACCTGGCTGACAAGTAGCCCCTATTGTATGGGGACTAATGGGTGAATGTTGCAACAAAATACTTGGGACAACTAATGAAAAAAAAACAGGTTAGGAGTGTTGTCAAAGGGTCAAAATGTGAAAATAAGTGTGCCTGAGGGGGACACAGAGCAGAGCCCCCTGGGCCGCACCCACTGGTCGTCAAAGGCATCCGAGGAGCCAGTGGACACCGCCCACTGGTGCTCTGCCCAGAGACGTGCACAGACAAGTGAGAGGAAAGCGGCCCTGCAGTCTCCGGGCACCTTCCTGGCCAGAGCCTCCTTGGTCACGTACAGGGCCCACTTGGTCAGGGCCAGGAGGAGGTTGATCAGGAGGTCTCCCAGAAGTTCCTGAGAGCAAATAGCCTTGAGCTACTCACCATGCAGCTTTTTTATACTGCTGGGGAGCCTCTAGCTCCCCTTGGCTGAAGATCCAGGAGGAGCTGGACAGGGACAGTTTGCCCCAAGTGGCACAATTTGCCCGACACTAAAGTGCATGTTCAGGCACACGTGCTGAGGCACAAATCTCTGGCACAAATTTGTGCTGTTGCTATTTGGGCTGCTGCAAGTGCATGTGCCTGCATGTGTGGACATGCCCATTGACTCCAACAGCGTTTGGATCAAGTCCTAAAATATGCAAAATCACCATTTAATTTATGGTATGTGGGTACTGCTGGATTTTTTTGCTATAAACATTTTTGTCACTTGTGCTTTTTCTTCAGTATTAGACTTCTAATAGAATGTCGTGGGTATAATAGCCTGAGTTCATTCCTGCCTATCCAACCCTAACAAAGAGTGAGGTATTGCTTCTTGAAGGTAATAACACAAAGATTTATCAACTCTGCTCCTTTGAGAAACTATAAAACTTTCACTTCAATTTTAGTTTCACTTCACTCACTGGGTCTACTCATGCAAAGGCTGGAGGAATGGGACCTAAAATGTCAAAACAAGAAAAGGTTAATGCTTTCTCCCACTAATTAGCTATGAGTGGATGGCATGTGACTTTACAATTTTACTGATTTTTCATGATATGGTTTCTTCTTGCTCTGTTTAAAGTGGTTCTGTGTTTGAAGTACAAGTTTTTTGACATCATAGACTAATAGACTCAAGGGATAAAATTAGGTTAAAGCTACAATTTTCTTTGATGTCATGAACAATGCTGTATTTGTTTATACACTCCTTCTAAGGATTGCTGTAAGCTTTATTCTAAATTCAGACATCGTATTTACTATACCATTATACTGCCATTTAAACTATAGAAATAACTTTCTTCTTCCACCTTCTGGGATAGGTAATTTAAAGTTATAACTGAATACACATTTTATTCTTTTGCAGGTCGCTAGATTAGTTGAATGTAAGAGAATGCTTGTGGCAATTGAGCTCAGTAATTGGTTAAATGACGCAAATTATGCCCTGCAAGCTGTTGTTCAATGTTATAGTCTCCTTGCTCCAATTATCTACCACAAGATTTCTTCAGTGCCAGTGGTTCAGGTAAAATCATTTGAAAAGAAATAGTTGAATTCAAATTCTCTGAGTGGGTAAACAAAAGATAGACCAACATTGTGCCCAGGTGAAGTATACTTTTACCAGTATACACAATTGGAAACTGGCCTATATATATAAATGGGTATATAAACTGTATATACATAACTAAACTGGTATATATGTCACTCAAACTGCTGCAGCAAATGACAGCTGAAGCAGAAGCAATGCTGACAAAAGGTCAATATTGAAAGACTCGGGGATCCAAGCAAGCAAGTCTTCTTCCACCAGTTCCTCAATGAAAAACTGGTAAATTCCAATCAAAAACAATGGGAGAATGTCAGCAGTGTGTGGGGTGCCCTCAAGACCACCATCATTAGCATCTGTGAAGAGACACTTGGAGTCTCTACCAGGAAACGTCAAGATTGGTTTGATGAGATTGACTGGGAGATCCAAGAATTGATTGATCTCAAGTGCAATGCCCTTTGTGCTTAGCAAAACAGCATCACCTCCGAGCAAAAGAAACTGAACCTCCAGTAAGGCAAAGCAGAGTTCCAAAGGAGGACCCGTGATATGAAGAACAAATGGTGGGAAGACGAGGCTAAGGGGATTCAACATCTCACTGACATCCACAATATGTGGTTTCTTCAGTGCCACCAAAACTGTCTATGGTCTGAGCACTCAGGGACCAACTCCCTTGAGAGCTAAGGATGGAGAAGACCTGATTGAGAAAAGCGGAGCCATCAGTGTGCATTAGAAGAAACATTTTGAAGGACTTTTCAATCAAGATTATTGTTGATGAGGGTGTTCTCAACTCCATCCTGCAACACCCAGTCAGAGATGATCTCGGAATCCCTTCAACCCTTGACAAGGTGAGGAAAATCATCAAGCAGATGAAGAAGGACAAGGCATCTGGAGCAGATGGAATCTCCATGGAAATCTTTAAGTAATGGGGAGAGTTGCTCACATCACAGCTTCATGCCCTCATCTTAAGGATCTGGAATGATGAGAAAATCCCCGATGATCTCAGGGACACCATGATTATGACAATCTTCAAGAAAGGAGACAGGTCTGGCTGTGGAAACTATAGAGGAATCATCTTGCTGTCCACCTCAGGAAAGATCATTGCAAGAACTTGCCTGAGCTGTCTCCTTGCACTTGCTGAAGAGTTCTTCCCAGAATGTCAATGTGGGTTTAAGGCACCAAGAGGCACAACTGACAATGATCTTCACAGCTTTCCAGCACCAGGAGAAAGTCTGGGAACAACATAAGCCTCTCTACATGGCCTTTATTTGACCTCATGAGAGGTTTCGACTCTATTAGCCTAGAAGTGATGTGGAGGATCCTTGTGAAGTATGGATGCCCACTGAAATTTAGTAGTATTCCTTGCCTGCTCCATGATAGTATGTAAACAGTGGTTCTCAGTAATGGATCTATCACAGAACTCTTTGAGGTTAAGATGGGAGTTAAGATGGCTGTGTCATCACTCCAACACTCTTCTCAATATTCCTTGTCATGATGCTACATCTGACCACCAACAAGCTTCCAGCTGAAGTGGAGCTAAATTACCAAATGGATGGTAAGCTGTTTAATTTCAACTGAGAGCCAAAACCAAGGCCAGCTCAACCTCAGTCATTGAGCTCCAGTATGCTGGTGATGCTGTAGCGTGTGCTTACTTAGAAGCAGATCGTCAGGCAATCATCATTGTCTTTACTGAGGCATACAAGAAAATGGGACTGACAGTTAACATCCAGAAGACTAAAATACCAACACACTCCTAAGGAACAGTCCCCAGCTCTGGCAATCTAAATCCACAGTGAGACTCTGGAGAACATTGAGTATTTCCTTTACCTTGGAAGCCATCTCTCTCAAAAGGGTGTCATGGACAAAGAAATCCAACATTGCCTCAAATATGCAAGTGCAGCCTTTGGATGCCTAAAGAAATGGGTGTTTAAAGATTCTGACATCAGAAGCAAAAACCAGCTCATGGTTTATCAAGCAGTCGTGATCCCACTTTGCTGTACAGAGCTGAGACATGGACAGTGTACAGGAGACGTCTTAAGTCATTGGAGAAGTACCATCAATGCTGTCTGTGGAAGGTCTTTTGAATCCAGTGGGAAAACAGATGCACCAACATTAGCATCCTTCTGCAAGCAAACACTACAAGTACTGAGGTGAGGATCATCTGACATTCATTGGTCAGCCATGTCATTTGGATGTTTGACTCCAGGCTCCAAAAGCAACTTTTATTTTCCTAGCTCAGCAAGGTGTATGTTTAAGAGGAGGGCAGAGAAAGTGCTTCAGGTGTAGCTTCAGGTGATCTTCTCAAGGCCAACTAAAAACAATGCAACATCAATGTTAACTCATAGGAGACTATTGCCCAGGACTGGCCCAAATGGAGGAAGAGTTTTTTGTAGGGATCTCAGTACTTTGAAACCTCATGACAACAACAGGAGGTAAAAAAGTAGGAGTGGCAGAAACCGCATGTTGCAGACCAAATCAAAAATCTAGCATCACCCACCCCATGTGGAAACACATGTCTGAGATGTAGTAGAGTCTGTCGATCTTGGATAGGCCTCATCAGCCATCTTTGGACACACGGATAAGATAGTCATGGAAGACAATCATTTTCGACTGATTTTTGTAAGGTGTTGCTGAAGAGAAGATAACCTAACAGAACAGACACTCGGCACACAAGTGGTCTATACTTGTAACAGAACAGAAGTTTGGTACACATAGACTGGTTTAAAAATGGTGAACCCAGTTTAAGATTTGCTCCTCCTCCCCAATGGCAAATGTGTGTTCTTTTCGCTACCTTGCTTACAGAAAACTGCATAATTTAGATCAATTCTGCCTCCAGCTTTTTGAATGTCTGCACCTAGCCTGAATGTAGGGGTACAATCAAATTTATAACTGTGTACAAAAAATGAACTAAAGATGAGCTACCAAAAGGGAAGTTATTAATATTTCTATAACTTCTGAGCACTCCCATAAAGTTATAAATCCATGTATCTGGACAGTGTTTTCAGGTATACTAATATCAGTGAAGAGTAACTGCACTGAGATGAGTGCTGTAATATATGTCTAACTATGACAGAATCTTGGCCATAACTTCCAACCATATTGTGTTTACAAATACCACTTGTGAAGGAACAAAAGGGAGTGTTTGCAGAGTTCTTTTTTAAGTGTTTGTCTCTGATATTTAGGTGGTCCTTTCCCTTCTGGGGCTGAAGTTGATTTTATTTTTCAAGAATACCCTTCAGTTTTCAATGGAGAAATGTTTCCTTTTAAAAATACATTTCTTTCCAAGAGTTTGCATATTTCCTATAAAAGACTATGTACCTTCCCTCTATTTCTGTTTTTAGTAGTAATACTATTAAAATCCCATCAGGTCTTCAGCAAAATATATTGTGGCAATATCCAAAGACTTTCAAATTCATGACCAACAAATAGAAAACATGGATTTTATATTAAGGACCAATTTACATAGTTTAAAGCAGTCAGGAATGATTATTGTGTTCAAATCCGAGAGAGGATGGAAACAATTAGGAAAAGCAAAATAGATTTCATTACATTACTTGTGATGAGCTCTTGGTTAAGCAGTTATTTGCTATGATACCTTAAAAAAAGCACAGGCAACAATTGGAAACTGCTTTTCATGTTCAGATCCCCATTCAAATGGATAGTAATTTGGTTTCCATATCTGTTAAACAAGACAGAAAAATGCGTCTTTGATATTTAGAATCAAGTAGAAAAGAAAACTAATCTGAAAAGTATTTAAACTTGTTTTTGTTTTTCATTTACATTTGTGACCAGCTCAAAAACAATTTTAAGTAGATTTGTTTATCCGTATCATCTACTCATCGTCGCACTGTAAAGTCTTTTATTTCTGGCTAATTAAAACACTAAAGGACTCCTACCATGCATCTTTAATTGTGTATATACTACTTCAGGCAGAACTCACTATTTATTACTAAAAGTTAATGGCTGAAATCCAGGCCATACAATTGATTCTAGCAGGGCTAGGATTTCACTCCATGTACGTTGTAAACTGTTTAAAAATGTTATAGTAAAGAGTTACATTGCTGGGCACTGATTCTGGAAAGGGTATGTAGATTTAGGACATGATATTGTAATCCTTGTATTTTCAGATTCTCATTAAATGCCTGACAGTTCTTCAAGAGCTCCCAATTAGTACCTTACAAAGGAAACAAGCAGGGTGTTATGAGAGTATTCAGCATATGATAGCATGTTCTTCCTTTTACACAGCCAAGGTATTTATTTTATTATACTTATGACTATGGACTACAGTGCCAGTAGATAACACTAGAAATCTTTACATAAAACTTCATCGTGCTAAACTGTACTTAAAAATACTAACAGGAAGTTTGGCATTCTTGAACATGACTTAAACAGTGTTCTGAAAATATTTCTGGACATATTAGTGCTGCTGTTTTCACATTGTTATATTTTTCAAATCAGAAGTTTTGTTAAGTAGTTTATTGAGGAATGGGGTCATCTTGTTTATTTCTTACTAGATGAAATCAGTGACCTGTTTTAATTTATACTGTGTGATACTTAGATTTCATGCACCTTCCATTTTATAATTAATTGAAATATACATTTAAAATACCTTAATTGTGATCATAAAATGGGGTGTTAATTTTTTGATAGTGCTAATAAAAAAGGAGTGCCTAATAAGAAACACAAAACTTGGCATGGAAATGACAGTGGTACATCCTCTGGTTCTACTATGTTAGAAGATCAACTGTTTTGCATATAAATAACTGACATCAGCCCTAATTTAAATTCTTTTCTAACTGAACTTATTTAGCACCAAAGTTATAAATGCAAGTGCCTCATGTCACTCACTCATTTATATTTAAGGCCATGATTCAAGTGTCCTGATTTTCAGAGATCATTCACATCTGCATTTTTTTTCATTTCATTGGAGCTGCAGGTACTCAGGCTATATACATATATTAAAGAATAATGTAGTGCTTGTAGGACTTTTTTCTCTCTTTAAGAACTGCCAATCTAGAGATGCTAGATTAAAAATGTGTTTTTCTGATAAGTCTGAGGTCTTTCTGTGACTCTGAGAGAAGGCAGGCTTCTTCTAGTGCTGAGCTGTCTTTAGCTTAAAGTGCCTTAACAGACTCCCTTTTGGTTTCCTGGAATGTTGCTGCTGCTTTGATTCACTTAAACTAGTGTTCCCTTATCCCAGTTTGGCAGAAGTCAATTTCTGCAATTCTCCTCAAAGGACCAGATCCCCTCTACCACAGGTCAAAGAAATTTCTTTTCTATTTCTTGGTAAAGAAGTATTACACTACCAAGTCCTGCGTCTCCTAGAACCTGCTAAGAACATTGTCCAATTCTTTAGTACTATTCAAAGGGTTATAAATAGTAGTAGTGGCTAAGCCCTCGACCTCAGGACTAGTGCTTTTTGACACTGACATTCCCTGTACCAGCTCTCTCAGTCCTTGGAGCAGAACCAATATTTATCACATGGGAGATGTAACTATTTCTGCTGTGCCTGTATCATTGCTTTTTGGTTTAATCAGTGCCTCAAAGTCAATGCAGACAACTTCTGCAATATTAGTTAGAAAGCCTGCCCCAATATATAATTTCAAGCTCCAATAAAGTCTTCCCAACTTCTGCAGGAGCCAGTCTTCAGACTTTAGTGTTTGGAAAGGGAATTTGCCATCTTACTTCTGAAAAATACCATTGTATGACCTTGTATGCATTGGAAAAGGAGCATGCAGGTAGGCCTGTGATAGTTATAAACAGTTTATTTTTTGGGTAGGACCACTGGTATGGTATCTTCTTCTATAGTCTCACCCCCACCCTTAGCTTTATGAACATAACTCTTGGGCTTAAATGGAAGTCTGCTACATCCTCTGCATATTTGATCTTCTCAGATCACTTTCCCCTTAAAAAGCATCCATTATTGAGCAGTAGCAGCGGAAACATCCTATTTCTTTTCTTGAGACTGCACGTTCTCCATTTTTTTTTCTTTAGTGGAGGACCTGGATTGCCAGATTAAGGAGCTCCAGGCAACAGTGCAGTGGCTGTGCACCATTAGAGAGGGAGAGCAGGAACTGGATGCCTACTTCATAGATTTCATAGACATTTGGGCTGGAAGGGACTCTAAAGAATCATTGAGTCCAGCACCCTGCCCCAGGGGCAAAAAATCAGCAGGGATCATAGGATCCTAGCAAGATAAACATCCAAATGTCTTGAAGGCGTTCAAAGTGGGTGCTTGAACCACCTCCGGCGGCAGTCTATTTCAAACCTTGGGGGCTCGGACAGTAAAGAAGTTCTTCCTTATGTCCAGCCTGAATTGGTCGCAGTGGAATTTGTGACCGTTCAATCTTGTCATCCCTTGGGGTGCTCTGGTGAACAGACATTCCCCCAGATCCTGGTGAATACCCCTGATAAGCTTGTAGGTGGCTACCAGATCACCCCTGAGCCTGTGCTTTTCTAGGCTGAAGAGTCCCATGGCTCTCAGCCTCTCATCATAAGGTCTGTTTTCCTGACCCCTGATCATCCATGTAGCTCTCCTCTGGACTCTCTCAAGCTTCTCCACATCCTTTTTGAATTGTGGAGCCCAAAACTGGATGCAGTACTCCGGCTGTGGCCTCACCAAGGCCGAGTACAAGGGGAGAATGATGTCCTGGGATTTGCTTGAGAAACATCTATGGATGCAAGCCAGTGTTTTGCTTGCTTTACTAGCCACAGCATCACATTGAAGGCTCATGTTCATCTTGTGGTCAATCATGACACCCAAGTCCCTTTCATCTGTAGTGCTGACCAGCGTAGCACTGCCAAGCCTATAAGGATGCTGCAGGTTTTTTCCTCCCAAGGTGGAGAACCTTGCATTTTTCAGTGTTAAACACCATCAGGTTCTCATCTGCCCATTTCATGAGCCTGTCAAGGTCAGCCTGGATCACCCTCCTGTCTTCAGGTGTGGATGCTGTACCCCAGAGTTTGGTGTCATTGGCGAACTTGGCCAGCCCACTGCTAACACCAATGTCTACATCATTGACGAAGATGTTAAAGAGTATAGGCCCTAGGACAGAGCCTTGAGGGACCCCACTGGTCACAGGGCACCACGATCATTGACATCCATTAACCACCACCCTCTGGGTCCTGCCGCGGAGCCAATTTCCCAGCCAGCAGATTGTGGTGAGGTCGAGGCCGCAGTTAGCCAGTTTTGCCAAGAGGTGATCATGGGATATCAGATTGAAGGCTTTTTTAAAGTCAAGATATATGACATCAATCTCTTCCCCCGTGTCCAGGGGATAGGTCACCTGGTCGTAAAAGGAAATGAGATTGGTCAAGCAAGACCTACCTGCATTAAACCCGTGCTGGGTATCCCTCAGGAAATTGCCATCAGCTAGTCTGTTAAGGATGGCCTCTTTGATAATCTTTTCCAAGACCTTCCTCAGGATAGAGGTCAGGCTGATGGGCCTGTAGTTTGCCAGATCTACTTTCCTCCCTTTCTTGAAGATAGGCACAACATTGGCCTTCTTTCAATCTTCAGGCACTTCACCAGAGCACCAGGAGTTCTCAAAGATCTGTGCCAGGTGGCTGAGCTCTAGTGCTAGCCAGCAACTTGAGTACCCTTGTGTGTAAACTGTCAGGGCCAGCTGACTTGAAGGTATCCAGCCTGTCAAGGTGTTCCTTCATGAGGTCAGCACTGATGGAGGGTAAGGAATCTCCCTCACCCTGGCCTCCATGTCCCGTAGTGGGCAGGGGCGTCCATGGGACTGGTGAAAAACTGACGCAAAGTACCCATTTAGTAAGTTTGCTTTTTCATGGGCATCAGTTGTCAGTTGTCCCATCTGGTTAAGCAGGGGTCCAATGTTGCCCTTGCTTTACCTCCGGCTCCCCACAAATCTAAAAAAGGACTTTTTATTGTCCTTGATATTTGTAGCTAGCTGGAGTTCCATCGCAGCCTTGGCTTTTCTGGTTTGCTCTCTGCAGGTCCGGACCAGTGCAGAGTATTCCTCCTTGGTGGTGGTTCCAGTCCTCCATCCTTTGTAGGTCTTCCTTTTAAGACGCAGGAGGTCTCCTAGTTCCCTGGAGAGCCAAGGGGGCTACTGTACCCTTTTGCTGCCTTTCCTTTGAGATGGGATAGACTTTGCTTGTGCATCCAGACTCACTTCCTTGAGGAGCAACCACTCGTCCTGAACTCCCCTCCCCTTTAGGTTGTGGCCCTTTAGGGCCTCACTGACAGGCCTCCTTAGCTAGCTTGTCAAAGTCAGCTTTCCTGAAGTCGAGGACGTCTGTATTACTGACTGACTTGCCAGCTTTATGGCGAATAGTGAAGGTGATCAGCTCGTGATTGCTGTCACTCAGCTTCCCTTTGATCTTTAGGTCGCTGATTAGGTCATCCCTGGTTGCCAGTACCAGATCGAGCAGTGCTTTACCTCTCATCAGGCCGTAAACTTCCTGCATCAGATAGAGGTAATCCATGCATGAGAGAGAGGTTTGTAACCACTCGGATTTGGCTGAGCATTCCTCCCACGAGATGTCTGGGTAGTTAAAGTCTCCCATGACAACCATACATTGGGAGCACGTGGCCTCGGCCAATTCCCTGGTCAAGGTCTTGACCCTGGGTAGGGGGTCTGTAGTAGACTCCTGCCATAGTATCCCTGTGCTGTGTTCCCCATGGATTTTAACCCAGAGGGTCTTAAGTCTTCCACCATGGGTGCCAATGTCAGCTTGCAGGGATGTGTAACTTTCCTTGATAGAGAGCTATACCCTTTTGTCCGTTTGATCCCTCCTATACAGGGTATAGCTGTCTGTACCTGTGGCGCAGTAATGGGTGGAGTCCCACCAGGTCTCCATTATCCTTATGACATAGTTATTTGCGTTCAACAGGAGGACAGGTTCCTCCTGTTTGTTGCCCAAACTGCTGGCATTTGTGTATAGGCAAGGCAAGTGTCCCCTTGGGGGCCCTGGCCTTGCCTACAGTTCATTCCAGGGCTGGGGCAGGGGTGGGTTCCTTTACGTGCCCTGGCCTGCTGGCTTTGCAAGGGTTGCCAAGTGGGCCAGCAGTGGCAGTAACCCCACATCCCCCGGGGGGCTTAGTTTAAAGCCCGGTGGAGCAGGTCAGCCAGTCTGGCTGAGAAGAGCCTCCTCCCCAGCAGAGAGAGGTGGAGGCCGTCCCTTCCCAGCAGCTCACTGTCTCTCTCACCAAAGAGTGGATTGTGGTCATGGAAGCCAAAGCCTTCCCAATGACACCAGCGCCGTAGTCTTTGGTTCACTCCCAAATCCCAGTAGTGTCTCATGACCCAACTGGGAGCGCTCTGAGCCATGTCATTGGTGCCCACATGGATGAGGAGCATAGGGTAGTGGTCAGTGGGCTGGAGGAGTTTAGGGATCTTCTCCGCAATGTCTCGGATACGGGCTCCCGGGAAGCAGCAAACTTCCTGGGCTAAGGAGTTGGGGATGGAGTTTCCCACGACAAACACTGTGTTTTGTCGTGGGGAGAATGGGGGTGGTAGCTACAGTAGTGCCTGTGTTGCCTGCAGGAGCTGGCAACTCAGCAGGCTCTGCTGGGGCTGCAAGAGGTTCGTACCTGTTGCAAAGCTCCAGCAGGGCAGGGGCCTTGGAGTGGCAGGCCTTGGGGCCCTTGGCCACCTTGGTCCAAGCCCTGGGCTGGACAGTGAGGGAGGTCCTCAAGTCCTCCCTTGTCCTGGAGGGAGACTGTGGTCTACCCTCTGCCTCCCGGGGGAGAAGGGCCTCCTAGTAGGAGTTGATCTCCTGCTCATAGTCCTTGATGGTGCATAGTCTCTGGACTGTGGCCTGGAGCTCCTCCAGCTGGCACGCCAGAGACCCCAAAAGGGAGCAGACCCCACAAGGGGAGGTGGCCATGCTCCTGGGCCCCAGAGCCTGAAAAAGCGACAGGGAGCCCCTGGATGGCTTCCAGGTTCTCCACCAGATGGCTGACAACTCCATGGCAGACGTGAAGAACCGCTATGGAGTTCAGCCAGGGGTTGCCTGGACAAAGGTAGTCACCAGCCCTAGGAGGCACTGCACCAGGGTGACCATTCCCCTGGAGCTGCACAACTGTTTTGAACCCCTCACATCAGCAGAGTCAGCTGGGCCACTGGCTTCAGCATGTGAGGATGGAGGGCCAGCAGTAACTGTGCCCAGAGGATGACGCAGAGTAATCGTGGTGGGTGACTCCCTCCTGAGGGGGACTGAAGGAGTGATTGCTGCCCTGACCCCTTAGCCCATGAGGTCTGCTGCCTCCTGGGGCTCATGTCCGGGATGTAACTGAGAGGATCCCCAAACTCATCCAGCCCTGCAGCCATCACTCCATGCTACTCATCCATGTGGGCACAAATGATGCGGCTCAGAACAATCCTGGCTGGGTCATGAGTGACTATAGGGCTCTGGGGGGGCACACAGTTTTTTTTTTTTTCCTTGATCCTCCCAGTCACAGGCCTCAGAAGGAGAGATGTATCGGAAAGGTCAACAGGAGGTTCTGGTGATGGTGCCATTGCAAGGGGTTTGGCTTCTTTGACCACGGTCCACACTTTAGGGAGAGAAGCAGTGGCTTGTTGGAGAGGGATGGCCTCTACCTCACCCTGAAAGGGAAGAAGCTCTTTTTGGCCAGGATAGCTGACCTACTTGACAGGGCTTTAAACTAATATCGTCGGGGGATGGGCAATCAATTAACAGTTCTAGTCCAGGTCGCGACAGCCACAGTAGTAACAGACCAGGTAGCCCAAGGGAATCCACTCTGAACACAGCCCAAGGAAAAGTCATGTCCCAGCGCACAGGGAAGCCCAGGGCTTCTCACAGCAGGCTCAGCTACCTGTACACAAATGCCAGGAGTTTGGGGAATAAGCAAGAGGAACTGGCCCTACTCCTGAATGACCATGATTATGATCTTGTAGGGATAACAGAGACCTGGTGGGACTCCACCTATGACTGGTCTGTAGGTATAGAAGGCTATACCTTGTACAGGAGAGACCATGTTGGGAAGAGGGATGGGGGGGTGTAGTGCTCTACGTGAAGGAGCAATACACTTCCCTTCAAACTGAGTTTAGCAACCAAGGAGGGTTCCCTTGGTTGCTTGCTCCCTCTGAGTTAAAATACAGAGGGAGCAAGGGGAAGGGGACATAATTGTAGGAGTCTATTACAGACCTCCCAACCAGGAGGAAAAGCTGGACTGAGAATTCAATAGGGAACTGGCTGAGGCTGCAAACTCCGGATGTCTGGTTGTCAGGGGGGACTTCAACCTCCCTGGTATCTCATGGAAAGAAGACATGGCCAAATCTGACCAGTCATTGTAGCTTTCCTCACATGCATTGATGACCTCTACGTAACACAAAAGGTCTACAGGCCAACTAGGGGAGAGGCACTGCTGGATCTGGTTCTGGTCAAAGGGGATGATTTGGTGGATGATCTGAGACTTGAGGGGAAACTTGGTGACAGTGACCATGAACTGATCACTTTCTCTGTTCAACGCAGGGTAGGCAGGTGCCTCAGTAAAACAGAAATCCTCAATTTTGGGAAGGCCGACTTTCAAAAACTCAGGAGACTGGTCAACCAGGTACTTGGAGACCATGGCACTTTAGGAAGGGGAGTCCATGAGGAATGGTTTTTCCTTAAGAACGTAATCCTCGAAGCACAAGGAAAGTCTATCTTATCCCAAAGGAAGTGCAGTCAGTGGGCTAGGGTGTCCCCTTGGCTCAGTAGGGAACTTGGACTTCCTGAAGCTAAAAAGAGAAGCTTACCCCAGATGGAAAATGGGGGTCATCACCAAGGAGGACTACACAGCACTAGCCTGCACCTGTAGAGAGCGGACCAGAAAAGCCAACGCAGACACTGAATTCAGGCTAGCCACGGGAATCAAGGACAACAAAAAATCCTTCTTTTGGTATGTGGGAAATCAGAGGAAGAACAAAGGCAACATTGGACCCCTGCTAAATCAAATGGGGCAGCTGATGACTGACTGTCAGGAAAAGGTAAATCTCCTAAATGATTACTTTGCATCAGTTTTCCATCTGTCGAAAGGGGTCACCCTGTCAGATAGGATACAAAGCATCCAGGGGGCAGAAGATGGGCCTACAATTGATGGGGATCAAGTGAGGGAACACCTCGTAAGAGTCGACATCCACAAGTCCATGGGCCTGGACGGTATGCACCCGAGAGTCCTTTAGGAGCTAGCGGACATCATAACATGCCCTATGGCAAAGATATTTGAGAATTCATGGTACTTGGGAGAGGTACCAGAGGATTGGAAAAGAGCCAACGTGGTCCCAATCTTCAAGAAAGGAAGGAAGGAAGACCCAGGGAATTACAGACCAATTAGTCTGACATCCATCCCTGGAAAGATCCTGAAGAAAATTATCAAGGGTTCCATCAGCAGCAGGCGAACAGAAGATAACTTTGAGTGCCAGCCAGCACGGCTTTATTGCTGGAAGGTCTTGCCTGACCAACCTTGTCTCCTTCTATGACCAGGTGATGCATTGCCTGGACAAGGGAGACAAGGTTAATGTCATATATCTCGATTTCAAGAAGGCCTTTGATTTGGTCTCCCATGATGTCCTCATGGCTAAGCTGGAAAACTGTGGCCTTGACCATCTCACTGTCCAATGGCTGGGGAACTGGCTCCAGGGTTGGACCCAAAGAGTAGTGGTTGATGGGAGCAAATCAACCATGCATGAGGTGACTAGTGGTGTCCCTCAGGGTTCAGTATTCCAGCCAGTACTCTTCAATATTTTCATTAATGATCTAGATTTGGGCATCAGATGCAGACTGGCAAAGTTCGCAGATGACACTAAGCTATGGGGAAGGCAGTGACACTGGAGAACAGGTTGGGTATACAGGTCAACCTGGACAGGCTCGCAAGGTGGGCAGACCAAAACCTGATAGCCTTTAATGCAGAGAAATGCACCTTGGGAGGACAAACCAGCATCATACTTATAGGCTTGGCAGTGCTATGCTTGCTAGCACCATTACCTAAATAGACTTGGGGTTCTTGATTTGACCACAAGATGAACATAAGCCACCAGTGCAATGCCATGGCTGGCAAAGCAAACCAAACTCTAGTGTGCATTCACTGATGAATCTCAAGCAAAACCAGGGATGTCATCCTCCTGCTCTACTCAGCCTTAGTGAGGCCGCAGCTGGAGTACTGCATCCAGTTTTGGGTCCCCCACTTCAGGAGGGATGTGGATAAGCTTGAAAGAGTTCAGAGGAGAGCCACCTGCATGATCAAAGGCCAAGAGAGCAAGCTTTATGAGGAGAGGTTGAGGGACATAGGACTCGTCAGTCTAGAGAAGAGAAGGCTCAGGGGGGACTTGGTGGCAGCCTATAAGTATGTAATGGGGGGTGCACAAAGATCTGGGAGAACAGTTTTTCACCAATGCTCTCCAAAGGATAACAAAGTATAATGGCCACAAACTTCTGGGAGGCCGATTTAGACTGGACATGAGGAAAAACTTCTTTACGGTCCGAGTGTCCAGTGTCTGGAACAGACTCCCCCCAGAGGTGGTGCAAGCACCTACTCTGGACTCATTCAAATGGCATTTGGATGCTTATCTTGTGGGAGTTGTTTGACCCCAGCGGACTTCCTGCCTGTGGCAGGGGAGCTGGACTCGATGATTTTGGGAGGACCCTTTCAGCCCCGAAAGTCTATGAATCTATGAAAAAAATACATCCGCCCCATCATCAAATTCTGAAATCACTCCAACCCACATAGCATCCTCATCACTGGATAAAACAGCTGCACTCCCAGTGCTTCTCCACCTTGTCTGGTCTCTGAGAGAGTCCCCTGAAGCCAGCCCAGGCTTGACTTCTAGAACAGTGGGGAAGGCCAGGCTCCTTCCTGCTCTGAGACCTTGGCCTTTTGGTTTCTCACCTTCCCAGGTTGTCCATGGCTCTGACATGGGGAGCAAGCATCCAGTTCCGCACTTGACAAAGAGGCCTCACCTCCTGTTGGGGTGACATAATGCAACCCATAGTTCTAAGCAGCACAGCAGACAGTCTTTTCAGTAAAGGCACTGATTGGATCAAAGGCTAGCCAGCCAGTTTTTCTGTCCCTACCAATGGTGTTAAGCCATCCCTCTGTCTCCAATCCAGCTCACAGAGCCCTGAGCACCCCCAAAGATACTCAGCTGTTTCATATCTAGTCTTCTAGCTCCCCAAAACAAGTGGAGGCACTTATCTCAGTCCCAGATTCTTCTGGCCAGGAACTGCCAAGATACCCTTTTTTCAGTCTGCTCTTTCATTGACATGTTTATATCCTTTGGGCAGCTCCTGGGTGTCCTGAATCTCCCCTTTGTTGTCAACAAAGCCACTCAAGATCCTGTTGATGCTAAGGGACCAATTTGTCTCATCCTCCATGGGGCTTAACACTTAACCCTTCATTCTCTGTGCACAGGCTAATGAAGTATACTGAGTCATACCTCTTGTGGGGTAAGATTGAGTGTAGGAAGTATCTGAAGTCCCAGACTAAAGTGTCTGGAATGGAGGATGCTTGCCTGTAGCATCTGGGGGGATCTGAATCCCAGGACCTCTGAGCTTGTTTGTGCACATAGATGCCTGCCAGTGGATTTGGGAGTATCTGAAGTCCCAGGGTGAGAGCCTGGGATGGAGGATGCTCACCAGTTGTTGCACCATACATAATGTTTAGAATGATTTAAGTTCTGCCTGCTCAATCAATATGGTTTTTGGAACTATTGCATTTTGCTTAATCAATATGATTTGGAACTGATTTAGCTGATTTGACCTGGAACAGGAAACATATTAATAAACCCCCCCAAAATAAACGGAGTCATATAGTGTTGTATCAACATGAACACAGTTAGCACAGAAATTTCACAATAAAACTTTCAGTCCATTCCACTAACTATACCCATGAATGATGGATCATAATTAGTGCAACTCTAGGGCAAACTCCAGTCTTGATGCTACCAACATGAAGAAAAAAGACAAGATAACAAGTTATTTCGGTGAGATATGAACGTTTATTCTCATCTGGCTCCAAATTCTGTATTTGCCACTGTGGCACAGGAAAGAACTAAGCAGCAGGCTTTAAAGATTACTCTGAAGAACAAAGAACCAAAGAAGACTGGATTTAGTAAGTAGAAAGGGCTATTCATCTGCAAGCTTGCAGCATTGCATAGTGAAATATCAAGTTCTTCTCTCTTCTTATGATTATTTTGATTGGCATAGATCTTTGGAAATTCTATACAAGATTCTGCCAGATTCTAGACAACATTTTAAGTCATTGGTCTTAGATGGCCAGGTGACAGTAAAGAGAGACTAAAGAGACTAGGTCTATTCAGTTTAGAAAATAGATGATTGAGAGGGGAAGAGAAAGTAAATAGGGATTTATTATTTACCATGTCTCACAATATAAGAACTAAGGGTCACAAAATGAAACTAGTAGGTAATAAGTTTAAAGCTAACAAAAGGAAATTATTTTTCACACAGTATGTAATTAAAATGTGGAACACGTTGCCAGTAGCTGTTGTGGAACCTGATAGTTTAGCCACATTTAAAAAAGGATTAGACAAATTCTTGGAGGAAAGGGGCATCAGTAGCTATTGAGCATGGGAGTTAAGGATACAGCCTCTGAATTAGAACTTCCTATAATTTAAAACTTGGAGACTGCAAGTGAGAGAGGAATAGTAGAAAATCCCTGTTCATACCCTGTTCACTTTTCCTTTTAGCATTCACCCTCTACCACTGTGACACAGGATACTGGGCATGGTGGACTGATGATCTGACCCAGTGAATGGCAGTTCCTATGTACTTAGGAATACTGTGTTTTTCTTGAAAGCAGTATCAGATTTTTATCCAAACCAAGAATGTCAAACCTCCAGTCCATGGGCCAGATCTGGCCCATGGAGCCATTCCATCCAAACCATTAGGGTACTTGCTAGCCAGTAAATCTCAGGGCATTGTTAGCTGGAGGCCGGAATTAGCCACAGAATTGAGGGCCACTGGACTTCATTGGACATGGCTCTCAGTGCCAGGGGAGGAGCATAGGCTGTGCTCACACAGCCGTGCTTGCCCTGCTGCTGGTTGCACAACTGCTAATGCTGCTTTTGACATGGTATATAATTGATTGGCCTACTGCCATTTGCCCTGCTGCTGCCCCACTGCAGCCACTGGCCCTGCTGTGACTGCTACTAGCCCTGTTGTCTAGATTCTACTCTGATCTAAACTCAACACAGTTCCTTATTTTTCCCTAAAAACTCTTTCATCCAATGGTATAGCAATTTTAAATATTTTAGATGAACTTGGGCAGACTTGGCTCAGAATTTCTAAGTGGATGTTGGTTTTACTGAAGTGTTATAAATTAGCTAATCTAGAATACCTGAGGCAGATTATTTTATATTTCACAAGGCACTGGAAGTTTCTGCACCTTCCTTCAGATTTGTCCTTAAAGCTCTGATGTATGTAAGGCAGGTGCTTTGAAATTGATACAACCAACATTATTCCATCCTGCAGGCATCTTAATCTGAAACTCATTTTAGCAGAGCTGTTGGCAGTCTTCATTTAGTTAGGCTCACAGTGTCCTCCTCCACTGATTGACTATGGTTTGGGAACATGAATCAGATATAGACAGCCACTCTAGGAAGAAAAAGAAGTAACTTTCCAGTACAATAACCATAGTGCTTAGAAATGTGCTGTTCCACAACCGATCCTCCTTTCCCCATTACTGCTGAGTCTTTTGTATGTGGATATAGTACTGGAGAAAGAACGGAGGGTCAGCTGGTTGTGCAGACCTGCCCCCCCTGCTTCATACCCTCAGACTGGGCGTTTCAAGGGCATGGAGGGTGCAAGAGCTACCAGTGGATACTGTTGGCTTAAGTTCTCTGATCTCCAGTGAATAGGGTAAATGCGTACCAGAAATAGAATATGTAGACAACACATTTGGAAGAACGTCAGTTGTTGCGCAGGTAAGTAACCTCTTTTTCTTAATTATTAGATATACAGATACTGAATTTTAATAATTGGGTACTAACCCTGTAATTTTAATGTATTTTGACAGTCATAAATAATGATGGACAGTGTCTAAATGTTATATATTATGTAAAAATATTTTAACGAATGGATGTTTAACAGGTGCTACGTTCATGGCAAGAATATGAACTAGCAATAATTATTACTAACTATGGGAAAAAGTTGTTGGATTCTTCACAAACAACATCCCGTGATCACTCTGGAGTTCTAGATGGTGAAGAAATGCACATTGACACAGATGCAGAAGATGAGGTAATCACTTTCTTTCGTATAAGAGCACCCTATCACAATAATTCAGATATGAAAAGCTGTATATAGGGCTGCAGTAATTTAAGACCAATTCCTTATTGTTCTCATGGGATCCTAATTGGGATTTAGGTGGAATGTAGCCACCTAGGTTCCAAAAAGTGTTCCAAGGCAACTCTGCTTCAACACCTACAAAAACCTTTAGGTAGGTAGATTCATTAGGTGCCTCCATTTTGCCTTGAAAATTTCCCTAGATCCCTGGAATGTACAAAAGCTGTCCAAATCAGGCATCTAAGAACCTAAATCCCACCTAATGTGTGTTGCAATCCAGGTAATATGAGAGACCTTTAAAATGTCAATGTTCCTGAGCCATGTAGTATCTATAATGCATACCTAGCACTTGATTGATATCAACAACATTGAACATGGCATTCACAGCCACTCTCAAACCTTTCACACAATAGCCTTGTAGTTAGAGACCTGGGTTTTAAGACTTCCTCAGCTTGAGAGGGCCCAAACTGACATCTGCTACTTCCCAGAAGTATGACTTTAGGCAATAAAGTGAGGTACCTTCCATTTCTCCTGTGGAAGCTGGGCCATTGGACAGCTAAGGCTGTCATAGTCATGATGCCAGAAGGAGAGTAAGCAAGAGAAAATTTGTCTATGTAGCCTAGTGGTGAAAGTATGATGCTGGGAGAGAGTAATACTGGGTTAAGCACATAAGAACAGTCATACTAGGTGAGACCACAGGTCCATTTAGCCCAGTCTCCCGTATCTTATAGAAAGAATATTTTATACATAGCTGTCTAGGCTTATCTATTGTCTTCCCCTCTTCCTTTACAGCTTCCCGCATTCAGAGGCCTAGGAAGTTCTAATCTGCACCCTTAACTATAACGGTTGTACCCTTTAACTGTAATGTTTAATACCCATTGGTGGACCTATCCTCTATCAATTTCTCCCATTCTCTTTTGAACTTGGTTAAATTATCAGCCTATACAGCATCTTGTGGCAATGAGTTTCAAAAGTTGTTCTCACATACAAAAGAAAGTTCTTGTTCACACCATGTATGTTTTAAACCTTCTTCCTAATAATTTCTTTGTATGATCTCTAGATTTAGGGTTCTTTTTCCCAGTTGCTGGTGTTATGTTTTTAACCAACTACTTGATTTAAAATGTTCAGGTTGTGCAGTCAGGCTCCCTCTTATTTGTTCTTGCTTTGGCTCCATGACTCTTGCACTTTTGACTTAACTGTGACCCAACTCAGCAATGAAGGAGGAGAGTGTTTCTTTAGAGCTGAAACTTCATCTTATTCAAGTTTCTCTTTTGGGATCTTGACAGCTCTCCTCTGGGAGGCCCTGAGTTAGATGCCTTAGGAGCAGCAGTAATTCAGACCCCTCTCTCCCTTTGCCTATAGTATTTCCTATTGTTTGACTGTGGACACCTTCCTACTCAGCATCTAGGTACTCTGCATTGGCCTTTGGAAGCACCTAATTCTCAGCATTGTGTAGGGATCCTAGGTTCATAAATCTCTTTGGATCACCCTCCTGGGGCAGAACACCTAATTTTTAGGTTTGCAATGAGGTGCCTATGAGAAGAATTTGACTCTGGCCCTTGAAGTCATTTATGGATATAGTTTAACACATCAGGGAGGCTATCCACTGAGGATCACTTTTATCCACCAAAAGTTGAAATTCATTTTACCCAAACAATTGGCATAGTTGTATACTGGCTTTCACATTTCACCTTCAGGAATGATCCAGAGAACTGGGAAATTAAAAATTGAAATAACTGCTGAGTTCAAGAAAATGAAATTATCCCAAGTGTATAGAGCTAGAAAAGCTTTGCATCCTGTTGCTGCTGCTCCGCAGTGCAGAGCAGGGGCTGGCAACCTTTTTGAGCCAGGGCCTGGAACAACCCCGATTCCAGTTTGGCCTGGGCCAGGTGGCTTTGGCGGCATGTCATCAGTGTGAAGGGTTTGTCTGCACCCAGGTTGAGGCCAGGCAGCTGGGAGTGCATTGACACTGCCACTGCTTCTTCCTGCCCCCTGTACCCATGCTGCAGCTGGGCAGCAGCTTCCAGCTGGTGGGGAACTGAGCTGGGAGTGGGCAGCTGGGAACTGTGACCACACCGCTGCCACTGCCATTTCTCTTGTCCTTTTTCTGCCCCCACCCCCTTCCCTACAGCAAGGGTGCAGCTGGAGGCTGCCCAGTCCTGACTTAGTTCCCCACTGGCTGGTAGCTGCACCAGGCTGTAGCCAGGTGGCAGGAGAAATGGCAATGATGTGGATGCAGCTTCCAGCTTGCCCAGCCCCAGGCAGAGCCTGTGGGCTGTATGCTGCCAACCCCTGGTCCAGAAAAACTCTTGTCAGCACTTTTCCCTGCACCAGTGATGCTGTCTCCTATGTTCAGTGCTGCAAATTTGGAATGATGGCATGAATTTTCATACTTGAAGTTATTCCTTACAGAAAATATTTCTATTGGACAGAACAGCAGTTGGTACTTTAAATGTTAATTCTGCTTGAATTAGCCTGTGCAGGGATATTTGAGGGATAATTCCTCATTTGTAGCTGCATACTATTAATATTAATAATAGTATTATAGTAGTGCCTCAGGATCCCAATAGAAATCAGGCTTCCTTTATGGTTGGTACAAACATAAACAAGTTGAAGTCCCAGCCCTGAACAACATACAGTTTAAATACAGAAGACATTAGAGGCAGCACAGAAGCAGAATGAACAATGTAATGATATATAAATGTCATGTTAGTTCTCCCACATTTTGCTCTTTGTTTGTTTTTCTCTTTATTTTAAACTTTATGTGGGCTTTTTGGGCGGAAATTAACTGAAAAGAGAAAAAATAAGGTAATAGAAACATATAAAAGAAAGAGAAGGGGAGCATGTAGAGCAGGGTGGAATGAAACAGAAATAAAGAAGTGGAAGGAAAGCAGGAAGGAGTACAAACAAGCACCCAGTCGGCACAGGGAGATGAGTATTTTGAGTGATTAGTGTACAAACTGGTCAAACACTGGTGACATCAACGTCCAGGTGGTCCTGCTGCTTCAGTTGCTTTTTTCTGTTGTTCCCAAATGGGTTTCTGGATCCTAGCATATCTTTCCCATCTACATGTTGCTGCGTGAAGGAGGAGGGTTACACTGGCTTTAACGTCCCCACTCCTGGGATCTCCCCTGCATAGTTCACAAACTTCCAGCAAAACTATTTTCAATGAAAAATCAGGTTTCCAGGTTGGTTTTTTTTTTCTTGAAAGATGGCTGCTTTCTGTGGGACACTGGTGACTTTTTGAATATGTCAGTTAGTGACCTCTTTGCTGTCATGAAGGAGATGGGAATGGGTTCTTTTCTAGGCAACTGAGTGTCACTCAGCCAGGGAAGAAACTTAAAGTGCCAAACCATTACATTACTAAGCTCTGAAGTGGATTTAAGGCAGGGAGGGGAACACCCTTAAAACTGCCCACTTAGCCTTATAAAAACGCTTCTTATAGATGAGAATAGGCCATTTCAGCAAACCGTGAGGAGCCAGCCAGCTGCTGAACAGATATAATATAAGCAGCTTGCCACCCTATCAGAACTTGACAGATGGGTAGAAGATCTGTCCTTGTTCCTTTCAGTTCCCAAACAAATACAGATCAGTTTCCTTCCAACAGGGGAACCACCTGAGTGAGCCACAACAGACTGTCTAGAGCATGTGTCCTCAGACAGTGAGGAAGAATTTGAAGCCCATGGGAATTTATTTCTATCAGGCCATTCAGTAATGTTTTGTTATATGATTTTTTTCTGCAGCAAGTTTAGGTAGCACAGGCTGCCATGTATTCAGGCTCTCAGACTGGGATTTCAACTCTGACAAGATCATAAACCATTTTAGTTTTTCCTTTTGGTTAAATTTTTATTATACTCAACTAATTCAGTGCATAGTCTGTAAAGCCCTGTAAATCACAATTACATATAATGTTATTCCATAGTTAATTCTCAAGGCTGAGGTGGAAAAAAAAATCCATCTTCTATGTAATTTTGTTGGCTTCAGTGGAATTTTGCCAGGGATGAACCATAAATAATAGATACTAATCATTTATTACTTGTTATTCTTAGAGTGCTTGTAAGAAAACATCACAAGCCGTCGCAGTTGAAAAGGCAACTGAAAACTTAACTGCTCTGGAATCCAATCTTCTCAAACTGACAAAACCTGGTAGATATTTTAACAAAATATTTCTATCTTTTCTATGATTTCTTATGGCTTGCTGCAAAGAATGCTTTTCCCAAATAGTACTTGTGGGTTGTTTGTTTCTTTTTGAGAGGAAAATTAAGGGACATAATGAACAAAACATGATTTTTGCCATCTTATTTACCTTCCAGTAACACATGGCATTGCTTTAACATTTCCACCAATATTAGCTCGTTCCTGATTAAAAAAAGATTCAGACAAGTTTCAACATTCTCTTTATTGGTTACAGTGGAATTCTATGCTGCATCCTTAAACCAATGGTTCTCAAGTTTTTTAGGTTTAAGGCACCCTTAGATAGGCTCACAGCACCCCTCGGAAAAGGCCAGCACTTGGTTTTCCACTTGTTTGTTTGTTTGTTTGTTTTTACTATAGAAAAATAACAAAGCAATTCTTCTGTTGCAAAGAACTTAGAAAGACAGGTCAGAATGTTTTTAACACTATCGATTCCTTAGTGTTTGAAATCTTTAGGTTTAGCTTGTGAATCATATTTGCACACCTAATGGTACAAACATTGCGTAGGACCCCACAAGTTTTCAAGGCATCCCTTTAAAAGAGTCTCTGCCATTAACTCTCTGCATGGTATTTACAGTACAATCTAGTTTGAGAATATAATGAACTGTTTCTCCTGACCCTTACTTTCTTGAAGGAGCAGACGAGCGCATGTAGAGGTATGTCTAACAACAGTTCTCAGTTTTATTTGGACCACACTTATTTATGACCCCAAGCCTGTATGATTATTAGAAATTTAAAACCAGCAAGTGCTCCTTACCCTTCTGAAATGATCTTATTACCCATTTGACATTATAACTACTATTTTTAGAAATGCTGTTGCAGAAAATTTTGTGGATTGAGGCAATATAGATATTAAATTTTAAAGATACAATCTTTCAGAGTTCATTAGAAAACTTGAATCATTGAAAGTTTGGTCATTATTATCTGAAACATATAGCTACTTCATATCCTGGATCAGATTAAGTATGGATTTTCTCTCTCTCTTGCTTGAATTGAAAGTATGTTTCTGCCATATTTGAATATTCCTTTCTTTGTGTATCAAACATTTCCTGTGCCTACTGCTTTTCTTTTTATTTAAAGGGTAAATGCGTGCATAGGGAAAGCAATCTACTACTCTATATTGGAGTAGGAAAATCCCCTCTTTGGAGAGGCTCTGAAACTAGGGAAGCACACACAAGTCACATTTTCATTTCCTTCTCTTTTCAGCTGCATATCAAAACTCTTCTTTGGGGATGGGAGCATAGAAATTATCTGACAGTTGCTGTCCACTCAAGTACAAAAAAATTGAAAAGCTCAGTATGCAGAGTTTCTCTGTACTAGGCCTACTATACTCCTAAAGAGAATAATCCCCTGCCAGGGCTGACCTTGAATTCTGTAGGGCCACAGGTGGCTCTTCATGCAGCGCAGCACAGTGCAGGGGGCACCTGGAACGCAAAGCTCAGTGGGAGGAAGGGGGAAGGGAGCAGTGTAACGACGTGGAGGCTGTTGTACTGTGCAGCCTGGAGGCCCTGCAGCCTGTGGCCACTCAGAAGTTGGACAGTAGTTCAGAGCAGGATTGGACAACATAGATTCATAAATTGTAGAGTTGGAAGGGACCACAGTGGATCATCGTGTCCGACCCCCTGCCCCTGGCAGGAAAGAGGACTGAGGTCAGATCGAGGTCCTGACCAAAGTCGGACCGAACAGACCATCTAAAATCACTGGTAAATGTCTGGGCTCAGAGTTGGCCTTGGGAAAATGAGTCGGAAGGGACCACAATGGATCATCGTGTCCGACCCCCTGCCCCTGGCAGGAAAGAGGACCAAGGTCAGATCGAGGTTCCTGACCAAGGTCAGACCTAACAGACCGGCTGGTAAATGTCTGGGCTCAGAGTTGGCCTTGGGAATATGGTGCTCTGGGCGAACTTGTATTTTGGCACCTTTTCCCCAGTCAGTGGTGCTGCTGCAGGCAGAGGCAGGTGGGCAGGGATGTGGGGCACAGTCGGGCAGGGAGGTGGAGGAACATGATATGCCAGGTCAGCAGGCAGGTGGGCAGGCACCACTGCTGCTGTGTGGGAGCAAGGCAGGCAGACTGGAGCAGGCACCATCTGGCCCACGAGTGTCCAGCCTGGCTCTTCCTGAGCAGTGGCTGGAGGCAGGGGGCGGGCTGGGCAGGACACTGCTCCTCCTGTATGGGGCAAGGCAGGATGGTGGGAGAGTGCTGCTGTGAGCACTGGCTGCCCACACACACACACACACACACACACACTTGTGTGTATGTTTGGTGTACCCCTGACCATGGCATCATGGATGATCACCTGCCCACCTCTAAGGCTGGCTCTGCCTAGGCTGCTAAGAAGCTACTATCATCGCAGTTGGGAATCTTTGTGGCGCTGAAGGGAAGTTCCCCGGAGAGTTGAAGTATTTTTGAAAGAGTTACAGATATATTTTAACATTTCAATGCCATGCAACTTAAAAATAGGTAGATCAATAAAAAAAAAATGTGGATGAAACATGAACATCTTCAGGCTTAAAGTGTATGTTTTTGTTTTCCAAATTTTTATAAGATTAAGAGAAGGTTTTGAAATGGAAATCTGAGTCAAGCTTTAAGTATAGAATCTGTACTGATGGTTCGCCATTAGTTAGTAGTCTTCCCCTTCCATATCTGTGGCAGCAAATATATAGTATGCATGAAAATAGCTCTGTAGCAAATGTAAAAGTTAAGTGCAGAGATCCAATTAAATACATGTAGCTCATCTACACCCTGATCCTGTAACTTGTTCTGTAGATGTAGATGCCTGTGCTCATGCAGAACAAGTTGCAAGATCTTAATGAGTTTTGTAAGTTAATTGAAAATTAAATTGTTCATTTCAAAAGATACTGTACCATATAAACTCCTTGGAAAATTAAATTAGTGGATGAGTCAGTTACAGTAGAATGCATTTTCATCAGCCATGGTATGTGCCGTAAATGCTTGATTGTTAGGTTAGTATTGAAATATAGTGCTTGTCAGTAAATTAGGGGGGTGTTTCTGAAAAAAAATTGAAATACAGAAAATTTTCATCAGAAAAGATGAAAATGAAAAGCATTTAAAAATCCTCGATAGGGTGACTTAGAATGAAGGACATGATACAAAGTGCTAGAAGAGTCCCTGTTGACTGCATTAATAACAAATACTAGATGCCAGGATCACAGCTATGTTAACAAATATAGATAAGTGGTTTAGCACAATATATTCACCACTACAGCATGTTATTAACAAATATAGTGACAAAAGCCACTTTGTGAGAAATTCTTATGGGTGGATCAACACTTGCAGCATCCCATTGATGACTGTCTAAGAGGGAAATGAGGAAAAGAGTAGAGTTTGCCTGATTAACTGGAAACCTGGGAAACCATCTAGGTTAGCACAAAGAATGATTCAGGCTTTCTTGAAGATTTTCTCAAATTAAAATTTTATGTAACCAGTATTAGATCCCAAATGCTTATTCAAAGCTCATCTCCTCAAATTTAGCAAATAGGGGTAAAAAACCGAAAGGCAATCTTTTCTATTCCTTTTTCTATAGGTACAAAATGTAATAACCAAAGCAGTATATTTAAAGAGCTCTCATCAGTGGTGGGCACTAATTTTCTTCAGTCATTTGGACAGTGTAGGCAAATGTATTAAGAGGGTTGGTGCTTTCAGTCAACATACTGAAATTCTTATAGCTTTTATTTTAATGGATGAATGGACATTTTTAAGATGATGAGAATCAGATGCAGTCTTCTGTTGACTGACTTAAAGAGCTTGCAGTCATAGTACAAAGACAGTAATTTAATTGAATTAATAGGAACTACTAAACAAGACCCAGTTTATAGTCATACATGGAAGAGATTTGTATTGTAACACCTGAAACCTTTATGTCTTTTTCTTCTTTCTTTGTGCTTTTTCTTCTTTCCTTGCACTCCCACTTCTTTCCTCTTATTCTTTCCATACATTCCTAGTTCTGTCTTATTTATTTTTTGTTACTATGAAATGATTGTTATATATGACCTTTTTGGCCATATAATGTATTTAGCCTCTAAAAATTTGAGTCTTTTTAATAACAAAAAAGTGGCTGGAATAATTACATATTGCTTTCTTGCTATATCTCCATTAGTTATGCCTTGCTCTGTATCCCTTTAAAAAATCCTTCATCTTTTTTAATTTCACACACACACACACACATCTCATGTCACTGGTGGATGGGCAGGCAAAATGCTGGAACATTTCCATAACTCCACCTTCTTTTCCAGGATAAGACAGACATTGTTATCATGGCTCCTAGCCTTGTGATCATTGATATGACCATTCCACTACTGATCTCAGTGACCTAGCATAACTGTTGCTTCCATGAGTAGGAAACATATTTAAACAACTTGGGAGCACAGAGTAAGAGCAGGAGCCAGAATCCATACCAATGGATTCTCAGCCACAGAACCACACTCCCTTTTGGCTGCATAACTATTTCCCTCTTGGCTACTGAGTAGACCAGCTCCAATAAGAGAGATAGAGGGTTCTCTGGACCCTTCCTAGATTGTGTCCTGGTGATTAGGATGCTTTCTTAGGAAGTGGGAAATGTAGTTTTAAAGAGGAAGACCTGTAATCTGGGTCTCCCATTCCTGGATAAGTGCCCTAATCATTGAGCTGTTTGGCTGAAATATATCATGTAGGTATCACCCTCAGAGTTAGCTTTAGAATATCAATGCAGCTGTGTATGGGGGCCCTACTGAAAGAATAGGAGAGAGCTATATTCTTTCCGGGCTGGATTTAGAAAGGTTGCCGTTGGCCAAAATAGGAGAACTACATCAGGGTAGATTAGATTTGGCCTTGTATGGTACACTAGGCTGCACATTGCAGGAAGAGGAGAGCTATGCATCTCCTTGAATAAATTTGCATTTCACTCCAAGGTAGGACATGCAAATTTTGTACAAGCTTTTGAGAAAGACTTAGAAACGATTAGGATTTGGCCCTTAGCCTTTTTCATCTGTAGCTGGACATTTGTTTCTCTTTTCCTGAAAAAATTAGAAGGAAAGAACAATTGTCTTTCTTAAATATTTGGTACTTTAAAGTTTGAAAGCACTTCTGATAGTGAGAAATTATGTGCTTACAGAAGATGTCTTACAGTCTTCAGTAGTAAGAAATAGTTTATATAGTTTTGTTACTTGCTGTCCTGATGGTTTGGATTTGATTTGATCATCAATCTAGGTACTGGATCTGATCTCACAGGACAAGAAGATCCTTTTTTGCTGTATCCTTTAATTTCTTGTTGGTCAACAAAGAATGCCTATAAAGAAGGTAGGACAACTGGATTTAATTCTAAAATCTTTTCTTTAAAAGTCTTAGACCGCGTCCAGACGTGTGTGGCTGTGCTGTATGCGGTGTGGCAGACACAGCTGCGGTGCCACATACCACACATTCAGTTCTCTGTGCTGCAAAAAAACCCCCAACCAGGGTGTGACAGGGGGGCCTCCCGGGGCCGAACTCTATGGCCCGCCCGCCTGTCACCGTGACAGCAGGCCTACTCAGGGCCAAGCTCCTCATGGCCCGCCCACCTGTCTCTGGGCAACTGCCCGCTCATCTCGCCCGCCACGCCTTTGATGATAATAAGTTCAATTATGATGATAATTGAGCGGGAGGCTGCCCTTCGACTGCCCCGATGCCCAGGGGCGCTCTGCGGCTCCGACCTCCCCTACTACCGCAGCCCAAGCCTCGCAGATGGCATCATGGTGTTCTTCCTCACCGGCCCCCGCACTGGGCCCCAGAATCTTCTATGCAAGACCCCACTATGGTCTTCTCTACTCAGGCGGCCACTCCGCCGCCAACTGGGCTACCTCACCCACCCGAAGCCTTGTTCCCCTCTCGGGTGTGGTTCCCCCGGAACCTTCGGCTACCTAGCCCTGGCCCACCTCAAGGCCAGTCGGGACCCCAGGCCCCCGGCTCTTGGGCATCCCTCGCGGTGGGCCCCCGGCTCTTTTGACCCTCACTGGTCCTGGCCCCAGCATGGGCCAGTCGAGGGGACTCTCCCCTTCGGGCTGGGTCTTTCTAGCCACTCACTCTACTCCTTGGGCCTCACCGTGCCACTACTCCCTTCCTCCTAGGAGCAACCGCGGCACCTCGCCCACCTTACTCCCACTCTCGGGGTCCGCCCTCTCTGGGCCCCTCACAAACATTGGTCCTCTCGGCCCTCATAACACTGGCCCTCTCGGCCCTCATCCAGCTCAGGGGTCACCCACCCGGTGGTGGTGGGAGCTAGGGATTAAGGCGCCCCGACCCGCCTTTCACCGGGGTGGTAACTGGCCTGGCATTTCCTGGGGGCTCCCACGCCACTGAGAGCCCCACCAGACCACCCACTCCCGGCAGGGTGCGGTTTCAGGTCATGCCCAGGACCAGGAGCCTCCTACCATCCCCTTGCAGCTCCCCCTTACCTCCGGGTCGTACACAGCAGCCCTAAGGCCAGGCGATGTTGCTGCCTGACCTCCTGCAGCCAAACTGCCTGGTTTATATAGGCCTCAAAATGGGTGCCGCAATCAGGCACCTGGAGGCTGCCAGCTCCAGGCCCTTAAAGTGGCAGGAGCACCCTGTGCTCCGCCACACAGGGGTACAAAAAACAGCTGGAAAAAAAAGCAGAGTGGAGCATGCAGTAGTAGCATGCAAAGCTGGAGCCTGGCCGGCCGGAGCCATACTCTGCTGTCGGCCAGGCTCCACGTGGCAGGAGCTATGTGGCTGCAGCCCCAGAAGGCCCCCAGGATCCCAGGTAAGGCTGCTGGGGTCAGACCAGTGCCGGGCCCACCCTCTTCCCACGCCACATGGGATACTTGCTGTGTGCCAGAGTACGCGTGGCACAGGCATTCCCCCAGCGAAAACTAGCAGCAGCACAAGGTGCACCACCGCTAATTGTCTCTGGGGAACCAAATGTCCACATGGGTCTGCATGCAGCTTAGCGATCGCTTTTGATTTTATTTCATTTCTATTTCTTCAATGTTTGTAATAAGCTCTTGGGCATGTGATTTTTTTCCCCCCAACATTTTGTCTGTTTATTATTTGAAGCTAAAGTAGTTTTGAATGTCCCTCATATCTTCGTATCTGAAATCCATATAATATTTGCAACAAATTATGACTTTAGCTAAAAATATAAATCTTTTTTCATTAGCTCATGAACATGAATATTTTGATGCAGTGTATAAGTTTTCTGAATTTTTCTTCTAGAGAGTCCTTTTGGTAGTGCAAAATATGACTTCCAAGTGAGCGAGGCCATTTTTTAATAAAACAAGAATTTAATTAAGAAGATCAAGTTTGATTATATTTTTAAAGTTAAAATTTGAGGGTATAAAATCTGGTTTATGCTACTTTTTTATTCTTAAAGAAGTAGAATTCAAGGAATTGAGTAAGGCACAACTATAAAGTAACATAATTCATTGCATTCTTAATACTTCATAAATAAGGATTAGTAGTTTCTTTGGCTTTTAATTTCTAGGTGGCAATGTTACAACTTGCTGACAAATGATAATGTTGTGCCCCAGCCCAAGTCTGGGTTTGTGCCCGGTATGCAAAGGCCAATAAAGATACCAGGGGTGAAAGTATAAAGAAGATTTATTGCTAGCAGTAAAAGGTGCAAGCGGAATAATTTCACAGAACAAGCACACCAGATTTCTAATTCTAAGCCCCTTTCATACAGGGATTTTAGACCTTCATAAGCATCCTTGTTTGCTAATTGGTTATAAAGGAGTGACGCAAGGAGTTCTTTACTGAGCATGTCTCTATACCTGTGTTTTAGCTATATATCTCATTAACATACATGTATGTTTCATTAGCATACTTTCTCCCCACCTAGGGGCGTGATTTTTAGTATTTTAATGAGCTCTTTGACCCAGTTCTCTGATTCTGCTTTTGTTTTCAAGCCTCCTTTATCTAAGACTGTCTCCTCCTTATCATTGCACATGGGCATTTGTCACATAACATTCACTTTTGCTTGGGCTTTGCATAGTAGTTTCTAGGTCAAACCTCACAATAATAAAACTGATATAGAGTTTACAAAACATAATTGAAATCTGGAATAAGAATTGTGCGAGTAGGTCCCTACGCTACCACTATTCTCATTGCAGGAATCATTCATGTGATTTACTCATTCAGTAAATACATATGCATTTGTACTGCTTTATCAATGTTTTTATGTCACTTGTTCACTAACTCACAAAATTCAAATTTATATTTAAATCCACAAAAGTTCACAAAAGGTCTTGTAGTCATTTAGGGCCTTATCCAGTTTGGTTCTTTAGGTGCCTAAACAAAACTTAAGTGGAATTTAAGTAAATTGTTTGGACTTTCTTAAAGTACATTTAATTTATTTAATTTAATAGATTTCATAGATTTCATAGACATTAGGGCTGGAAGGGACCTCAGAAGATCATAGAGTCCAGCCCTCTGCCCCAGGGGCAGGAAGTCAGCTAGGGTCACAGGATCCCAGCAAGATAAATGTCTAATTGACTCTTAAAGGAGTCCAGAGTAGCATTGTTTGGCACAACACACATACCAAGTGGTAGATCCAAGAAACGGTGAGGAACCTTTTGCGCAGGGTGACCATACATCCTGGTTTGGTTGGGACAGTTCCAGATTTTGGAGGCTGGTCCCAGTTGGCCAGTGAAAATTAATGTGAGTGTCCCAGGCACAGGGCAAGGAGGCAGAGAAGCAGGAACTATAAAATAAGAAGTCCTAGAAGACAGCAAGATTGCCCTAAAATAGGTTAGCTTGATTAGTGGAATGACCATTAAAAAGGGGAGATGATTGTTAACACCTGTTGCAGTGATCTCCCTGTTCTGGGAAACCCCTGGGGCTGGAGGATTGCCACTGCAGCAGTCTCCCCACCTCAGGGGTGCAGTGAAGAAGCCCCCAGGGCTGGAGGAAACTCCTGGGGCAGAAGGATCACTGCAGGGGGGGGATCCTGCCACCCTGGGGGTGCAGGAAACCTTGGGCCAGAAAATCTCAACAGTCCTCTGATCCTAAGGGTTTCCCACACCCCTGGGATATGGGGATTGACCTGTGGTGATCCTCTGGCCCCAGGGGTTTCCCCACACCCTGGAGTCATAGGAGCCCTGGATGCATGAACACCATAATACTGGGGATTGTGATTTTGCAATTCCTAGGGCTCAGGGATTTTTCACTAGACATGGTGCACCTTTGCAGCTGGGTGCCCTGTCAGCTGATGGGGCCTCAGCAGCAAGGGAGATGCTGCTACATGTGCAAAGTAAAGCTCGGAACTAACCAGCTATAAAGTTAGGATACATTTTCAAGGTTTAACTTGACAGCTGGTTGGAGCTTTTTGTTGTGTCATAGCTACTTTGCAGGTGTAGCTGGTCTTCTGGTAATTGCACAATCAGTTAACTGTGCAGTACCTGTGAGGTAGGGATGGGGCCTAAGTTCCAGAGACAGGTAGAAATTCAGATAATAGCATTTTCTCTTGGCTACCTCTAGAAACCTCCATTTTTGAGAATGACCTTTCAGAGATGCTCAAATCTGTCCATTTTCTGTACCAAGAACCTAGGAGGCTGAACTTGTATATTTAGATTGCCCTCCTCGGACTGGACACCTAATTTTTAGGCACTGCTATACAGAAATAGAGCCACGTGAGTGATCGATACTGAACTGGCCCCTAATGAGGTTTTGCTACTGCTAATCTATAATTGGGTAGTAAAATAGTTTCTGAATTATATATTGAATGCTATTAAACATTCCATTTTCAGTACCAGCATATTTCTTTTCTTTTTCAATGTACTTCATCATATACATTTGATTATGGGAGATCTCATAAGTAGTAATAATTCAGTAACCAACCTGAATTCAGAAAACAGTCACAACATTGATACAAAAAGGTAGTTAGCTGTATTAATCTGAAGTTAGACAGAAGGTGGGGCAAGGCAAAAACCTACCAGATGCTTTGAATGGAGAGTTGATCGCTTTATAGTATCTGATGGAGTAGGCTGTTGCGGTTGAAAGCTCATGCCTCTCTGAATTATTTTGTCTCTAAGGTGTCATGCTGCCTTACTTCTGCAGTATTAATGCAAATGTGTAATAACTATGTATTATTTTATCTTTAATGCAGTTTTGAAATTCAAAAAGAAACCTCGTTTTCTGGAGTTCTTTGTTCAAGTTTTACACCAAACACTGAATGAAGAGAAGTTTCAGCGAGTATTGGAGTGGGCAGGCTATGTGCAAGATTCCTTAAAAAGGTAGCTTTTTGCCCTGGGCCAGAATGCTAGGAGAGGGGACAAGTGACTGGGGGGAGTGTGGAGTACGTGCGGGGGAGCCTGGAGCCTGCCCCTGTGCCTGTGACTGCCTCTCCTCTCTCCCCCCCCACCCCCCAACTTGCCTTCTGCTTTGGCTCTGGTCTCCAGCCCTGTCCTGGCCTGGCTGGGAGCTGCCACCACTTCTTCGCTGGGCTGGGTTGAGGCCAGGCTGGGGCTATGCTGCTGCTGCTGCTGAATGCCCCAGAGGTGCAGAGCTGCAGTAGAAGGTAAGGAGGGTGTGTGAGTAGGGGGTGAGGAGCAAGGGGTAGGAGAGAAGGCTATGTGGGGGACAGGGGATGGGGTAGTAGGCACAGGCACCAAGGGGCAGATGGTAAATGGGCACATAACATGGGGCAGGCACAGGGGGGGACAAAGGAGTGGAGGTTTGGTCTCTTACCCCACACTACTGCTTTTCCCAGCTCAGCACTGGAAAGGAAGAATTTAGGATTCATAGATTTCATAGACATTAGGGCTGGAAGGGACCTCGGAAGATCATCGAGTCCAGCCCCCTGCCCAAAGGGCAGGAAGTCAGCTGGGGTCATAGGATCCCAGCAAGATAAGCATCCAGTTTCCTCTTGAAGATGTTCAATGAAGGCGCTTGAACCACCTCTGGTGGCAGGCTGTTCCAGACTTTGGGGGCTCGGACAGTAAAGAAATTCTTCCTTATGTCCAGCCTGAAACGGTCTTGTAGTAGTTTGTGACCATTCAACCTCGTCATCCCTTGGGGCGCTCTGGTGAACAAACGTTCCCCCAGATACTGGTGGTCACCCCTGATAAACTTGTAGGTGGCCATCAGATCACCCCTGAGCCTGTGCTTTTCCAGGCTAAAGAGCCCCAGGGCTCTCAGCCTGTCATCGTAGGGTCTGCTTCCCTGACCTCTGATCATGCGCATGGCTCTTCTCTGGACTCTCTCAAGCTTCTCCACATCCTTTTTGAATTGTGGAGCCCAAAACTGGACACAGTACTCCAGTTGCGGCCTCACTAAGGCCGAGTACAAGGGGAGAATGACGTCCCGGCATTTGCTTGAGAAGCATCTATGGATGCAAGCCAGTGTTTTGGTCGCTTTACTAGCCGCAGCATCGCATTGCAGGCTCATGTTCATCTTGTGGTCAATGATGACCCCCAAGTTTCTTTCTTTCATATTGCTAGCCAACATAGCACTGCCGAGCCTATAAGGATGCTGCAGGTTTTTCTTCCCAAGGTGGAGAACCTTGCATTTATCAGCGTTGAACACCATCAGATTCTCGTCCGCCCACTTGCTGAGCCTGTCCAGGTCAGCCTGGATCACCCGCCTGTCTTCTGGTGTGGATGCTTTGCCCCAAAGTTTGGTGTCATCGGCGAACTTGGCCAGTCCGCTTCTGACTCCAGTGTCCACATCATTAATGAAGATGTTGAACAGTATGGGTCCAAGGACAGAACCTTGGGGGACCCCACTGGTCACAGGACACCACGATGAGTGACTTCCATCAATTACTACCCTCTGGGTCCGACCCCGGAGCCAATTTTCCAGCCAGTGGATCGTGGAGGACCCAAGGTGACAATTGGCCAGCTTCTCCAAGAGGCGATCATGGGACACCAGATCGAAGGCTTTTTTGAAGTCAAGATATATGACATCAATCTCTTCTCCCTTGTCCAGGTGATAGGTCACCTGGTCATAGAAGGAAATGAGATTGGTCAAGCAAGACCTACCTGCAACAAACCCGTGCTGGCTATCCCTTAAGATGTTGACGTCGGCCAGTCCTTTAAGGATGGCCTCTTTAATAAACTTTTCTAAGATCTTCCCCGGGATAGAAGTCAGGCTAATGGGCCTATAGTTAGCCGGATCCACTTTCCTCCCTTTCTTGGAGATAGGTACCACATTGGCCTTCTTCCAGTCTTCGGACACTACACCGGAGCGCCAAGAGTTTTCAAAGATCCGTGCTAGAGGCTGGGCTATGATGCTCGCCAGCTCCTTGAGTACCCTGGGGTGAAGATTTTCAGGGCCGGCTGACTTGAAGGTATCCAGCTTCTCAAGATGTTCCTTCACAAAGTCAGCATTAATGGAGGGCAGGGGATCACCCTCACCCGGACTTCCCGGCCCTGTAGCAGGCATGGGCGTCCCATGGGGCTGATGAAAGACTGACGCAAAGTACCTATTTAATAGGTTGGCTTTTTCCTGGGCGTCAGTTGTCAGTTGCCCCATCTGGTTCAGCAGGGGTCCACTGTTGCCCCTGCTTTTCCTCTGGCTCCCCACATATCTGAAAAAGGACTTTTTATTGTCCTTGATGCTCAAAGCTAGCTGGAGTTCAGTTGCAGCCTTGGCTTTCCTGGTCTGCTCCCTACAGGACCGGACCAGTGCAGAATAATCCTCCTTGGAGGTGACTCCCATCCTCCATCCTTTGTAGGCCTTTCTTTTTAGCCTCAGGAGGTCTGCTAGGTCCCTGGAGAGCCAGGGGGGCTGCTGTGCCCTCTTGCTGCCTTTCCTCCGAGATGGAATAGACTGTGTTTGTGTATTGAGGATCGCTCCCTTAAGGAGCAACCACTCTTCTTGAACTCCCCTCTCCCTGTGGTCACGGTCCCTTAGGGCCTCACTGACAAGCCTCCTGAGTTTGTCAAAGTCGGCTTTCCTGAAGTCAAGGACTTGCATGTTGCTGACTGGCTTGCCAGCTTTTCGGTGGATGGTGAAGGTGATCAGCTCGTGGTCGCTGTCGCCCAGCTTCCCATCGATCACTAGGTTGCCGACTAGGTCATCCCCAGTAGCCAGTACCAGATCGAGCAGCGCCTCTCGTTGGCCCATAGACTTCTTGAGTCAGGTAGAGGTCATCCACGCACGAGAGGAAGCTCTGCAACCGCTCAGATTTTGCTGAGCGATCCTCCCACGAGATGTCGGGGTAATTGAAGTCACCCATGACAACCATGGTCCTGGAGCAAGCTGCCTCAGCCAGTTCCTGGGCAAACTCCTGGTCAAGCTCAGGACTTTGGGTGGGAGGTCTGTAATAGACTCCCACCATTGTGTCCCCTGTGCCATGTTCCCCACGGATTTTAACCCAGAGGGTCTCCAGCCATCCACCCTGGTTGCCAATATCGGCTTGCAGGGACGTGTAGCTTTCCTTAACATAGAGAGCTACACCCCAGCCCCTTTTCTCTGGCTGACCTTCTGCTAATTAGATTCTATTCATAGATAATTATAAACGTGTATAATTTTCCATATAGAGAGTCTAATTATTGGTGGGGTGGTCATCTTGCTTTCCAAATCATCTTGGATTTGGGTAAATATGGTAAGTCCCATGAGGTATGGAAGACTACACAGCTGCAGAAATTATTCTGTACTGTGAGGACGTATGAAGATTCTTCTACTTTGATAGTGTCTTAGTAAAGCTCACTTCTGTCGCAAATAGTTGCCCAAGTGTGTCAGTTTGAGCAGGTATATCCAGCAATGTAGCCATTATGGTTTTGGCAGTGATAGTGATAAGCCAGTAGTTTCTATGGGTCACTACTGTTGGTCAAGCAGGGTCAAATTTAAAGGAAAAGTGCAGCAAAGGAACTATTTTGAGTTGCCAGAGCAGGAAATTACAATGAGTGTGCAGTAAGAGTTTCATTTGCATGTATGTATTTTTCACCAAGCTGCTTCACAGATGTTTATATTCGACTGTTTTTTTGCCTTTTTGGCCTCACATAATGGGATGACATTTCGAGGCTTACTAGAAGGCTGTCTGTATCTACAGATATAGCTAATTTGCATGCATAAACCCATGTTAAAGAACATTAATATGGTTTCAAAATCAAGCACTCAAAATGCTGATATATATGGTAGATATGTGACTTAATTCAGTCCTGTCGTGTGTATGCAGTATGGTAAATTTTTTTTTAATTATTTCATGATCATATATTTTTTCCATGGGCTATTGCCTCATTCAGTCACCCTTTATTTAATGAGAACCTAAATCTTAAATTCAGATAGAAGATTAGAAATTATGTTTGGATTAATTCAGATATCTATAAATCTTTATATAAAAATAGCATCCACAAAGACTTATAAAGGATAACTATCTTTAAGAAAGCATAATGGGCTCCTTTGAGATGCTGAACACCCTCAACTGTCTTTGATGTTAGTAAGAACTGCATGGGCTTTAGTTTTTCCCACATACTTTAATTGTTATCTTACTAAGATTTATTATTAATACATGTTTATTAGGAGGAATCACCAACTTCTTGGTATCAAAGGAACTTCGGGGAAGGAAGGAGATGGGCTCAGCGTATCTGAAGATACAAAACGGTACACTACAGCAGTAGTGGAGTTTCAAAAAGTGAGTTGTACTTTTATTAAGCGCTATATATCTTTACTGTATAGGAACAATGTAAGCACAATAAAACCAACAATAATAAACACAGCAAACTGAAAATGAAAAATTGAAAGAAACAATTTCTAGCCTTTGGGGCACAAATTCTAACTCTTAACATGCCCTTTTCTCCAGAAAAGCCTGGGGAAAGAGTTAGGCTTTTCTAATGCCCTAAAAGCCAATTTTAGACAAGGCAGGGTAGTGAATTTCAAAGTTTTTGAAGGCTATCCTGTCATCAGCTTTTTTACAAAAAGACAAGTTTCTGGTATGAATCATTTTCATGGCAGCCTTGTACACAGAAATAAATTATTTTCCAAACAGAGCAGTTTGTCCCATATAGGTCTTTATACATCAGTACATCTTGTGTTCCACTCTGAAGGCTTGTTCACAGGGAAAGCTATTCCTGATTAATTCCCATCATTGATGTTTTTACTTCAAATTAGCTAAATTTACACAGGAATACAGCCAGAATTAACTTTTTCAGTACAAAATCCTATCGTAATTAGTTGTTGCAGGTCATCTATAAATCATGTTAATATGTGAGGATGGAGCTGTGGAAGAAGACTTTTAGGTCCACTGTACATGTTACAGGTATTACACAATTAAGTGGAGACCAGCTACATGTGGAAAGTAACTATCACAAGATAAAAAGCTCCAACCAGCTATAAAATTAGACCTTGAAAATGTGTACTCACTTTAGAGCTGGTTGCTATCAAGCCTGAATTTCCATGTGTAGCAGGGACTTTCCTGCTGCTGGATGCACCATGCCCAGCATGGCAGCTACAATCCTCAGGGTGTGGGGGTTTCCATGCAGTAGCTGCAATCCCTAGGGCTCTCTGCACCCTGAGGCTGGAGGATTGTAGTGATCCTCTGGCCTCAGGGATTTCCTAGACCCTCAGGGTTGGAGGATCACTTAGCAGCTATCCTCCAGCCCTGGGGATTTCCTGTACCCCTGGGGCAGGGAGATCTCTGCAGTGGCAATCCTCCAGCCCTGGGGCTCTGTGGAATGCCCCCGCACCTTGGAGCCCCTCACCTGGGGTGCATGGGGCTGCCCGCTGTGGGAGCTTGTTTCTGCTAGTTCAGGTGGAGCCCAAAATTGGGTCCCCTTGCACCAGTAATAAGGTACAATGTATTCTAATGTATGATCTTACAATTGCACCTCCTGCCATACACATGTGGCATGGCAGGAGGTGCTATTGTGAGAATTGCTCGTTAGATCCCATTGCGCCTTTACCTGCATGTGTAGAGGGGGCCCTAATGTCCACTGTATTGATAGTTAAAGATAAGAGATCATTATATGTTTCTACCCAACCATCCATAGAGTAGTCTCTTGAAAGAACATATTCCCATAGCTTAATTAAAGTCTGTCTTACATATCTTCAAGCAATTTGTAAAAAAAAAAAAAAAAATCACTTATGGATACTGTAATGAGGTTCCAAATGCTAGTGTATAGTGAAAAAAAAAGAAAGAAGTGAAAGCCTGTAAGACATTATCTTCCCACAATGTGAACAGCTAAGATATTCTCATTGGAATTTTAGTGGTCTTTGAAAAATATCTGTTTGTGTCCCAAAATGTCTACATCCTGCTGTATTTAAAAGGGATTTATGTAACTGATTCTTTAGAAATATAGGACTGCAAGGGCCCTCAGTGTTCATAGGTTTTCTTTAGAAATTTCTTATCTTGGTACAATCTTACTGAATTTTTTATTTTTTTTCTTATTTATTGCAATTTAAATAAAGAAATAAAGTCTGAAATTTTACAGTACCAAAATTAATAATTTACAATTGAGGTGGATCCAGGGGGTTACAGTGGTGCAGTTGCATCTCCCTTGCACTGCCATCTTGTGGAAGGCATGTCAGTGGCTCCTGTTCTCCATAGCCCCAGATGCCTGGGTCTCTGGAAAAGTCCAGGCAGGTACTGATATCAGACAATGACAGGGATGGGAGGGTGAGGCATGGCAGGAAGCACTGGCCTGGCAGGGACAGCTGGGGATGGGGTGGTATTGGATGGGGAGCAGACACAGGAAGGATGAACCCAGTACCATAATTTGGGGAGCAGGCAAGGTACCAGCCCTGGTGCCAACCTAGTTTGGGCACCAGAATGGCTCCCTCGCCCCTGCAGAGTCCAGCAGCAGCAGCATCCAGATATTGTAAAAGAGGACCTCAATCATTACTTTTGGCCCCGTGGAAAACCAGGGGATCTTGTCCAAACTTCCCTGCAGGTAGACTCCACCATGGCAGCAGCAGCAACACCTAGGGACTGGTTTTGAATTCATGGAGTAGGTAGGACCTTGTCCTCTCTCCACCCCCATTCCACAGCTTTTATTGAGAGTGCAAATCCTGCTCATTACGCCTCTGGGTAAATCTATCTGGCACCATTGCTGTCCCTGGATGACCTAGGTGTAGAATGGGAGGGGAGCCCCTGAGCCCTTTCTACTTTGTTCCAGCTATGTGGGGTGCCAGGCTTGACTGGGAACAGAGACAGCAACAGGCAAGTTCCCTCTTCCTGCTCCTGTTCCCAGTTGTCCTCATATAGGAAGGGGTGGGGGCATGCAGGGAGCAGGCACAGGGAGGGGGCTGCCTGTACAGCTGCTCCCCACAACTGGAGGATTCTGACCACTGGGGGACACTTGATGGGGCTGGGCAGGGAAATGGCAGGAAAGAGGGACCCATATGCCACCATTGTCTGGCTTCTCTGGGTACCGGGGCAGGGGGAGCCTCAGGGCTTCCTCTGCCCTGGTCTAGGCTCTTTCGAACCTCTGCCTGGTCTCCCCTCCCTCTGGTGTCACCTGCTGGCCTAGGAGCTGTAGCCTCACCCCAATCTGCACCATCATCTGAGGGTCAGCACCGGTGGCATCTTAATCGTGGGTCTTCTCATGTTTACAGTGATGGAGAAAGAATGATGATTTCAGTGATTGAAATATATCGATAAGTGAAATTGTGGGAGCTGATAGAAGTGGCATTTGTCATGTGATCAGTGCCTTGAAAGCACTTTACAGCCATGCTCTGACAGAAGTACATGGCTTCAGAGTGCTTTAAAAGTGCCCAATTGCACAATAAATTAATCCTCATTAAGTGAGGGTTCAGATGAAGGCACTCCAAAGTGGAGTACCTTCATTAAATTCTGTAAGTCTTTGAGCATGAGCAGGGCTAGGCTGATGCAACCCAGCTGCACCCCCAGGGCTGTCTGCAAGATGGGAGGGAGCTGCAGGCTGGGATGTGCCCAGCCTGAGCTGGAGCAGGGGCAGGTAGATTGGAGTCATCCCATCTCAGAGGGACTCCACTCATCCCCACTCCAGCTCAGGCTTGGCACACCCCATTCCGCTCCCTCCCCTTCCCTTCTCCCCCTTCTCCCCCTGCCATCCTGCAGGTAGCACAGGAGCTGAGAGAGGGTGGGGCTAGGGGAGACAGGCTACAGGCAGGCAGCTCCTCAGCTGGATTGGCTCCAAAGTGAAGCTCTATTCCCCCTCACTGCAACCCAACAGGGAACATCTGTTGGGTTGAGGGGGAGGGGGCAGTCTAACTCATGGCGTTTTCTGTGAAGTGCCATGAGTTAGACTGGGGAGCTGTACATCTGTCAGCACCCAGAGTTAATCTTGGAATCCTGACCTTATATTTATGTTATTTTAAAGAAATCGGAAACCCCAACTTTGAAGAACCCAAGAAAGGAAATAGTTACCCCTGCTAGAAGAAAGGACACTCTCAGACAATATTATGTGAAACGCCGCAGTATCCGAGGGAAGTCTCCAGAAGCACAAAGGTAAATTTGCAGATTGATAATTCCCTGAGCTCATTCCACAGAAGCATAATTAATTTTAACAGAAGTTTTATTTTATAAATAAGTATGTTGTTTCTAAATTCATGTAAAAATGAACAAGATCCAGAAAGGGTTTTCTATAACAGCAAAATCACAGATTACCTTTTTCTCTGAGACTCTTGAATGGTGTAATATGTGCTTCAGAGCCTATGAAAAAAACTGCTTTAGGATCCTGATAATAATATTGTAAAATTCAGAGAATGTTTGGAGGCCTTGCCTGATGGTTCAGAAGAGTAGTATTTTTTCACTTGTGTTAACTCAATCAAATTAGTTTATCACAACAGAAAGCCTTGTTTAGGTGAAGGCTAATATTTTTGAAGTTGCACTGGAAAGCTTAGGTTTTCAAGAGTCTAGGGAGAGAATTTCTGTAATTTCCATCATTCAATGTTCAGTCTCTTCTGCTTGCCATCAGAAATATTGAGAGATGACATTGTTAAAGGATAAAAGCATCTTCACATGGAGAAAATAGCAGGTACTGAAGGGTTCTTTAATCTAGGAAAAAATACATAATATGAATGATGGATGAAAGCTACAGCTTGACGCTTTCAAATTGGAAATAAGATACTTTTTTTTTAATGGTGGGGGTGATTAGCAATTGGAACAAACTATTAAGGAAAACAGTAAATCCTCTATTTCCTTATGTTGTCCCATCAATAATGGATGTCATTCTGCAAGTTATGTTAGTCAGACATAATTTAGTTATTGGGCTCAGTTAAGGGGTAACCGGGTGAAATATAAAGGCCTACGAGATCAAACTAGATGATGTAATGGTTCCTTCTGGCCTTAAAATATATGAGACTATGATCAGTAAGACTCATGTAAATTTAGTATTCTTAAACAGGAGGCTGATACCTTCAAATCATTAGATCTTTGTATAAAATAATTCCATGAAAATTAGCAAGATGATGAATAGGAAGAAGAATTATTTGATTCTATTATAGTGTATCATTACCTTATTTACAGAGAAACTTGGGAAAAGTTTTCCTATTCTTTACCCATGTTGCCCTAAATAACTTCAGACTGGAGCTTCAGAGAAGGTTTCTAATCGTTTGTGGGGGACACAATAGAACAGTCAGCCAAATTATGTATTTTTTGACATCAACACCTCTGACTGCATTTAGGAGCTTTTCTAATTCATTTATGGAAGGTATTATATGATATGGTTGCCTATGAGAAGACGGGACTAGACTCAATGACCTTTCTAGGCCCATGGTCCTACTTTAGGACCAACATCAGGAGTTAACCCTCCTAATGCCTCTTTCAAAAAACTTCTGTCAGGAAAACGTCTTTTGGAATTAGCCTCTCTACACGTAACTGCAGACACAAGCCCTTTACTTGTGGAGTTTAGATACAAAATCAGTCAAAGAAACATGGCTTATAAAAGTATCTTATACATCATACTTTAAAAAGATTTTATAAATACCAAATTTGGTATTTTGACTCCTCCTCAGTCCATGAATGATAACTTCAGTGAGTTTCAGTATTGTGCTTTGAAAACTTATTTTTTCAAATAATGAGAACTTCTACATGTGTCTATTTTTAAGTAGGTTGCCCAAATATTGATAGATTTGACTGCCCTATTTTTTAGTTTTGAGACACTACCCTTAATTTGGTAGGAGCTTATGACATTCCAAAATCCACTGGTATTAGATATAAAGAAAATCTAGTGTATCCTGATTCCTTTTTATGTATAATAATTTTTGTTATGGTCTATTTTAATTACAGAGGTGCAAGTAGCTCCAAATACAAAGCAAAATTCTCAAGCAAAACTTGTAAAAATGAGTAACGAATGAGATGAGATGGAAGGATTTGATTAGTGTGCTATAGAACAGAGGTTCTCAAACTTTTTCTTATTGCACACCCCCTTCCAGACTTACTACCTGCCCATGTACACCTACCAGCATATGTTTTATATTTTACCACTTAAATGCCAATTATTATAATGAAAATAAAATCTGTCATTACACATTTTCTCCTGTGTGCCCCCCACAGATATCTTGCGTACCCCCCAGGGGTCTGCATACCACAGTTTGAGAACCCCTAGTGTAGAATATATCAGGATGTAAATGTATTTGCAAAAGAAAAATGTAGCCTGCCTTGGTTCAGTATTATACAATCTGTAGAAAGGCATAATATGTTTATGAGGTAGTGGAAGGCTGTTGATATGCAACGGTGTGTACACATGTCACATCATTTTCTCTTCCTGCACTGCTTTAAAGCCCTGGTCTAGCTCTGGTAACGTACAACACTGTTAACATATTTTTGTTTAGGAAAATGCAAGAGGAGTTACAAAAAGTAGCTTTTCACACCCTGGTAACACTATTGAATCCAGTTGTTAGTAATCACTTAAAACGAAAAAAATTCCATCAAGCATGTCTTGAGGAGATGCCCTGGAGGTCTCAGATGAATATTTATCTGGCAATTACACAGTTCTGTTTGTTTAAGAAGAAGCTGGAAGATCAACATAATATTGGAGTTTGCAGTTTACAACATTTGAACAGGTATAATATTATATATACAGTAATGTTTAAAATATTGACTGCATGATTAACACCTAACTCATATTTTTAATATGAGTTACAATGGCATAGTCAGTTTGGTTACATGACAGCTCTTTTCCTGTATGCAAATGACTGATCAAAATTAAATTTTGGTAGAATTAATTTTTTGGATATTTATTTGGAAGTTATTATTTATCTTATTTTTACCTGCTTTCATAATGATTTTGTCTCTAATTGTTAGGGACCTACTCAGTTCGTGATTTTGTGGATTTCACAGAAATCGTGAAATCAGGCATTGTCTGTGAAGTCGGGCAATGTCCATGAAACCTGCAAAAAAACCCCCAAACAAAACCCCTACTAAAAATAAAATGCTGCCTCCCCAGTGAGCATGAAGGGGAGCAGGCAAGATGGCTGCTGCCCCTGCCCCTTGCCACTGATTAGCTGAGGGATGCGTATAATGCAGTCCCACTCCTTTCCTCCTCTCCACCAATAGGTGGTGAGGGGCAGGACCACATGATGGACAGTCCTTGTAACCAATCAATAGTGAGGGGCAGGGCGAGTGGGGCCCCTTGGCCAATCAGAGGTGTGTGTGGGGGTGGGGGACACTGCAATAAGCCCATGAAAATGGTGGCTGGTCTTGTGATCTGTGTGCAAAATCGGCTGCCCACATCTTTGATTTGGGTAGATCCCTACTGACTGTAAGCTGCCATGAACCTTTGCTGGGTAGGGTATCATTTAAATCAGCTAAGAAAGTAAGTCAGTCAGTCTGCTGTAACACAGTACCTAGAGCTTTTTTAATCTTTTTTTTTTTTTATTATGACCTGCAGTTATGATGTTCTAGACCCTGAAATTTTCTCATTAAATAATTCTGGTATCATAGTGGTACGGGAAAGACAAGATGTAAACTTAAGAGCACCAAGTTATCCACTGCTTAAAAAATCACATTCAGAAATCACCAAAGGAATAACTGGTAAGAATTAGGAATGGATAAAGAAACTGAATCTGTTTAACCTAGCTTTCTTTATTACTCTATTTAACAAGCCTGGATTTACAAACCAGCTCATATAGGTAGAAATATGGATGAATATGGTACGGTTTGAATGGATTGGAAGTCAGAAGAACCCTGGATTCTATTTCTGGCTTCTTTACTGATTCATTATGTAACACAAGCAAATCACTTCTACTTCCTTACAGAGATGTTTGGGTGAGATCCCCTAGTTTTCCCAGAGGTCAAAAGTAATGATTTTTTTCCTCCTAATAATGGGGACTTGTAGCAGTACTGGCCAGTAGAATTTTCTCTTCATAGTCTTCCACAGTCTTTGTTAAGAGAAGTTCTTAGCACTGAGCTGAGATCTTGACAGGAAAATTATGGGGAGAATACATAGGAACATAGGAATCTTATTTATTTTTATTTCTCTGAATTTCCATTCAGTTCTGACTGGTCCTAATGTCTGATCACAGGTGTCGCAGGCTTAAGCATTGCCTATCTTCTGCCCAGTAGTATAACTGAAGGGGGTGACTGGGGCTGCTGCTTTTGGGAGGTGGAGAGGGGGGGAGGACACGCACATATAACTGGTGTTGCCCTATTCATTGCCATGACCCGGAACACAGAGTTGTTCCTTCAGTCCTATACTTGTACCATTGTGCTATTCCTGAATGATGGTCACATGAGATTTTTATTTTGACTCTGGGAAGGTCACATCCACAAACATTGTGATGTTTGCATGTCCTATTGATATCTGAAATCTCCTACTAAATCAATATAGAACGAAGCATAGATCTGCTAAGGGGGAGAGGGGACCACACCAAAATGTGGATTATCTTTTGCCAGCCCACAGTTGAAGCCACATCAGAAGGCAGCAGTGAGCACTACCTTCAGTATTGGTCTAGTTGCATTTGATTCAGCTATCTCCAGGTGTTGTTTATGCCATTTTAATTTCTGTAGTACACACTCTTCAACAGCATGTGTCTTTGGTACTGGTACCAGCATTCAGCTCTTTGTTGGTACCAATGTCCATCCAGCCACAAGTATCTTCATCTTTGGCACAGGCTTTAACAAAATCACACTGATTGGTACCAAAATTCTGCATGTTGGCTTTCCTGCTTTCTATAGCTTTGCTTGCACTTTTGTACTGGGATCCCACAAGATTTTTTTCATGGAATTGATACAATACTCACCACTCATTCCTTTGAGTTTCCCATTTTCAGCACCAGCACAGTCTAATTTTATGATACCAAGCACAGAAGTACCATCAGTGAGAAGCCAATCAGCACCTCCCTTCCTATACTACTATTCTGTGGCATCCTCTGAATCTGAGGAACAACTGTGGTCAATAAGATCCCAGGACCCTTTTTCCTCTGTTCTTACCTCAGGAAAAGGCACTCAATTGTGTGCACACCATGAACAAGGTACTGGCTCATATAAGCATCATCTAGATTACGATCAACATTCATTTTTGGCTGCTGGCATTTTATAACTTTCAAGATCCATTTTGTATGTGGGGGGGGGACTTTATCATAGGGGACTTGATTGCTCACTTATTTTTTTTCTCATATTAACTTCCTCATAGCACTTTAGGTAGGGATTATCAAATAAGATCAAAGACAGGGTCTTTCACTACTTCTTCAAGGGATTTATGAAATGGAACAACCTGCTTCAGGTAATATTTCATTGTTATTTCCAAATGAGGTGGTGATACCTAAGCTAATTTCTTGAATTCCTGATGATTATAAAGTTTTTCAGGATTTACTGTGGAAAGTAGCAGCAACTCACAAAATTCCCACTGAGAAGGTACAGGAAAGACTGTACAAGCTTCTGCATTTTCTGCACACATTGGTAGTGAACCAGTTAGCAAATCTGATAAATAAACAATTATTAGACCTTGACTTGATTGTAAAATAGATGCCAGGCTCATTAATACCATCTTAATCATGCAGATAAGTGGCATTGAGCATTGTCACCTGGCTTTGATTGATTGATTTTTCCATTTACCCAGTACCACGATCCCTTGTAGTTAGCCACTAATGAGAGGCCTTGACAAAGCTGGCAAAAATCTGCTCCTAAAGACAAGGAGCTCGACTGTCTGAATCTCTTCAGCAGAAATTTAAACACTGAACCAGTGGACAAGAATCACTGATGTTAAAGAAATGCTAGCAAATAGGCCTATGTAAACTGGAGTGCCCTGCACTATCATTTTGATGAATGACTAATGGAGTAGAGACATCAGTTACATTTACCTTAGCTGAAGGCCAGCCTGTCTCAAAGACTTCTTTTTACATGGACAGCAGATTTTAGGGCAATTGTATTTGTAACCACTATGTCTTTTCCTCCTGATTAGCTTTATGGGCACTCCCACTGACACGATTTGCCATTTTAAAGCTGTAATGTACTTTATAATAAAGTGCTGGTGCAGTAAGACTCCCTTAAAAACCTGAAAGCAATGTTCAGATCTTTAGGAGTTTTTATCTCAAGGCTTCTGAAAAAGCACATCAGGCTACACATGTACTTAAGGCAACCTTCATAATACCAATACAGGGGACCAGAGCTTGTAGCAAAGGGGCATAGTCTCTTCAAGATGAAGCATTTTTCATCCACAGCTATCAAATCCCATGATCTCCCAACCAGAAAATTTGACTTTCTGTGCATCATCAACTCACCTCTTTCTTCAGGACTGCTTTTCATATTCTTATCTTTGACCATTGGCTAGCCATTGGTTAACTTATTTCCAACATGCCTGGTCCAAAATAATTTCAGAACATTGGATGTTAAAGATCACGGAGAAAGGGTTATATAATACTATTTTTTGTTACACACCCATATACCCATTCCCATCTCTATTTAAAGACTCTTTTAACAAGAGCGTATTTCAAAAGGAGGTCCAATTTCTGATGGTCCTTTGTAAAATAAAGGACTTACCTCTTCAAACAGGGAGAATTCTGCATTTGAAAGAAGTAAAGTATCAGTCAGAATCCAAGATATCAAGTCAAAGGTTGAGATGAGATCATAGTCAGAGCAAGCCTTTGGTCAAGCTGAGAGGTCTGAGGCAAGAATAGAAGCAATCCAGAACAAAAGCAAACAGAAGCAGGCAAGAGAGAGGAACAGGAGCAATCCGTAACAGGCAGGAGGCAGGAACAGAAGCAGTCTGCAACAGAAGCAATCCATAACAGGTAGGAGGATCCAAGACCAGTGGTCAGAGCCAGATGTCACAAGCCAGGGTTGCAGAGCTGAAGTCAAAGTCAGGATCAAGTGCTGAAGTTGACTTAGAGGAGTTTCAGGCAAAGAGCACAAATCTGTTCCTTGAACAGCTTGTTGTTGTCCATTGTGGGCTTATAAAGCCTAAGTGGACAGGGCCCTGTACCTGTACCCCTTAGGGATGACTCAGCCTGAGCTCTGATAATTTGTAGCTGAGGCCTGAAACTGGACCAGCCAAGCATAGGCTTATCACACCTACGTATATTGAAATGAAGTGCCATTCAAAATGCATAAAAGGTCTGTCTATACAAGACACGTTGTTCACGTGATATCAGACAGTACAACAGCTGTAATTTACTTTCTTGGTATAGATCCATATTTTTCAAAATTTTAATGTCACAGAACACTTTCATATCACTTATGTTGCTGTGGAACCCCTATCCTATCCTAAAGACTGACATAAAGGCAGACGACTGAGCTTGGCAATTGTGGTGCATTGCTTCCCAGCCCAGTCTCTTGAACCTTCAGTGATCTATTGCAGAACTGTGGGGAATTTTGAAAACGCATTTTGGTATAGAGGACATGTCAGTAGACAACCTGAACAGATGATTTGTGGTCAGTGATGAGTAGTTGATGGAACTCAACTATCATTTATAAATAATAAAAGAGCCTTCTACAAGATGCACTTCCCTCTCAAAGTGCAAGAGTTTCTCCCTTTGCTTCCATTAATGCTTTTAATCGTAGCATAAATAGTAATCTCATATGTGCGTGCAATTTGTGGTGTTATAAAATCGCAAATTGGTCACAAAGATGTTCCTTGTGGCTGGTTTGTATCATACTTTAATTTGAATAGGTGGCATGAGCATGCTGGGACAGGTACCTGAGATTGGGGAGCTGCTCTCTGACCTCGGGCTCCCTGTGCCCATGTGCAACTCTGTTGCATATGTGTCCTTTGAACATGCCAGATGGATTGGGGGAGCCTGAGATTGGGGAGCTGCTCCCTGATCTGGGACTCTTCCCCTAGCATGTTCAAAAGGCATACATGTAGCTGGGCTGAACACATGGCCTCTGAACATGCTGGTAGTTGGGGTATCTGAGATCAAGAAGCTGCCCTCTTGATCTTGGGCTTCGTGTGTGCAGGAACACAAGTAGTCAACAGGCAACCCCTGGATCCAGGACACAGCCATATCCTACCCTTTGAAAAGCATGCCATGAAGTCCAGCATGGGGTTCTCCAGTGCCAGGGTGCATCAGCAGCAGGGTGTCTGAAATTGTGATCCCAGGCTCTGTGTAGTCTGGCAATTTGAGAGGCGTACCATGTAGCCTGGTATTGGGGAACCAGTTCCCCAGTGCTGGGCTGCCTGGAGAATCTTTAAAATTCTAGGTACCAGCAGAGCCATGGATTGGGAACTGGGTCCTTGATCTGGGGCTTCCCCTGTATTGGCTGACCTGCAGTAGTATTTGGGGAGCTTTGTCCTGGATCTCAAAAATCACATGTCCTGCCATGTATGTCTGGCACTGCAGGACATGCAGTTTACTGTGATCCAGGATAAAATTCCTCCGCTCCCATTGTACAATTAAATTAATACTGCCAGGGCACTAAAACTTCTTTGTATTCTTTCACCCCATAGTCAAAGGAGTTGTAAAGGTTACTGCAATCCTGTTAGGGAACCTGCCCCGTTATAGGACTTAAAAGAAAACACATGGGAGATGATTCTCAGCAGTTGCTCCTCAGCTCTGGAACTCCCTCCTCTTTGAAGTCCACCAGAGTTTGACCCTGCAAGTGTTTAGCAAACAAAGCTAGGCTGGGATATTGTTTAGGGTATTTCTGTTTCATGTTGATACTCTAGTTCTCTTTTAAGTTGTTCTGTTTTATCGCTCATTCTACTGTTTTATAAATTATTTTGCCTTCAGTGTAAGCTTCTCTGACCCTTTGTTGGGAAGGGTGGCGTATAAATAAATCAATGAAACCTCATTCTCTCTAATTTTATGGGTGACAGATGCAGGGGAAAAATGTGCTTTACCAGAAGAAACAGCACGTTAGTTGTACCTGGCTCTGCAGCGTCTGTATAGATTGGGCACTTCAGCAGGGCTTTTTGGTGCTTTTATCCAAAGTTGATTTCATCATCTATTAGATAAAAGTGCCAAAAAGCTCTGTTGAAGTGCCCGATCTATGCAGACGTTGTGCAGACCAGGTCCAACTAATTCCTGTTCTGGGCAGGTGCTGGGTTTGGTGCTGGGGTGTGCAGAGTTTAAAGTTAAGCATGATTTTTTATGTCTGTAAGCAGCCTTTGAGCCTATCACTGCATGTCCCTTTCCGCATCTCTGTGGTGATGTCCTTCATCTTAGAAGGTGAGTCAAATATCTACCATGATGACAAAGCGTCCTTACATTTGTCATTCCTAAGGACAGTATTTCCATGTTTCTATACCTAAAATTTCTCCCTTAATTAGATAATCTTACAGTTTCATGTTAATTGACCCATTTATTTTCCTGTATTTTTCTCAAAACCACAACACAGAGAAAACCATAACAAAGTGCACACGCTGAATATATGCAACTGGGAGGCATACGTACCTTTGGTTTATGTTGAGATCCATCTTGGTGGAATTAGGTATCTTTACCACTCTTTGTGGCTTATTTTAGGAGGATTAAAAAGGAACCTAAAGCATCTCAGAGAATATCCAACTTGATATCACAATATATAAGATATATGAGTTGGCTTGGAAGTCACTTCTAGAAAATGTTTTGGCTCGTTCAGTCCACCCCTGGCATTTCCTTAATCTTAGTCTTAATTTTGCTGGATTGAGGCATCAACCACCAGGTTCTCTGTTAACACATTTAAACTTTACACAAAGGGAAAAATAAATCCTTTCCCCTCACTTCCCCTCGAATTGCCACCAGAGGAATTTTGGGAAGCCGATGAAAGGCCATTTTCCTAAAAGCTTCAGCTCTTCAGGGAAGGAAGGCTCATGAACTGAAGAAAAAAGTGAGTTTGATTAGGAGCCCAAAGAAAGTCTTGGGCATACTACTATTTTGTTTAAACCAGTTCTTCCATCCCCACCCCAGTGAAAACGTATTCTGGTGTTCTAACTACTATCTCGTTAGCTTTACCATTTCCTCACTTCTGACCATTTAAGTGCAACAAAACTTTAACTCTTTGGTAATCAGGATTTTCATATGTTTTTTGAGAACTATAACTCAATTTTAATTTTCCAATGAACTTTTCACCTTCAGATCATGGTAAATTTTCTGAGAACAGTGTTAAAATGAATGAAGTAGATACTCCTCGAACTCAAATGACAAATTCAGAATTATCTCTTCCAATTTCCACCAAAGAATTTGACCAATCTGCATCCAGTGCCAGTTTGTTAGAGCATTTCACAAAAACCTTTCTGTATTTAAGAAGAGCAGTGGTAAGATACAACTTTGAATTAAGATGTTTTCTATTATGCTACAGCTTTTGAAAAAATGAATAAATACATCCCCCATTTCCTTAAAAGCATTTAAATAGGGAAAGTCCAATGATTTTTCATCCTAAGGAAAACATTCATATACTGTATATCAGGGGTCAACAACCAAATGGTCTGTGGGCTGGATCTGGCTTGCAGAATTGGAGCTTCAGCTGTGCTCCATGACAGGGGCTTTTACCTTTGCTCGCAGCCCTGCTCTGTGGCCAAGTAGCTGGAAGCAAAACTTGAACCAATGGCAGAAGTTAGTTTTCATTGGAAAGGCTTTCCTTTTTTCTGCCAGGATTTCAGTTGGTACCTCATAAAATGATTGATGCGTCTCAAGTCCAATCTTATTTAGCTGCTATTTCTATTTTGCTGTACACATCAACTGAACTATTTAAATTCCACGTGCAAATGAGCGTCAGTCTTCATTATTGGTGGTGTCAGATTCAGAAAAAAGTCATATATAATCTGATCCTTGGTTCAATTTTCAGATCTAGCTGGGGAAAAAAATCTTATAACTTATAAATTGGCTTGTGCCTCTGCTTCTTCAAAAGTTAAGACGGTGTATTGAGATTTATCAGTTCTATGCTTCACTGTGAAGCTCAATTACTTGATTTCTTTTTTTTTGAAGTTCATAGAAAGTTCTATAATATTGCTAATTATTATTTATTTGCATTTTAATAGTATTAGTAATATATTAGCATTTATTAGTTTATTGAGTAGTTTTATCAAAACCTCATATTTTAAAGGGTCACTTCAAGATAAGCTTTTTAACAGGAATGAATCTCTGATCTTTAATTTTGTTTTTCTAAAATACAATTATATTTTGAAAAATTATGTATAGGTTCTTGCTCATCGTGGTGGCCATTGGACATTGCTTCAAAATGCTTGCCGAGAACTTTGGAACTATACCCAAGAAGTAGAAGTAATTGCCAGACATTCAAATTCTCTCCCACTTGCATTTCCAATTACCAGAGGTATTCTTATCAACACCATATGGTTTCCATTTTATTTGGCATCAGATACGATTCTTGATATGATGAACGAACTGCAAACTGGTAATTCTCTTAAGGTAAATGTGTGTACATTGTTATAGTATGTCCATTAGGGAATACTTTCTTGCACTTATACTGGCTTTGGTTTCTTCAAACTACTGCCAATAGAATTGCTTTTAGAGAAATGTATTTTTTAACTTCTAAAAGCACCTTAAAAAGACACTGAGCTAAATGATTCTCATAAGTGTCTGTATCAGTCTTGCAAGTTTTTTTTCCTTTCAGTTTTTGTTTTCACTAGGGCTCGGTGGGAAATGATTTACCGTTGTGCAAGCAATTTTGAGATCAAGAATATTATGTTGCTATCCTGACCCAAACTGAAAAGTGAAAAATTATGCAAACAGAAATGCAAAAAAAAAATTATGTTGGGTCAATTAAAATGTTTTGATATTTGACAGTTTTTGGTTACATTTTTATTGTATATTAATTTTTTCAAACAAAAAGATGTTTTGAACAAAAGAGGAACTTTGAAATGCTGGAGTAAGATCGATTGACCATTTCTAAGATTGTTGTTAAAGAATATATATTTTGAAAGATTTCATGGAAATCAACACTTTAGAAAAAATGTAGACAAGGTTCCTTGGGTGAATCTGATATCTTTTATTAGACCAACCCAAGTAGTTGGAGAATAGTTATTAAGCAAACTTTCGGGTTCAAAAACCCTTCGTCAGGCTAAGGAAGTTTCAGCAGTTGGTGTGTGCTCTTCCTGGATGGAATGAAAAGTAAAGAAGCCAGGGGCTGGGCTGGGGAGTCAGTTGTCAGGCAGATTATAATGTATCAAAAATCCAATATCTATATTTAGTCCATGATTTTTAGTATCCAGGAGGTTGATGAAATGGAGTTCATAGGCTCGTCTCTGGGAAGTGTTGTGTAAGTTTCCCTTGAGCATCAGGACTGAGAGATTGGAGAGAGAGTGGTTTTCTTGTGAGAAATGTGCCCCCACAGGTAATTGGATGTTTCTGTCTTTGATAGATTTCTGGTGTGTGTTCATTCTGGTGCGCAGTTGTTGTTTGGTCTCTCCTACATATTTTCCATCAGGGCATTTGGTGCATTGGATGAGGTATATCACATTTCTGGAGGTGCAGCTGTAAGATCCTGGGATGCTGATGGTCCTGTTGTGGGGTGTAGTAATAGTGGGGGTGGTGGAGATGTGTTGGCAGGTTTTGCATTTCTTGTCATGGCATGGTCTGGATCCTTTTGGTGTGTTCTGGGCTTGAGGAAGTTTGCTTCTGGTGATGAGGTTAGCGAGGTTCGGTGCTCGTTTGAAGGCTAGGATGGGTGGCTCTGGGAAGATCTTTTTGAGAATAGGGTCTCTTTCTAGTATGGGTTGCAATTGTTTGAGGATTTTTTGTACAGGTTCACGGGAGGGGTGATACGTCATAACCAGCGGTGTGCGATTTGTGTGTGTGTGTGTGGGGGGGGGGGTTCTGTACTGCAGCAGTTCTTCACGTGGTGTCTGGGTGGCTCTTTCAAACATGCGATCTCTCTCTCTGGAGGAGTGTCCTTTTGGGTGAAAGCCTTTTTAAGATTGGTGAGGTGGCAATCTTGGGTGTTCTCTTCACTACAAATGCGGTGGTATCTGAGGGCTTGGCTGTATATCACAGCTTTTTTGGTGTGTTTCGGGTGATTGCTGGTTCTGTGCAGATATGTATGTTGGTCTGTGGGTTTCTTGTATAACATGGTCTGTATTTTATCATTTTGGATACTGATCATCATGTCTGAAAAGGAGATGCTGGTGCTGGAGTATTCTAGAGAAAGTTGGATGGAGGGATGGTGATTGTTGAATTTCTGATGGAACTCAATCACAGATTGTAGGTTTTCAGTCCAAATCATGAAGATGTCATCGATATATCTTAAGTATAGCAAGACCACAGACCAACATACATATCTGCACAGAACTAGCAATCACCCTAAACACCAAAAAAGCTGTGACATACAGCCAAACCCTCAGATACCACCGCATTTGTACTGAAGAGAACACCCGGGATTGCCACCTTACCAATCTTAAAAAGGCTTTCACCTAACAGGGACACTCCTCCAGAAAGACAGATCGCATGTTTGAAAGAGCCACCCGGACACCATGTGAAGAACTGCTGCAGTACAGAAATCCCCCCCCACAAATCGCACACCGCTGGTTATGACATATCACCCCTCCCTTGAACCTGTACAAAAAATCCTCAAACAATTGCAACCCATACTAGAAAGAGACCCTATTCTCAAAAAGATCTTCCCAGAGCCACCCATCCTAGCCTTCAAACGAGCACCGAACCTCGCTAACCTCATCACCAGAAGCAAACTTCCTCAAGCCCAGAACACACCAAAAGGATCCAGACCATGCCATGACAAGAAATGCAAAACCTGCCAACACATCTCCACCACCCCCACTATTACTACACCCCACAACAGGACCATCAGCATCCCAGGATCTTACAGCTGCACCTCCAGAAATGTAATATACCTCATCCAATGCACCAAATGCCCTGATGGAAAATATGTAGGAGAGACCAAACAACAACTGCACACCAGAATGAACGCACACCAGAAATCTATCAAAGACAGAAACATCCAATTACCTGTGGGGGCACATTTCTCACAAGAAAACCACTCTCTCTCCAATCTCTCAGTCCTGATGCTCAAGGGAAACTTACACAACACTTCCCAGAGACGAGCCTATGAACTCCATTTCATCAACCTCCTGGATACTAAAAATCATGGACTAAATATAGATATTGGATTTTTGATACATTATAATCTGCCTGACAACTGACTCCCCAGCCCAGCCCCTGGCTTCTTTACTTTTCATTCCATCCAGGAAGAGCACACACCAACTGCTGAAACTTCCTTAGCCTGACGAAGGGTTTTTGAACCCGAAAGCTTGCTTAATAACTATTCTCCAACTACTTGGGTTGGTCTAATAAAAGATATCAAATTCACCCAAGGAACCTTGTCTTCCTATGTCCTTAGACCAACACAGCTACAACCTACACCCCTAAAAAAAATGTATACACTTTCTGGCAAATCAGCATTAAATTAACAAAGCAGATTCATAATAATATTCCTAAAGAGTTCAAGTGCCTGCTACAGATTATTTGTCTGGAGTGTCTTACAAAGTATTGTTTAAAAAGTACTATGTCCAATGACCAAGGGAGGAAAAGTCTACATGCCCCTCAACCCTCACCCCCTAACAAAAAAAAATGGACAGAATGGAAAGTATGCATGCTTTAAAATGGGCAACTATTCACTGGACTAGTTAATTTAATCAGCTTTCAGTCATTTGTTATGATTGTTTTATAGAGTGTATTATGTTTTCAATTTATAGATTGTTGAGCCTGAAGGAGATTTCTGTGTTCCAAGTTGTGTAGGAGGCATTGCTGATGAAGAAGGTGGCTCTGATTTTACTCTTCACTCTCCACTTGATGATGTGAATGTGATTGACTTGAAATGGATATGTCACCTGATACTTAAAACTATAGAACTATTATACAAAATGAAGAAATGGGAAGCCCTGGTACATATAGCCATGCAGTTTAATATTATTACACAGTAAGTAACAGTTAGGGGCTTATGAAAAGAAGAAAGCTAGATCCTGCATTTAAATTATTTGTAATTTGACTTCTAACAATACTTGTTGTTTTTTAGTGAGAGATATACAGAACAAGTTACTCCACTGCTGGTATATGCACAAAGACAGCTCTTGGAAAGAATACAGCAGTTCAGGGATCCAAATAGCCCTGAACCTTATTTTATAAAAAATTGGACTGATAATTTGGACAAGGTAAACGGTTTATGTTTTTAGGTGCTGACTCTCACTGTGTGTGTCTACACATAAATTTAAACAGGCTTAAATTTAATGCGCGTTAAACTAATGCAAATTAAGTGGGTTTTGGCAGATGTCTACATGTGGTGGGGCTTGGGACTAACTTTAATTCCAGGTTGCTTGAGCCTTGCCATGTGCCCCTGCGGCCACCAGGGGGAGCTCCAGCCTCCAGACAGTGACTGCCAGCACCTGGCAGCCATGCTGAAGCCAGAGCCAGGTGCCAGCATTTAGCAGCCATCTTGGAAACATACCCCTGCCCTCTGATCCCTGACCAGCCCCTTCCCTGCTCAGAATCTGCGTACCCAGCATGGGGGCAGCATTCGCCAGCTCCCTCCTTGCCCACCCTGCCTCCCTGCACCCACCCCCCGCCCTGCCCCTGCCAGCGACACCCAGTACACCGCTGTTTCAGCCGAGCCCCTGCCAGCAATGACCAGCATGCCATGCTCCTGCTGGCCATGGTGCTGGCCCTGCTGGTCCCAACAAGCACCCTCCCCTCTTCCAACCACCCTTGCCCAGGCCCTAGGAGAGCTGTGCATCTACCAGCAGGGGCCAGGGCACTGGCTGCAGGAGTCCCTGAATGACCCCCTTCCCTGCACTTCCTGCTCCAGACAGCCTGCCCCACTGCCCACCCTCCCACCCCCTGTCCACTCCCAGCATCACTGTCAGGACATGCACATGGTTGAAACAGAAAAACTTTATTACCCTCACACTCCCCCATTCCTTCTCCTTCAACAAACAGTGCCCCTCCACCACCCTCCCAACCCACCAATAATAAAAAACCTGCCTACAAGTGGCAAACTAGCCCTGGGTGGGGAGAGGCACCAAGCCAGGAGCCATGTGGCTAGGCTCTAGCTGGCCCCCTAGTGCCTGGGCAGACCCAGGACTCAATTCCCTGCCTTAATGAGAGTCATGTGTCTACACATGCATTAATCTGCATTAAGTAATCCCACTTAAATTTGATACTTGGTTTGGGCAGATATCAAATTTAGGCTCACATAGTCTAAAATTGCCATTTTAAGGCACATTAAGGGTATTCATGTGTGGATACGCGCCCCTAATATGGCTTAAATTGGGCTAATCCATTTTAAATGGCCATGTGTAAACACGCCCAATGTGAATTAAATCTAAAAAAAGTGCTTCATTCACTGTGTTTTAGTAGATTAGAAATATTTTTTTACTAATGTTCTTTTACAACAAACAGTAATTTTCAATGTGAAAGTTATGGAAAAAAATGAAAATTATAACGCGATGTTATAGTACAGTACTTGTGAACAAGGAGGTCCTGTCCTGAGTTATTAAAAAATACCATAATTTAGATGCTTATTACTATCCTTTTAAACTGACAGTATGTATTGGTATTGTACCTTTGTTTGATTAATTAAACCTTGCCCATAAAGGGTATGTACAGACATTCATGGAGGTTAGATGGAATGAATGGCCACCTGATCTAGGGTAAGTTGGGATGTGGGGGGCTAGTGGTGGGGCTTGTGGCAAATTGGGGGTGAAAGCAGTGTGCTGGGGGGTGGGCAAACAGGATCCACAGGAGGTTTGGTGGAGTCTTGGAGGATTTGGTGGGATTAGCGGGGCAAGTGGGGTCTGTGGGAGGGCTTGGGGGGGATCGGGGGATAAGCAGTGTCTGTGGAGGGGGTTGTGGGGATCAGGAGGCATGGACCCCAGCTAGGTTGCTGGGTTCCATGAGGCTTTGACAGGATCAGGGGGGCTAACAAAGTCTATGGGCAGGCTTGGGGGGGTTGGCAGGAATAGAGAGGCTCTCCCCACCAGCCCTCCCCCTCCCCCCCCAATGTTGCCAAACTGCTCCTGGTCTCACAAACCACTCAAACCGGTTTTACTGACAATCCTGGGAGCCTGATTGAAGTAAGTTGGGGTGGGGGGAGGCGCAGACAGATCTGGGGGAGGGGGCTGGTGGTTGTCCGGATGGGGGGGTTCTTTCTCCTTCCCTGGACCAGGGCCTATTTTTAGCCCCCTGAATCCCCCCACCCCCAGATGAACAGCCTCGCTTCACCTGGCAAACCATCCCCTCTGCTCCTGCCTGTTGTTTGTCTCAACCTGACTTATTTCCTTCCTTGGCTCCCAGCACTGGTGAATGCCAGGAAGGCTGGCACTGGGAATGGCTTATGGGATGAGGGTTTTGGTGGGCTCAGGGGGAGGGACTATCTGGACTGTGGGGGGTGTCTGTCTGGGAGTGAGGTGAGGGGCCAGGGGCTAAAAATAGCCCAATGCTGGTGGGGGTAGGAAAAGTGTAGCCCCGGCTTTCCAAGTCCTGGATCTGCGCTGGGAACTGTACAGAAATTCAATTAAATCAGTCTCTCTGGACCTGACCTAAGTTTGACTACCTCCGAGGTATGGTTAACTAAGATTGGGTTGGTCAATTTTAGACCAATCAAACCTTTCAGTATAGTTTGCACTTAGATTGGCCTAACTAGGAATCTAACTGTAAAGTCTGCACCTAGGCTAAGTTATATCGACTAACCATTTTTAACACAAACTAACTTCCCTCCTAACCTCCTCGAATGTCTGCGTGTACCCTGGTTGCTTCATTGCCATATAACTGAGTACCTAGCCTCTAAAAACTTCAAACGGGAAATCTTGAATACTTAAATCACCAATAAAAGAACTGAGAAATCTGCTCATAGATAAGACCTCATACATACAGGTGGTCAGATTTCTTCCACTCAAAGCTATGATTCTGTTTATTTGGCAAATACAGAAGTTGCCAGTGTAGGTGGTTGCAAAAAACCTCACAGGGTAGCAAAAAATTAACCCTTCCCCCCCACCCGCAAACTAAACACTTTTTTAAAACTAAACTTAGTGTGTTAAAATCAGATATACAGTAATTTGTAAATATGTTTCAGAAAAAGAAGTATAAAAGTAATGGTGCTTTTGAAATATCAAAGAATATCTAGCATAACAAAGACTAATTTTAAAATAACGCTTGTTATCGCATTTGTTCAATGAAGCCTCAACCAAGTTAGAGACTCATCGTGCTAGGTTCTTTACCAATGCATATTGGTTCATGTCTTCAGGATGTGTAAGCTGATATATTTAATAAACCTTCTCTGTTTTACACCAGCTGGGGGTCTGGCCCACTTGAAATAATGGACTTTTTATGGTCAAGTTCAGTTGTGAACAGTGAAGCTGTTCTTAGAAACAATAAGTTCAATGGTTTATGAAAGAGATTGAATGCTGTGATATCAAAATGTATATAGCATGCCAATGTAGAGCTCTTCATGAGAAATGAGATGTAGATTTAACTAAGTAAAAAATCTTGGGCCTACATTTTCAAACTTGGATGCCTAACATTAGGGCCACTATTCCACATTTAGATAGTTCTTTAAGATCAGGTACAGACATTACACTTTTACTGGTATACGTGATCAGAAATCTATTTATAGCTGTAACACAACAGAAGTTCAGCACACATAGAATGGTTTAGAAATGGCAGAACCCAATTTGAGATTTGCCCTTCCCCCCCACCAAAGGGCGAATGTGTGGGGTTTTTTGCTACTGATCTAAACTGTGCTGCTTACAGAAAACCGCATAACTTAGATTGATTCCACCTCAGGCTTTCTTGAATGTCTGTACCTAGCCTAAGCAATCTGAGAGTACCTTCTTTTGACTTTAATAATAGTTGTAGGTGCTCTATACCTTTGAAAATCAGGCCTTCTTTATTTAGTCATCTAATTATACGTTAGCTAGCAAAGTTTAAAAATTTTGTATTTATATGTATTATTGAGTGATTATTTGATAAACCTTCTTTTTCAGATAAATTGCAGAAACTACATTGCGAAACAGTCACATGTTATCACTTCAGTTAATAAAGTGGCATTGCCTGAAGACCATTCAGATCCTGAGGTGAAAATTATTTATGCAGGTTAGATATAGATTCCATCACGATTGAATCCTTCCTTTCTCTAAACTCTTACTTTGCTTCTTATTAATTTTTTACTTGGCCTTGATGGGCTAGATTCTAGTCCACCTATTAGGTGTGTAAATGGACTTAGACACCCAAGTGTGATTCTATTTCACCCTATGCAAGTCCCTGAAAAACCAGTTAATGAAAAAGGTGGGTGGGTTCCCTACCTCTTCAGTGCTTTTTTCTGACTCAGTTTAAGGCTAAGAAGGTGATATGTTCCACATTGGTTGTGATGTTATTAAGAGTCTTTTCGGTCTATTTAAAGTGGACCAGGATAGGAAAGAAAAGCAGTTGTTATCTGCATATTTGGTAGCATGACAGTATGTGTTGTGAGTATGATGGTGTTGGTTCAGTTTCCTGCAGAAAAGTTTGCGTAGAACAAAAACCTCTCCAAGAGTTGAGACTAAGAAGCACTCTTGTTGGCAGTCACAACAGAAAAAAAACCCAAAGTGAAAATAACCTCTCTTACCCATGGATCAGAATTAAGGCAGTTTGGTGAAATAGGTAGCGGAGGCTTGTAATTTTTGGCAGTTGATTGTGAAAGAAAAAGACAACAGATTTTTTTTCACTTGACATACGTGGTAGGGTGTATGTGAAATTCAGCCAGTTGGGTAAAATCACTAACAGAAGATAATGTTAAGTATACAGTAAAGAATGTCTGTCTGCTCTCAGATCTGTAGCTCAATTCTAAGAAATTACTGAGCCATCTTGGTTGAGAGCATTATTTCCCCAAATATTTAGCTGGAGGTGTATTTCCAGAATGGTATATTTAATCTCAGATGGTCATATTTTACCAAAGTTATAAGCAACTGAAAACAAAGTCTTATAATGGCAAATGTAAGGGAATCTTAACTTAGTGCCACCTGTAAGTTAAAAAAAATGTTTAAGTTTAGAAGCACTGCTTCTAAGTGCTTAAAAGTAAAGTTGCTTTAGATCTGTGTTCATAAGCTAACAAAATTATCATATTACATTATATTCTTAGATATAAACTAAAGCATGTTGTAAAATTGTTCATAACTATTACTTACTTTTTAGGTGACAGTCAAGCAAAAGCCCTTGTTTGTGTTCCTCTTGATGTCAAAGACACCTTGAAATGTTTTAGAGAAACCCTAGAAAAATCTAAATACCACAGCAGAGCACTTAGACACAGCAGAAAATTGCTCTCGTTATTTCTTGTGCACACACAAGGTAAGGTAAATTCTTACATTGCCTTTCTTTGCAACAGCTGAATGTTTATGACTCCAGGTGACCTCTGTAATAAGTAACTTCTTGTATTACCTATTGATAGTATTAAATAGTGAGAAGAATCCATTTTAAAATCCAGTTACAATTGCTGGTGAGCTTAAGATAATAGTCATTTAAGTTATTTAAGAAAAATTCTAAATAATTGCAAAGCCAAAATTTAACTTAGCTTTTTTTCCCCTTCTGTATCTTATCAGTTCTATTCTCATAGATATGTGTTGCTTCTTATTGACCTAAGCACTCTGGCTGCAAAGCTGGGTCATTCATGTTCAGAGGAGTGTAACAGGACCGGGCTCCTGGGGTGATAGTGCTACCCCTTGGTTGGCCACCTGGCTACTGGTTTGTTCTGGCTCCCTGGGAACTCTCCCCTTTTCTTCCCGCCTGCCATGCCTTGATGTAATTGGTTGATGGGTAATAGAGAAGCTGCCCTTGGGTTCCAGATTAAGCCTCCATTTGTCTTTCAGGCAAGCAGGTCTCTCCCAGAGCCTGCTGGTCCCAATTCTGTCTCTCAAGTGTTAAGTAAACCCTCTTGGCCCATCTGTGCCCAAGGGCACCTGCAGCCTTAAGACTATGTGTGGTCTTCAACTTCTCCTACAGCTAGATCCATGCCTTACTCGTCTTAGCTATTAATCATTTCAGTGGGCACTTGGCCCCAGCCCAATATCAGGCCTCCTAAGGCCTCAGTGCCCTTGTTGGGGCCTCAGCCTTCTTGGCCTCCTCCCCTTTCCTCTGGCTGGGCCCTTTAGCTTAGACCCATGGTATTGGATCTGGCTTTTGAGCTCTAGCCTTTGCCTTGCCCTCTTGGGCTGTGGGGCCCTGACCCTAGTCTCTGCCCCTCTTGGGCTGTGTGCCTCTGGCCTTCTTGGCCTCAGGTCACCTCTCCTGTTTCTCTCACCTAGGCTTTGGCCTTCTTGGCCTCTGCCTGCCTGTCTTGAGCCTGTCAAAACACCCTTCTACCCCTTGGGCATCCTGCAGTTTGGGCCCCTGCCCCTGGCAGGCTCAAGCTCTCTTGTGCCCTCTGGCACTATTTGATCTTCTCTTTCCCAATAGTCACAAGGGTACACCAATAAAGCTCAAATGAAAACATAAGCACACTGACTGTAACAAACTCTTAATCCACTGGATGTATAACAAAATCCTATTCATCCTGGATCCTAGTCCCCTGCAAGCTCTCAGTTCTTTCCTTGCAGTTCCCAGGTAAAGCAGGATCTCTGTTAGTCACCCTGCTACAGCCATCTCGCTGCAGAGTTCTTCACCCTGAAGTCTACAGGGCCAGACTGACTGGCTGGTCTCAGGTACTGGCTTTGTGTGCCTCCTAAGCCCTGCCCCTTCTGATCAGGTGACTCTGCAGCCACACACAGGGGTTTCTATTCTGGGTCTAATGACCACCCTGCCTCCCCTTGCTGCTGCTTAGCTGAGCTGTTTGCAGCTCTTGACCCCTGAGCAGCCCAGATGTCTGCCTCCAATGTATCTTAATGTTGGAAGCTGGCTAGAAATTTGTCTGTTTACTATCAGTGAGCCTGCTTTCTGGCTCCCTGTTACAAAGAAATACTGTCTGTGTCTACACCAGCGGTGGACTGTGCAGTCATTTAGTACTTGCATAACCCAGTACTAAATGACTGCGCAGTAACTCTTGTTGTTGCGCAGAAGCATCCCTGCATGTGTTTTTTTTTCCAACACTACTGCGCAGTAGCATCTCATCACAGTTAGGGCCCCCCATTGCTACTGTGCAGTAACTTCTCATGTAGACACAGCCATTGAATATATAAGCAAGTATTTCTGTGATAGAGTCCTGTTCATTTATGGAGACTATGCCCAAAGTCCACAGTAGAAACAAACAACCTCAAACATTTTTATTACTTAGAAATCTAACAAATTTCTAGCATATACTGTACTGCAAAAAAAGCTCTGCCTCTCAGCTTTAACTCAGAGCCATACATACAACTACTTCTCTTGTTTTTTGCTGACTTCATGCTCAACTCGTATACAGACATATGCACCCAGCTACAACCAGTTTCCTTAGCCCTGCATTTTGCAGTCAGTCTCAGGGAAGTCTTTAATTTAATGAATCCTTATATTTCTTTCAGTACTGGTTTTAAGCCATTGTAGAAAGACACAAAAAGAACAAATAGGAAGGAAACAAATTTCCATTTCAAGACATTTCCAAGGGATTACAAACAATAATAAGAGGAAACAGTTCTTTAAAAATGTGGAAAAAATACAGTGGAAGTGTCCGAGGATTGTGAAAAAAACCCAAAGGGAGTTGAGTGCAGAAATCACATTTAACAACACCCTAGTTTCCATCCTAATGTACACTTAAATGGAAATTTTTTTTTTCTTTCTCTCTTCCATGAGTAACTAAGGTATGCACATGTTCCTGCAGTATCTGTTAAAGTAAGGATGCTTACATCTTAAAACTGGCATCCTTAAAAGGATGCCTCATCTTAAAACTGATAACAAGAGCATGCGCAATATATCATTTTCTTTGATTACTTGTCCATATATATTCCATGTTTGGTGTATGTACACTCTGTGCTCTTGAGTTCAGATTCTTTTGGCCAGCAGTATTCATTGGGAGCCATGTCTGTGTCCTAGGTGTCCTTCTGAAAGAACAGGGCCCTGAGATAGAGGAGCTGCAGGCTGATACATAGGTCATACTTACACTTGTTTCTTCTTCTTCAGCTTGATGATTATAAAATGTTTGAAAACTGCTGTTCTGATCAGCAGACATTCTCAAAATCTTAGTGGAAATGGTCCAGGAGAGATCCCAGAATTTTTGAGACATTTTGCATATATCTCTGCCTGGATAGTTAACTACAGTAACAGATATATATTAGAGCTAGCTAAGCCCTTCTGACTGAAAATGGTGCCTCCATTGAAATGGGAAAATTGGTAATAGTGAGTCCTCTCCTTGGGATATAAGCAATTCCCTGTGCGTCCTATTTCAGGGTGACTAATACTGACTGCTTTCCATGCAAGAACCAAGCAACAGGCGTTGGCTTAGAAATGGCATTTTAAAGGCCTGTTTTTGGGGAATTGGCTTATAGGTATAGATATATGCATTATAAGAGTTCAAGATGGTTAGCAGGGGTTAAATGGATTTCTGAAGAGCTTGGGACATGCACACACTACTTCTCATCGCCCTGAAAGAAGACAGGCTGTCTAGCACAACAAGGCCAATGAATGGGGACACAGCCTGAGAATGAAGGGGGCATGTCATAACACAAGATCACAGCCTTCAAGGCAGACAAGTTGTCTAACACAACAAGGACACAGCCTAGGAACCAAAGAAATATGTACCATACTGTCCCATAACACAAGATAAGTGACACCAGCAGCAAAGCCTCAGAGAGCAGGGGGGCCTAAATCCTGGTTTTGGGGAACAGACCAAATTAGGAGAAGGACCAGAAGGATACGTGGACATGTGACCACAAAGAGACAACAAACCAGAGATAGCCACGGATGAAGAGTTATCAGGAGTCATCAAGGCAGCAGGAGAATACAAAAACAGAGACTTGAGATTAACAAAGAGTCCCACCCATCCCTCCTTCTCTTCTTCCTGGTCCCTCCCTTTGTCGCATCCCTCCCTGTCCCTCCTTCTCTTCCTTGGGAAGGGTCCCTGTCCCCATCTCCATTCCCTGGGAAGGGTCCCCGAGGCCACCATGGAGCAAGGGCATACCAGCAGCCTGTCTCATGCACCCCACTGGAGGGTGGCTATGGGCCTAAGCATCTCACCTTCAGATTGCTGACACCTAAGAGAAAGAGCCTCAGGGTGGAGCCTGCATCCTGACCAGATGTACTTTGATGACAGCACTAGGATTGGTAGATATAGAATTGTTTGATTGTTTGTATTGTTGCTTTTCTGTTATTACTCTGTATCAATAAATTCACCTATTATGAACTGGAAGGTGTTGTGGTCAGTCTGAGGGTTGTGCCTGCCCAAAACAAAGTTATAGGTGCTGGGTCCAAATCCAGTGTCAATACAGAGACCACCAAAATTTGTCTCCGCCAGCTTAAGAAACTATGGATTTATTTGGCTGCAAAAACTATTCTTCAGCCACTTTGCAGATGAGATTTATCAGTGACCAGACTTAACAACAGATATGATTATATGGATTGGGACACTGTCGAAATTCATGGACACAATTCCACATGACAACAGAAAGTAATTTAAGTCTTATGTTTCTCTGAGTCAGCCATTTCCATAGCCATGAAGAAGTCCTTTTGATTTAAATGAATGCAGACAATAATTGCAGGTCAGCTGTTTGAGGAATGGGATTTGTTTACTGCTAAAACCAATTAAACTGATCAGGAACATTTCAATAATTTTTTTCCATCGCAAATACTGATTTTTGTGTAATAGAATTTCTGAACAGTTTCTCGTCAAACTAGAAAGTGACAGACACTCCACAAACACTTCTGTGGAATATAAGATAACATCTATAGCTTATATTGGTGAAGAAATTGAGGGTTTGTTGGGGTCACCACACCCTAAATGTCTTCATTTGAAACATAGTGGCACGGAGAAAGAGCTATAGCTCCCAAACAACACTGCTAGCCAAAGGAATCTGCATTTGTGCATGCATGCACCAAATGTGAATGCATATGACAGCATGTCTTGAAGAATGGCAGCTTTTCAACATTACGTAACCATTTTTCTCTTCCTGGGACTATAGAACATCAACTTTGGAATGAGGCCAACTCCCATCACTATGTACATTACAATGAGATGACAATTTCACATCTGCGGTAGACCTCTGGATTAGCGTTGTGTTCATTTGCTAACTTCTTGTTTCAGGAAAATTTTCTCTTTGAACGGAATATGTGGCAAATCCTAATACTATTAAAACTTACTTGGTGTGCATGTAGACTAAATCCAGCATAACAGCAGTCCTCAGTTTATTTAGAGCTAATTAATAATATATTGCAGAAAGAGATTTTTTGGGACAATGGGGGGGTTAAAGGACATTTCCTGCTGTTGTGTTTATTCACTTCTAATTTCAGGCTGCCATTCCAACTGTTCTTTTAACCTGCTTATATAAAAACAGGAAAAAGTACATATCATGCTTTGGAAACATTGTTTGATTGGCTGATGCGGTGCAAAAACATTTGTGTGTGGCAAACTATATTCGGTATATAAATTTCTTTTTTGACCTAGATCCCCTTGGCAGACTACCCAGTCAGAGCTTTTCAAATAGAAAAGTGCGATTTGGTGAGGGAGCTGAACTAACATTTCTACCAACCCCACCTGACCTTTCTCAAGAAATGTTTAATTTTCCCAGCATGCTTGAAAGCAGGCCGTTACCACAGTCACAACTCCCAATAGTTATCTCCTCATATGAAAAGACAGTCGGTAAGACATTTATATAATTTTTTATTATAGCTAATACAAACAGCCTCCACCAGTCTTCAGAGCTGTAGACCAGAGAGCTGTGTCCATATCTTTTTTCATACCTTTTTATTCTCTTTCCCATGTCAGATGGTCTTCTCAGAGGGTGTTCTTCATCTACATCTCTGTGTCTTCCTCTCATTCCCCCTAAAGAAAATAATTTCCTAAGTATTGTCCAAAACAAATTTACTGATTTATACCCATTGAGAATTCAGCCCATGCTTTTTCCACACTGATATCCTTTTAATTTTTTGTTAGTCTTTCCCAGGAAGCCATCTGACTTAAAATTCTCAGAACCCATAGAAACTTCTGTATTCAGCCAGTAGGAACTAGATAGAAAATTGCATTTGTAGTGAAAATGCTGTATTTACCAGAATGCAAGGTGAGTTCTAATTTAAGATGAACTCCCTAATAATTAGATTCTCTACATCAAAAATTATAACTTTGTTAGTTTTCCATGTAGAGAATCTAATTATTGGAGAATCTTCCTTTATTCATCCCCACTACTACTGTAGCAGGGAAAGCAGTGGTGGTGGGTAAGGGACCCCTCCTTTTTGCTCCCCAACCATGCCATCTCCCCTGCATATCCCACCCCAGCATGGTGTCCTGTGTGCACTCCCCCTCTAAACGCACAGTATCCCCTGTACACACCCTCATCACTCCCCCTCCCCTTGTGCTCCCCTCGCTACAAGCCCTCTCCTGTGCTGAATGAGCCACTCCAGCCTGGGCCAGGCAATGACATAGCTCTGTCTTTGGTCCCAGGCTCGGGGGCCTCAGTGGGAGCTGAGTCACTGCCTGTCCCAGGCTGGTACTCAAATCTAAAACAAGGCTTTTTCCCCCCCATGTTGGGGGCAGGAGGAACTCCTCTTGTATTTGAGTAAATATGGTACTTATTTTCAAGAGAGCCCTATCTGTTTAGAAGATCTGTAATAGGTTTGTCCAAATGACATGCTCTTTTTTCATTTGGAAGTATTGGAAACAAAATAGGAACCAAAGTCACACTTTCAAAGTTAAAATCTCTCCAATCCTGATTCACTTTTAACAAAATTATTCCAATATTGTTCTGCCATATCCTCTCCGTGTGACATTCTTTCTCTTACCTTGACCATGTTTCCTGATAATTAATGGTCACCAGGTCTAATGTAAGTAAACTTCTGAAGCAAAGTTAATTGTTTAAAAGTGTAATTGTTTTAAGATTATAACAGATTTTTTTTCTAATTGTTTCTATAAAACAGAAGTCCTCCAAATAAATAATCAGCGAGACCTCAAGGTGCAGGCTCTACATGAACTTGGAAATCTTCATGTTTATGCTGGAAACAAGAAGTACTTATTCACTGGATAAATAGCAGATATGAAAATGGAGTGGCTTTGTTTTTATTTTTTGTGCTCTGTTTTTATCTGCAATTCTTTTATAAGTTCTGCTGTGTTAATTCCCACTGTTTCATTCATCTTATTTCTTTCTTATTTATATTTTTAATTCTTTTTTTAAACAGTATATATACCTCTACTATCTAATTGCAAAATCAATCATGCTTACTTTTTGTTAGGAAGCAACACTTACCACAGCCCTATTTAACCTCAGGAGTATGTATTCCTGTGGTTTGATCAAAAATGTATTTATTATGTCTTAGAAACTAGATTTCTGACTCAATTAGAATTATTTGTAGCTGATGGAACTAAGGCAAAATAACTGTTCTTATCTTCCACTGTGGAAAATGTCAGCAATATGATGGATGCCTTTTTATGTTACAGAGCTGCTTTTAAATATTGGTGTCAAGCCCTTGATGAAACACTCAACGTAGTTGATGTACTTAACAACTGGCAAAAGTTAGGTGATTTTTCAAAAAATGTTACTGGAGAGTTTACAGATGGAAGTTTTAGAGCGTTAAGCAAGAAATTTATTTCTGAGGCTGGAGTTTGGGGGTGTTTGCATGCAGCAGTTTTATCAGCTAAGATAGCTCAGTAAGTATTTTTATATTTTAACTTATATCTTTAGATGTTAAAACTACACAATAAATCCCCATCCAGGGCTCTGAGTGCCATTGACATAAATTTAAAAACATATTACGGAGGAGAATCAGACAAAGCAGTGACATTCCTTCTCTCATCCAACTGTCTCCTGATAATTAATGGTCACCAGGTCTAATATCAGTTAAAGTTCCTATCCCTCATGACACTGGTCCTCCCCAGCCCGAAATTAATCTTTTAACTGGTTCAGCCTTCCTACCTGTTCAGTCAGGTGGTTTTGTAGCATATCTAGAAGGTTCAAGATATTTTGGACCTTGGTGGGAGGCATACTCTCTAAAGGAAAGTGTCCCACTAGGGGAATGCTTTATTGGTAGCCTCCTCTCTGAAGCATCTCCTTCTGATCTTAACTGCTTCTGTACGGTATGTGGAGAAGCTGTAGACATATCATAAACAAATGACAAGCTGCAGGTTGAATAAATTTGCATCCATATTCATTTTCAATAGATATCTCAAAATTCTCTAGTTTTTCCTATGTGAACTATGACCTTATCTTTGGGGGCAGAATCAGTGGATAAAATGCTTGCTTTTCTTATTATTCATAGATCAAATAAAATTTGAACTGAAGTATGAAACACTGTAAATATTTCAGTCCAGTTACCTACATTTGCAAGGCATTAAAAGACAATGATTCTTTACTCTGCCCCTAGGGACATTTATAGACTCCCAGGTATCCCCCTCTCTTGGCTGCCCAGTGGACCACCTGCAAGAGGAAGGCTAGAACAGTGTTTGGGTAATGCCGAACCTGTAGGTGGGAAGCAGCTGGCTGGCTACATTTTGTAGGCTCGTGTGCTTTACTTGCATACTCAAATGCTACAAGCTTGCTCAGCAAGAGTGCAGCTCTGCTGAGTATGCTAAAACTCAGGACTGAAACATAAACTGCATGCATGGGCCAAGAACTGCAGTTATGGGTCTATGTAGTCGGCATTGAGGCACATAAAGTGAAATAGGATTTAGTTCTTACTTGTAACTGCCTAGACCAGCAATGTAGCTGAATCTATATAATACCCAGGATGGGATAATTGGCACTGCCAAGAGTTAGTGCCAAATGCAGCACAGATTTGCCCATTCAGTCTGGGTTGTATTGTTCACAAAAACTATGTGGTGTGCACTTTTGGGTACAAACCTGCAGTATAGGTTTAGCCTAAAAAGGTGCTTTGCAGAACTAGCAAGCCAGAGGGAAAAAGGCTATGTGGTTTAAGGTGGCTTTAAACCATCTTTGTGCCTTTCCAATCTGGCCTTCCTTTTCAGTCCCAGATATAATATAGACAGCAGTCTGTCCCAGTGGAATGTATGTAGCACTGTGTTCTAGCACCCTATCCCTAAATCAGCCTGCATACCTCATGCTAGAAGTTTTGAGGGAGCCTTACAGCTGCCTTTCTGTGTGTATACTGGGGGATCTCTCCACAGCTTCTACATCCCCTTTATACTGCTCTGGCCCTTTTACTCAGAATAATGGGGTAGAGTCATGGGGAGGGTCCCTCTGCATAAGATGCAGAAGATTAAAGCATCTTTCACATACTGTGCATAGAATAGTGAACTACTGCTGTGTTTTTAATCTTTTGTGAAGTACATAGCTATGTATGTAGACTATATAGCCACATACCTGTTTCTGTTTCTATTTATCTTTTTTCTGACAGCTATTATAGCACCTTTATTACCATATTACCTAAGTGCCCTCCAGTAGTGCAGTAAATGATGTGCCTAATTATTTTCAGATTTGAAGAGCTACTAGAGATACTGCTATGATAATAGTGGGAAACACTTGTTAATTAAATTAGTGGGTACATTCAGATTTCTTATTTATTTGTTGTACTTACTCAGGTACATGTTGCCATCAAATTTGAGAATGAGAACAAAATGCTGCATTTTCTCTGCTTTACTCTTTAAGGTAAAGATATGTTTTTGTTTCCAAGATGCATGGGTTGTTACATAGTATACTATTTTCAAGATTCAAAGCTCAGCAAATAGCCTACAATGTAAAAATATTCTTGTGTAAAATTATGAAGGGGGGCTTTAGGGTTGAGACTGGAAGCAGATAGTAGTTTACGTGCATTAAGTTGTATTCATTATTTGTTTTATAAATAGCATTCATGTGTTTTAGTCCTAAAAATTAACATTTCAAGAAGAGGTTGGTCTCCCAGGGAAGTAATGAAATATTGAAAAGTGAAGATAAAATACTTGCTAGTCAAATGGATTTTATCTAAAATATTTGCCAGTCAAATGGATTTTTTTCACTTGAAATGTTCTGCTCAGGAAGAACTTATGCCATCAATCTCAGCAGGGTGCCCCTTGTCACAGTCTTCGTAGATTGCCATAAATTTTTAAGTAGAAGCACAGAAAGTTTTAAAAAAATCATTGCAGAATGTTTTTTTTCTGGTGGTATAAAATACTGTCTGTCAGTGCTAAAATTTCAACTTTATTAGAAGTTTCTCTTAAAGGACACAGGAATATTCAAAATGATTCAGATTTTATTCACAAAGAAAATAGCCTTAAATTAAGCTTGCAAGCCTTTGGAGATAAAACCAGGAGAAATAGTGTCTCTATTTACTTAAGGAATGGAGATTTGAATCATCACTAACAAAAGCGATCTTTAAAGAAGAATCTCAATTATGCTGTCAACTGGACTCCACAGGGGTTTATGCTAATGCAGCCCAATGCAGCCTCAAGAACCTTGCTTACTTCAAAGCAAAAAAAAGAAAAGAAAATTTGCAGCATTATTTTAATGACCTAAAGCCCAGATTCTATAACTTTTCCGCATAGGTAGGCCCCATGCACAACCCTGTTAACTAACATCAGCAAAAGTAGAAACCAGTTCCTAACATTTAAATTAATGAGACTTTCTTGTAGTTATTAGCACCTGTGATGGAAAGCTTAACACATGATTCCATCTGTTAGAAAGCAATAACAGTAATCAGTTTATTACAGTATTATAATGTCAATCATTGTGTATGGCTGAGATGCAGCCTTTCTAGTTGGGATGGATGCTGCTTGTTGGAAGTGTGTTGCAAAGTATAATCAGTGCATTGTCACTGTAGCTGACCAGGTAAAAAGCTCATAATTACTCTCTTGGTTTGGGAGATTATTTTATAACCTTATTTTGCATCTTCTTTCTTATTCTTTACCCTAATGATTGTCCCAGTTTTATATGAACTATTTTGTGTACTTCAGTAGTGAGTAAATGGATGTGTAGATGGACATTTTCTAGCCTAATTATGGCATCATAAACACTTCAGAAGGGATTTGTCATAAACAATACTATTTTGCAGTTCAATCCATGGCAGCAAAGATGTTGACAAACAGGATGTAGGTCATCACCAAGGGTTCAGGTTCTCACCATGGAAAAGAAGCAGATTTTCTCCTTTCAAGGAGAAAAACATTGGAAACTGTGGGTTTTCCCTTGCTTGGGGTTGGGGGGAGTGGGAGGAGGCCAGTTGGATTCAGGGGATGCCACATGCATGTGTGAGTTTGCACACATGCACGTGGCCAGCAATATAGCCAGGCAGCATCATGGAGAGCAGCTCCCCCAGTTACCTGTAGGTAAGTCTATGGAAGGGGCATAGGCAGTGCATGGTGGGGTGGGGGGCATAGGCAACATGTGGGAGGAGGGGGGACAAATTGAGGCAGTGGTGGCAGCTCATGTTGAGCCCCTACAGTAAGGGAGGTAATGGAGCCAGGGTTGGTGCCTTTGGCTGAGACTGGGAGCTCTGCCCAGCTGGGGCAGTGCGAAGTGACCAGGGCCGGCGTGGGAATGCACAGCTGTGGGGCCCAGCCAGGGAGCAGGATGGAGCCATGAGCGGCTCATCTGGGAGGCAGGCTGGTGTGGGGGTTGGCTCCCTACCACTGTGCACAGTCCTGGGGAAGGGTCAGGTGCCAGAGAGAATGCATCAGAGGGCTGTGGGGGGCACATGACCCCCAAGATTTGTGTGCCCACACCGTGACATGGGGCTGCAGCCTGGCTGGATCAGCACCGGGCAGGAGCTGCCTTTGTGGCCCAGTGGGCAGAAACCAGTGTGGGAGGACAGAGCAAGGTGGTGAGATTCATTGCTGCCACCACCAGGACTCCCACACCAGCTGCACTGCCAGCAATGCAGAGTAATGGAGCTGGGAGCTGTGCTGCCCTCACCTCCTCCCACCGCGGAGCAGCTTGCATGCTGGGCTGTTGCTGTACCCTGCTGCCATGGCCTGCTGCCATGGCCACTGCCGCTGCTCCCCTCAAGCTGCTCATGCTGTCCCCCACACCTCCCTTCCGGGGTAGAGCTGCACCCCAGCATGCAAGTGGCTGGCAGCAGGAGAAAGTGAGGGCAGCATGCCCCCTCAGTCTATTACTCCTTATGATGGTGGTGGTGCAGCTGGTGCAGGGGTCCCAGCGGTAGTGGTGGCAGCAGTAATGAGTCTCACAGCCCTGCTCTGTCCTCCCCTGCCAGGTTCTGCCTGCTGAGCTGCAGAGGTGGCTCCTTCTCAGTGCGGGTCCAGCCAGGCTGAAGCCCTGTGCCTCAGTGTGGGTGCCCAGATCAGGTAGAGTACATGCTCCCCCATGCCCTCCGATGCATCGCCTATGGTGTTGCCTGTGGCCTGGCACCCACTCTGCCCCATACTGCCCCTGCCCTACACATCCCTACTCTGCTCCATGCACCTACCCCCTTCCCCACACATTGGGGGATGGGGTCTGGGGGTAGGGGGCAGAGGGGTGGGAGTGAGGGCCACCAGCAGGGCTGTGGGAGGTGGAGAGGTGGGGAGCTGTGGGTCAGGAGTGAGGAGCACTGGCGGGGATGAAGGTCTGCTGGTTGGGAGTGAGGGGCACCAGCAAGGCCAGGGGGTTGCAGGTCAGGAGTGAGGGGCAGCAGCAGGGCTGGGGGGCTGTGGGTTGGAAGCAAGGGGCACTGGCATATCGGGGCTACTCAGCACCACAAAAGAGTAGGGGGGCACCTGCAACTGGACCTGCATCCTCGTGAGTGAAGGGGGCAGGGAGAATTCTGATTTTCTATGATTAAAAAAAAAAAATCCAAATGCCAAAATATATAGGTATTTAGAATTTATTTTATCATTATGCTTGAAGCACTGGTAGGCTTTCGCATTGCTTTAAAATTGTAAATATATCAATAAAACACTGTGTTGAACTGATACCTATACATACATACATATATGTATACATACACAATGGAATATATAAAATGGCGTTTCATTTTAATCATGGAAAAACATGGATTTGGGGTTTTAAAATTATAGAATTTGGGAGCGGGGGGGATCAGAGAATTTTGGATTTTTAAACAGAGAAAACCAAAATTCCTGGTAATCACTATTCATGGTTTTCTCATTGTGTAGGTCTCTGTCCTCAGCTTGTCCAGTTTGATGCTTCCTTAAGCAGTTCACAGGAAGTCCATTTTCTTGGCCTTGCTTAGCAGGTTTTATTCTCCTAACTAGAACAGAGTTTAAAGAAAAAAAAGGAACAGAGGGCTGGGGGAAATTCATCAATTGCATCTCTTAACTGATATCTGGATGGTTGATTTTTTTGTGGGGGGGTAACTTCTCTCCATCTATCTGTGAGTTTAAAAGATAACTGAAAATACCAATCTCTGTTCCAGTACCATGCAAAAGTATTTTTGTACAAATCTGCTCAGAGGCAGTATAGGTTATCAGAAAGTTGTGGATGAGAAAACATAATTAAAGAATAGGCAAATCTTAGATTATGATGAGTCATCCTGCTTGTCAGAGCAAGCGATGGGGGAGAATACCACTTCCATGGTTTCTTGACCAAGCAAAACAGATTAGCATTAAGTATGAATATAATTTTGTTTGCTTAATGTCTAGACAAACAGATACTTTGTGGGTTCTTTTTTCAGATTTAAATTTGCTTCTCTTCTTTCCACTATGATTTCTGATGCTCCCCACTATTTCTTTGACACTAGACATCTTCCCTTATCAAAGTTCTGATTTATAAACATTCATAATTCCTGTAAGACTTTGCAAGGTTTTGTTTAGAACCAGCTATATCAACAGACATTGACTGAATTTTGGGGGTTGTTCATTCCTTTCTTGTGTTTCATGACTGGATGTATATTTAAAAAAATACTTCATTTTTATTATTTTCAGACCCTGTTCAATGCATCACTTCCACATCCGACAGCTGACTGCAACTTTGCACAGTATGAAATAAACAAACTTATCCCTGGCGTTGACTTGTTCTCTGATCGCTATAGAGCTGATGTACCCAGTGTAGTTGCAAGTCTGTACTTTCTTATGTTTGAATTGCATTGCTCAAAGCAAAATCTAATGGTGAGTACCACTAAAAATGTACAAGAATGAATTGTAAGCCATCACGTTCAATGTAAAATTGTTATGAAGGATCAACTTGATCCTTCAAGCAGGTGTACTTTCCTCTAGCAGAGCAAACACTGCCAAGCTTAAGAGGACAATTTCAGGGAAATCTTGAATTCTGCTACTGGGTTAAAGCAGGGGTGTTGAACATATGGCCCTTGGGCTGGATCTGGCCTACAGAGCTGTTCCATCCAGTCCCCCTGGGCTATTGGCAGACTAGGGAATACGGGAATGGGATTAGCAGGGGGCAGAGCCCCCTGCAGAATCTGGGGCCCAGTGCCCCTTTGGACATGGTTGTTGGCAACAGGAAGGGACAGCAAGGGCCATGTTGACAAAATCTAATTGCCCTACTGCTACCTAGCCTTATGGCCACTTTCTCTGCCTGCCACAGTCACTCATCCAGCTTCATTGGTGAGAGTGCAGCTGCACAGCCACTGGTCTCTGTAGGTCCTCCCATAGCTGTTTTTTGCCCCACAGATCTGGCTCACAGGGAGCCCTGTTGCCTCAATTCTCTCAGGGCACAGGGTGAGCTTGACACCCCTCGGTTAGATGGAAGAGAGTGCTCTAGGAATTGAAGGATTACCACATTTACTCAAATTTAAGATGACCCCCCCGTAATTAGATTCTATATGTGGAAAAATTATAAATTATTAAGGGGTTCTCTTTAATTCATCCCCTCCACTGCTGCAGCTGAATGACCAGCTGTGCATCATATGTTTGTTTTTGTGTAATGAACAGTTTTGCAGTCCTGTATCTCTGTACTTGCATGCTTTTTGGCATTTATGACTTGACCTATAATTTTTCTCCAGGTTTTGCCATTGTTCACGTTGTATCAATACTTTGTTTCCGAAATTTGTCGGGACCCAGTTAAATGTATTGAAGGAAGAATCCTCAAGGTAATCAAACAGACTTTCTGGCTAATGCATTATATTTTGAATAACCCTTTTATATAACTTTATTGTTAAATTAATTTGATTTAACTTTGCTCAGTATGTCTCATGGTGCTATGAACTGGAAAAGAAAATCTTATAGTTGAGCTGTTGTCCATTATTACTTATCTCTATATGCATCTTGTTGGAGCTAGAGTACTTTATGAGTGTAATTGTTATTCATTGTTGTTATTTATTATATCTATTTTATGCACCATTGTTAAGAACACCCTTGTAGCAGACTGTATACCTTGAGGGGCTGCAGCTCAGTTGGAAGCAGGCAGAGGGTGATTACAAGCCTGCCTGTATAGAGTGGGTCAGCTGACAGTGATGATTTTTAAAAGGGAGTTAAAAAGCTGCTAGGGAGAGACCAGAGAGCAAGAGAGGAAGGCTGCAGGGCTGGAGGCAAAAGTCCAAACCAGAGTACTATCCCTGCATCAGACAGTGCATACAGCTAGGAGGAGAAATCAGGAGGGCTGGCTCCTGGACAAGCCCCAAGCACCACGCCAGGGTTGCCTTTCTTCAGGGGGTTACAGAAAGGACCATGAGGAAAGCTGGGAGATCATGAGTTTGCTGGTGGGACTTGAGAAAGAAAGGGAAGCCTGGGCTCTCTCTCTGGGTCTGGAAAAAGACCCAGGGTTATTTGTATATTTGTTTTGCTGACTCTTTACATTGATTCCTGTGGGTAGAGAGTTTGTCCCAGGGAAACAAAGACTGTAAACAAAGAATGAATAAGCAATTCCCCAGCTGGCTAGCACCCTCTTAAAAATATGAATATAACATTTTCCCTTCTGCTCTTAGCTTCCTCTTTGACAAAAATTGTGTTACTCCTCTCTTGTTCTTTTTAACATTAAAAAAAATATGGCTCATATATGAATATAAATATATGAATGTGAATATATTTATTCTGTCTTGTTTATGTCCTCATTTATCATCAACACCAGTAATTCCATCAGGTTGACACAGCTTTGGTAATACATTTGTTTGCCATTTCACTAAAATTCCCTTTTTAGTTTTTTTAGTCTTGGAGATGAGTGGATTTTTAAAAACAACTATATTTGTAAGTGAAAGCTAATAGTTGTTGGTCCTGGATGATTCAAGGAAATTGTAATAACAATTAGGGGGATGGGATCAGTAAATTGAAATTGAAATAACAATTGGCTTGACTTGATTTGAACTATCCACCAAAGTTCTAACCAGACCAAATTCGAACTCAGATATTTTTCAGGTTTAGAGTAAATTTGTTCATTTTTTTTGTGAAATCCTTAACATTTGGGGTGTCACTCAGTGTAAGGGTGTTGTTACACACTAATTGTAGATGGCTCCTGGAGCTCTTAATCCCTGGATTGTCCACACACTAACACCTAACACTAGTTTTATGCACACTTTAGGTGGCTTAAAATTAAGCCATTCCAGGGCAGGGTTATCTCTGGTCCATGTTACCCAGTTCATGTTCCAGCAATGTGTGGCCCCTCTCCACAGATGAGCTGCCCAAGTTGCAGACCTCTAGCATCCCAGGATGCAGTGTCCCCTCCCCTGTCCTTCTGTTTCACGTAGATAAACTTTCCACCCCCTGATCTATGCTGCCCAGGAAGTGGTTCCAACATCAAGCCAACTCCCTCTCCTGCCCCCAGGGGTATGACCTTCCCACTCTAAAGGGTGCAAGTCTCTGCAAACAGCCTGCAAAGCACATGTCAGCTAGCCAGGCTGGAGGGCATGAACAGGTCCAGGAATCAGGTCTAGGGAGGGATGGGTAGGGGGAAAGGTAGGGGGCTGGATCAGGTCCCCCTGAGGAAAGGGCAGTAGCTCCCCAAAAAAGTGCCTTCCCTCACTGCTCCCACCTTCCATCCATCCTGGGAAGCACAGTTAGCACCTCCACGCCCTAATCTCAGATCCCAATTTTTTGAAACATGAGACCTTCTTTAGTTTACTTCCTCTTCATTTCTTTTTAAATTATCTTTTTTTACCTCTTTTTATTTTATCCTTCAGTGATGTTCTTCATTTTACCACCCTTCCCTCACCCCTTTTCCTGTCTACCTTCCACTTTATTACTCACCCCAATCCCATTAACTCTTTGTTTTACAGCTTCATGTTCCTGCCCCCCACACCCCAAACCATCTGTCGCATAGCTCCACCTTGAGCAGGAATAGAAGCCTGTCCTGGCTCACCAGCAATGTAGTGGCAATTTATAGCTGTAGCTCCTTGTTAAGCCCCTGCTTACCAGCCTGTGACCAGGCCTGAACTTTATATCTACCACTGTGCTGGACTATCACTGACCTCTGTTGCTTTCCTGACATGACTTGATGATTTGATTCTGTTGGGGAGGTTAGATGACTCTTTGGGTGAAGGTCTGTCTGGTAGGGTCACAGTTCTGCAGGGTGTTGGCTCTGGATTTAGGACCCAGATGCCTTGTTCCTAAAATCTATACAGAGATGTAAAGTCCTATCTGGTTTGGGTACGGTTACTAAAGGACTTCACCATAGACTCTTAGAAGGCACTATTATCCCTTTTTCATGCATTTTCTTTAATTCTTGTCATGCACCCCACATAAATGATGGGGTCTGGTTTCCATTGTTCTCGAATTATAGTTCCTGGGGAAATGTGAATATGGTGGTCTACTCCCCTTGCTTTCCTGGGTTCCTCCCGAAACACATCTTTGAAAGCTTGTAAAAGCTGAACTATTTCCCCTTTCTGTCCATTCTCTAAGCTTTCTTCAACTTTTACTTCCTTCTCTGATGGGCCCTTTTTGTTTTTCTGAGTTATTTCTGGTCCTAGCTCAATATTTTCCTCTTCTGTCTCTGCCCACCAGCCCTCTACTCCCTTCTAGACTTTTAACAGATTTACATGAAAGATTTGTCTTTCTCGCGAATGTCCTGGTCGTAATACCTACGCGAATGTCCTGGTCGTCATAATCTACAAGCCCTGCCCTTCTGATTATCTCAAAGGGGCCTTGCCATTTAGTTAACTATTTACTGGCTGAGATAGGTTACATCACCAGCACCCAGTCACCTACTTGGAATTCACGCTCCTTAGTAGTCCTATCGTAATTATCTTCTTGTTTAGTTGGGCTTCCTGCAAATTCTCAAGAGCTACCTGCCTGGGCCATTGTAGGCATGTTTGCAAGTCCTGACAGTGTGCCCTAGCTTCTGTAGCTTACGAAGGGGGCTGTTCCCAGCTTGCCTTTAAGGCTGTCATCAGTCTCCTTGGTTTGTGACCACAGACCAATTCAAAAGGTGAAAATTTTGTGGTGGCTTGTGCTACGTCTCTCAATCCACAAGCCCCATCTACATGGGTCCTTTTGAGCATATCTACAAAGCATTTTTTTAATAATCCCATTTAACCTCTCTATTAATCCGTTTGTTTGCGGATGATAAATAGAGGTCTGCAGTCTTTTAATTCCAAGGACTTTATAAGTGTCCTATAAGATTTTACCCATGACGTTGGTGCCTGGATTAGTCACCGCTTCCTTAGGAATCCCAACCCAGGATATCCATTTGAGGAGTTCTTCCCTCATGTGAGTCCCTGTAGCCACATACAACTGCGTCAGGTTATCTAGTGGCACAGTCAATTATGACGAGGATATATTGGTATCCTGTCCTGCTTTTTGGTAATGGTCCCATGATATAAAAACCTCTTTTGAGAGTATAGCTATGGATGAGGGGCGTAGATTGCAAAGGTGCCCTAGGTGGCCTGGCATCACTAGCTAGTTGGCAGTCCCTGCATGAGGTGCATCGTTTAGCTATCTCCTCATATAAACCTGGCAAAAAAAACCCCAACAGGATATACATGCTATTGTTTTATCATTACCCATATGCTGCTCCCCCCACCATGGGAATTATGTGGGCCATCTTCCACACAGCCTCCTTAAATACTTTAGGAACCTTCAATTGCTGTGGTTCTATTTCCTCCCCTTGCTTTTTCTTTACCCGATAAAGCAACCATTTCTCACCTTATAATAAGGTTCTAATTGGCATCTTTTTGAGTCTTGCTTCCTCCCTGTCTATCTTGGCCACTTCCTTACTCATAATCTGTTGGAATTCTTCCTCCTTAGACTGGGCTTCCTGAAACTGGGCCCTGCTTGCCACTTCTTTGAAGTTCACATCCCCTTCTTCAGATGATTTTATCTCTTCTTCCTCTAACCAGCCTTCTTCCTCCGGTCTTTCATTTCACTGTCTTACTTTTCATTTTACTCTCATGTACTGGATTCCAATTCCATCCTATAGTCATGTCACAAACTAGTCAGAGGTTACCCCTACTCTGAAATCCTAATATATTTATGGGGAGTATATATTGTCGATATTCTTGTGATTCCCCATGTGTGCATTTCACCTTCACTGGCCATACCCTCTGGAGTAAATGATGTGGGAGCAGATTGGCTCAAAGCATGGTTTGAGTGCATCCTCTGTCTGGTGTGGCCTTTATAGGTTTTCCTCCCACTGACACTGCAACCACCAGTTTTTCCCATTTTGCTATTTCTTCACAGGCCCCATAGCTACAATCCATGGCCTCTTTCTCCTCAAACTCTCTATTATGGTTGCGGGGTTCTTTATGTAGGTTGTTAGACCTTCCCTTTATAGTATTCCCATATCCACAATCTCTGGATACGTGTCCACTCTGTCTCCATCTATAGTATGTGACTTCTTTGGATATCCCTTTACTAGGCTCCTGTTTCCTTCCCTTGTTCCAATTTAAGGAGTTCCCATAGTTGTTAAAATCCTTTCCCTAGTAGACTCATTTTCAGAAAATGCAAAGGCTTCTGCCAACTTCAAAGCTTCCTTGCAGTTTTGCAGGAGGTGTCTCCTCACCCAATTCTGGGTATTTTCCTCCAGATCTTTTAAAAGCTGTTCTAATACATTCTGATATGCTACCTTCTCTCTATCATAGATCTCCGGGTTAAGCCATTTATTCATTAAGTCTCTAAGTAATTGTAAAAGTATTCTGGGCCTTTTATCTTCCTTCTGTTTTTTTGATCTAAATAAATTACTATAATGTTCTGGAGTTATCTCAAGGCAGTACAATATGGCTGCTTTAACTCTTGTGTAATCCCCTGCCTCTCTTTTCTGGGGAAGGCTTGGTAAGTTGCCTGGGCTTTCCCTATGACCAGGGCCCTAGCTGACTCACCCATAGTGATCTCTCTAGGCCCATCTGCACTGCAGCCCTCTCAAAGGTCTCTGTGTACAACTCTGGATTCTCATCCCAAGTCATTTTTGGCATTCGGAAATCAGCAGCACTACGTTGGATCCAAGCCTGCTATTATGTGGCCTGTATTTGCTGGGCTTCTAAAGATGTGCCTGTATTTTATCTATTAATGTCTTGCCCTGTACACTTGCCAATGCACCACTATGTACCAGTGCTCATTTGGCAGTATGTAACTAAGCACACTACGATTTTAGTCCTTGCCTCTGAGGTCTTGTTCTACAGCCAGTATTTATCTTGATATGCCTGTTTGCTGGCCTACGTTCTCTCCTGCCACAACTTGGATTTTATTTATTTTGACTGGGAGGCTTCCCCAGGTTAAATTCATCAGGTGAGAGTAATGGCTGTTTCCTCAGGGCTCCTACCTCCTCTTTCATCCTAGCCATTCACCAACCAGATGTTACCTCATAAAAGCTCAAAGTCCTTTTATGTCAATTCTGTGTCAATCCTAATAATCAGTCAGTTAACTTAATAAAGTCTTATTGCAATTTATCAAGGAAATGGTGTTATTAATGAACTCATGATTCAACATTTTCTGGTACCATATCTTTATTCCTGGTTATGTGACTTTCTCAGCAACGTCATAGTCTGGGTCCTGCTCCAGTGTCCTGTTTGCCAGTCCCTTCTCCTGCTTGGCGTCTGTCCACTCTCTGGGGTAGACTGCCTACGCCAGGCCAATCTTGGTCCCACAGCCAGCTGCTTTCCTTTTCTTGACTCCCAAGTTTGTGCCGGTCTTCCCCGGTTTGCTTGCCCTGATACCAGTCTTCCCTGGTGTGGCTCTTCTGGTGCCAGTCTTCCCTGGCATGGGGGCATGGTTGCCTTCGCCGGTCTTCCTCGGCTTGTTGCTCTGCTGGTGGTCTTCCTTGGCTTCCCTCCTCACAGCTATTTGCCAGTTTTCTTTTAAAGCTGGCTTGCCACTTCCAGTTAAACCAGAAGCAGCTAGCTGTACCCGCACACACAGCCAGCACGTGTTTTTAAAGCATGCTGGAGGCTATGTGGGACTCATCTGCCATTCTTCTGATATTGCTGAGCCGTCCTTCTGCTGGTGAGCAGCTCCTGTGGCCCTTCCTGGGCCAACCATTTCTCGTTGGGGTTTGACAGCTTTCTTCTTGCTGGTCCCTGCTTGGGACCTTCCAGGAGTGTGGGAGGTGTGCTCCCACAGTCTCTCTGTGGTCATCACACTGTTTCATCCACACATTCCAAGCTCATCACATGCACACCCTTCCCAAAACAGGAATTTTAGGCCCCCCTCTCTGGCCTTGTGCGTTGGTGCCACAGCATCTCATGTTATGGAACAGTGTGGTAAATGCCCCCACTTTCTCAGGCTGCGTGTATATCCATTGGTCTTGTTGTGTTAGACAGGCTGTTGGCTTCTGAAGGTTGAAGTAACCTGTGTGTGTGAGACCCAAGCTTTTAAAAATCAATTAACCCCTGCTGCCCATCCTAAACCATTCTAATGCATGGATATATATAGATATATATCTATATCTATCTATAATATTATAAAACCCGTAGTCTGTCTGTCCATAACACTTCATTTGCACTCTGATTGGTTGTCTGAAACAACCAGTCAAAGTACTCCAAGAGCGTTCTGGACAGGAGGCAGTGGTAGAGCGCCGCCACAGAGCTGAGGGTGAGGCCAGCACTGCTGGCCTTGCCCCCCCCCTTCTTCTTGGAGGTGGCGGTGGCAGGTGGAAAGGGCCCAGACACCAAGTGGTGGTGGGGCAGGGAGCTGCCCTGGGCCCGACATGGTTGTGGGGGAAGGGAAGAGCAGGCCCAGGCCCAGGCTCGACGTGGCCGGGGGGGGAGGAGTGGGCCCGGGGCTGATGTGCTGCGGGGGGAGGGGAGGAGCAGGTCTGGGCCTGACCCAGTGGGGGATGAGAGGAGGAGTGGGCCCAGACCTGACACAGCTGGGGAGGTGGGGAGCAGAGCCAAACCCCAAGTGGTGGGTGGGAATGTGTTAAACAGGCCTGGATGAAGGAGGGAGGTGGACACAGGGCTCTGTCCCCCCCACTGCCCCGCCCATCATTCTTGACGGGCAATTTGCTTTTATATATATATATATACATACACCCCCCCCATAAGCCAATTCCCAAAAAGCAAACCTTTAAATACCCTTTTTAAGCCATCACAGGGCTTCACTTTCCCTATACCCTGCCTCTCTCCTCGTATACCCTGCCCCTTTCCTCTTAGGCCTGTGATGGAAATTCCCAGTTCATCTGTAATGGGGATGCCTATCAGGGTCCAGTCTCTGAACTCCTGGATCTTTTTAGTCTTTTGCTCACTGGCGCTTCTTCTCTTGCTGAATGCTTTCCCTTATGAAACTTAGAAACTCATTTAAGTAGTCCTTAGATCAATTTATTTATTATTCCCCTGGCCTTCCCCTCCACCTTACTTCAGGCTTTACAAAATCAGTTCCCTTGGAGATGCTGAGGTAAAGGCTGTGCGGCTGTTCCTAATCACTAGTCAGTCTCCTCTGTGCCTCTCCTTCTCAACTATAATTCATTCACACTGATAAAATAAATCATGGCTTATTTCTTAATCACGGACTCAAATTCATTCAAATTTCATAAAATAATCACTTTTTCTTTGAGTACTGTATCGCCATTTAGTTAGGCTGCATAAATCAGTCCTGAATTCTTCTTTCACTTCTCCTCATGCTTACTGGGCAAATCTCTCCCTTGCCTTGGCACCAGTCCCACTGGGTCCCATCCTCCCTCACTCTACTGGTTTCTGCTGGCTGTTCTGGGGAATGTCTCCCTTTTTGCCTTGTCTTTAGTGTGGCCATAGAGACCCACACTGCCTGCTGTCTGCTTTACTTATCTTTTCCCGAGGAGCTTTGGATCCTCATTCAGAGCTCGTTTGGGCCTTGGTGGCTCCCACCAGTTCAGCTGCCTAGATCTTCTTTTTTCTCCAATCTATGCAGCTCCTGGTTTTGCTGGTTTCTCTTAACTGAGAGCCCCCATCTGGCCTCTTCTTTAAATGGCCTGGTCCACCTTCCGAGCCAATCAGAACAGGCTCCCTGGGGCACCTGGTCCCGTGCCTCTGGGGCCTGTCCCATCTCCTGTTTCCCCTCCTGAACCCTTTTCCAGTGCATTGGGAACAGGCTGCTATTCCAGGCCCACCCCAGTAAGTCCCTTGCTGCCTTGGCTGGCGCTATGGGTCTGGAGCAGGTGCTTGACTCCAGCCCCCACTACACAGTCTTCTAGTGACAAGTCACAGCTGTGCAGGTGGGAGACTGTCAGAGAAGAAGTTTATACTTTAGATATGCCTGCTCCAAAGTTGAGCTAGCACTAACATCAGTCAGCATTTGAGCAGTTCAAAGTGCAATGTGTAACAAGGCCTTAAGACATACAGGATTGCTCTCTACCAGAAAACATTCTCCATTAATTTTGTCATTCTTAAAGGATCAAATCTACTTGGCAGTTTCACTTAATATATTTTAATGTGAATAAAAGGAATAGCTTAGAAAAATCCCCAAATCTAAAACTTAGTCTCTTTATTCTTTACAGTTTAAAGTACTTACAGATTCAGGATTTTTTACGGAGGCCTTAAACGAACTGAGTCTGCTTAATCATGGAGAAAGAACTCCCTGGAAACTACCTACAGGCTGCAGACCTTTGGGGAAAAATATGGTAATATACATACATTTTAAATGATCTACACCTTTTTATGCTACTAATCTATAGCATTTGGTTCTCTTTCTTAAAATTAAAAAGATCCAAAATTTTCACATGCAGCATAGCCATTTCTACTTCCTAAAAGCTTCTAATGTCCTTGCCTCTTTCAGTGTGCAGTTTAGATATCTGGCATTGAATGAGACAGAGATCTTTTTATATCTATTACATACAAGCAATTTGTAATATATTATAATACATTATGTAATATATATATTTCATTGTATTACCTCTCTGCATGTGGGGTGTAGAGGGAGAATGGTAAAGTCATTTCATTGTGTTATTGAGAGAGCTTTGCTCTAGATTCATGGTAAAAGCTGGCTCCAGCAGACCTCGTTGTTTGGCCATTTAGGCTGGGGAGTCAAAGATGGCTAGATGTGATGCTGGTTGCATTGCTCCCTTGTGTACTGTTGCTACAGAAAGTACCAATTAGTACACCACATTAGGCATGTCTACACAAGACACTATGTCACCATGCCGACCTATGCCCCTGCACAGTATCAATGAACTACTGTGCAGTAGGGTCAGAAATGGTCAGTAGGGTCAGTATATCTAGACTTCCAAAAGGACTTTGATCTAGTATTCCACAATGTCCTTGTAAAAAAATTGGAGGATTGTGGGCTTAACTCCAAGACAGTCAGGTGGGTGAGAAACTGGCTGCAGGATAGGACCCAGAGAGTTGTAGTGAATGGATCTGTGTCATCTTGGTGAGAAGTGGGCAGCGGTGTCCCGAAGGGGTCAGTGGTTGGTCCAGTACTTTTCAACATCTTTATTAACGATTTGGATGTGGGGGTGAAAAGTTCACTGGCCAAGTTCGTGGACAACACCAACAAGCATGGTCACGCTTAAAGATAGACTACAGATACAGGCAGACCTAGACAGGCCAGCAAGTTGGGCGAATTGGAATCTGATGAAGTTCAACGTTGAGAAATGTAAAGTGCTCCACCTCGGGACGAGCAACCCTCAACACAGTTACAGGCTTGACAGCACCAAATTGACTAGCACCATGAATGAAATGGACCTGGGGGTAATAATATACCACAGTATGAATATGAGCTGGCAGTGCGATGCTGTAGCCAGTAGGACAAATAATACTCTGGCATGCATCAATTGATGCATCTCCAGCAAAACCAAGGAGGTGATTATTCTGCTCTGCTCAGCACTGATCAGACCACAGCTGGAGTACTGCATCTAGTTCTGGGCACCACATTTTAACATGGACGTGGACAAACTTGAGAGAGTCCAAAGAAGAGCCACCCGTATGATCAGAGTCTTACATGGCAAGCCATAGGAGGAAAGGCAGAGTGATTTGGGACTCTTCAGCCTGAAGAAAAGAAGGCTGAGACGGGACCTGGTAGCAGCTTTGCTACACTAGGGGAGTACATCAAGGGCTCAGTGAGCAACTATTGACCAGGGCACGGGAGGGGAAAAACTAGGAGTAATGGCCACAAACTCCTATAAGACCAATTCAAGCTCAACATTAGGAAAAACTTCTTCACATTCAGGGTGTCCAGACTGTGGAGTAAGTTCCCTCCAGAGATGGTGCAATCACTTACCCTGGAAATCTTCAAAAGGAGACTTGACAGTCACCCTGCTGGGGTCACCTGACCCCCAGTTATTTTTTCTGCTTGGTGCAGGGAGCTAGACCCAATGATCTTCTGAGGTCCCTTCTAGCCTTACAATCTATGAATACGAAGATATTCTAAAGTCCAAGGTAAATATTGAATCATTTATTCAGTTACTTTGTGTTATGAAGCCTATGCAATGAGTACAGCAGACGTGATATAGAAGAATAATATGTGATCATATAATTAAAGACTCTTAGTGAAATCCTAATTGTATTTAAGTCAAAATTCTGTTGTGGGGCCCAGTTTTCACCCTTCTTTATAAAGCCAGCAGAGTGAAAAATGTGTACACAAAATTGATTTTGTCATTTTCTGATTGTGGAATATTTTATTTGTAATTTTAACTTTCTTTTAAGTTAGTCACTTGCAAAGCTTCCATATATATGTATATCTATGTGTGTGTAATATATACTGTATATGTACCGTATGTAGACACAGTGTATTTTCTTGAATACAACAATTTTTTGCAGTTGTACTACAGGAGAAGCTTGTAGCCCTTTAGAAGGACTGTTTTCATCTGAAATTTGGTTAGTCCCAAGAGATGAGTAAAAAATAGTTTTATATACCAAAGTGGCTCTGAGTTCCCTGCAAGTTTTATAGTAATATGACAGTCCTCTTGTTCTAAAGTGTTTTCTTCCCTGGTTGCAATGTGAAAAACTCATACAAGCTATAGTGGGAAGAGAGTGATTGCAAAGAAGTGAAATGGACTAAGTAGGATGCAAAGTAAGGGTAAAGTTGCATGTTACACCTAGACCATACTAAATATGTGGAAAGTTAAGTGGTACTAAAGTTAGAATGAGCAGTCTCATGTTAAGGGTTAATACCGTTTCTTGTCTGCACAGTTCTGATTTACCATTAGAAGGCTGGCAAGCAGGGGTGCAGCTAGGAGACAGGGCACTTGGGCTCTATCCCTGCTCTGGTTAGCAGGGAGGGGGCTGGAAGACGTGGTCTGCAGCAGCAGGAGCTTGGAGCTGGGAGGTGAAGAGGCATAGGGGCTGTGGCTTTCCTTTGCAGACCACCATCCAGGGGTGGAGGGGAGGGGTAGAGCCCTCCACCACTGTTGACCTGACTCCAGCCCCACAGAGCAGCCCTCTTTCCCCACCTGCTTCCCCAGGGTGGAAATGTAGAGGCCTACAGAAGGAAGTCATAGCCCACATGCCTGCATGGCTCTGCACCTCCCAGCTCCATGCTCCTGCCACTGCAACCCCAATCCTGGTGCTGGCAGAGTCCTGCCTGCTTCTAGATAGTACCACACCCTAGGCAGTAGAGTTTAGAAGGGTGCTAATGACTCCTTCACACAAACTCCATGGGGTTATGGGTTAACAGACTGAATTTCCTTCAAGCATAATATACTACTGTTACTTCCTAGAGGGCACAAACATAATACATATACACTTTTTAAAGAAAATCATTGCTATATAGTAGTATTTTTTGCTCTCATTCTGAAAATCATCTCAATTCAGGACAGGCCTTGTACATGCACTTAAGCCTCATTTAAGTGTTAAGACTTAATTGCTTTCCTGAATTCCTGCCTAACAACATACTATATTAACACAATAATGCTACATCAGTTTTCTTCCCCCACCCTTTACATTAAGTAGCAGTTCACATATTATTCATTGTTACATTTTGTTTAATTACAGGTCTTTCAGAAATTTGATCCATCAAAATCACTCTTGTCCAGTGTAAATTTACAGGTAAGAAAACACCTTCCCCTCTAAAGTTTTGTCTCTGAAGCACACCATGCTCCTCTGCCTCCTAAACCAGAAGGAATGGAGCCATGCCCACTTGATACTGCAGGTAGCCTAGTCAGGGTGGGGTTATTAACACTCACATAACAGAGCTATGCAGATGTTGTTACAATTCTTCTGGTCGAGGCAGTGCATACAGGGCAGCTTGATATGTTCATAGAGCTAAAATGCTAAAACAGAGCATGACTGTGTACCTTTATGGCATCAGTTAAACATTTCAGGAACTGTAGGGCTTAGTTTATTTTGTAATATATAGTTTCTATATGACCTTGCATTTTCTATTATATTCACTGTAAAAGCTTCCCTTTATTATTATAATAAGGGACATTCTCTAGCACTTTAATATTAAACTTCACAACAGACTGCTCAGGAAATAAGTTAGTGCTATAATCACCCACTTTTTTTTCATTGTGACATAGAAAGATTGTGAGTTGACCAAAGTAGATGACTACCCCCTTAGGTTCCATTATGAGATCTGATTTCTAGCATATATACCTCCTTATGCTACTGAGAACTTCCTCTAGTTTTGTTATTCCTTTCAATACTATTTCAGAAGATTTTTTAATGGCAGAATGGCAGCTGAAATCTATTGTGGGGGGAAAAAAAAGGAAAGGTCACAAAATCTATAATCTACTTAATGAATAGTCATGCCTAATATTAATGAAAGATGCATGCTAACTGTTGATTCATTTTCTACTTTTTTTTTTTTTTACTTTGTCTCCCTACTGCTATATGAAAGACCTACACAGATCACAGGGGAAAATGACTAACTGAATGTGCAGGAGAAATAATGAAGCAGACTGATTATAAAAAATGTACTGTAAACAAACTGAGGAGAGAAAAAAACTATTTCCCCCCATGATTTAATTGATTTACAGTTAGTTTGTGTGTTGTTTGTAATAATCAAAGTGTAGCAGACAGAAGTGAGATTTCTAACTGGCCAGCTTCCCTTCCTTAAAAAGCTTATTTAAAAATGTTTTATGTCAGTTTGAAGGTACATGTGCAATCTTCAATTGATAATTGAAACACTGGCTCAAGATCTCTCCTTTCTTGGGTCTGCTGTGCTGTGGTATATGATTTTTTGGAAGGCATTTAAGCTTTCCTGCTTCTAAGGTTCATCTAGTATGAGGCTGTTAAATTACTTGAGTGTTTTGTGACTTCAGTTAAACTATTTCTATTCAGTGTGTAGCCCTTGAAGAAAGGGCTATATAATTGCCCCCAAAAAGTATCTTTGTGTTTTTCTTTCTTTGTAGATGAGAAGTAGGTGTTTAATGGAACCAGGGTTTCACCCATCTTTTTAAGGCAATGGAAGTTTGCCATTGACTTAAATGAGATCAGGAATTCACCTCTCTATTGGACAGCTTTCTGCTGATCCCTAGTGTTAATGTATTGTGCAGAAATGTTATTTTATGAGGTCAACAGACAGAGCTGTTATACATTGCTTTTTAAACCATATATAAGCATTGTAGAGTGTTAGTAAGCAGATCTCGGAAGGGACCCTCTGATTCCATGGGCATTCTTCTGCTGCAGTCAAGTCATCACTTTTCTCTGTCACAACTTTTCTGTGTCCATTTTCCTATCTGAGAAGCAGGGATGATAATAATTCTTTCACTTCAGAGGGCCATGGCTTGTGAGGGGGGATGCTTACAAATTATTATTATTATGAATAATAAAAAAGAATCATTTACAGATGAGGAGTTATTGTCTATCCTGTGGGAAGAACATTTCTATTATTAGTTTTGTGCTGCAGGTTTAGTTTGGGGCTTTCTCTTGAGGAGGGGGATCAGGTAGACATGGTGCAAATTATAGCAGTTTGTTTCATGCCTTAACCTTTCTAAGGAGGGTCACTTTTGTGGGCAGAGTTTAGATTTGGGGCTGAGATTTCTGAAATAAAGGTTATTTGTGATCACCTTTGTTCAAAAGACTGCTGTATGCAGTGTTAATAATAATAATAGTAGTAGTAGTGATAACAAAGTAACACTAAGGCTAGGGACAGAAGTTACACATAAACCAGTTTAAAACTAATTTAAACCTGTAATAGAAACTGGTTTAAACCTGTAACAGGACACAAGTTCAGTGCACATAAACCAGTTTCAAAATGACCAAAACTGGTTTAAGATAAACCTGGTTGAATGTAGTATCAGACTTAATTGATTTGGGTCAAACCGGTTTATGGAATGTCTGTCCCAGACCCCTTGCTGGTTTAAGATAAATCAGAGACCCCCAGCATCCCAGCATGCTTTTCAGCCCAGAAAAGCTTGTCTGCTCCAGAGACCAGAGCTGGCCCTGCCCCTCTGCTCTGTAGCTGAAGCAGGGGTGGGAGCAAGGCCAGGTGGCCCAGAATGGCCCCCTGAGGCAAAGGGGGCGGGGAAGGGGTTTATTTCCCCCCTCCCTCCCTTCTTCCCCTGGAGGACGCCAGCTGGGGTCTGCCTGACCAGGGTGGAACAGCCCCTGTAAAGCATTCCCCTCCCCCTCCCCTGCCCCTGGAGCAGCAGCGGGGTGTGGCCAGCCCTGGCAGCAGCCTCAAGCGAACACGGATGGAGAGGGGTTTAATTCCCCCCTCCCTCTCCCGTCCCACTGGCATGGAACCCAGCCAGGGTATGTCAAGCTTTTCCCCCCTGTTCATGGCTCAGCACAGCCCGGGACCCCCAGAGCCTCCCTCTCAGCCAGGGGGCAATCCTGCTGTACCTTCCCAGCTACTGGGGCTGGCGTTTCGCTTGGGGCAGCCCACGAGCAAAGACCAGACCGTGGGGGAGGGAAGGGAGCAAAACGGCGCCAAGCCCAGGTGGGGACATGCAGAGGGATTGCGGCGGTGGTGGCTCCATCCTGGATGCGAGCCCTGCCAAACAGAGGGACCCAGGCTAGGGGGAGATGGGAAAAGCGGCTCAAGTGTGTCTGCACTAGCCTGGGGCAGAGCTGAGCATGCAGCTGGAGGAGCAGCTTCTGGCCTGTGGCTCCTTCTACCCACTGGAGTACAGCGCCTGGGCTGGCCCTGGCCCTTGCAGCAGCACACCCGGTACAGATTTGCCACCTTACTCCCAAGCGCTACTACCTGCATCTTGCAGGCTGCTGGGTGCTGACCTGGGCATGCTATGCTCGCTCTTCTCCTACCCAGACACAGCATGGCCCCATGTACCAGGCACAGGGTGTTACCTGTATGCCTTCCCCACTGCTGCCCTGGCTATACTGGTAGGTGCTGCCAAACTGCAGCTAGCCACTGGGCAGGCAGTAGTGGTGGGGAAGCTGTAGGGGTAGCGCCTGGTACCTGGTATACAGGGCCGTACTGTGCCTGCAGCTTCCCTACCGCCGCTCTCTTGGGGGTGGCCAGATGCCAGCCCGGTGTGGCCCCCTGAGGTGAAGGGAGCAGGGAGGGGGTTTATTTCCCTCTCCATCCCCTCTCCCACCAAGGGACCACAGCTGGGGTCTGGTAGCCCTGGCCACTGCCTCTGTCACTTGCCCCCAGCTACGCAGACCCTGGCAGGGGTTCACTGGGAGGAAAGGGGAGGGAGGGGGGCAGTAAACTGCCTCCCTGGCCCCTTTGCCTCAGGGGGCCATGCAGGCTGATGTCTGGCCACACCCCTTCCCCTACTGCTGGAGCAGCGAGGGGAGAAGGACCCTGATGGGGCAGCGGCCCCTGTTATGGTGTCCTGGGGAGAGCATTCACTTTTGTATTCACTTTTAGTTGACTAACCTGGAAAGATTGAATCAACTTGGCCTTGGGCTTTTTAAATGTCTGTCCCTAGTAGAGTATACCTAGACTCACTCATTTTTCCTCCAGTTGGAAACTGGCCTGCAAAGCTCTGGCATATGCTTCCATGGGGCATATTATGTTAGGGAAAAGAAATAACAATTTTTCCAAAGTGGCAAACATCTTATTACTCTGTTCTAGTCATATCTGTTTGTATCTTCACAGACATCATTATAAATAGAGTTATGGCATTTCTGTTTTCAAATGCAAATACCATGTAATTTCATGTTAATTCAATTTATTAATTTTGCTGTAGGTGCTAGAAGACATTTTCAATTGGAACCTACCTCCAGCCATGATTTCAATGTGCAACAAGAATCTCATGAATAAATTAACATTGGCCAAAATGCATTTCATCATTCGTCTTTCTGCAACAATAAATAGTATTCCTGAAGAAGTGATGAAAACAACCTATGTTATAGATAATACCAGTTGTAAAAAGCCAGGCAGAAGCACAGACTCAGGAATAAGAGGTGAAAAGTTTGCCCATCATTCGTCATTCAGTTTGTTATATGTACATGTTTATCACTTTTAACAGCTGTATCTGCATTATATTGACATATTTTAAACAGTACTCATATTTCATTGTGCTGAAAATGAAAATTGCTTAATATTTTATTTTAGAAAATTCAAACATTTAGGTTTCAAACTTTAAAATTAAAATTCATATTTTGATTTTATTCAAATTAGTTTTCATTTTTATTATATGTTTTCATACTTCTGTTAATGGTTTTTATTTCTTTTTCTTATGGTTTTTAATGCTTCGTACTGTTTTAACATGTCTCAATCACTTTCATCTAAATGATATCCGTTTTCCGTCTAGGGAAATGAATGGCTCTCTCTGAATACCTCAACACTAAACATGTACCTGATAATGCTCAATAAGTCTTGTACTTTTTTCTACATATTTAGGTTGCTTCAGTTATTGGTTCTTTTAATTATGTGTGTTGTGGTAGTCCTCAAAATTTGTTAGAGCCTTTCTAAACACAAAAAACAACTTGTGGCTCAAAGACAACGTTATATAAATGAGTATAGAGATTACACAGATTATATGGATAATCTTTATATAGATTAATATAAAGAAGGGGTTACATACATGAACAATAGCATGGACAAAGTCAGATGTTTGTTCCTGGGTTGTTTGCCTCAGTTTGATTTTTAAATATATGTAGTATTCCGAATTTCCCTTGTTGACACGGACTTGTTATTTTCATCACAGGAGTGGTTCTTTACATGAGGGAGGGTTTAATCTTGCCTATTTCCAGCCCCCCATCCATCATCATCATCATCATCATTATCATTAACTGCCAGATCCAGCATCTTTCTGTGACTGGCAATATATTACTATCACTCATCTCTTCCTTACCAGATTTCTGCATCACTTTCCTCCCAGGAGCAATCTCTTATAATAATATCCTTCTGCAACCTGTCTTCTCATCTTTTGTGGTCTTTCCAGCAGACTTTTACTTCAGTATACATCCTCAGTATTCCATATTGTGTCCTGTCCTTGTCTCTCCTTTTCATGTGTTCCTTCATCTTCCTATTTGTATCGTCTAGCTTTTGCAATTTAGTTTGCCATTTTAGGCAGTCATGCCTCATTTCAAATCTCCTTGATTTACCAGCAGTTTTCCATAAAACACACATTTCTGTTGCTTACAACTGGCTCAAGTCCCTCTTCATTAGAACCCAAGTCTCTGTCATAAAGAATACAGTCAGCACTGAGCATCATTAATGTCCATTCCCTAGGATGAGATAAGGTATTTAAATCCATCAGTTGCATTTAACACTTCTCCTCTTAAGACAACAGTTTTCCCTAAGTCCGTGAACCTCCAGACTTAGAGACCTATAAGTGCAACTCATAGGTATGAAATGCAAAAAGTTTGACATGGTAATAGAATAAATATGAAAATTGTTTCATATTGAATCAATATGAAAATTGTTGATTACTTATTAGATATTGAATGAAAAGGAAAAGAGAATACACTCTTCATATTATTGAGAGTAATTTGCTTAATTGTACTCCTGTGTCATTTGAAGCTTCACTTGTAATTTAATTGTCACCTTTTGCTTTTACAAATCTCATTTGCCAGTTAATGCTGAACTGAATTCACGAAAACAGGAACAAAACATCACAACTGTGCAACTTGTTAGATGTAAAGATGAATTAAACATGGCCATGCTCAAGGTAATTTTTATTAGAAAAATAAACTTAGGAAATAATTCATAAAATATAACAAATATTTTCATTGTTGCAGACATTTTACTAGAAGGGATTAGATCACTTGCAGAACTGGAAATTTGTTCAAAAATCTTTTCTAGGTCAGTGGTTCTAATCTGATCCAAGTTGCTAGTGATCGTAAGTAAAATCAAAGATGTTCAGTTTGCTCTGTTGAATGATTTTTGGTGGTGACAGTTTCCTTCCTGCAAAACATATGTCCACAACATAAGAAAATACTGTTACAACCAGATACTAAAATGATTTTTCCAACAAAGAGATTAAGGACTGGCTTGGATTTGTGGGTTGAATCCATTCTCAGAGACTCACTCTGTTGAGCATGCTTAAGGCACAATATGTTCCATGGATAAACAGAAATTAATTCTGTAGCACCTGGCATTAGCAAGAATAATTCCATCATCATTTGGAGAAGTTACAACATAAGGAATATGACTAGGTAAAAAAAGGTTTCACATTTTCTAATATAATTTACTGAGTCCTTGACATCCATTTACCATAAATGCTGCCTGCTTGAATACAGCTAACTCAATAAAAAAAGCTAGAATAATGGATAAAGATGAGTTGTCATTCTAGTGAAAGTGTCAGGGGGTTATTCTTTCATTGCACTTTTTTTATCTTCTTCATAAAGCCCTTTATTCTGAAAATCAGGCTACTGTTAATTAGCTTCTCTAATTGCCAGTCACTTATCTTGCATGTTAAATACTTCATGCTTCAGGTTTAACCTAGAATAAACACCAATGTAAAGAGAGATTATCCCACATATACTAACTATGTTTTTTTAGAAGCATTTGGTATAAGATAGAACTGGGGTGGTAAACCAGTTAAGCAACATTTGCGTTCCCAAGTTGTACTAAATCATAGCATTTTATACAATACTAAGCCATAGTATTGTAGATACATACTGAAAAATATGCCATATATAAACTTCAGATGAGTTACATCTGGGCTTTTCTTTTCAGAGTCTGCACAACATTTAAATTTCATAAGACAATTCTGAATCTTGCACTATTTCCATTTGAATAGATTTTTTAGTAGGAGACTGTTGTGTTGATTTGCGGAGTTCATCTTAGAAATTCATTGCATATTTTGAGTGTTTGACTTTTAACTGAACTCTTCCTAAAATTTTAGGGTTCACAAGTTGTTTGTTTAAAAATAAATTTTTTGAATCTGTTTTTTCCAAGCTCCTGCAGCTCTATTTCTGGGGGCCTATAGACCACTTTTGAACTTTCAGGATACATACTATAGGCTAGGTACAGACATTATATATAATGCACATTCAGCAGGCAGAAAGCACTTTAAAGCTATAACTGAACACATGTTCATGGCTCTTAGAGCACTTTAAAAATGGTGGATTGCACTTTAAGTTAACCCTTGATGATTGTGTACAAATCTAAAATGCTTTCTGTTGGAGAACTTTATTGAACTTCTGTTCAGATCCCATCATAGGTTAACTTAGAGCATGATCACTGCCATCCCAGGTACCATTATGTAGGTCTCTGCTGTAGCCTTGGGCAGAGCTAATTTGCTGTGCCTGAACCTAACTTGGCTCTTCCTCCTCCAGTGTCATTGACCCTAATCAGTAACAGCTTCTGATTCCAGCCCAGTCTGCAGCTTGGTCAGAGAGCAGGGGAGAGATGGGAACAAAGGTGTGGGGAAAGGAGGTTTCTGTCCTCGCAGCTGCCCTTACCCCATAGTGCACTACAGCTTGGCAGGGGGTGGGTTGTGGGTGAAGAGCTCTGGAGTCTCTCTCCCCACAGCTGCCCAGACCACTGCTGCTTGGTGGTGAGGGTTGGGGAGGGCTGCAGTAGAAGGGCCCCTGGGGTCTCTCTCTACAGCTGCCACTCTCGGGTCATTCCAAAGCGCAGCCCAAGTGGGAGGGCTGTGGAGAGAGGGGTCAGAAGTCTCTCTTCCTCCAGCCGCTGCTGACAGTCACCAGCTTGGAGGTCAGGTGGGGCTGCAACTGGAGAGAGGGGCTACTCCAGCCGCCTCCTGGGAGGTGTGCGGGAGTGCCCCCAGTGGCCACTGTGGGCAGGCCCTGAGCCCCCACTGATTGAACAGTGAATGTCTGTTTGGGTTGCTGATGCTCTAACTTATAGCGCTTTAAGTAAAGCACGATACAGCTCTTCCACCAGGGACTTTTTGAACAACTTAGCCATAGGCATACATTTCAGAAAAGTTAGAATATAATAGAAGGTTTCTTCCAACATGAAAAATAATTTCATTTTCTTTACAATTGAAGATTTCTAACCTATTATACTAGTATATAAAGACTATTATATAAAGAAAGGAATAAAATGTTTAACTGATTTCTCTAATACTGTTATGCTATTTAGTAGAATGTGTTTTGCAAGATGTAATGTGTGTAGTCATAATTTATAATAGCACCAAGCATAGAAAAATATGTAGTGTTGCATTTAGTATATTGAATTTATAACTGCAAAAAAGGAAATTGCTTATAGAAATAGAATACTGTATTCATGATTATGTATTTCAAAATATGGAAAACAGCAGATGATAGCAGAGTAGAATACTTTTTAAGTAACTTTTCATCTGCATTATTTCTTGAAATTACATACTGTGATATTCTGCTCTTAGTGTTTTTTATTGACAGAAGCTGAGAAAAAGCTTAACCATCTTGTAACAAACATACAGAATGAATATGACAGGAAGATTTCTCAGTTTTCTGCTGTAGAATTAGAAATTGTTGTTGAGGCAAAGCTTGAAGTTGCAGCTATCTCTCAGCAGAGACATCAAGCAGCTTTCAGGTAAATAACATCATGACCAGAATTCATTGCAGCTTGTAGCATGTAAGATTAAAAAAACTCAAGCCCAACAGCCCTTATTTTCAATCACCTCTGCTTTCAAAGATGCTCAAATATTTCAAACCTTAGAAACTGACCAAAAGTAAGAACAGTAATTTACTGTGTGTATGGCAGCCTGCATTTTGGAGCCTACTTTTTTTTATTTTTTGGTTTGTTTATTTAAAAAAATCATACAGCAGTTGCCCTGTTCAGCATGTTTGTGATGTTGTATTGCATAGTATTTTTTAAAAAGTCAGGTCTTCAGTGTTTGTTGAAATAAGGATCTGAAAATTTTAGCAAATGCCTCCCTACATTTGGTGTACTTCTCATGTATGCAGGATACTCTAGGCACTATAGAAAGTATCTTCCTACATTTGATATGCTTCTAATATATGCTGTATACTCTTGGCAGTATAGAACCTTGTTTAATTTTAAAGTGTCTGTGTCATTGAACTAAGAGAACATTTTTCACTAATTTTAACTTTAGTACTTTATTTTATATATAAATATCTTTGTACTAATTTAACCTTCAATACATTTCAGTAAGTTGCATTGGGTATTAATTGCATTACTATATACTTATATATTTTTTAAATGAATTAATAAAAATGTGTGGAATTTAGATTTTTCACATTACTCCTGAATTTATAAATCTGCATAAAATAGTTCTGCTGCACTTGAAATATATGGTACATACTAAATGTATTAATTCATTATAGACATTTCTGTATATTCTTCTATATATGATGCTAATGGTTCATTTGGGAGAATGTTCTTGTTTATTATAATTGATAGTATGAAATCATATAGATGAATCTATTTTTATAGGAATTATAATGCTATTACAGTATTTTTGTCTAATACAATCTTCAGTTTATTATAATGTATAATTTATGTTATAATTTAACACAATTGTCTAATAGAAAAATCTAAGAATACTTGAGGTGGAGTAGGTTGCTGAGTAGAGGCTTAAATTTAGCAGATTAACCATTTGTAGACTTATCTCCAGTATTCTACTTTATTTTTCCATTCTCTCCAGTATCATCATACTGGTCATGCGACTCACCTTCCTAGTATTCTGACACTTGCCTACCGTCCAGCTATATTCTCATGCAGTTTAGTCGCAGCCTGCCAAGAGCACAGTTGTTGCCTCAATATATAGAATAATACTGATTGTACTATGTACTCATCTAACACTCCATCTTCAGAATACTGTACAGACATTCACTAATTAACTGAAGGCATTAGGATAGCACTGCTGCATGGCTTTTCAGCTGAATTTTCTTTGGCTTATTTAAAAGACAATGGAGGTTTCCTTAAAATCAAGGCATTAGGGCTATGATTACGTTGTATCGGGTTTAATAAGGCAATTAGTAAAGATAGGAAATGAGAACCGGAGGATTGCCTACAGTCCTACGTTTCTTCTTCTGAAATCCGTGTGGTTTGCTAGTCCTGTCAAGGCAGATTAATGCTGCTGTAATTTTCTCCAAGAGAAAAAAAAAAACCAGTGGGCAATGACCTCTCCATGCTTTTGATTGATATGTTGATTTTATGAAGCTTTTGTCAGTCTGCTAAGACTGTGCAAGGTAATCTAAGCAAGCTAGTTTAAATATCAGAAGTAGTACATCTGCATTAGTATGGCACTTTGTTCAGACAAAACTCCTACTTCTTGGGTTAATGCTAATGCAGCTATACTACTTCAGTAGCTGAGCTAGCTTGGAAATCTTTCCACTGCACTGCACTTTGCTATGTAAACATATTCTAAGTGTGGTGTCTCTCTTTGCTTACATCTTGCTTCAGATATACAGCCCTTTTTACAGTCTCTTAAAAGTCCTTGTTTATCATATCCATTTCATGGGCTGTCTTCTGGGCTCCCATACATGGTGATGAGTGTTTAGTGGAACTTAGATATCAAAGCTTCAGTTGTCCATTTGAGTAGTCAGGCAGGCAGGAAGTCCTTTTTTTCTTTGCCGTCCATGAGAACTGTTGGTATCTGCCACAAGTACAAATGAATATTTTGATTATTGCCTCAGGAAAGTTGAATGTTTCCTGCCCAACTGGAAATCAAAACTATTCATGATTTTATAGAAATGTGTCTGGTGCAATATTTGAATGTTTGAGCAGCAGTGAAAGTGTTAGAGGCAGTTGTGTTTCCAGATTTTGATCATTTTGGCTGCTTACAGATATGGGGCGGGGGAAACAACACTTTACTTTCAGCTCGGTGCGCCCCCATGCCGAGCGCAACACATGGCCAGAAGAGGCGTCACGATGCCAGTTTGACCTGGCCCACCCAACGTCTGCATGCTTCAGCGGGTCTTTTTGATGCTTTTAACTAATAGCTGATTGAATCAGCTATTAAATAAAAGCACTGAAAAACCCTGCTGAAGTGTGTGATCTATACAAGCATTAGGCGAGCTGAGTCAAACCAACATGCTTCCTCTTCTGGTAAAGCACTGGGTTTTTTTTCCATGTCTGTCTGTTTGTCTGCCAGCATCAATGAATATTTTGATTATTTCCTCAGGAAAGCTGAATGTTTCCTGCCTGACTGGAAATCGAAACTTTTCATGATTTTATAGAAATGCATCTAGTGCAATGTTTGAGCAGTGGTGAAATTGTTAGAGGCAATTGTGTTTCCAGATTTTGATCATCTTGTCATTTTCTAATAGTGCTGATACAGTGATGTAGGTATTTTGTCAAGGGAAATATATAGACACATTACTCTTGTTGACAGGAAAAATGAGTCACAAAAATTTCATCTGGAGAAACTTCCACTTTACAGTTTCTCTGCAAAACCTTTATGCCTGTGAGAAACTTTATCCGCAAAAGCAATCCATTGAACTCCCATTATGTGAAGTTTCGTATTTCCTAGCTAGGTAGAAGGTAAGGCAGGGTGGCAGGTTTTGAGATTCACTGGTTTAGAGAAGCATGGGCTTTTGTAAGCAACAGCTTGTTTTGTCAGATGGTATGAGGAAGATGCTAGAAAAGCTCGTCTTTCTGAACCAGTTTGCTTCTAAGGTGCTACTCTGCCTTACCTTTGCTTGATCTCAGGCAAACATGGCAGCCACCTCTGTTTCCTAGTTAAAGATCTTGTCTATCTACAGATAATATTCCGATTTGCTCCTTAGGCACTTGTACATGGCAGCATCTAAAAAGTAGGTGCCTGGCCTCAGGGGAGTGATTCAAAGAAATAGGTTTAGGCATATAGGACGTTATCACACGTGCTCTGGGGTGGAGTGGGTGGGGGGGCAGTTGCTTTAATTAGAGTGCCTTTGAAAGCCATTCACTGACCTTTAGTTAAAGCACCCCCCACTGTCATATTGAAGCACGGGGATGCTGAATACACATGACACAGAGGCTGCTGGAGCATGCTAATTAGCACGCTTCAGCAGACTCAATTAATTAAGTCTGTTCCAACACTTGCTAATTAGCATGTTTTCGAGCAGATGTCCAGCATGTGTACAGGTGCCCATAGTCTCCTTATACAGTCTACTGGGAGAGTTAGAAATCACAAAGGACAATTCAGAGAGCCCAGATGCTGAGGAAGAAGGTATTAGAACTAGACAACAGGAAAAAGTAAGCCCAGAGGTGTTAGCCCATGTTAACTCACACTTCTCTCTGGAACTCAAGTGCCTGAGCCCTCTTCTAACTGAACAAGGTTCTAACAGTGCACACCTTTGACACAAAATCCAGATTATTAGAGCATTTGCACAGGAAGTGGGAGACTTGATTCCTCTCCCCCCACCCCTGTCCTGCCAGCTCATTCAGAAGAGGTTCAGTTCTTTAAACACTAGGTCATAGAATAGGAAGGTGCCTCCATGTCTTCTGCTGGAGCTGAGCCACTGAGCAGCCAAAGCTGCAAGGATGATGGGGACAGAAGAAGACCATGTGCAGGGAAGTCAAATATCCAGCCCATGTGCTGAATCTGCCTTGTGGAACTGTGTCATCTGGCTCACAGGTTAACTTGGAATTTGGGGGTTTGGAAAGCGAGATATAACCCTTGAAATCCAGGGTACAGGGTCCCACTTGGGATGCATTTAGGTGGCAGGGGTGTAAGTGATGGCTGTGTTAATCCCTGTTGGCTCCCTGAGATGACATAATGCCCCTGGACCTGCCACCACTGCTGCTCACCCTGGTGCCAGAGATGAATCCAGAGGGGCTTTTGAGGATCCCTTTGATCCGGATTTGGATTGGTATCTGACCCTGTATGAAATGATTAGAGCTAACTGGCATAAATAAAAAATTCTAGGCTTGTTGACTAAATATATTCTAAATCAATATTTAAACTTCTAAGGTAGAGTAGCCTAGTTTTCAGAAATGCTGCTTGCTCACAGCTGAAGTTAACTGACATTGTGGATACTCAGCAATTCTGAAAAGTAGGCTGCTTTTACTTAAGTGCATATGTATAGATTTTAGATGGTTCTGTTTGCTATCTTATGCACTGATACTGGTTATAAATCTTTTTAAAAAGTTTCTGCAGTATTCTGTTGCACTTATCTTGCGTCTCCTGTAAATTTAACACGTTTTCTCTGCAACTTCTTTTTATGGATTTTTTTTTTTTTTTTTTGCCTAAGCCTATTTATTTTAATTTCAACATGTTGACCATAACATCTGACTCAGAGATGCTCAACTCCTGGCCCATGGCCTAAATCCAGCTCCTCACAGGCCTGGAAATTTGGCAATGGGCAAGCAGGGGTACCAATCCCGTGCTGTCAAATTTCCACACTTGTGGGGAGACCTGAACCTAGCACACTGGATTGGGTGCCTGATCCCAGCATGCAGGGCCAAGGAAATATGGTACCAGGCCCCTGGGTACTAGAAATTGGGTGGGGGCTAATCTAAGGCTAACCTTGGTGTGCAGATCCAAGAGAGGGCAATGCCAGGCACTCAGGGCCCAATTTGTTAGATAGCTCTGCTCTACAACAAGAATCTTTTTTGTCATAACTTTTTGTGATTCACTGCGTACTGCTTTAATGGAGCATCTAATTCCTAAGTAGATAGATTTCCACTCACAAAAATCAGAACCACAAGAGATAAAAGGCCAAGGTCTGAAAGGCACCCAATTCAATTTCTCACCTCTCCCAGTTATCCGTCCAATGCAAAGTAGGCAGACATTGGCAAGAAGATGTGAATAATTTTAGACTTCTGCAGTCTGTGCTGTCTGTTTTGTGCATAAATCCAGGACTTTGTCCTCCAAGACTGTTAATCTAACACTTTTCAAAAGCAGTAAATTCACCTAGAGCATGATTCCCATTCAGGTTACGGCTCTGCAGTGCTTCGGTGGTATAAAGAAGCCTTGAAGTAGCTGTAAATTACACGTATTCTCACTTTAAAGCAGCTTTACATTGCCAGAAATATTAAAAGAGGCCCTAGTGCTAATAAATAATCCGGCTCATAATTTTTAAACAATTAATGCATGGAATAGTTTTGTGACTTCCAACAAGAAATTGTGCCTTTACCATTGACCGATGGTAGCACTGAAGCTTTTTTCCATTGTTAGGTTGTTTTGTTTCCATGAGCAGAAAAGATGCATCATCACGGAAAAGTAGTGAAAATTCAGGAAGTTTTTGAAAGCTGAAAAAATACTGAAAGCAGAGGCTGGAAAAATATTCAACTCATAATGTGAAAATATGGCACTAGTGGTAAAGTTGCTTATAACTTCAATGCAGAAGAAAACTGGAGATGGCTGTTGAAAGGAGCACATTCTATGGGGGCTAAGAATCTTTTTAGAAAAGATTTTCCCTCCTAAATTATTTTCATTTTTTTCCCTTGTTCTAAAAACCATTTTATATACAAAATGTGGAATTTCTATGCTAACAGTTGTTAGAAATTTCTTTTCAACCGTAAGGTATCAGTGTGTACATATAGCTGCTAAACTTAGGGGTTATGTTGACTGGGGTTAGGCTGATCTAAATGTCTACCTGTGCAGGCATTTGGAGAGTTTAATTTGGTAAAAAAATGGTGCACCCAATCTAAGATGATGTACCTCCTGTGGTATACTAATTTAGATTGAGTTCTCCTTATAGTCCAACTGCTGCACAGGAATCTCAGCTTTCATTTTATAAAAGTAAGTTTTATAGCCATTGTGATTGTAGAGGAAAGCTTGGAAACATGATTCAAATGCAGCCTAGAGGCTCAGAAAGAAAAAGAGCTTAACACTCACTATTCAAAAAAAATAAATAAAAATCTCATGGTATTTGGGGACCAGACTCATTTTTTAACAATTGGGCTTGTTTTTTTTTTATAGACCTATATACTAGGTCTTGGAGTGCATGTATGCAATATAGTGTGCCTGTATGTGATAACTCACACTTACAATCACCCGCACACACAGATAGGATAACTCGTCCTCACATATATGTGGCTCAGTGCTTTATTATACTCTTAGTTCAGATTGGTCCACACCTTGCAGAAGCCCTGGCCACCACTGGACTCAGTTCTGGCCATTGGACCATAGTAACCATGCCGTGGACCTGACATTCTGGCATTTTAAGACCAAAAGTTTATGGGGTCTCAGACTCTCCAGGGGGATGAACTGATGATGCAGCTGACCCAAGCATCACATAACTGTGACTACTAGAGACTTTCCCTGGTTTAGTCCTGGTATATGACCCTAAGATCAGCCTTCTAACTCCTTATGGAAGGATTTAAGTCACCGCTAGGTAGTAGGCCAATGCGAAGCAGCAAGTATTTGCTTTGGATTTGGCCAAAGCAAATTCAGTGATTTGATTCAGTGATTCAAATCACTGTCCCGATTTTCAATTTGGCCTATTTGGATTTGGAGATTCGGTGCCAAATCAGAGACTCAGCCATAGACTATAATGGGGGATCACTAAAATACCTTTAACTTTGTCCTTTTTTTTCAGATTCAAATGAAAACAGCAGGGATGGTAGCCCCTTATGAGGCATGAAGCCTGCCAAGATTCAAGGAGATAGGTGCAGGGGTTTCTGTGAAAGTGCACCTCAAACTATTGAAAGCAAAACTCATATCACTTGTGTGTGTGTTAAGGCAAAGCGGCATGAATGCAGTAGGGATGGTAGCCTCTTGTGTGGGCATGAGGCCTGCCAGGTTTCAGGCAGAGTGGTGCAGGGGTTTCTGTGAAAGTGCACATCAAGATTCTGAAAGCAAATAAAAAAAGAAAATAGGTATGGAGTGAGGAGGGTAGCACTCACTCTGCCTGCACGTGGAGCTTGGAGAACCCCAGCAGCGGGAGGTTCACCTTCAAAAACACCAGCTGCTCCACCAAACCAGAATCCAAGGAGGTACAGTGGGGTGTCACAACATCACCAGCAATGCTGAACACCTTCTCGCTTGGAGCACTGGTTGGTGGACAGGACAGGTGTTCCCAGGCAACCGTGGTCAGATCCTGCCACACCTGGCTGTGGGTTACCCAATAGGCCCAGGGGTCACAGTGCAGCAGCTCCACATCCTTGGCGAGATAGGTAGCCACGAGGCCTCCATGCTACTTGTCTGATGGTGGGGTCTGGTGCCTCTGGACCTCAACATTGAAGCCAGGCCCTTGGCCCACATTGGCAATGGCTGTGGTGGAAGAGATCAGCTTGTGGTTGGAGTGGTGGCATGGGAAGATGGATCCCCCTCTTCCATGTCCCTCTTCCTCTGCCCTTATTCTTCCCTGACTCTGTTCATCAGCACCTCCATTCAATGATTGAGGGTTTTGCTGCTGCAGATGCTCTCTTTACTCTTGGGTCACACATGCCCGCCAGCACGTGGACTGTACTGGACTGCAATGGATCCAGCCGTTTTTTGATACTCCCAGCCAGGAACATTGATCCCCTGGAATGTTTCCATTTCAATTTCAAGCTCCTTCACTATGGGGATCACTTGACTAAGGAGGGCATCGCCAGAGCTGAGGCTCTTGGTGGCCTCGAGGAATGGCTTGATGACTACCAAGATCTGGGAGATGGTACTCCACTCTGTTTTGTTAAGCGGGCCACTGATCCCAATCTCCCTGACCAAGGCCATCTCATGAATGGCCTTCTGTTGCTCAACCAGCCTTTCCAGCATCAGGTATGTGGAGTTCCACTGAGTCGCCACATCCTGCATGATTTTGTGCTGCGGGATACTCAGCACTGCCTGTTTATCCTGCAGCATCTTTCCCCCCTTGATGCTCCAGTGGAAGTAGCCCACATCTTCCTGCATTTAAAAATGAGCTGGTTGGTAGTGACCGTGCCGTCACCAGGAGCCCTGTCCCCTTCCAAGGCATTCCTGACTACGAGGTGGAACCTGTGTGCCACACAGCGGATGTCAACAAAGTTGGCATCACACATCACCTTGACCATATTGGCCCCATTGTCAGTGAACATGAACCCACGGGTGAGCTTGTCCTGCCCAACAAAACACCCCTGCACCATGCGGTTCATGGTCACCATGATCTTCCTTGCCATGCGGAACTCATCAATCACCTCCACTTGAAGGAGGGCCCACCGAAACCCTGACTGATTGCACCAGTGCCCTGTGAGGGAGAGGTAGGTGTAATATCTCCCCTGGCTGATCCAGATGTTGGATGGAAGTGCAAGGCTACCTGTGGCCCTGCCTTGTGCAGCTCTTCCCTCAAGTACTCCCTGCATGCCTCATACAGGGAGGGCACCACTGTCCTGCTAAAGATGGTGCTTGCGGGCACTTGGTATGATGGGGCCACGAGCGCCATGAACCGCTTGAACCCTGGATGATCAACGAAGGAGAAGGGCTGGCCATCCAGAGCAAGCATCTCTCCAATGCTCTGGGTGACCTCGGTTGCCCTTGCAACATGCCCCCCCTTTATCTGGGGCTTTCCCCCACCACTCCAGGGTGGCCTGCCTCTGCTTTGGAGGGATGGGGGCTTTGAGAAAGCAGGGGACTTCCCTTTGGGCACACTCCCACTGGTGCCAGGCTGAGGAGGAAGAAGGGCAAGGGGGTGCTGCTTCTTGAGATGCAGCAGCATTGCCGTGGTGGCCAAGTGTTTTACGTCCTTGCCCCAGCTGATCTGTCTTCAGCAGTGCTGGCAGGTAGTATACCTGGGATCATCTGCCACCTCAGAATGATCCCACACTACGCTACCCACCTGCTTCTGGGTTGAGGGTGGGGATCCTGCCTTATCCTGTTCCTCACCAGGCAGAGACATAACAACAGGAGGAGCTGAGCCACCTGCCCCCACAACCTCCTCCAAAGTGCCTTTCAGAGAATCTGACCTGCCTCTAGAGGAACTTTGAGGGGTGTGGAGCACAAACTCAGATTCCCCCTTTTTCCCCAGAATTTCCTTTGCTATGGCCCTCAGCTCCTCTGCTTCCAGATCCAGCTCCTCCTCTGGCACTGGAAGGCTCATGCTGGGAACTGAAATTGGGGTGGAGAATGTCATGCTGCTGCTGGTTAGTGGTGTTAGTGGTGGTGGTGCAGGTGCAGGCACTGCTACCACCTCCTTGCTCCCACTAGCAACAGAAAACTCTTCGCTGCCAAGAAAGAGGGCGCATCTATGTTTGAGGCAGGGGGAACTTGCAGCTCTCCCTCTGCCCTGTTTCCCTCCCCTCCCAGAAGACATGACACCTGCATTTCCAACACACTTCATAATGTTCGGTGTGCTGCAAAAGGTGTGTGTGTGTGTGTGTGTAATATATGTTGTGCTTTCCTGCACAGTGATGGCACACTGTCAGGGAAAACAGAGATTTCTTTTTGTGGAGGAAAATAATCAAGACAGACTAACAAGAACAAATAAGAAGGTTTTTGGGAGAAGAATAGTTTGAAAGGAATGGATTGGGATAACAGTGGAGATTGAAGGCACGGGTAAGTAGTAGGGCTGTGCAAAGCTTTGGTCCCTGATTCGATTCGGCCCGATTCGGTGGCTGAATCTCCAGATCGAATCTGGAAACTGATTCATTTGGAACGATTTGACAGTTCGGACATGCACACAGCTTTAAATGTTTTTTCTACCTACCTCAATGTACCAGGCAGCTTGTGAATGCTGAGATGCTGGGGAAGATGGAGTGTCCCACAGGAACGTGTGGGAGGGAGGGGGGTCCCCGGTATGCTCAGCAGCAGACCCACAAGTGGACCAGTAGTAGCTATATCTTTGATAGTTGTGCTGAGTTGCTCTTTGGTATGCTAGATTAGGTAAAATTTATTTCGGGGAGGTGTCAGATGGCAGGTGGGGAGGTAAAAATCTTTCTTGTTGTTCTGAAATGAAGTTTAAAATCCAAAATCAGCTAAAATTCAGCATCTTCCATGTTTCAAGGATGTACTTGGTAGCTGTGTTGGTCTGAGATGAGAAGAAATATAAAAATGTAGAACTCTTGGTTCCAAAATGATACTTTTTATTAGACCAACTGGGAAATCACAAGTAAAAGCTGGACCCAGGGGGACAGCTTTCCATCTCCAGCTCTCTCTGTGCAAAAATGAAATTTCCTACCTATGGGGACTTTTTACCATCTATACTTTTCTCAGAGCCTGATGAAGGGTCTTTGGGTCCAAAAGCTTGCAAAAAAGGACAATTTTCTCGTGATTTCCCAGTTGGTTTAATAAAAGGTATAATTTTGGAACCAAGAGTTCTCTGTTTTTGTATTTCTTCTATATTTAGTTCATGATTTTTTTGTATCCAGGAGGTTGAAGAAGTGAAGTTCATAGGCTCGTCTGTGAAAAGTGTTTTGTGAATTCCCTTAGAGGATTAATACTGAGAGATTGGAGAGAGAGTGGTTTTCTTGTGAGAAATGTGCCCCCACCAGTAATTGTGTATTCTGGTTTTTAATAGATTTCCAGTGTGCGTTCATTCTGGTGTGCAGTTGTTTGGTCTCTCCTACGTATTTTCCTTCAGGGCATTTGGTGCACTGGATGAGATATATAACATTTCTGGAGGTACAGCTGTAAGATCCAGGAATGGTGATGGTTCTGTTGTGGGGTGTGGTAATTGTGGGACTGGTGGAAATATCTTGGCAGGTTTTGCATTTCTTTTCATGGCATGGCCTGGATCCATTCGGTGTGTTGTGGGCCATAGGAAGTTTGCTTTTGGTGATGAGGTTAGCAAGGTTCGGTGCTTGTTTGAAGGCTAGGATGGGTGGATCTGGGAAGATTTCTTCAAGAATTGGGTCTTTTCTAGTATGGGTTGCAATAGTTTGAGGATTTTCCATATAGGTTTGAGGGAGGGGTGATATGTCATAACCAGCCATGTGCGATTCGTGAGGGTTTTCCTTCTGCACTGCAGCAATTCTTCACGTGGTATTCAGGTGGCTCTTTCAAATGTGCATCTATCTCTGGAGGAGTGTCCTTGTTGTGTGAAAGCCTTTTTAAGATTTGTGAGGTAGCAATCCTGGGTGTTCTCAGTTCAAAATTGGTGGGATCTGAGGGCTTGGCTGTGTATCAGGTTTCTCGGTGTGTTTAGGGTGATTGCTGGTTCTGTGCAGATACGTATGTTGGTCTGTGGGTTTCTTGTATAACGTTGTCTGTATTTTACCATTCTGGATGCTGATCATTGTGTCTAAAAAGGAGATGTTGGTGCTGGAGTACTCATGAGATAGTCAGATGGAGGGGTGATAATTGCTGAATTTCTGGTGGAACTCAATCAGAGATTGCAGGTTTTCAGTTCAAATGATGAAGATGTCATTGATATATCTTAAGTATAGCAAGGGTTTAATGGTGCAGTCTTGAGGAATTCTTCTTCCAGGTGGCTCATAAAAAGGTTGGCATACTGAGGGGCCATTTTGGTGCCCATAGCTGTGCCTATGATCTGGAGGAAGTGTTGGTTATTAAAAGTGAAATTGTTGTGTGAGAGGATGAAGCATATAATTTCAGTAATATCTTTGGATTTATACTCAGAGTTGTCATTTTGCTCTTGTAGGTATGTAAGGAAGGCTTGGATGCTACCCTGGTGTGGGATGTTGGTATATAAGTTAGTAACATCCATGGTGGCTAGGAGAGTGTTGGTGGGAAGGTCGTCTGTGTTTTTAAGCTTTCGTAGAGAGTATCTAGTGCCTTGGACAAAACTCTGTCTTTCGGTAACAAGTGGTTTAAGGATTGATTCCACGAAACCCACTGACTCTCACCCAGACTCCTCAATTTACATTTTCACTGACTGGGTTGCATGAAGTCCAGCCTCTGGCTTCTTTACTATTTGTTCCATCCAGGAAGAGCACACACCAACTGCAGATCTTTCTCAGTCTGACCAAGGGCTTTTAAACCCAAAAGCATGCTAGAAAAATGTTTCCAGCTACTTGGTGTAATAAAAGATATCAGATTTACCCAAAGAACCTTGTCTGCCATGTGTATGTGTACCTTTGGCCGTAGCAGGGATGGGGAGTGGGGAGAAGTGGCGGGTATGTGCCCCCCAGCCTGGCAGGGTCCACCCAGCCTCTCCTACCAGCACTAGGAGGGGAAAGGGGTCAGCTCCTGAAGCCCAGCTCCCATGGGGGGGAAGGGGCCTCCAATTTTGTGCTTGCCCAGGGCCCCAGTACACCTTAATCCACCTCTGCACTCGCTCCCCCCACCGCCTCCAATGCCTTCTTCATGTCAGGGGGCCCCAAAGCTATGCCTTGCAGGGGGCCCCAAAAAATTGTGGGCCAGCCCTGATTGATAATACTGAAACAGAACAAATAGTGGGGGACCTGAAATTGGGAGTTTGGTTACTTGAGCTGTTGACTCTGCTTGCTGAGTTATGCAGTTTTATCAGGATATGTCAGTCTTAAGTTAGACTCTGCAGTATTCACTCCCATTTATATTGCATCTCCTGTACATTTAACATTAGCTCTTTGTGCAATTTTTGCTATTAAGCAAAATCTGGATCATCATTCATCTTATTTTCAGTCAGAAATAGAAGAGACATTATTAAATGATTACATGAAAATATAAAATAGCTAATATAATTCTTGATTTTTATTATGTTCCCTATCATAGTGCTGCTTTGGCTTTTTCTGCAATTCGACTTTTTCAAGATGCAAATATTTTCAAGAAAAAGATGACACACTTTCAGCCAGGCAAACAGGTAACAGGGTATTTGGTATACATTGATAAAGATTCTACTTTTAAAATGATTGCTTATTGTATAAAGACTTGCCTCAAAACGATAAATTCATCACGGTACTGGATCTCTCAGAAAAACAGAGCAGTGCAGCAATCACTATTAAACTGTCAGAAATTAACTCTGGTTACTACACAATTTCTGTGGTTCTGACAAATTGCAATTACCTTCTGGATTTAGCATAAGAGAAAACTGAGGTATATTCAATATGTCTATATTGTTACTTTTAATAAATATTGTGTTTTAATAGCTACAGTTGTACTTAATATGCTATGAGGACAATTATACATTAAATTAGAATACTATTTTCATGTGCTAAACCTCAGCATCATTGTTTTCCTTTACTTTTAAACCTTTCAAAAAGGGAAGTTTTGCCAGAAGAAAACTTTGTTTTATTAACTTAATGCTATCTCATCTAATATCAGTAGCTCACAGTAATCATATTACAGTAAAGAAAACCAAGTTTTTTCATTTAAACTAAATTGTTGTCAAGTTTTTAGCATACATTTAGTTTCTGCAAGATAAACAAGTGTTTCATATCACTACAGGCAAGTCATCTAGGTGCAAACAATAAGTATTAAATATCTTTCTGAAAGAGCCAGAGAAACCAGTACACATTGACCACATACAGTGCTATGTTTCTACCAAAAGAATTGCTGTTCTGGTAGAGACCACAAGTGTACAGATGTTCCAGCTTTTTCTCCCAGAGCAAAATTCGTGGTTCCAGGAGAAAAATAACCTGACTTCAGTTAGATAGAAGTCACTCCTGGGTATACTGCTTCCAAGGGAGATTTTCTCTATCTGGAGAAATCATGGAGGTGTCAGCTGCTCCTCTCTGGTTTCTCAGTCACCCGGAATCCTTGGTATGAGTAGTGGGCAGGAGGCTTTGCCCTGCTGCCCCGTCCACTTGGCTTCTAGGTATTGGAAGCTGAGCAGAAGGAATGGTGCCACAAGCCTGCTTCCTGCTTCTTACACTGAGATGAGGAGGGTTAGAGAAGCCTATGCTTTCCCCAAATGTAGATTGCAGGGGAGAAGGGGCCACTTGCAGGCTGAATGCTTGTACCATTCCCTCTCCTGGAATCATTTCTCATGGTGAAAAGTTTCTGCCACTAGAAATGAACGCTTGTACATGACCATTGTTACTTCATAAGGAGTTGATAAATACTCCCAATTCTCGGTTCTAAAAATGGTCAATACTGTGGTTGTGACCTTTCAGTGGCTTGACAGAATCCAACATATTATTGCTCTAGCAGTGACTAAACAACAAAAAGATGTAAGGTGCCTTGCAGTAATTGGTACAGATAATGACTGCTAACACTTCTGTGGCCAGCAGAAGTTAGAATACATGAGAGGCGATCACAGATATGTAACAAATGTTATTCATCACATAGTTCTTTGGTTTATTATGTACTTTTCATCATTACATATTTTGCAGCCATATCACGTATTTGTATACTTTCTCACAAACTACCTGTTTAATTTCTATTTGCTACATTTCATTAGTTTGAAATTCTAATTTAAAAAGAGACCTGTAATTTTAAAATGTTTCTTTTAAACCTCCAGTTAAGCTTTTAATTAACCAGGGGATCCTGGTTTTCCCTGATAAAGTCTCAAATTCTCCAATAAAAATCACAAATTTTCTAATAAAAGCTCCCAAATCTGTGATTAAAATTAAAGGCCCCCCACACCCCTCCTGGTCCTGCTGCAGCCCCTCACTGTCTCCCCCCCCCCCCCAGCTCCCTGGCCCTTCTCATGCCTCTCACTCCACCCCACAGCCTTGCTGGTGCCCCTTGCCCCCCACCCATAGGCCCTGCTCCCCCAGCCCTGCCGAAAGGGGCCCCCAGCTGCCAGGGCTGTGGACCTAGGTCCGCAGCCCCCTATCCCAACTGCCCCCTGTTGCGGTCTCTGGTTAGGGGGTGGCTCCCCACCACGTATGCTCCTGGGGGGCAGAGGGAACCTGTGCCCCCCCAGAAATGTATGTGGGCAGGCTCAGGCTTCAGGCATGGGCTTCCGCTCTGCTTCCTTCCCCTGGGGCCTCCGCAGCCAAGTGGGCATGACCCAGCACAGCAGGGAAGAGTGGAGCTGCACAGAGATGCTGTTTGCTGCTACAAGCTCCACTCCTGCCCCGCGCTCAAGAGGTGTGTTGCCAGGGCAGTGCAGAGCTCTCAGCGGCGAGCAGCTTCTCCATACAGCTTCACTGTTCCCTGCCACCCTGCTTCCCTACCCCAGGGCCTCCACAGCCTGGTGGGCATGACCCAGCGCAGCAGAAAAGAGTGGAGCTGCATGGAGAAGCTGCTCACTGCTGCGAGCTCCACACTGCTGTGGCAATGCACCTTCTGCACGTGGGGCTGGAGTGAGAGCAGTGACATGGGGTTGTGCTCCTCAAAGCAGTGGCATGCGCAGGAGGCACATTGCTAGGGCAGCACACAGTTTGTAGTGGCAAAGAGATCCACACACAGCTCCACTTTTCCATGCCTGCTGAGTTGCGGAGGCCACGTGGGAGGGAAGTAGGGTGGGAGCCCGTGCTCATAGTTTGCGCCTACCCTGTGTACAGATCTGGGGGGCACAGGTCCCCCTACCCCCGCTGGAGTGCACACAGCAGTAGGGAGCCGGCCCTCCCCCTCCCCTGGATGAGCCAACCACAGCCCCATCCCACTCCCTGCTGGGGCCCTGCAGCCTCACATTCCGGCCTTGGGCCCCAGGCACCACCTGGCTGGGCAGCAGCCTCAGCCCTGCCCAGCTCCTGCTCCCTTCCCTACAGGGGCCTCAATCCCCCTTCCCCCCACCCCCACACTTACCTGTGGGAGCTGCTCTTGGTCTGCTTGGGGCCATGTGCATGACCAAACATGTGGTGCCCCTTGCCTGACCACCCTCCTTCTGCTCCTTCCCGGCTCCCTGCAGGCTGGAACTCTACCAGTCTGCAGGGAGCTTGTTGCAAAATGGCAAAACGAAAAATCTGCGTTTGCCTCCTGTTAAAGGTAAAATCCATGGGTTACTCTGTTTTTACATGGGAAATGGAGAACCCAGATCCCTGCTCATAACTATGCTGGCTTTTTTATTATGTTCGTATTATTTTAATTTCTATCATATTAACAAATATATCAGCTTAAATACAAACTGTTCTGCATTGTTTATATTAAAGTAGTTTATTTATACATTAACATTTTAATTTCTTTTTTGGAAACTATTAGGATTATTATGGTAAAGATACTCAGCTTCCTGATGGCATGGTGGCACGAGAGCACCTGAATGCGCATCTGTGGTTGAAATGCCGCATGGCGTTAGTGACTGCAGTAATGGCACAGATACGTGGCATTAGTGATGTGAAAGGTACTGTTGTCTTTGCTTTTAGAGATTTTGATTGGGAAAATGATACCAATTTGGGACCTTTGGGCAGTATTGCAATACAAATACAAAAATATTTGTGTTCAAACTTATAATTGATTATCAGTAAACATAGGCAGACAGGGTTCCTTGGGTGAATTTGATATCTTTTATTAGACCAACCCAAATGGTTGGAGAATAGTTATTAAGCAAGCTTTCGGGTTCAAAAACCCTTCGTCAGGCTAAGCAAGTTTCAGCAGCTGAAACTTCCTTAGCCTGACGAAGGGTTTTTGAACCCGAAAGCTTGCTTAATAACTATTCTCCAACCATTTGGGTTGGTCTAATAAAAGATATCAAATTCACCCAAGGAACCTTGTCTGCCTATGTCCTTAGACCAACATGGCTACAACCCAAACCCCTGCAACATTATCAGTAAACAAGCATTTACATTGAATTAATCCAGTAAATCCAAGAAAACATTCTGAGTTCAGTCATCCCTATAGGATATAAATCACAAGCCATTAAACAAATGCTTACGTGTAATGGTCATTACATTTTGATGAATCAAGTATGCTATAAAAATTGATATATTTTAATACATATAAATTGAATAGGAATGTTTATCATTAAAAGATTATTGCTGCTGCATATCTCTGTTTTTAACAAAGCTCAAATACTTTGCCTTGCTGATAGTATATGTTGTTCATAAATAAAAACATTCTCATCCTGTTTCTTTTATTTCCATGTGTTTGAGCATAATGCACATCCTCAACAAACAGCACGGGGTCAGAGGAGGGGCAGACTGAAGTGATCTGGGTTAGAATACAAGGGGGTCGAGGGGAAAGGGACTTAACGGTGGGTGTCTACTATCGACCACCCAACCGGGGGAAGAGCTGGACTGGGAATTCTCAGGTCAGCATGCGGAGGCAGTTAGGTCAAGGGACATGGTCATCATGGGTGACCTAAACTACCCGGACATCTGCTGGGAGGAGCAGTCAACTAGGTCTGACCTCTCATATAGGTACAGGACTTCCACCTAACCCAGGAGGTATGCAGTCCCACCAGGGGAAATGCCTTGCTGGACCTGGTCCTGGCCACAGGCAATGACCTGGTGAGGGGACTGCGGGTTCTCAACCATCATTGTCTACTGGAATTCACCATCCAGCAGAGGGTGTCAAAGGCCTGCTGTAAGGCAGCAGCCCTGGACTTCAGGAGGGGCAATTTCAATGAGTTAAGGAGATTAGTTGGGAGGGCACTGAGGTCCTGGAGGGCAGGGGAGTTGGTGGGGTAAGATGAGTGTTGTTCCTTAAGGAGATGATCCTCTGAGCCCAAAGGGTGACAGTCGCAACGTGAGTCAGTGGGGGCAAGAGTGCTCAAAAGCCCCCATGGCTCACCAAAGGCATTCAGGAATGTCTGAAAGCTAAAAAGGAGGCATACACCCGATGGAAGGGAGGGGAGAATAGGATGGGATTCAATACTAACAAGTGCAAGGTACCGCACCTAGGGAGAAAGAACCAGCAGCATACTTATAGGCTGGGGAACTCCCTTCTAGTCAGCACAAAGGCAGAAAAGGATCTTGGTGTCATTATTGATTCTAAGATGAACATGGGCCTCCAATGTGAGTATGCAGTCAGTAAGGCTAACTGCACCTTGTCATGCATCCACAGATGCTTCACGAGCAGGTCCAAGGGGGTGATCCTCCCCCTCTATGCAACATTGGTCAGGCCGCAGTTGGAGTACTGTGCCCAGTTCTGGGTGCCACACTCAGGAGGGATGTGGACAGCATCGAGAGGGTCCAGAGGAGGGCCACTTGCATTATCAGGGGGCAGGAGGGCAGGCCCTATGAAGAGAGGCTACAGGACCTGAACCTGTTCAGCCTCCACAAAAGAAGGCTGAGAGGGGATCTGGTGGCTGTCTATAAATTTACCAGGGGGGACCAGCGGGGAACGGGAGAGTCCCTGTTCCCCTGAGCACTACCAGGAGTAACTAGGAATAATGGCCATAAGTTGACTGAGAGAATGTTCAGGCTAGACATCAGGATGCACTACTTCACAGTCAGGGTGGCTAGGATCTGGAACCAACTTCCAAGGGAAGTGGTGCTTGCTCTTACCCTGGGGGTCTTCAGAAGGAGGCTAGATGATTACCTAGCCAGGGTCATTTGACCACAGCATTCTTTCCTGCCCATGACAGGGGGTCGGACTTGATGATCTGCTCAGGTCCCTTCCGACCCTACCAACTATGAAACTATAACAATACTTGATGCTGCTAATTGCACAGATTTCCTATGTTTTATAGATGAGCTTGTTAGTTAATATTTCTTTGGTTACGCTATTATGATGTGTATTACTGTTAATGTTGCTTTATATATACATGTACAAGTTAAAATTAGGAATTTAACAAGTGTATATTAACCTCTGCTTCCACCCTGAAAAATAGTTATACAAATATTGTCAAGGGCTTGTAACATTGATCCAGATTGAATTTGCTCAGTTTACAGATAAAAAGATGTTGTTCTTACTTATAGTCTTACAAGCCCAACATCAACTCTGAAATGGGGTATTTCTAATTTAAATATAATTGTTGCCATCATGGGCTTCTGAGCCTAATTCTGCTCTAAGTAATACTTTTGAGAGCATATTTTGAAGATGATAATGGTATTACACAGGTATGATTGAGAATATCATTGAATTGTAGTATCTGTATTCTTTGGATTGATACCTCCCTAGTCTACAGCTCAGTTGAGTGTACTTGCAATACTGTTTGAAGTCAAAATGTTTTTTCTTGTGAACTGAACAAATTTGATTAAAAGAAAAACTGTGAAACAATAAACATGGAATCCCTTTATGCCACTTCTACAGGAATTTTTCACAGTGACCTTTAACAATGGAAGGAAATGGTACTGTAAAATTGTTTTTTATTTTATTTTTATTATTAATCTCCTTCCTTCTTTTAGCAAATGACATGAGTCAATGTGTAAGCCTGATAAATGAAGTAATAATAGAGGCTGAGGCCTTCGGTGACATCAATACGCAAGCTGAAATGATGATGCAAGCTGTTATACTTGACCTGCATGAAAGACGTCCAGTGGCAGACATTAAGCCTCGTTTGCAGGTTTGAATACAAACAAAGAATCAGTTTTATTAACTCTTTTTTTTCATTTGTGCAAATGAAATAGTTGCCAGGATGACTGGGAATTTAGGGTTCATGTGGTATGAAGAGGATTTATGAAGTGAAAGAAGACTGGGGATGTATAGGTGACTCTTGAAGCTTTGTGGCCAAAGGATCATGAATGGGATCGGAGAGGTCTGGGAGGGAAGGGGTGTAAGGTTAATTTTGGAGGATTGGCAACTGAATAAGCTTAAAATAATCTAATGCCTCTTAAATCCTGTGACTGTAAGCATACATTTGTATTCTTTATTAAGAGTCCTTATAAATGAACTATAACGTTGGTTAACTTGGTTTACATTATATGTGTTCAAATAGGACATAATCAGTTTGCTCCAAAAGGAAACATTGATTTCCCCTCAAGCTGCTTTAACACTTGTGAGAAGTATGATTCTGCTTGCTGACATACTGGCAGTACATACAGAGGATGACAAAGAGTATCACTCTTCCACAAATGAACCATTAAATTTGTTAATTCTGGCACACAAACTTACTGTTAAGCAGGTGAGTGCTATGTTGATGAGTTACATTCGTTTCACAGCATTTGCAAACCCTTTGTGCTCTTTTCATTTGTCACATTATGAAAACTATTTTAACAGCTCATAAGTAGTGGGCATGCTTGTTAAACTATCTATTGAGCTTCTCTCAGATTACACAGTAGCTAGAATTGGCCTTTCTCACTGATCTCCAAGACTAGGGACAGACATTACACATAAACCAGTTTAAGTGATCAGAAACTGGTTTAAACCTGTAACAGAACATAAGTTCAGTGCACATAAACCAGTTTCAAAATGGCTGAAACTGGTTTAAGATAAACCTAGTTGAATGTAGTTTCAGACTTAACTGATTTGGGTCAAACCCGGGTATGCAACGTCTGTCCCAGACCCCTTCCTGGTTTAAGTTAAACCAGAGTCCCCCAGCAACCCATATGCTTTGCAACTGGGCTGGGCTAGGCTGTGCTGTCTCCTCCAAAGAACAGGCTAACCCTGTCCCTCTCCTCCCTAGCGTAAGCTCCAGGGGAGACTGAAGGCATAATAAGGTCTGCCTGGCTTCCCTTGCCGCTCTCTACTCAAGCAGGGATTTCCCTCTCCCTCCTTCCCCTCTCCCACAGCATGGACCCCAGCCCCACTGACCCTAGGCATGTGGTATGCTAGCTAATGCTGAGAGGTATCTGTGTATGTGTCTCCAATTTCACTGGGACAGGCAGACAGGACAAAGGCAGACAGAACAGTATATGCTTAGGGCGTTTTGGAGCTAATCAATAGAGCAGCTTCCTGGGAAAAAGCTGTTTAAGAAGAGCTTGAACTAACGCAAGAGGCTTTTGTTTTGCTGTTTAGCTGGTAACACAATGGTTTGCTAATGGGCTGATAACACTGTGGTTTTATCAGCCCCCTTGCTGGTTTGCAGTCCTATCAGGTTTGCAGACAGGGAGAGGGATATTGAAAAGCTCAGCATCATCAACAGGTGCATGAACTGCATTTCTTGAATGGAAAGGGACTTGTCTATCCATTTCCAAATTGGTTCAAGCTTTGCAGGTTAAACTAACCTGCAAAGATTGAATCAATTCAGGCTCAGGCTTTTTGAATGTCTGTACCTAGCCCAACAGAGTCCTCAAAGATAAGATATTGACTGAAATAGTCTGCTTTTTCTAATACCCATTTGCATTCTGGAGTGACTAAGTGCTTGGACTGAAGTGTTAAGTTTGGTATTCAGAGTGCTGAACTTGCATGGTGGGCATGGAAGTAAAAATGTTAGTCCTAAACGCTTCTGAGCCATCTCATTAGGTACCTAATGATAGATTTAGGTGCCCAACTTAAAGTAGACAGGTTTGAAAATGTCAATTTGGGTTCTTAATTTGAGATTGCTTAAATCAGGACATCTGTATGAAATAGCAGTACTTAGTAGCTATAGGTATTTGCAAGATCATACTTTGTAAAGATAATGGTCCAACATAAGAATTTCAACATAAATACAATCAAAATCATCTAAAGACATACAACTTGGCACAGAAGTTTACAGTATACTATTTGTTTTCTTTGTCATCTGGAAGCAGATATGTCCTTTAGTGTTTTCTGCCATTTTCTTGGATAGGATTGAAAATGAAGCATTTGCAGATGAAATTCCTTCCTTCCTTGCAGGCATGCAGAAGCTGAAACTTTTAGATTTTTTATGTCCCCAAGGGTGTCAAAGATGACATGGATCACTTCTTCCTTTTAGCTTTCCTACTCGTTACACCTCAGTAGACCTACAGTTAACTGTATGTTCCCTTTGCTTTGTCTTTATGGCAGTTTTGTGCTTTCCTCTTTGGCCTCTCATTGGCTTTAAGAGTTTTTTAAAAATCACTTAAAAGCATCAGTGATCCATCTCCAGAAGCAGAGCAGCAAATGGGTTCTGTCTCTTGATGACTTCCTCATTTGTGGGATTTTGCCTCCATAGCCATTATCCGGTTTCAGAGCCCAAGTTTTCCAGGCATGATTAGGAACTCTTCAGCTTTTCCCTCAGCCATTGAGTACCTGACATAAAAGTCCCTGTTTATCTATAGAGAGAACAGTCAAAATTAAGCCAGCAGTTCAGGAGTATTAAGCCTTTCAGCGTTTCTTATGAAAGAATACTAAAGAAGTCAGTGGGGCTCCTAGGGCATGTAAGGGCTTGGCTTCACAATGTACAGAATGGGGACTTTTGGGGTGTGCATAAAATGAATGTGTGTGGTTAGCTTTATTGGTGAATAATTTGATTTATAAAACATGCTTTTAATAGATGTTCACCCTTGGAGAATCAGTGGAACAGCAGCATGATGATACTATATTGACAAGTCCAGTGCTACCTCTGAAAAATTTGTTCTTGCCACATATCAACTTACTAGCAAAAGTCAAAATGAGAATTGGTAAGAAAAATCAAGTGCATTGTTTCAGTAACATTTCTGATGAATATTTGAAAAAAAATAATTTCCAACTAATAGAAATATGCTGGAAATGTGTGAATTGTATCAATTTTTTTCATTAAGAGGTTGTAAAAATGTAAGAGAAATATTTCCTTCTGAAATCTTCAATAGATACAGATGTTGCAGACAGCAAAACAAACAAACAAAAAAGACTACCCAAGCAAGGTACCATGGTTATAACAATTTAAACACATTCATTTGTTACACGAACCTTATATTTTTATACAATTCATGTTACTGCATTCCATATAATTTGCTTCCACATATCCATTTATTTTGCTTTGCTGAGTACTGTGTATAGCATTACCTAGTGTAATGTGTAATTTTTAAATTAATGTTATATTCTTTCCAAGTAGAAGTTGACAATACCCTGCTGAGTGACATGCATAGTACTGATTTTATGAGAATTGACTATGTTTGTTCCTAGTCTCTAGGGTGTAAAACCCTCTGAGCAGTAATCTCTGAGAACAAATACTATAACTAAGCAAATATATCAAAGAGCAGGGAATAATATTGACCAGGTTGTTCTCCCTCTCAGTTATATGTTATAATGTCCATGTCCAATGCTGTGTATGAGCTATTAATGAAAAAATAAGTTCTTTTACTTTCATAGTTGGTTTCATAGTTGGTAGGGTCGGAAGGAACCTAAGCAGATCATCTAGTCTGACCCCCTGCCATGGGCAGGAAAGGAAGCTGGGGTCAAATGACCCCAGCTAAGTGGATGTCTAGCCTCCTTTTGAAGATCCCCAGGGTAGGGGCAAGCACCACTTCCCTTGGAAGTTGGTTCCAGTTCCTAGCTGCCCTGACATTGAAGTAGTGTATCCTGATATTTAGCCTGAATCTAATCTGTCAACTCATGGCCGTTGTTCCTTGTTACCCCTGGTAGTGCTCAGGGGAACAGGGACTCTCCCATTGCCTGCTGGTCCCCCTTAGCAAGTTTCATAGATTCATAGATTGTAGAGTCGGAAGGGACCACAATGGATCATCGTGTCCAACCCCTGCCCCTGGCAGGAAAGAGGACTGAGGTCAGATGACCCCAGCCAGGTGACTATCTAGCCTCCTCTTGAAGACCTCCAAGCTAGGTGATAGCACCACCTCTCTTTGAAGCCCATTCCAGATCCTGGCCACCCTTACTGTGAAAAATTTCTTCCTAATATCTAACCTAAATCCACCCTCAACTAGTTTACATTCATTGTTCCTAGTCACTCCCTGGGGCGCCTTAGTAAACAGCGCTTCCCCTATTCCCCATTGACCTCCCCTAATAAGTTTATAGGCAGCCATCAAATCCCCTCTCAGCCTTCTTTTGTGGAGGCTGAGCAGGTTCAGGTCCCATAGCCTCTCCTCATAGGGCCTGCCCTGCTGCCCCCTGATAATGTGAGTGGCCCTCCTCTGGACTCTCTCAATGCTGTCCACATCCCTCCTGAAGTGTGGTGCCCAGAACTGGGTGCAGTACTCCAGCTGCAGCCTGACCAATGTTGCATAGAGGGGGAGGATCATCTCCTTGGACCTGCTCATGATGCATCTGTGGATGCATGACAAGATGTGGTTAGCCTTCCTGACCGCGTCCCCACATTGGTGGCCCATGTTCATCTTGGTGATTCCAAGATCCTTTTCTGCCTCTGTGCTGATGAGAAGGGAGTTTCCCAGCCTGTAGGTATGCTGCTGGTTCTTCCTCCCCAGGTGCAGCATCTTGCACTCGTCTGTATTGAAACCCATCCTGTTCTCACCTCTGCCCACCTCTGTAACCTGTCAATCTGGTTGTAGCCTTTCGCTCTCTTCTAGCATGCTCACTTCTCCCCACATCTTAGTGTCATCTGCGAACTTGAACAAGGTGCTTTTCACCCCCTCGTCCAAATCGCCGATGAAGATATTGAACAGTGCAGGCCCGAGGACCGAGCCCTGGGGAACCTCACTGCCCACATCTCTCCAGGCCGAAAATGACCTGTCCACCACCACTCTCTGGGTGCGGCCCTCCAGCCAATTTTGCGACCCATCTGACTGTGTAGGCGTTGACACCACAGACGCCTAATTTTTTAATGAGGATGGGGTGAGAGACAGTGTCAAAGGCCTTCCTAAAGTCCAGAAAGACTATGTCCACCGCGACACCTGCATCCAAGGCTTTTGTGACCTGGTCATAGAAGGCCACCAGGTTGGTCTGACAGGCCTGCCTCTAATGAACCCATGTTGATTGCCCCAAAGCATAAAGTCCCCTGCTGGCCCATTGCAGATGTGCTCCTGATTAATTTTCTCAAAAATTTCTCTTTTAGCTAATGTAGTTTATAGTTTGTAAATTATTTGGAAATGTGCTGGGTATTCTCAGACAAAAAATGTTAATATCCGTTTAAAGTTCAAATTAAGTTGAAATTATATGATTAGACCATTTTTGTTGCACAAAAACACCCACATATTTAAAAGTCAAGATATTCATAGTTACTTTTAAACAAAGTTATTTCTCTATCCTTCCTATTAATCTTCTTATAGTATTGTGTCTGAATCATAATAGACTAGAAATATCAGTACAGGTTTTCCCTTGCTTTATGCTGTACATGCGTTCCTGGAAAACTTGAATTCACATAAAGGGAACCCACTTTACAATGTAACAGATAGGGATATGTTCCAAGACCTTGACTGTACTAACCCCCAGACCCATTTCTACCACTTTTAGAAGACAATTTTGGTATTCACCAACAGCAGACAGTACATGGAAGCACAGGGTGGTCTTGAGCGTTACCATAATGGGGATAGTAACTACAGAGACGTGTCGCAGACAACAAGCAAGGAGCACAGATCCACACAGGAGACTCTATTCTGGTGCACATCACTCCCACAATGCACTGCACAAAGCAGCTGACTGCAGGCTTCCACCACACCAATCGCATAAGAGTGAATTTACCTCACATACAACAGATTTTTGGTATAAAAAGGGTCATCGCATAAGGGCAAATTCGCACATACAGAACCCACATAAAGCGAGGGAAACTTGTATACGGTTTGTAGTGAGGATAAATCAAAGTCTTTTCTTTTACTCACAGTGGTATTATGTCTAAGAAATTATACTGTTTCTGCACTTTGGGAGAGAAAAAATGTAGTCTTGTTGATTCAAGAGGTATTTGGTGGTTTAACTGCCGGTGTGTGATACTAAATATTGTTCTTAGGGCTAAATGTATATTTTTGTGTTGACAATGTGAAATGAAGCTGATATAATCCAAGGAGCTCTAGCTTTCTTTTTCTTTTTCTTCATAAAAACTGCATCCCAAAGGTTCTTCTGTGGATATTTAGAAGAAGCAAAACTGGTCGTGTTTACATGTGGCCATACTGGGCCTTTGTTCCTGCACCGTCATTTAGTGTTTCCTTTTGGAAGTACTAAAAGACATCACAGTAACAGCCTGTACTGCACTGTGCTGGCTGCGCATGGTTATTTTTGGACTCTACATTGCCATAGCAACGTGTTATAACAAGGGAGTGCATTGCTACGGTATCGTAGTGGCAGCATCACAGTTTTTGCCAACAGATGCTACGGTGCCACAGCATCTTGTGTAGATGCGGCCACTGAAGTTAAAAACCCAACATCTAATGACTTACCCACCAAAATCTTTCACAGCTGACACCGTTTAAATTATGTAGCAAAAATTATTTAATTTGATCAGTTTTTTCCTTCTGAATCAATATTATGAGCAGGAGACCAGGTGAGCCTTGTAGAGTGCTGAGTAAATCATGGGGAAATATCAAAGAAGTCTTCAAATCTGAAGGGACATTATGGTTTGGAGGTTCTTGGAAGATTGGCCTTTATATAGAACTAGAGAATAGGTTTTGCCTCATTCATGTTTCCCAAGTAAACTAAGCCACTCAAGATGGTTTGTGCAAATCTAGTTAACATTCATTGGCCCATCTATGATTTTGAAAACAGGGGGCAGATGGTGTGGTGTATCATTGCATATAGTACAACACATTTTTCTCCAAGTAAAAAGAAACCAGAAGCTTTACTAATATGGTGGGGGCTTAGGTCTATATTTTTCAGTTTAAGATTGAAGCAGAAAATAAATACAACTTTATGGGAATGGAATATGCATTCTAGTGCTATATCATATATTACATATTAGAAAACAAGAAACTAGGCAAAATAATCAAAAGATGTTATTTCTTTAGTCCTGTAGTAATTAGAATTACATGTATATCTTTTTCAAATTCATAAAATAAAATCATGTCTTCTTGAGCATCTTGACAGTGCATCCATTGCTTCACTGGAAGTTATTTCCACACCTGACCTTACGTTCACCTGAGTTAATATTTCCACACCTGAGTTAATGCTTTTGAAAACAGTCTGCAGGGCTGTGAAATAGCAGCTACTTCATCAGGAGCAGCTCAGATAGCAGAACTGCAGAAGAGAGACTAGCTTTATTAGGGCAACATTAAGACCATTAAAAAAGAAGAGAGGTTTGTTAACACCTGTGGAATGAATAATTTAGAAGGAATCAGATAGTGAGCAATAAAGTCAGTTGTTTCTGTCACTGCTGCCTGAATAGAAATATTGCTGTCAATACAAGACTGTTTGTTTTAAACTTTGGCTTCAGAACCAAAGGGAGGGTACAGCTGAGCCACTGGACTGACCCCTAGATTTGCTTCTGTTAACATTATATTGTGTTGAAAGGCCTCCAAGATTTCTCAGCTCTTTATATAGCATTAAACGTATTTGTATCCATGAGCCATTTAGATTTTTGTGATTCAATATTATATAACAGTCCTTATTGCAAGGATGAATTCCCTTTTAGAAAAAATGTTCTTGATTTTTGGTAAAACATTGTACTGTCTAAAATTTTTCTTTCTAGGACATGTGTTAGTTCAAGAAGTAGCTTGCACATCTAAAAGAGAAGATCCATTACAATGGTTACCTGCTCTCAGGCATTTAGAAGCAGCGTTGGAGCTTTGTACAACATCTGTAACAAGAGAATTAGATCTGGAAGCTGAAATTTTTTTCCAGAAAGGTGGGCAAAATCCTGGTTGCATAACTTGACTACATTTCCAACATATTTTTATGTCTTAAGAAGGCCTTAAGAAACAATTTGTTGTAAAAGTGCATTGGAATTGGACTATTCCCTCAATGAACTGAGTATCTGCTCATTATTTTCTCTTCAGCAAGGCAAAGGCTTTACATTAATTTACTTTCCTGTAGGAAAATACAAGTTGTCATGTAGAGAAAATAATAACTTATTGCAAAAAATGCTTTATCTATGTATCTGTATCTTCTTTTTTTTAGGCAGGGTAGAACGACAGATTATTGAAGCAGGTAGCAATAAGTCACCACTGGCTGCTAAGACCCTGTTGCATGCCATAAAAGTGAGCCTGCAAAATGATCAAAACTTTGAGTAAGTAACTGTGTATATGAGTTTTCATAATTTTCTGCTTTTCATATACAAAGGAAAAACTTCTCCACATTTTGGAGATTTTTCTTCTATTTCAATATTAAAGAAATACTGATACAGTTTAATGTATGAAAACAAATGTTTTAAGGGCTTTAACGTACATTTTTGTATAGAATGAATTATCCAATACAGAACAATGTACCTTTGTCCTTTCCTTGGGCTGTAACCCTGTCATGGTGGAGAGGCTTGTGTTCCAGTGACCCTCACAGCTATGTCGTCTTGAGTCTTGTGTTCCTGGTAGGATCTCCCCTGATGAACAGGTTTGAGGTGAGGTTCCAGACTAACTCCTGAAGACGCCAAAGGTGGAATAGGTGTACTTGAGGGCCTGATGGTTCTCTGCAGCTGTGAAGGCAGATGAGGGCTGCAGTGGGATGGAGGTCTCCAATTGTCTTGGACATCCTTGCCACTTGATTCAGGGCTTCTTCCTGTCAAGTTTGTCACTTGGGCACTAACTTCCCCACATTGAAAGATGTCATGCGCAGGCCTCTCCCAAGGATGTTAACATCTCCCAGAAACCAAGTCCTGCACCAATGAATGAGTGGTGGTAGGGACAGGATCAGTGATCTCTGGGAGTAACTAGTCACAAATTTTCATGTTGGCAATGGTTGTGTGATCGTTGTTTTGCTCTTACTGTGACAGAAGTACAGTTTGGCAGCTGTGGCCATAACTGTGCAGTTCTCTTTAGGATCCCCTCTACTCATCCTGAATTGGGAAGAGGCCAGAAAAGGTGCCCTAAACATAGGCTGTCTCAACCTTCCCCTGGCTGGATTGCTGCATCCAGTGGGATCACTCTACCTGCAGCAGAAACCAACAAAATAAAGTACTGAAATTTGCCACATGGAATGTCCGCACTCTCATGGACTCCCTGGACAGTGAGTGTCCTGAAAGAAACTGCTGTAGTAGTTAAAGAACTTGACGTCAATATTGCTGCCTGAAGTGAGACCCACTAGGCAGGTGAAGGCCAGCTGAAAGAAAAAAGGAGGTGGAAGGAAAGGAGAGGAAAGTCGCTTGAAGAGTGGTGCATTCACGGGGTTGGCTTTGCCATCAAGAACAAGACTGTTAGTCAGCTTTCAGAACTCCCTGTGAGCATTAACAAATACCTTATGACTCTCTTCCCCATGCTCTGTAACAGCCAGTATGCTACAGTCATCAATGCATACACCCCCACACTTGTAGTTTCATAGTTTCATAGTAGCTAGGGTCAGGAGGGTCCTGATCAGATCATCTAGCCTGGCCCCCAGCCACGGGCAGGAATGAATGCTGGGTTCACAAGACCCCAGACAGGTGATCATCCAACCTCCTCTTGAATTTGCCCAAGGTAGGGGCGAGGACCACTTTCCTAAGAAGTTGGTTCCAGATTCTGGCCACCCTAACTGTAAAATATTGCCTTCTGATCTCTAACCTAAACCTATTCTCCATCAGCTTATGACCATTGTTCCTCATCACCCCAGGTGGTGCTGGGAAGAATAGGGCTCTTCCTATTTGCTGATGATCTCCTCTGATGAGTTTGTAGGCAGCCACCACATCCCCCCTCAGCCTCCTCTTGCCGAGGCTGAATAGGTTCAGGTCCCTCAGTCTCTCCTCATAGGGCCTGTCCTGCTGCCCTCTCACCAAGTGGGTGGCCCTCCTCTGAACTCTCTCCAAGCTGGCCACATCCTTTTTAAAGTGTGGCGCCCAGAACTGGACACAGTACTCCAATTGCGGCCTGACCAATGTCGCATAAAGGGGGAGTATCACCTCTCTGGACTGTCTTAAGATGCATCTTCGGATGCATGACAAGGTATAGCTGGCCTTGCTGGCTGCGGTCTGGCATTGGCGGCTCATGTTCATCTTGGAGTCAATAATGACTCCAAGATCCCTTTCCGCCTCTGTGCTTTCAAGAGGGGAACTCCCCAGCCTGTATGTATGCTGTGGATTCCTTCTCCCAAGGTGCAGCACCCTGCATTTGTCTGTGTTGAACCCTATTCTGTTATCTGCCCACTTTTGTAGTCTGTCTAAATCTAGTTGCAGCCTCTCTCTCCCTTCAAGTGTGTCCACCTCACCCCACAACTTAGTGTCAGCAAACTTGGACAATGTGCTTTCAACCTGTTACCAAATTTGCCCATTACTTTGGGGTGTGCTCATTTATTAGGGATAGTTTCTAGGGTCTTGGTGATTCTGTCAATGTGCTGCTTGTGTTACTATACGGAGCTGTGTTTCTCCCTTCTGCAAGCCCTCACCCCCAGTGGAGCTATCTTGCAGGACTCAATCTCAATGGGATTGGGTTCCTCCAGTCACCAAATCAATCATACACACAAACACACACAAATTAACGTGACACACCTGACCTGGCCGGGCTGATCAGCATGGACAGGCTGACACCCTCATATGCCAAGAATCAGTTCATCAGAGCAACAATAAAATGCAGTCAAACACAAGCACACAGGTAAACAGAATCCCTCTGAATCCGGCTGGGTGTCCAGCTGACACCCTCATGGGCCAGCATTCAGTTCATAAGGGCACGTCTGAGTCAAACTGGGTCAATCAGCCTGTACAAGCTGATCCCCTTATGTGTTTCAAACTCAGCACGTCCCAATCTTTGGCCTCTGGATGAGCAGACCCCACAATAATTTAGGCTTCACAGGGATCTTTAGCATAGGTAAAAGAAGCGTTGCTGCAGAGCACGGGAGGCAAAAGAAGCAGAGAAGGAAAAATATACCCAATTACTACCAGTTTGCCTATAAAAGTTATTTATTGCTAAGCATATGAAATATATAATAGTACTAGTAGTAATAGACATGCAAAAGAAAAATAAACACAAACAATGACAATACTACTCTGGTTTCACTAAGTATTTGGGGAAACTTAGCTCAAGCTTAACTAATACAGTTCAGGTTCAGAAGTTTATGCCTAGACAGAAGAGAGAGAACGCTGGGGTCTCACCTAGTCCACGGTACTCAGGCTGCAAAGCTGACAGGCACAGTCCGTAGCACAATCCTTGAAGAGAGAGATGATCTGTTCTTCCAGCGTCCCAAGAATGACAGGGGATGGTGTCAGCACAGGAGTTTTCTTCTTCTTTCCTTTTCTCCCTCTTTCCTCCTGCTGCTTCTTTTTCTTTCTTTCTTTAAGCACACACACTTACAGATTTTTATACCCTCAGTTCAGCTGCTTTGAAGCACCCTCAGTAGTGTAAATCATTGTCTTTTCTATTGACAAGGGGTTATCTGGTTTGGACCATCTCAGGAAACTGATTGGTAATCAGGAAACACTTAAGATTAGGGAGTAACCCAAATACTTGGGAGCCAGCTTGAGATTCCTATGGATGGCAGATATACTGATGGGATGTCTCATGGTTTCTTCAGGAACAATAGATAGCTTGCAGCATCAGGATTTTGGATTTTTACTTGTTGTGCACAAGCCTCAGCTTAGCATGACTTTTCCAGATCTTACTATAGTCTTTTAACAGACTTAAAGCAATTATTGGGGTGCTCATAACCTTTTGTGGAGAGGACTCCCACCAGTCGTCTCGGGAAAGATATGACAACACCTGTGATTAGGGCTCCAGCAGGCTGGATGCTGTGATGAACCCTTAACCATTGTTCAAATGTTGCCCATACCCCTCTGACTCGGTCTCTTGCCTCAGCATTCCCTAACCCGGCAACCGAGTTTTAGTCAATCAAGTTTAAATAGGCCTCCCATAGTGGGACCGGGGAATGTACGGCCCGAGATGCCTATTAAACTTAGAGCTGTGTGTGTGTGTCTTGGGGGGGGAAAGTCCTTAGCAAATCCAGATTAGAACTGGTCTGTTAAATGCTGAGCTGGGTGTGTGTGAACATGGGTTGATTAACATTGGAAGCACAGATTCCCCATCATGCAGTGCTCTCCTGCTTCTCTGGTCCCAGAATTCACTGCAGTCTCTGCTTCAGGCTTTCTGTTCTCCATCTCTCATGTAAATGAATGGTCATCTGGTTCCATCTCGGATGCAAATGAGACCAAGGGCAGTTGTTTCACTCTTATCACCCTTATCTGGTGAGGTTCTTAGGTGCGTCTCTCGCTGCATCTTAATCAGTTTCGTTTAGGTAGAGGAGGGGAGGGAGGGGGGTGAGTCCTTGTGAGTCAGACAGACTGCATCCTGTGCTAGGGTTGCCCAAGAATACAGAGCTGAGGCGTAACAAACCCCCTCGTCCAAGTTGCTGATGAAGATGTTAAACAGTGCGGGCCCAAGGACTGAGCCCTGGGGTACCCCACTGCTCACATCTCGCCAGGTTGAGTACAACCCGTCCACCACTACTCTCTGGGTGCGCCCCATCAGCCAATTTTTTACCCATCCAACTGTGCAGGCATCAATGCCGCAGTCACTTAATTTATTGATGAGGATGGGGTAAGAGACAGTATCAAAGGCCTTCTTAAAGTCTAGAAAGACTACGTCCACAGCGACACCATCATCCAAGGATTTAATTACTTGGTCATAAAAGGCAATCAGGTTGGTCAGGCAGGACCTGCCTTTGGTGAAGCCATGCTGATTGCCCCTGAGCATGATCTCCCCTGATGGCCCCCTACAGATGTGCTCCGTGATGATTCTGTCTGAGATCTTCACGAGCACCGAGGTGAAGCTTACGGGCCTATAGTTACTTGGGTCCTCCTTCCTTCCTTTCTTAAAAATTGGGACCACATTAGCTACTTTCCAATCCTTTGGCACCTGGCCAGATGACCACGAATGCTCATACAGCCAGGCCAAAGGCTCCGCGATAACCCCTGCCAGCTCCCTCAACACCCTTGCATGCAGGGCATCTGGACCTGAAGATTTAAAAATGTCCATCCCTTCCAGAAGATCCCTAACTACATCTGCGTTGACCAAAGGCCTGACAGAGCTATCCCCAAGATTGTCCCTACCTCTGGTAGGTGGGATGTCCTGGTCCCTGTTCAAGAAAACAGAGGCAAAGAAACTGTTAAAAATATCAGCTTTCTCGTCTGGCGTAGCTGCAAGATTACCATTTGAGTCTTGCAGGGACCATACATTGCCTGGTGCCCTCTTCTTGCTCCCAATGTACTTGAAAAAGGACTTTTTGTTGTCCTTAATCCTGGATGCTAGCCTGAGTTCCATCTCTACCTTGGCCTTCCTAATAGCCCTCCTACACTCCCAAGCAGAGGAGGAGTACTCCTCCTTGGTGATAGCTCCTCCCTTCCACTGGTTGTATGCCACCCTTTTAGTCCTCAGGCATTCCTGAATGTCTTTGCTGAGCCAAGGCGATTTCTGAGCACTCTTACCCCCCTTGCTTCTCTCAGGGACTGTTACCCTTTGGGCCTGGAAGATCATCCCCTTAAGGTACGACCATCCCTCATGGACTCCCACGTCCTCTACCTTCTGGGCCCTCAGTGCCTCCCCCACTAATATCCAAAGCTCACTGAAGTTGGCCCTTCTGAAGTCAAGGGCTTTAGTCTTGCTCTAAGCCCTTGACACCTTCCACTGGATAGTGAATTCCAGCAGGCAATGATTGCTATTGCGCTTGGTGGTCAAGGACCTGCAGTCCCCTCACCAGGTCATTCCCTGTGGCCAGGACCAGGTCCAGCAAGGCATTACCTTTAGTGGGGCTGTGCACCTCCTGGATAAGGTGAAGGTCCTGTAATACAGCCAGGAACCTACACGAGCGGTCAGTCCTGACTGTCTGCTCCTCTTAGTAAATGTCTGGGTATTTTAGGTCACCCATGACAATAACATCCCTTGACCTAACCGCCTCCATAAGCTGACTGGAGAAGTCCCGGTCCAGCTCTTCCCCCTGGTTGGTTGGTCTGTAGTTGACACCCACTGCAAGGTCCCTTTTGCCATGCCCCGCTTGTAGTTTGACCCACAGTGTCTCCGCCCGACCCTCCTCTAACCTGAAGCTGATCCTTGATGTTGTGAGGTGCTCTTTGACATACAACGTGACCACCCCCCCCCACTTTTCCTCTCTGTTCTGTCACTTCTATATAGGGTGTATCCCTGAATGCCCACCGCCCAGTCATGGGTGGGGTCCCACCAGAGTTCTACTTGATGATGTAGAAGCCAACAAGGAACAGTTTTGCTGCACTCTTGACAAAGTCCTGACTGCCTCTGTCAAGGAAGACAAGCTCAGCCCCATGGATGACTTCACCGCAAGAGTTGGGCGACTTTCTGAACTTTGGAGTGGCATGATTGGGAAAGAGGGGGTGGGGAAAATCCATTCCAATGGTATCCTCTTCCTCAGCAAATGTGCAGCGCATGACTTGGTCATCAGAAAATACTATCTTCAGACAGTGACAGATATAAGACCACTTGGAAAGACCAACACTCCAATGACTGGCACCTTCTTGACTATATTATTGTCAGAGCTCATGATCATACCAATGTCCATAACACCCAAGTCCTGAGAGGTGCAGATGACTGTTGGACAGACCACCATTTAGTCAGATCAATCATGGACATGCAACTTGCACAACAACACTGTAAACAACTGAAAGGAATGTGGAAGAGATTTAGCATCAAGGCACTCCAAGACCAAGGTAGACATGAGTCTCTTCAGCAATGCCTGACTGAGAGGTTCTCTGACCTACGTGACAACATCAAGGACATCTGCGCACATTGGGAAGAATGTAAGAATGTTATTTGCAAGGCACATGATACATCCACTTACAGTCACTAAGATTGGTTTGACCAGAATAATGAGGATATCCTAGCACTTATCCATCAGAAGAGAACCAGATTCTGCAGTTGGCAAAATGAACTCTCCAACCAGCAAAAACAAGAGGCTTATCACTCACTGTTCAGAGTTGTTCAGAGGAGCCTACAGGATATCAAGAACCAGTGGTGGCAAGTGAAGGCCATGGAAATCCAGAGTTTCACCAATCAACATGACATGAGAAGCTTTTTTTAAGTAATAAAAGTCATCCACAGGCCATGTTCCAGTGTCCCAACCCCCTTGTGATACCCAGATGACTCCACCCTTCTCACAGATATTGTATCCATCAAACAATGCTATAAGGAGCACTTCAATATTCTACTCAAATGTGAATCTCATGTCTCATATGCCATCATCAAGTCCATCCCTCAACACCCAGTAATAGAATCTCTTGCTGATCCTCCCCATCCTTCAAGGAAATCTGGTGTGCCATCACTCAGACCAGGAACAATAAGGTGCCAGGACCAGATGGCATTCCCACAGAGATCTCCGAAGCTGGTGGAATAGCACTAGTGCAAAAACTTCACCAACTTATCAAAATATGGGTTAATGAGGAAGCTCCACCCGATTAAAGAATGCGAATGTGGTGACCATCTTCAAGAAAGGGGACAAGTCAGTGTGTGGAAACTATGAAGGCATTGCCTTCCTCTCCATTGCTGAAAACATTCTTACTCCCATCCTTCTGAATCACCTCCTCCCCCTTGCCAAAGATGTCCTTCCAGAATCCCAGTGTGGCTTTAGACTATCACGGGGTACCACTGACATGATTTTTGTTGCATCATAGATCCAGGAGAGGGCAACACCAGGAGCTGTTTATGGCATTCATTGACCTAACCAAGGCCTTTGACACCATCTATTGTGAAGCCTTATGGAAGGTGCTGGCTAGGTTTGGTTGTCCACTGAAGTTCATCAGCATCCTCAAGCTACTCTGTGGTGGGATGACCACCACAGTCCTTTGCAATGAATCGGAGATGGACCCATTTACCATCTGTACTGGTGTCAAGCAGAGCTGTGTCATTGCCCCAACCCTTTTCTCCATCTATCTTGCTGTGATTTTGATTCTCATCCATGACTGCCTTCCTCCTGGAATTGGGTTTGAGTATTGAATGGACAGTTAGCTTTTCAACCTGCAGTGCCTTGACAACAAAACAAAAGTTACCAAGACTGGTATCACTGAGCTTCAGTACACTGAGGACTGTGTTATCCTTGTGCACACTGAGATCTATCTGCAGACCACCCTTGACCTTTTTTCAGGTGCCTATCATAGCCTGGACTCTCCCTTAATATTGGGAAGACCAAGGTGCTCCGCCAGCACAAGCTGTCCTTCTCCCCTTACAAATTGCCATTGGTGGAGAACCTCTGGAAAACGTTGAGCATTTCTCATACCTTGGCAGCCACCTCTCCCAGTCTTGATGTAGAAATCGAGCATTGGATTCACTGTCCTGTATCCTTTGGTAAGTTTCTTTGCCAACTGAAATCTACAGATGGAAACTAAGATCCTGGTCTACAATGCAGTGATTATCCCCACGCTCCTCTACGGGTGTGAGATGTGGGTGACATATCAAAGCCATCTTAAGCCCATGGAATAGTTCCATCAGCGATGCCTCAGGAAGATCCTTCATGTTAGATAAGAAGACAACCATGCCAGTGCCAGCATCCTTTCTGTAGCCAATATAACCAGCATTGAAGCAAAGATCATGAAACATTAACTCCGCTGGGCAAGCCACTGTGCGCAGATGGCTGACACTCATCGCATGAAGCAAGTCCTCTTCTCTCAACTCAGTCATGGTAAGAGGACCCATGGAGGACAGAGGAAGCGCTACAAGGACACCGTGAAAGCATACCTTAAGAAGGGTGGTATCAACCTTACAAACTGGGAAGTGCTGGCTGGCAACAGGTTTCAATGGTGCTGCACCATACATGAAGCTGCAGTCCACTTCAAAGTGAACCATCTTGCTCAGGAAGCTGAGAAATGACAGAGGAGGAAAGAAAGCACGCATATAATGAGTGGGGGCACGTGCCACCGGATCTGTGCGGCACAGGGCAGGCTGCAGCTGCCAGCTCGAGCCAGTTCTGCACTAGGCTGTTCTCAGTGGGGGCTGGGCTCGGAGTGGGCTCCAGCAGCAGTGGGAGGAGGCTGCAGCCATCCCAAATTTCACTGCAGCTCTGCTCCCAGCCCCTGTACCGCCACCTGCCAGCTGGTGCAGTCCCAGCTGAACACGCTGCCTCCACCTAAACACCAGGAAAAGCCAGGGCTGCGCCAGCCAGTGAATGGCAGCACAGGGCTGGGAGCGGAGCTGTGGCGAAATTTGGGGAGGCTGCAGCCTCCTCCCAGTGCTGCCAGAGCCCACTCCGAGCTCAGCCCCCGCTGAGAAATGCCCCACGCAGCACTGGATCTGGCTCTGGCTCCACCCCACAGGTCCAGCCCATGCCGTGCCATGCAGATCTGTGGGCACATATTTCCCCCCGCCCTCCTGGTGTGCAAGCAGTGGCAGGAGCTGCCCCCACCCCACGAGCCACACCACCGTCCCATACCTTGCCTTCCCTCTGGCCCCGACTGGGTAGTGCCTGCCCCTGCCCCTTTCCTGTGAGGGGTGTTGATTTCCCTTCCCACACCCCTTCCCTCACCCCTCCCCTTCTGATTTACCAGCTGAAGGCAGCTCTCCACACTGCTGGGTCTGCTCTGGTTGCACACAGCAAGGCATTTATTGGCCAAATTATTGGCCCCATTGGGCTAATACCTGATATAGACAATATTCTTTGTATTGGTACCGATCCAATATTGGACTGATATATTGGTGCACCTCTAAAAATTAGATGAAGTAGTCATAATGGTTCCTGCTTATCTTAAAATCTGTGACTCAATCTCTCTCATTTTTTCAGGCTGATAAGGAAATCATACCTGGAGATAGCACTATTGTATTTTCATCTGGCTAAATGTAAGGAAGAGGATTCACAGAAAGTTAACAGAACATCCAAAATAAAGGTATGTAATGCATATTTTCAGTAGTAACATCCTCAGAGCAGGAAACATGGTTTATTCTAGCACGTGGTGTACCTTACTGCAATATGAATAACAAATAAGCAATACTAATAAACAGTAGAACAGCAGAATTATATTTTGGCTAACTTGGTTTGTGGCATTTTTGGAAGTGTGGATGTTATATGTAAAAGTGATTTAAAACCATCAGGAAAACATAAAGGTCAAAAGACCCCAAAAGCATATCTTAGTTTCAGATTGTTTACTGATTAAGTAGTGATTCTGAGACCAAGCCAGAGATTATCAGTTGAATTTTAAGCATATATGTCTGTATACCAGACTGTAATTTCTCGATGTGTATATATAAGTGACAGCATGGAACAGACGCATGATGCAAGCATAATGCATGGTAGCCACATACATGAGACTATCAGGGCAGCATAGGACAAGTAAGTACAGGGGAAAAAACAGAGAGAAGTTGCCTTCTAAAACTTCAAGGTGGCTGAGAAAAATAGAAAAATGTACATGAAAACTATGTAAAAAAAATCATGAGTTGTGGGCAAATATTTTATAATAAAAAAGGAGACAGTTAATATTAGTTGGGTTGTTTCTATAAAATTATCTGTGACTTTATAATTGTTGATAATTTCTACAACTTTGTTATCATAATTCCATGAGGATTCCATGCCTAAATATATATTAACATGATGAACCTATCAACCTGATTATAAATTGTTCCTAAATTTTAGCCTCTTACTAAAGAATACCTTTCTACTGAGAAAATTCCACATATATTTGAAGTGTACAAAGCACAGGCCTGGATTGCAATAAGAGCAGCCATGCAGGTTAGTGTGATATTTTGGGAAATTTTATGTCCTTGATTTTATCAGATTCTACTTCTACCAGATGTCAAGACAACACAATACAGGAGATACAAGAATTTAAATATCCTGGGACGTCTGCCAAGAATCTTTTGGAACAGCTAAAATGTACACAGTGTGAACAGTGCTTTTAATCTCTACTGTCCAGAGCTGACACTGTTTGTTTCTACTTCGCTTTAGTGCAAATATAGAATTGCAGTGTCTGATGTGTGCACATATATTTGATGTATGTGTAGACATCAGCAGCATCCAGGTGAAGGTGCCTGATTTGAAATCACTTGTGTGGTAATTAAGATGTCGACAGTAATGATTTATTTAACTGTGATATGCACTGTATGTCAGATAGAAATGGACTATTTCCCTTCCATCTCTGTTAAAATTATTCTATATTGAGTGTTTCAGTTTTTCATTCTTAGTGGGCTTACCTCACATTTTAAAATATGTGTAAATATTACAGTGAACTGATGCTAAATAAAATCAATATTAATTTTAGGTCAGTGAAGCTACTGTTGCTTCTCAGCTATTAATTGGAAGGAACACTGTTAAAGGACATGAAGTGAAGGATGTAGTCCAACAGAGAATTCCAGAATTTGCTTCTTTGGATCTTCTTGCCTCATACGAAGACTTTTTGTCTGGTATTCCTTTATATCTAACAAGTTTAAAGCATTTAATAAGGAATGAAAAAATCTACAAATTAAATAGTTAATCTACTATCTAAGCGCATATGATTTTTGGTAGAAAGTGTATCTCATTCCGTCTTGCAATTATTTGCAAGATTGCCTGACATAATGGTAAATAGGACATGAAGATGAGCACATATACTGACCCAGCCCATTCTTGTAGGAGCAGGACAAGTTAGACTCTTAATGTTTTCTCCTAATGCCACAGTACTCACTGTGAGTCAGAGCTACATAGTAACCATAGTAAGACAGGGATGTGGAGAACCTAGTTAGGACATTTCTTAACCCACCGTCATCTTATCCTTACGATTGAGTCACAAAAAAGAATCAAGAAGGTGAGGACCTACACAATTCCTGCATTAACAGTTTTTACAGGGGCTCAAACAGGGTGGAATGGAATAACACATTAGCAGCTAGGGCTGTGTGTAGACAAAACGAGGGGTGTGTGTACACAACACTTTTTAAAGTGGGCTAAATGCTTTTGCACTGCTTTAATGGTTTCGGTGTTTGCACACCTGTAGCAGGACACTAAGGTGCCTGCTACTCTCAGAGCAGAGGCAGGAACTCAGGTGCCGGTTGCCGGGACAACCGGTTAAGGAGGGAATTGGCCGCACCTGCGCCTGGTCAGCTGACCAGAAGGGGCAGGGCCTGGCTCCCACATAAATCCCAGGTCTGAGGCCAGGAGGGCAGTTCCCTGCTGGCAGCCAAGGCAGAAGGGAGCTCTGCCGGACAAGCGAAGGGGAGAGGCCTGACTGCTCGACCAGCTCCTGATGCTTTTAAGGGGCGGAGTATCCCCCGGTAGGGATTGAATGATGTATTAGCTGAAAGATGTTTTAGCCGGGCAGTTTGGATTTTTGTTATAGCGGAGGGGCTTGTGTTTTGTGTGTTTGCTGTTTGAACCGGCAGTTTGGTTGAGGCTAATAGGGGATGGAGGAGGCCTCATAGGGGACCCGCAGCAGTGTGGGAACCCCAGCCCCAGAGAGCGGGGGCAGCGAGACAGGGCTGTGGAAAGCCCAGGGAGGACAAGGGGAGAGCCAAATTATAACGAGGCCCAGATTAAACCACATCCGTATCACCTGCGAGGCTTGGGCTGCGGTGTAGGGGAGGAAAAGGAGCCCCAGATAGCGCCCCCTGGCACCGAGGCAATAAATGGGCAGCTTCTCGCTAATTAACATGCATTAATTAATTAAGATCAAGGCGTGGCAGGTGATAAAGCGGGTGGTTGCCCCATAACAGGAGGGCCCAGTCACCGATAGAGCACTACCTCCCTTGGAAGCCCATTCCAGACTCTGGTAACCCTTACTATGAAGAAGTTAATTCTAATGTCCAACCTAAATCTGCTGTCTCAATTTGTGGCCATTGTTCCTAGTTACTCCAGGGAGTGCCCTAGTTAATAAAGCATCTCCTATTCCCTGCTGCCCTCCCTTGATGAATTTATAGGCAGCCACAAGATCACCTCTCAACCTTCTCTTGTGAAAGCTGAAGAGATCTAGGTCCCTCTGTCTCTCCTTGTGGGGCCTGCAGGCCTCTGACCATATGAGTGGTCCTCCTGTTAAGCCCCTCAAGATTCTCCGCATCCCTCTTGAAGTGCGGTGCCCAAAACTGGACGCAATACTCCAACTGCGACCTGACCAGTGCCGCATAGAGGGGAAGCATCATCTCCCTGGGCCTGTTCGTCACGCATCTGCTAACGCATGATAGTGCGGTTAGCCTTGTTGATCACTTGGTCACATTTATGCTTCAGGTTCATCTTGGAGTCAACTATGACTCTAAGATCCCTTTCTGCTGCTTGTGCTGCTGACAAGGTCATCCCCCAGCCGTTAAGTGTGTTGGTGGTTCTTTTTGCCCAGGTGCAGCACTTTGCACTTGTCTTTGTTGAACAGCATCCTATTTCATTCTGTCCATTTTTCTAACCTGTCCAGATCCACCTGGATCTGTTTCCTACCCTCTGGTGTGTTAACTTTGCTCCATAATTTGGGATCATGTGTGAACTTGGTCTGGGTGCTCTCCATGCCCTCATCCAAGTCACTGTCACTGATGAAGATATTGAATAGCACTGGTCCAAGGACTTAGCCTTGTGGGACTCCACTGCCCACATCTTTCTAGGTCGATATCAACCTGTCCACCACCACTCTCTGGTTGCGACCCCTAAGCCAATTTACCACCCACCTGACCATGTAATCGTCTACATCACAGCCTGTCAATTTACTTATGAGAACAGAATGAGATACTGTATCGAAGGCCTTCTTAAGGTCTAGGTAGATGACATCTACCTCAACTCCTGCGTCTAAGCATTTTGTGACGGGGACATAAAAAGAAACAAGGTTAGTCAGGCAGGATGTACCTGCAAAGTCCATAGTGATTTCCTTTCAGCATTATTTCTCCTGCTGGGCTCCCACAAATGTGATCCTTAATGATTTTTTCCAGAGCTTTCCTAAGGATAGAGGTGAGACTAACTGGCCTATAGTTTCCTGATTCCTCCCTCCTCCCTTTCTTGAAAACAGGGACCACATTGCCCCTTTTCCAGTTCTCTGAGACATGACTGGAGGACTATCCTGCTTTGGCCTGCTTTGGTCTTCCTAACTGATTCCCTGCAAGTGCAAGCCAGGAAAGTATACTACTCCTTGGTAGCTACCCCCTGTTTCCACAGCCTGTATACCTCTTTCTTTGCCCTTAGGTTTTCCTGGACTTCTTTGTTCAGCCAAAAAGGGCTTCTTGTTCCCTTTGCCCCCTTTTATGTGCAATGGGATTGTCTCCTGTGCCCATAGCATTCCTCCCTTGAAGAATGACCACCCTTCCTGGACCCCCATTTTGCCAATGCTCTTGAGCTTTAACGCCTCACTAACTAATCTCCTGAGCACACTGAAGTTAGCCTTTCTGAAGTCTAGCACTTCAGCCCTGCTGGTTAGTTTACCCACCCTTTGCCGGAAAGTGAATTCAATCAATTGATGGTCACTATCCCCTAGGTTACTTTGTACCTGCAGATACGCCCCCAGGTCATACCCTGTAGCTAACACTAAGTCTATTAAGGCATTTCCCGTAGTGGGATCATATACCGCCTGCATTAGATGGAGGTCCTGTATGCAGGTTAAGAACCTACGTGAGTGGTTAGATTTGGCTGACTGTTCCTCCTAGTAGATGTCAAGGTAGTTTAGGTCACCCATGACAACCGTATCTCTTGACCATATGGCCTCTGAGAGCTGTCTGGAGAATTCCAAGTCTAGCTCATCCTCCTGATGTGGCGGTCTATAGCAGACCCCCACTACCTAGTCCCTTTCCCCGCAATTCCCTTGTATTCTGACCCACAGTACCTTGGTTTGGCCCTCCTTTGATCCCATCTCGATTATAGAGGATGTATATTGTTCCTTAACATAGAGAGCAACACCCACCACTTTTTTCCCCACTCTATCCCATCTATACAACCTGTAACCCTCATTGCCTACTGCCTGATTGTGAGTAGGGTCCCACCAGGTTTCAATTAGTCCAACCAGGTCGAAGTTGTTGCTTGCAAGCAGCAGAGACATCACGGGATGTGCACGTTCCTCCTGCTTGTTCCCCATGCTTCTAGCATTAGTGTAGAGACATTTAAGTCTGCTCGATGGGTGCCCTTGGTACCCTCCTGTCCTGATGTCTGTTGGGCCCCTTAGTGCTTACCTTAGTCCTTACCTGGGCTGATCCTAGGTTCTCCTTATCCTCTGCTTCCCCATCCCCTGATGAACCCAGTTAAAAGCCCTTCGGAGATCAGCCAACCTGTAAGAGAACGGACTTTAACCATTAGAAGAGAGATGAGGACCATCTTGTCCCAGGATGCCCTGTCTCATAGAAATGCAGATCGTGGTTGTAGAAGCCAAAACCCACATGATGGAACCAGCTCCAGAGCCTCAGGTTGACTTCCCTGATGCAGGTATCCTGATGCTGACAGCGACCGCTGACCAGAATGATGGATAAGAAGACCACCTGTGCCCCCAACTTCCAAAGCCTGGCCCCCAGAGCCCTGTAGTCACTCATGACATGGTCTGGATTACTGGCCGCATCATTCATGCCCACATGGATGAGGACCATGGGATAGTAGTCAGAGGGTTGGATGAGGTTGGGAATCCTTGCAGTGATGTCCTGGATCTTGGCTCCCGTGCTGTGGGATCCAGTCAACAGATAGGCCCCTCTGTGCCTCTCAGGAGGAAGTCACCCACCACGATGACCTGGTGTCTCTTCCTCCAGTTGCTTGGTTTTCACTCAGCCTGCCTGGTGTTTGTTGCAGACATGTCTTCCCCTGCAGCTTCCTCTGCTGCATCATCCTACAGTGCTGCCAGGGCTTTGTATCTGTTCCCCAGTTGCACTGGGGAAGCAATCACAGCCGCATGCTGTCTAGCTCTGGAGGCAACCATCCTCCATTCAGCTGTCCTGGGACTCTCCCATGATGTCTCTGTGTTAGGTGTCTGGTCCTGCAGAGAATGAAAGTATCCATCAATCTCATCCCCCACAGCCTACTTATCTCTGCTTGGAGTTTCCTCACATGCCCCTCCAGGGCCTTAGTCCAGGCACATGTGGGACAGGTCAGGGAACCCCAGGCCCCCACGTTACCCCCAGGCCTCAGAGGTCCTGCCAGGCAGCTCCCTCAGACAGGGAGCCAGGGCACTGCTGACCATCCAAGGGGCCTGTCTGGGTGGAGGCTTCACAGGAGCTCCGGGCCAAAGGCAGCAGCAGGGCAGGGTCCCTGGCTGCACTCCATGTCACCACCCCCATAGTAGCCTCCCTCTTCATTCACTTACCTGAAGTCTCTGTCAGAAGCTACCATGTACTCCTACACAGTGTGTACTCCTACCCATGAACTGGCCTGTGAACTGCCTGCAAACTGCTCTCCTGTTGGCAGTTCTTGTTTGCTGACTCCCTGATCATCTGGAGAGTTTCCTTTCATACCCTTCTGGGCCTGGGGGCTGACTCAGGCCTAGGCAGCAATCCCACAACAATCAACAGTCACTCAGCAGTTAGCACTCACTCCCAGCTTCTCAGAGCACCCCCCCCCCCAAACAAACAAACAGTCAGCTAAACCAAAGGTACAGGCAGCTGGATCACTTACCTTTCTTGGGCAGGATGTGGTGCCTGGCCTGGCTTCTCTCCTCTTTCTTCCCTCCTCTTGCCTCCAGCAACTGCTTGAAAACTGCTCCCGTGTTGGCAGTCCCTGTTCACTGGGTCCCTAGTCACACACGCCCTAAGTCCGTTAATATGTGGAATAGAATCTGACCCATTACCTGGAGGTCAGTATGTTAGAAAGCCACCATTATGTTTTGAGGCCAGACAAATGTATACATGTCTAGTAAATTTTTGGCATAGTCTTACATAAAAATCATGTGTCTTGATTTTGTATTGGTTGTTTCTTAGAATCATAGAAAACTAATGCTGGGAAGAACTGCAGATGGTCAGTTAGTCCAAGCCTCCAGTTTAGGCAGGATAGAATTGTTCTCATGTAACTGCTGATCTTAGGATCAATCTAATGGTGAAATATACAAGCAAACTTTTCACAGTCAAGTTCCACTTGAGAAATAAAGTTTAAAAACACCTGTGTTTGCTAAATCATATGGGATAAAGCAATAGGAGTGTTTTTTTTTCCCAACCTCTAAAATAATTTTACAAACAACAAGGTTCATTAAAAATGATAAAATGGCATTTTTTTTTAATTTAAGAAAAGACTTTTGAAATAAGATATTGTAGAATCATGTTTTTTCCAGATGCTGAGGAATACAAAGGCAAAACAGGGATGTTTTAAAACAGGAAACCTTGATGTTTGATAAAATTCTGTTCCAATGACCTAATTTCAGTTATACCAGTGAATGACATAGATTGAATTATTTTGTGTAATAGAGGCTGGTGAAGTGGAGCAATGACTGTTTGCTGTACCAGTGGTGAAGAGATGTATAATAATTGGTTTATCAAAAACATGTGCTGTATGCTACTGTCTTCCATTAATCTGATTATCTGGCACCACTTCCATTTGGTTATAATAGCTGATCATTTTTCTTTTAGCAAGTGTTGCAGGTGCTTGTTCTGATGGTTTAGAGAGGGAATGCCAAGGAAAATGGAAGATGCACAAAGGAAATACTAAGCCAAAATATTAGAGAGAATTGAAATTAAAACAATCAACACAACATGCAAAGTACTGGCTTAGGAGGCACTAATGAAGGAAATGGTTACATTTGCACTTATGTGCAATCTGAACATTTTAAATACATTCTGTGTTTACAATTGACAGTAAAAAGACCTTAAAAATGAAAATAGGAGTAATGGAGGCATTACATATTTTTCTGTATGCGCAGATAATTTATGTAAACTTTTGTCTGGGAGATTACCATTAAGAATTAATACTAAAACAGGTTGACAGACGTTGTAGTGGTGAGGTCTAACAAAAACTGGGTCACAGCTGACAAGGAATCATTTTCTCTCAGTAGAATTAGGAGGGCCATCTTTCATAGTTTTATCTGCCAACTCTCAGGAATTCTACAGAAATAAATATCTTTTTGAAATAGAAAGTAAAACTATGTTGCTAAAATCAAGAATAGTTCAGATATGCTTCCAGATCTGCAGCTGCAAGGATCCCCATTATGCTCAAAAATACTAGGGTATAATTCACTGCACAGTCTCCAGTGTTCCACAGTGTGGATTACAAACACTTCAGTGCTATCTGAGGACTTTGTGTTGGTAATAACTTCCCTAAAGGTACCACCTGTGCATGATTTTCTCACTCCTGGGTCCCAGTTTGTTATCTCAAGACTGGTGAAGCTAGCTCTTAAAGTTTTTAATGGTTTAGCCTCCATGGCAGCAGAGCACAGGCCCATCCTCCTTCTGATCATTCTGCCCCACTCCCTTCTGAGTACAGATGCTGCCATCTGAATTGTCAGTTGGCAACCAGTTACTTTCTTATTGAGGTTGGCAAAGGAGCTGTCAGGAGCTTGCCGGAGACTCTTCAGCAGTTGTTTGTCAAATGTTCAGGATTGAAACAATAAGTAAGGAGTCTGGTCTTGCAAGCACACTACAGGCATAACTCCTGTCCATTTTATTTGAGTTTTGTAGGAAGAGATCTTTCAGGATCATTTAGATAAGAAGTGTTAGACATGTTTAATTTGTACAAGTAATCTGGGACTTTATTAAAGATTCCAATGTGCTTATGACTTTTCAGGGCTGGCTAATCTAATTTGATGAGCAGTGCATCATAAAGACCAGAATGATACCAGGCTTTGTTTAACTGAAACAAATGGTTAATCAAATTTTAAAAGAAAATGGAGTTAGAATTATTAAAGATATATTTTTATAAAGAACTGCAAAAAAATATACTGCCCAATGAGAATGAAAAGTCAGGATCTTATCTTGCTTCTGACCAAACAGGTGGAGTGCTGGGTCCCCTTAGGGCTACTGACTTCAGGATTTCATGTATGTCCAGTAATCTGCCTATGTGCCTTCAGCTGCAGGATCAGGGCCCCAGAAAAGAAGGAACCAAGATAATAGAAGTTTAGCTAAAAATATCAGAATGGAAAAATCATATGGGGAATGACAGAGCTTTCCAGAGAGGGAAACTGTTAACAGAAAACATAGTACGTTACTGAGCAGCAAATATATTGCAACAAGTCTTGGAACAACGCCTTGGACAGTGAAAACGTGCTATAAAGGCCAATGGTAGCTTCATTAGATCAAGAAGTGTAGAAATTGGCCCCTTTGGAATGAGAAAAGAGAAAATAAATTAAATACATTTGTAGATAAATAGGATCTTCAAATATGCTTGGTCAAACTATGAAAGATAAGGTAAAGAGATTAATAAAAATGTACTATATAAATTACATAACATAAAATTGCAAGATTAAATTAAAAGCATATCAACAAATAGTAACCCGCATTTGGATGGCATCATGCTTAATAATTTTGAGACACAGTGGGCATGTCTACACGAGATGTAGACTAATTAGCTCCCATGCCTGGGAGTTCCTGAGTTTATTGCTGCACATTAATAAGCATGTGTAGACATGCTGAGTTAAGGGTGTTTTAGTCTTAATCCTTATCAAGTTGATGTACTTCATGGCATACAGAGCAGGACAGCATTTATCTTTAAGGCTTAGGATTGGTTTGTGTCTGTTAAGTACAGCCTAAGGCAGAGAGTCACACTGCTCCAGGGAAAAATGGGAAGCCTGCTTGCAGTAGACATTTTTCAGCTGCAGAGGCATTCCATTTCCTATTACTCCTTTACTGAATATAGCCCATTCCCCTGGTTTTTGTGCTGGCACAGAAAAGGGTGGCTCCCCTAAACCTTTGGGTGCTGACAGACACACAGCTTCCCACTGTAACTCATGGTGCTTTACAGAAAGTGCCATGAGTTAGAGCAAACCTTGCCCCAACCCAACAGATGTTCCCTGTTAGGCTGGGGGGGTGAGGGATTGAGCTCCACTTTGGAGCCGATCTAGGAGGAGCTGCATGTCTGCAGCCTCTCTCCCCTAGCCCCCTAAATCCCCCCAGCTCTGGTGCTGTCTGCACAATGAGAGAGGGTAGAAAGGATGGGATGGAGCTCTGGGGTGGGGTTTGCCCAAGTGAGGGCTCCAATCCCCCCACCTGCCCTCCAGTGCAGGCTGGGCAAACCCCAGCTCAGAGCTCCATTCCATCCATTCTACCCCTTCCCCCGCCCGAATTCACAAGGACCAGACAGAATCTGTTCCTTGATGTTAGAATATTTTTCTTCAGAGTGTTAAGTCAATGTTGGAAATGGCTTTGCTGCCTTTCCCCTTGAAACCTATACTGCTGGGGTCACAGGTGACATTTTCCCATATAGATAACCAATTCCAGTCTAAGATTCAGAAATAGCTATTATAATGCAAAAGTCCCTTTCATGTGTGCATTGTAATTTATTTATTTTGAGACAGGCTTCTTAGTTTATAAATTTGCAGACTTTTGTTTGAATAAGATGGTTGTAGTTAGGTTTAATTGTTTTTGAATTTGCAGATGGCTATGACGTTGTCTATAAAAACCTTCTGGCCTCTTCTGTCAAAAGAGAAGAAAACATGCAACGTGAAAAGGATCAAACAGAAAATGAAGCAACACAATGCGGTGCCTCCACAGGCAGGCAGAGCAAACCAATTATAACATGGGTCCATTTAGTTCGCTACCATAATTACTTAAAACAACTGAACAGCACAAGCCCTGCATTTGGTATGAGATGGTCCATTTTTCTTATTTCTAGAAGCTTGGAGGATTTCACTGAAGTCAGTGGATATATGACAGTTTAAAGCCACTGTAAATGAACATGGAATCAGGCTTTGCCATGTTGTGATTCTTTTTTGTGTTACCGCATATTAGCCTTGCTACTAAAAGTGGCTTTTGAAATTTGAATTCTTATGACTATTTACATAGTCATGTTAGACACTAAAACTATTTGTAATTATGGAGGCATCAGCAGTGATTTGATATTCAAGGTCAGATGAGATATAACCTCCCAGACTCCAGTGTTGGTCTTCGTTATCCCCAACTGTTGTCTCGGTCTGTGCCCCTACCTAACTCCTTGGGGTGGATTCTTTTTCCCATTGAGCAGCTCTTAAATGCCTCTTTAGTTGTTGATTATTTTATTGTTGTAGCACTGAAGGGAAGATAAGCGCTGTATGCTGTCACGGAACTGAAAGGCCATTATGGTACTTTGGTTATGTTTGTACCAGTGCAACAGTGATCTGGTCCTTTAGTGGACCTCAGACACTAATACTCTATTATATAATACAATAATAATTAAGTATACATTTTTGAAAGGTATACTCATGAAGCTGCAATTTGGGTGATGTGCCCAATGCAACTACACAGGCTACACTATTACTGGGGCTGCAATCATGCTAGATCCAGAACTGAAGTTGCATCAGTAGGGCACTGTGCTTGTGCAATAAGCTTGGGCTGATGAGCTGCATATGGTCATTGCATTATGTTTGTATGGCAGCAACACAGTGCCAGGCTGAGATACCCTTGCACTTGTTCTGCGTGCACTAATGGAGGAGGGACTTGTCAAGAACCTCACATGTGGTCTGAAAATAATACAAGCATGGCTCTGAGTATTTTTACACATTTGTATTCAAATATTTTTAAATAATGGATTACATATTTTTTGGTTTATATACTTATGAAGCAGTGATAGAAAGCTTTATATTTCTAAGTGACAAATGACAAGTTAATAAAGACTCTATTTTCCCGAATCTGTCTCTGAATCAGGACCTGGATCATTACCTGCAAGAGATGCATTCTTCACCTCTGTGTTTGATACAGGAATTGTTCTGCGCTTGACAGAAATGCATCTTTTCCTCAAAAAACACTTACCTTTATATTCAACATGTTGTCTTGATGATTTTCCAAAAGAGCTGCGGTGTTTGGAAAAACCAGTTGTTAGTTTGGCTGATCCTGTAAAGGTAATTTTTAAATATGTAGTTCCATGAAACAGATGTAGCACTTTCCTGTCCTAATAATTCAGATCTGTGGGCACTCTGGTATGCTATTTCTTACAAGTTCTTCTATAAGGGTGAAATTCACAAGGCCTGTGCAGCACTTAAAGTCCATATATGTAGTGTAGGGATTTAAGTGATGATTAGAAGTCAACACTGCCCCAGAATGATTTACATTGAATGCACATTATTTACTGAGTGCTGAAAAAGAGCAGTAGTTATATAGGATTATGTCTTAATGGAAAAATGTGATTAAAAAATTGCCCATATTATTTGGTAAGACCAGTACTTCTGTCTTATCCTTTTGTCAAAACCTCATGCAGCAAAATGCCATAAAATGCAAGTACGTTATTAAAACATACAAACTTCCTATCCTGTTGGACTTGGGTATATGGCAAATAATATTCTGAAACATGTTTTTCAAAGAAAAAAAAATTAAAGGTAGTATATATTTTTATCTAAAAATCCTTCATAGCATCCTTTAAAAGATATGTTACAATTGCTGATATATTTATTAGTTTAACTGAGTTGGTGGTTTTACAGTCAATCTTTTTAGCCTGAAGACTGCAAACAAACATGGTACTTAATCCACTCTGGGCCTCAAATATAAATAAAGCTGTGTACTCATACCACCCATAGCAAACTTGAACACTTGTCAGTGCAGGGTCTATAATAATAGTAACATGCCTGTGGAATTTTACAGTTCTTGAAGGCTCAATATAAAATTAATCATCATTTTCCTCCCAGTAGTCCCATCCCATTGCTCACCTGAACATGAATAACAATTATCATTATAACACTAAATGACAGGTAATTCTTTATGGGTTATTTTTACTACCCATGTTCAGTGTATTCTTAAATGCCTGGAAGAAGGTGTTGTCTTATCCTTCTGATTTAAACTGCTTCTGTGAATATAGCTTTTCTAGAGTTGGTGAACTTTCTTACAGTGTTGGACAGCACATCATTACTCAGTTCCCAACAAAATGCTAACTGTGCCACTGAATAAATTGTAAATATATGGTATGTGACATTTATAACAGCCATCGTATATCAAAAATTATTTCACTCTGTCGGCTCTTCTTTTGATATAATTAGTATTACACTATCTTAGAATAATAAGCTCTAGAGATCACTGTCATGTTCATGACAGGTGCAAGCAGCATAATCATGTGTTAGCATCACTATTGTAGATAGCTAACAAGCATAAAGCTTTTTGATTTTTTTTTATCAACTCTAAGCTTCATTGATTTTTATAACAACATTTTTAGAAGCTTTAATCATTTGCTAGACTGTATGAGTTATTTTTTAAAAATTACTCCTGTAATTGGATACCCATACCTTTTTTTTTTTTAAGTACAAATAGGTTGGCAACTTTTTGAAAGGAGCATTGTTATGTACAGGATGTCTTCACTTATGTATATCTGTGTAACTTTTTTTTTATCTGTTGAAGGTTTTTCAGCTTTATTGAACAAAGAATACAGACAAATTGCATTAAAATTTAAAAAAAGACTATAATTAAAATTATGCCCACTACTGCATTTTTCATGCTCACAATTTATTTCGCTTAGTGACGGTGTATAGAACTAGAAGTATTTAAAAGACACAGTAGTTTGTTGTTTGCAGCATTTTGAGAAAGTTGAGTAGATAAATATTAATGTATGTCATCCAATACTTCAGTTTGACAGGAGGAGCTCTGGTGTCATTTCTTAGAGAAGTTTAATGGGATGTAAACAAGAAGAGAAGATGCAGTACAGTTAAAAACAAACTAGGCCAAGCAGCCCTGTGTGATACAGTAAAACTACACATTATAAAAGGTTTATAAAGTGTTATAGGTCCATAATTAAGCTGTACATGCTGTATAGCCTGGACTCTAGGTATTGCAAAATTGTATAGATATAGAAGTCAAAATTGCCTGTGATTTTTGGCAAACAGGATTTGTGTGGGCATGGATGCACTGACTGGAGCCAGACCCTCTTCACGGCCTGGTCCACTGCTCGAGTATCTTTCTGTGTCAGACGTATCACACTCCTACCATGCATAACTTTGGTATCCTTTTCCCTTTTATCTGCACTTCCATTCTTTTGTGTTTAGGCAAGGATTTGGCCTCATAAAGTGAGACTGAGAAACTTGTGTTCAATACAGAGAGATATCTTAAAAAATTCTTGATATGTATAAATACTGACGGAATTCTACTTCTTGGGATTAAAAATGTTAAAATTCCAAAGGCTTTCCCCATTGTTAAAGTCCAGAGGTGGTAACATTTCCAATAGGCTTTAGCATTCTGAAAGACTTCACTGTTTGGCTTTCCAACTATGGATCTACATAATCCTTGAACAAAGTGCTTTTGCACTCTTTTAAATCAAGTACCGGTACTTTACAATTAAAAAGTGGCTTTGATTCATGAATGATGTTTGATCAGGGAGTGGTTTTCTTGCTGGCCCCTCAGCCTATTATGGGAGGAACCTACTAAAATTGAAGACTGAGCAGCAAATTGCCCTAATTAAATTATTTTATTTGTGAAAAAGTGTCATCTCCAAGTCTGCAACCAGTGCAAAAGTAAAGCAGTTAAATATTATATGCAGCATTAGTCTAGCAGTAAATTCACTACTGTACTTATTAACTTTTAAGGAAATTGGTTTACTGTCTCAACACTAAATTCCCATATGACTGGCATGTCAAATATTATTTTTTAGCAAGAGGGACCCTAGAAGAACATGATTTCTATACTGGGGATGGCATAGCTAACACTAAGCTTAATATATGTGAATTGAAATAGCATGTATCCACACAAAGCAATTCTTAGTGAATACTAACTAGCAAGATAATGCATAATCTATTCTTTTTGAAAGTCTGTTGAGTTTATTGTATGCTAGGTTAGTTCGGACTTGTGTTCTCATGTGTGCATCTGTACTTTACACTAAGTTGACAGTTCTTCATCCGCTATCTCTCACTACTTTGCATTCCATAAGGATTGACTGGTCTGTTGATCTGTTTACCCTCTACTGCTCAGAGGGTGACCTTAGTGTTGACCAGAGGTTTAAATGCTTATTCACAGTCAGGCTTGGGCCATTTGCAGTTACATGCTTCTGGAATCACAGACGTGTACTATAGCTAAAATTACTTTACACAAACAGTATATCATGCCTGTGGAGCTATGAAGAAATCCTGGATCTGTTTACCTGCTTGAAAGAGACAGAGGTTCAGCAAGACCTGGAAAAGAGCCACCTTCCGCAGCATGTCATATTTGTCCATGTTGTGCGGGCCGGGCCCCGATCCCGCCCTCGTTGCCATGCGCGGCGGTGATTCCGATCCCATTCTGGCCACCATGGGCAAGCCGGGGGCGAACTGGGGTCGTACCGGACCCGTCTTCGGTGCACGCGGGCTGTGGCCGTCAGCCCGGGCACGCGGGGTGGGAGAAAACCACGAAGCGGCTTGCGCACGTGAGTTAGAATTAGTCACGGAGGTGTAATGGTTGATTGAAAAGATTGTTTACTTACACCCAAAGATGGTATCGGTGTAGGCTGGATATGTTTCCAGGCACAGCTCCCGCTTGAACCCTCGTTGGAGGACTCTGACAAAACAATTGCTCCCACGGAGTTTGCTAGGCTCCGCGGGTCCGGTTAAGTTGGGTTCGAAAGTTTCCCCGGAGTTCTTCAGGCTCCGCAGGTCCGATAAGTTTTCCCCGGAGTTTGCTAGGCTCCGCGGGGTCCGAAATTACAGGAAAGGGATACGTCTAGGATTGCGCTTGGCGACGGGGAGAGGCGAGAAGCGAAAGCTCCGTAGGCTCGGTTCCATTGCCTCTCTTGCCTGCTTAGGGGAGGCGCGCTGGGTCCGCGAGGGTCCACAGCGCTTGGAGATCTTCACATAGAATCTCTCTCTCTCCTGCCTCCTCCGGCTTGGGCGGAAACTACCCAAGCCTTTTATACGGCTAGCAAGCTAATCGCTAGCCGCCACGTGTGCCTAAATTAGGAGTCGGCCAATAACATGGCATGGACCCTAATACAAATGGCGGGAACTTCTTTGCAACGTGCATCACTACAGTGAAAGAAAGAGATGCACCCTGCAAAGAAGCTGCAATTCAGCGGGAAATCCCCCGTTGCACCAGAGTTCTCTAACAGCAGAGAACTCTACCGTGCAAAGAAAGCGACAAATTTGGCAGGAAATAATTTAGCAGTGCCGAAGCACACACACAAACAAAAAATCACAACTTTGGGTTGTGACACATGTAACTGATGATTTTATTCTTTATTATAAGGACTACCTGTAGTAGAGGTTATTTAATGTCTAACTTGCTTCTACAAATAGACAATCAGCCCATCCCACCATCATCTCTGACAGTCCTACCTATCAACTCATTGACATGCTATGAAAAGCAACAGAAGATCATCAGACCCTTTAGCCAACCTGAAACACCCTGACTTCCCAGGACAACATATAAAGGTTCCAAGGCACAGAAAGAGCAAGTGGTGTGCCATCTTTGTGCTATTACTGAAAAGAGGCCTTGAAAACATCTCTAAATTGAAAAGAAAACAAGATTGTTTGCCAAAGAACTGAACAAGGAACAATCCTATTTGTTAATCCTGCTTGTTAATTTTAATAACACCATTAATCAACATCATTAATATTCATAGTGATAGCATTTCTATCTTTTTTAAATTAAATGCAAGAGGTTTGAGTTCCTGAAGAGTCTTGCATCCCAAACCTTTCCAGGCCACTCTTCTTTAATGTTGATAAAACTACCACAATGATGAACCAGAACTTGGATCATAATGGAGAAGCGCTTGTTTCTTTTTCTGAAATTAGAGTCTGGACACAAGAAGCAATGAAGGAGAACGTGGCTCTCCTCAGTTGCCCTGGTACAATTTGATAGCCCCATGTGTGAAAGCCATTTATAACCTGCTGAACACTGGCAAGCCTTATTATCCATGCCAACAATATCTTTTTAGGAGCAGTGCACATCTCCATCCCAGCACTCCCAATATAATCTGCTTATACTGAATCATACCACTTAGGCATGGTGAATTTTCAGATGATGATAGCCACACACTTCGGAATGCCTAAGGGAGTTCTCATATGGTTATCCACCTCTGGGTTGAGTTCTGCATAGCTCTCCAAGAGAGCCCTTGTCATCTTCAAATTCTGAAGCCACCGCTAGTCATTTTAGCCCTTCAGCAAATCCTCTTCTGACAGTCAGTGCTTGTTTCATGACTGGATAGTGTCATACTGAGTGAAAGTGATTCAAGAAAGGCTTTTCCACAAGGAGTTGGTTAATGTTCTCCTCTTCCTTATCCTCTCGCTGCTGTTGACCCTGCTACTAAATGGTGTTTTAGTAATCTAGCAGCTGACTTGCATAGCCACAGCCACCCAGCATAAGATATTAAATTCACCTCAAGCCGCCACACATGCAAGATGACCTTTATCACTGTTTTGTTCATACTGGCCAGGAATAGTTTGAAAATGACTTTGGCTGGCCAGAAAAATCTTGGCATCATTGTTCTATAAAAGGAATTAAGGCACTTTTTAATGTCTGAGCCCAAGACCTATAATTCCTGTTGGTCTCAGCCGGCTTCTACTTTGTATCCCAGAATGTGCCAGAGGGAAAAAACACATGCCACTATGTAACAGATCCAGCCCCAGAATAAGGGAGCAGGGGTAACTGCCCAGAAAGTCCTCACCATTAGGAAGAAGCTATTCAGATTGCAACAAGAGCCAGCTGTCTGTGTGGACATGGCTCTGGTGGACCATCTAATGCTCAGTATTTAGTGTACTGCAGCTCAGTGCATATTACGGCTTCCCTCCCATTGCATTTAAAGAAGCCCATGGGTCTTAATGATTTATTTCAATTTCAAATACTCCTTAGTTTATTCATGATAGGAAATGTCTCAACATATGAACTTTAAGAAAGCTCTGTTGAGCAAAATGAATGTGAACTTCTTAATAAGTATATGAGGGACAGAAGTGACAGTAGCACTTAAAACAATGTAGGTTGAGTGCAGTTAACTTCTAGCTTAGTACATTTTATGTTGGGTGGAAAAATTATAAGTTATAAATTCTCATTCTTGTTTCATTTTTTTCAGATGTCTGTGGAAGCTGATGGAACTCCACAAAAAGTGCCAATAGTGAGAATATCATCCACCGTTTCCTTTAGCACAGATATAGACAAAGAGAGTACAACAAACATCAAGGCAACTAATGCGCCAAACAAGGAGCTTTGTATTCAGTGGTACCTTCCATTTCTGGAGAAATCTTCAAACGAAAAGGAAATGATGGTATTGTTAAATGAAAGAGGAGTTATATTAGAATTGTTTTTCTTTTTAAAAAAATGAAGTGTATTCAACTGCAATAACCAGTGCTACTTCAGAAATTACATATGTAGTACATAACAGTGCCTGATCCCTATTTCTCAGCATTTCTTATACCTTCAACAAAAATGTTCATTTACTGCTGGGAAATAGCTTTGCAACCACCAAAGCAAAGATTGCTCTCTGAGGGTGTTCGTACATGTGTTCCGAGAGTTGGGGGGGTGAGGAGGGATCTTTAATTAGAACGGCTCCAAGAGCCACTCTAAGTAAAGAGCCTGGAACGTCATGTGTATCAGGGTCCTTGCACTGAAAAATGGCAGTGGAGGCGCTTTAACTAAAGTTCATCAAACAAACTTTAGTTAAAGTGCCCTTTAGGTACTTGAAGACTACTATTAAGTCTCCTCTCAGTCTCCTTTTCTCTAGACTAAATAAGCCCAGTTCTTCCAGTCTGTCCTCATAAGTCATGTGCCCCAGTCTCCTCACCATTTTGTCACCCTCTGCTGGACTCTCTCCAATTTGTCTGCATCCTTTTTGTAGTGGGGGCCCAAAACTGAACACAGTACTCCAGATGTGGCATTACCAGTGCTGAATAAAGGGGAATAATTACTTTCTTTGACCTACTGGCAACACACCAACCAATTCAGCCCAGTATGCCGTTAGCTTTCTTTGCCACGAGGGAAGGCTGTTGGCTCATATTCAGTTTATTGCCCACTGTAACCCCCAGGTCCTTTTCTGCAGAGCTGCTGCCCAGCCAGTCAGCCCCCAACCTGTACTGGTGCATGGGCTTGTTCTGTCCTAAGTGCAGGAGTTTGCACTTGTCCCTGTTGAACCTCATGAGATTTCTCTTGGCCCAATCCTCCAATTTGTCTAGGTCACTCTGAATCCTATCCCTACCCTCCAGTGTATCTACTACTCCCCCCAGCTTGGTGTCATCTGCAAACTTGCTGAAGGTACACTCTATGCCATCTTCCACGTCATTGATGAAGACATTAAACAAAACCAGCCTCAGGACCAACCCCTGGGGCACTCCACTTGATACCAGCTGCCAACTAGACATCAAGCCATTGATTACTACACTCTGAGCCTGATGCTCCAGCCAGTTTTCTATCCACCTTAGAGTCCATTCATCCAGCCCATACTTCCTTAGCTTGCCTGCAAGAATGCTGTGGGAGACTGTATCAAAAGTCTTGCTAAAATCAAGGTACACCACATCCATCAGTCTCCCTGCATCCACAAAGCCAGTCACCACATCACAGAAGGCAATCAGATTGGTCAGGCATGACTTGCTCTTGGTGAATCCATGCTGACTGTTCCTAGTCCCCCTATCCCAGTTTGCCTTAGATTAGGTGGCCATTTTAAACTTGATTTAACTGCCCCCTAACCTCCCTGAATGTCTGTATGTACCCTCACTTCTTTTGATATGCTTTGATTGTATTATACCATGGACCGGATGTCTGTACATGTCATGTGGCTTCTAATACTTGGACTCTGTAAACTTTGGAATTTGAATGGGGTCAGAATGTAACTGTGGAACCAGGAGGAAGGAGTCATTATGTAGCATGATTACCTTCCAAAACCACAGGAATTATTTACTTATGTACCTGGTAGCACCTACAATAGAATGGATTCTATGAAAAAGTAATGAAAAGAAACCAGTGCTGCCCCAAGGCCTCAATTCTACAGTCACTTAGACTTAATTTACTTGCATCGATTTAACTTACGCACATGAATAGTCACAATGAAATACTTTGTCAAATAAATTGTATAAATAAATAATTAAATGTCTTCTCTACCACTACTACATTATAGGTTACACATTTCCTTTTTTTCACAGGTTTTGCTGCTCTATGCTTATAATACAAAGCAAGTTAAGGTCATCAACATCAGGACTTTCAATTCAGCCAATGTATTTTCAGGCCACTTGTGGATTCCACTGACAAGGTGATTAATCACAGACCTTGTCCTGTTACTGCATGCTATATTGTGTGTGTAATGTATACAGTATATAATTTGTGGCTGGGCCAGGTGACTGCTAGGGAAATATAGCAACCATTCATCAGTATTTAAGAGCTATAAATACTAAAAAGGGTGGTCTGTTATTTTGGGTCCTACAAGGGACAATAGCTCGGATTAACAAGATGAAATAAAGTAAAAAATGTATATACATATAGATATTAGGCTGAATATCAGGAAACTATTAATTTATCAGGCTGTGGATAGTTGTTCAGGGAAAATGATGGAAGCACCATTGTTTGAGAGATTGAATTTGATTAAATCAAGCACTGGAGGAGAACTGTTCCAGAGGAAGAGAGTATCACCTGCTCTGTAAAGTCCAGGAATTTCCTAGTTTTATTACACAAGCCAAAATAACGTTTCTGGTATTCTTTTAAATCCAATCCAGATTATCACAAAGTTAAATTTAATTAGTACATTTTAGTCTATGATCATGCATGCACAACCTAGCAAAAAGACAGCAGAATAACAATGGAATATGCTGTGCAAAAGGAATTACAAATTATTTTCAAAATATCACCTCTTCCCGTTCCTCTTGTAAGTTGCATAGGACCTTGTACTGCATTGCTTCACATCCCCTATTTCCACTGCATTCAGAATTTCAGTTGTGCAAAATACAGCATGAAACTTGAAATTAAAGAAACTACCCGAAAAAACTGGAAAAAAAAATCCTGACCCTTGTTAGTTTAATTATTAATAGAAACAACTATAACGACATACATGTGTCAAATATAAAAGTCTTATATATTTTCATTGGTAACAGATACAAGTTATGTTCTTTGTTTAGAATTATTTCTTTACAGGATAAAGTATCTAATCTGAAGGAGCAAATTGAAAGTTGTTTGCAAGCATCTACCAGTTTCCCTTTACAAATACAAAATGAAAACCAGAAAAAAATGGCTCCAACACAAAATAAAATTAATAATACAAAAATGCAACTGGATGAAAAAACACAAGTAAGTGAGGACAAATGATGCATATTTAGGACTCTAAATACAGCTAATGTCTCAGGACAGTGGTTTTCAACCTATTAAAACTCAAGGCACCTCTGGTTAGATTCAAGGCATTGCTTGAAAAATCCCAGCTCTTAGCTTTCAGTTGTCATTTTACTATAGAAGAATAAGAGAACAATTCTGCTGTTGGAAAGAACCCAGAAAAACCACAACAGGTTAGAATGTTTCCCTATCTGAATGGATTCCTATTTGAAACTTTTTGGCTTTATCTTTGTGAATCACATGTAGGTTTTTGCACACCTAACAGTGCTAACATTAAGCAGCACCTCGCAGCACCCTTAAAAAGATCTTGGGGTTCTACAGCACCATGGTTGTGAGTCACTGTCTTAGGATGTTTACTTTTGGGGAAATGGAAAGGAAGTTGTAAAGTAGGCATAAAAACACCAGACCTCCCTTACTTATTTCAAGGAATGTTGAAATATTTTCACCCTGCCATTTAATTTTAATTTAATAATTTTTACAGCCCCTGTCCCACAAACATGTGCATCTAGCAATTTACAAGCATATCAAAGATGCTTGCCACACATCAAAATAAAGATGATACTGTCAGACATCTAAATCCAGTAATAGGTGGCTAAAAGTTAGGCACCTGTTTGCAAATGTTGGCCACTGTATTATGCTGGCATGTAGATCTAAACAAAAGTTATTTTCAAAAAATAACTACGTCTTCAAGTTAGAATGGCCAATGCTTGGTTTCTAAAAAGAGAACTATCAAATAACTCTATTTGAGTAAGGATAAAACTGGCAAGGAATTAATTTTCATTTTCTGTATGTCACGTTGCTCATTCTTTTTTATTAGCAAGGATGAATATGGTTCTGCAACCAAAAAAAAAATAAAAAAATACAAAAGAGGCAATTTCAGAATTTTCCACGTGGGGCCTCTGAGATAATGTCAATGGAATAGAATGTTGCCACTGCATAACTGCTGCTTGATAAATGCCAAGGCAAAGTAGACGTTTATTTTCAAAATGGGAGACATTTATCATGTGACAGTGCTCTCTTTATATCTATTATATGAAATGATTAATGATGCAGATGCTGTCATTTTGCCTGATGGATGCTCTGAAGCAGTGACAGTTGCTCAGTGTGCCATTATTGAAAAGCTGTATTCTAACTGGCTTGGAGAACAAATGCTGTTTCAACCAATCATAGAATACAGTGTTTTTAGAAGGTAGACAGAGCTGTCTTTTAGTGACTATTTCTGATTAGCTGAAGGGTTTTGTTCAAACTTTCATTAGTATATAAGCCAGTGATCTGAACTACTCAGTCTGGAATGCTAATATGTAGAGGTGCTTCTTTCATAGGTTATACTAGATAAATATCTTGTTAAATTATAATATCTTCAATACACGTGCCTCAGAATTGCATTTATTGGAAGTCATTCCTGAAGCCAGTGGGAGTTTTGCCCAAGCAAGGACTGAAAGATTGGGTTTTGGGTTGCTATAAAAAGTCCCTTAAAGATTCTGGGAACTAAAGCCCCTCCATGTGTTAATTTTATCATGGGATCTAAGAAATTTTATCCCAGATGTTCAAGGTTGGGCATGGCAGGACATGTTACTGTTGGGAACCAGGATAAAACCCCTCACATCCATCCCACATCTGCTGGCCCATGGGGAACCTGGTATCAGGGAGATGCTCCCTGTGTGCCTGTAAATTTAAAGAGCACATATGCAGCCCCAGACTGGAGAACCAGTTCAGAGTTCACTGCATGCTGACAAGTTTAAAGGGTGCGTGGGAAGTTGGCACAAGGAAGTGGATCCCAAATCCAAGGTCTGCTCATGCATGCTTTAAACTAGCATGCCACACATTTTGATTAAAGCATGATACAAACCAACCACCAGGGTGTTCCACATTTAACAAATAACACCTTTGTGGCTGGTTCACCATTTTTATCACAAGCTAAATTGCTTGAACTTGTGAAATGTTACAGTTAATATGTTAATCATGTGATAATGTCTGGAGGGGGCCTATGAATGTGGCACATTATAAATATAAGAATGACTAAACCAGCTGTTCCCAAACTTTTCCTAGTTGCTATGCTACTTATAGGGGTAGATCTAGATGGGGTGGAGTGGTACAGTGACATTCCCCTTTCAGACTATGGCACAGGAGCAGCAGCCAGGGAATTTTTAAAGTCCTCCAAGCAGGTAATAATCCATGTTTCACTTGCCTTCCATGCTCAGTGGCATGTCCCCACCCCTCTAATTCACTCCCCCACCCTGCCCACTGCTACCACACTCCCTGCTGTCTCTGGCCACCCCAGTGGTGGGGAATGCTCCAGAGCTGCTCTTACCCCACTCCAGCTGGGCTCATAAGGGGACAGCAGCAGCAGTGCAGGCAGGTTCCTCCTCCCTGTCCCTATTCCCTGCCAGCCCAGGAGCAGGCTCAGGAACGGGGAAGCCACACACTGCTGCTGCTGGGCCCAGCTTCCTGTGCATCAGAGCTGGAATGGGGCAGGAGTGGGTCTGGCATTCCCCTGTCCCTGGAGCAGCTAGGAATAGCAGCAGTGGGCAGGGGAGGGAAGGGGACATACATACTATTGAGCATGGAGGGGGAGGGAGGGAAGGGGCGCTGAAAACGGGGGCAGGGGACAGTTAGTTGATTTGGGGACTTAAAAAAAGTTCCCAGATGCTGCTCTTGTGGCATGGTGTGAGGGAGGGGGGAGCTGGGAAATGCCTCCAGATGTCTGTACTTAGCCTATATCGTCAACAGGAAGCAGAATTTTACCATACCACAGTTGTTCCATAGTGACCATCTCCTCTGTCTACTCTAACTGCACTATTACTGCTACTGTCAAGATGCTTACCCATCATTTAAACAGGGCTAAAACATTCTCCTGATTGAGCAATCACTTATCATGAGTAGAGAACACATGAACCGATACTGAAAAGCTGCTAAGGGATAAGTTTCACCCACTGTTACTGTGTTGTTGGTTGTAGTCATGTTGGTATAAAGCCATAGGCAGGCAAGATTCTTCAGGTAAATGTGATATCTTTTATTAGACCAATTAAATATTTGGACAAATTTGTTTTTTGCAAGCTTTTGGACACAAACGTACTTCTTCAGGCATAGGGAGAGTGTACTGGTGTTTTGTGTGCTCTCCTGGGTAGAATAGAAGCCAAAATGCAAAATGCAGGTGTGTGAAAATACAAATGCATAGCAGTGAGGATCAGAGGAGATAGGAGACAGTAGGTGTGAGGCAGCTTTCACTCAAAGAGAACACTCCTCCAGAGAGAGAGATCACACTTTTAAAAAAGCCACCCAGATACAACATGAAAAATTAAAAAAAAAAAAAATATTTATATATATATTCTTCCCATGAATTGCACACCGTTAGTTATGACATACTATCCTTCCCTGGAATCTATATGGAAAATCCTCAAACAGTTGCAACCTATACTAGAAGAAGATCCAGTTCTTAAAGAGATCTTTCCAGAACCACCCATCCTAGCTTTTAAACAAGCACTGAACCTTACCAACATCATCACCAGAATCAAACTTCTTACATACTGAATAGATCCAGACCATGCCATGACAGGAAATGCAAAACCTGCCAACACATCTCCAACATTCCCAGAATAACCACATCCCACAACAGAACCAGCACCATTCCTGGATCTTACACCTGCATCTCCATAAATGGAATATATGTCATCCAGTGCACGAAACGCCATGATGGAAAATATGTAGGACAAATCAAACAACAACTGCGTACCAGAATGAACACACACTGCAAATCTATTGAGGACAAAAATACCCAATTACTAGGCCTGTACAAAGTGGGAAGTATTTGCTTCGGATTCGGATTTGGCAATTCAGAGGGACAGTGATTCAATTTGGTGATTTGAATCAATGTTCCGATTCGATTCAGCCAAATCCAAAGATATTCGGCGCTGAATCTTATCTGGTCGTAGACTATACAGGCTGGCAGTGCTGGTGAGAGCAGCTGGGAAAGCAGCTGGACTAGTCCTGGCTTGAGCCAGCAGCCCCAGAAGAAGCTGTGGCTGGGCCGGGTGCTCCACTGGCTGCTCCCTTGCCAGGGCAAGGCAGACAGTTCTGGCAGCCCCAGGAGAAGCTGTGGGTGCTGGGGGGAATCATCAAGGAACTGGGGGATCAAACTGGGAACTAGAGAATCAAAACGGGAGCTGGGGGGGAGCCCCTGTTCATTTCCCCAGCCCCTGATCATTCCTCACAGCTCCCCAATCATTCTTCCAACTCCTCAATCATTCCCCTCAGCCCTTGTGGCTTCTGGGACTGCCGGCTCAAGCTGCGGCTCGTCCAGCTGCTCCCCCAGCTGCCCCCACACTGGGGCAAGGCAGGCAGTGCTGGCAGCCCCAGGACAGGGGCAGAAGGGAATGATTGGGAACTGGGAGAAATGATTGGGGAGCTGGGGGGAATGATCAGGAGCTGGGGAAATAAGGGCTTTCCCCCAGCTCCCAGTTCAATTCCCCAGCTCCTGGTTCAATTTCCCACAGCTCCCCGCGGCTTCTCCTGGGGCTGCCAGCTCAAGCTGCAGCTCATCCAGCTGCACCCCTAGCTGCCTCCTGCCCTCCCCTGGGGTGAGGCAGGCAGTTCTGGCAGCCCCAGGAGAAGCCATGGGGGTGGGGGGAATGATTGGGAGTTGGGGAATCGAACCCAGCCCCCGACCATTCCCTCCCAGCTCCCGGTTGGATTCCCCAGTTCCTGGTTCAATCCCCCAGCTCCCAATCATTCCCCCAGGTCCGCAGTCATTCCCCATCTTTCCCTGCAGCTTCTTCCAGGACTGCCTGCCTTGCACAGGTGGAGGAGCGGGGAGGCAGCCAGGGGAGCAGCTGAACAAGCCACAGCTTCTCCCGGGGCTGCTTGGTCAAGCTACTCCCCCAGCTACTTCTGCGGGCACTGGCTAGTTAGTGCCTGCCTGTACAGTCCTATGGCCAAATGTCTGAATCTCTCCAAATTAATTTGGAGGCTTCTGATTCGATTCGGAGAGATTAATGGGTCTCCTGATTCAGAGATTCGGCCACCAAATTGGGCTGAATCTCCTCCAAATTGAATCAGATACTGAAGCTTTGCACAGCCCTACCAAGTACCTGTGGTGCACACTTCTCACAGGACAACCACTCTCTCTCCAATGTCTCAGTTCTAATCCTCAAAAGGAATTTACAAAACACCTTTTATAGATGAACCTATGAACTTTGCTTCATAAATCTCCTGGATACAAAATCATGGGCTAAATATAGATATTGAATTTATGGCACATTATAACCTGCTTGCCATCTGTTAACCCCAGGTAACCTGTCTGCATTTTACCAGCTACATTCTGTCACCAGTTCAAAATTCCTCTCTTTCTCCCCACACCTACCTGTCTCACACCTATTGTCTCCCACTCCCTCTGATCCTCACTGCCATGCATTTGTATTTTCACAGACCTGCATTTTGCATTTTGGCTTCTATTCCACCCAGGAGAGCACGCAAAGCACCAGCAGACTCTCCCTATGTCTGAAAAAGGGTTTGTGCCAGAAAGCTTGCAAAGAACAATTTTTCCAACTATTTAGTTGGTAAATGTGATATCTTTTATTAGACCCAAAGAATCTTGTCTACCCACTGTTACCGGCACATTACTTTTTCCTTTTGCTGGTCATTAACCTGAGCTAAGTGAAACCTAAACTGGGACAGTTTCTCACTGCTTCATTCAGTGGTAAACTTCCCTGGTTTAGCTCTTTCTGTGCATGTCTACATATGCTATTAATGCAATCGAATAACACCATCATAGTTTGCACTGAAGTTTATTGCTCCCAGGTGCCGCATTTACATGTGTGCCTGGGACTGCAGTACACTGAGCTGGGTTGGAACAGCCCTGGCTGGCAGGGAGTCCAGGGGATCAGCCTGCCAGCCCGGGGCTGCCCTGGCCTAGCTCAACATGCTGCATAGGGGCTGGCTGGGGCACAAGGGTGCTCCAGTGTGGGGCTAGCTGACAGGCAGCCACACTGAAGCACCTTAATGCCCCAGCCAGCCCCATCAGCATCTACATGTGCATTGTGGCACACTAAATAATGCTGCTGCAGGATAATGCTTGTATTTCCAAGTACTAACCTATGGTGGCATTTATCAATTTACTATGGCCTAATAGGACCACACATGTAGATGCTAAGACTTTTACTGCAAAGCTAATTAGGTGACTCCGCAGTAAATGGCATGTAGATGTGCCCCCTGTGTGGTAATAAAGAGTACAGGGAACATTACTGCAGAGCAGCTGAGGGAAAGTAAATATCTGCCCCTGTTAATTAAAGAGAAAAGTCTTATGTCCTAAATTATCAGGAGACAGTGACTTATCAAAATAATAGCAACTGTTCATGGAGACCAAACTTTACCATGCCTGAGCTACTCTATTGTAATTGTCTCTGTGCTTGATTTTGCCCTGTGGTGAAAGCTAGACTGGGGTAGCTTATCCCTGAACAAACAAGTTAAGCTTTCACATGCTACAGGGAAATTGGAACAAGCACCATGGAGAAGCTGAGGTGTTGCACTTGTTAATTAAGGGTGCTCTAGATAATTGTGGGCTTGGGAATATTTGGGGTTCTGTGGGGCTTGCTGTCTTGTAAAGCCATGCAACCCTGAGTTTGGGAACCATTGCTCTGTGTTGTCTCTCCTCTGTTAACAAGTAGAACATAAACATTTGTAACATTTTGTCCTAGCAGGCAGTAATTCAATAATTGGATACACTGAATAAGATTTTTAAAGAATCTACTATATTGTAGTTCATCAAAGAAAACTGAACATACAGCATTGATTTTTTTATTTTGTACCATTAGGAAATGGTTAAGCAATGTTTGTGTGAAGTAAAAGCTTTGCTGTCTGGTGTTCCAGATCTATTGCAGCCACTTACTGAGGTATGATATGCTGATTTGAAAAAAAACAAAACCAGAAACCCCTTTTAATGAACCATAATTCTTTGAGCAACTGAAATACAAATTATAGTGATGCTTGTATTTCTATTTTCTCTCCTGTTGTTGCTTTTAACTAGTGATCTGTACAACCAGAATAGATATACATTTGCATGATTTAAAGCTACATAGTGTCAATATGTGAGCGACGACCCCCTGCTGCTATGCAACAGAAAAATCAGACAACTAAAAACAGCATCATCTTTGCAATACAGTTGCCTAATCTTTCCCTTCTCCTTCCTTTTCAAGAGCTACATCCGTACCACAGGCTCCACTAAATTTCTAGCACTCTTTAGTACAATAGATTCATATATCTTTACATTTAACTTTGTGCCCTACCAGTCATTCAAGTTTTCCTCATGTTCTCTATGGCTCCTTCTTGTCCTATCTACTAGAATTCTTGGGGAGGACGATTGTCATTTTTCTGTCTATGATATTATTGTGCTCAAGCTATTACCCACTTGCAGTGATCCTTTTCTCCAAAAGACATCTGCATAGCGATTGTAATCTTATTACCAGTTTTAAAGTCTTCAGCCATATTAACTTGAATAAAAACAAATTGGGTACCGCCTTAAAAAAAAATTGTCAGCCAGATTTGGCATAATACTTCAGCAGCCAGCTGTGTTCTGCCTTTCTTTAGGGATCTCATTCCTTGCTTAATTTTTTTTTCAGGTTTCCTGTAAACTTACAGCCATGGCAATGAGCTGGCTAAGAAACATAGTAGAAAGCCAAAAGCCACTATAAAACCTTACCAAACTATCAATAGCCTGATCAGAACTTTACAGTTTCTCAAGTCTGTCTGGTAGAAGCTTACTGATTCCACTTACATCTGAAGTGGATCTCAGGTGGTAATAAAGAGACCACAGTTGTTATAGCTGAGAAATCAGAGAAGAAGCTTTAAATCCATCCAAACCCAGCCAGCTCACCACTAATCCTCAAAGACTTTGTCCAGCATCTGCTCTCATCTTAATGACTAATGGAGGAGGCATCCCCCTCTTTTTCTCTATGTGAATAATTGACCTCTTATCCTTACCCTCTTTTTAAACTAGGTATCTAGTTCTTCTCATAACTAAAGCCAGAGCATTGAATCTCATCTCAGAAATATAGTTCCACAGCTCCTTGTACTAGCAAAGCAGTTTTGATGCTGGTTTACAAGAGAGAGATCATCTGATAGTTGGCTTAAAAAAAAACAAAAAACCCCCCAACCTTTTTTCTGTCAAGTCACATTTTGATACTCATCGAGGTTTCCAGTCTTCCTTTTTTTAACTTCTGTTTCTTTGTTCATTTGCTTCAGCATTGGATTAGGTTTTTTTTATTAGAACAAAGACCATTTTCATTGACTCACTCATTTTGGATTAAATGAGTGTTCATCTTTTGAGAATAAAAGATGGATCAGTTCATTTGTTTAAAAGTAATGCATTCCATAAATAGCTGGGTGTCCATGGGAAATGATGCAGAACACCAAGGACATTCAGTTATAAATTTCAAAAGTTAATGTCTATGTAAACTGTATGGTTAAAAATAATCTTGTGGGTGCATGCAATTTTTAAACAGTAGCTTTAAAGCTGATCTAGTTTTAAAAGACTAATGAGGAGTGGGTGGTCTCACATTGGCTGGGGAAAGTGTTATCCTCTCACAACTCCCACTGATATTATTTTGGAAAGGTAATACTGTCTTGAGAGTAATCCCATGGGAGAGCCCCCTAAGAGTTTGGCACTGGAACTTTGTGGGGAACTGTTGCCAGTGGGATTTCCTGGCAATGTGGCTCCTTTTCCTATGGTAATGAATTATGGAGAGAGGGACCAGCTGGTGCACTGACTTGAATGAGGCCTGTGAGCAGATGCTTTATTGATTAAAAATTCCATTCATTCAAAAGAGAGGCAGTTGGTCCAATAAAAGATATCACTCCCAAAAAATCCTTGCTTCTCACATAATTCATAGACTGTCATGGCTACAAAATCACTCTAATACAACCTTCATTCGAAAGATTGTTTTTAACGGAAGGATTTTATCTAGACAATATAATTTTGAAATGTCCTGTAGTCACTGTGCATTGAATATATTATGTTAAATAAATTAACAGATCCTTCTTTTGTGGTCTATTTCCTACTGGTATGTGAAGATCCCTAGATTTATAGGGCACATCCCCAATACAGTCAAGGACAGGTGAGATGAAGAGGGTCCTTGTAAGGTCATAAAATCCTTTCCCCTGCTCTAAGGCACCATCAAATATACCTAGATCATCCCTAGCAGATGTTTGCCTATCCTGTTCTCATACACCACCAATGAAAAGGGATTCCATAATCCTTCTATGAAAGGACCGTTCATAATCCTGGTGGGGAATGTAGTGGTGAATGGCAACTTGGACAGCAGTGATCACAAAATGATTGAGTTGAGGATCCTGAGGAAACGGAGGAAGGAGAGCAGCAGAGTACAGACCCTGGGCTTAAGAAAGCAAACTTTGACTCACTCAGGGAACTGATGGGCAGGGTCCCTTGTGGGGCCAGTCTGAGAGGGAGAGAAGTCTAAGGGAGTTGGCTGGACTTTAAAGAATCCTTACTGATGGCTCAGGAACAAGCCATCCTGATGTGCAGGAAGGCTAGTAAGTATGGTAGAAGACCATACTTGGCTTAGCAGGGAACTCTTCAGTAAGCTAAAACACAAAAAATAAGCGTATGAGAAGTGGAAACTTGGACAAACAACTAGGGAAGAATGTAAGAGCATTGCTCGGACATGCAGGGATGAAGTCAGGAAGGCCAAAGTGCAATTGGAGTTGTAGCTAGCAAGGGACATGAAGAATAACAAGAAGGGTTTCTACAAGTATGTCAGCAACAAGAGGAGGATTATGGAAAGTGTGAGTCCTTTACTAAATGGGGGAGGCAACCTAGTGACAGAGGATGCAGACGAGGCTGAAGTACTCAAAGCCTTTTTCATCTCAGTCTTCACAAGCAAGGTCAGCATCTAGACTACTGCATCTGGCAGCACACTTGGGGAAGGAGGTGGGCAGCCAACAGTGGCAAAAGAGCAGATTAGGAATTATTTAGAAAAGCTGGCTATATACAAGTCCATGGGCCCAGATGGGATGCACCCAAGGGTGCTGAGAGAGTTGACTGTGTGATTGCACAGCTGCTAGGCATCATATTTGAAAACTTATGGCGATGAGGAGAGGTCCTGGATGATTGGAAAAGGGCAAATATAGTGCCCATCTTTAAGAAAGAGAAGGTGGATCAGGGGAATTACAGAACTGTCAGTCTCACCTCAGTCCCTGGAAAAATCACAGAGCAGGTCCTCAAGAAATGCATTTCTTAGCACTTGGAGGAGAAGAAGGTGATTAGGAATAGTGAGTGTGGATTCACCCAGGGCCAAGTCATGCCTGACCAACCTGATTGCTTTCTATGATGAGATGACTGGCTCTCTGGATGTGGGAAGTGGATCTGATATACCTTGACTTTAGCAAGGCTTTAGATATGGTCTCCCACAATGTTCTCACAAGAAAGCTAAAAAAGTACAGGTTGTATGAATGGACTGTAAGATAGATAGCAAACTGGCTGGATCATCAGGCTCAATGTCTAGCTGGCAGATGGTATCAAATAGAGTGTACAAGGGGTTAGTCCTGGGGCCAGTTTTGTTCAATATTTTCATCAATAACCTAGAAGATGGGATAGAGTGCGCTCTCAGCAAGTTTGCAGATGACACCAAGTTGTGGGGAGTGATAGATATGCTGGAGGGTAGGTTTGCAGGGTTGGACCAAAAGAAATCTCATGAGATTCAACAAGGACAAGTGTGAAGTCCTGCACTTAGGACAGAAAAATCCTGTGTACCATTATAGACTTGGGACCAACTGACTAAGCAGCAGCTCTGCAGAAAAGGACCTGAGGGTTACAGTGCACAATAAATTGAATATGAGTCAACAGTGTGCCTTTGGTGTGAAGAAAGCTAACGGCATAGTGGGCTGCATTAGTAGGAGCATTGCCAGGAGACTGAGGGAAGTGATTCTTCTCTTCTGTTCGGTACTATCGAGGCCACATCTAGAGTGCTGCATTCAGTTTTGAGCCTCCGGCAACAAAAAGGATGTGGACAAATTGGAGAGTGTCCAGCGGAGCGGAACAAATATGATTAAGGGATGGGGGCACATGACTTGTGAGGAGAGGTTGAGGGAACTGGTCTTATTTAGTCTGGAGAAGAAAGACTGAGAGGGGATTTAATTGCAGCCTTCAAGTACCTGAAGGGCAGTTCAAAAGAGGATGGAGCTATTTCTCAATGGTGGCAGATGACAGAAAAAGGAGCAGTGTTCTCAAGTTGAAGCAAGGGAAGTTTAGGTTGGATATTAGGAAAAGCCTTCTCACTTAGGAGGGTGGTGAAGCACTAGAACGGGTTACCTGGAGAGGTGGTGGGCTCTTCATCCTTGGAGGTTTTTAAGAACCGGCCAGACAAAGCCTTGGCTGGGACAATCTAGCTGCGGATGGTCCTGCTTTGAGCGGGGGGTTGGACTAGATGACCTTCTGAGGTCCTTTCCAACCCTAATTTTCTATGATTCTAAGTAGCCTGCTACTCTACAGTTGGTTAAAAAGATTGCACTAATATCTAACTAGAAGAATACTTGCAGCAAATTCCACTGCTTGCTTCTTGTTCTACCTCAAATGGAAATAGAGAACTAAGAAATACTCTATATACTAGAGAATGACTATCATGTCTCAATTTCTCTTTCTCTCTCTTTTTTTCCTAGTAAATAAATCAAGTACCTTCCACAGGTTTTACCGGACGGGTGCCATTGGGTCCAATGCTTTTTATGGGAAATGAATATAGGAAATGCATCCCTTAGTTGTAGCTGGGAAATCTGATTTTTGACAAATATGTTTTTGCCATCTATAACATTATCAAACTGTTAAATAAATGTTTTCTCTGTCTTTTGCCAGGTTCCATTTGACATAACATTGCAGTCAATAATGAATCTGGAGACAATGTTTGATCCTGCTAATGGAAGTGTGATAATGGGAGGAAGCCTTTTCAATTGGATTATATCTCTCTTTCCTTGAATTTTCTTTCTTTAGTAACTTAATCAAATACTGAATTTCACATGTTTTCAAGTTAAGCCCTGGTCCTACTGAAACAAAGAATAAGTTTGCTATTGATTTTAGCACAGGGACCAAGTTGGCCCCAAATGATTTGGGCTTTTTTTCATTTATGTTTCAAGAAATACCAATATACTTAAAAATAAATAAAAAGATTTTTTTCCTGCTTTTCTATGCTGCTTAAACTAAGTGATCTCCTTTTTCAAGAAATAATGTTCTCATATGAACTTTTTGTAGTAAAAAGACTTTAAATGTTGGCTATTCAGTTTTATCTATGAATAAGAGAGTCTGTGTTCTGTTGGGATTTCTCCAGATTTTCAAAAACTTCATATTGATTAGAAAATGTTAATAAGCACAAAAAGCCCTGTTTGCCCTTGTAGCTATTTAGCATTCAGCTTTACACTATTGATTTTTCCATAAAACTTTCAATGAAACTTTACCTTAGCAGCACACTTTTAACTATTTTGTAATTACCTATGGGTGTTCTGTTTCTGAGCTTGACACAGAGAAAACTCTCTCAAGTTACTGCTCTGGAATCCTTGCATTTTTAACTGTTTTTAGATACAATTTCAGGCTTGTTTATCTTTGTTAAACAGTGAAACTTTTAAATATTGTTGAAGGTGAAATGGAGTGTTCCTAAAGCCATGTAATTGGATGTTTCCATACACTGTTGAGGGGTTGATCTGTAAATAAGCTAATTTAAAAACAACATAAGTATAATACAAAGGTATTGTATACAGTGTCTTTCATACAACATTCTAAATTGCTTAACAAAAAGATTGAAAATATAAATAAATGCTAATATTGTTTTTTTTAAAGGGCTGAAGAAACTTTAAAGAATGCTAAGAAGACCTCTGTGGGGCAGCATTGAGGCAAATATTATTATCCCAACTCTACATATAGGGAGACAGACATGGAAAGGTAAAATCAGTTAACCAAGGCCATGTAGCAAATGACTGTGAGATCTAAGATTGTGATTTAGGAGTTGGTGACTCCTAGCCTTTGTTCAAGCCATAAGATTATTCTGTCTCTAAAAACCATTGCAATTACAGAGTGCTTATACACAAGCACAGAGGCTGCTCCAACGCACTGTAATTCCAGTGTGTCGGAGCAAATACAGTTAATCAAGTCTGCTGGAGCGTGGTAATTATTGTGCCCCAGCGACTTCCTGCATCTCGTGTATCAGTGTCCCTATGCTTCAACATGGCAGTGGGGGCACTTGAACTAAAGCTTGTTGAACGAGCTTTAGTTCAAGTGCCCCTGCTCCCATTATGAAGTGCGGAGACATTGATACAGGAGATGCTGTGGTGCTTTAATTAGAGTGGCTCTTGGAGCTGCTCTAATTAAAGTGTCACCCCCACCCCCAGAGCACATTTAAAAGTGCTCACAATGACTAGTTTCAGCTACAAGCAGCAAATGAAACAGAAGAAGTAGGTGGCAGCATGGGGGAAGATCTGTGCTGGTATTGGCTGTATTGTGTCTGGTCATGCTAAGAGGCTTGGAAATGGGCATCAGAAATCATGGATTCTAGTTTTCTTCAACCCCCCCATAAATATGAATAATAAGAGTGCAGTCCTGTCCCCATTGATGTCAATGGCAAAACTCTTGTTGACTTCAGCGAGAAACTTAGGCCCAGATCTGCAAAGTTATTTTTAGGTACCTTAAGTTCCCTTTGAAATCAAGCAGCAGTTAGGCATCACTTGGAGGATTTGGCCCTTAGATTCTCTGGCCATGTCTTCATGGGTGTGCATGTGCATTTTGCAGCACCCCAAAGGCTTTTGAGGCACTGTAAAATGCACCCTGCACACATGACTTCATTTACTATGCTTCATATTTGCAATACAAAACCAAATTTAGATATCAGGAAATCTGAGTATAAAAAAAGTGTGCGGAAAAGAAGCGGGGTGTTGCACATGCCAGAGCCATTCTCTGGCTGCTGGCCAGGCTCCTGGTTCACCATGCCTGGATCACCACCGCTGGAATGCTGGGGGGCCCCTAGGACTCCAGGTAAGGCTGCTGGGGCCAACCCAGGTGTACCCGCCTCCGCTCTAGCAGGTGCTCCCGCGCCGCCATCGCCCGGTTCCTAGATTTTATGGACCCCGGGCTTACAGATGGGTCCTGAAGGCTACCTCTGTTGAGGTCGGGAGGACCCCTGAACTCGCCTGCCATGACTTTGAATGTAATCTCAGTGGGGGGGTCCTCCCTTGGGGTAGCCACCAGAGTTGGCGCGGTCCCTAGCGGGTGGTCTTGGGGCTGCGTCCTCCCCTACACCCCAGCCACTCACCACCTGTGGTTCTGTCCTGTTTTGGCCTCACCGCTGCCCTCGGCCTGCCGCTGTCTCACCTCCAACCTGCCTGCTTACGTACAAGTCTCCGGCCCACTATGGCGTCTGCCGGGGTCGCTGCCTCAGACCTTCTCCCTTGGCTCCTCCCTGAATCTGGCCGCTCTTCCCGGCCCTGGTCCTCCTACTCCCGAAGTAGCCGGTTACTCCACCGGCCTTGCTGCCCGGGATGCCTCTGGTTCCTTCCCCGGTACTATTGTTCCAGCTGCCGCTGGTTCCTTCACCGGCGCCGCTACATGTGGCGCAGCCAGTTCCTTCACTGGCTCTGCCGCTCCAAATGCCGCCGGCTCCTTTGCTAGCTCGGCAGCATTCCCTGCCGTCAATTTCCTCTGGAGGCTTCGGTGCCCCAGACACCGCCGGCTCCTTCACTGGCCCTATGGCGTGCACCGTCGTCAATTTCACTGCCGGCGTTGTAGCCGGCTCCGCAATCAAGCCTGCTGCCGGTTCCGTTGCCGGCTTCCTCGGAGCCTGCCCTGGCTCCGCCCCTCGTTCTCGGAGCAGCCGAGAGCAGCGGTTGCTCTCCTCCACACTGGGATTCCCTCTCGGGGTCTCCCCTCAGCAACCACCCCGCAGTCCCAGCAGGGCTGCTCCTTATTCCCTCCGGGATGCGTCCTCCGCCCCCGCTGCTCAGCCGCAGCCGGATAAAGGCCCGGCTGATTGCCCGCGCCGGCGTCTTTGGCGTGCGCATCTCCCCCGGCTCTTCCAGACCTGCAGGAGGTAAGTAAGCCTCCTTGCTGCCCCGGGGTTTCTTCGGTGTCCCAGCTCCCCTGGGACACCAGCTGCTGGCCCTGGCCCCCCCGGCCCACCCAAAGCATTTTTCCTCACACTACCCCATATGCAGGTGTGTGCACCAGGGCAAAAAGCAGCGGCACAAATTTGTTATTTAAGTGTGCTTAAGTGATATTATAGATACAATGATTAGAACAGGTTGACATGTTTTTATGAGATGATTTTTGTCAGAAAAATCAGCTACTTCTAAAGTTGAACTCATAGAAATGTATATGTGTATTTTGGAAGGCTTCTTAAGGTTGAATGAGGGAAGATGGTGAGAGATACTAGAAGACTTGGCTCAATGAATAGCTGGTTATTTGTGTAAAACAAAACATCACCAACAGGAGAAACTGAGGGCAAATGCAGGTATCAAATGTAGGCAACATGAGTTAAAATGCATTAACACACATGTAGATGTGACCTGGCACTAAGTTTAGTGCCAGGTCTGCCCAGCCACTAGGAGCACATGGCAGGGCTGCAGGCAGGGCCAGTCCAACCATTAGGCAAACTAGGTGGTTACCTAGGGTACCAAAATTTTGATGGGCGCTGAAATTATATGGAGAATAAGATAACAGGAACATCATTCTAAATAACAACCCTGACTGGCTACGGTTCCTCCTTGGTCTAAAACCTTTGGTTCGGTAAGGGGAGAAAGACCTCTGAAAAGATCTCAGAAGAAAGATCACTAGAATCGCAACTTCTACCTTTTCAGCTCTCAAGCAGACTTACGACAAGAGCATACCGCTAGCAACGTCATCCTAAAAGATGAACCCCATCTCCTATATCATCTTGCAGCTTTCTTATTTTCCTCTACACTGGAAGTGGTGGGGGTGCCAATTACCCTTGGACCGGACCTGGCTGCAGGGACTTGGCACTAACTTTAGTGCCAAGCCCCTACAAGTGTAGACATCTGCCAAAAATTACTTAATGTGCATTAGCTTAATGAGCATTAAATTTACTTGTGCTTAAATGCACATGTAGATGCACCCTCTGTGGTGGAATTATTTTGTGGAGTAAGCTACCTTGCTTGTACAGCACATTAAAAATGTCTACCCAGGCAGTTAGCGCACAGTAGCTAGAATGCTGAAAATCACACCCTAATTCACTGTGTGCTAACTTCCTTGTATAGGGTATTTATACACATACCTTTTCGCGCTGTGATGCCCTGGAGATCCGATGTGTCGGAGCAGACTTGATTAATTGACCTGCTCCGCTTGCGAGCTGATACACAACTGCATGCAACACAGTGCAGTGCGCAAGTGGCAAAATGTACGTCAGTGCACAGAAAATGGCAGTGGTGCACTTTTGAACTAAAACACCTTAAATGCGTTGTAGTTGAAAAGCGTGCCACTGCCATTTTATCAGCCCTGTTGTGCATTTTGCTGTTTACACAAATGAATGTGCCGCAGCGTCATAGGCTTTTAAAAGCGCCCAGTGCTGTGGCACAAGTATGTGTAGACTGAATCTTAGAGAGACATTGGTGGTTAGGGCACTCCTGTAGGATGTGGGAAACAGGTGCAAGTCTCTGCTCCAGATCAGGTATAATAAGGATAATTAAAGGTGATCCTCAAAGGCTGATACACCTTTTAGTTTCATTAATGCAAGTGTTATGGAGTGTTATGAATTGCTTTAAAAAAATGATGTGGTGCTTTTACCTTAAATTTGTATTGTGTATACCCTGTTTGATCCGGTAATGCAAAAGATAAGAGGAGAACTAGTAGGATCATGACATCAGAAATAACAAGAAAGGAAGACCTGAACTACAAACAGGAAAGGTATTTTTAGTGCAAATGCTTAAAGCTCCATTATAACGCTGTCATGTTTGTTTCAAAAGTCTAAAATAAATGGTCTAGAGGAAAGATTCTAGAATGCTATCTCTCAGTTAGAGGTTGTGAATACTCCATCTGCAGTACTACAGTCCTCCACCAAGCCCTTCAACAAATACAGAAAAAATAAAAATTGACATTTCTCATATTTCTAAAAATGGAAAAAAACAGCTTTTTTAAAAAAGCCTTTCAGGCTTCTTTATGCTTCATAAAAGCAAAAAATGTTTGAGGTCATCTTGAAGTGTATCAGAAGATTTTTGTGAGGCATAATTAATATTTGTAAAGCACTTTGACAGCATCAGATGAAAATTGCTGGATAAGTAAAAAGTTTTATTCCTGAGCAAATTGGTGTTCACTGCTGCCATTCCAGACCCTGTCACAGCTACTAAATTTATTTTTAAAAAAGAAATATTCAATAGGATTCTTTGCACATTCATTTTAAAATATCTTCTGCTTTTAAAGATACTTTTGTTGAAATAAAATTGTTGTCCTACCTTCTCCTTTTAACACTGCAGTAAAATGATAATGCTGAAATGTTGACATCACTGTATCCATAGCAGCAGATTTTACTGTCATAAACATGGGATTAAGAATTCAATGCAGGTTCCAGAAGGAAACATCGGAGACAACATTTTTCTTTAGTTTGTAATTAAACTCTTTAGTTAAAAATCTGCTTGTAAAGAAAAAAACTCATATTTAAATACGTCTTCAATAATTGCAGAGGATAAAGTATAAAATTAATTGCAAAGTAAACTACTACTTGTTTTTTGTATTGCTTGTTTTTTGGGTGTTTTTCTCCCTACCTCACGGAGACTGGAATTTACAGTTTAGTAGGTTAGGATAAATCTCTTTCAGAACCACACACAGTTAAATTTCTGCAATATGCTCTCCTTCTCCAATTTCTTCAGAATCTTGGAGCTTGGGAGAAGGGTGTCTGGCTTGATTCTTCAGCTTCTTAAGTATAGAGGGAGTATCTACTTCCATTATCATTACACCCTGGATATTTCACCTTGGATGCCCACTTACTGAGGCTCTTAAAATTAGGGACACACTGGAATTTTTGGCCGAAACAGTTCTGTACCTCCGCTGTCAGTCTGTAAAATGGGGTTAATAATACTTCCCTATCTCAAAGGAGTGTTGTAAGGATAAATTCATTTTTATAGATTTCATAGACATTAGGGGCTGGAAGGGACCTCATGAGATCATTGAGTCCAGCTCCCCCTCTCCCCCCTCCCCCCCGCCATAGGCGGGAAGTCAGCTGGGATAAAGCGACCCCAGCAAGAAATAAATCCAGCTGTTTTTTTGAAGGAGTCCAGAGTAGGTGCTTGCACCACCTTCGGGGGCAGTTTGTTCCAGACCCTGGACACATGCACCATAAAGAATTTTTTTCTTATATCCAGTCTAAATCGGCCTTCCTGAAGTTTATGGCCGTTAGACCTTGTTATACCTTGGGGAGCTCTAGTGAACAGCTGTTCTCCCAGGTCCTGATGTACCCCTCTGATGAAGTTGTAGGCTGTCACCAAGTCCCCCCTGAACCTTCTCCTCTCCAGATTGCAGAGTACCAGGTCCCATAGCCTCTCCTCGCACTGCCTTCCCTCCAGGCCTTGGATCATATGAGTGTCTGTCTTCTGGACTCTCAAGCTTCTTCACATCCTTCCTGAAGTGGGGGGCCCAATACTGGATGCAGTACTCCAGCAGTGGTCTCATCAGAGCCAAATAAAGTGGGAGGATGACTTCCCTGGTTTTGCTTGAGATGCATGGGTGGATGCACACCAGAGTTTTGCTCGCTTTGCCAGCCACAACATCGCATTGTTGGTTCATATTCATCTTGTGGTCAGTCAATACCCAATTACTTGGGAGAGGTAACCTTTGAAATCCCTGAGGAAATCAAATATTCCATATTCAGTAAAAACCTTGGACGATGCACAGTAAATGAAGGAAGTAAATGAACGTTGAATGAAAAGGATAAAAAGAAACATTGAACAATTGCTTTCTTCCTTGAGCACTGTCTATACTGTGATGAACAAAGCAGGGATCCTAAAAAAAAAAAAGGTATGATCTTGTAATTAACAACCGTATTGTAAAACGTACATGAGGGCCAGATTAATATTGAACAACAAGCTTTATTTTAACATATCTGGAATTTTGAACACTCAGTTTTGTATGTGTAGTGTTAATATAGTTTTCTTGTAAGTAATATATCTATATATATATATCATGTTCAGGGGACAAGGCATGTATAGAATATGCCCCCCACACACAAATATTTAGCTTCTTGCCAGTATTTCTGGAGTCATTTAGTGCATTTTTAATATGGAAATTAGTAGTTTCATGCTGCTTTATTCAAGTGTATGTGATTGTTGTATAAGAATTACATTTTTGATTCCAACTTCATGATCACATGTAGTACTTGGAGAAAAGATGATCTTTTGGGACAGTCAATCTTTTAGTCTCCCTGTGTCTCAGTTTCTTCATCTTCAAATGTGGATAAATATACTTCCCTAACTTACAGAGGTACTCTGAGACTTACTTCACTAACATCTGAAATGTGTAGTCAGATCCTTCAATAAAGGATGCTACAAATTCTTATTATATCAAGAGACAATATTAAGAGATAATTATTTATTGCCTAATCCTCTTTTCAGTCAAAAGAAGAATTTTTTTTTTCTCAAGTAGAATGATGATAAAGCTAGAATTAATTTGGAGAATTACAAGCTAATACACCAAATGAATTAGGATAACAAAGAGTTCCATTTGTGTTTGTTAAATATGCTTTTTGACTTAAGCTTCTTAAATACGTCATCTAATGAAAGGAGAGAAATGTATGATATAGGTCATTCTTTAAAATAGAAATAAGATAGAGATGGGGTGAAAGGGTCCAGAGGCAAATACTGAAGTCAAATATTTACTGATTTTAATTTTCAACTTTGGAATACCAAAGATAACTAGGGATATTTTCACTCGTATCTCTGGTCAGTCTAATTCATAATTCTATGGAAAGATCAGAGAAAAAATTATAATGAGTATTGAATTAAATTACAGCAAAAATCTTAATGCAGACTGAAATGAGGTTGACTATCCTAATGACTGCGGCCAAGTGCAGATATTCAAGAAGCCTGAGGCAGAAGTGCTCTAATTTTGCAGCTTTACTCCAACCATCCAAGGTTAGATTGGGAGCAAGCAGAACACCTTAGCCTGTATGGAGTGGGGGGCTTGGAACTTGCCTGCACAGCCTGAGCCCATCAGGCAAAGGGGCTCTTGCACACCACCCAGAATGCCTGTGGGTTCTCCGGGCTGCCAAAGACTCCCAAGCAGAGCTGAATGGCTGAGCCACCTCTGATTCACTGGCGGGGATATTGCAACCACCCACCTGGACCTAATGTGGTAGTGACTCATCATGGCACATACCCTTATGGTCTTGTGCCACCAGCCAGCTGTCTGCACGTGACCTCCCAGTGCACCATGCCTGCCAAGTGTGTGCGTGTCGGACACTTGTGGGGGTTGTATGTCCTGAACACCTGGGTTCGGGGGAGGGGGCATGCGAGTGTCCTAGACACTTGGGTTTCCTGTGTGTGTGTCCCAGATATCTGTATTCCATGTGTGTGTCGGATGCCTATATTCCCAGCCTCCTCACTTACGTTGGTGGCACTGGCCCTGCACAGCAGCAGTGAAGCCCTCGCTGCATAGCTCCTCACCTTTGTGGACTAGCAGCCTTCTTCAGATGAGTATGGCTGGAGGGCTTTGAGTGCCCCTGCACTGGCACTGGGCTGTGGGTCTCCAGGCCCAGGCTCCTGTGCTCCTGCATCACGGGCACCACTGTCCACAACCCAGGCTGGCTGGGCACTGTCCCCCTTCCCTCTCCCTCCCCAACCTCCACTGGGGCACACACTGGGACTGAGGGAGAATGTGGCCTGAGGAAGAGACTTGCCTCATTTTAATCAAATGTTGAACCTGCCAAAATTTTAGTGTTTATTAAACAAAACCTGTGGAGTGTTGCCTGCTCCAGAACTTGGAAACTTTTTCTCAGTTAACATAGAGTGGAGCAATTCCCTGGCTGTACCAGGTGGTTATGACATTGAGGTGAGGATGGGTGTGGAAAGCCATGAGGGCTCAACTGAACAAACATGAAACCTTGGGGTGGCTGGGGGAATGTAGCATGAGAAAATGATGCCCCTCTTTAAATTTTGCAGCTGCCAAACTTTTTGTGTGCATAATAAAGAAAAACTGTGGACCATTTCCCACTCTAAAACTTGGACCCAAGCCCAGGGAGCTGTGTATCCTTGCAGAGATGGTACTGCTCCCCCTCAGCAGGACCCAGGGTCAGAGTGGCCTGGCCCCGTGGGATCGGGGGTCTCGTACCTCCCCACCCTGTTCTGATCATTCCTACATCCTTCTGGGACTGGCCTGGAACATTTTTGGGAGCCTGCACCTACACCAGTGATGCCAGTGGCCAGGGCTAGTGAGCTGGCCCTGGAAGGTGGGCTGGGTCACTGCCGGCCCTGGCATTGGGTCTTGGGCAGCCTGGTCCCCCTCACCTCCTACTCTGCTGCTCCCCAGAGTAGACCTTGCCAGACACCTTCCTGGCTCTTTGGACCGTGCATCAGTGGCTCCCACATGCCATATATCCTGTCCCGAGGCTCCCAATCAATGCACAGTGTGGAGTGTTCCCCCTTGGCTGCCATCCAGGGCTGGCCCCCATGGGACCCCCATTCCTGTTGCCCCAGTCAAGAATCTCTAGTGTGGGGCTCTCCGTGCCAGGGGGGTAGGGAGGGCAGCCTCTCCCATCACTCCTGCCCAAGAGGACTATCATCTCTCAGCGAGGTGGCACTGACATCACTTAGGGGCATTGTAGCTGGATCCCAAGTGGTCTTTGGCCCTGTGCATAAACTCCTTATCCTGGTGTTGCACCTCTCTGGGTGCTCTAGCAGTATAGGTGACTGCCCTCAGACAGCAGGTGGCTATCTGTAGACCTCGTTCTTGGGTCTTTGCACTGCATTCCTGGGTCTGGACAGCTCATTCAAATACTGTGGCAGCATGGATGCAAGCAGTCACCAACTTGTCCATTCCAACCCCCCACATCGAGGGTCCCATTTGGTCCTCATTTTGCTGGCACCATCTACACATGTCTCCAGCGCTCTGCATGTGCCTGGGCGACTATCCTAGATCCAGCAACTTGGGCTCCACAACCGGGCCTCCTGTGCACAAATGCAGAGTCTGCAGACAAGGGAGACACTGAGGAACCTATGGTGAGTCCCCTGTCTGGAACCTTCCCCCGCCCGGGGCTGGAAGCCATGCAGCTGCTCATTACCCAGCACTCATGTACCAAGTGTGACCCCTGGGGGGGCACGGCAACTGCCTACAGGTGGTGGTGGCGATAGTCATGGTGGAGGTGAGTGGGGAGCTTCCGCAGGCAGTCACAGCGGTGTCGGTGGCAGTGGAGGAGGGTGGCGAGTGCTGACAGGTGGTCAGTGACCACCCACAGATGTCGCTGGCAGCACTTCTCTCAGGGGGTGCATGTGCACCCGTGTACACCCCCTACACATTGCCAGTGCCAGCACTGATCGTGTCAGAGACTATGTTCTGTCTCTCAGCTGGGGAAACCTGGGCATCTGGGTTTTATCTCCCTGCTGGGAGGGTTGGGAACCCAAGTGTCTGGGCCTACAGGGATGAGCCTTCTCTGGGAGAAGAGGGAGAGATTGGGGGAGGGGTTTGCTAGGGGGAATTTTTCCCATTCCTGCTGCACCTTAACTGCAGCGGTGCTCATATGTAGATGCTCTGCCACAGTGCCTGGAAGTGTGCCAGCAAAAACCCACAGTTGCGACTGTTGGTTACACTTCAGCTGTGGGACTTGAAAAAAGCTTTTAGTGTCTTTTGGGGTATGTTTGGGTGTGGGTTTGCACAGGTGGATCTGTGTAAACATGCTGGCCTTTCTCAGGAAAGCAACATGATATTGAGGGATGGGGCAGCCAGTTTTCAATTAACTAGATTTATTGTTCCACTCAATGTACATTAACACAGACTGATAAGTCCCCAGCAACAGGTTGGGGTACCAACCCTGGCGCCTCTGCTCCCTTCTGGGCCAGTGGCATTGGGGTTGGGTGGGGGTGTTTCAAAGGCATGAGGTTAGTGGGGAGCATCAATAGATCAGTATCATCAGTGTTCCACCTGGACAACTGTTGTGCCAAGAGCACACTGAATATTTGGGTAGGCAACTATATCTTTCTCCATGAACATACCTCAATTTATGAAGAAGTGATATTAGACCGTTCATTTGCCTATACACATCACATTTGGAAGGTCAGTAGTAAAGTTTTTGCATGGGTAGCTGCCTTAAGCCATTTAGCCAGCACAATGTGGGGTGCCAACTTGAGAGTACTCAGAACCACCACGTTTGCAATGCCATATGTCCCAGCAGATTACTGTGCTCTTGTATGGTTGTCACACTAAAAACCTCGACAGTGTTTCACAGTGTGCAGACACTCAAAACAGGCTGCACACATAAGATGTATTCCCTGCACTCTAGGGCATTAGACCAAGTGACGCAAGACAGATCCTAATCGCTCCCCTGCTGCCAAGTTTCTGAGCCTGTGGAGAGCCCAGTAGGCTGGGTACTGTGGCCTTGTGCATTGTGCTAAATTTAGATAAGGGGTGGGGTGAATGAAAATGAAATGATCATTGTGAGTAATCCACTCTGAAGTCTATTCCTACAGCATTTGATACCAGCACCAAACATGTCTCCCATTGGGCATGATCTTGACAGAGAGGCATGGGTCAAGCTGAACAGACAGATCTGGATACAAACACTTCAAAACAACACTGTACAAGATAAACATCTTGGACAGCCCCTGTGCAAACGCGGTGTCCAGCAAAGAGCACAGCACTTCATAGAATCATAGAATCATAGAAGTAGGGTCGGAAGGGACCTTGTAGATCTTCAAGTCCAACCCCCTGCCTGGGCAGGAGAGAAACTGGGCTCAAGTGACCCCAGCCATGTAGGCATCGAGCCACTTCTTAAAGTCCCCCAGGGTAGGAGCCAGCACCACTTCCCTTGGAAGTTGGTTCCAGATCCTAGCCGCCCTAACTGTGAAGTAGTTCTTACGGATATCTAATCTGAACCTACTCTCCAACAACTTGTGGCCGTTATTTCTTGTTTTCCTGGGGGGCGCTGGGGGAAACAAGGTCTCCCCCAAACCCTTCTGGTCCCCCCCTAGTGAGTTTATAGACGGTCACAAGGTCCCCCCTCAGCCTTCTCTTGTGAAGGCTGAACAGGTTCAGGTCCCGTAGCCTCTCATTGTAGGGTCTGCCCTGCTGTCCCCGTATCATGCGGGTGGCCCTCCTCTGGACCCTCTCAATGTTGTCCACATCCCTCTTGAAGTGGGGTGCCCAGAACTGGACACAGTATTCTAGCTGTGGCCTGACCAGTGTCGCTTAATCGAAAGCTGCAATCTTTACAAATGGCTAGATGGGGTCGATGGAATCTGCACACTGAGTGATAAGGTTGGAAACGGGCTTCAGTGACCCCTGTCAGCAATAGCCCAGGGGCAGAACCAGACTAATGCTCAGACAGAGCAGATGAGCTCTGGCCTAAGCTAGATTGTCACCCTGCGAAGGGGGGTGAGCAAGGTGCTGCAGTGCTCCATGGGATGTCAGTGGAATGTGACCTACAGCGAGTCGCAATGGGATGTGGTACATATGTTCGTTACAGCGCTCTAACCTACGGTGCTGAAGTCTGATACCACAACCATCCAGGGTTATCTTAGAGCAGGACCTACCATTTTTACCATGCTCTATGTGCTCTGCCTGTTTGGTTACGGCTCTAGAGTGCTTTCTGTGTGCTATACCTGGCCTATGTCATTACAAGGTGGTGGAGGCAGATTTCCTTGGTTAAGCTGTTTCTTGTATAAAGGTTGAGGGTGGGTAAATGTGGCCTTTATGCTAGGGGTCAACCCCAAGAAAGTTAGTGCTGCTTCAAGGCTTGTCTAATTTCTGGCCAGTTGCCACAGTTCAAAGAGTCATTTCAATACACAACGCTGCCAAAGCATAGGCATGCCCCAACTACAAGTCTTTTTCTTAGGCCATGCCTTCTGCTCAACAGGTAAGTAATAGGGTTGATGTAGGAACTATTATTGTAGCTCTGTATCGCATATACTGAGTATGTTAAGTGTCTGCCAGCTCTGTGAGCAGTATAATGTACCTGCAGCAGGGACCAGGACATCAACATAGATCTCACAGCCATTGGTGCAATTTCTTACAGAGTAAGAAATGAAAACTCTTGGTAAATAAAACTGCAGTTTGCACATGACGTGTCTTTATCATATTCTCTCAATCCCACCACACAACATAGAGCTGTTTAGAAGTCAAGTTATAATTGCACAGACATCAACAGATTTATTTTGCCCTCCTGACATGGCATAGCCTGCCCAGATCTTGTTTAGTCATGTGGACAAACATTCCTGAGAGACCATAATAGGCAGATACAGTTTATTTTCCAATTATGATGTAAATAATGAACACAGAATTCCAGAGGTGAAAGCTTTGCACATTAGTTAATACACTACAGCATTTAATCTCTGCATTGATTTTCAATGGGAGGCTCTAGGGACTAAGATGAGCTCAAGTTGAGTGCACATCTACTTGTGCATGTGTGCGTGTGAATGCATACACATTCTGTTCTGTTTATTCCAGGTTCTTGTCCTACTCCAATTCCCCTATTTTCTGAGTATCTTCCAGTAACATATCCAGTGATTACTGTATTTACCTGAATCCAAAACAAGGTTCCCCCGCACCCCTAAATCAGCAGCAGGGAGTGAGGGGTGGAAACCCTTATTTTGGATTCAAGTACTGGCCCAGGGAGGGAGCAGCTCATTTCTGGCTTCAATCCCAGGTAACTAGCATATTTTATATGCAATTCTTCCTCTTCCTTTTCCTCTGCCCAGGGGAAATTGGGTAGAATCTTTTATTTCTATTTTAAAATGTAGTGTATGCACATTGTGCTATGTGTTTACATGGCCAAAAGCAAGGTTGAAGAAATGTACCTTGTGCTTAGAGCAGTAGTGGAGATTCTTATTTCCCACAGGAGATTGCTCTGCAGTTTTGGCCCAATTACTGGAAAAGATATTTCTTGTATATATGAGCTTCATTCTTGCTGGAGACAATTCTGTTGTGCTTGAGGGACAAAGCTTACATACCAAGGTCTTAAGAACTTTGGATCACATTTATTAAGGCATTTAGGTGCCTAAAATGCAGATACTTATCTACTGTGATTTATCAAAGCACCTGGTATATCCATTGATTTTGTCCTATACTTTGTGAGCCCTCTGGGGCACTCTGCTTCTTTCTCCTTATATGTACATGTTGCTTGACATGTTGCAGCCCAGATCTTTGGCTAGAATTCATAGGTGCTACCATAATACAAATAATAATTAGTAAGAATGAAATAAGAAGAGAGGTGTCTTGATTATCTCAGAGATTTCAAAAGGGCTCAGTTTACAAATAAAAGGGGTTTTAAACATTTTGTAAGCCTTACATATTCCCAGTCATTAAACATAGTGGGAGGATTAAGTTATTGAGAAGGAAGTAAGTAGAGAAAGAATTCTGAACTTTAAAAAGTTCACTCATATCTGAGCTCTAAGCAGAAGTGACATTTCTCTGACAGAGGGAGAAGAGAGAATTACCAGCTCCAGAGAGGGGAAAAAGGTGCCTGTTGAAAGTGATTTTTAGATAAGAAGATTTTTAGATAAACATCACTTCATATAGAAGCTGAACTGGCCATGGATATAATATTGAAAGAGCGATGTAAATATTTAAAAAATGTTTATTATTTAAAAATATGAATAACTGTGAGTGCCAACATAAAATTTAATAATTGAGCTTTCAAAAATTGCAAAATTGTAAAGTATTTATCTTTAAGTAAAGTATTTAAATCACTTTAAAACTATTAGTTTTGTCCTAAATTTCCTACCTGAAACAATGAACTGTTAAAAAAAAATACCAATTATCATGCTCTTTTTAAAATTAGGTTCAGCTTGGCATCTATAATGAAGTCATTTATATCAGCAAAAGATCTGCTTCCATTAATTCCTATAATCGAGATAAGTGTAAAATATTAGAAGTCTTGATTTGTAGTGCCTTCAAAGATGAATGGCAGATTCACACTTGTTTCAAATTTGTTTCTATTGACTCAGATTACACAGGACACTATTAGTGTGGATTGTTATGGTTACTACTGCTCTTCCTCAAGGGTCTTTACTGTTACGTTAATAGTAGACAAAAATCAAGTGGGCAGAATGTTCTATTGGTGAATAATTTAATATGATAAAGCATACTGCAGGATATTGCAGGCATCAAAATGGAGCTGACAGCCATGGGCAACAGGTGCCTCCTAAGTTGGGGCGGGGGGGAACTTGCCCCACCAGCAACCAGTCAGCAATTGAGGGAAGAGGGAGAGCACGGCCGATTGCATGGACCCGGAAGTGTCACACCAACCCAGAACCGCCAGCAGTGTGGCACAGCACAGTACATCTGGGTCAGTGCGATCAGTCACAGATGGACCGTGGGGATCGCCTCTCCTGGTGCTCCCACTCCCCGGCCAGCACTCTCAAGGGGGACACCAGCACTCTTGCCTGCCCCCCCTGCCCATCACCTAAGCGGGGAATGCTGGCTGTCAGGGGTTGCACAAATGCTCTTGGGGGTGCACCTGCACCCCCTACATGTCACCACTGCCAACAGCATTATACATTAGCACTCATGGCTACCCTGATGGGGAATGGCTACCAGGCAGGTATGGAATATATACTATATAAGCCATGATATATTGCTACCTATAGTTTGAATGTACTGCCTTAATGAAAGAAAAGGTTGACTTCATTGCCTTTTATTTTATGCTAAATAACTGTGTCCACCGGCTCCTTTTAAGGCAGCGACATAGCACTCAAAAAACCCTCAAAGTTGGGACAGTGCTGGCATGTAATAAAACAGCATGTTGTGGGGTTAATATATCATCAGTAGAAATAAGCGGTCAGCTTCCATTGATTTCTTAGAGCAGTGGTCACCAACCAGCAGATCTCGATCTCGGAACCTCTTGCGGTAGATCTTAGAGCCTCTCGGAGTCAATCTGAGGCCTGGGTGGGGGGTTGAGTGCCTGCGTGCATGCACGGGTGCGCCCCAGCCCAGCAGGTCAGTCTGTGGGGAAGGGAAGGGGCGGGACCTAGATCGAGGCCCCCTGCGGTGAAGGACAGTGCTGCAGAGGCAGGAGCAGGGGTAAGTTGAGTGGGGTTCTGGCCTGCTGGAACTTACCTGCTGGGGAGGCACGCCCTCAAATAATTTCTCCTCCCTCTGCCTTGACCTGCTCCCTACCTTCCCTTCCCACAGATTTACCTGCGGGGGAGGGGTGATGGTAGCACACAGTAGATCTTGGGTTGCTTTTAAATGCCAAAGGTGATCTGCTACTTAAAAAGGTTGGAGACCATTGTCTTAGAGGCTCCACAAAAGGAACACAATGTAGTAATTTGAAATTTTTGTGGAAGATGGTGCAAAACAAAATCTGGCACTAGTAGTAATGGATTCAATGCCCCTTGGCAGCCACAGATGGTAAGAGTAACAAAAGGAAAAAACACTGGTCATACCCAGTTCACTCTCCTTTTCAGCATCCACTTTGCTCCTGTGTGACAGGACACTGGGCAAGATGGACCCATCATCTGACCCAGTAAATGGCAATTCTTATGTTAACAACCTCTTGCAAGCACAAGCTCCCTAGGGAACCTTTTCCATACCATCTATTCAAGTGATGCTATGGACTGGTTCAAGTCTGAGGATGGGGCACTTCTGAGAGTGTAAGTATTCGCCAACCTTATCCTGACCAAAATGCTAAACATCTGAGTTAGGTATCCAGGTTGTTTGCATCTGTGTAACTCCACTGACTTAGAGTTACTCTTTGTTTACATCAATGAAACAGAATAATCAGGCCTTTATCCTAAACAAAGTAAAATATCTTTGATTAATGCTACAGGATTCCCTTGAGAAGATCTACCAGGACAGGATATAAAACATGAACAATGATCAGTGATGATGATGGATGTAAGGAATAAAGACACATTTGCTAAAAACTGTCAGGAAAAATAATGGCATTTTTTATACTGGTAATATGATTGGGGGGGGCTATGTTTTGTTTGTTTTTTTACCTTGGCTCTCTTACACAGACTAGGAAAAAAGAAATGAACCAGATAAATCAGCATTTCATCAGCAAGAGTCAACAGGCATATTTTATACTTAACAATGTTGAGGATCATTTATAAGGGAAAGACTTATTTGAAAGCAAAGCCATAGGCAAGGAAGCTAAGGTCTAAATGAATGTTCAACATTTAGTTTTGCTCCTTTTTTATATTTAATGGCCTTGCAGTGGCAGTCTTCCTGACATTCTTCCTACAGAATATACCGCTTATAGCTAGAAAGCAAAGGCAATATTAAAACTGAAGCATTTCATGAAGCATTTCATGTGAGGAATTGGCAGCTGTCAGTTTACCAAATAAAATTTTTATCTTGTAAAAGCCAATGGCAATGAAACATTGATCACCAGTGTCAGGGTATACAAAGAAAGTCTGTTACATGATTGGTTATTGGAAATAATATGCTGCCTGCAGTTCCTATTCATAATCCTGAAAATAGGATGATTAAAAATGGTTCTAAATGGCAAAGTTAAGACCAAGACTTAAGTTTGAGATTTTATTTTTTGCTGAAGATAGGCAGGCCTTAGTCTAGCTGGTTTGGAGAGGTGCAAGATTTCATAGGAGACAGCATCTGAGGAAGTAGGCTGATGCTTGTGGAAGCTTATGCTTCTCTGAGTCAGACTCCAAGGGCGTTGTTGCATGGTAATTTTGGGTGACTTTTGGAGCGCTCAACACCTGGACTGTCCAAACATTAATGCCTGAAACTGGTTTTCAGCACTTGTTAAGTGGCTCAAAGGTACACCACTCCAGGTGTGTGGTTTCTTTCTGATCCATGCGAGTGCTGCCCAGCTTGTGTGTTACATTAAGGTGCAACCCCTCTAGGGTACACCTTAGTGTAAACACCCCACCTGTCCCCCTTTCCAACTGGGCCCAGATCAGGCCCATTGCTCCTCCTGTCCCACCCTGCCCTTCCCAGATCCCTGCTTACTTGTGGCTGCCTCCCCCGTCTGTCCTGGGGAGCAGGCAGGGAAAGGTTAACCAGCCACTGTTGCTGCTCTGTGAGTGGGCTCAGCCAGAAGATCAGCAGCCAGCAGTGGCATCTGGGCAGGCCGGTTAATGTTTCCCTGTCTGCTCCCCTGCGACAGACAGTGCTGGCAGCTACCAGCGGGAGGAGGGCAGGAGGGAAGCTGGGAATTGGAGGGGGTCCTGCTGGCCTGTAGTCCGACTGCGCCAAATGCTAGCTAGTGCTCAGACACGTGTGCGGCTTGCAGCGCAAGGGGCAACAAGCCCCAGCCTGTGGCGACTCTTAGTGCTTTGAGCCCCTTTCAAGGGTGCCTCACCACGGGGTCAAAGGGGAACCTGCAGCACCCAAGCTGTTCTTTGCCACACGAGTTTGGCTCTAGTATTTTTCCCATAGTCAATTTTTTTTTAAATAAGGGAAAGCTCAGAGCTCCCACTTTCTGGGGGCCCCGGAGTCTGAGGAGAGCGCCTGGCCTCTAGAAAAGTGGAGAACTACTCCTCTGCAGTGCCACTTTACCCCGCCTTCATGCGCCGGTGACTAATTTATTCCCGCAGTGGTGGTGTAGCCGCAAGGGTCCCGACATGAGGCGAGACGCAAGGATTTTTTAGGGCCGGCTCCGGCTTTAATTGGACCGACCGCGTGGCTGGGATCAAGGCGGACACGCTGCCAATGCAAGACCTTCCTCAGGCCTGACTGTCACTGCGGGAAAGCCTCCCCTCGCGCCCGGCCCAGCGCTGGCAGAACAGCACGAGGCGGCAGTCGGGCCCTTATCCCTGGGTGGGACGACGGCGGGGCGATCCCAAAAGGATTTTGCCCCCTAATCCCAGCCTGGCCTCAGCGCTACGTGGGGCCGCGGCCCGAGTCTCGTCTGACATTGTACAGGGCAAGTCTACGCCCCCAGTGCGCACGAAGCCCCACCCCCACCGCCCGAGGAAACCGAACGCAATCGCGCGCCTTGTGGCCCCTCCGGGCCGCCGTAGCCGGAGCCGCCGGACGGGAAAAGGGCGCTGCGGTGGCTGTTGGGACTGACTGTTAAGTTGCAAGAGGCGCGGAAAGTCCACGGCGCCTCTGGGCTGCCGGCATGAGGCGGGCGCTGTAGCGGAGGCCGGGCCTGGCGGGTCTCGGGTGCGGGTGGGTGTCCCGGACCTGGTCCCCTCTCTGGTCCGTACTGCCCGCCGGCCGCCTCGGGCGGTTCCAAAGCGCGCCCCGGGAGGGGGGGAGGGTTGTTTCCAACTGTGCTAGCGGGCGGGGGAAGGAAGTGGTACGTCCCGCCCGGCCCGACTGGGGGGCGATCCCGCAGCAGCTGCCAGGGCGGGGCTGGCGGCCCCTGGGTGGCACCCGCGCGTGACGCCCGCCGGGTCTCCTCCACCTCAGTGCCTGGCCCTGGTCCGTGCCAGTGCGATGCCACCTGCTAGCCGTGCGCCGCACAGCCGAGCACGCGGGGCCACGTCTTCCAGCCCCCCCAGCCCAGAAACGGGGCAGTAGGCAAGTGGCGGATAACATCACCGCCACTCCCCGGTCACCAACCTTTCACACCTGTGGGCCGTCTGACAAGAGCTCGCTGACTGGGTTCGGTGCCCCGGACCTCCCCACCAAAACGGGGGGACTTCTTCCCCCCACTCCCTCCACATCATGTGACTGAAGGTGGAGGAAAAAGGACCCCCCCCAGGGTCCAAGTGTCCTGTCCTGGAGGGTTGGTTTGGGCTCTAGCCTGGTTGGTGCCATGTGCTGTTGTGGGGCTCGAGTCGTCATGGCTTGGTGTGAAGCCACCAAAGGAGCAGTATTTCTCCCCGCTGCTCATTTGGTCAAAGCAAGGAAGGATGGGGAAGCTGTCTGTAGTAATGACCCAACCTGCCCGAGGAAGAGTTTTCAGATGGTAACCAGGTAGCTTCATAGACTCGTGACCTTTTGTTTGCTAATAACTTATTTATTCACATGTCACACTCGCTTCCCTCCACCCTTGAAAGTTAATACTCAAAGGTTGGGATGTGTCTCTCAAATGAGGACACTGATTCTGAACACTTTGCTTAAGAGGAAAAAATTTTTTCCTTCTTGGTTCTGACTTCCTAAAACAGCGATTGTTTTACTTGGGGGATACAGTATGTTGACAGGCTCAGCATATACAACGTACATGCAATATACAAAAAGTTTAGGTATGGTACCATAGAAAGTAACTGCATCTGAAATGTATTTTAACCTTTGGGGCAACAAATTCCATTTGTTTAGATTGGTTGCATAATGGTAGTTAGCTGTGTTAGTTCACTTGTTAGTTTGCAGGGTAGAGATGCACCTTACAGACTAAATAAGATGCATCTAGAGCATAAGAGTTAATGTCTTCAGCTCACTGTCTTGTCATTTTATCATGAAAATTATGCTAGCGATTGCAGATAGAAATCTTAACCAGCACAAGGAACTGTTGCTGATCTTATTTTCTTTACGCTTCTGTTTATGCCTGTAGGTGCAGCCATGCAGGAAAGCATCCGCTTCGCTTCAGCAGGAGACGATGTTAAAATATGGGATTCTTCATCTATCACAGTGGTGGAGCAGTTCAACCCCCATTCTTCCTCACCTACAGTCAGCTCACTTTGTTGGGGCAGTAATAATATCCTTTGCTCTATCGGTTTGATACGGTGTCTGGGGAGTTCTGCAAAATTTTATTGAACTTTTTGGTTTGAAGCACTTTGTAGGTGTCAGTTTTCATTTAGTGTTGATTGGAAGAACTGCTTTTATCTTTTTAAGCAAATATTTTTTTGCATGCTTAGGCAGAAATATTAAGGGTTGGGAATAAACTACCAAATTAAATATAAGGCCAAACGGCTTAGCTGCTACAGAAAAAAACAAACTATACTGGTGGATTCCTCTGAATAATTTCTTAACGATCCTGGGGAAAATCTATTTTTAATACTGATACTATGTTTGAGTCACCTCGCAAGTGTAGAAATTTAAGGGTTTTTTAATTGTTTGCCTTGAAAATAAGTGCAGTAGTTTTCAGTGATAAATAAGCTGACAGAACCTACTGGTAGCAGAAAAAATCTGTAAGTAATATGAAGTTGATTATAGAACACTTGCTTTGGCTTCCAAATGTTAATCTTTCAAGCCAGGCTGTGGGTATTAGAAATGATCTTTGGCTGTCACTGTATTTAATGGAAACCGAAAACTTTCTGTCCAGTAGGAAATTTAATTTTAAAGCCTTCTTAAGTGAAAGATCTGCAATTTGCAGACAAGTCTCAAGTATTTGTTAGGTTCCTGAGATGCAAGTTTCTTCCTCAGAGAATGTTACCACAGATCACTCCTTCATTGTACACGCAGGGTTTCAGGTCTATTTTGGGTAGTCCCTTTCACATTTGTTTCAGACTCCTTTTGTGATAGGTGGGACTATATGTAGCCTTGATTATGTTGGAAGGGTATACATAGGTAGATTAGGTATATTTAGGAAGGTCTGTATGAGAATTTTCTCTAAAATACTAATAGCTCCAACAGATCAGCTAGTTTCATGGCATCACTGTGTTGGGAAGAGATTGATATATGATATGGATGTCAAAAAATAGTGGGCTGGCAAGTTATAATTACTTCCCCAAAGTTCTAAATGTGTCTGACCTCTGAGATGAAGTATGGCAGGGATAGAGATGAGGCAATGGTTATAATCATCAAGGTTAAATACAGCATTTAGCAGTGCAGATGTTGAAGAAAGGACTGATTTAATATGATACAAATACTAATTCAGAGCTTTAAAGTGCCGTAGTTGACTTGAAGTCTAAATAGCGCTGCTTCATTTTTCTGCATTTTCCTCGCCTCCTGTCCTGCAAAAAAACCCATGAAAGTTCATTCAAATCCTCTGCTGCTTGTGAGTCCCTTGCCAATTTGTGTTTTTACAAACAAGCTTTCTTAATAAATGTTCTCCTGCTTTTATGTAAAAGATCAACACAAACAAAAAGGAAAGCTGACTAAGAAATCAGGGAATTGACTATTAAAGTTCTGTCAAACATACAAACAAACAAAAATGGGGGGGGAGGGAGAGAGGCAGGGAGGGATGGGTGGTGGAGAATATTTATTTTTCCCCTTTTATAATATCCTTTAATCTAAAATGAAGTTTGACAGTAGATTGGCAGGGAAAATTCCAACATGAGTCTGTTTTTACCATAACAGTAGAGAGGTCTTCTAGATTTATTTTTGTTTTCTTAAAATACCAATCCCTATCCTGTGTCCCATAATGGTTATAAGACAGGTCTGTCTCAAAGGGAATGGTTACTCTAGCAACTGTAGATCTGGGCAGTGAATAATAATCTGCTCTAATAAATGGGGTGAGAACAGTTCTGTATGTATTCTGCTTCCACTCCTTTTGATTTTGTATGAAAGCTTATCTACTGGTAGGGTTTTAGGTTGTAGCCGTGTTGGTCTAAGGATATAGGCAGACAAGGTTCCTTGGGTGAATTTGATATCTTTTATTAGACCAACCCAAATGGTTGGAGAATAGTTACTGAGCAAGCTTTCGGGTTCAAAAACTCTTCATCAGGCTAAGGAAGCTGCAGCAGTTGCTGTGTGCTCTTCCTGGATGGAATGAAAAGTAAAGAAGCCAGGGGCTGGGCTGGGGAGTCAGTTGCCAGGCAGACTGTAATGTATCAAAAATCCAATGTCTATGTTTAGTCCCTGATCTCTAGTATCCAGCAGGTTGATGAAATGGAGCTCATAGGCTCGTCTCTGGGATGTGTTGTGTAAATTTCCCTTGAGGATCAGAACTGAGAGGTTGGAGAGAGAGTGGCCCTCCTGTGAGAAATGTGCTGCCACCGGTAATTGGGTGTTTCTGTCTTTGATGGATTTCCGGTGTGCGTTCATTCTGGTGCGCAGTTGTTGTCTGGTCTCTCCTACATATCCTCCATCAGGGCATTTGGTGCATTGGATGAGGTATACTACATTCCTGGAGGTGCAGCTGTGAGATCCTGGGATGCTGATGGCTCTGTTGTGGGGTATAGTAATAGTGGAGGTGGTGGAGATGTGGGGGCAGGTTTTGCATTTCTTGTCATGGCACGGTCTGGATCCTTTTGGTGTGTTCTGGGGTTGAGGAAGTTTGCTTCTGGTGATGAGGTTGGCGAGGTTCGGGGCTTGTCTGAAGGCTAGGATGGGTGGCTCTGGGAAGATCTTTTTAAGAATAGGGTCTTTTTCTAATACAGGTTGCAATTTTTTGAGGATTTTCTGTACAGGTTCAAGGGATGGGTGATAGGTCATAACCAGCAGTGTGCAATTTGTGGGTGTTTTTCTTCTGTACTGCAGCAGTTCTTCACGTGGTATCCAGGTGGCTCTTTCAAACGTGCGATCTACATCTCTGGAGGAGTGTCCTTGCTGGGTGAAAGCCTTTTTAAGATTGGTGAGGTGGCAATCCCGGATGTTCTCTTCAGTACAGATGCGGTGGTATCTGAGGGCTTCGCTGTATATCACAGCTTTTTTGGTGTGTTTCGGGTGATTGCTGGTTCTGTGCAGATATGTATGTTGGTCTGTGGGTTTCTTGTATAACTACAGACCTTGATCCCCTGCTATATTGTTGAATTTTTTGGTGAAAAGGGGAGTAGGATCTTCTTGTAGTTCTTTGTAGTAGGTGGGGTAAACCAGCAGATAAAGGAGGAGCCATAGTCATCCTAAACCGTGAGGATTACATAAAGGAAGCCAACAGACAGCTCTCTGACACCACCTACTACAAAGAACTACAAGAAGATCCTACTCCCCTTTTCACCAAAAAACTCAACAATACCATCAAATCATTTCCACCAAGATTACAAGAAAAACTACAGACCTTGATCCCCCTGCTACCTAACCCGGGGACTTTTTACATGCTCCCTAAAATCCACAAACAAGGGAACCCTGGCAGACCTATCATATCCAACCATGGGACTCTAACTGAGGAAATATCACGTTTTGTTGAATCCATCCTAAAACCACTTGTCACCCACAGAGCAAGTTTGGTGAGGTGGCAATCCCAGGTGTTCTCTTCAGTACAGATGTGGTGGTATCTGAGGGCTTGGCTGTATATCACAGCTTTTTTGGTGTGTTTCGGGTGATTGCTGGTTCTGTGCAGATATGTATGTTGGTCTGTGGGTTTCTTGTATACTGTGGTCTGTATTTTACCCTTCTGGATACTGATCCTTGTGTCTAAAAAGGGGATGTTGGTGTTGGAGTATTCTAAAGAAAGTCGGATGGAGGGATGGTGACTGTTGAGTTTCTGGTGGAACTCAATTAGAGATTCCAGGTTCTCACTCCAAATGATGAAGATGTCATTGATATATCGTAAGTACAGCGAGGGTTTGATAGCGCAGTTCTTGAGGAAGTCTTCTTCCAGGTGGCTCATAAAAAGGTTGGCATACTGTGGGGCCATTTTAGTGCCCATAGCTGTTCCCATCATCTGGAGGAAGTGTTGATTATTAAAAGTGAAATTGTTGTGTGTGAGGATGAAGTGTATAAGCTCAGTGATATCTTTGGGTCTGTATTCTGGGTTGTAATCTTGTTCCTGTAGATATGTAAGGCAGGCATGGATGCCATCCTGGTGTGGGATGTTGGTGTATAGGCTGGTAATGTCCATGGTGGCTAGGAGTGTGTTGCTGGGAAGGTGGTCTATGTTTTTAAGTTTCCGTAGCAAGTCTGTGGTGTCTTGGACAAAACTTGCTCTGTGGGTGACAAGCGGTTTTAGGATGGATTCAACAAAACGTGATATTTCCTCATTTAGGGTCCCACGGTTGGATATGATAGGTCTGCCAGGGTTCCCTTGTTTGTGGATTTTAGGGAGCATGTAAAAAGTCCCCGGGTTAGGTAGCAGGGGGATCAAGGTCTGTAGTTTTTCTTGTAATCTTGGTGGAAATGATTTGATGGTATTGTTGAGTTTTTTGGTGAAAAGGGGAGTAGGATCTTCTTGTAGTTCTTTGTAGTAGGTGGTGTCAGAGAGCTGTCTGTTGGCTTCCTTTATGTAATCCTCACGGTTTAGGATGACTATGGCTCCTCCTTTATCTGCTGGTTTACCCCACCTACTACAAAGAACTACAAGAAGATCCTACTCCCCTTTTCACCAAAAAATTCAACAATATAGCGAGGGATCAAGGTCTGTAGTTATACAAGAAACCCACAGACCAACATACATATCTGCACAGAACCAGCAATCACCCGAAACACACTAAAAAAGCTGTGATATACAGTGAAGCCCTCAGATACCACCGCATCTGTACTGAAGAGAACACCCGGGATTGCCACCTCACCAATCTTAAAAAGGCTTTCACCCAGCAAGGACACTCCTCCAGAGATGTAGATTGCACGTTTGAAAGAGCCACCTGGATACCACGTGAAGAACTGCTGCAGTACAGAAGAAAAACACCCACAAATTGCACACTGCTGGTTATGACCTATCACCCATCCCTTGAACCTGTACAGAAAATCCTCAAAAAATTGCAACCTGTATTAGAAAAAGACCCTATTCTTAAAAAGATCTTCCCAGAGCCACCCATCCTAGCCTTCAGACAAGCCCCGAACCTCGCCAACCTCATCACCAGAAGCAAACTTCCTCAACCCCAGAACACACCAAAAGGATCCAGACTGTGCCATGACAAGAAATGCAAAACCTGCCCCCACATCTCCACTACCTCCACTATTACTACACCCCACAACAGAGCCATCAGCATCCCAGGATCTCACAGCTGCACCTCCAGGAATGTAGTATACCTCATCCAATGCACCAAATGCCCTGATGGAGGATATGTAGGAGAGACCAGACAACAACTGCGCACCAGAATGAACGCACACCGGAAATCCATCAAAGACAGAAACACCCAATTACCGGTGGGGGCACATTTCTCACAGGAGGGCCACTCTCTCTCCAATCTCTCAGTCCTGATCCTCAAGGGAAATTTACACAACACATCCCAGAGACGAGCCTATGAGCTCCATTTCATCAACCTGCTGGATACTAGAGATCAGGGACTAAACACAGACATTGGATTTTTGATACATTACAATCTGCCTGGCAACTGACTCCCCAGCCCTGGCTTCTTTACTTTTCATTCCATCCAGGAAGAGCACACACCAACTGCTGCAGCTTCCTTAGCCTGACGAAGGGTTTTTGAACCCGAAAGCTTGCTCAGTAACTATTCTCCAACCATTTGGGTTGGTCTAATAAAAGATATCAAATTCACCCAAGGAACCTTGTCTGCCTATATCTACTGGTAAGACAGACAAGATGGCATATAACTTTATGCTCTTGTTCTATCAAGTTTGTATCTCTCAACTTGTTAAGAACTGTCAAAGGCCATTTTGCTATTTTTTAGGTTTGCGCTTCTAAAAGGAGTGTTACAATATTGCTAATGGAGAAGCTACATTTTCATCCCAGTCACTACCACATCATTGGCTCCAGATCATATTTTTTTTCCCTTAATGAGTGATTGTAGGTGAAAAACACATTGGCATAGGGGTCATGGATATTGAAACAGTTGCTAATGTACTCTAATGTTAGTTAGTTCAAACTAAAGATCTCTGCTATTTCTCTAGACTCAAAAGGTTAGTCAAAATTTATTACATGTTAAAATTGGCAGTGGGATAATGACAAATTCCCATTGCAGTACTTGCGCTCTAATCTGATGCTACTTAATGACTTGCATCAAAAGCTATCTAAAACATTAAGCTACAGAATTCTAAGCACAGAATAGTTTATTAAAGGTATACAGTTTACTATCCAGAAGGAGATGCCCTAAAAAAATAGAAATTAATCTTGCATGTTCTAGAAACTGTCGGACTATTTTGCATGGGGCTTTTCTGTTAGAGTTATAGATATACTACTAATAAAAACAAAACATTTTGAACCTTAACGGTAGCTAGAGTTGCTGGGGAGGCAGAAAGGACCATGTCTTTGGGTGCATTTCCAGATATGCTCCTCCTCCCCTCCTCTTGCCTTGTTTTGTTGGGGGGATATACAAGACAACTTTTTTCCTAAAACAGACTAACTTAGTTATGCAACAGTTGCTTAATGAAATTCCATAAAAGAGCATTAGCATGAGAAGTGCTCTATCCTTTATATTTTTCCCTGTTCCAAAAGCAAATCAGAAAATGTTTCCAATTGAAAGTGTATTTAATGGTATAGTAACTTGACTTTTAAGTAACCTTTTGCACAGTTACACTGATTGTTATTATACTTGTGTACTTGTTTGCTGGCAGCGGTATGAAGTTCCATGATTTGTATTTTGTTGTCCGTAACTCCTGTTTCAGATAATTTTCTGGTCACGGCATCTGATGGTGGTGATAAAATAGTAGTCTCAAGCTGTAAGGGTAAACCTGTTCCACTCTTTGAACTAGCTGAAGGGGTAAGTGTTAAAACTGTGTTGGCTTCCCCTCTCTTCCCCACACTAATATGCATTATGTCTTAGAGTGCAAAGCAGATGTTACACCATCTTACAATTGTATTTTAATTCCAGTTATATTTAATGTTGTTGAGGTTGGTATTCACCGCCACCGTATTGTCTGTGCTTAAGTTGGAATATAGCACTTACTGACTGCAAGCAGCCAATAATATCTTGGTTTCAGTAGGACAACTTTGAGAATTTGTTTAATTACTTTTTAATTATTTAAATATGTATGTATGTATGTATATACACTAAAATTTACTTTCTTGGGTAGTGGGACCCAATTAGAGGAATATCCTAACCTTGACTTGGGTGACTGTTGAATAAGGTATATTCTATTTGAGTCCTCCACTACAGTAACTTTTGTAAGGCTCATGGGACCCTGAATATCTAGGAAGTGTGTAAAAACTGAGTTATTGGTACCCAAGTATGTAATTTCGAAATATTTGTATGAATGTCTGTTGTTTGTCATATTCAAGGTATCTTATATATGCAAATGTAATCCTTTTTAATTTTATGATGCTATTGATTGGATTAATATGCTGGTAAATAAATGGACACTTTTACCAGTCCCAAGAAGTACAAAGAGAATCTGGAAGGTGGTAATACTGAATCATAAATTCATGTAGATCTGTCATTGAGTGACATTTTTTCCAAGCTCAGCGCTGTAGCACTTATTTTTTAAAAGTAGCACTTTGTGGACCTGGGATAATGCTTGCTACTATAATATTCTGTATAATGTTTAAAGAATATCAATTTGGAAAGATAGCATTGCAGCATTCATTTAGGGATGGATATCTATATTTATATATATATATACACACACTCTCTCACACACACACACACACTCTCTCACACACACACACACACACTCTCTCACACACATTTTGATTTATAGACTGGCTGACCTGCTCCACCAGGCTTTAAACTAAGCCCGCTGGGGGACGGGGGCACTACCGCCACTGCTGGCCCGCTGAGCAATCCTTGCAAAGCCAGCTGGTCAAGGCACTTAAGGGAGCCCACCCCTGCCCCAGCCCTGGTAAAATCTGTGGGCAAGGAAGGAGCCCCCCAGGGGGCACTTGCCTGCCTGTACACTAATGCCAGGAGCTTGGGGAATAAGCAGGAGGAGCTCGTCCTCCTGCTCAGTGCAAACAATTACGATGTCATAGGGATAACGGAGACCTGGTGGGACTCTACCCATGACTGGACCACGGGGATAGATGGTTATACCCTGTACAGGAGGGATCGTGTAGAGAAAAGGGGCGGGGGTGTAGCTCTCTATGTTAAGGAAAGCTACACGTCCCTGCAAGCCAATATTGGCGACCAGGGTGGATGGCTGGAGACCCTCTGGGTTAAAATCCGTGGGGAACACGGTACAGGGGACACAATGGTGGGAGTCTATTACAGACCTCCCACCCAAAGTCCTGAGCTTGACCAGGAGTTTGCCCAGGAACTGGCTGAGGCAGCTTGCTCCAGGACCATGGTTGTCATGGGTGACTTCAATTACCCCGACATCTCGTGGGAGGATCGCTCAGCAAAATCTGAGCGGTCGCAGAGCTTCCTCTCGTGCGTGGATGACCTCTACCTGACTCAAGAAGTCTATGGGCCAACGAGAGGCGCTGCTCGATCTGGTACTGGCTACTGGGGATGACCTAGTCGGCAACCTTAGTGATCGATGGGAAGCTGGGCGACAGCGACCACGAGCTGATCACCTTCACCATCCACCGAAAAGCTGGCAAGCGAGTCAGCAACATGCAAGTCCTTGACTTCAGGAAAGCCGACTTTGACAAGCTCAGGAGGCTTGTCAGTGAGGCCCTAAGGGACCGTGACCACAGGGAGAGGGGAGTTCAAGAAGAGTGGTTGCTCCTTAAGGGAGCGATCCTCAATGCACAAACACAGTCTATTCCATCTCGGAGGAAAGGCAGCAAGAGGGCACAGCAGCTCCCCTGGCTCTCCAGGGACCTAGCAGACCTCCTGAGGCTAAAAAGAAAGGCCTACAAAGGATGGAGGACGGGAGTCACCTCCAAGGAGGATTATTCTGCACTGGTCCGGTTCTGTAGGGAGCAGACCAGGAAAGCCAGGGCTGCAACTGAACTCCAGCTAGCTTTGAGCATCAAGGACAATAAAAAGTCCTTTTTCAGATATGTGGGGAGCCGGAGGAAAAGCAGGGGCAACATTGGACCCCTGCTGAACCAGATGGGGCAACTGACAACTGACGCCCAGGAAAAAGCCAACCTATTAAATAGGTACTTTGCGTCAGTCTTTCATCAGCCCCATGGGACGCCCATGCCCGCTACAGGGCCAGGAAGTCCGGGTGAGGGTGATCCCCTGCCCTCCATTAATGCTGACTTTGTGAAGGAACATCTTGAGAAGCTGGATACCTTCAAGTCAGCCGGCCCTGACAATCTTCACCCCAGGGTACTCAAGGAGCTGGCGAGCATCATAGCCTAGCCTCTAGCACGGATCTTTGAAAACTCTTGGCGCTCCGGTGTAGTGCCCGAAGACTGGAAGAAGGCCAATGTGGTGCCTATCTTCAAGAAAGGGAGGAAAGTGGATCCGGCTAACTATAGGCCCATCAGCCTGACTTCTATCCCGGGGAAGATCTTAGACAAGATTATTAAAGAGGCCATCCTTAATGGACTGGCCAACATCAACATCTTAAGGGATAGCCAGCACGGGTTTGTTGCGGGTAGGTCTTGCTTGACCAATCTCATTTCCTTCTACGACCAGGTGACCTATCACCTGGACAAGGAAGAAGAGATTGATGTCATATATCTTGACTTCAAAAAAGCCTTCGATATGGTTTCCCATAATCGCCTCTTGGAGAAACTGGCCAATTGTCGCCTTGGGTCCTCCACGATCCGCTGGCTGGAAAATTGGCTCTGGGGTTGGACCCAGAGGGTAGTAATTGATGGAAGTCACTCATCATGGTGTCCTGTGACCAGTGGGGTCCCCCAGGGCTCTGTCCTTGGACCCATACTGTTCAACATCTTCATTAATGATGTGGACACTGGAGTCAGAAGCGGACTGGCCAAGTTCGCCGATGACACCAAACTTTGGGGCAAAGCATCCACACCAGAAGACAGGCGGGTGATCCAGGCTGACCTGGACAGGCTCAGCAAGTGGGCGGACGAGAATCTGATGGTGTTCAACGCCGATAAATGTAAGGTTCTCCATCTTGGGGGAAAAAAAACCCGCAGCATCCTTATAGGCTCGGCAGTGCTATGTTGGCTAGCTCTATGGAAGAAAGAGACTTGGGGGTCATCATTGACCACAAGATGAACATGAGCCTGCAATGCGATGCTGCGGCTAGTAAAGCGACCAAAACGCTGGCTTGCATCCATAGATGCTTCTCAAGCAAATCCCGGGACGTCATTCTCTCCTTGTACTCGGCCTTAGTGAGGCCGCAGCTGGAGTACTGTGTCCAGTTTTGGGCTCCACAATTCAAAAAGGATGTGGAGAAGCTTGAGAGAGTCCAGAGAAGAGCCACGCGCATGATCAGAGGTCAGGGAAGCAGACCCTACGATGACAGGCTGAGAGCCCTGGGGCTGTTTAGCCTGGAAAAGCGCAGGCTCAGGGGTGATCTGATGGCCACCTACAAGTTTATCAGGGGTGACCACCAGTATCTGGGGGAACGTTTGTTCGCCAGAGCGCCCCAAGGGATGACGACTAGGTCGAATGGTCACAAACTACTACAAGACCGTTTCAGGCTGGACATAAGGAAGAATTTCTTTACTGTCCGAGCCCCCAAGGTCTGGAACAGCCTGCCACCAGAGGTGGTTCAAGCGCCTTCCTTGAACACCTTCAAGAGGAAACTGGATGCTTATCTTGCTGGGATCCTATGACCCCAGCTGACTTCCTGCCCTTTGGGCAGGGGGCTGGACTCGATGATCTTCCGAGGTGCCTTCCAGCCCTAATATCTATGAAATCTATGAAATATAAAAGAAAAGTCTTGCACCTGAATAGAAGTATATGATATAATCTTGGGAAGTTACACTGTGGTGTCAAACTGTGGGCTGGATGAGGGACATAGGCTGTATCATGCCCATAGACTTGGCCCCATGTACTGGATTTAGCCTGTGAGGCTGGTCTGATGCAAGTGCTGCGTGCAGCATATGCCATGGACCAACAGCATGTGGCTGCCTGCAGCACGCATGCCAACTCCAGCCCCATGTACCACATATAGCACATGCCAGCCCAGTCCCACACATAGTCTGTGGGTCTGCTCTGGGGTATGCATTGAATGTAGGGATCACAGTGGATCCTGCATGGGTGGCCATTCTGTAGGCCCAATCCAGACCAGCCCCAGATCCAATATGCAGGGCCAGTCTGGCATAGGTGGTGCATGTAGCGCACACCCCAGACTGGCCTTGCACCATGTACAGACTGCACCAGATGGACTCTGTGAGCCATATGCAGTACACAGGGGCAGGGCCAGTATGTGTTGCACGTGTGAGCCGCCAGAGACCTAGAGGCAGCACCACAGGCTGGATGATAAGACTCTGTGGGCTGGGTGTGGTCCCAGGCCAGATCTTTGATGCTTCTGAGCTATACTATAGGAGCATAAGGAAAAAAAGATTTTGAAATAAAGGGAAACAGCATGAACAATAGCTTGCAATTGAAAGAGGGAATAACAGGGAGCGAGGTTTAATATTTGTTCATTAGCATACTGGTCTGGTAAATATACCAGCTGCCTCGCTGAAATCATATAGGCCTATATAGGTTAAGAGTTGAGGTTATATGTTATAAGGATGCTTATATAAACTGACACAATTCCTTGCTCTTTCTTCCTCTGAATTTATTTTTTTATCAGGCACAACAGACATGCGTGTGCTTAAATTCCAGTTCTATGTATATTGCAAGTGGAGGCCTTGATAATACTGTTAATATCTGGGATTTAAAATTCAAAAGACTACATCGATGCCTTAAGGTAATACTTTTTTTTATTCCTATTATTTATCTGGTACTTCACAGGAAAAAATATAGACGTCCAGATTTTAGGTTTCACTGTTGGTTGTGAACATTTAGTTTTTCTAGCTGACGCCTTGTTTGCTTACACTGATTTAAAGTCATGATCTTGTAGGCTTGCATGAATGCTTAACTTTACGCAGTCTACGCAGTTATGTTAAAATTAGTGGGACTGCTCATGTGTACAAGTCTCTTGCATTGTTGAGGTCTGTATAGCAAACTTTGATTTCAAAATATTTGAAGTAAAATTTTTGACACTGGGAGAAACTAACAGTCAAATCATAAAACAAACCAGTTTGAGAACTGCATGCCAGATGTTTTGTGCCATATTACACCACTGATCCTAAAGCACTGAAGGAGGCGCCCAATTTGAAGTATGTTAGAGAGGTCCCTTTGAAGTAAAGAGGATTACTACAAAGGAAGTTGCTATTCACTGCTATTGTGTAAGTGTTTGCCAGACTAAGATCTTAATGAGAGATGTATCTTAAAGCAAGGCTTATGTTCTAATTTTGGATTTACCTAATTATTTTTTAATTGCAGTATGGGGGGCAGCTTTTACTAAGTAATTGATGCAGATTTTAAACTTCTTTTGGGGCTGAAGATCATAGAATCATAGATGTAACACCTTAACACATTAGCCTGATTTACAAAGAAGTAATGATTTGATAATGAAGGCATTAGTGGGAGAAATTGGCAGTAGTAGATAAAGCACCCAAAAGTCTCTGAAAAAAATTACATTTGGAATATATTTTTCAACTGTTGGATGTGTTTATAGTTCAATTGGTTTAACATTATAATTTGAACCTATTCTTAATTAGATTATAATGCAATCTCCTGAAAAATGTAAGCATTTGTTTGGCATGCCAAAATGAGTATATGCTACTAGTCTTCAGTTTTTGTTACTGTAGTGTAAAGATGCAATTGTACATGTGCTTGATTTTTGGATACTGAAGTTACAAAGAGCTATCAGTATTTCAGGATTAAAGCTTTCTTTTCTTATAGATATTGGAAAAGGAAAGCTTGAAGCTGAAATCTCTCTAGAAGCATAGAAGAAAATCTTTTCTCTGCTAGAATGTTTTGCAGCACTGTATTTTAGTTAGTGTTTCTTTTCTCTTTCAGGATCACAAAGATGAAGTAACTTGTGTTAAATTTAATTGGAATGACTGCTATATAGCTTCTGGATCTCTGAGCGGTGAAATTATTCTACACAGTGTAACTACCAATTTATCCAGCACTCCCTTTGGTCATGGTGGCAGTCAGGTACAGTATGTGTGCAGAATAGTATTTTTTCAAGGGGGTTGGAGCATAACATGTTGTTTATGGAGCATAACATTTTATTTAATGTTAAATGTTTTATTTTAAATTATTTTAAGCTAATAAACTCTTGTTTTGTAAAGCTTTACATTGGTAAATTAAATATAAATCTAAAATCTGTCTCTCATACTTAATCTGTTCGTTAATCAGCAGTCTTCAGTAGCCTTTTAAAAGGTTAATACCCAGTTATTGTCTTTTGGGTTTAAAAATGTGTTTGTAGGAAAGAGAAAGGAAGCTTTTACTTGTGTATTAGTTCTAAAACAATGATGGGCTTCTAGATTGATTCCATTATTTCAAAATCAGAATTGCTTAGTTTTTAATGCTTGTAGGAAAAACTGTCACCTGTATAATCCAAGTTGTTAAATATTCAGTTATGATCTTGCTACCTTCTGGCCTAGCATCACAAGCACTGAAGATTTCATAGGCCAGGTTCTACATCCATTAACTTCTGTGCAACCAAGTTATTTTGAAAGGAGCTGTACCTATGACTTAGTGGGGCTAACAGAGACCTGGTGGGATTCATCCCATGACTGGGCAGTACATATTGAGGGCTATAGATTGTATAGAAAGGACAGGTCAGGGAAGAAAGGGGGGAGGGGGGATTGCACTTTGTCAGTGAGCAATATACATCAACCCTCATCAAGAATCCGAGGTTGAGGAAGTAGAAGGATTGTGGGTTAGGCTACATGGGGGACAGGGAGAAAGGGATTTGGTGGTAGGGGTCTGCTACAGACCCCCACACCAAGGGGAAGAAATAGATGCGGGGCTCCTGAGGCAACTCTCGGAGACCATAAAAGCTAAAGAGGCGGTAGTCATGGGGGACCTAAACTACCCGGACATCTGCTGGGAGACGCAGACAGCAAGGTCCCATCGCTCACGCAGGTTTCTAACCTGTATACAGGACCTCCACCTGACACAGGAGGTGCATGGTCCCACTAGGGGGAATGCCATACTGGATCTGGTATTGGCAACAGGGGATGTCATGATAGGGGACCTCCAGATCGGTAGCCATTTGGGAGACAGTGATCACCTAATAATAGAATTCAACATAAGACGGCGAGTGGGTAAGGTAACTAGTAGGGTGAAAGTGCTAGACTTTAGGAAAGCTGATCTCAATGCACTCAGGCGATTAGTCAAGGAAGCACTGCAGAGTAGGAGTTTTGAAGGGATGGGAGCCCAAGAAGGGTGGCTGTGCCTAAAGGAAACGATCCTTCAGGCACAAAGCATGACAATCCCCGAGCGAGGCAAAAAAGGGAAAGGGGCCAGGAGGCTTCCCTGGCTGACCAGAGAAATCCAGGGCAGCCTAAGGGCCAAAAGGGGAGCACATAAAAAGTGGAAACAGGGTGAGATCGCTAAAGATGAATATACCTCCTCTGCTCGTGCTTGTAGGGAGGCAGTTAGGCGGGCCAAAGCTACCATGGAGCTGAGGATGGCAACCCAAGTAAAAGACAACAAGAAATTGTTTTTTAGATATATTGGGAGTAAAAGGAAGGCCCAGGGAGGAATAGGACCACTGCTAAATGGGCAGAAACAATTGGTGACAGACAGGGGGGACAAGGCTGAACTCCTCAATGAGTTCTTTGCCTCAGTGTTCCTAAGTGAGGGGCACGACAAGTCTCTCACTGGGGTTGTAGAGAGGCAGCAGCAAGGCGCCAGACTTCCATACGTAGATCCTGCGGTGGTGCAGAGTCATTTGGAAGAACTGGATGCCTTTAAGTCAGCAGGCCCGGATGGGCTCCATCCGAGGGTGCTGAAGGCACTGGCCGACATCATTGCAGAGCCACTGGCAGGAATATTCGAACGCTCGTGGCACACGGGCCAAGTCCCAGAGGACTGGAAAAAGAGCTAATGTGGTCCCCATTTTCATAAAGGGGAGGAAGAAGGACCCAGGCAACTATAGGCCAGTCAGTCTCACCTCCATCCTTGGTAAAGTCTTTGAAAAAATTATCAAGGCTCACATTTGTGAGAGCCCGGCAGGGCAAATTATGCTGAGGGGAAGCCAGCACGGGTTTGTGGCAGGCAGATCGTGCCTGACCAATCTAGTGTCTTTCTATGACCAGGTTACGAAACGCCTGGACACAGGAGGAGGGGTGGATGTTGTATACCTGGACTTCAGGAAGGCCTTCGATACGGTATCCCACCCCATACTGGTGAACAAGCTAAGAGGCTGTGATGTGGATGACTGCACAGTCCGGTGGGTGGCGAATTGGCTAGAGGACCGCACCCAAAGAGTCGTGGTGGATGGGTCGGTCTCGACCTGGAAGGGTGTGGGCAGTGGGGTCCCGCAGGGCTCGGTCCTTGGACCGATACTCTTTAATGGCTTCATCAGCGACTTGGACGAGGGAGTCAAATGTACTCTGTCCAAGTTTGCAGATGACACAAAGCTATGGGGAGAAGTGGACACGCCGGAGGGAAGGGAACAGCTGCAAGCAGATCTGGATAGGTTGGACAAGTGGGCAGAAAACAACAGGATGCAGTTCAACAAGGAGAAATGCAAAGTGCTGCACCTAGGGAGGAAAAATGTCCAGCACACCTACAGCCTAGGGAATGACCTGCTGGGTGGCATAGAGGTGGAAAGGGATCTTGGAGTCCTAGTGGACTCCAAGATGAACATGAGCCGGCAGTGTGACGAAGCCATCAGAAAAGCCAATGGCACTTTATTGTGCATCAGCAGATGCATGATGAATAGGTCCAGGGAGGTGATACTTCCCCTCTATAGGGCGCTGGTCAGACCGCAGTTGGAGTACTGCGTGCAATTCTGGGCGCCGCACTTCAAGAAGGATGCGGATAACCTGGAGAGGGTCCAGAGGAGGGCAACTGGTATGGTCAAGGGCCTGCAGACCAAGCCCTACGAGGAGAGACTAGAGATACTGGACCTTTTCAGCCTCCGCAAGAGAAGGTTGAGAGGCGACCTTGTGGCTGCCTATAAGTTCATCACGGGGGCACAGAAGGGAATTGGTGAGTATTTATTTACCAAGGCGCCCCCGGGGGTTACAAGAAACAATGGCCACAAACTAGCAGAGAGCAGATTTAGATTGGACATTAGGAAGAACTTCTTCACAGTTCGAGTGGCCAAGGTCTGGAACGGGCTCCCAAGGGAGGAGGTGCTCTCCCCTACCCTGGGGGTCTTCAAGAGGAGGTTAGATAGGCATCTAGCTGGGGTCATCTAGACCCAGCACTCTTTCCTGCTTATGCAGGGGGTCGGACTCGATGATCTACTGAGGTCCCTTCCGACCCTAACATCTATGAATCTATGAGTTGTGGAAAGAGTATAACTGTACTTGGAACTTGCCTAACTATTCTGGTTTTTAAACCAATTACAGTTAAATCTAATGTTGCACCTATTGAAGTAGGATAAAATAAGAGGGAGCAGTAAAATCTTTTAGCTACTAATGTGAGTAACTAAGACTGAATACACCTACGATAAAATTAATTTCTGTTCAGAGAGCCACCACAAAGCTACTCATTTACTACTGAAGGGTTCCAGTACTAGACTCGTGATGCCTTTCTCCAGGGTTACAGAGATTGCAAAGCTGATGAATTTCCTTGAGGGAATCCCTCTGTCATAAAAGGAATTTCTGTGAGGAGTGAGCACCAAAATGGCCCTTCGCCAGTGTCATCGTAGTCCTCAGTGTGGAGGCAGTCTCAGGATATAGTCAGGAGTTAGAGTAGCTAGGAGAGACATGAGGTGTTCCTAGAGCACAAAACAGCTTATGTTATGCGTGCTGAGTAGATTTACAGGCTGCCTGGGGAGTGGACAGAATCATCACTTCTGCTATAGCTGTAACTCCTTCCTGGGTCACATTTCCTAAGTACCAGTGAGTTTGTGCATTGACAGCTCTGCTGCTGCAACTCTTACTTCAGTCTTCTCTGCTGGCATTGAGCTGGCAGTGAACTTATCTTTTATGCCTACTGTCAAACAAGTGTAATTTAATGAAGAACATCTTTTGGATAAGTGTTTGTGTTTTTAGGGGAAAATACAGTCTTTTTAAGCATTGTGTTAGAGGAATGGCATGTAAAATTATAAGAGCATTTCAGTTTCTATCGTGCCTTTGCATCATTTATCTGTCACTTAATTGCAGGAAAATTGTCCCCCAACAATCAGTTTTCTCTTAACAGCCATCCAGCTGTGTAATTATAGTTGTCGTAGTTAGGCTATATATGGGGCTCATTTTGGGGGTTATATTGGACAATAATTAATGCATCTGATGAAGCAAGCTTTAGTGGCTGTGTGTATCACAGAGAGAGAGAGAGAAATAGCACAATCTCTTTTGGTTAGTCTATAAGGTGCAAATCTATCTTGCCTTCTTCGATAATTAATGGACAATGTGTTGTCGTTAGGACCATAATGATGAAAATGGGAAGCATGGATCTGAGTCACTGACAGGCTGCTAGAAAACCTACAGGTTGGTTGCACTGTACAGAAGTCTTTTCAATGGATGCCATATCTGTAAACTTTTAGCTGGTGTTTGTTCAAATATACTTTAATTTTACACTGAGGATAGATCATATTGCTTTTCTAGATGAACCTGACTGAATGCCTGAGGGTGATCAGCATAGTGGATAGCAACCTCCATGATAGATTAAATCAAGATATCTATTGTGAGGCCAGACAGTATCTTTAGGATAACTGGATATGTTCCAAGTACTAAATTAAAATAATTGCCTGCATAGAGCTAGTATTCTCTCTCGCTAAGGGGGCTATAAAATTTCCTAATGAGGTACTCTCGTTGGTTGCTGCGTTTAATGTAAAAATGGAATTGCTTGGGAATTATGTAACACGATGGCAATTTAAATGTTCCAGTTTATCTGCATAATTCGTATCCTTCAGAATACGTTTGCTCTAATATACTTACTTATCTAGTTTTATTTTTAGTTTGAATTTTTAATTGGGGCATTTAGAGACTTGGAAAATTTAATTTGTACAGATACCTAAAGCTTTTGTGGTGCTTTTAGAGATCAAAAAATACAGACCCTACCTCAACAGGTTTTATTGTAAGGGCCCAATCCTGTAAGGGTAAACTTTATCAGGTAAACAGTGTTTGTGCTCTTGATCCTGGTGCTGGCTCTTCGGCTTTATAAGGGTCACCTATCCTTAGTCATATCTTTCTTGCAGTTGGCTAAGCAATGTGCTTGGAGTATGTGAGGCCACACTAAACTTATAAAAGCAGCTTGTCTTTGTCTGATTCACCATAATGGAATGTAGTCTCATTGCCAGATTATTTCTGTGAGTGTACAGGCTCTAGACTTGATGGAGTCTCTCATCATCATTCAATAGTACGAACAATTTGTATTTCATCTGAGAATTGTCCTATTTTCTGTTAATTGATCTTGACTTCACACATCTATATGCTTTATTAGTGTTAAGCCCTTGCACCAGGCTGTATGTAGACCGCCTAATCCCAAGTCTTTACTGTTAATATTTCATTAAGGCCACTAGATTTTTATCTGTTTGCTGTTGTGAGAATGTATTGCAGTCTGTTTTGAAAGAAAATGTTTGTTCAGGTCTTGATTGCCTAGGACTATTCTCCTAGCAACAGGGTTTAGTTTAGCTGTTTAAACAGCTGGTTAATTTGTGAAGCTGTGTGGTGGCTTCCATTCTTTTTATATAGTGAAAAAAGTCCATGGCTGCAGAGCTCACAATTAATGTACTTTATTTTTTTGACTCGTAGCATCTCTAAAGGAATATGAAAGGCTAGTATATTCAGTAGTATTGTATGATTGTGTAAGGTCAATCAATGACTTAAGAATTGTTTGGGGTTTTGAGGTGATTTTTTTTGTCTTCATTTCTTTTATCCACCATGTATCCTGCAAATTACTATATTTGCTTGAATACAAGGTGAGGTTCCCCCCATGTTGGCATGTAGGGGAAAAAACCTCTTGTCTTATAATTGCATACAACAAAATCTTACTAAATATATTGTGGAAACCAACTATGAAGTCAATTTAAATGCAGCCAACACTGAGCATGACTGTAAAACACATGGCCCATATTGGACAAACACACTGATGGAAACATACCGCAAGAATAGGTTGTTCTGAATCAGACGTATAGTAGTGCCTATTGAGCACAGCGTGGCATAGTCCCCCACACCACTGACTTTTCTTCCAGTCACGGTGAGCCACAACATTCACCCAGAATCCATCTCTTAGCATTCTCTCAGTCTGCTGTATATGATTAGTATGGCCCTGCCTCCCATGAGGTGAAGCTGGACCAGGTTGCCCTGCACCTCATCTGCATATACATTTTTGGAGGATCCAAGAACACGTGGTTCCAGTCATGAATGGGGATAATTAACACGTGTATCCTTTGTGGGGGGTATTTGAAGTATGCACACATACTGAGCTGTGGGGTCACCATGACTTACAATGCTGTTGACTCTCCTGGTGCTGAGCTCATGTGTAAATCATGAGCCTTTGGCTTTGGACTAATATGCATAGTTTGTACTACATATAAGTAGATGCCAAAGTGCTCAAAAGTGTGTATATGGACTACCTGTGCTAAAACTTGCAGCAGTTTCAGGGGGGAAAAAAGGTAATGAGAATCAATTCTGGATGAACTAAGTGCCTGTGTAGCAGAGGTGCACTGATATATTGGTGCCATATTGGATTGGCACCAATAAAAGGAAAATTAACATTATCGGCTATTGGCTTTTTTTGGCTGGTGTAGCTGATAATGTTACTGATAAATATAATGTGCCTTCTGCCTGGGGCCCCGGATGCTGCGTGCTTGCATGCAACTGCAGCATGCACGTGGCCAGGAATGCAGCCAGGCAGCATGGAGAGCAGTATCCTGCAGGTAAGTCTGTGGAGGGGAAAGGGTGTGAGGGGGGCAGATCGAGGCCCCCACAGGGAGGGAGGGAGCGGGCCTGGGGGTGCTGCCCAACCAGGGCAGTGAATAGGACCTGGGGCAGGGCAGGGCGGCTTGTTCAGGGGCCGCCAGGTGGGGAGTGGCTCCCTGCTGCTGCATGCACCCACGGGGGAAGGATGGGGAGGCATATGCCCTCCCAGATATATGCCTGGGACAGATGTGGGCTGCCCGCTGTGGGCTTGGGGGGTCTTCACTTTACTGCCTTTGCCCTGGGGGCCCCATGCTGGCTGCACACCCCCTGCCCGCCTGGTGGCAGTAAGGGCAGAAAGTTGTGCCTTCTGCTGCTGGGCGGGCAGGGGATGTGCAGCTGATGCAAAGCCTCCAGGGCAAAGGCAGCAGGGCAGAAAGCCCTGAGCCCACAGCAAGCAGCCAGCATCTGTCCTTGCCCCGCTCAGCTCTGCTCTTGTTAGAAGCATCCCTGCGCTTAAATATGGTGGTGATGGGACTTGAACTAAAGTTCATTCAGTGAGCTTTAGTTCAAGTGCCCTTGCTGCCATTTCTAAGTGTCAGGACACTGATCCTGTGGATGAGCCACCCACGGCTCTCTCCCACTCCCCGCCGCAGCCCCGGGTCCCATTCACCTCCCTGGCTGGGCAGTGCCCCCTGCCCCTGCTCCACTCCCTTCCTCCACCATGGGGGCCTCATTCTCTCTCTTCCCATTCCCCTTCCCTTCCACAGACTTTCCTGCAGGGTGCTGATCTCCACACTGCCCAGCTGCATTCATGTAAAATGGTTATGGGATCAGTATTGGCCAATATGGCTGGTTAATAATTAGCTATCAACATCACCCAGGAATCTTTATTGGTGCACCCCTACTGGATAGTAAATGCAAATTGCTACAGCCATGTTTAATTTCAAGGTTATTATTTTCAAATACGCTCCTCACTTCCATGTGCTCAGGGAGAGCAGGGTCTGACAGCAAGGAGGGGAAGGGGCTGCCAGGGGAAAATGTTCGGGTGACGTAGAAAATGAAGGGCTACCTGACCCCTCCCTCCATTTACTTTGCCTGATGTAGCAGTGGGAGGGGGACAACTTCAAGGCAAACCTCCAATAATTAGATTCTATACCTGGAAAATTATGGAAAATGTATATATTTTCCACACATAGAATCTAATTATTGCAGGGGGGGTTGTCATGTAATCAGGATTTTCTATTCAAGTAAATATGGTATGTTGCTTTTTTCTTCTAAGGCTAGCTAATTTTGAGCGGTGGGTATATGTGGTTTTTTGTTTGTTTGTTTGTTTTTTTAAATCTGTACACTAAAGTCTGTGTTGTGGTTAAATTCTTTTTTTGTAGCGGCTCATGAGGCAACATTTTTATTAGGTATGTTCCAAGTTCAGCCATCTTGGCATGGATGTTACAGATGCTTGGGCTTGAACGACCATTTCCTCCACAGGGACAGTCTGCTTCAGTCATAGTTATGGCACAGTGACCATATCTGTAGAGTATTTCATTGTGCATGGTTGCTGATCCAGCACCTTGCACTAGTAATACATTTCTACAAGCCTTCCATGCAAGTTAGTTGGGGGTTGCATCTACCCAGACACTGCTACTTAAGCTTTCAGTCTTGGTTCTTGCATTTTTCTTCCCATGCATACTACCTGCAGAAAGTTTGGTAGGTGAAGCTCTCTGGTATTTTATAATTCAGGGTAGCTCTGACAGACTGTGACAGGGTTAGGCTGACCTGCGCTGCTGGGCATCACTACTCCACAGTTGTGCTGTACTGAGGCTGCCTGTATGTGCCTGTGCTCGGGTGGGGGCCAGTTCACGGACTTGTGCTTTACCCCCCTCCTGGGTTGGGTTGGTCACAATCCCTAATGCTAGGAGCAGATCGCGGCTGTGTCATCATCCTGTGATTTCAATCCCAGTCCTGGCTGTGGCCAGCGCACATAACTTCTGGTGGCAGCCATCTGGGTACTGCTCTGCTCCCCCACTTCCAGTGGCTTCTCCTCCTCCTGCTGCACCATTCCTGGCAGCAGGTAACGTGGGGAAGCTGTGGGGATGTGTGCAGGGCAATCGAATGTCCAGCCAAGTGGGGGAAAGCTGCAGCTGAGTAGCTCCTGCCTTGGTGCACGGGCCTTCAGCTCCCAATCAACCATCTTCAACCCACTCAGCTGCTCACGGGTGGCTGCTCATCGCACCGGGCAGACAGAGTGGGTGGAATGTGTCTGGGATCTGGAGTCCTACACACTGAGGCAGGAGCTGCCCAGCTGCAGCTTTCTTGACACCTGCCACTCCATGTGGCTGGGCATCTGCTGCCCAGCAAGTGTCCTCACAACTGCCACTGATGCTGCTTCCCAGTGCTACCTGCTGTCTGCAGTTGTGCTGCATCCACACTGGGAGCAGGAGGAATTGCTGCTGGAGAAGGGGGGAGCCAGGCAGTACCTGGGTAGCTGCATCCACACTGGAAGCAGCCCTGTTGGGAAGCTGTGCACACTGGCTGGGGCCATCGGTGGGAATGGGAGGAAGTGTGGTGTGGGCTTCTGTGGGTGGGAGTGGACAGGGCTCAGCCCCATGCATAGCGCTGTGGGGGCAGCTGCGCACTGGATCCAATCAGTTGGTGGCCAGATCTGGCCCACGGGCCGTATTTTGCCCACCGAAGTATAAACTTTATTTATTTATTATTCATTGTAGTTCAGACAAGGCCTTTACTTTTTTTTTCCCCTAAAGAATTGGGTATCAAAATTGTGTTGCTAAACATGACTTTCCACATAGAAACTATTCTGCTGGTTTCTCAGCAGTTGTGAAAATTACTTACCTATTTTTTAGAAGCCTATACAAGCACCTGGCCCTCAACTCAGCAATTTCATTTTATCACATGCAAAACCTTGAGCTTGTGATTAATTCCATTGACTTGCATGTTAACCATGTGTTTAAGTAGCTTCATATATTTCAGGCCCAATAAGCTCCTTAAGGGGGCTAGCCCCCTTAAAAGGCTTATCTGGCCTGAAATATATGAAGCTACTTAAACACATGGTTAACATGTAAGTCAATGGAATTATGTATGACTTTATCTGACTTCCTACATTAAACAGGTCACACAGATTTAGGCCATGTGGCAAATATATCAAGGCTGCAACTCCTTGTTTTAAGTTGAGTTCAAGTGTATCTTTTTTAGATAGATGCTTAATTTTTATTTAAAGATTTCAACTGGAGGAGAATCCACCACATACCTAACTAAATTATTTGAAATGCTAATTACCATTGTTCTTAAAACACCTTCTTTGTAGCTGTTAGTTCTTTTCCTTCCTGAATGAAAGATCCTTTTACTATCAGGGCTGAATTGGGGTCCCAGTTCTTAAAATCTTGATAGTAAAATTATTTACATTCTATGCCACCATCTAAGAATATGAGCAGCAAGATGGTTAATGAAGTGCTTTGCTGATCACCACAAATTGTTACACCTTGGATAGGAAACAAAAAATTCCTGCTTAGATAACTTATAGCTGGGGTGGGTAAAATACAGCCTGTGGGCTGGATCCAGCCTGGTAGACCATTCTATCTGGCCTGTGGGGCCCCTCCAAAAACAAGTTTGCCAGCCTGCAGTTGCCCCTCTGAAAGCCAGCGGGAGGTGGACTTTCAGAGGTTGCGTGCCATTGGACCAGGTGGGCTCTATGCTTCCATCTCCACGGGGCTCCTGGCACTCCAACTGGGAGCCTCGTGTGGAGGCACTGAGTGTGATGGCACATGACTAGACAGACGTGGAGTTGGGGAGGGGACCTCATGCCTGCAGTGCTGGGAGCCCCATGTACTGGCATGGAGCCAGCCCAGCCGGCCTGATTGGTGCACGGCTCCTGGAAGGAGAGCCAGGAGTTGCACATGACAGCATGGAGCCTGCCCAGCCTGATGGTGCATGTGGGTGTCAGGTGGGGAGTGGTGTGGTTTGTAGGTGGATGTGGCCCCACCCACCACACATCTTCCCTCCCTCATAGTACACAGGCCCCACTGGCAGCAGCAGCAGCAAGCAGCAGGCCTTCAGGGTGCTTATGGCTCATGGCAGGCAGAGCCCCCTGGTGGCACACAGCTCATACTGAATCTTGGGAGCTGCATGTGGCAGCAAGGAGCCTGCTTGGCCCGGGCCACTGGCACATGCCTTTGAGACAGACTAGGCTAGCTCTGTGCCAGCACGTGGGGCTTCCAGCACTGCAGACAGGTCCCATGTGTCATTGGGTTGGGCAACCTCCATGCCTCCACGTGAGGCTTCCAGCACTCCAGAGGAAGGACTTCCGGTTGCAAAGGTCAGGGTTTAGGAGTTGGGACTTCCAGGCCCAAGATGGCAAGCAAGGGGTGTGACACCTGTTAAGGGGCAGGGCTATCCTTGCAGCCCCTGAGAGTTTACTAGAAGTCATTAAGCAGCTCTCCAGCCAAACAATTGCCCACCCCTGACTTATAGGCTCCTATAAGGAGCCAAATATCGATTGTACCACCTTGATAAGCCAACGTGGGCATCATTTTAGCGAATTCAGTGAAGACTTTGGCTTGGAGTGTGTCTTCTCCAGTGCCATGATAAAAATCTGTAGTGCATCCTCTTTTGGAATGCTGTGCATGGTATTTGACACCCTGTCTTAGGGTGGAGATCATGTACTTGGATAAAGTTAAGAAAAGGGTGGTTATGGGTAGGAAAAAGGGAGATGGAAAAGACTGAAATTGTGTATGGGAGAAGGGAAATGAGTAAGACAGGAACTGAAAAGGCTATATAAAATTATAAATATTAGACAAGGTCCGTTGGAGGCTTCTCTCCTCCCTTGTTTCTGATCACAAGAACAAGACATTTAATGTAATGGGAGGATTGGCAAATGCAAAACCAACTAAAGGAAGTGCTTTCTTAGGCCATTTGTACACGTCACAAAATTGACCTTTTAAAGCGGCTTAATGTCCTTTTGTACTGCTTAATGGTGCAGCTGTTTGCACTTGTTGGTGGCGTAATGCGCTTTAATGGTGGACTGTTTGCATGTCTCGGTGGCGTAATGCATGTTAAATGACTTGGGACGCAGCAAAATAAAACATCTGTTAGGTGGTTTGGTTTGCCATGGAGGGAAGCACCGGGCCCCATGCATCTAAGGGGCTGTACAGCAGCGGCAGCCTGTGCAGGCAGACTCCACTGAAGGCGGGAAAAAAAGAAAGCGGCAAGCCTGATCCTTTTTTTTTATTTATTTTCCTCCCTGGAGCCTGTCTGCCTGTGCAGGGGCCTGGTGCTTCCCTCTGCAGCTGTGGTGCCCTCTGGGGCAACTTAGGCCGAGTGCTTGTGGGCAGGTGCTGCCTGGGGGGCGCTGCTGCGGAGGGAAGCACCCCCCAGGCAGCTCAGGGACTGCTTGGCCTGCTGGCAGCTTGTCCTCCCCTCCCCACCACTGGAGAGGCAGGTAAGGGTCAGGCCAGACACGTCAGGGGGGTTTACTTTTCCCTAAATTGAAGCAGTGTTTTTAAAGACCCACTGCTTCAATTTAGGGAGAATTAAACCGAAGTAAACTCCTGTGGTGTGTACAAATGCCCTTACACAATATGTAATTACACAGTAGATATCTTTGTAACTGGATATTGTTGAGGCCAAAAACTGAGCTAGCCTGTGAAGGGGATTAGACATTTATATGGGTAACAAGTCATATTAGTTATTGTTAACAGAAAGTATTAGAAAGGAGATAAACCCCTGATGCATCATATCTTAGGTTTGGTATTTCCTACTTCTCAATGTTTTGCTTTGCAATGCAAACACTTTTTTAATGACCCCCCCCCCCCCCCCCCGATTTTAATTTCTCTTTGTTTTAACATTAAAACCATATAGTTGAATCTGGAATGTCCTTTATTGTACTTTTAACCTTTGAACCTACTATTAATTTGACTAATCAATCTCCACAGATAGCCCAGCCATCATCGGTGTAGGTACACAAAACAGCAATGAATCAACATCTCGCAATGTTAGAGATAGTATATATACATATTAATATACATTCTGAAGCAGGTGGTGCATGTGACCTTCACCTGCTTTCTTCATAGTCAGGCATTCAGCCTTGAGGTTCCTGTGGCAGAGGGGGAAACTTTGCAAACAAAATGAAAATATGAGAACTGACTATATTTTGATGTTTGATTTTTCTCTTGTCTTGGGCACAATGGGGGCATTGTAAATATCATTGAACATAACTAGTAAAACCTGTACTTGACTCTTCTCTCTTTTTAAGGCTCTAAATCCTGCATGATAATCCCGTAGTTATAATTTCTTCTTCATCATAATGCTTTACCAAATAACCCAGCATCCCTGGAATCTAGCTATTAATCAATGAAAGGGAATTACAAGTGTCATAGTCTTGGTTGGAGAGCAGTTAGTAAAATAGTACTGCTTTTCACTTGTGTAAGACAGTCTCCCAGGATGAGCTGATGCTTTTTAGGTTAAGTTTAAGATACGAGCCTTTAAAAAAAAAAATCCCTTTCATCATAAAGGAGTATTTGCTTAAAATCAAGGAACTCTTCCCAGGAGTTTCTGTTGTTGCTGCCTTGGCCCTTATTTTCTGAATGGAATCTAAGCCAATCAGCATATCAACCAGAAAATAATTTCTACCCTGCTTTTGTGCTCCTATAGCAGATAAGGCCTAATAATTTAGACTTGTTTACCCCTAATTTAATATATAGTATGAATTTGAGAATTATTGTATTTCATTATGTACATTTGTGTTTGCAGCCTATTCGACACTTGGAATATTCTTCTTTTAAGAAGTCCTTATTGGGCAGCGTCTCTGACAGTGGAACTGTAACTTTGTGGGATGTGAATGGTCAAATCCCCTGCCATAATTTTGAAAACGTTCATAAAGCTCCAAGCTCAGAAATCTGCTTTTCTCCAGTCAATGAGTTGCTATTTATAACCATAGGTTTGGATAAGAGGATCATTCTCTATGATACTTCAAGTAAAAAGTGAGTCAAGTAACTTGTTTATAAACATTTTTTATCAGTGGATCTCCAGTAGATTGTAAATTCAGAGAAGTCTGTGATCGAGTGATTTAAAGAAGCTGTTAGTTTTGAATTCAGATCATGTCCAGAATATGTGTGGGTAGAATGTTCTAGAAAGGGAGTGATTATACTCCATTAATAGCCCTTTATTTAGGAAAAGTGCAATATCTTGGTAATATGGAATACATACATGTACTAGAGGCCTGCTCTAATATCCATTGAAGTACGAGGTGTTTTTTATTGATTTCAATGGATGTTTGAGCAAGTCCTAGGAGAGAAGTTAATTTACAGACTAGTAGCTGAATTACCAAAGCCTGCATGTATGTAACTCGCTGTATTTTTTTTCAATGCCATTATTTTAACCATGTCAATAGCAAGTTGCTTATAGTTTCTTCACATATATTTTTTTTTTTTTTTTTCTCTCTATGAAGACTGCTGAGAACTCTAGTAGCTGAAGCTCCTCTGACAGCAATAGACTTCATGCCTGATGGTACTACTTTGGCTGTTGGATCTTCCCGTGGAAAGATCTACCATTATGATTTAAGGAAGTTGACATCGCCAGTAAAAACAGTTGGTGCTCACAAAACATCTGTGAAGTGTTTAAGCCTGCAGTTCAGTAGTACTTTTTCTAAGGTAAAACATTTGTTTTCTTGTGGCTCTTAATTAGGGTAATAAAAAGGAATCACATCCTTAGAACCTACAAAAGAAATGTTTATACTTTTAATTTTGCATATATAATGGATGCCAAAAATGGGAATTGATATAGCAAGAGGAACTGAAGCAATTGGACAGTGTCCAGAATGTGTTTTTAGTGCAGTTTCAGTAATCAGGGGTGGGTTATTTTTCTGGGGTTTTTTTTTTTCCTTTGGGTTTTTTGTTTGTTTGTTTGTTTGTTTGTTTGTTTTTACAGGAAACTGTTCTCTGCTTTTCTAGTTCTCAAATGGTAAAGCTAGTGTAATTTAGTTTTCAACTTCTTGTGTGTGCCTATATTACTGTCACAGATCAGAACATGTCATGCTTTGTATCAGTTTGCAGTTTCTTTTAAGTACATCTTTCCTAGGAGTTTCTCATGGCTTTACCATTTGGACCGATCCCTAGACTTTAGCACCCATGGGTTTGTTTTTTCCAGTGCCAATTTGACTTGGCCCTTGCTGGAATCTTTTGTCTTGGGAGCTTAACCAGGAAGTTTGCAATGGCACAGTTCAGTCTCTTCATGACAAAGTAGGATTTAATGGTCAACAGGAGCACAGTAGCTAGAGGTACTGGTCAAAACAAGGAAGGCCTACATGTATGAACGTTAGAATCTTTTGCAGGTTTTGAATAAGTTCCCCTCAGCCTAGCCACTTATCTTTTTGGATTGGAAGACTTAGCCCCTTTGGCTATCTCTTTTCTTCTATCAGAGACTTGCTTCCAGCTTCAGCTGCTGCTCAGTCCCCTATTTTCTCTCTAGACTGGAGTCTTTAACTGTTTATGGTGCAGATCGACATAGCACTTCAATCAGTTTAGATACAGTTTAACTCTCACGTGTCCAGACATACAAGCCAGCTTAGAACTGTTTATGCCTCCTGAACTGTTTCAAAATATACCCGGATAATTAAGTATTATTTTTAATTGGTTCTCTGTGAACCGTTTTAGTGTTATGCGAGATCACTAGGCTTTCTGCAGTTAGTGTGTGGTCAGTCCTCCAGGCATCCCACGCTGCACTGCTCCTCGCCTCCCCTCAACTCCTGCTCAGCAACTGGCAACTTTGGTACACAGCCAGAGCTCTACTACACCAGTCTCTGTTGCCTGCAGTGTCCCTAGCTGGAGCTTCTGGGAGCAGCTTTCTGCTGTTTTTAAAGAGCTGGCCCATTTCTTTCCACTGGTGGCAACGGAGTCCTTGGGCAGCCTCCCAGAGCCTGCACTCCAAATTGGCCTGGGATGCACTTGCCCTGGTCGTTTTACAAGAATTGAAGTAAATTAATTAGTGACTTCAGGGGTTTGGGGGTGGGTGGGTGTGTACGTATGTGTGCATGTGGAAAGTACTCTTTAAAAGCCATAAAAGCTCTTGCAGCTCCATAGCCAGGTCCTAAGAACTCAGAGCAGGGATCCAGGTAGTTCCACTGTCTTACACAAAAACCTAGGCACTCCCAGTCAGGGTACCATCCATAGATTTCTGTAAAGTGCTTTATTGAGCCTAGTGCTAGTGAGAAGGGGAAGCAGAAAATTGCAGTTGGGCTGGGTACTCGCTAGCGCCCCATTATTGGTGGTTCAACAGCACCACAGTGCCCTTAGCAGTATACATGTGGACACATCTGCCCTGATACAATTGAGTACCAGTTTCCTATCAGTCATGTTCTTGGAACAGTTCAAGTGTTATGTTTATCCGCACCCTTAGTGCCCCCCTGATTCTAGGCTTGAACCAGGGAAAAAGTATATCTGCTACTTTGAGTGGAGCCAGGCAGGGGGACAATTAATAGACTCCCGCTTTAAGAATCCTTGTCTTAATTTCTGGAGGTATCCTAACTTGCATTGTTTCATTTCCTGTTTCTTTCCCCTCAGCGACTTTTGATTTTAATTCCATGTAGTTAGAATAATATCAAGCAGTTAAACTGGTGCATATATTGCTATGTTCAGGACACTTTTCAGAACTGCTTTAAGATTTCTTAATCTTCTAAACTTACTTCTAAACAGCATCTTGGGTTTAAATCTATTTTAGACAAATCTTGATATTTTAATATCTTGTGAAATGTATCCATATTTTAAGCAGAAAGAATTTAAATGAAAGCACTAGTAATTTTTTTAATTCTTTATTTTTTTCAGTCCAGCCTTAGTAAAGGTGCTTCAAGTAAGACCACATCCAAAAGAGCAGATGTCAAAACAGGTAGTAGCCTTGGAGGAATTCAGAATGCTGGGATCATTAAAACTTCTTCTTCTAATACACCAGCTACAGTTTTACCACAGCCTACCTCAACAGCTGAGAGCAAAGGAGCAGATATCATTCAGGATAAAGCAGGTAAAGGATCAAGTTCCTCTTTGTTTAAGAATATTCTGAGCTTGTGGAAAAAGATGTTGGAGCAAAACTTTGTATGCTGACCATCACTGCAGTGGGAAAGTTCAGAGGAAAAAGGATTTGTCATTACTTCATAATAAGTCATATGGGTGTGTAAATATATCTAGCAAAGTCATTCCAAAAGGCCATTTCACTGTCTTCCTACATTTTCTTGACTTATTTAATGCCTTCTAACAGCTGAAATGAATGAGGAAATGGACTACAAACAACAGCTTCGCTTGTTACCTAACCTTAATTCATTTTCAGACTACCTTGTTCTGCTAAGTGAGTAGGGCAGAGGTTCTGCAGAAATAATAGTATGGGATCATGTAAGTTAAAGGGGGCTGGGGAGGTGCAGTTGCTGTGCAAGGTTGACAGCTCAGAGGGTACAAGTTTGAGGCCATAGCAGAAGTGCTCATCGCACAGCCTGTCAGATTCCGATGCATCTGTGAATTCTGCCAAATACCTTGTCACAAGGACACGAAAAAGAAAAGGACATAGCTAAAGACCACCTTTAATGTGTATATACACAAAGAGGCTGAATTTAGATGGCACAAGTAATCTTAGTTCTGGTACTTCTGATTCTTAACTTGCAAGCTTAATTTTCTCCTAGATGTAATTTGTTTTGAGGGTTTTTTTTGTTTTTTTTTTTCATTCTGTCATTTGAAAACATTAATTTCCCATTGATGATTGACCTGAGTGGGTTCTAGAGCCACAGCACAGTCCTCTACCATTTGAATTAACTGAGCAACTGTTAGGAGTATAGGCCTAACTGCTAGAAAGGGAATGGAGATGTTGGCTGAAACCGACTGGCAAAGAGCTGTTCATTGACTGTTGATATTCAGGAACTTTGGGTTTATTTCATGTTCTGTAGCAGTATGTTTAGTGCTTAGAAACTCTTCTGCTGTTCTGACTCTCTCCTCTAGTCCTCCTGCTTTGACTTCCCTATTTGGCATCTCTTCCTATGCCTTTTCCCTTATTCCTTCGCATTTCTGTCTGGCAGCTTCCTACTCCTTTATGCTTCCTGGCTACCAGCAGGGGGAGCATTGAGAACACAGAAAAGTGTTCCAGCTCCCAGTACCTGCACCTTGTGCCACAGCACATCCCAGTGGCTAAAAAGAGCAGTTACAGAAGAAGAGAAATGTGCATAGAGATTATCCTGGGTCTTCCCTTAAAAAAAGATGGGCAAAGTTCTAGAGTATATCATGAAACAGTTGATTTGAAAGCACCTAGAATATAACAAGGTGATAAAGTACAGCCAGTGTACGTTGTGTAGAGCAAGCCATGCCTTACCAACCTGTCGTCTTTCCAGAACAAGGTGACTAGTTTTGTGAATCAAAAAGAAGCAGCGGATGTGATACTTTGACTTTAGTAAAGCTTTTAATATTGTCCCCATGACAGTCTTATAAATAATTTTTAAGACCTATGCTTATTTAAATAAGCTAAGGTCTAGATAAAATTGCTATAAGGTGAGTGTATAACTCATTGCATAATTGAAAATCAATAATTATTCTTTGAGCACAATATCATATTGGGTCCCCTGAGGATCTGCCCTGGGTCCTGCATTAGTATCTTCATTAATGACTTGCAGAATTGACTTGAATACACAGTTAGTTAATCTGCAGTTGGCACCAAGCTGAGTGGGGCACTTTTAGAGAGCAAGAGTAGGACTCAAACTGACCCTAATAAATTGGTAAAATTGTCTGACAGGATGAACTTCAGTAAAGACAAGTAAAAGTACTATACTTAGTAAGAAACAATCATATGTACAAGTACAGAATGACTAGTGATGGTATAGTGCTGCAGAAACTTGGGGGTTATATAGGATCACAAGCTGAATCTGAATCCATGGCATACACTGTTTTCTCATGTGCCCTACACTCCTGAATAAGATGCATATATTGCTTTTTTGGAAGGTGGAATGAAGAGGAAACTATCTTTCTTTGAAAACAGTGATAATTGCCCATGTTTTTCCTATGAAAATACTCTATCTCTAGTAGGGCAGGGTGGATCAAAAACCTGTGGATGCTTTGTTAACTTCCTAGCTGAAGGATGCAGGGGGTACTGCTGACTGCCCACCTGGTAAAAGAAGCAGGGCCAGACAGTTTGGCTCAGCCAACAGTGCCTGCTGAGTCAGGGGTGGGGTTGGGGAGGGATCCTTCTGAAACTGAACTGCCAAGCCCCAGTTTTTGAGCCACGTGGGTCCTCGGCCATCTTGGCAGGCACTGATGGCAACCCACCCAGCTGCAGAAGTGAAGCCAGGCAGTTCTGTTTCCACAAAATTCAAGCTTCTGTTCTTTGCATTTTCTCATTTAAGATATGCACCCCAATTTCTAATAGCTAATTTTTGGGAAAAGGGGTGCATGTATCCAAGTAAATAGGTTAATGATGGGGCGGGAGGAGGGGGAGAAGCTGATAGCATACTGAGATTTGTTAACAGAAGAGTTCTATCCAAATGGGAATTGATTCTTCCGCTCTCTTCAACACTTGTGAGTCTTCACATGGAGAACTGGGTCCAGTTCATGCACTGCACTTGAAGAAAGATTCTGGACAAACTGAAGAATCGAGAGGAGAGGAACAAGAATGATTAGAGGAGAAAATACGACATTTGAGGAAAGCTTTGGAGAATTGGGATTCTTCATAGGAGAAGACTTGAGGGAGACTTGATAAATCCTCAAAACAAAATGGCTGTTATAAAGAGGAGGGCAGTTGACTATTTTATGGGTTCACAGGGGACAGAGCAAGAACTAATAGACTTAAATTGATATTTTAAGTTTTGTATCAGGGAGAATGTTCTTTGCGAGAGTGGTTAAGCACTGGACTCTCTTATTGGAAATTATTTTTGTGTCAGTGGGTGCATTTACATGTGAAATTAATACAATGCAATAAACTCTGGAGCAGTTTCATCTGCAGTCATCTGCTCCCAAGTGCAGCAGTTTGAGCTGGAGCAGAGGAGCCCTGGCCTGGCAGCAGGTTCAGGGGGTCAACCCTGGGCTTTGGGTGGCAACAGAGGGGCTGGCTGGGGCATGGAAGTGCTGTAGTGCAAAGCCATATGGCAGGCACCTCCCACACTTTAACACCCTCATGCCCAGCTATCCCCTGTCACCATCTACATGTGTGTTTCATTGCACTTAGTACCATCTTACAGCAGAGTAATTGTTCCTGACAGTACTGTCTTATGGTGGAGTTGATTAATTTACTGTGCCCTAATACTGGTGCATGTATAAACAGTGACACTTTACTGTGGAGCTGATTTGTCAATTCCGCAGTATAGAGCACATGTAGATGAGCTGGGTTAGGTCAACAGTTCTTTAGGATGGTTTAGGCAAGGGTGTTCTTCCTTTTTGAGGAGGTGGTTGGACTAGGTGACATCCAGTTCTGGACCTAATTTTCTAGGATTCTGTGCTTGGTTCAGGTACATTCTAACAATTCTTCGCATTAGCAGCTTTCCTTCTGGCATTTTCTAAATATAAGTACTGACTTGGCACTTTTTCATCCTGCTTTTCATTGTAATATACTTCTGTTTTAGTCTTGTACAGGAAATAGGTATTTTGCTGACTTAGGTCGCTGGTGAAACAACCATTATCGAATCTTAAAACAAAAGAATGTAAAAGTTTCCAGTCTACTTAAAATCAAAACAACTATGAAACTATTCGATGTTTCATAAAGTTAGGAGTAGCTGCAATTTGATCGCCAGAATGTTGACCTTGCACCCTGACACTGCATGTGCTTCTCATAGAGTAGCTATATATAGCCTGAAGTAATTGGCAGTCACAGGATCCTTTGTATATAATTGATCCTGTTGAGCTTTGGAATGGTAAGAGGGCTTAGTTCACCTGTGGGCTGTTTGGGCTCTAACTGCAATTATAAAGCTTCACCTAGTGAGCTCCCTTGGAGAGGTGTTCCTCAGAGATGGTTGTTTTTTGTTAGCAGGGACTTGTTCTACCTCAGTCTTTTTTCCAGTTTTGTAAGACATGGATGATGATTTGTTTCCCTACCCACCCACTAGGACTTGCCAAAGAAGAAAGGTGGGGAATGTGGGAAGAGTTGGGCTAACTAAATCTCCCAGGGAGATGGCTCTGAGTTTTGAATTTTTTTGCCTCTTGTTTGAGAATCCATTTATCAGAAATCAGTATAAAGGAAACAAAGGAATAAGATTGCTGTGCAACATATTAGGATTTTTTAAGACATTATTTTGTATTTGACCTTTTCTTTGTTAAGAATGTTATATCCACAAATGCCTTTTGGGCCACAGTAACTGTAGGAAGGAGAGAAGGTTTAATCTTTTAAACCTGAGCCCCATACCTGTGCTGAGAAGCAATTGCAGTTTGCACTTAAAAATGCAAGATGTTCTTTATAGTTATTTTTTTACACAACAGAAATAGTTAGATGGCATGTAGATATATAGCTGTTGGGATATGTTTTGTTAACGTGTGTTAGTTTGACATTATATTGTGCTAAATAAACACAATGTTTTTAATTAGCAAGTTGTTTGTAAGAGTTCTGACCCTAAATTTTAAAGGAAATAAATGCCATCACTGTCTAGGATATAGATTCTTCTTGCATTTAACTTCAGTAAATTTTAGGTCTGAAAAAATATTCTCAAATCTTGAAACTATTCCAAGGGCTTTCAAGACTCAAAAGATCTTTTTAATGAAGCAACTTTTATGCGACTAAACTCTTTCTCTTTTTAAGAGAGGAGAAATATGTTTAACAACACTAATTAAGCAATAAGCCACTGCAGTCTATAGGGACTCAGACTAATGACCTCCCTTGGGAATGCAGTGAAACAGGAGGTGAAGTAGAATCCTTCCATTGTACCCAAGAAGTGTCACTAATCAGCATTACTGCATAGACTGGAGAATCTGATTTCAGTTACAGCATGCACTTATTAAAAGCATTTATCTTCCCTATTTTAAATATTTTATTGACTGCTAGCACGCAAATAGAACCAATCATAATATAAAAGTAAACATTTTTTTTTAAAAGGAAAATTAATACTTGAAGTTGGGAATGGGATAATGCTTTGAAGTAGCCTATTTTTCTTTGAGTATGTACCAAAAAACTGTTTACATTTAATGGAGACTTCTTTGGGTGAAGATACGAGTTAAATTAGCAGGAGAAATCTCTCACATGTGGACTTTTGGAATACATGTGTTTAGAGAGGAAAAGAATCTGGGGCCAGAGAACATGTTGTGCCAAAATTAAGTCAAACTGAATCAGAATCTGACACAGTGGATGGGCCTGGTTCTGCAAAAACTTGTGAACATGATTAAAGTTATCTGCAGAGTTGTGGAGTCCATTTGGATCACTGTATACAATGTCACTTGTATACAAGTGCTTGAAGATAGATAGACTCTAGGAATTGTTTTTGCCCTGTTCATCAACAGACTATCAATCAAACTTTTCTTTTAGATTCAGGGAGGTTGGTTTGTACACCGAGTAGCTAATTACTGTATTCATTTGAATCTCAGACAACCTTGAATATAAGATGACCCACCCCCCAATAATTAGATTCTGTATAGGGGAAAATGATCAATTTGTTATAATGTTCCAGGTATAGAATCTAATTATTGGAAGTTTGCCTTGAATTTGTCTCCCTCCCAGTGCTAAAGCAGGGAAAATAAATCCGGGGAATCAGGTATCCCCCTCTGCCCTCCCCCCTTTCCCCCCAAATTCTTCACCTCCTTACTGGTAGTCCGTGCTGTCTCTGTGGGCATGGAAGTAGGGGCAGTGTGAAAACACTGACTTTGAAATAAAAATACTTGTAATAATACGTATAAAATTATTATAGGTATGCATAGACTTAGAACTGATGCATTTTTGCCTTTTTTGAAACTGCTGCAATTTTTAGCACAGGTACCCCATAAACACACTTTTAAGCAGTGCATTTGTACCTACTTGTATAAACTATGCATGATATTAGTCTAAAGACAAAAGACTCATGATTTACCACATACAGGCAGTCCTCGGACTTGCGACGCATTTGGTTCCTGAAAACCGCATCTTAAGTCAAAACATTGTAACTTGGAACCAATTTTCTAATAAGAAACAATGTTATAAATGGGGGATTGGTTCCTGAACCAAGGCCCGCTACCCTATTTTCACCAAAAATATCCCAGAATTTTGTACTCAATTAATTATAGTTGAGTAATATAGCTACATTAATGTATCTATATTGTAAATAGCAAGCATATTGATTTGGAAAGACTTCTTTGGGGTGATTGCTGGACTTCTTGAAGGGCTCTTGGTTGGACTTTTTGAAGGGTTCTTGGCTGGAGTCTTATCAGGAGTCTTGTCTGCTTTCTTAAAGAAAGTGTCCAAGGAAGTTTGGACAGATGTTCTCCAGGGAGATGAGCGACCCAGCTAACTTGTTCACTCGCGTGGTGTCGCATTGGGTCAAGCATTGTAAAGTCAAAACTGATGTCATAAAGTTGAAACAGGGTGCCAATTTATAGATGTTGTAAGTGTGAAACATTGTAACTCGAAATGTCGTAAGTCGAGAACTGCCTGTAGTTCACTAGGCTGGGCCCCAGCAGAGTCGACGTTGTTTCAAACCATGGTGACCTCACAGTTCAGCACTGATCAGTATGTGTGTTTATTTCAGATAACTCCCACCCCTGCCCGCCACAAAGGATCCATGTGCTAATTAGCCCCACACTCATGACTGGAACTAGGTGCTTTTGTTGTGAGTTCTGGGATCCTCCAAAAATGTATATGCAGATGAGATGCAAGGCAACCTGGTCCAGCTCCACTTCATGGAGAGTGGAGCCACAATCATATGCGATGGTCTGAGAGAGGAGGTGACAGAGGAATTCTGGGTGAATTGTTTGGGACCCCGTCTGGTGATGCTTGCCGGACATTTAAGGCTAGTGAAGAAACATGAATCATTGGAAATGGGAAAGAAGGCAGCTCAGCTGTGGAAGTGAAGAGGAAGTAAAAATATATGCAGTGCAGGCATGGCTGATACCTCAGACTGGGGGGGGGGGGCAGGTGGAGCATCCCATGGGAGGGTGGGGGGATTGCAGCCAGCCAAGAGCAGGGTGGGGTTTGCAGCCAGCTGGGGGGGGGGGGGGGAGTTTGCAGCTGGCTGGGCACTCTGGCTGGTAGCAGGGAGGCTGCACACCCCCACCCCCCTGCTCCTGGTTGGCTGCAAACCTGTCACCCCCCTCTGCTCCCATGGGATGCTCCACCTGTCCCACCAGTCTGAGTTTACCAGCTGCATCTGATGCAGTGCAGTGGTTCACCATGACTTGCAGTAGAGTTGGTGCTGAGGGGAAGTGCGTGCAATGGGCACTAACATATGTTTTGTTTAGATAGGCTGCACTAACCTGTCTTTGCAGTAGGTTCCCACCAGTTTGTCCAGTGTAGGCCATGTGTTTTATGGTCATATGCAGTGTTGGCTATATTAAATCAGCTTCATAAGTTGCTATTGCTGAGTGCATGCTACTTTTGGCAGTAGTTTAATAAGAGACAATGTACTAAATGAGGTTTCCTTGCTTGCAAATATAAGATGAGGGACTCTTTCACATGCTGATTGGGGGGTGGAGGGGAACCTTGTCTTGTATTCGAGAAAATATGGTATAGGAAGGGCTAACAGCACTGCTTCTTAATGTGGCCTGACACCCTCAGTTATGAGACTATTTTCAGTTACATGTTATGTTGTCAAACTTCAATTCTTTGGAATGAAATTTTACATGGTAGATACCTGCTAATGGGTTGGGGTTTTTTTAATATACTGCATTTACCTGCATTCAAGACAACTCTGAATGTAAGATGACCCCCAATAATTAGATTTGGTACATGAACAATTATAATGATTTTATAAATAGAAGATTATAAATTTCTAATTAATGGGGGGTTATTTTAAATTCATCCCCTCCCATTGCTAAGGTGAAGAAAGCAGTGGCATGGGAGTATGCAGTGGGGAAGGACAGACGGCTTGCCCTTTGTTCTTTGTGCCCCTTAGTGCCTGTTTGCCTGTCTTCTCCTGCCACTTTCCTGCCACCCTCTCCCCCACTGCCCCCACCCCTGTGCCTATTCCCATTGTGCCTACCCCTGCCAGTGTTTACCCTAGGCAGCAGCTCCAGCTGTGGCCCTGGCCAGGCAATAGTAGCAGCTCCATTCCCAGCCCTAATCCTGGAGTCTTGAGCTGCAGCAGCTCCAAGTCAGTGCCAGAGCCCAATCCCATGCAGTTCCTATGCCACTGTGATCTTCCCCATGCTCCTGTCCTCCCAGCAATGCATGGTCTCCCTGGGGCCAGGGCAGGAGTCAGTCAAGGCTGGAGCTATAGCCACAACAGCCATCTGGCCTGGGCCATACTCAAATTTAAAAGGAGGCTTCTCTTTCTCACTATTGGGGAAAGGGAACAGAGATGACTCATCTTGGATTCAAGTAAATATGGTAAATTGTATGTGTATATTATTGTAATACCATGTCAGTGTTCACCTGTTTGAAGCCGAGAGGGAAAAGCATGTTTTATCCAGGTTTAAAAAAAAAATCTGATTTACCTTTTCTCTCTGGTGCCATACCAGCGTGCATGTCAGGACCTGCAATTGTTTGGGCCAGGGACTGATCCCAATTGCAACATTATTTTAATGGGAACCTTGCAACCTAGGTGGGGTTAGGAGCAGAGCTTCTATCCAGGGCAGGTGAGGGGCTCCCTCCTGCTTTGGTGACTTCTAAACCTCCCCTTTGCCCAATAGCCTAGCTAAGTACAGATTTGTTCCCTTGGGAGGTGTAGGGAAAGGATTTTAAATTTCCAGGTTGGGGCAAGCCACGGGGCTTGCTGTGCACATTGCTCCACACATTGGTTGCTTTATGCCACAGCTCCAAAGGGAGTTGCAGAGCAAACCACGTGTGTGTGGCAGTGTGCACTGTTGTTTGAATCGGGGATCAGATCCCATTATGCCATTATTCTAACATCTGCCAGGGGATTCCATGGCTGAAAATCAGAGCTGACTGCTCCATTTGCTCTTTAACATTGATAAGCATTGTTATAAAATCTGATGAGAATAGTTTCTGGCATGGGATGTTTATTATTTCATGTTTGTCCCAATATTTGTTTTGATACCTGAAGAAAATGCATTAGAACTACTGAAAAAGTGTGGTTTCAGCACTTGTATTGATTAACAAGTTTTCCTATTCTTAAAGTCAAACTATATCTTATTTCCTTTCAAGGGTGTGCCTGGAGGGTTATAGGTTTACTATCTCAGGTAGAGGAAGGTATGGATGGAAGTTATAAGTTGGTTTTCTATTTGGAGTTATTGCAGGATTGGCTTCAATAGGGTAAAATATCTGTGTGTGTGTGTGTGTGAAATTATTGAGAGTAAATTTCTATTAACTGCTTGGTGTAAAGGAAGATAGGCTTAAAAATACTAATTTATTTGAGGAACAGTATCCCTAATTGAATGTTGTCCTCTCAAGGTTTTCCTCGTAGTGGCAGTCTGGATGTAATTCCATCAAGAGAAACAGATCAAGGGAAGAATGCTGAGATGGCTAACTTTGATTTGGGACGAAATAGTTTAGGTGACATGTTTTCTCCCATTAGAGATGGTAAGTTGATCATATGGAAAATACAATAAGACAATGTGGAGATGAGTTCTTGCTTTATCCTTCAGCAGTTTTCCTGTGTTCCACGTCTCTTCCAATAAGGCAGAGAGGGATTAATGCCTTTAGTCTTGCACGTTCAACACAGGATACTAAATATTAGCATACTTTAGAAAACAGGACGTTTTAGTAGGCAGATAGAGATGAAAATCTTTTCCCATGTGCTTTTAAAAATGAGAACTGCATTTTTCCATCTAGAAAATATTAAAGGATGTCATGTCAGATGTCTATTGAAAATACTATAGAAAAATGATCATTTTAAAAATTGCTGTTAGAGGTGGATCTAATGTCCACAGCCCTGAACTAAGTTTTCCAAGCAGTCCGGAGTGTGAAGTCCACTTTAATTTTTAAACTTGCTAGAAATGCACATATAAAAAATGTGAACATAATGATCAAATAGGGGGCAAAGTCATCGGAGAACTGAATATCTTTGTGAAGAAAAGTTAAAGCCTGTGCTTATGGCTTACTGGTCCAAGTTCTATAAACATATGCATCAACACTAACATGGACCTGCAAATTTGTGAAATCCCTTTGAAGCTGTGAGTCTGCATGAATCCAGGCACTGTACCAATGTAGAAGCAGGAATATGAAATACAGAAACTATTATTAATTTATATTTACTTGGTATTTATTTAAATTAATTTTATTTGTGCTAATATTTTGTAGATGTTGTTACTTATAAAGCAAATGAAGATGTTCCAGGAAAAGGAGATGGTAAGCAGTTTTGTAGTACATTTGTTTATAGCCTAGATTAAAAATAAATCTGGTTCTCCAAGACTTGTTATCAATTTAGTCGTATGACTTCACTGAAAGCAAACAATATACATGGGCAAACATTAATATAACTGCACTTTTACAGATCTGGTATAATGCATTGACAAATTGGAGCCCTACAGGCATAATTGGTGTACCACGAAATGTCCCACCATAAATATTCTAAGAAAAAGATTCCTTTAGGTAATCAGCAGTTCAGGATGTGTGTTTGCTTTCTATGCTTGTTAGTAACATTCATAAATTTATTATCAATGCAAGCAGATTGTTTCTCTTTCAGGTTTGGATTTTCAATCTTACCTTTCTGGTTTGGATTTCCTCCCGCAATTGAACACTACATTTCCTGTAAAAAGAAACCCTGCGGGTTCTAATGCCCCAGGGACACATTGTAGTCCATTGCATGTATTTGTGGGATCTCCGATTAAAGAAGAAGATGAACATTCAAATCAAGATGCTGAAGTTAAGAAAATAAGTCTTGGGATACAAGAATCTAGAGAATCATTCAAACAGGTACTAGACATTAATTGTCACAAGTAACCTTTATTTAGTATTTTTCTGTAGCCTTTATGATATGTTATAACTAGCATTTTGCTGGTGGTGAATTTGCCAAACTGTTCAAGATATTAGGGCTGTGCGAAGCTTTGCTCACGAATTCAATTTGAAGGAGATTCAGCCCAATTTGAGGGCCGAATCTCTGAATCCAAATCGAATCGGGAGACTTGCTAAAAGCTCTGAATCGATTCAGATGCTTTGAATCGATACGGAAAAGATTCAGAGATTCGGATCAGTTGGGGAGAGGCAGGCGTAGCTCTGCATCTGTGGGTTCCCCTGTGGCTCCTCTGGCTGTGCCTCTCCCCAGGCTGTGGGAGCTGTGGGGGAAGCCCCCCTGGCTGCCCTGCATGGCCCCAGCCTCCTGGTACAAAAAAAATAAATAAAAAAAGCCCCACACTCACTGGTCCCAGCTCCCAGACAGCACGCGGCACCTGTGTCATGAGGCAGCTGCCACATGGGTGTGTGGCGAGGGGGGGTGATCCCCGCTGCCCCACGCTGTGCGGGTGGGAGGGTTCTGTCACAAGCCCTCAGAGGCCCTAATTGCTGCTGCTGCTGCAGCTAGTGAGCGCGGGGCTTTTTTTTTTTTAAGTACCAGGAGAATGGGGCCAGGCAGGGCAGCCATGGGGGCTTCCCCAGCAGCTCCCCCCACCTGGAGAGAGGCAGGCACAGCTGGAGGAGCTGTGGGAGAACCTGCAGCTGCCTGGCTGTGCCTGCCGCTCCCTGGCCAATCCAAATCACCCAATCTCTCCGGATCAGCACCAAATCTTTCAAAGCTGCTTCAGCTGAATTGAATGGGGATTCGATTTGGATTCGCCGATTCGGAGGAGAGTGATTCAAATCACTCTCCTCCAAACTGGCGAATCCAAATCGAATACTTTCTTATTTGTGCAGGCCTACAAGATACTAAAAACTTAACTTTTAAATGTCATGTTAAGCTTACAGTTTTTATTTATGCAACTTTAGAAGAGATATAACTATTGATCTACCTTTTACATATCAGTTTATAAAAAAACAAATTAATTATAATCCTGTGCTCTGGATATGTGATAGAAGTTTACATGCTTTTCTATAGAAGGCTGTGGCAGTATAGAAGGCAGGATAGAGTTGCATCTCAAAGATGAGCTAAATCAAAGATAATATATATAGTATAAGCTTTAATGAACCTGAGTTCATTTCACCAGTAAATATTCAGTATAAAGTTATACGCTAAAGTCAAACTAATCCGTCAGTTGCTAAATAGTCTAGTGTTCTCATTTCTTGGTTTTAAAGAGCACTAGATTATATTTCTTGCCTAACTCATAGTAACCAAGAAGGGGAAAAATCTCTGTATGTGGCCACTGTCTTTACTTAGAACATAAAGTCTGTTACATAATTTTAATTCCAATGCAAAGTTAAGTTCTCAAGGCCACCCCTGAGAATATCTTGGGGTTTTTTTGTTTATTTGTTTTATTTTTTAAACAAAAAACCCCAAATTTATTTGACACTGGCATTCAAAAAAACAACAAAAGAAGTAATAGATCTTAAAATATAAACAGTCATCAAGTGTACCTGGGGAGTTGTAATTACTGCTTTTTCCCCCCTTTTTTTATATATAAGCTTTTAAAATTTAGTTCATCATCAAGTGCTGAGTCTGGACATTCAAACCCTCCACCAGCATCCACTGTTGTCAAGACTCCTGAGGGAAATGAGAAGCTAGCAAAGAATATTCAGACACATCTAACATATGACTCGCCGGTGAATGGTATTACCTCAACCAGTAAGTAGGTGGAATCTCTCCAGTTATACACATAGTGTTGTTTGTGACACCTGATTTGAAAACTGTTGAAAGAAGAAAGAAAATGGAATTAAGCACCTAGTGCTTACAAGTACTTTTCATATCCTGCTAGCCACCTGTTGGCATCACTAGCTACATAATTACTTTTCTCTTTGACCCTTCGATTCCCAGGTCACTTAAATATATTTGAATGTTTTACCCATAATATTAACAGTACACGCATGTTCTATAGAACAGTACTTCTCAATCTGTGAGTTACAACCCAAAGGTGGTTAGCAAGAATATACAAAAGTCACGAGCAAACTTTAAAAATGGGTTCTCCTTTACAGGAGAAAAACGTGGGAAACTGTGGATATTGGGTTTTTGGCTTTTCCTTTGCAGGCTGGCAGACTTCCAGCCTGCAAGGGGCTGCTTGGGGCTCCCCATACCCACACCCCCCCACCCTGCTCCACATACCCACCCCTGGCCCCACATGCTGAGAGTTTGAGGCTTGGGAGTGGAGGCAGCAAGTCAGGAGTGTGGGGCACTGGGTTGGGACTGGCCATTGATGTTTACAAGTGGGTCCTGGCACAAAAAAGTTTGAGAACCATCGCTGTAGAATAACAGAAACTTTCAATTGTCCAGAATCATTCTTATACTCTTAATTTACTTACAGGTCCAAAGATAACATCAGCTGTTTCTGCTGGAGTTGCCAGTTCATTATCTGAAAAAATAGCAGACACCATTGGAAGTAATAGACCAAATGTACCCTTGACATCAATTCAAATTAATTTCATTCAAAATATGATACAGGAAACTCTGGATGATTTCAGGTATTGAAATCCACGTACAGCCAGCTTTTTCATTGACCTTGTTTTTCAATTAGATTTTACAGTTTAAGGTAACTTTACATATAAACTCTGAATTGTAGAACAAACAGTTCTGTTCTAGAGGATCATAATTCTATTTTTTTTATTTATATTGCAATAAATGGGGTCTGAATCTTTCATTGGTCAGCAAGCTGTCTAATAGTCGTGTTTATGCATCGCCTAACCTAATAGTGTCAGTGACAAACCTGTAAGCATCCATGTAATCTTGTGAGAGTAGCTCCACTACTTCATTAGGGTGAGGCTTCTACTCGGGGGAGCAACTCAGAAACATAATTTATTTGCTTGGCTTGCTATCTGAGTACTTTTCGGGTAAGCTGAGATCTTCAGTTTAATGAAGTTTTTAATGTACCATGGAATCTTTTATTCTTTAATACTTGCCTAGGAATAGGAGCTTTTCCTTTGGGGATTAACCATTTTGGGATAAGGCAGGGGTGTTTAACCACTGACCTGCAGGTTAAATCCAGCCTGTGAAGCCAGGGCATACAGCCTGTGGGGCTCCCCACAGGTTGGGAAGCTTGGCAGTAGGGGAGCAATGGCAATTAATATTGCCACCCATCTCCAATTGTCAAAATAAACAAGGCACTTGTGGCCAGATCAGGCCTGAGATGCCTCCTCCCACTGCCCCACCCTGCAACTGGATTGTGGGCAGGCCAGGCCATTCCATTGCCATACACATGGATTGGGCCCAGGATGCCTTCTTTCTTCCCCCTCTATAGCAGCCAGATAGGGACTAGGCTGGGCCATTGGTGCATAGCTGCGTTGGGCCTGGACTGCCCCCACATTTATGGACCAGGTCCCGACTGTGTCCTCTTCCCCCCACATAGCTGATACAGGACTGGGCTGTTGCTGCATGGCTGGATAGGAACACACCACACCCCTCCCTTCCCCCACTATGTCTGGGTCAGGGCTGGGATGCTCACCACACACTTGGAATGGGCCTGAGCCCCATCCATCCTGAGTGCTAGACTGAGTTTATTGGACAGATCCAGCCCATGGACAGGCTGGATATGACCCATCTAGCCTGTGAATATCAGGTTGAATATCACTGGGATATTGGGTTTTTGGTACCTTAGGGTGCTTGTACATGAGGGTGGAGGCTGCCCCGATGTGCTGTAATTACAGCGCGTGTGAGCAGACTCAATTTAATCAAGTCTGTTGGAGCATGATAATTACTGCGCTCCAGCCAGCCTCCACATCTTGTGTAGCAGTGTCCCCACACTTCAAAATGGTGGCAGGTGTACTTGAGCTAAAGCTTCTTTGACAAGCTTTAGTTTAAGTGCCCCCACCATCATTTTGAAGCTCAGGGACACTGCTACAGGAGATGCTGTGCGGCATTAATTAGAGCAGCTCTTGGAGCTAATTAAGCCCCTCCTCTGAGCATGTGCGAAAGTGTCCCCAGGGATCCAATGCAATTCCATACTGAAATAAATGTAAAAGCTAGTATAGATATAGTGCAAAAGGTGAGGATTTTTGTTAGTGTTATTTCTTATTGGGCCACCTGTGTAATTTGTGTCCCTCCGAGCTCTACAGTTGGTCCAGTAAAAGATATCATCCACAAAAATCTTTGCCTTGCTCATTTTTTCTGGCCTGTCACCACTACAACATCAGCCAGCCCTATAGACTTCATGGCAGTTATATCAGACCTAATATGTCTTAAGCTTTATAGTGCTATCCTTTTTACAATTTCTGTATGTGTAGTTTTAAATTGTTGAATCTAATGAACTTATGATATCTGAAACTTTTAAAAAATTAAGTGACAGGTTAGGTGTGACCAGGATCCCATCAGAGTTTCTCTACTTCACTTCTGCTTTTGTGTTCTGGTGAAAACATATTGAGCTGTTAGTGTGGCTCTTTTACTTACAAGGAAGTAAGTTGTTAAGGCAATGCTTTGAGCTTTGCTCAAGTCTAGATAACTACAATGCTGTGGAATCAGTTATTGACTGCAGCATTGAGAGAAATCTTACAAGAGCAGCTTTACATAAAAAGAAATACCCAATATCGAAAATGAAGAACATTGGTTGGCATTGATTTATTCCTGCATGTGGAGCCATTAGTGAAAGTTCTTTTGCTTCACTGAAGCAAAACATCCCAAGGCAAGCCAGAGGGATGGCTTTTTGCTGCTTGGCACAAAATATAGGAAAGTGAGCCACAAATATATTAAATTTCTTGAAATTCTAGATTTTTGTAAGTGATGACAGACTAGATGACAATAAAAAATAGTTCCTGTACTTCACTGTCTGGTGTCATTTTCCAGCTTTGTTTTTCTTTTGGAGAAATTGGAAGAGTCCAGTGATTCTTCTAGTCAGAAAGCTCTCCCCTGCTACCTGTCTAATTGTTTCCCCTGTCTCAGTTTTAATTGTTTTGACCAGTAATCATTTTTAAAGAAACTGTGCCTTCTCCATAGTTTGGTTTTTTTTTTTAATTTGTTGGCTAACATGACACACAGTCCTATCTAAGCAAGTGCAAGGTGACCCTGAGTATAACCAAGACAACTGTTTGCAAAGAGACTGGAATAGCTTAGACTGTGAACTTCACCATTTCTTTCAATGGATAGTTATTCAGATGCCAGTAAGGCTGCTGAATTTTTAAAATGTTGTTGTTGTTGTTATTATTATTGTTGTTATTATTATTATTATTTTAATCCTGTCGATTGTTTACTATTTCAGGGCCAAAAATATGTAAGAAAGGGAGAGGTAGGGTTTTTAAAAACACATGGTAGGACTGACAACAAACTTTATTGATTAGATTCAATTTTATGAGGAGAGACTAGGGCACCTGGACCTCTTCAGCCTCCGCAAGAGAAGGTTGAGAGGCGACCTTGTGGCTGCCTATAAGTTCATCACGGGGGCACAGAAGGGAATTGGTGAGGCTTTACTCACCAAGGCGCCCCTGGGGGTTACAAGAAATAATGAACATAAGCTAGCAGAGAGCAGATTTAGACTGGACATTAGGAAGAACTTCTTCACAGTTCGAGTGGCCAAAGTCTGGAACGGGCTCCCAAGGGAGGTGGTGCTCTCCCCTACCCTGGGGGTCTTCAAGAGGAGGTTAGATAGGCATCTAGCTGGGGTCATCTAAACCCAGCACTCTTTCCTGCCTATGCAGGGGGTCAAACTCGATGATCTGTTGAGGTCCCTTCCGACCCTAACATCTATGAATCAATATGCCCGAAAAGAATTTTCCAAAGAGAATTCCAGCCCTTCCCCCACCTGCCTCTGCTGTTCCTCCCACAATCTAGAAAGGCATTTTTATTCAGAAATGGGTTTACAGTGAAATAACTACACTGGAATAGCTGTTTTGATGCACTTACCAACATGGAACAGCTCTCAGTCAGTCCCTTTTTATAGGTGATGGCAGTAGTCTTCTCAGAACTCCTGGTCCAATGTGATCAAACACTAGGTGCTGTTATAGCAAGCCTGTATAAATAGAGTAATAGAATCATAGAGACGTGGGGCTGGAAGGGACCTCCACAGGTCATCCAATCCAGCCCCCTTACTGAGATTAGGATCATACCCACCAAAACCATCCTGTACCAATCCACAATCTAACCTCTTATTAAAAATGCAGTTACCCCATATCTTCTTATTTTCTTTTTTGTTGTTTGTTTAAAACACTTTTTAGTGTGTCTCAATATTTTTCATGTGGCATGTAAAAGCTATATATGACATGAGACTGAATATTTCTTTCTGTCTTGGTGTTCTTCCACCTACCCCAGAAATATTTCCTTTTATTTGTATTGAAGAGGAAAAAATGCTGTAGATTTTGTTTTAATGTAGAGAAGATAACGTAAGAAAAGTAACTTTTTTGATTTCTTGCCAAACCTATTTTTTAATCTTTTTTTTTCCCCTCCCTCATCCTATCCCCAATTTTAATGAAAATGGCTGTACTTCCACCTCAAGGAAATTCTAAGGGAGTCATGTTAGAATTTAAACCAACTAAAGAGAAACCTTTTTCTGCTTCAGATAAGTGAGTTAGCAAGTAGGTAAGGATTAGCCACCTACCACTGGAAGTGAAAGAAATATATTTGAGTAGGGAAAGAAAGGTTATGATTTTACTGTGGAGGATGGAGACTTGGAGACAAGAGAGACTTAGCATCACTGTTTTGTATAGGAAGTGCATGCATGCCTTGGTTCTGTCTTTTTGGATAAGTATGTGTGGTATGATACAGTGCCATGTAGAAATAGTTGAGCTAGCTCTGAATGAGTTAGCTTGGCTACCAAGGGCAGTATATCCAAATTAGCCCAGGCTAATATAGCCTACTGAACAGGGCTAATCAGCTCAGGCAGAACATCACCTAGATATAGCTCTGCTGCTTCAGATACCCAGACTGGCTTGTTCAGAACTAGCTTTGGTTTATCTGTGTTGCATTTCATAGTGCCATGTAGACATACCCCGACATTTTTATAGCCCAACTTACTGGACATACCAAATGTTAGATACTATCTTTTTAGGTCAAACTTGAATAGTTTATGAATGGTTCTATGTTGCAAGCAATAGCAGGAGTCTAAATTTGATAATGCAGGATAGTGAGTTCACAATTAGCACTGGCATTATGTAGATGAAAAACACTTGAGACGGTCTTTGAGATATTTGGTTTGAGGCTCTACTTTAGGCAGTACTCTGATATCAGTCTCATGTCTCCATTAAGTATGAGTTCCATACTTGAAAAGTCATGAGCTTGGGTGGCAAAGGCACTGTCATCAGCACAGTCAAATTTTTGTGAGCCAGTTGCAGGCAGGTCATTAATGTACAGGTCAAAAAAGAGGTGCCAGTTCTGATCCCTGAAGGAGGCCATTGGTTTGGTGTCTCTGAGAGTTAGTTTGGCCAGGTGGACTCTAAAGTGTTGACCACATAGTAATAGTTAAACTGGTGGATAAGTGGCCCGATGTGGCTGCATTCCTGATATTTTTGCAACAGAGGCAGGAGGAGGAGCCACTTCTGGAGGTGAGGGGAGCCGAGCAGCAGCCGTACCAAGACCAGCCTCACCAGAAGCTGTGCATGCTGGCCAGGGCTGAGCTGGCAGGCGCAGGCTGCCCTGAGCGGGGCTTGCCACGTGCGGAGCACCAGAAGGGCAGCTGTGGGCGAGATCCAATCAGTTGGTTGGGTCTGGCCCATGGGCTGTATTTTGCCTAACCCCTCTCTAGTCTCATATTTTCTGTCCATTAACTCAGGGATTGGAAGGCTAGGAAGGGGAGACTGGTTTGATCCATACTTCATTGACTGTAGCTGTTTTTTGCATTAGATTTTGATGCAACAGGCTCCAGTACTTTCCTCCAAACTCCTAAGTTTTTGCCAGCTCAAAGTTTGTTGCTAAGAACTCCCAAGTGCTGAGGATTGGGGGTCATGTGGAAAGCTCTTGCACCATCATTCCATAGGATTAATTTCTTCTCCAATTAGTCATAACTTCAGTTAGGGCCCAACAATGAGAGTCTCTGGTGGCTGTGCACAGTAATCTCCCAGTACAGTTTTTGAAGAGAGAAAGCCCTGGCAATAAGGAATATGCACTGAGAGTGCTCTAAGAAAAAGTAAGGTTACTTACTAGTAAAAGGGATTTTCAGTTAGACTATCTGTGCTGGGTTTATGCTTACATAATCTGGAATATTCAGTAGATTTAAGACAAATTTGACATGGCTTGTTGCATAATTAGTTTTCTAAACACTGGTGCAATAAGCAGGTACCTTCCCAGACTATGGATTGATATTGAAAATCTTCTTATACTCCATTAAAGGTGAAAGACTTCAGTTGAATTGAGAATCTCTGTTATGCATAGTGCTGTGTGACCAACAGAGCTTAAAATTTAAATTGAATAAAAATACAATACAAATCTAAGAGAGACCTGTAATGCGCAGATGAAAATACCAAATGTATTTTATTGACATTCCCTGTCCTATAATCAACAAAGAGACAAGGTTTTAAATGTTTTATATTGCTGTTGCATGCCTTTTTTTTCCCCCCAAGGGTTTAATAGTGATATATCACAACAACTGGTCTGCTGAAATTGGGTGATGTGAACAGATACAGGCTATACTGAATTATTTCATAACTCTGGTATTTCTGCACCAGTTAGGAATGGGGACAGTAAGAGTCCCCGCTTTTGTTTCTACGATATCCTACGGTGGTGGGGATCAAGTGGAGCAGCTTATGTACTTCGGAATGAAAAGAGAATTAGTCTTTGTGAAATTGACAATGAAGATAAGGTATAATTTGGGTTTTTTATTTGTCTCCCCAGAGAAGCATGCCATCGAGACATTGTGAATTTGCAAGTGGAGATGATCAAACAGTTTCATGTGCAGTTAGTAAGTACAAGCAGCAACGTGAATTGGTATTTAGATGATAGTTTTTGTGTTTTGTGTGAAGTGTGGCATTCACTTTATGGTCAAAACTCAAAAACAAGCATATTCCTTTATATCCTAAATAAAGAAATGTACAAGAGAAATGAATGGGAAGACACCTGCGTATTAGTTTGTGTTGATTTTTCTCAGGCTGAACAAACCTTAGATATTGAAATCTAATAAGCTATTAAAAGACAAACTAAGTTAACTAATTATTTTTTGATAAATGAGATGCCAAAGAGAAACTGACTAGCATTGGTTTTTCCTTTCACTCTCCTTCCCCTTCTCTGGCTGTGCTTTGTGCTAATAAAAGCAGATCTATTTTTGTGCTCTCAGCTAGTGCTGACTGCACAGTGTAATGCAAAACACTTGTGTGGGGGGCAAATGTGTTTGCCTTTGCATTATGCTTTTTTTTTTAAATTGCGTCTTACCATGTCTATATTCCCATGAAGAGAAATACTGGCCTGTGGCTTAGGAATACAATTGAAGCTCATAAACTACTATAATATAAACAACATATAACCACCTCTTTTTATTCAGGTCACCTGGGCTAAACTTTGACATTCACAGACCACTAGTTTGGCTCTTTTGCTCTGAACAGATAGGTGAAAACAAGTCTTGAATCTTAACAACTCCTGGCTAGAAGGGTCCCAGGCATTCCCCACCCACCCACTCCTACTTACAAGTTTCAACTCCCAAAATAGGCTGGTGAGGTTGCACCAGGGGCAACTCTGGCTGTTCTCAGACCTTAGTTTCTGATGTGCTTGAGAATAGCCTCTGGGGGCAATCACAAAGCACCTTTGCCAGTGTATTTGGAGCATGCATGTGGGGGTGGCTGGATAGGGTGCGCTTGGAGTTAGTCTCTCGAACAGGCTGTCACCTCAGTGAAGACATGCCCAAAGTAATGTTTCTCCTCATTAATGAAAGAGGAAGAAAAAACTAAAAAGGACTTGTTTTTTCTTTCACCTTTTTCCCTAGTGTTTTCTGCTGCAGTTTGGAGGAACTAACCTGTTTAATGGCTCTGTGTTATCTGTTAAGTTTGCCAGTTAGACTGGGATCTTTCGAGTGGGAGGAAGGAGGATTGGGGCGAAGCAAGCAATTGTCTTTTGCCATCAACGTGTCCTTTTTAATTTGGGGTTCATGGGCAAAAAGAAACAAACTTCCAGACCAAAGGAGGGAGATTCTGTACGTGATCAGGCATGAAGTTGTCATACAAGAACATGGTAGGGTACGGGATGCATTTATACTGCTTTATACTGGAGTAGAATCAAGAGAGAGAATTAACAATCAGAATGAGGGGGCATTTTGTTATTTGAGTGGCCAGGTACATGGTGGTGTTCTGAGGTGCTGGCATAACCATGAGGAGTTTGTAATCTTAGGCTACATCTGACTAAGATCTATTTGGGTATACCTCGGCCTTTTGTGGAGTCCCATTTTACATCAATAGGTCTCTATACAGGTACAGTGAATTGCAAGAGTGGGGTCGTTATACAGTTCTGGATCCAATAAGTGAAAGCCAAAAACAGATGAAAGGGGAGAAGGGAGAGATGGTAATGATCATATTTAATAAAGATTGATAGGCTCTCCAGCAGGAGTTTTCTTTAACAATCATTACAATATTTAATCATATATGCATCAGTGATTATTGCTGGGAATTGTGATTATATACACTGATAGGTATCCTTGAACCAGGCTCTGGTTTAATTCAAAATGCAACTAAAAACAACTAAGATTTCAGATGTAGATGTTCCACAAATATGTGAAGGAGACTTGGTCAGCAGTTTGTGGGGTTTTTTTTGAGAAGTTGAACAGTGGTGAGGAGTTGGTGGGTCAAATAGAAGAAATATCTTGCAATTGAATGTTTCGTACCTCTCAGGCCCTGCACAGATGTGTTTTGAAGCACTCCAAGTGACTTTGAAGTGCTCCAAACAGTAAGGGTGCAGATGTGTACAGCTGAAGAAGCACTTAAAAATGGCTGAAGTGCTTCAAAAATGACCTGCAAAAAGTGAGGAACATCTTTGAAGTGCCTCCTGAAATGTCTGTATCAGTCTTCTAGAATCCCATAATACTCTGCTCTATCCTCGTCCCATTGCTATCCTTGGAACCTCTGGGGACTGAGAGGCATTCAGGGATTCCTATTCTCCAGCTCCCTGGAGAGCACCCTCTCCCATGCTATCACAGTTATGTTGAAATATTCTGGGGTAGAGGGGGCAGGGGGAAAGGACTTGGAGAGCTTCAAATTCAGGAGTGTCATCATGTTTCAGCATGTAAGTACTTTCAAAGTTGAAGTAACTTACAGAGCTTTAAAGATTTCGCTCCTTGGTTGATTAAAAAAATCTGTAATCAGTATTGCATTTTTATGGCAGATGAAGAATATATTCACTTTCTAAAGTGAAATAAAGATGAACTTTGGTTTAATATGTACTAGTGCATAATGAATTAAAGAGGGAAATATTGTATAGTAGCATTAAAATGTCATACTAGTGACTTATCAAATGCTTCACTTTTTTAAGGGAAAAGAGTATATTACCACCTTGTCAACATTAAATGAATTTTCAGAAGAGTTAAAGGGAAAATGCTTTGAATAAATATTGGAAAGGAAATGTTAGCTGTTGATGATGGCGAATACTTGTTTTTCTTTTTCCTTCCCTCTAGAATGAAATGCATGCCTTACTTGAAAGATACTCTGTAAATGAAAGTCTAGTAGCTGAAATTGAGAGACTGCGAGAGGAAAATAAAAGACTGAGGACTCACTTCTGAAAGGTCTATACAAAATTAATTTTGTTGGTATGAGCATAATATATTTTGTATATTAGCCTATTGAGAGATCATCTCTCCAACACGGAAGTAGCGTATGAAGATCTATTTTTGTTTTCTTGAATTCAGAAAAAATACTTTCTTTTAAATAAATATTGTATGATGCAAAACCTAACTAAAATATTTAATAGATAAATCTGCAGTAATAACAGTTGTAGAGAGTGTTCTTCTATCTTCATGGTAACAAGGCTTTACATCTGTTGTCTAACTGGAAAGCTAACATAATTATTTTAGCAGAGCTTTAGCTATACATGAAGTGCCTTTTATAAACTAAAGGAAACAGGACAAATGTATTTTCCGTAAGAAAGATTTTTATATACATACTGTCAGATGTGTTCAATGCCATTACTTTACAGTCGTGTCAGTAATGGTCTTTTCCTTCAGTCTTAAATGTTGTTGTGAAAGGGAGAACCCTGTCTACAATATGACATTGAGTTTTGCTTCCAAGTAGCTGGAAAATACAGGATCGCTGATGATACTAATTATTTTAATACAAAATATTATCTAGAAATTGCAAACTTGTAACTTCTTATACCGAGTAAAACTGGGTTTCACTCATAGAAATAATAAGTAATGTAATGTTATTCTCCTGCTTATTGTTGTGGAAAGCATGATAAAAGCATTCTCATGCTTGTTGTGAAGAGTTTGTATTTCTGCCACTGCCTTTTGTTTTTTTAATGGTATTTAAGTTGCAGGGTGAGATTTTGTTACAATTCTAGCTATTTCAAATCTCCTCAAAGGAGGAGGCCTTCCTCTTTTGCATATTTACATAATTTAATGACATACTGAATAATTTACCTAATTTTACTGAATGCCACTCTCATAGGCTTTGAAATTTTGTAAGGAAATATAGTCAACCGTTAATACTACTACAGTGTTGTCACCATAGCCAGGATTGGACTGTAGCTATATCTACCCCATACTTTTTATCATTTAGCTACTATAACTGATTGTATAATGTATTATTGTATGTATGTACTGATATTTTCAGTTATACCACTGCTGTAACTTACTTTTGACAGTGCTGAATACCAAATCAATATTGGTGTCCTAGCTGAAAGTTGATGTGAACATGTCGCTTCATTACAGGCTGTTGTCCAGTAGCACAGTGCCGTTGGTCCTGCTCTTGCAGCCTTACTGAGGCGAAGTACCTAGAGTGATAATCTGGCTCTGCTGATGTCAGTTGGAGTTATCATTGAGTTGAACGGGGCACAGTTTTACCTGCAGGGGAAACTTTGCCTCTGTAAGATGTGCAAAATTAGGCATCTGCCACAAGTCCTTTTTACAGTCAGTTTTTCTGGAGATCTGTTTCACCCTTGTCTCTTCCTCCCTTGTCCTCACCCCTCCCTCTCGGCACTTGGCTCATTTGAAATGCCATCCATTATTTCAATACGAAAGAAGATGCTTGAGAAGACCTCAAGTACATTAGTTACAAAATCTAATGTTTACATCCATTCTGGCCTTTCTCTGAAAATGAGAAGGCCATAACAAAAAGTTTAGTGTGTTACTTGCATTCTCTTGCATTTGTTTTTATAATTGAAAATACGTATCTTTCACCATCTTTAACACAGTTTCTAACAGGGAGATACTCCTGTATTTTTTTACAAGATTAACTAAATATTTTTCTTATAAAAACATCAGAATTGTTGTATAATCTTGAAACGTATGCATGGAACTTGAATATCTTCTTGCAGTTTTATTGCTACTGTTCATATGAGCTTTTTAAAAAGTCTTTCTATATTGTACAGAATTTTTCATAGTGAAAGGAAATGGAATAAATTTAAACTTATTTTTAGTAATTTAATGCAAATAATGTACATACATCTTTTGTAAGTTGTTAGGATGCTTAGACTTTAACTGATACTTGCATTATTACACACTCATGAAGAGAAGGTGGCCTTCCATAGTTTTATAGCATACTTTGCTGTGAATCCATGTAGAATCCAAACATATACAGACCTTTTGGTTAGTTACCAAAACACTTTTATCAAGAGGGCCCAAAAATATCAGGGAATTTTGGTCTGCAGATATTAAGACTTCTGCATTTTGATCAGAAATCTGTGTGGCTCCCCCCCCCCCCCCCCAACTCCTAGACAAAGGATATTGTAGCAAGACTGTTTAAAAAAAGGTTTGGGTTTTTTTGTTTTGAGGCTTGTTTCCTTTTCTCAGGTTTACTATGGAACTGGTGGATGGTGGAGCTACCCCAGCAGTGTGAGCACCGAGAGATGAGGGGGTGTGGTTTATCTTGTATGCAAGTCTGAACTGTATTTTTAAAAATAAAGTGTGTATTTCAACTTTTCTGAACAAAACAGTTGTAATCATTCATGTGTACAATGATGCAGCAGTATGGCAGTCAAATCATCTAATGCTAAATGAAAAAAGCTAGAGACGGGCCACATGTTTTGGAAAACTCTCAACTTGAGGGAACTTGTAGACCCTGGCACTAACTACCTCTAGTTTTGAATCTGGGACTGTGGCAGCTACTGCAGATGTTGCTGTTTTATCATGAACATTTGCCTTGTACCATATGGTTCTGGAATAAACAATGGATCTCCAAGTTTGAAATGGATGCAGTTATGACAAGGCTAATGTCTAATTCTAAAAGCTATTTTCAAATACATGTTTTGAGATGCAGAGTGTATGTTCTCTATCCTCCCTTTTTTTGTTACTGTTGCGTCTCAGATCTGGAGCCCTGCTTCCTATTCTACAACCGCATATTGTTATTCCTCTTCTGGAAAAAAAATGCCATTTATATTATTTTTTTACAGAAAGATAATTGCACTGAAATCTGGCTGGGAATATACCATGTTTTCTTACGTACATTACATCCTGGACTATAATACACACCTTGCTTTTAAAAGGCAGAACGAAGGAAAAAAGATCTTTTTCTTATAGTAAATCACTGCATAGCAGCTGCTAGGGAGCTAAGCCTGCTAATAGTTCTGCCCCTCGTGGATCACTGCAGATTTTACTTTTGGTTTTCTCCAGAAAACACAGAACCTGCTTTTACTCTAGATTTCACATATAAGGCATACTCCCATTTTCTAACAGCTGGTTTTTTGGGTGGGGTAGGGGAGAAGGTATATGTTGCATGTGAGAAATGTGGTGTATTCTGGAATAGACTAAAACTATCTATGCACTGCCTCAAATGCTGTTACGCTTAGGACTGTACTTTGGATTTTTTACGAGGCACTAGTAATAAGAAAATAGTAATGCATTTTGCCAACTGAAGGAGGCATTGTTTTTAGCTATTCAAGAATATTTTCCCAGTGAAGTGGACTGTTCTACTAATGGCTTACTGAGAGTATGCCTCTTTTCTTACCTATGTAGTTGTTTATAATTCCTTAGGGCTCATCACATAGGAAGGAAAAGGCATACTATTGCCAATTGTTTTCTACACCAAGCTATTTTGGCCATATCCTTAGGTTGGGGAGAAGATGGAGTCCTAATATTTCTGGCCAAACCTTGTTTCTTCAGACAGTAAAAAAAAAAAAATGTATGAACCATGCAACCTAAAGCATTTTTGTGTAGTGCTTCCAAACCAGGATAACTGGTAGGGGTGTGCGAAATGGAAGATATCTGATTTGGATTTAGCCCAAATTGGGGACAGTGATTTGATTAGTTGATTCAGATCACTGTCCCGATTTGATTTGGCCAAATCGGAATTTGAAGATTCAATGCTGATTCAGAGAATCAGCAATTCGGCCATAGACACATCTTTAAATATTTTTTCTACATACCTCAAGGTACCAGGCATGGCTTGTGAACACTGCAGTGGTGGAGTGGATGGAGTGTTCCACAGGAGCGCAGTGGGGCTCCCCGCATGCTCGGTTATGACCCCCTTCCTGTGCCCCTGGCTTGGTGATTGGCCACAGGGGGACCTTGGGTGCCCCCCCAGACCCAGGAGGCTCCAGATGCCTACCCAGGGGGTGTCCCCCACACACTCCCTGGCAGACCTGTAAGTGGATCGGAAGTGCTTCTGGTCCGCTTCTGAGTCTGCTGCCAAGTGTGCTGGGGACCCTCCTGTGCTTCTGTGTGATGCTCCATCCGCCCCACCATCTCAGCATTCACAAGCCACCTGGTACCTTGAAGTATGTAGAAAAAACATTTAAAGCTGTGTCCATGTCTGAATCATCTAATCTTTCTGAATTGATTCAGAGAGATTAAAGGGTCTCCTGATTCAATTTGGGTTCGGAGATTCGGCCACCGAATTGGGCCGAATCTTTGCTGAATCGAATCAGGGACTGGAGCTTCGCACGGCCCTAATAACTGGTTAGTGGGGTTTTCTTTCTTCTTTTAACACGGAAGCATGTGTAGAGCTTAAAATATACCTATGTGCTGGTACATATCCAGTCTGTAGAATGTAAAGATTAAAGTAAACTGTCAAAACAAGTGTTGTCTGTTGTCTTGCTTCAAAATGAGTATGCACTATTATGCCAATGTAACTTGCCACATCATTTGAACTATTAATTTTTTTTGCAAGCAGAGTGGATCTAAGCCAATAAAATGTACCAAATCTGGCTGCAGTCAATACATGGCATAAAAGGAAGAAATGCTTTAAATGGAGGGAAAATACTACACTATTACTTCATTTTACCAATTCAGTTTTACAGAGAGAACACTTTTGAACAGTGATTAAGGGGTTTTTTTTGGTCACTATTGTTTGAGGGATCTATTTTTAAAATGTTAGTTTTGTAATGTGCATGCAAGTTTGTGTATGCAATGTGAATACTCTCTATTAATCTGCTCTTTGGATCCAGAATCCTAAGAAGTGACTGCTAGTTGTTTCAGCAAGGTTTGATTTGCTGTTTAACCTCTATGCCTGTTTGTGGATAACTTGCCAATCTGTTCTTTGACCACAGAAACAGATCCTTTAATAACCAGCCAGCTTCTAGAAAAGATTCATACCCACAGATCGCTCAAAGTCAAGAACTTTTGAAAATTGATCACGGAGTGGTCAAAAGCAATGTGGCTGTGTTCCAGTTTTTACTGCTAAAGATTTGGGGAAGTCTGAAATGTCACTGTCTTGACTGTGTCTTTCTGTAGCTATTCATTTCTATCGCCTGGGGTTACTGGTACCATGAACAGGGGCAGTGCCTGAGTGGGACTTTTTTTGAAACAGACATCCAGAAATACCATAAGGACATAGACCTGTTCACTGGATCCAGTGAAAAATGTTGTGTTCTCAGATTGCCTCCAGATGTCCTTTTGTGGGCAGGTAAGTACAAACAGCAGGCTGACAGCCAAGCCAGTTTTTTGCACAAGACTCGTTGCCATAGTAAGTATGCCAGCCTTACACGGGGAACAGGCCTGAAAAACAAATGTGCTAAAGCTTGAAATGTATGCATCTTCTAACAGCCCTATTAGTGGTGTGTATGAAGAAAAACACAGATGTGGCCACGCAGACTTGGGCTAATCATCCATCAACTTGAAGATTACATCTGCTGCATCAGTAGCCAGTACCACTTCATTCAGAAAAGGTACGGAAAAACGTGTGGAAATGATGGTACTTATAGGGGATCTTCCTCCTGGAAGCTAGCTTGGGATTTTAAGAGTGAGCATTTATATCCCTTCTAAAACCTGGGAGCAATCAGAGGTCAAAGCTTTTCTGGGAAAATGGAGATCATGTTCTTGAGCAGAGAGATGTGAACTGCCTTGAAAAGGAGTACATGTGGAATATAGAAGAAGAAAACTGATAGCTGAAGTCCTCCTAGTCCTCTACCAGCCCAGAAAGTATTTCAGACTCTTAAGACAGCTAAAGAATCTCTGTTGCACTGAGAAAAACGTGAGACTCTTGAAGCAATATCTCCATCTTTACCTGGACCTAGGCAGCTTACTTTTCTAATCCCAGCTATTAAATGTATAGTTTAGGAGGGCTTCCCAATAGCTTTGCCGATACTTGGTATCCAGATGGAACTTAACCAAGACATTAAATTCATTGATTTGGTCAAAGTATGGTGTGAGGGGTAACAGGTATCTCTGTGACAGCTAGAATAATGGGATGCTCATTATTAATGCAAAAATCATGAAAAGTGTCAGCTATACCCGAGTGGATATCAAGATTAGTCTGAATGATAGATTAAATTTATAGCTGGCTTTTCAAGATGCTGTTATCTTTAAAAGACGTCTGTTGGAATCAGTTATACTATCTATAGCTATACGAAAACTATGCAACTTTGTTGTGAAAAAAGTCTATTGTAGCTTCAGTATATTATCTGTTCCAGATGCATTCTCACTTCAGTTCCTGGAATGTAATTCTCTCATAATTTTATTCTTAACCTTGACACCTCTTTGGAATGGGCCAAATGTGTGTTCATAAAGCTCTACAGTATAATTGAAGATATAAAGATTTAGAGATGTACCTGCTAGTTGTCATCTATTCATCTCATTCTATCAAAAATGGTAAGGCTTCAGAGCTGCTGCAGCAAAGAAGTTAAAATGCTGTACCTGTTGGAATGCCTGGCATTTAGTAAACTGTATTTACAAACGAGTAATGGCTTCCTCTACAAGATCCCTGGTGACATTGTGGACACTAAGGCCGTATCCACATGTGGTGTGGACATTTGGTTCCCTGTGGACAACTAGGAGCGCTGTGGACATTTGGTTCCCTGTGGAGGACAACTGAACCTGCAGTATGTGGCGCTGCAGATGTGTCTGCAGCACCGTGTATTGCGTGGCTGTGCTTGTCTGGATGCGGCCTAAGATGTTTCTGAGGAAGAATTAGAGTTAGTTACTAATATTTTAAAGAGGCATCCTTTGGTAGGAAGATGTTGGGTTCATTTACAAATGATTCCTTAAATTACAAAAAGCCTGTTCTACATGGGTGGAATATCTTTCTGCGCTGGGTATATTATTAAAATTTGTAATTAAAATACATTTCATCACTTTTCTACCTGTTGCTGGTGTGTTCTAGCAATTTTGGAAGAACAGGTAGCTTAAACTGAAGAGTAGTTCTCACACCTGGAGTCTTCAATAACAATATTAGACCAGCTCCAATTAGTAGTTTTTCTTTTCACCCTCCACTAACAAATTATCAAGTAAAGAACCTCTCACAGAGTATTTTCCATATGTGAAAATGTGGGACATATTCATATCTTTCACTGGGTGTATCTACAATTGTGCTTTTGCTACTGTGCATTAAGTTTAGTACCTCTAATGTGACGTACTAACTGAATGTGCATTAGGTTGCTCTAATGTGCAGTAGTGAAAGCTCACTCCTTTTCAGTGACACAACGTGCAATAGCCTACTTTTACTGCACGTTAGTGTATAAGCACAGTTTTTGCCGTGATGCTCTAATGCATAGTAAAATAGGCTACTGTGCATTCAAGTGCATGTGTAGATATGCCCACTGTGAAGGGAAACAGCTTTGCTCAGCTGGCAAAACACATTGCTCAAATGCTGCATGAAGTCAGAGTGAGAACAAAACCAGTTCCGCATGTGCAGGCAATGTAATGGAACCGTGAGCGGACTCTCAGCAATCCAGAAAAATTAACACAGCAGACCGCTCCTGAAAACTCTGCTAGGGGCTCAAATACAACTGCTGCTTTACATACTTGTGCAGTCCTGAAACTATAGTACCTGTGCACCTCACTTTCTCTAATGTACTAATTCTCACAATATTATTATTCTAGTTTTACAGATGGGGTACTGAGGAGTTCAAGGCTGCATGTGAAATCTGTAGCAAACTAAGAAATTGAACCTGAGTTGCCTGACTCGAGTGCTGTTGCCATAACTGCTAGGCTATCCTTACTCAAAGACCAGCAACAGCCCATGAGTGAATGGAAATAGGGTGGGATTATTATTTCCCTACTGTGGGGTTCAAATACTTTTTTTTTTTCAGGTCCTATGTATAAATTTTTAGTTGACAATGCAAAATCCATTCATCATAAACTCATTTCTGATATGCTGACTATTTTCTACCTAGGACTATTTCAGCATTACAGCTTTCTTCTCTTTCTGTCTTACCACATATTTCTATTATGTTGCATTTGTCCAGGTTGACATCTTATTTTTTTGTTCTCTTCAGTTTTATTTTGTCTTTACTGATACTTGTAGTTCTTCCTAAGTTGGTTTTACCTACAAATTGAATTAAAATGTTGTTTATTCCCTCCTCTATTTCACAGCTGTAGAATCCTACTTCCTCTACCCTAATATCTAGCATGCTGCTATTTAGCATTTGTCATATGAATAATAACCCCTAATCAGAATCAGAGTCCTATTGTGTGCAGTGCTACTATACAAGTACTTAAGGGCAATCCCCCCCTGCAAGGATCTTGTATCTTAACACATTTCATAACATATCTAATTTGACACACATTCTTATGAGTAACAAACAGGCAGAAAAATATGATGGTAGTAACAGTAGCATAATTCTAAGTTTGTGTAGCTTAGGTTTACTATTATTTTTAAGCAGTATAATAGAAATATTATTACTGTCTACTCGCCCTTTACCTTATCAATTGCATCCTTTTGTTGTGTCACCTCTGAAGAAACTTATTGTGCTAATGAACGCCAACTTTTTCAAAAGTGGCTGTTGATTTTGTACCTCATAATTCGCAGCATGTCCAAATTGAGGCCTTATAAAAAAAAAACACAACAAAACTTTTTTCAGTGGGTGACTCGCTTCAAGTTCTGTAGTTGAGTCTGGTGTCTTCATGATGTCTGATCTCGAGAATCCAAAAGTTAACATATGACCAACCCATTAAACTCTCTTGAAAATCTTGGCCCTAATGTATTAATCTAGCAATACAGTTTCTTACAGTATCTATCCAAATACTGTACCTAGGAGCAAAAATTTTTGTTTAATTTTTTGAAGTGAGGAAAAAAACAAAACGTGATTGAATTGTCATCCTTACTCAACACAGTTTTCCTCCACGGTGGTTGTGGTGCAGAGGGGGAATGTGCTAGGCTGCTCCAGTTCTCACCTCTGATCCTTCTACTAGCTATCAATCTAACTGCTAGAACAATTTTATATTCAAGTCTATTTGAGTAAATACACTATGATATAACAGATCTGAATTTTAGGAAAACATTAGATGTATCTGCCACTTATTTAAAAAATAATGGATGATAATATCTCCGAGGCAAAATACCTCGTAAAGAGTTACAAAATAAGTTTCAAAGCTACACAAGAAAGTATCTGCAGGGTTGGAAACTAGTAAGTTTTTTTTTTTCCTCAAGGCTAAACTCAACAGAAACAATATTTTAGATTAGATTAAATGGAATTTGCAAGTGCTACCATGCCTTCCATGAAACACTTAAACATGAAAAATTTCACATGCTATACAGATGTTTTAAAAAAACCTGCAACAGTTAAATTTTTGTGCTCCAGTTAACCAAAATAATCATTTGGCTTAATATATAAAATAAGCCTTTAGTTTATATTGTTTTTGGAGTTAAAAGCAAAACATCCACTATTAAACTGTGATCCCTGACAAATTTCAGGTGGAGGGGAGCAGAGTTTCCCCCCTGTCTTCCCCCAAATGGTAGTGAGGGTGTCAAAACCAAGTTAGAATGGAAGCAATCCTCCACCTTTCACTTTGCACTGGTCTGTATCTCTGCTAACACACTGTGGTTCTGAAAAATCATATGCTATATTTCTCCATGACATGGGTTGAATCTCTCATCATGGGCTAAAATCTGAGGATAGAAGTTCAGTGTTAGGGTGTTGCATGTGTTTAATGACAAAATTCAACCCCTCAGGGTCTAAAGAAGTGGGCTCCCAGCACAACCGCTGCAAAATTCACTCCCCAGCTATTGCAGCCTTTTGTCTTTAAAGGCTTCTTTCTTTGGTTCTGTACAGCAAATCCTCATGCTGCAAATATCACTTACTTTTGCCAAGTTGAGCACAGCAGGATTGTTTTAGTTCCACTGTAGCAAGGGCTCCCTTCATTCTGCATGTCCCTATAATATCAGTTACATGTGATTATCTACATTGATTTCATCCTGCATTTAAGGTGGAGCTTGCTAATATCTACATCAATTACTTCTTTTGTTTCCATAGTAACTAATGTACTTCAAAAGGAAAAAAGGCAAAGAGACACAATCTGAACAAAATATACAATGTAAACAAGAGATGGTGCTCCTACTGGTAACACTTCAATGATGTGCATTTAGAATGACCACATTGTTCAGAAGTGCCAGAATCCCCAGTGAATGTTTCCAAACAAGCAACATTAAAGCCTTAATAGCAGCCCTTGCCATCAGTTGCTTTTGCTGCTTATTTGTTCATTTTTGGTCCTTTCAAGGTCTCCCTTTTTAGAAGTACATTAGTTACCATAGAAACAATGATGTAATTGGTGTGGATAATTTAAGCTCCACCTGTAAATGTAATAATATAAGGTCATTTCTATGAACTATTTGAAAGCTATACCATGGCTTGGGGAGGGGAGATAGGAGTCTCGAGTGTAACATATCTAGATGTAGAAGTTTTCAGCAAGATGAATCATGTTTTGTCTGCATCTTGCAAGATTTTTTTTGTCCTCTTTAAATCTGAGCTAGACTCTGATTGGGTGTAGGAGAAAGGTGGGTAGTTTAATGGTGGATTATTTGACAATGAAAAACCTCTTCTTATTTAAAAATAAACAAACAACCATCTGTACTAAACTCACTGCTCTTAAAACATTGTTTTTTCAATTCTTAAAATACGTACAGGCAAATTCGGTTAAAATTAGGTAAATTATTTAGAAATGCCACAATTTATTTGGGAGTTGATCTTGATTTTTCCCTCAGATATTTAGCTACAACCTGTATGTGTTGTACATCTACTTTGTTGTATGTATACTTTTTATTCCTGGTGCCTAATTTGATTAGGGCTTATGTCATTATTTTAGAACAAGAGAGGTATTGGTCCTGCCAGTCAGAATCCTACTTCTAGCAGTGAGCAGTACTGGTGCTTTATACTTTGAGAAAGTAGGAACCCCTATCCTAAATGCCTAGCCTTTTGGATTATGGTGTAGGTGGTGAGGGAGACATCTCAACACAGGTTTAGGAGATGAGCATCACAACACTTTCTAATCCTCAGTTTGCAATAAGGCAAATATCCATGAATTTCTAATATTCCCATCACTTTAGTTTTTTAGGTTCCAGATGTCAGCGTTATTAGAATTGTTGCTGGTATGAACAGGACCTCTATCATACCTAGCAAAGGTTTTTGTTTTTTTTTTAAGATTATTTTGGGATAATGACTATGAAGGTGTTACTAGTTGGTTTAGTAACTTTCTTTAATTAACGGAAAGGTTTTACAGTCTGGTACTGTTCTCTGAATATATCATGCAGAAGTCAAATCTTTAGTGGTAGCTTTTTCTGTGACCATCCTGCCCATGTCTCCCATGAGTTTGTTGGGCTTCACCAACTGCAGCCTCACTGGTGATAATACAGTTCATAGACATGAAGTGGACAGGGGGACAGTCGTAAAGATGGCTACCCTGTTAACGTGGCTACATGCTAACCAACTCAAAAGAGGACCTTGAAGTTAATCTGGAAATTAAGGGAAAGCCTCAAGTAACACTACAATGTGCTGCTTCTCAGTGTATCTACTTTAAAAAGCATCCATGTAATGCCTATTACCAAAACATTGACTAGCCCCATCTGGAAGTGAGGTACTTCTGCCCACTGCTGTTGTATGTGTGTCTAGGAAAAACCATAATTTTAGTAGGACTTGGAGACTTTGCCCACACTTTTGACAGTCATAAAGCATTAATCAGAGTAATTGCATTACTGAAAGTACTCTTCGAACAAGTATCCCCTCTATCATGCCAAGGATATCCATAAATAGGGTGACTGTACATCCTAGATTGGCTGGGACAGTCCCAGATTTTGGAGGCCAGTCCTGGCCAGCTAGTGAAAAATTAAAATGAGCATCATGGGAGGGGGAGGGGACACAACAAGAGCTGTGAAATAGGAAGCTCTAGCAGGCAGCAAAATTGCCCTAAGAGGTTAGCTTGATTAGTGGAATGACCATTAAAAAGACAATTGAAGAAAAGAAAGGGTCGTTAACAGGCCACTGACTCCTTTGCTGAAGGCAGAGGCGGGGCACCACTGGTAATATTCAGGCAGCTGTGTCCCAGATTTCATATTGTCCCGTATGCTCCATTATCAATTCCAGGTGAGGAAGTATATCTGCTGTCTGCATAGTGGTGGTATTTCAATCCAAGGTGTTTTGAAACATACCTCAGTGGTCTGACAAGGGTTGGTGACATGTTTCCATCTGAAATTTCTTTGGAAAATTGGAGGTTTTAGTCAAAGATTTTGGGGAATATCCTGCTTCATTTTTCAACAGGAAAAGTCAACGTTTTTCACTGTGAAAGAAGCTAACCTATTTTCTGACTAGCTCTACCTAAAATGAGCAATCAAAAGAGAAGAGATGGAAAGGAGGAGGAAATTAAACACAGCTGGAGTGTACTCCATTGCAAGAGTGAGCTCCTGCGCTGGTAAGGTAGCTTTTACCTGTGATTCTGGGATCCGCTGGAGAGGTTCCTAGCATGTCCACCGAGCTCTCTCACTGACAACGAGAAGGAGCTTAGCAGCTGCTTGTAAGAAAGAGCCAGCCAGTTCTAAAGTTGACAACTTTCTAGCTTTCATCTGAATGTGAGGCAGGGCTCTGAGATGCCTCTGAGCAATTTGGAGTGGCTCATTCTTGTGGGGGCCGAGGGGGAATCGAGGATCAGGAGTCCTCGGGAATGCTAGCTGGGGTTGCGGCTGTGATCCTGTGGCGGGCAGATGGGTACTCTGTTACCGGAGAGGAATTAGGCACAGACGAGACACGTATCAATTGGAAAAACAGAGATGGCTTTACTTACACTGGAGAGTCGTATACAGCGCAGGCAAGAAGTGACTTCTCACTTCAATTGTAGGTGCAACAATTCTAATCTCTAGTCGCTAATCGAGGAGCTCTTGTAGACCGGGTAGCTCGGGTGTAACTCAGGCATGCAACACGGAGGATACGTCGTAAGGCTTCGTCGACGGGGAGTCGTTGGCAGGTGATCAAGCTGCCGGAGTTCCACTCCAGGGGGAATCGCGGAGTTCTCCAACTAGGGCGGAAACGCCCCTAACCTTTTATATGGCTATCGAGCCAATTGCCAGCCGCCACGTGGGAATAATTTAACATCAGCCAATCGTGTTATGCAAATCTGCATTTCCTCGGCGGGAACTCTATCCACGCCGGAACTCTTCACCATGCCGAGAATTCCCCTGCCTTACCGTGCCTTGTGCTGGAAAGTTCCACTGTGTCGAGGCACTGATTCAAGTCAGCTCTGACAATTCTAGTTAACTGCTATTCTAAGCTAGTGTGTTAAAGGACTGTCTTGTTTTGATGCCAGTCGTGTTTCGGGCTGATCTGCCCTAGATGAAATCAGGAGGTATGTTTTTATCCCAAAAGGCAAGCAGTTTGCTCCCCCCAGACTGAAAGCCCCTGGTATGGGGCTTCATTCATGGGCCACACACTGGCCCATCTCACCTCTCCCACCACAACGTGGGGCAGCAATGGAAGTCAGGTGCCTCTGGCGCTGCCTAGCAGGGTGGTGCTTGATGCACCCTATGGGGTGATCATGCACGGGAGGTGGGTCAGCAAGGACTGGAGACTCTGGAGCAGGGTAAGGCAGAGGGGCCTGGGGTGCAGGCACCTGGCTGGATGGGAGATGGTGTGCATATGGCAGGATAGGGGCAGGCAGGGGCATCTGTGCCTGTCCTGGGGGCAAGAGGAGAGGCAGCTTTGTGCTTTGCTTATTCCGAGGAAGGCCGAGGCGAGGGACCATCTGTCTGCCTCCCCCGGCACACCTCGTGCAGTGCTGCAAGCCTCGATCTCTTTGTTGGGGTCACTTCAGGTAAGGCTGGGCTGGGTCATTGCTTCTTGATGGGGGCAGGCTCCAGCCCAGTGGGCACTGGGGGTGGGAGGATTTGTTACCTGCAGAGCAGCACCCCTTCCAGTAACGAGGAGGGAGGGAGCTACCATGCTCTGCCCTTGCAGCCAGTGAGCAGCCCCCACCAACCAGTTTTCCCAGTTGGCCCTCATGCCTGAGAAGCTACAAGGCTTTGCAGGAACCAGTTGCTTCGTAGCCCCTAGGCAGGGAACCCAGCGTCCAGCCTCGGCTGGTGTTCAGTTTCCAAGTACACAGCTGGTTCCAGGGAAACAAAATGCCCGAGAAGCAGTGAGAGTTTTCTTCAAGACAGAGCTCACTCTGCTGCGTGCAGTCACAGCTACTCCAGGGAGGCTCCTGCTGTTCCTAAAGAACCTCTGCTTCTGAGGGTGAACACAACAGAGTGAGTGAGACACAGGGAAGGGGAGTGAGGTGTGCAGGGATGGAGAATATTTTTAAGCCCTATCCAAAAACAGGGGAGATTGACACCTTGTCCTTGCTAGCTAGCTAGCTAGCTAGCTAGCTACTACTTGCCTATCTTGGTTAGTCTATAAGGTTTCCTCCCTTCCTTCTTCCCCCTAAGGTGCCTGTCTGTCCATCCATCCATCCCTCTCTCTGTCTATCTAATCTTCTACTTTGGTTAGTCTATAAGGTGCCCCTCTGTCTGTCTGTCCATCTACTTTGGTTAGTCTATACAATGCCGGTCTATTCTGCCTTCTGTTTGACTTCAGATTAATGTAGCCAACTATGTCTCTGTCCTATCCATTCGTAAGACAAACTAGTAGACCCCCCCACACAGATGCTGGACCTATGGTGGCTGCTTCAGGGTTGGGCCCTGTAGGGTATAATTTTACATGCAAGCTCATGTTGAAGATAGAAGCTACCCAATCATTCTGAACTGCTTGCTTTTTTTAAAGAGGCAATATCCATTAGTTGTTCGTACCAGCTGCTCAGTAGGAACTTGGAGTCCCTTGGCAGCAAATATTTTGGACTGTCTCTGCACTGAAGCAATGCATGAGAACTGGTTTGATAGCTGTCCTAAGGAATATACCATACTTGCTTTTCTAAATCATCTTTACATTCTTAAAATATTTGTAAAATTCTTCTGAGAAGCCCAAGGCTTAGTTTTTGGAAGATATTTAGTTCATACCTTTGTAACCCCTGCAGAGGGCAGAACTATCCTACATCTTTTGTATTCATACAACATTGCATGGTAGTAGCTTTCAGTTAAATGGTACGTTTGAACTCTAAGAATGACAACTTTCTCTTCACCATTTTTTTTCTTGTATGGTTCTCATTTTCTCATATTTTAATGTTGCTGTATTGTCCACATCCTGTGCAACATATTTTGTCAACACTTGAACATACTTTTCAAAAGTTTTAAGGCTTTTTGAGAGTATTGTTTAGAATAGGCAGAGCAAGTTAGTTATTTTAAGGTAACTTAATAACTTGATTTAATCACAAGCAACAACAACAACAACAAAACTTAGATGATGTTACTGATTTCCTTTTAAAAAAAAAAAAAACGTGATTCAGTGATGGCTTGCTTTAGCTTTCAAAGCTGTTGTACTTAAAACTAGAAAAAAAAATTGTAAAATCTATTTTTAGAGAACATTGTTTTAAAAAGACAATTTCTTGTGTGCCATTAGTAGCATCATTTGGTGCGGGGAGGTAAGTGGGGCACCAGCCCTGGGGACGAGTTCAGAGGGGTTGCCAAGATGTTAGCCCTCAATGAGTTCAGGCCACCTCAGCAGCAGCTTGTGTTCAGGCAGCTTGTGCTAAGGCAGTAACAACATACCACCGTGATAACGGCAGCAACCAGTATGTGAGGAGGTAAGCTCCTCCTGCCTCACCCCTCTGGCACTGTCCAGGGTGCCAGCATTTCAAGTTATGTCTCTATGCACTATCTTAAGATATGGAAAGCATCTTACAATTCATATTACAGTTGCATCAAAGCAACATCATGGTGTTAAATGCATTTCAGACGGATTTATTATTGAATTTTCCTTTTTGATGGAACTTTTATAGGTTTTTTTTAAGTTAAAAAAGGATTTGGGGGCAACTAAAATATATGATCTCTCTGCCTCCTTTTTTTTCCTTTTCTTTCCACTGTAAAGTAATGAACATCATAAAGCTGAGAAGGGAGCAGGGGAAATTGGATGTAGTTTAAGCTATTTTGGTGTGCAATGAATGCCTTAACCACTGGGCTATGGAGTCAGTCTCTCTGATCCAAGAATATTGATTTATTTAAACAGCTTTAACAAGATATTGAGGGAAAGAGACTGAAACTGACTGTAGCTTGATGGTTGATGCATTTGGCTGGCATGTGGGAGACAAAGGTTTAAATCTCTGCTGTAATGAATATTTGCTTATTTGGGCAATGTGTTACTGTTTCAAAACAGGAGAAACTGAATGAGACCTATTTTGTAGACATTAAGGCTAGAAGGGACCTCGGAATATCATCAAGTCCAGTCCCCTGCCCCAGGGGCAGGAAGTCAGCAGGGATCATAGGATCCCAGCAAGATAAACATCCAGATGTCTTTTGAAGGCGTTCAGAGTAGGTGTTTGAACCACCTCCGGCAGCAGTCTATTCCAAACCTTGGGGGCTCGGACAGTAAAGAAGTTCTTCCTTATGTCCAGCCTGAAACGGTCATGGAGGAGTTTGTGACCATTTGACCGTGTCATCCATTGGGGCACTCTGGTGAACAGACGTTCCCCCAGATCCTGGTAAGCACCCCTGATGAGCTTATAGGTGGCCACCAGATCACCCCTGAGCCTGTGCTTTTCTAGGCTGAAGAGTCCCATGGCTCTCGGCCTCTCTTCATAAGGTCTGCTTTCCTGACCTCTGATCATGCGTATGGCTTTCCTCTGCACCCTCTCAAAGCTTCTCCACATCCTTTTTTTGAATTGTGGAGCCCAAAACTGGATGCAATACTCCAGTTGTGGCTTCACCAAGGCCGAGTACAATGGGAGGATGATGTCCTGGGATTTACTTGAGAAGCATCTGTGGATGCAAGCAAGCATTTTGCTTGCTTTACTATCAGTAGTATCACATTGCAGGTGCATATTCATCTTGTGGTCAATCGTGACCCCCAAGTCCCTTTCATCCGTAGTGCTAGCCAGCGTAGCACTGCCGAGCCTATAAGGATGCTGCAGGTTTTTCCTCTCAAGGTGGAGAACCTTGCATTTTTCAGAGTTAAACACCATCAGGTTCTCGTCCACCCACTTCCTGAGCCTGTCATGGTCAGCCTGAATCATCCTCCTGTCTTCAGCTGTAGATGCTTTACCCCAGACTTTGGTGTCATCAACAAACTTGGCCAGTCTGCTTCTGATACCAATTTCCACATCATTAATGAAGATGTTGAATGGTATAGGCCCAAGGACAGAGCCCTGGGAGACCCCACTGGTCACAGGGCACCATGACGATTGACTTCCATCAACCACCCCCCTCTGGGTCCTACCACGGAGCTAATTGCCCAGCCAGCAGATCATGGTGTGACCAAGGCCACAGTTGGCTAGTTTTACTATGAGGTGATCATGGGATACCAGACCGAAGGCTTTTTAAAGTCAAGATTTACGACTTTATATTCCTGAAGAGCCAGTATTTCTGCTCCAACTCAGGCAGAGTAGAGAGCTTAAACCTAGGTTTTCCAAAGTCCAAATGTTAGTCATTAGTCTATTTGCTAGTTGGAGGTCTCCTCTCCTGCACCATATGAAGTGCTGTTGATTCACTCATAAAATAATGCAACAGTAGAAAGAGCTGCATTAAGCTGCCTTTACTGACCCCAAGAGAATATCACAAAAAGCTGTTCCTCTTTGCCAAGAGCTTTCACCTGTAGAATACTACCGGGCTCAAGTCTGCCCTATTGGCTAAGCATTTGCTATGGTAGTGGGAGAGTACAAAACATCAGGGGCTTCAACATTAGCAGTATGCTAATGATGCTTCTCTTCAATGCTTCTCATTCTGAAGTTTAGGGCCTAACTGTTTTGAGGAATGTCCCTTTCATGATCAATTCATCATGACAATGAAGTTTGAGACTCCTGGTTGATTCCATCAGGGTGAAAATGTTCCAAGGGACCTGGGCATGTCTGTCCAATAACAAGGCTACAGAATCAATTTGATGACTAGCAGGCGGTCATGAAGATTAATTTCATATGATATAGCAGAATGGAGGTATGGGTGAAGATTCCACTTCTTTGATCAGATGAGGCTACTATTATGGATGTGACAAGTACATTTTGAAGAACAGTGCAATCTGCAAAATTATTTGGAAAGAGCTTTACATACAGTATATAAATTGTGTCAATAGTAGTTCAGTGTTTTACAGAGGAGTAATGGTAAAAGAAATACAAAAGGGAAAACAAACAAAAGATAAAATAATATGGGATGAAGAAGAAAAAGTTAGGTCACAGGTGACCTGCTGGTCTCAGAAAAACCCAATAAATTATAGGGCTTCTTTTCTGACCCTCTCAGATGTTCTTTTAAAAAAATAATATTAAATGAGTTTTCAGCTTTTGTCCATATCATTTTCAGATTTGCTCTGGGTTCTAATTAAGACTAATGAGGATTAAAAGAGAAGGTTTCACCCCACTTCCAATAAATATTTTCTGAATGAAAGAAGGCACACTATTGAAAATCATCAATCAGTTTTGTAAACCCAGATTGTTCAGAAAAATATCTGAACTTTAAAGCTGTGCTGTCTCTCTTTTGGTATGTTAAGCTGTTACTATCAGTGGTTCCATGCATCAAGGTCTTCTCCAAAGTAAAATATATATTGTATAAAAAAGTTTTTCCAGCATTCTGGTAGTGCAGAAATGCATACAGCATCCTTGATGCAATGTATATGTTTTGTCTGCTAGGTCATGTCGACGTCCTGATGTTAGCCGTGAAATTTGATCCATCTTTTAGGCAAAGCAACATTTATAGCACGTTTACTGCCTGCTAAAAGTATACAGATTATATTACTGGGGGGGCGGTGAAAGCCTGTGCAGCTGAAGAGTGAGTACCATATAAAATAGACATTTAAAAGTATTTTTTTTGTAGCCTATATAGAAGTTGGAGGGGGAAGGATGAAGAAACATTTTCTTTCCTTGGTCTGAAAAGTCTGTTACCAATTATTCCAGCAAAAAGTTGAAAACAAAAACAAAACTGTCATTTGAAAGTGTTTTGAGATCCCTCATTGAAAGGTGACAACCAAATTTTTAGAGGGGAGGATTTTTGGAGGCAATATCTTTTATTGAGTCAACTGCATGGTTGAGAGGGATATAGACAAGTATTACGGTATGAAATACCCTTCTCAAGTATCAGTCATATCTGTGTAAACCTACTTTTAAGTCAGGCGGAAGACATCTCTGATTTAAGTAGTCTACAAGGTGCAAACCTACCTTGCCTTCTACCTACTTTTAAGCCAGCTTAAATGTTTATCAGAATGTTGGGTTTTTTTTTTTAAATCAAATCCTGGGATCTCTTTTAGAATAGCTAGAAAGAGTTCAGAACTATGATAAAAAAAGCCCCCATGATTGTATTTCTTCCCTACAACTGAAGGGACATTTATTTGGCAGAAGCCAAATATTACCTCTAAATTGTTCTATGTCATTTTACTATTTGACCAAGGGCTTTGCCCTTTTTTAATATATTTGGTTGGTATAGGTAATTGTCAGCAATAAGTGCTGTATGTCCATGGCCTATTGTCTACCTTGCATCTTACCAGCATATGCCGTTGGGACACTAGACGTTATTGCCACCACCAGTCTGCAATGTTTTTTCTCACCTGCCACATCTTGATATTTTTTTTTAACTACTGGGAGCTGAATGTGTGGCTTGGTAGGGATCCTGGCAGGTCCTCCTGGACAGGTTTCTTTGTGGGGCTCCACCTCTCCTCACACCTTACGCTTACTACTTTCTGGATGACACGCATCAGGGCCTGAATATTATATTGCCCTGACATCACTGGCAGCTAAGTGCTGGCAGACCCAACAAATACCTAGGAGTTTAGATTCGTTCACTCAGACCCCCCTGAGACCATTTCTAAAGTAATCACTCCTGGGTTTGTAGGCCCATCAACTAAGATCAGCCCATCTAAAGTCCACCAAGCAAAATGACCCTAAATCAATTCCTCCCAGATTCTGGAGCCACTCTGGGTCAGTCCTTTAAAGGACCCAATCAAATAATCTAGTGAGTAATAAAAATGAACTTAAAGCATCTCCCATTCCTGGGTTAATCAGCTCTACTTAGTCCTTTAAGGATCCTGATTAAATAGGTAATCCAAGACAAATGAAGTCACTGCCTTCTAGGTTCCTGGGTCAATCAATTTGGGTTAGCCCTTTTAAGGTCGACTGCCCGTCAAACCAAAATGAAAAACCATTCTGCTGGGTTCTTTCCCTGGCTTGACTCTTCAGGGTCTGAGTACCTTTCATGAGGGGAGCTCTCTCTCCAGCCGCTTTACCTGGCACCAGGGGAGGAGAGGACAATTTCCCCCCTCCCCCCCAAAAAAAGACAAAACAGAAGAGTATAACAGGCTGGACTTTTAGGGTTGGGTCTCAGTGCCAGCTGCCTGCCTGTTCAAGGCTAAACCTCTGCCTTGCTTACCCACCACACTTTGATGGAAATAAATGTGATTGCTGTTTCTAGAGCAGGAGGCTGCCCATTGCTTGCCCTCCTGATGCCAAGGGCTCTCCAACCTCCCCTTACATATGCCCTATGCCTCACAGATGTTTCTAGGCCTACCACCTGGCTTCCCTTCTGGTGCACACACTGGGCCTTCCATAGCCGGCCTAGTACCCAGCCTTCAGTTGGGTGGCACACACCGCGCTGTTACCCATGTCTAAGTAAGTCTGTTTTGTCACATCCGGTCTTTCTATATTATCACATCCAGTATTTCCCTATTTATAATTCAGTAATTCTGCCCCTCACTAGGTCCACTCATCTTTACTGCCATCAACTGGGCCATTTACATACCAGCCACCTCACTGGGCTACTCTACACGCTCGACCTCTCTCTGGGCCTTCTGCCCCCTCGCTAGTGCCACACTCAGCCCTCACTGGGCCGTTTCACTATCACTCAGCCCTCACTGGGCCTTCTGTCCCCTTCTTAGGGCCACACCAACCTCACTCCAGGCTGCTTCTCTCACTCGGCCCCTCTGGGGTCTTTCACCCTGTGGGATCAGGTGGCTGCCACTGTGCCTGGCTCCCTGCACTCAGGCAGCTCCCTTAACAGGATGGGCCTGCCTGGGCTACTCTTCTCTGGTGTAGGTAACCTCTCTGTAGGTGGCGGCTGGGGTTTTCAGGCACCCCTCCTCACCTTTCACTGGGGAGGTAACTGGCCTGGCATTTTTGGGGGATTGTTCCACCATGAACAACCCCACCAGGCCACCCATTCCCAGCAGGGTGCAGTTTTAGGTCATGCCCAGGACCACTGAGACCTTCTCTTTCCCCATAGCCTCACCCTTACCTCCAAGGTGGTCCAGGAGCAGGTCAGCCCAATGTTGCTTCCTTGGCTGCTCAACACCAACTGCTGCCTCTCTCTATGTCTGAGGGCCTGGGTTAAAATGGAGGCTGCTCCACCCCCTCAGCCAATTCCAGGGTCCTCCTAGGGTCATGTGCTAGCCTTGAGTGCTTCCTGGCATGGCATGTCAAGAAGCTTGTCCGTGGTCCTCTGACCACTGCCTAGGGGATCTGCTTTCCTCTCCCAGTACTGGCGACTGGCCACTGTCAGCTGGGAAGTGTTCCGGCATCTCCTTAGTCCACCAACTGCAGTCCTTTCTTGACGGCCCCTTGCCAATCTCCAGGGAGCACATGGTGCAGACATGCAGTAGCGTGCTCCCCACTCTGGTCAGGCTTCCCTCTGGACCTGAGGTGACTGTTCTTCATTGGGCTTTCCCAGGGCTTTCCTCTTGCCCTGCTCTTTTCCTCTCATCTACAAATGCCTTGTTTCTATATTTATATGTATCCCTGGGTTTTTACTTGTGTAGGGGAAGTTGTTAAAAAGTTACCTTGGAAATGACCACAGGAGGTATTCCAGCCATGTTTGTATCTGAAAATACACGAACAAAACCTTTTTCTTTTTGTACAAAGGTTTTAACTTTCTATATGCTAATGCCTATTTCAATGAAATTGACTTAATCCTTTCAAATTTAAGGCTGAAGATACATACACAAATGACTAGATTTACAAAAGGGACTCATGGTCAGATCCAGGATTGTGTAAAGGGGCGTGCAGAAGCAGCAACCAGCACTGCAGGTGTGGCTACACACCCACTTCCAGCCTCCTTTCCTGCTCCCCCCCCACACCACCACCATGGTGGGCAGACCATGACATGCAAGCAGTAGCCAAGGACATCTTTAAAGCCCACAGATCAGGTAATAATCCCCCCCACATCTGCTGTTGGCACCCTCTCCCCCACCCACTGCTGCCACTGTTTCTACTGTCTTTGGCTGCTTTGGGGTCAGGGAGAGCTCCAAAGTTGCCCCTGCCCTGCTCCAGCTGGGCTATATGGGGAGCTGCAGTGACAGGTGGGTTCCCCCTCCCTAAGTCTGCCTGTGGGCTGGTGGGAAACACCTGGGATCCAGTAGGGAGGAGGAACTTACCTGCTGCCACCACTGATGCTGAGCTTGGCTCCTCATGTAGCCTGCCTGGAGTGGCACAACAGTGGCTCTGGAGCTCCTCCTACCCCAGGGCAGCTGGAAATAGTGGGGCACCAGTAACACAGGTGGGAGGGGGACTGAAAGGGGAGGAAATCTGCTACTGAGCATAGAGGGAGGTGGGGAGTTCTTACCTGATTCAGGGACTTAAAAATGGTCCCCACTTGTTGCGCACATGGTATGGTCTGAGACGGGAAGTTACCACATGGCTGCACCCTCTCTGGACCCACTCCTGAGGTACATGGGTGTTAAAGTCTTCAGCTTTAGGTTCTTAGCTGTATAATTCAGGGTGCTCAACCCTGGCCCATGGGCTAGATCTGGCCCCCAGAGCTGTGTCATTTGGCATATAGGTCTCCCCAGAGGTACAAAAAAATATGGCTGTGGGGAAGCGATGGCAGCAAGGAAGCAGACAAATTTCCTGTGCCATGGGGAGCCCTATGGGCCAAACAGTGAGGCTCTGAACACTAGATCTGATATGCAGAGCTCCATTCCAGGGTGTGGAGACCCTGTTGTTTGGGGGCCAGCTGGGGACGCCAGGGGCTGATTCCGGCATATGGGGCCCAATCCTGGAATAAGGGGGCCTCATTACATTGAAGCAGTCTAAATGTAATCAGTACAGCAGGAGAAACAAATATTGGTAGGAGGAGCTATATTCAATTTGTTAATTTTTTTTTTAATGTTTTCAACTTCTTGAGGTTCTTATGATGCCTGTTGGATTAGAACATGAGCACCTCCCCCGTGTCAAAGCATCCCTCTTTCTCTTTCCCAGCAGATACAACTACCTTGATTAGCTTTTCTTTTTAGGGTTGTGTTTTTGTGTGAAATGAATTTATTGCAGGAAAGGTGAGCTGGAGCTGAGCTTTGCATTTTCTTTTGAATGCTGTAATTCTGTGATCATTCACTCTCATAGAAATGAGTTCATTGGTTTTGGTGCAGCTCCTAGGAAAGCTGTGTCCTGCATTTATCCAGCTTTAGATCCAGTGGAATGTAGCTACCAAGAGAGATAATGTGACTGTGATTGCAGCAGAAGAGGTACTCTCCCAGCCATTGGAATTTATGCCATAAACACTCAACAGATAGACTTTGAATTGAACTCTGTGTTAAGCAAAGATCCACTAGGAAGAGGAAACTGATTGCCAAACAGCTAGGCTACTGTCCACAAGAATGCTTTTGGTTCAGTCTGAGAATCTGAACACAAGCATTTTGGGGCATTTCTATTTTGTCATCATATCACAATGGGATTAGGAGTTTGTTTGGTGATCAGCTATAACAAATACTGCACAGAATTCCAGAAAAATGCTAATGGATGCATTCTATTTGGGTAGGAAGAGGTCATACATTAGCACAACAAATGGTGTTGTGGGAGACCTAGGAAAGGTGACAAGACTCTTTTGGGTAGCTTCTTGATTAGCTTGCCTAGAAAAGGGGAACTTGACATGAAAGGTCAGTGTGAAGTCATAAGTGTCAATGGAGGGTTTTTAATATCGATTGGACTCCTACAGTTATTTTAGAATGGGACAAATCCCACAAAAAGAGGTGTGCTTGGGTATTACCCATATCATAAGGTCCTAATAAATGAGTATAATTCTGGACAGAGGGTGCTGCAGTTTTTATGCAAAGCTTGGCCTGTTTTTTGGTTGTTTCCCTTTTTGCTTCTGGCCCCAGGCATTTCTGTTCAACACTGAGGATAATTTCAGGATTGGGGACAGAAGGAGATGTATGGAAAGAGAAGGGCTGCTTCCTTTGTAAATGAGAAGCTTTTGGAGATTCAAAATCTGATTTCTAACATTATGTTTTGAAGCCTTTCTTCTTTTTTTTTCCAAATCTTCCCTTCTTTCAGAATACCACCTTCAGGTTTCAGTTGTGTATCAACTGGTCACAGCCATGCTAATTTTTTACATTCACTTTTTATGTAATGGTTGGACTTTTACATGGGAAAAGGTTGCTAATTAAAAACATCTTATGTATGTATGTCACCATCAGCAATTACTGAAGTTTAATTTTAAAACCATTTTTGCCCTTCTATCTACTGTTTCCTTGATGATGGCTTTCATTTATTCTTCATCCACTAGTGGACTAGCTTTTAAGTCTTGAAAAATAATCTAAGCAGAGTGTTGTTGTGCTGTCTGGTTTATTTGAAAAACGGCAGAATATTTCCATCGAATAGGTTGAATAAAGTAAAGTAATAGAGAATAACTGCAAAAACATCTAAAAAATGGGACTAATCAGTTCAGGGGAAAAAAGAGCAACTTGTTCCTTTCTCACTGATAGTTACAGGGATATTGGAATCATCATGTGGCATTAGTACTGTTTCATCTAGTTTGGTATTCTATTTATAGAAATACCTAGAACAGATGCTTGCAGATAATGCTAGGAACTTTTTAGTGCATAATTATAGAATAACCAACCCACAAAAAATCTTTTTATCTGTTATCAACCAAAGGTTGGATAGCACCATGGAAAATGATGAGGTTTTCTATTCCCTCCATTAAAAAAATCTTCTCTAATATAAGCATGAATGTTTTGATTATCCATTTAAATGATATACCTCTTCTTTGAATCCTAAGTAGTCACCTAAAACAGAACAGTATTTTCAGAAACTGAGATCTCAAGGTTAATTATGTGTTGCATAAACAACAATATTCTTGGTAATTTTACATTTACTACCTTCTGAATTTCCTGGCTTCTCCTTGATGTGTTATGACAGAAAGAGGGAGTAAGAGCATCTGATTTACTTTCTTTATATGGCTTATTAATTATTTACTACTTGTTTGTCTTCTCTTACTCGTCTTCTCTCATTTAGGCCTATTTGATTATGATCAAATTGATAAGTGTCAAACTTGATTTCTAAAAATTGTCTCAGACATACCATCTCTTAATCAGTTAATGTTTTGGGGATGGTCAGAAGTCACTAACTGACATATTCATAACCTTGGTACTCATTTGGAGTTGCAAACTCATAGTGTAGATGCAATTTGTTGGCAAAATAGATTATGTATACAGCCTCAGATTTGAAGAACTGCAAGAGACTCCATAAATGGGCAAAACCCAACAGGAAGTAGCAAATAAAAACAGGCAAAATGCTAATGAATGGGAAGAGAGAGAATTAAATTGAGTAATTTTCAGAGGTATTAGTGAAGAAAGAAAGAAAACAATCAAACATTATGGTGAAGATATGTGTGTGAAGGTGGGTAGTTATTATGTTTGAAATGGATTACAGAAACAAGAGACACATTGGGACATAAGGACATACAGGATTAAAGCAACTAAAATAAGGCCGAGACAAGGCAAAATAAGTGGCCCTTATTTTCCTTAAGTCTGTTTTTATGCTGTTTTGGAAGTTATGTAGAATAAGTGACCTACTCATAAGCATATTTAAAATGAGATGAAGAGTATCCATTAAGTAATAGTAGCTTTTAAAAAAGGGAAATGATTGTATTTACTTCCTGTATTAACTGATTTCCTTGCTACAAGAGAATAGATGGTTGTATGGCTGTTAGGTATCTGAGAGATTCAAGGGCCAAATTCTTCCTAGTGGCACTCTTTGGATGTAAACGGAGGTATAGCAACGGTATATTTGCCCTTTGGATTTCTTATTTTGTATTCATTAGAGTTGTTGGAAGAAAAATGATACATTTATTGTTGGAAAGTGCACATTCAAATGATATCCCAATCAGTACTGAAATATTGCTGTGCATGTACTGTCCCTCGTGATTTGAAATTGTAGATGATCATATTTATTGGCTTCAAAAACAAAATCTCTCTGTTTATTTTTAACAGAACCTGTGTATTGATTGAGTGATTTCGTACTAGTACATTTTAAAGGAGTGAGTTCATAGAGAGGTCTTGCTGAATGTATACAGTTGCATGGATATCCAAGACTACACCTTGGCAGTAAATGCAGTACAGTTTTATTCTGGCTTCTTTTGAATGTTTTTTCCATTAGAATTTGCAAGTACCCTTAGTGTGGTTTGGCAAAATCTATTGTTACATATCCTTGTGCAAAATTTGTCTCTGAAGTCTTCAGGAAAACCTGTGGGGTCTCTGACTTCCTGCTGCCTTAAGCTAGGAACTTTTTGGCAGCTTTGTTTCAAACACCCCCCTACTCTACACATAGCAGTTTATAATCCTTTACATATGAAAATGAAGAATGCAATCTGTATGCTTCCTTGTACAAATTATTTTAGGTCAAATTCAGTTTAATTTATCTTGTTTCCATGTATTCAGTTTCTAAGAGGTCACATTTTTATACCGACAGTGCATAACTTAGTTGTTGACATTTTGGTGAGGGAAGAACTGTTTCTTCTCATGGTTGAACTGTTGGCAGTTTTGGGATTGTGGGATAAGTGCCTTACATGGGTGTTTTTGTGAAGATCTTCAATGATCTAGTTAACAATATAGAGTTTGAGGTTTTCCTGTTCAGGATTTAGACTCAATCTCATTGAATGACTGTCTCAATTGTTACCTACCAAGTTAAGGCAGAGCAAGGTGACACCTTGGAGAAAGAGACATGAACTTCTATAGAGGAGTTTCTACCTACGATGCATCTGACAAAGTGCATTGTTGTCTATAAAATCTAATGCCTTTCTGAAACACTTAGGCTATGATACCACCCTGCCCTACATTCTCTCTGACTTGAGACTAACACAGGTAACCATCTCTATAACAGGGTCGTTTTAAAGGGTCTTTACTCAAGAGACAACACTGCATTGGTATATATGTGGCTTATGTTGGTTAATTTCAAAACTATGAGAGCATTTTTTTCTGGAGTGGATCTGCAAGCAAAGAGTAAGTTCTCTGGAAAATTCCACACAATGCATAATGCAGTAAGTATAGGCATTTTAAAAAATTTTCTAGGAAAATTTTACCTTCTTGTTACCTTCTCATTGTAGATACATTCTACTGCTCCTTTGCATCAGGACTCAGGGTACCTTTAAATTGCCAAAGTTAGCAACATTAAAATATTTCATTGATTATGTAAGCTAATTGGATTAGTATCTGTTATAATAGCAACAAGTATCAAACAGATAAAAGTGAAACACTCAGAGAAAGAGGAATTTGTAGTCCTGTAACGTTAATCATTGGGATTTTGTTGATGGTGTGGAGAACTTTGGCGTTGTCTCTATATGAATGTTATACATGTTTCAGTTTACTTCCTTGCTCATACTCTGCCTGACTGCACATAGTTAAATTGATGGGAGAGGAGACAGGAAATAAAAAGATTGAAGGAATAAGGTATCTCTTGATAGAACACCAAAGGTCCTTGAGGTGACAATGGGAAGCTGTTAAATGGGAAATGCCACCATCTGGTTCTAGCCAGACTGTGAGGTTTATTTTTCCCAGGCCTTAAGGCTAGGATGATAGGACACTAAACCATTACAGAGACCAGCAGTAAGAGGGAAAAGAAAGAAGAATGGATAGCTGTGGTTGAAGCTGAATGTGTGAAGAAGCATGGGCGACTGGTGCCTCCTGAGTCTGGGGGGGGCACTAGTGGGGCACGACTGGGGGGGGGAGGGGTGCCACCCGTGGAGCCAAATTTAGGGTGGAACAAGCACTCTCCATGCCCCACTACCAGCTGGAGTGCTCACTGTCAGGGAGGCCACCAACATGCCTCCCCTATGCATCACCTATGTGAAGAATAAAGATTGAATGCTGCAGGGATTCAGCCTAGAAGTTAGTGGTTTCTGGAGTGATTTAGAATTTACAAATCTTGCAAAGAAAAAATAACATTTAGGTAAATTCATGACAGTATCTATTAGTTTTATATTCAGGTCTTGAATCTCTTTCTCTTACTAATGTGTTTCTGTTGACAAATAAGCTTTTGAGAAGCAGAACAGTATCCATTGGACATGTTTTCTGATTACAAAACTGCCAACAGAGATTAGTAGGACCAGTTGGGGCTGGCACTCTATTGGAAAGGAGAGAGGGAGAGGTGGTTAGACAAGTTAGTCTGAAGTCTAGCAGAAGGCATCTTACAAACTAACTTGTTCAGAAAGGCAGAAGCTTTCAGAGGCAACGCCCTACTGCATTAGCATCTGAATGAGCTAGTTTCTAAGGCAGGGATAGGCAAAGTTTGGCCCGTGGGCCAGATCTGGTTGGCAGAGGACTCCATTTCCCAGCTGCCCCTGCACATGGCTGGGGCCGGTCTCCATGGAGACCTCAGCTGCAGCTGCGCTGTGAAAGCTTGAAGGCCCCAGCTGCACTGGTAGGGTGTGCAGCAGAGCAGGGCCGGGGGCTGCTCCGGAGATGCTGGGATCTTGTGATGGGACAGCTTGCTCTGGAGCCAGGGCAGAGCCGCAATCTGTAACCAGGATTCTCCGGGCAGGGGCTCACAGGCAGGGAATTGTGGCTCTGCCCTGGCTCCTTGCAGCGGTGACAGCCTGGTCTGGAGCAGAGGCAGAATTGCAATTCCCTACCCGGAGCATGAAGGCTTCAGATTGCAGCTCTGCCCTGGTTCCAGAGCAAGCCCCTGTCACAAGATCCCAGTGACTCTGGAGCAGCCTGCCCTGCTGTGCTGCATGCCCTGCCAGTGTGACTGGGGCTGGCCTCCATGGCAACCACAGCCTTGAGCTTTCACAGTGCAGCTGCGACTGGGGTCTCTGTGGAGACCGGCCCCAGCCACACTGGCAGGGCATGCAGCACAGCAGGGCAGGCTGCTCCAGAGCCACTGGGATCTGCTGCTGGGAAACAGAGTCTAGCTGCTGCCTGGATTGGCCATTTTGCCCACCCCTGCTCTGAGGGAACTTACACACATGCAGGGAGGCTGCTCTGATGCACTGTAATTCCAGCATGTTGGAGCAGACTCAATTAATCAAATCTACCGGAGTGTGGAAATTACCACACTCAAGCAGATACCAGCGTCGTGTATCAGTGTCCCCACACTGAAAAACAGCAGTGGGGTGCTTTAAACTAAAGCTTGTTTGACGAGCTTTAGTTCAAAGCACCCTGCCACCATTTTTCAGTGCCTGAACACTGATAAATGTGATGCTCCAGGTGCTTTTAATTAGCACAGCTCTTGAAGCTATGATAATTAAAGTGCCCTCTTCCCCTGCCTCCTGGAGCATGTCTATAAATGCGCTAAGATGCCACCCTGCTCTGCTTTCTGCCTCAGGAAAAGTAGGCATAGTAATAAATATGGTGCTGAAGTTCAGGACCGAGCATCAGAATGATAGAATCATGGGACTTCCTGGGTCTCTCTAGGAAAGGTACACTCATGAGATGGCATAACGTGATCTGTGATGGATACTGAGGATTAGTCTCACAAAGAAAGGTCTGCTGTTAAAAAATTGACAGGTCAGAGTGCTTGTGGTAGGTGTTACTATGATTAGGTTATAGTAATCCTCGCTGTTCACTCTCCTGCCATGCCTTTGATGGGAAAATTGATAAATTAATAAACAAAGGATAATTCTAGGTCTTATCTGCTTTTTACAAGGTAAAGTACATCTCACTCAAAAAACACAAAGTGATTACATTAAAGCATTGGGTCAACAAAGTCCATTCTTATAGTCTTTGTCTGGTGAGTGACTCTCAGCTGAGCTCACCTTACTAATTAATCTCTTCTTCTTTATCTCTTTAGGTTTCTCACCTGGTAGTTGATGGGTCCAAGTTATCTTCCCCGCTCCTCTGTGAAGTCTAACCCCCTCTGTAGGATACAGGTAAGTAAACTCCGTACCACATGGTTATCTCTTGCTTGGATGCCACTATGCATTTCCGTGCCTCTGCACAGGCTGTTTTCAACCATTTGGGTTGATCTCCATTTCTCTATCCCCTTCCAGCAGTTGTTTGTTGGGGAAGTGTTCTTTTCAGAGCCTTCCCTTGTTTGCTTCCAGTCTGATTTATAATTTATTACAGGTGTTTGGATCTCCCACTGTGGGATGCTGCCTGATGACATCATCACCTGCGGTCAGCTTCTTCGATTCTTGGTAAGTTTCATAGATTTCATAGACATTAGGGCTGGAAGGGACCTCGGAAGATCATCGAGTCCAGCCCCCCGCCCAAAGGGCAGGACGTCAGCTGGGGTCATAGGATCCCAGCAAGATAAGCATCCAGTTTCATCTTGAAGGTGTTCAAGGAAGGCGCTTGAACAACCTCCGGCGGCAGGCTGTTCCAGACCTTGGGGGCTTGGACAGTAAAGAAATTCTTCCTTATGTCCAGCCTGAAACGATCTTGTAGTAGTTTGTGACCATTCGTCCTCGTCATCCCTTGGGGCGCTCTGGTGAACAAACGTTCCCCCAGATACTGGTGATCACCCCTGATAAACTTGTAGGTGGCCATCAGATCACCCCTGAGCCTGCGCTTTTCCAGGCTAAAGAGCCCCAGGGCTCTCAGCCTGTCATCGTAGGGTCTGCTTCCCTGACCCCTGATCATGCGCGTGGCTCTTCTCTGGACTCTCTCAAGCTTCTCCACATCCTTTTTGAATTGTGGAGCCCAAAACTGGACGCAGTACTCCAGCTGCGGCCTCACTAAGGCCGAGTACAGGGGGAGAATGACGTCCCGGGATTTGCTTGAGAAGCATCTATGGATGCAAGCCAGCGTTTTGGTCGCTTTACTAGCCGCAGCATCGCATTGCAGGCTCATGTTCATCTTGTGGTCAATGATGACCCCCAAGTCTCTTTCTTCCATAGTGCTAACCAACATAGCACTGCCGAGCCTATAAGGATGCTGCGGGTTTTTCTTAACTTGTTCTCTCCTAGAAACAGGGTCTGTAGACTCCCTGTTAGAGTAGGTTTAAAGAAAAATGTATGAGATTTAAAATTCTGTCTATATAACCAAATATATAGGTGTTGGCTATTTAAGTAAGAATTACCATTGATGATTGAAGGCACTTACAAGCTTGTAAGTGCAGAAAGCAGGGAGTGATGCATGGGACCAAGTTTAAAAGTACATCAAAGCTTGGGATGGCTTTGCAAATTCAGGAACTGCTGTGTTGAAAGTGAGTGGTTTTTAAATCTCAAAAGTTGAATTATAATATAAACTAGAGAAGACTTGTTGATAAACTTTTATACTACAGTCTCATGAGCATGCAGAACTATGGCCTCTTCATTAGAGAGAACTTATTATGGTTAGTTGAGTGGTGAATGCAAAATATAAAAGGCAGTTGTACAATTGATGAAGTTACCAAGTTAAAAAGAAAATCTCCTTTGAAGGCATGCTTAAATGTTATTCAGTTAGAGGACTTCATTAAAGCATTTGATATCTTATCTCATGACATCACGTGTGAAAAAATAATTCAAACTAGCTGAAATATGAAGATTGCTGTATGGTTTGAAAATGCTTGAAGGATTAAACATCGGTATTGCCAATGTTGGGATTTTGTTTGTAATTTGTATCCAGATATTGGGTTGAATAGTCAATGTTGTAACAATAAAAACAACATATAGTGAACCCAGTGTATACCTCAAAGACTGGTTTGGGGCCCACTGTTAATTAACATATATTGATCAGGAAAAAAGGGGGAGGTTAATTTGAAGAAGATACTGAATTAGGATTTGCAGTGAATATCAGAAATCAGATACTAGTAAGGGTCAAAAGGAATTACAGTGATTAGAAATAGTCTATTTTAGGCTTGGGAACAGCGCAAACAAATTGAGCAAATATCAGTAAAACAGTAAATGATGAGCAGGAACACCGTCCTGGAGGATCTAAAAACTCTTCCATTGTCCCAAACCTTCCTTCTCTGGGCTGATGTTTTGTCACCAACTTCCACATTTTTTGTTCTGATGGAAATTTTTGAGAGGTTTATCTTGTATGCATCTTACTCCAGTCCAGAAGAAAAGGGGTCCCCAGCTCACCTGGTAGGATGTGGAGAAAATCTGTAGCATTGGCAGTTGTAAAAAAGATTGAGGTGCAGTTTCAGGCCTGTGTGAGATCTGTGCAACTGCTTCCAAGAAGATTTCTAGCTGTTATTGCTTTATAGTCTCTAGGACTTTTTACACTTTTTCATTGGTTGAGTTGGTTCCACCAGTGTTGTCAGTGGCACAGCTACTAGCATAGACTGAAAACATTTTTACCACTGTTTTATGTACCCCTGGTTAGAAGGTAAAATTTAGTAATTAAATAGAACCTTAGTCTGTAAACTAGATAGTCTTGCTTAGTCCATCCAGACTATGTTGACTTAGCCCCCCTATGTACCCCTTTATATTAAAATTACATGTGCACGCATGCCCCTTCACCCTCCCAGCAGGTAAGTCTATGTGGAAAGGGGAAAGGGCCATGGTGGGTGGAGGCAGTTTGAAGCTCCCACCGTGAGGGAGGAAGTAGGGCACAGGCAGGGGCAGGAGTTGGGGTGAACGGGGCCCTGGCCGGGCCGGGTTGTGGGACAATTAGAGCCTGGGTGGCTCATCCAGGGGTGGGGGTGGGGAGGGGGGCTCCTGCTGCTGTGCGCGCCCTGGCAGAGGCCCAGGGGTCATGTGCCTCCCCAATTTGTACGTGGGGTAGAGGTGGGTGCCTCTGCACTGGGATTTATGCGCTGCTGCAGCTGCCCCAGGAGCGGAGGCAGATTGGGGGGGCATTTGCCCCCCAGGCCTGTACAAGGGTGTGCACAGTGGTGGGAGCCCCCCCCCTCCCCCAATGCCCTCTACAACCTTTTTAAGTACTTGTAGAGCGGGGCCAGGCAAAATATGGCCCACAGGCTGGATCCAGTCTGCGAGGCCATTCTATCTGGCCTGTGGGACCGCTAAAAAATTAAGAAAATATTTATCTGCTCCTGGCTGCCTGTCAAAGAGGACAGGAGCCAGGGGCAGTAGGATCTGGGGGGAGCCAGCAGCAGGAGACAGGAGCCCAGTCCCACCCACCGCCAGCCATTTCCCTGCTTCCTGCCCCCATGCTGCTCGAGCACCATATGACTCCCGGCTGCATGGCTGGACCGGGGAGCGCACACACACTGCCCCTGCCTGCGTGCACACACACACCTACATACCGGCAGGGCCCTGTGCTCCCTGGTCTGGCCATGCAGCCAGGAGCCACATGGTGCTGGAGGAGTGCAGGGGCAGGAAGCAGGGAAATGGCTGGGGGTCCAAACCCCTTAAACTTGAACCCAGACCTTTTACACTCCAGGCTGCAGCAGCAGTTGGCAGCTGGGTAAATTCCAGATGCAGCTTAAGCTGGACCTTCCCTTGAGGTTTCCAAGGAGGGGCCAATGGAATCCACAAGCCCTTGATTGGAGGACTGTAAAACATCCACTTCTTGCAGAACTGTCTCCTAGTAACAGTATTGTTTGGTTCTGCTGTTGTCTTGGACCTTCCTGTATAGTGGGCAAACTGAGTTATGCTCAGGCTTTTTAGCCATAGTCCAGGCATTCTCCGAACAAGGCAACAACATTTAATAGAGCGCGTTGTGTGGCTCTGGGAGATGTGAGTGCTGTGATTGGGCGCTAGGCAGGCAAGACACAACAGCTTCCCTATAAGGAATGTGTCTGGCACAGTGCCAGGGGATTGGACAATTTGAGATGAGAAAAGTTGCAAAAGTGCTGGACAAACAAAGGAACACATGTATTTTGTGTTGCCACCCTGGGGAGACGGGAGCAACCTTGGCATTCTTGTTTGAAAAACAGGGATTCCAGAAACTAATATCCCACACACCCAGCAGAGGATCTGAGGCTGGTACCACTGAAGGTCATGGTTGTAATGTCTAAGGAACCTCTTGCCAGGTCGTATTGTGAGGAGGACACTTTTAATGAAGTATAGGCATTGCTATTAAAGTTCACTTGATACCACATCCGATGAGTTGCTGTGTTAATCCTTGGAGGGCTCTGGCAAAAAGAATCCTAGTAGTAACACCTATTTGACCCTTCTTGCTCTTGTTCCTGGAGTCTTGAAACAACCACTTCTCTCCATCACCTCATCTCGACTCTGGGCTTAATATGTTGAAAACCAGACTGATAGCTGGCTTTGACCTTGGCTACTTCCATTCTGGTTCAGACTAGAACCCCTAATTCTGGTTTTAGTCTGAACAAGAAGTTACTGGTAGCTGATTTTGCTATTCCTAATTTAAATTTCTTTATTGACTTCACTCCATTCCAGAAACAGAAAAACATTCCCAGGTGCAGCTCTGCTTGATGTACTTACCTGTTGTGTGCTGATTATTGTTTTTATTTGAAATGGAAGGATGCATGCAATTTTAGCACATTTTGGATACAGGTAGTTCTGTTGAAAATCTAAGCACACAGCTTGCTTAAGATATTTATTTGCATATTGTGAAACCTGGTATTGCATTTGCAGTTCTAATTTTGTCACACAGAGTTAAGTATCTATTGGAATTATGATAGAGATGCATGTTGTGTTTTGTTTGGCACACAAAGGTTTGATTTATAATCTGATATAAAAGCAGATAAATACAAAATTTAAAACTGTATTTTAATTATTGTGCAAAATCCTCCATCACTACAGAGACGCCTAATTATGTCTGGTATAGCCTACATCTGCATTTACCCAGGATTATATAGTTTTATAGCCATCCATGATTTCTTTTTACGAGGAGGTTAACTATAAAGAAGAAAATTTCCATAAGCACCCTCAAATTCTGATGAAAGTGAGCAAAACTGATGTTAAAAACATGAAAGTAATGGCCTATCTGTAACCCCAGAGGTTTTTTGTTTCTCTGTTGGTTAATTATTAGTAGTATGAATTTTGCATTTAGCTTTCTGGGATTTAAGAGCTTCATATAGAAGACTGCAAATAATTTGTATGCCTTGAAAACATTCTCAGAAGAAATTCCACTCCAGCTGCTATGTCAGATCAGTGTTTTCCCTGGTTGCACCAGTGGGGCTAGAGACCTGGTGAGCTTTACTGCTTTTTCTAGTAGAGTATCTTTAAGTATGTTATGCTGGAGCCTGGAGGGCTCTGTAAGGATAGGGGCCCACTATTATAAGAACCATGAATATGCCTATCAAATGGCAACCCTGGTCCTGAAAAGATTGCTGTCTATATTGAGACAAGATACACAGATTCAATATAACAGATTTAAGAAAATAACATGAAATAAAATAAAGGACAAAGAACAGGGCAGCAAGTGGCCCAGATGCTGCTCATTGTCTGTGCTGGCTTATTGCTCTGCAGACTACACTCTGTCCTGTCTTGTGGCCAAGCCAGCATCTCTGTAATCTTCCATCTTGCAGCTACTTGCTGCTTGGCCTCACCTTGCTTGATTCCACTCACATTTCCTCCCTCCCCCACCAAAAGTATTATCTTATCAAGCAAAATGAAGCCTCACAAAAGTGTTAAATTAAAAAAATGTACAGGTATGAGGCATCTTGATCCATTAACATGCCTTGCCTATGCTTAATCTTAAATGTTATTTACTCTGTTGAAGTTAATTGTGTGGCTTGTACGTATCTTGTAGCTGGGTATCATCCAGTCTTATTCGTAGAGTGAACTTGGTAAATAAGTCTCAAGGCTCCAAATGATTAGATGCAATGCACCCCACCACCTTCACCCCTCATTTTGCCTGGAAAGTTATCAGAGTGCAGGAGCTGTGCCATTCTTTAGTCACTTTCATGAATTCAAGATGAAAGGTTCTACTACAGGAGCTGATGACGTAGAAGAAACCAAGCTTCCTAAACACAAAAAACTGAGGGGAAGTATTCATTTAGGTTTGATATATCTTAATTACCATTTATAGAGTGTGGATAAGTAGAGATTAATGGCCTTACTTGCTCGTTCTGTTTTTTGCTGAAGAACCTTTTTTACTAGTTTTTCTAATTCCCTTTGGAAGGTTTAATTTGCTTGACTTTTTAAAATTCTCATTTCCTGAGAAATCCTGGAAACACTTTCCGAGTTTCAGTACTTACCTTGCTTTGCTTATCATTCCTTTTTTTTTTTTTTTTTTTACTGTTGGTACCCTGGTTATTCATAATATCATTCCAAGATGTTGATTTTTTCAGTTAGATTGAGAATACTTCTCTGCAGGATTTTACCTGCTTGAGATGCTAATTCTAGACCATTTTTTTTACCTTTGGCTTAAAGAAGTTACAGCTCTCTTCTGTGTTCATGTCCTTGAGCTCTTTGGTTCTATTGACTAATTTACCTTAACTTCTAAAGTTGTCCTGTTTTTAAAAACTTGACAACAGTAGTTGGAGATGCGCTTTTCTTTACTCTCAAACTGATTCAGTTCATGATTGCTGTATTCCAGGGTATTTTCTATGATAGGTTTAAAGTCTAAAACAGTATAATTTCTTCTTGGTTCAGAGATGGTCCATCACTGACCTTTGAGTAGCTGCCTTGAACAAAAGAACTTTAAAAATCAACTTGAACAAAATTTCAGAACAAGAAATCATAGATTGGATTTTGTTAACTGATGGTCTCAACAGGGATTTTAGATTCTTATTCCATTGCCTTGACTAGCTGTAACCTCCAATGTCCCCCTAGGTGTTAACTGCTTCATTCAATTGACCCAATCAACTCACCTCTCTTATGGCCTTGTTCTGCATTAAGTTTAAGTGGTTTCTGGAGCTCTTAATCCCTGGATTGTTCACACATTAATACCTGCAAGTAGCTGTAAGCACACTTTAGGCAGTTTAAAGTTATGCCATTCCAGGGCAGGTTTCTCTCTGCTCCATATTACTCCACTCATATTCCATTACTATGTAGCCACTCCCCACAGATAAAATGCCCATGTTGCAGTCCATCAACACCTAGGATGCAGTATCCTCTCCTCTATCCTCCTGCTCTGTGTAGACAAACTTTCCACCTTTTGAACTCTGCTGCCCAAGGGGCAGTTCTGGCACCAAGCTAATTCCCGCTTCTGTTCTCAAGGGTGCAACCTCGTGCAAACAGCTTGCAAAGCACATTCCAGCTAGCCAGGCTGTAGAGCACAAACAGGTCCAGGAGTGGGGAATTAAGTAAGTAAAGGAATCTGTTGGTTATTGCATTTGATAATGTGAGTTTTTGCTGCTATTAGTATTCTTCAATCAATATCAGAGAAGTTAAAGTTAGTCTCTGGTGGTAAAATTCCTGGTAATATTTCTTTACTTAATAATGAGGTTTAAATGTAGATTTAAAAAAAGTTTTATAATTAGTCAAGGACATCAGTGACTAAATGACTTCTTGTAGGTGTTGCAACAGAGGCAAAGTTCCTTAGGGGAATTTGAATGAGGAAAGGGTAGTGTCTTTAATTTATAGAAAGGAGCGCTGAGGTGAGATTTTTGGGTTTTCTTTCTTTAGGCAGAACGTGATGACTCAGTATGGAAATGAGGGCAAGTGCCACCACTCTTGGGAAAATACTTTGTAATATAATGATCATGGTTTCACAGTTCATGATCTGAAAGCATGCACCTCCAGTAACACTGCCCCTGACCAACATAAAGGGCATTGGCTTAATGGGGAATCTTCTGTTTCTGAAGTGTTTTGGAACAGAACCTGTTACAGAATTAGATCAGTGCTGCAGCTAGAGCTGCTCAAAAATGAAAATAAAATCTCAGCATTTCCTTTGCAAAGTTTGAACAGACCCATGTTTTTTAAACATTAAAAGTTTTTAAAATGTTTCATTTTTAACACATCAGCATGTTTCTTGTGAAGTCTTGTCTTCCAAAAAAAGCCAAAGGCTATTTGGGTGGTGGAAGGCAGTTGGAATGGAGTGAAAGGAACAATTTTTCACTTGAAAAATCTCTACTTGACACATGCTGGGAGCCTGGCCATATGATTTAAATCCTACATTATCAAACTTTATTGCTTTGGCTTTACGGCACCTTTGTTATCATTGGGATCAAAGCAAAATAATGAAATGCCATTTTACTAATATGAGTATCTAGCACTGGATCAAAGTGAAAATATACTAATACAAAAGTGAAACTCCAAGTATATATTGTGAGCTGCCCACAGAGTAACAGTCCTAAACTGCCATAATACTTTCTAATAGCCCTAGGGGCTGCTTGTTATAGATTACCTGATAGTGCCCAACTTTCTCTTCCCCAAATACCTGAGAGGAAAAGAAGATGGGCTCTGTGCATTATTAGTAAGCTAAAGTGGGAAGCAGGGTCCACTATCAAGGGCTGCTAATGTGAAAACACCTTTGAGAAATGGTTTTTCATTTGAAACAGGATAGTTCCAGGCACAAAGCTGCTTTTTGTCAGAACAACAGTGATGTAGCATGGGCAGTTTTTGGGGTAGGAAGAGCCAAAACATTCAGGATTGTATTGGATAAAACCAACTTTTATACTGAAGGTATTGCAATGCTGCATTAATGTGTCTTTTTTATAATGGAGGAGAAAGTGAAGACTCATGTCAAACTCTGTATTCCCCCGCTTCCTGCACCTTGGCTCTAACTCTTTGTTCAAACACAAGACAGACTTCATTCTTGTTAGGATCTTTCAGAAAGCATTGCACCAGAAGTATAGCAAGATATTTCAGTGGTTGGGGTTGGGAATTATGATGCTGACTACTGGACAGCAGGATGGGGGTAGTGAGGAGGAGTGGAGCCACACTTATCTTGGGTCTCCTGCACTCCCCAGGCAGCTACTACAGCTGTGGCTGCTGCCAGTGGGGAACAGGTTCCCTGCATGCTGGCTGGAGTAGCCTCAAAGCACAGGCTCCCTGAGGGGGTTGCTTCTGGTGCTTTGTTCAAGTGCCCTTGTAGTACAAATACGCTAGATTTAGACACAAAGCCTAGATTTAGACATAATGCTTTACTTTTGCAATATGCTTCTGTATCCAGTACGGCTTGCAAGTAGCTTCTGCATATAGGTTAAGGCCTGCTTAACACTTAGAACTAGCACAGTGACCTAAAGTTACACGAAGACAGGGGGTTACTAGAAGGCACCAAGTTTACCGCAGTACCCCTGTGCAAAACACGCAGGTGCGACATATCCCATAATAAGTTGAGCATAGCAACCTTTGAACTTCGACATCCTGTGGAAGCTTAGATATGACCTTTGGAAACTATGACGTCTTGAATAGAAGCTTATAGAAATCGTAAGACAACCAATAGTTGCAAGGTTCTTTGTCTAGATAAACTATAAAAAGACCCCCGGACAGTACCCTGGGGTCGACTCTGCTTTGGGTTACTTAACCCCTTTGTCGATCGATTGCGCAATCAATAAACTTATAATGGACCTAGCCTGAATGTGTGACTCCCTCCTTGAGGTATTTGGATTAAGCCTCCAGGGGCATGAAACTAGCAATTTGTGCAACACTCTGTTCCTCCCCCACCCCTTGCTTTTGCCTTTGCCCTTGCCCTTGCCCTTGCCATCACCCTCCCTGATAAGCTACTGGCTATGCCTGCTGTGTCAAAGGTTCCCCAGGGTGCATTCTGCTCATCTCCCTATCCCCAAGATATACTACTGACTGCAAGGCAGTGACTGTCCAGTTCCTATAGCCAGGCAAGCTGCATTTTCTATGGCACATATTCCTTGATCTTCTTTGTGGGGTGGGAGGGGAGGGAGGAGGTGGGTACAGAATGGCATGCCAGATAAGTTGGTGCCTGGAGCCGGTGTCCTGTTCACCCCGACCTAATTATGTTATTGCATTGCACAGAGTTAAAACACACAGCTGTTCTGTGCAAGTCCCAAGATAACTTCAGAAACAGAATAGCAAAATTTTTCTTGTTAAATAAATATTGACTGTACATAAAGACTGGACATAGTGTAAATATTTTGAACTGTGTTTGGGATTTTATGAATCACTTTTTAAAACAAAAGCTTTTAGGCAATCGGTCAACTGGTGTTTTTTCTACCAAGTTCCACACTTGGCTATTATATAATTTTTCAACATAATGTTCTTAGAATGGTTCATTTATTCTTCAGAGATGGTTTTTCAGCTTTCATAGTGTGGGTCACCTGGCCTATTCTGACCTTGAGAAGAATGGTAGTATCTCCATTCTTTTCCAGACCTGTCAAAACCTAGTCAAACAAACGCTGTCTTGGGTTTCCACGGTTACTTCAGTCCTGAAGTGATGACTTGTTCTAAGTTTCTGGCACAACAGAGATCTATAGCTTGTAAGCACAGTGATGTAGCCATTGGAGTCCACATAATAAAATATCCATTCCTTGGATCTCCATGGGGCTCTTGCTTTTTAAAGTTTTGCCCTTTCTCCATAAGTTTAGCTAAGTCTGAAAATAAGCATTCCTGCACCTCACTAGGCTCTGCCTCTGTTCTCTATAGTTGAGACAGAATCCCACATCACAACATCGGGTTAGCTACATATAAGTTCAATATGCCTTATAGCTCATAAGATTAACAAATGCTTCCCTCCCAGACCTTCCTACAGGTGGATACAACACATTGCAGTGAACCAGACCTAATCCTGAAGGGCAGCTTCCCCAGTAACCAAAGCTGGAATTGCATTTGTCAATAACTAGAGTGATACAGATACTGGCAACCTGCCCTTGCAACAGATATGTCTCTTAGTCCTGTGTTGATCAACTATTAAGCCCACTAAGTAATTTAACAATTATGTTCATAACCATTCCTTTCCCTTCCTCCCCACTTCCCCCCCCCCCTCCATATTTGGATTGTCTCAGCTTTTAAGGGGCAAGTATGGCAGGTGGATTGCTTGCAGTGAACACTTACTGATTTTTATTTTATTTTGTGCTGAGCAACTACAGGACTAGCTGTAACTAATCAGTCTATCCGTAGCAACTCTCAAGGCATAATTTCACAAAGCTTAGATTCCATTTTACAAACAGCTATTAGGAAAAAATGAGTCCCCATATTTTAGGGCCTTCATGCTGATTTTAATATTTCTTCACACTTTAGAACAGGTCTCCTTAATCATTTTTCCAGCTTTGTTTATGCACTGAATAGCAGGGGTGACCAGTAAGACCCTTCCAGTACTCCACACACACACAAAATGATCAAGATAAATGCCTCCTGAGGAATTGCCTTTAACTCTGGCCTCTTTTAAAAAGGAAGTATGGAGTCGCTTTATGTTTACTTCTGTCAGGACACTCACTTGCATCAATACTTCAAGGCCTATGGTATCAAAAGCTCCTTCAGTGCCCACAGAAGGATTATGCCAATGCATGTAGAGCTTTGTGGGTGGAGGGAAAGGGGAGTGGTGTCTTACCTGCCTTGGCTGTCCACACTTGGGTGGCAGCTGCTGCTCTAGCAGCATGGGCTTGGAGTACTGCAGATGGGGACCAGGCTTGCAGCAGCCCCATAACACAGACTTCCTGGCAACCTCCTCTGGTGCCTGTTTGTTTTCCCTGCATACACAGTTGTGTACTGGGGTGTACCTGCTGCGGCAAAAACCATGGGGGGATGGGGAGTGGATTACCATTCTTCTCACTCCTTCCCACCCCCAGATACACTACAGGTTTCTCTTCCTTCATGCAGGTTCTGTATGTGCGCATTCCCTCTTATGCGATGACCCTTTTTATACCAAACACTCATTATATGTCAGGTAGGTTCACTCTTATGCAATTGGTGTGGTGGAACCACTGTTTTGTGCAATGCATTGTAGGAGTGATGCACACCAAAATATAGTCTCCTCTGCAGATCTGTGCTCCTTGCTCGTTGTCTGCGACACGTGTTTCTGCAGTTGCCTCCCCCATTATGACAGTGTTGTATGTGTGTACTGTGTGCTGCTTGTGAGTACCAAAATTGTCTTGTGAAAGTGGTAGAAATAGGTCTGGGGCTCAGTACAGTTGAGGTCTTGGAAGGTATCCCTATTTGCTACATAGTAAAGTGGGTTCCCTTTATGCGAATTCGAGCTGTGCGCTGTTTTCTAGGAACGCATGTACAGCATAAAGCGAGGGAAACCTGTACTGGGTATGGAGCTGTGCTTGCCTAGTTAGTTTGGCCAGGAAGTTCAGAGCTTCTCTACTGTGGCAAAGACTTCTAATGGGGACATTATTCTAACACCCTTTTAAGTTGGTGCTTGACATTAGTAACCCTGTCTGGATCTACTCCTCTCCCCCCACCACCTCCACCCCTCCCAGTTATGCTACTGCTTGTTAGAAGGAATTAACTCAGTATTGCCACTAACACCACTTGTGTCCTGCATCAAGGATTAGATCATGACTTAACAGATCCTCTGTAAAGAATTTTAGGGATGTCTGTGTTCCAGGGCCTCTGATACTGCTTGTATAATTGTATTTTGAATGAAGAAAGGAGGACCAGGAATATGAAGATCCTTCTGCATTAAGAAAGAATAAACAATGAGAAAGTGAAAATGTAGGAAATTGTGCAATTTAGAAGGGTAGGTTATGTGAACAAGTTAGCTGATCAAAATACAAGGAGCTATGATTTTAAAAAGAATATTATTATACTGTGGCATTTTATTGAAAGATACTATGTTTTGACTTATGCACCTGAGAATATTGCTTTGTTACAGAGATTACCTAAAGGTATAATTTATGAATAGAGAAACAGTCAAGTTAGATGAATGTTAGTGTATGGATTTCATTTATTTCTCTCAGGTTTGTTTACCAGAGGCCAGCACAGCAAAACTGTGAAATTATTTGGTACAGTATATGTTTGATTAATAGTGTGTGCATTGCATAATTAATATATATTAGTACAATTATTTGTATTCTTATTAAAATGTAGAGTAAAATATAAGTTTAAAGAGATGCTTCCATTTTAACTCAAAATACGCTGGTTTCCCCCCACCCCCCAATATTAGTAACATGTTAAACAATTGAATATGGAAGAATACTACACCTCCAGTTTAGCTTTCTTTTTTCTCTTCTCTCTTTTTAGAATGTTCTTGTTCTTGTTACTTTGCAGTCAGTTTATAGTTTAGGTCTTTTGTGCTGTAAAATTTGCCAAAGACTGTAAATAGGGAATTTGACAAATAAGGGAAAGTTCTATTTGAAGCATCTCTTTCCAATGCAAGCAAGAAAAAATAAAACATGCAAATACTTCTGGTTCTGTTTTATCATGTGAGAGCTTGTCCTTCAGCCCTCCAAAAATTATTTTGGCCAACATTTAGATTAAACTTTCATTTTAAATTATTTTGTCCTCTACTTATGCTTCTATATAGAGAGAAGTGGTGAGGGCTAGAGTAGGAGGTACACTGGAATCATTATGCCTCTGAGACAGGATGCCTCCTTGGGCTGTTGGCATTGCATACTGCTCACCAACACTTGTGGTGCTTGTACGATTCTTGCACATGCTGCTGTGCCACTGCACAATACTGGGTGAAATTTAAAGGTGAGAGAGACAGATGATCAGACTGGAGGATTAAATAGTTTCTCTTGGTTTCAAACTCTATATGTAGTTATGATCTCTGGTGTCACTTCTAATGCCAATGATATTTCTAGCTCCTTATCTCCAAACATTGACTGACATCAGAAGAGGTACATTTGGGTGAAAGGTTTCTTTTTTCCCTCCTCTTCATCTGCACTTAAGGTCATAATTGGACCCTGTATCCTTTTTCATTTGTAAAAGCATTTTAATATGTCTTGACTTTATTTGTGCATGTCTTTGCTAACAATTTCATACTAATTTCAAATACCACAAATGGTTTGAAAAAGATTGTCTTAAGGGAGCTAGTGGTTCATTTTTATTGAGGTTTCTTGTTGCTACCTGTGGTACTATGTTATGTTTAAATCTTATTTGTATGTGCTGTACCTTAATAGTCCTATAAGGGAGAAAAGGATATAGCAATATGCGGTTTAAATGAGATTACCTTGAAAATTGTTATCCATTTTAAGGCAGTTTGGAAGAGCAAGTAGCAAAGATTGGATCAATCTAAGTAGTGCTAATAGCAGAAATAGAAACAATTATGCATTTGGGGAAAATACTTGCTAATCAAACAACTGATTGACAATGATTGTTTTTTCCCTCTTGGTTCTTATTGTAAAACAAAAGAACATTATGATCTGACTTAAGATCACTGGAGTGTCATTGTCAGAAAGCTTCTTCAGAGTTTGTCAAGTACAAAACAAAAGTAGGCTATGTAAGGTGGAAGCAGGTTGTGCAATGTTCTCCAGTTAAGTGCATAGCCCTCTTTTCAGTCCAGAGTATATTTATGCACTTACCTGATCTTCATGTAAACCAAGTTCGTTAAGAAGAAACCGTTTAGATTCTCTTATTTGCAAGGCTTTGTTGCAGCCCTAAAATTATTATTATAGATCTTGAATATGAGGGGAACTAGCCAGTTTCAGTGCTGTGCTTAATGAGCTTTGTTCACAGCACTGTCACTGTTGTGGTATTAGCAGCCACAGAACTGATAAGCTCCAGTCATTTTTCAAGACTTCTAATAGCAGCCTTTTGAGAGCTGTTTCCCTTTAATGTGTCTGGTGCAGTAAAGCAGACTCCACTTTAGCTACAGCTAGTATGCAGAGACAGGTAGTTAATGGTGTTAGTCTGAAGTCAGGCAGAAAGCAGGGCAGGGTAGCACCTTAGAGGACTAACTCATTCAGAAAGGCAGCCTACTTTGTTGGATGCTACGAATGGACTTGCAGGGTGTTTCCAGGTGAGCACACACATGCAGCTTGCAGTGCTGCAGACCTGTCTGCAGTGCCGCAAACTGCATATGATACAGGCATTTGCTGTGCTGCTAATTTGCAGCAGAAAAAAGCAGGGTGGCGCTAGCGGCAGCATGCACCATGTGAAATTGGAGCCTGTCCTCCGGCTGCTGGCCAAGGTTCACGTGCCGAGATCGCCACTGCTGGAGCCCTGGGAGGCCCCAAGGATCCCAGGTGAGGCTGCTGGGGCCAGTCTAGGTGCTGACTCCAGACTTCCCTACCTCCCTTGGGGCAACTTGCTGCATGCCAGAGCGTGCATGCACAGATGTTCCCCAGGGACAAGTAGCAGCAGAATAACTATGTGCCTCTGCTATTTTTCTTCAGGAAAACACAGGTGCACGTTCATCTGGATGTGCCCACAGAAAGCAGAGATACTAAATAGAAAGGAGAAGTAATTTCAGTACAAAAGACAAGGGAAGGGGGAAGAAACAATAGAGGGAGGAAGCACTGCTGAGGCAGGAGTAGGTAGATAGGAGAGATTAAAAAGGAAACAGACCAATTAATTTATTGAGGAACATAATGGTTATGAGAGCTAGTCCAGGTAATGGGATAAGAATCCAGAATCTATTTTGAGACCATACTTAAAGATAATCTAGTCTGCCGATTAAGAGATCATTCACAATTTCCTGTTCAAGATTTCTTTTCTCTTCTTTTTTTTAAGTTTTTTTTTGTTTTAAAGAACAGCTACTCTGAGGTCAGTGGTGGCATGTCCAGAGAGGTTAAAGTGTTCTGTCATGGGCATTTTTGTCTTTCTGGAACTGATGTGTTGGGCGTCTTTTAATTCTTTCATATGGGGATCACCCTGTCAGCCCATTGTATATAGCTGAGGGACACTGCAAGCAGGTGATGACATATATGAAATTGATAAAAGAGCAGGTGATTGAACCCCAGATTTTATAATCAATATTATTTGGTCTGGTGCTGGTGTGGTCTCTGTTGATAGGGGGCACAGCTGGGATCTGTATCTGGAGCAAGACCTGGTGCTTTGGTGAGAATAGGAGTTGGGGTAGTCTGCTGCTGGAAAGACATTGGTTAAAGTTAGGGAGTTGCCTGTAAGAAAGCCTTGTAAACAAGCCTTTTCTGCTATGCTGCCATTCTGCAGGAGGGGATAGAGGTCATTACAGATGTACCCAAACTGGGGGCTGTAGGTGACAACAGGAAAGATTGTGTTGTCCTTGTCCTGGGGCTGGTATTAAAGCAAGTCTGTCTGGCTCTGATTTGAGTGGCTATGGTTTTGGTATTGTCTTGTAAGTGTAGGAATCTATGCTTCAGATCTCTAAGGTGTGCATTCTGGTCAGTGAGATCAGAGCAATCTAGATCAGTTGTAATCTAGAACTTGGTTGTAGATAATGGATCTAGTGGTGTGCTTAGGATGAAACCTGGTGATATGGAGGTAGCTGTAGTACTCTGGGTTTCTGTTGCAATGTATGGTGATATGGCCACTGTGAAATTTCATGGTGGTGGCCAACAAATGAATATGCAGGAGTTCAAGTTGCTGTTTAAGTCCTGGAGGTTCCTTCCCATGTGATGCCATGTAATTAATATACCTTACGTATACTAGGGGGATTAGAGGGCAGATCAGACATAAATATATTTACATGTTGAGGGACTATGCATGTGTCCATACCAGTGCCATTTATTTGTAGGTATAGGGAGTCTTCATATCTGAAGTAGTGTATCAGGACAAAGTGGGAGTGTGTGATGGAAGCAGAAACAATGTAATTGCTGCGGATAACATGCCTTACCGCTTCACTTCTCTTAGCAGTGCACCCTCCCTTGCCCTTTCCTTCTTTCCCTATCTTTCATATTTAAATTATTTTACTTTCTTCCTTCCTAGTTAGTACTCCTGGCTTCTGCAGGCCTATTCATAACATCTGACAAAGGGTGTAGCTTATGAAGTCTTATGCCTTTCTGAACAAATTAGTCTTTAAGGTGCCTCCCTAATCTGCTTTCAGCTACTACACAACAAAAATAAAATTAACAAAGATTCAGTTAATTTATAAAGTAAATAATAGCCTGGAAAGATTTGCACATCAGTGATTTATGCACTTAAATGAGATGCAAATAATTCATATGTATTACAATGTAAGAAATAAGTAACAAATTGGGGCTGGCATTGTGTTATTCAGGTGAATAAGTTGAAGAGTATATTCTATACAAATGAACTTGTGACCTGTCTTTGCTCTAATTTTTTATCATCTGGGGGTTTTTTTGGATTTTTTTCCCTTACTATCACCTTCTATGTGTGTGTATGCATATGTTTTATATAAGAAACCTAAATTTTGGGTCAGTTTGAGTTCACCTTTCAGTTAAACTCAATGTTAAGTCCTATGGACTAGTCTGATTAATTGTCTGTTAGCTCAGTACGTTTACCTTTCTTGATACCTATTTCTTTCCTTAGAAAAGAAAAGGGTGGAGGGGGTGGGCAGTGGAGCATGCAGTTAGTGCCAGGTGGTTGAGGAAGGAAATTATATTCTGCAAAAGTGAAAGAATTAAAGGTGATCTCGTCAAGTATGGTAGCGAATGTGTTAAGTGGGGGGAGAGGACAGACCTCATCAAAAAAAAAAAAGATAGGCTAATCTTGTTCCGAAAGGCAGCAGAAGCAGCAACAAGATCAGTGAAAGGTATTGGTAAGGGCAGTGTTGGAGGAAGAGTGGTCTGAAACTAAGATCTAAATCCAGGTTGCCCAGTAAATGAAGCACACAGTTCAGTTTTAGATGTGGCCACACACCCGCTCACATAACCCCATGTTTCTCCCCACTGTGTTCCCATTTGTCCCAAGGACCAGACCAAGATTGCCCAGGGATAACTCCTTACCCCAGTAAGCCTCAGCTCCACTGCCCTCATACTGGACTCCACAGCTGCAGTAAGGGAATCTCTGCCTGTCCTAGGGTTGTGAAAAACCTGTTCTGTAGAAAGGGCTAGCCTAGAATGTCACTCTCCAAGAAATCACTCTGGCCACAGGCAACCAGTAGAGAAACAAAACAGCAAAAGGATTTAATATGGAGGACAAAAGAATTATACCGGCAAAACTGACCATAGGTTTGGAGACAGAAAAGCAAGACAACAAAAGTTTCTTACCCTCTGACCTGGCTACACTCTACTGCTCCTGAGAGACCTGCCAATATGTTCAGAATTCAGCTTTGCTTCTGCTCCTACCAACAGAGTCAGATTAAGATTCACTGGGGCCCTGGGCCCAGAACCCTCTGACCTACACCCTGCCATGGGCTCTGTCTGTGGTTGGCACAGTGGGAGTAGCAGCTGGAGCAGGATGTGCTGCCCCCAAGGCAGGAGCCACAGCCACCCCCGCCTGCAGGTCCGTGCTGGAGTTGGAGCCTGGGGCCAGTCATGCAGGACCCCACACAACACTGCCCCATGGCTGGGTGGCACCAGAGGTGTGGAGCCATTGTGCACTGGGCATGTGCCTTGTGAACTGAGCTCCAAGAGTGGCCCCTTGCCCTGCCATAGCTTAGTCTGGCTGCAGCAACACCCAGCAAATGCTCAGGATTGGGGCCAGGCCGGGCTGGGATCTGGCTGTGCTGGGGCTGCCCTGCTGCTGGCAGGTCCCAGCCATGCACCATGCCTGGCTTTGCTTCTTGCCACCAGTGGCTCTGGCCACTCCCAGGGCTTTGGTGTGGTTGCACCTCACCTGGTACCCAGCAGCCATGGTTTGCTGCGTTGTGCGTGCCCGGCCTGGTGTGGCCTGGCCTGGCTGCCGGTTTCGTCCGCACCAAGCTGCCCCCCCCACTCCTCCCCATGTCTGCCCTCCAGGCATTCAGGGGCCCCTGTTTGACAGGGGCTCCATGGGCCTGGGCTCAGCTGGCCCATGCGTTAATTCAGCTATGCTTACCAGCTCTACCTGATAGTCATTGAACCTCCACAACCTGGAATTCAAAAGACCCCGATTCTCACCTAGCTAGGCTGTAAAAAGTCTCCAAGGACAGATTCTAGTTAGTCTAGTAGCTTCTAGTTGCATCATAAAATTACAAATGTACATTTATATCAAATGCTATAATACATACAGATATGAAAATGACAAAACTGAATGCAGCTTCACTCTAGCTATACAAACAGGGTGTGTCTACAAGAGACATTTACTGCAGAGTTGTCTAATTAGCTCTGTAGCAAAGTCTCAGCATCTATATGTGCAGCCCTATTAGGCTGCAGTAAACTAATAAATGCTGTTGTAGGACAGTACTTGTCAACACAAGTACTATCCTGTGGTGGCATTGTTTACTCTGCTGCAATGCACGTGTAGACACAGAGTTGGCTGGAACACAAGGGCGCTCCAGTGTGGGGGCTGCCAGTTGGCTAGCCCCTCACTGAAGCACCATCCTGCACCAGCCAGTCCCTCCGTAGTCTGAGCCAGGTCTGCCTACCAACCCGGGGCTGCTCTGCCCAAGCTCAACATGCTGTGGTCGCAGGTGCATGCATAAATGCGGTGGCTGGAAGCAATCAACTCCAGCGTGAAGTGCGCTGGAGTTTATTCAGTCAAATTAATTGCACATGTAGATGTGTCCACAGAAGCTGAAGACCATAAGAATAAATCTAATTTGTGAGAGTATCCATACATGTTACATGTTGAACCCCAAAAGCAACTTAATTTTGAGGTGAATCTGTGACAGATGTTATAAGTCTGTCGCATCTTATTCTTATGATCCTTCGTGTTGCCCCTTCCCCTCCGCCCCTCTCAAATGTATATTAGTCATTCAGACTACAAAGGAAGAAATGTTAAAGTTATCTTTTTTTTTAAAGATCTTATAAATGATTTTCACTTTGTATTGAATAGTGTCAGCATGATTCCATGCAGCAATTTCATTGCTGATTATCTTTGGAAAAAGAAAGCAAACCAAATTTGGGGTAGGAATTAAAGGTCAATTCATAAACAGTACTAACAGTGAAACTGCAATCTCCAGATTAAGCAAATAGACTAAAAAAGATCAATATAATTATTCATGGAATAAGGACAATAAGATAATGGCAATAAAGTGAAAAATTCAATAAGTGAGAAGCTTGTCATATACCAGCACTAAAATAGCTAGAGGGAACAGAGATGGGGGTGAATAAAAACTGTTTAGCATTCTACAGTCTTGCTGATATTAATCTTTTTTTTCCAACAAATTCTCTTCTGCCATCCTACTTATTGTTATGAGTACAGAGGGTCAATTTTACAGTGTTGTTACTATCTGAGAAACTTCTATTTATTTGTTAATCCTATACATTTAGGAATGATTTAATAAATGCTTGCTGTTTGAAACGTGCTTTCTAACTGTGATACTTTAATGAGGGCAGATTTCTGGAAAGAACAGAGATTGATACTGTTTTGTTTCTTGGGGGAAGGGGAGGAACCCAAATTCTGGGCTGCTGCAATGGGACACTTATGGCTGCCCCCATAAAGAGCTGGATCCCTAGGCTTCCATGCTATTCTAATGCCCCTCAAGTGCAGGACTGTAAGCATGTGCTCTATAACCATATTTATCAGGCACAAATAGCTCCTGCTCGCTCCCTTTTCCCCCACAGCGCAAGGACACACACTCTCATACTCACAAACACACCTCTGCCTAATAGGCACTGCAGCAGGGATCAGCAAGAATCCAGTTCAAATTTTGCTAAGTGAATGGTAACTGAATATTGGTGCTGTGCGTGATGAAATAATTTAAAGAAAAAGAAAACAAAGCAAAACAAAAGATTTCTTGCTGATTCATACTTAACATGGTGGGTCCTAATATGGTGTAAAGGAATAATTAAGCTTTTCAAGTCCGATTTGTTGACATTTGGGGCATGATCTTGCTAAGCATTCTGTAATATGGCTCCTTTGTGGAGTTCCATTGACTTTAATGGGCTTGTTTGTAGGAGTAGGTCTATACTATTTATCTATTTGCATGATTTTGGCTTTGATTTTATGAGGTAATCATTGCAGTTTTAGTATAAACTAGAATGAAATATATTAGGAAAACTTACAACATGAAGCAGATGGCTGTTTCTTTGGAGAAAACTAATCAGAGAGAACTGTAACTCAATCCAATAAAGTGGTTGACAGGTTGGCACTTTCATCTGCAGCAAAATTTAAAAACTTGATCCTTGAAATGTTGACATACATGCATCGTTTTGATCATGTGAATAGTTTAATTGACCTTAGTGGAAGTTCTCAAGTGAACAGTTTCACATGCTTAAATATTTCTAAGATTTAGGTACAGCACAAACATTAATAGCAAAGCATAAATAGCAAAATACTTGTACATGAGAAGCTACTGCATTTTCAAGAATGACTGGGATGCTTGAGAGCACGAGTCCTAATGACTTTCATTGAGATCCAAGACTTTCTATGCGACTTAAAGCTACTTGTGTGAGATCTAATGATTTAAATAGGAGCTTGACATCTAATTTGCTTTGGTACCTTTGAAAATACCATTAGGTACATAACTCTCTCTGGAAATGTAGTCTGATATTACTTTTGGAAATGGGGCTTATTTTAAGTCTTTCAGGCAATTTTTGAAAATTTTACCATAGTCTAGTCTCGGGGATGGCAAGGCTTTTGGGTTAGAGTGCCAAAAGCACCCCAACATTAACTTGTAAGATGTTGGCGTGCCAGGGGCAGATGGCAGGGGAGCTGAGAGGGACCCAATTCTTGTGGCAGTGAAGCCTCAGCCCCTTTCCTGCTGTCCAGCCAGAGGTGCGTGTGCATCTGCTGCCAGTGATGAGCTGGGCCTCAGTGCTTGCAACCTCCCCTCCACCTGCTGTGAGCAATCTGGGCTCTGTGGTGGGTGGCAGGGGCCTGCCCAGAGCCTGGGCTGGCCTGGCCATGACAGGCAGCCAGGAAGCTACATGCTACTGCACCAAGATCTGTGGAGTCCCAGCCTGGTTTGTTGCTGGCAAGGGGTGCATACATGCCTCCAGGCAAATGGTGAGGGAGCTGCAAGTGGCCCAATCCTTGTTGTGGTAGTGCAGCCCCAGCCCTTTCCCCACCATCCACCCTGAGGCACATGTGCCAAGCAAAATACTATTATGTGCCACATGCTGGCATGTGTACCCAGGGGGTAGGGAGGGGGGGCGTGCAGGGGGTTGCCAACCCCTGGTCTAGTCTATTGAAATGACACTAAGGCTTTCGTCATGACTATAAAATATTTCTTTATTATTAAACAGTAGAAGATAGGTCTTGTAAGTCAGGAAGCTGTTGTTTTAAAGGATGGATGAGTATCTGCCTTGCTCTTTAAAAAAATAAATGCATTCATCAAAACTCATTTACTTGAAACAGTTGAGAGAGAGACTCCTGTTCTCAACTCTCCCCTTCATAAAAGGGACAGGACAGACAGCATTTTCCATTAAAATATGGAAGCTTCCAGCCTTCCCATTTAGTACATGAGAGCTGATGATAATGTGAGGTAAGTGTATTTAAGTAGAATTTGAATCTGATGAATCATAGGATAGTTAAAGCTGTTTGAAGTTGTGAATTTATCAATTTGAGCTTCAGTAGGTTAAAGTTAAGCTCATGCTTCCACTTTTATGTGTTCTTGAAGACAAGCAATTTCATACCGTACAAGTATCCTATTACCACTGAACATGTGGCTAATTATGTTTTCTTATCCTTCTGGCTGTCAAAAAATGTTCAACTAGCTTGTGTTTAGGCTGTGTAAAAAGTGCACAATTAAAGTTAGCACTGAGGTATGAACATTCTAATATACATAAAGCTTTGTTCTGCATAGCAGCTTTTTAAAATTGCTGCTAAGGACAGAAGACTTCTTAATATGCAGTGCCTATTCATTTGTGCCTATTCTTACTAACTAGAATAATTGCTTAAAATTATTACTGTCTTATATGGTACTTTCACAGGTTTAGAAATGCCTTCCAGAAACTAACAAAACAAAACCAAACAAATTGCTGAAGGACTTTGAAATCTGTCGTGAGAATAAGTAGGATAGAATTGAGTGTAGGTGTAAGCTCCCTTCAAAAGAGCTTAACTGTAGCTATAGGTGATAACATTCATGTATGTTTTTGCCTATTTTTGTTTTTATAAATTCCGTTCCTTGCCAATTACTCTTCCTAAATATAAGATACAGGAAATTGAACAGATGTTTGGATAACTGCCTATTCAATGCATAGAAGAAATGCACAAAATGATATTTTTATTGTTTTATTAAAACTATCATTATACCTACTTGTGGGGTTTGAATTGGGTTCTTAATAGAAGCATATTCAACAGGCAAAAAATTAAATGGCATAAAACGTCATGTGATGTTAGGATAATGAAAAATGTATCACTTAACAGGGTTTGCATTATTCAGAGTTATACACATACAAGTGTCTGCTCTAATCCCTTGCCAATATGTTGTCTTGGTAACCAGTTACCTGCACACCTGCTTAGCAGATACAAGAGGGGGAGTGTATGGTTATTGGCCACATTTAGTATTGAAATGGAATATAAAATCAGCAAAACATTAATATTTAATAGGACCGTATCTTCTAAGTGGAGTTTACTTTGTAACAACAACTCATCTTCTTAAAGAAGGGCTTTGGACTTCATCCACATTGCTTCTCTGTGCAAAGCAAGAAATAAGTCAAATTTGTATCAAGGATTCCACAACATTAAAAAGATTTCAGCAATGTGGATTTTGAAATAACTTTGGCACAAGTAATTTATTTAATTTATTCTCTTCTTGCAGAAATTAGTAGCTGTTCCTGTATTCATCAATTCTTTAATATGTTTCCTTTTATTTTAATCTCTTAAGAGTGGTTGCTTAGTTCCATAATGATACTGTCTTCAGAACTAAAAGCTGGGAATGAGGAAGGAGGAAATGCTGATGTGCTTGGTATCCCTCCTTCCCCCCCAGTCTGCTTTGGTTTAAATAAAAGTTTACTCATAGGTTAGATACATTAAACTAAAATAACTTCTCCTAGAATAAATATTGGCTTATACCCCAAACCTCCAGCTTCAACATCAAATGTAGGTCATACTATGTAAGAATGCTTTTCTTTAAACTATCAAAATGGATTTTCATTTTTTTCATTTCATAGTTGGCCCAAGGAATAATCTGGGAAAGGAAGAATGTCAGGAGAAGAATTATCAGCATGAACTGTTTTCTTTTTAAAGCATCCACTAGATATGCCATGTAGGCCAGCTATTTGAAGTTAACCATATTGGTCATTCACATTATACTTGTAAGCTACCCTCATGTTTTACAACATGAAGTCAAAGTGGGCATTCTAAACACTATCTAATAGAAGTATTACAAGGAGCTTTGCAAACTGTAAAGAAGAAAATAAGATGTTGGTTCCACTGGACAAAGAGCATATCTAAACTGATATTTAAGATTGATTCTGAGGTCATTGTCCACCTCTGTGAGCCATGTGAGACATACACCTTCCACTGCCTAGTTCAGAGTTTCTCACAAAACTGAACCATTCCCATGGCATTCCTTAGTTTTTGACCAGAGCCGTAAGATCCATGCTTGTTGAATTCTCCTAGGAACCATTGTTTGTTACTTGTTCCTACTTGCTGGTAGTAGACAGAAGAAGTGAGTTACAGGAGAGCCAAAAGACTGGAGCATATAGTATTGTGGCATTGCTTCTATGCTTGTATTGGATAAGTACCGAATATATTGTAGAAAGGGGAGAGCAGGGACAACTTCATTCCTTTGAAGTTCAGTAGAGCTTTCAGGGTTTTGTGGATTGCTGCTGGTATTCTAGCTTAAGGGTCTATGGATAGTTGGTGTATATAGTTTAAGATTGCCCTAAGGATCTCAGATGAAATCATTTCTTAGTAGCACAACAATGTGATACATTCCTGCTTTAGTAGCATTTAAGTAGACTCATTTCAATGTCTGTTTTAAGTCAAAAGGTTAGATTCTGGTCAGATTTAATGGCATTGGATTAAAAGGATACATTTTAATTTTTAAAGGGACTGCATATGTTTACAAGAAGCTGCCTGTGCACAGATGTATAAGCAGGTGGTAAGAACAGTACTCAGTTGTAAATATGTGTTGCTGTTAGGTTAATTGGTTTTGTAATGTAAAAGTCTTTATAAAATGAGAAACAGACCACTGGCTGTCTAGATGAAGTAACATATTGTTATTTAGTTTTTCTTCTTTTTTTAATAAAGCAATATGTTTAATTGTTTACAGAATTATGAGTAAATGTCTTGCATTCTAGAGTTGGCATCGTTACTGTTTTTGTTTGTATTTCTGTAGCATTGACAATGTGCTAGATACTGCCCACATCCTGGAAAATAGTCTTACCGCACTGATCCGTTGAATCCCAGTACATTTTGTAACATTTGTTGTACAAATTATTGATTTTTAATAGGGAGCTCTCTCATGAAAAACGATTATAGCTTAAGTAGAAGTTGCGTGGAATATGTAAGTCTTGTAACTTGCTCTGTTCCTTAATTTGGGGAGGAGGGGGAGTAAAAAAGGATGAATATATTATTTCCTTTATAATTAATTGTCAAAATGTGTTGTAGGTGTGATGGTCAAGTAAAAATGTGAGGGGCAAGGATTTTTGTGGGTGATACCTTTTCTTGGGCCAACTATATAGTTGGAGGAATATAGAAAAGCTTTCAGGTATGAAATGTCCTTCCTCACATGTTGTGGGGTAGAAGGTGGGAAACAGACACAGATGGGGCTATATAGCAGGTACAAAAAGACCTCTGTTCTGCTAGATTGACTGATTCTTTTGTAGCTAAATTTTCTCATTATATCACTTCTCCACTCACCCAACTTTTAAAGGAGAAATTAAATCAGTATCACTTTGAAGAGAGCAAAAATGGCACTCTTCATATGAAATGTAATCATTCATTATGTTCAGTTGATGTGGAGAACACCCAAATATAACACTACAAGGATATATTTGAATGTAATATATAGAAAGAGCTTATTTCTGTTTCTTATACCACCTGTCAATTTTTAAAATTCAAAACTAGAATAAGTGTGAAACAAGAGTTATTTCAAAACCAATTATTGAACTTTTGTGTATAATTAGAACTGAAGTGAAGCATGCTATATACCATATTGAATTAAATCCAAGCTGAGGTTTATTCTGCATTCAACATGGGGCGGTGGGGACCCCCTTTTCTTGGATTTGAGTACAAGGCAGGGGGAGTGGGGCAGACAACTGCTGTGGCTCTGACTTTGGCCCCAACCCAGGGTATGACCACAGCCTCTGTGCCCTGCCCCATTTACCATCAGTTGTGGATCCAACCCCACAGTGGTGCCAGCAGCTCTTTCATCCTGGCCAGAATGGAGCTGATACCACAACTGATTGTGGGGGGTGTCAGTGGGTGCAAGCACTGTGGGGGCAGGGCTGGTGCTGGGGGGCACAGGCATCATGGGGCAAGTATAGTCAGGGGGAGGCACCAGGGAGTGCAACAGCAGGGTGTACAGAAGGCAGGGGGGGACAAATGGTGGAGGGAGTAGGGGACAAGGCAGGGGAGGGAGTCAGGCTGCTTGCCCCATACTACCTGCTCCCTGCCACTGATTTCCCCACTAGTTGGCAGGGGGAGAGATTTTATGTCACCCTCCAATAACAAATAATTAGATTCTATACATGGAAAATTTATAATTTGTGAATATTCCGTGTATAAATTTGAATTATTGTGGAGAGTCATATGAAATTGGGTTGTCTTGGATTTGGGTAAATGATAGTTTTGAAATTTACAATTTAAAACAATTGGCTTATAAATCAGCTAAAAATTTATTCCAAAAAACCCCTGGTGATTCCTGACCTTTTAAAATCAGGAGGGGTAATCAGTCCAGGCTGGTTCTCTGCTGTAATGCACACTGGCAACTAAATTTGAAATGCCAAATGGTGTTTCTTCTCTTTCATGTGTGGGTCTGAGGAACATTTTATTGTAAAAGTTAAACCAAGTGACAGCTTGCTTTGGCTGATGTGTAGAGTTCTTGACTGTGCTGTTTTACTTTCTTCCATGATAAGTAGTTAATAGAAATTCACTGACCTGCAGTGCAGACTTAATTTATCACGTATATCAGGTTGATTTAACAGGAATGGAATGCAGTGGAACAATAGATTTGTGTGTGTGCATGCATGCGTCTGTCTCTGTGATCTTCAGACTTTTTGTCAGTAAAGAAAATCTGTCTTACCACAGTGAAACCTTTTGTGCCTTTGAATAATCAGGCTGTGCTTGTAAAAGTATATGATCAATATAGAATGTCTGTAGCTGAGCAACGAAGGAATGAGGGGAGATTTGTTTGTTACTTACTTTTAAATATTGCAGTATTCTTGTTGACAATTTTTGTACTTCATTGTTAGAAAATGTGACTGCTTTTGCAGGAGTTTATCAAGGTTTCTCTCAGTAATATTAGTCCTTATTTTGAAAGCTCCAGTTTTGCAGCCTTCCATAGGAGATAAGAAGCTGAAACAGAAAAACAAGTTTTGGAGGTGCACAATGCAAGGAGGTTTTTGAGTATCTTGGTCATTTAAAAAAACTTGCACCCAATTTATTTTGGGTTGGAAAATAAGCTTTCCAATGCAGCTGCTTTCGTTCATCAACTTTTTAAAGGCATCCATTTATAGCCTGTATATGGGCTTCATCAGCTGAGCAAGGGAAGACTAATTCTAACTTTTCAGTGTGGTTTATTGTAAACTATCAGTGTATTGAATTTTAGTATCTCAGTGTTGCAGTTTGTGCCTCGTATAATAAAAAGTAAAAAAAAACCCAACAAAAAAACCCACCCCAAAATCCAGCATGTTAGTAATAAAAATAGAGAACTTGTTCAAAGATGTTGGGCAGAATACAGAAACTGGTTTGGAAAAGAAATGTTACAGCCTGGTCTCTCAATTTTTGCCTTGGATACTGTTTTTTGATGCACTAGATAAAAATGTATGACAAAAAACTTTGTACAGTTTGCTGGAAACTTGTTTTAATTTGTGAAGGATATGGTCATACACATTCAACATGGTCTGAAAATGGAAAGGTCCTACATGCTCTGCTTTAATTGTCACATTCTGCTGAAATTGTCACAACTGAGTTTGTCTCACATTTAAGAAACATTCAGTGCTGATGACCAGCTAAATGGTAGCACATAGCCTGCTTTTGTTACAGACTGAGAGGAGTACAATGACTGCAGTTTCTGAGAACTTGTAGAAGGTGGAAAAGTGTTACATGAACTCCAGTTCCAGGAATCTGCAGGAAGGTAAGGAATAGCTATTGAAGATTTTAGCTTTTAAGTTGATCTTGTTGCCTTCAACTAGCATATAAAAGCTTTTGGAGTGTTTTTGAAACAGAAAAAATAAAAAATGAAGGAAGAGGTCAGGCAAGCAAAAACGAAATTGTAGGATTGAGTTGAGAGAGAGGCTTGATCTGTAGTGCTGGGTGAGTAGCTAGAAAATCAAAGCTCAAGAAAGTGAGTATCAAACTTCATACTTAAGGTTTAGAATTTATTTAGGGCAGGATGTGGAAGCTCCTGATTTCATTGGGAAAGAAGCATGTAGGTTAAGATGAAGTACATCCTATGTTTTCCCCATTGCACATTGGTGGGGTAATAGCTGTCAAATATATTCACACTCCCAGCTCACCTTCACCAGAACAGTGTTGTTGCTGTTTTTCCAAATGAATAATTGAAGCAAACTATGTAACTGAATAGCTGTGAGTAATTCTTGGCATTAGATTTTTAAGGAACATGAGTTAGGCACTTGACTCCCATTGCTTTTCAGACTGCTATCTAACAGTCCTTTGTGCCTTTGAAAATATTTTCTATAATAAAAAAGACCATCAGTATCTAGTACATTTTGTAATATATAAGAATTTTGTGCATGTCTTCCTCGCACAACCTGTATGATTTTAGTATTTATTAAGCATAAGAGCTTTCAATAACTTGGAATCTCTATGTAGACTGTAAAAGTAGTGTTGGCTCACTCAGTAGCTCTTGTATTTCTTCATTTTCTAATAAACTGTGGATCTTCTAGCTTACTGCTTTCCCCATTAGGCACCTATACACATGCCCTATGAGTTCTAATTAGAATGTGTTAGAGCAGACTTGATTAATCTCTAGTTATCTCAATTAATCGTTAGTTAAAAGTGCCCCCTCTGCCATTTTGAAGTGCATGACACTGAATACATGAGATGCTATGGGTGTTTTAATTAGAGGGGCTCTCGACTCGAGAGCCCCTCTAATTAAAATGCCCTGTCCCTTGTCCTGGAACATGCGTAAAGATACTCTGTGATAGTGAAAGCAAAAGGCACAGTTTGTAGCAACCTTGCTAAATCAGTTGAACTTTATCCGCAGATTAAGCACAAGATATACACAGGTCTCTGTCAAATAATAAGAAAAAACATGCCTCAGTTTCCTTGTCACTATAAGAGCCCTTTGGGTTTTGGTCATTGCCTTTTTTTAGGTAGGGTGGTCACACCTCCTAGTTTAGCCAGGACAGTCCCAGATTTGTAGGGTCTTCAAGATGTCTCACACAGGATCCATTGGTTGGATCAAATCTACTTGCTTGATTTTTTTTTTTTCTCAGTTACCCAATTGTTCTTGAGTGTTTCAGTTTAAATATAAGTCCCTCCAGATTAATGGCTTCTTGATTGCTTTGGATTGTTAGTCCTCTCCAATGGAGTTAGTGTAGCCTGTGAAGAAAGGCGCAGTTTATACTCAAAGGTGTTCAAAAGATAAAATGAAGTTTGTGACTTGATATTGACTAGCAGAAATGCATATGCCAGTTTTGCATACATACTGGACTCTGAGAAAAAGAAGCAATCTAACAAGACTGATTTTTTTTTTTTCTTTCCCACCCCCCTCCAGAAACGAGTTTTTTGGGAAAATTGTCTAGGAGGTATTTCTAGCAGTAGAATAAATATTGTACACCTTGATAGTATGTAAATTATGTCCCTAACTGTATTTTCATTTGCTGCTATAATTATTTATGTTCATGATGATAATTCTGCAAGACAGCACTAGGAGGTGACCTGCCTTCCCACTGCTTGATATAAATCTCCACTGATACGAATTGAGTTGAGCTGCAGTGAACTTAAATGCTGATGCTGAAAACATAAGGCAACCTGCTGTTTAATATCAGAAAGTTTTAACATTGACATATTCCTACATCTCCCCCATCTTAATTTAAATCAAACTAGTGCTACACCATTATCAGATAGTAAAAGGCTGTTTGATTTACATAGCACAGTACTGTACATAAAAACGCCATCAATTGCAAGCATCAAATCTAGTCATGCACAAAATACTGCACATTTGCAGTCAGTGAATAGGATTCTGATCTTGCTTGAAGGCAGGGGATAGGTATTGCCAAATGGTTATAGCTGTACAGACTTGATACATTGATCCCTACATCATCCAGTTTTCTTAATGGGAAACTAGATGGAAGAAAAAAGTCCAAATTTTTGTTGACCTTTTAGAATTACTGATAGTTTTATCATTCTTCTTCTCTGAAGTCTTTCATACTTACCGTGCCTTGATGTTTCTTAGGTATGATATTGAAACGTAGATATATTTTGTTTAGGAGGCTCAGATATTGAAGTTCTTGAATAAGACATGCTTCCTTTACAGTACAGGTGCTGTGCGAAAATAGCATTGGGTGCCTGATAACCACATTCCTGCAAACCAGCCCATAAGGTCTAGACTTGTACTCCTGTGTAGAGTCCCACAGAAGTATTCAGGCATGAGTAAGTAGTCCGCATAATTTGTCTAATAATTGTTAAATCCCTTTGTGTGCTGTTTGCCTAATCGGTGTTTTTTTGCTTCCTCCGGTAGGAAGTCTAGTAGAATACTGTTATATAAACATTTTTTTCACAAGAGTTCCTACTTCTGCACCTAAAATATGTAAAGACTTTTATCGGTTCATAAAGCTCCAGGGCTTGTGTCCTTTCAGAACCTTTAAGTGATAAACACAAGTGAACTCTAATGACTTCTGTTCTGTGGCTCAAATGATTTAGGTTGCTCTTACAATTTTACTAATTTAGCCAGTCCTTGGAAGAATATTTTTGTGGCGTTTACCCTGCAGTTAGCAGCCGAAACTCTCCAATCATTCTTGTTTTGTTAGCTTTGCAAGGTTTAGATACTGTTCATCTGTTGCACAAGAGAAGGATACTTGGAAAATGCCCCTTTCTTATCAGTAAGCCCCACTGATTCACAAAGTTTCTTTTCATCCATGGAATGGAAAGCTTCTGGAGCTTGTTCCTAGGGTAACCACTAGAGTGGACCCCAAGTGGCGCAGAGTCCAGCTAGGAGGTTGGGGCCCAGCAATATAGAGATCTGGTATTGGTCAAGGAAAGTTGGTAACTTCAGCCTTATCCTCAATTAGATGTTCTGTACCTCTTTCATGAGGCTGACTTGTCCTTTCCCCTTTATCTTCATAAAGATGGGATTAGGTCTTAGGCTTTACTTTCTCACATTCACATTCATTTTTCACCTTCACCAAGGTGAAGCCCTGTAGTGTTTCTTTGTATCCACTGAATATACAAAAAGCAAGATTTGTTTGGCGATATCTCTTATTGGGTCAATTAAATAGTTGGGGGTGATGTTAGATGCAGGCACAAAATGCCCTTCCTCTGATCTGGTGGAGAAACAGATACAGCTTTTCCAGACTGGAGGAAAGGCATGTTGTATCTAAAGCTTGTCTATTGCCCCCAGCTATTTAGTTGGTCCAATAAAAGAAAATCTTCCTGTTTCTTCCCGCCTTCCACAATAATCTGACAAATGATAGACTGCTAACAAGGGAGTTTTGAATTTTAGTGCTGCTTACTCATAACAGAAGGAGTTCTGGGAGGAGGTTCAATCTTAGCTGTCATCCAGGAAGTCCTACTTTGTGCATAGTTCTCCTTTTAGTCTCTGAAGTTTAGGGCTGAGATAATCGTTAATGAGTTCCTGTTAAATATTCCAGTCCAAGAGGCCATTGCATTTAGAATCTTATATCTATATAGATATCTCTATCTATATCTAGAGATGTCTATATCTATATAGATATAGATATATAGATATCTATATATAGATATCTAGAGATCTCTAGATATGATATCCGCCATCCGCCATCCACCGAAAAACTGGCAAGTCAATCAGCAACACGGAAGTCCTTGACTTCAGGAAAGCTGACTTTGACAAGCTCAGGAGGCTTGTCAGTGAGGCCCTAAGGGACCATGACCACGGGGAGAGGGGAGTTCAAGAAGAGTGGTTGCTTCTCAAGGGAGCGATCCTCAATGCACAAGCTAAGTCTATTCCATCTCGGAGGAAAGGCAGCAAGAGGGTACAGCAGCCCCCCTAGTTCTCCAGGGACCTAGCAGACCTCCTGAGGCTAAAAAGAAAGGCCTACAAAGGATGGAGGATGGGAGTCACCTCCAAGGAGGATTATTCTGCACTGGTCTGGTCCTGTAGGGAGCAGACCAGGAAAGCCAGGGCTGCAACTGAACTCCAACTAGCTTTGAGCATCAAGGAGAATAAAAGGTCCTTTTTCAGATATGTGGGGAGCCGGAGGAAAAGCAGGGGCAACATTGGGCCCCTGCTGAACCAGATGGGGCAACTGACAACTGACGCCCAGGAAAAAGCCAACCTATTAAATAGGTACTTTGCGTTGGTCTTTCATCAGTCCCACGGGATGCCCATGCCAACTATGGGACAGGGAAGTCCGGGTGAGGGTGATCCCCTGCACTCCATAAATGCTGACTTTGTGAAGGAACATCTTGAGAAGCTGGATACCTTCAAGTCAGCCGGCCCTGACAATCTTCACCCCAGGGTACTCAAGGAGCTGGCGAGCATCATAGCCCAGCCTCTAGCACGGATCTTTGAAAACTCTTGGCGCTCTGGTGAAGTGCCCGAAGACTGGAAGAAGGCCAATGTGGTGCCTATCTTCAAGAAAGGGAGGAAAGTGGATCCGGCTAACTATAGGCCCATCAGCCTGATTTCTATCCCGGGGAAGATCTTAGAAAAGTTTATTAAAGAGGCCATCCTTAATGGACTGGCCGACGCCAACATATTAAGGGATAGCCAGCACGGGTTTGTTGTGGGTAGGTCTTGCTTGACCAATCTCATTTCCTTCTATGACCAGGTGACATCACCTGGACAAGGGAGAAGAGATTGATGTCATATATCTTGATTTCAAAAAAGCCTTCGATCTGGTTTCCCATGATCGCCTCTTGGAGAAACTGGCCAGTTGTCGCCTTGGGTCCTCCATGATCTACTGGCTTGAAAATTGGCTCCGTGGTCAGACCCAGAGGGTAGTAATTGATGGAAGTCACTCATCATGGTGTCCTGTGACCAGTGGGGTCCCCCAAGGCTCTGTCCTTGGACCCATACTGTTCAACATCTTCATTAATGATGTGGACACTGGAGTCAGAAGCGGACTGGCCAAGTTCGCTGATGACACCAAACTTTGGGGCAAAGCATCCACACCAGAAGACAGGCGGGTGATCCAGGCTGACCTGGACAGGCTCAGCAAGTGGGCGGACGAGAATCTGATGGTGTTCAACGCTGATAAATGCAAGGTTCTCCACCTTGGGAAGAGAAACCCGCAGCATCCTTATAGGCTCAGCAGTGCTATGTTGGCTAGCACTATGGAAGAAAGAGACTTGGGGGTCATCATTGACCACAAGATGAACATGAGCCTGCAGTGCGATGCTGCGGCTAGTAAAGCGACCAAAATGCTGGCTTGCATCCATAGATGCTTCTCAAGCAAATCCCAGGATGTCATTCTCCCCTTGTACTTGGCCTTGGCGAGGCTGCAGCTGGAGTACTGCATCCAGTTTTGGGCTCCATAATTCAAAAAGGATGTGGAGAAGCTTGAGAGAGTCCAGAGAAGAGCCACACGCATGATCACAGGTCAGGGAGGCAGACCCTACGATGACAGGCTGAGAGCCCTGGGGCTGTTTAGCCTGGAAAAGCGCAGGCTCAGGGGTGATCTGATGGCCACCTACAAATTTATCAGGGGTGACCACCAGTATCTGGGGGAACGTTTGTTCACCAGAGCGCCCCAAGGGACGACTAGGTCGAATGGTCATAAACTACTACAAGACCATTTTCAGGCTGGACATAAGGAAGAATTTCTTTACTGTCCGAGCCCCCAAGGTCTGGAACAGCCTGCCACCGGAGGTGGTTCAAGCGCCTACATTGAACACCTTCAAGAGCAAACTGGATGCTTATCTTGCTGGGATCCTATGACCCCAGCTGACTTGCTGCTCTTTGGGCAGGGGGCTGGACTCGATGATCTTCCGAGGTCCCTTCCAGCCCTAATGTCTATGAAATCTATGATACTGAAATGTATCATATCTAGATATGATATAGATATCTCTAGATCTCTAGAGATCTCTAGATAGATATATCTATAGATAGCCCTGCAATAATGTATAGTTCTAAATACAATAGCCATTGACTTAACCCAGTTGTTTTCAAACTTCCTACAGTCACAGAACCCTTTCTTATCACTTCTTCTGCCATGAAACCCCTTACTCATGGCTCCATGGACCATAGGAGCTGATATGAAGCCAGGCAACCCTATCCAGCAATGGCAGTGCACTGCCTTCCAGCCTACTTCACCAGGAATCCTAGTTTCTTTGCAGAACCTCTGATGACCTGTTGTGGCACCGGGGTTCCACAGAACACCACTGACTTGAGCTACGCAGGAAAGAGTGGAAAAAAAAAAGACTATTGAGCTGTTTAATCAACTTCTTTATAAAGCACCTTTTTTCCTGCATAAATAATAGTTCACTCTTCTTTTTCAAGAAAGGAAAACATTTGTAAATGTTCAAAATCTTCTATTTCTAAAATTCTGCAATTCATTTTTGTACACAAGTGGATTTTACTGTAAAGATGATTTAATCAACAAAAGGTTAAGTATATTTCTCAAGGATTTAAGAGTCCAAAATGATCACTCTTTGCATGTGTTGTTCACATATGTATAAACAAAACCTTGGAGGATGGAAATATTTATAGAGAACTGAAATGGGAATATATTGATAAAAACTGGAATGTGGCAACTTCTGAAGTAATACCAGGAAGAACTTACTGGCAGATAAAAGCTTGGGGAATAGAGACTCCAACTGTCAGAGAGAGATTCTTTAGAGGAAATATTGGTGCATTCATGTTTCTATTGTGAGTATGTGAACTTTAATCCCCAAAATGTTTGCTCATGGCAGAGGGGGGAGGGAAGGGAGAAGGAGAAAAATTAGATCTTTTGCTCATTTTGTTTTAAAACCAAGTGTTTGAATAAGGTTATAGTACATTGGAGTTGGTTCTGTTTTATGAAAGGAGCCTTTCTATTTAAACCAGGCAAAGGCAATATGGAGGTAGACCTTTATAAAATACTGTAACTGAATCAGAGATGCACAAACTTCTGTGAGCCATGGCTCACTTCATCAGATGCAATGAAAGGACTATTTCATTCCACTTGATGGCAGAATAGTTTTATTTTCATCTTCCTTGGCCCCTACGCTTGCCAATTAGGAAATTGTCATGAGCAGTTTTTAAACCAGTCAGAAAACTTGTTATAAAGATGTAGAAATTCCTCAAGATTAGTATAAAGCTAAGGGTAGCAATTTCATTTGAAATTAGAATGTAAAGTTTGACCAGGATTTAAAGCTGTTTGTGTACCATGGAAGTTGGGAAAGCTACTTAAAGACTTAAGGTGTCTTATTACCAATTGCAGTAAATATAAGCCCTAGCTTTACTTTTAATCAGACTCCATGAACCAAGCAAAAAGACTTGTTTCTCACTTCTTCTGCACTTCTCTTACTGTTTTAAGAGCTAATGAAGAATGCAGGTGTGATTAAAAAATGAAGCTGCTTTCCTGGACTGAGAAATAATGGTTTCAGACTTCTGTACATAATATGTGGTATACTTTGGCCTCCTATTCGCTATGGTTAATGATTTAGGACTTTATTTGTGTAGCTTACTATCCTTTTCAGCATGGTGAAGCTTCTACGGAAGGGAAGTTGGAACCCTATATTTACTGATATTTCTTAGAAGATTTTCTAAGATCAGTGCGGCTCCAACTCCTGGATTCTGGTTATTTAGAAATCATGAATAAAAATGTAAAGGGAGCTAGTATTTTTTCCTATGAGTCTGGGAAAGAGAAAATATAAATACATAACTTTTTTTTTTCATTAAAGGAGAAAGACTTCATAGGTTTTAAATATAGAAGGGAGCCATTCTTTTCATTTAGTTTCACCATCATCTTTGAGTGGTAGTGTGCTTTTGCTCAACTTGGAGTTCGTGTTCTCTAGTCTGCTGAACTGTTCCCTTGGTAAAACACACTTTTTCTGTGCTTTCATTAGCAAAATGAATATAATATTTACAGTCTATGCTAATTGCAATATTTTTTAAGTATGTTTTTATTCCTTTGTAATGTTAAATTGTCATTGGTAGTGTGAACTAGAGACCTAGTATATCCATATTTAAATTGTGGTATATTTCACACTTTTAATAACCTTTCTTTTATATGGGGTCACTGGATCCTTTATTTGATACTATTTTACTTATTTTTGAGATGATAGTAGAAAACACCTCCAGAGCCTGTTAACATTTCTCAGTTCTTGGAATGACAGTTCTAGTCACTATAGGAGACAAGTCATTTTCTTCTTGAGGAGAAGGGAAGCTAATCTCCACCCACAATAACATGTTTTGAGAAACATAATGCGCTAGGAAAATGTACCAATTACTTTGTGGTAAATTGTCTTCCTGCTGCAATCATAACATTTTTGGACAGTTTTTTTTTTTTTTAACAGTTTCATAACATAACTCCCCCTCTTGCAAAGTTAAATCTGATTTTTCAGAAAACAGATGAAGGTTCCATCAACTATTTGAGTAACACTGCATTATGCATTATGACCTTTCTAGCTGATGGCTCTGGTCTGAGACTGTAACATGGGCCCCTAGCCCTGTTATGCAACCAAAGGGGGAAGAGAAAGGGAGCAACAGGGGCTGGAGCCATGGGTTTAGAGAGGAGGGACCCATGTCAGTGAGCCAGGTCCTACCCCTTTAAGAAAACGGAGTGGCCAGCCTGGAGGCTGCCCATTAATTAAGAGATGAGACACTTCTATGGAGGGTGAGACGAGGCAGGCATTTGGCTGGCTGAAAGGGTTCTTGGCCCTTGGACATTTAAGTCCCTTCCGGAAGTCGGATGGGGATGGGGGGAAGAAAGCAAGATGTCCCAGCCAGTGGGCCGAGAAGGTGCTCTTGGGCCATGCGGGGACGTGGGAGTTGCAGGCTTCAGAAACCTCAGAGGCTCAAATGCTGCTATCCTGTGAGGACCCAACCCCTCTTGTGATGCTTGGGAACTCTCTGGGAGAGAGGACTGCTGTTGAAGTAGTAGCATTTCTTTTTCTCTTTGGTTTCCTTTACTATATTGTACTCCAGGAAGGGGGAAGGTAAGTAAGGCAACAGCCTACATTTTTGTTGGCGTTCTGGGAGTGGCTGTAGGGGAGTGTGCAGAGGCCATGGTGGGGTACTGGTGAGGCACAACAAGGTGTAGGGTCCTAGCAGAGTAGGGCACAAGCTGGAGACAGCCAGAGGATGGAAAACCAGGGCCACAGCCTGTGGAGTGAAACTGGGGTCAAGGACCCCAAATCGGAGTGGGCTGCAGCTCATACACCAGACCCGCTGGAGCTCATACACCAAACTGAGGTGCAGCAGGTCTAGGTTGAGAGAGCCCATCTAAAAAAAAGGGGGTGAAGCTGGGAAGGCCAAAAACCCTGACAAGTGTTTGGAGGCTAGAACAGACCAGGTCTGTGTATTGAGGCAAAGTGCCTCAGGAGAATGATATCCGATAACACGTGCGAGACATGGGCGTGAGTATGGGGGCAGTAGGAGGTCATGATTATTGCTTTTAAGGCTCAAATTGGGAGACTGTAGAAGGGGTGGCTTCTCTCATAGAAGTCAGTGTGGTGAAGCCCAGAGGACCACACACCATGCAGAGGCACCTAGAAGGAGGCTACCCCTTTTTTTTGCTGGCAGCCTCCCAACTTAAAAGTTCTAAAATAAGATCAAGTTGTGGCAGGTGGGAGATTGGAAGCAGAACAAAGACTGGGGAAGCTTGAGCAGGCTGGTCCAACCTTTAGGGGACCTCAGACACTGGACAGACGGCCTTGGACCAGCTACAGAGACCCATAGCAATTAGATGTTCTTTACCTTACTAGGGGAAGGGTAAGTGGGCAAAATAATGAGGAATCGGTGCCTGGAAAGATGTGGCACATACATGCTATCCTTTGCACTGTACTTTGACCCTGCTGAACTAGACTATGAAGGAGCTCAGTAGCTCTGCTTAGGCTATGTCCCATTTTATGTCTGGATATCACACTGGTTATTCAGCCACTGTGTATTAGCTGGCTTTCAAAAACGTATTTATTAATTTCTAACCGGAAACGGCGTAGATAGTGAGCAGAGATGTGTCTATATGCATGTGTGCAAATATACCTGGGAGAAAGAACTCTATTCATGAAGAGAGACAAAATTCTAATTTTAAGAGCATTCTGGGACATCCTTAGTAATATGTATATTAGAATCTGAGTTTGAAATTCCCCATCTTCTACTGTATAGTCATTTGCATATACTACACATGCTGAACCAAAACACCATGAGGAAATCTACAATTATATTTAATGAAGTTGCTTAATTATGTATAATGGCATTTTTAAATTACTATAACCCACTGAACCTTTCCTAGACCTAATAAATATTACTAGCTTTTTAGTTTGGTTGTTTTTTTAATTCAGAAGAACCATACTAAAATAAACCACTTAATTGTTTACAAATTAAATTATTATGCAATGTAGAAGGAAATATAAACCATACCACTTTAAAAACTGACTCTATTTAATAAGCAGTAAGACAAACGTAATCTGCTTTTAAGACATTTTGTGCCAAAATCTCATAACATTAGTAAGTGAGTCGTATTGAGGCTCTTTACTTTGTAATGTTTCCAGCATTTCTGCTGGAAGCAAATCAGATGAATGCCACCTCCTAATACATACAGTACATTGCCAGTTTCATCCATAAAAAGTGGAGTTTCCTTAAGGACAAAGATTCATATTAAGAGGTCTCTAAGGAGCAGATGACTCAATCTAATTCTTCCTTAAGACCTGTTCTGTGATTCATTAACCTAAACTTATGGGTAATTCCTCCCCAGAGTAGTGTTTAGCTTTTGTTGAACCCTGTGCAAAATAAGATACTTGAAATTCATCAAGCCTCATCCTATGGCAGAACCCACCCATCTGTGTATTCATGGGGTTCATAGCCAGCTCCTGGTTTTAACAACTTTCTTCCTGACTTGAGATGATTTTCATTGCTCCAACTTCTTGTGAGCCTCCATGGCCTCTAGTGATCTGCCTTTATATGAATGCCATTAGCAACAGTATTACCAGTAGGGGATAGACGTTAGCAGCATCTGGGGAATAAACAAGAGGAACTAATAAAAGCAGAACTAGAGGAAAGAATTTGATCAGGGTATCAAAGGAGAACAAGGACTAAGATCAGAGAAGAGAATAAAACAAATTAATTTTTGTATGTCTGAAGAAATGATGGTGCTTTCCAAAGGTCAGGTAGAATATTATATGCCTGCAGGCTGCAAAGCTTTTCCTCCTTCTGTGTTAACCTGTTTGATTCTTGGTTCAGTAGAGATCAGAAAGAAATGTACAGGTCTGGAAAAATGTGTGCGCGCTTTTCTGGGGTTTTTTTTCCCCCCAGAAGTTATCATTTCTCAGTCACCTACAAACCAGTACTTTCTTATTTCTTTCACAGTGTTCAGTGGAAGAATAGGTTCCCCAAATGCACTATTTATTGATAGCTTTCTATCAACCTCTATCACCAGCTCATCTTACTTGACTTGCAAACTGCCTTTGAAGTGGTGTTAGGGTTGGAACATATTACATTTCTTGAAGCTCTTCAAAGCACAACATTAAAGAAAAAAAGAAGAAAGAGCATTTCAGTTGTGGACAGATGTACAGCTTTCTGTTATGTGAACCCCCTATTCCCCACACCCAGTTGAGGACTTTAAATGGCCATGCCTACTTGCAGTGGTCAGAGCACCCCCCAGCTGGAGACAGAAGATCCTGTGTCCCTGTGCTGTAACTGGAGATCAGACATGGAGAAGTACATGGGGATTGGGTGCTGGAAAGCAGGTATCCCAGTACTCCAGGGTGGGTCAAGGAGTGTAAGGCTTCCCAGTTCTGACAGAGAAACACTCTCGGAGACCAGATCCAGAGTGTGCAGGACCACACACTCTGACATAGTGCCCCACTTTCTCACACCTCCTATCCTTATGGGGGGAGAGATGAGCTCTGTGAAGTGCTGGAGGATCCAGGGTTCCCCTCGCATGCATACACATGTAACGGGGAAGTGCTTATAAATAGTACTTCATTCCTAGAGGGTCACTTCTGGAATGCTTCAGCTATTTTTAGAGAGTCAAAGGGTGTGTATGCTTTCAAAGCCATTTGAAATACTTCAAGTGTTACATTTGTTCACAGCCATTGGCTAGGGACAGACATTACACATAAACCAGTTTAAGTGATCACAAACTGGTTTAAACCTGTAACAGAATAGACATTCAACAGTGCACGTCAACCAGTTTCAAAATGGCTGAATCTGTTTGGAGATAAACCTGGTTGAATGTAGTATCAGACTTAACCGATTGAGCAAAAACTGGTTTATGCAATGTCTGTCCCAGACCCCTTCCTCGTTTAAGTTAAACCAGAGTTCCCCAGCATCCTGGCATGCTCCAGGATGGGCTCTCTGCTCCAGCAGAGCAGGGCTGGCCCTGCCACTCTGCTCCCCAGCTGGAACAGGGACAGGCAGGGGCAGAGATCTGGTCAAAGAGGGGTTTAATTCCCTCCTCCATGTCCCACTGGCAAGGACCCAAGTTGGATTTGCTGGGTGCTCCCCCCTTGTTGCTGCAGCGGTGGGCCAACATGGTCCCTGAGGCAGAGGGGGCAGGGAGGGTGGTTATTGCCCCCTCTACCCTCATGTCCCTGGGGACCACAGCTGGGTCTGCTTGCCTCAACCACCGCCACTGCCGCTCACTCCTTGCTTGGGGCAAGTGGCAGAATAAACCTCCTCTGCCAGACGCTGGAGGGAGGGGGGATAACCCCTGTCCCTACCCCCTGCCTAAAGGGCCCGCTGGCCTGCATCTAACTGCCCCCACCAGGCTGCTGCAGCAGCAAGGGGGCAGGGCCCTTGATAGGGCCAGCAGCCTCTGTCATAGTGTCAGGAAGCTTGAGCCCCTTCCTGGTGGGGGTGCCCCGCTGCTGGGTGGGCAGAGCTGTGGTGGACTGTGCACGACAGCACTGGGGCTTGGGGCAGGGAGGGCAGAGCCCTTCAAGGCCCCCACCATTGCTGTCACCACAGTCTGCAGCAGCTTTCCTTGCCCTGCAGTGTGGCCCTTGCCGGGAAGGGGCTCATGCTCCAGGAAACCATGACAGGGGCTGCTGCCCCTGTCATGGTTGCTCCCACCTGCCACATCTGTGGCCAGGCAGGGGCAGGACCAGACACCAGCTGTCAGGGCCCCTTAGGTGGGGGACAGGGAGCAGGGTTATTCTGCTCTTTGCCCCCGGGGCATCACAGTGGGGTCTGTCTGCCACTGTTCACTCTGTGCCTGGGACTAGTGGCAGAATAAGCCCTATCCACTGGATGCCAGAGGGAGCAGGCAGGAGAGGGCTTATTCCATCACTTGCCCTGGGCACAGAGCAAGTAGCAGTGGCTGGGGAGGAAAGATCCTGCTGTGGGGCCCCGGGGGCAGAGTGGGGGAATAACTCTGCTCCCTGTTCCCTGTCTAATTGGCCCCACCAGCCAACGTCTGGCCCCACCCTCCACTTGGCCACTGGAGCAGTGAGGGAGGAGAGACTATAGGAAGCAGCCCCTATCATGGTTTCCCTGAGTGAGAACCCTTCCTGCTGGGGGCTGCATTGCAGGGCGAGGAAAGCTACTGCAGACTTTGGTGGTGTGCTGGGGGGTGGGGATTGGGAGGCTCTGCCCCCCTCTGAGCCGCGGTGTTGCTGTGCGCAGTCTGCCTCAGCTCCACCCACCCACTGCATAGCGGGGAATCCCACCAGGCAGGGGCTTGCACTCCCTGCCATGGGGGCATGGCCAGACACTGGCCAGCAGGGCCCCTTAGGTTGGGGACAGGGATGGGGGTTATTCCCCTTCCCTCTGGCATCCAGTGGGCAGTGGGAATAACCCCACTCCCTGTCCCCCCTGTCTTGGGAGCCCTTCTGGGCTGCTGCTGCAGCAGTGAGGGGGGCACGTCTGGCAGACCTGGCTTGTCACTGCCAGTGGGACAGAGAGGGGGGAATTAAACCCCTCTCTGGCCAGTTCAGCCAAAACTAGTGCCTGGGCTGGCCATGCCCCCCCTCCCCACTGCACAGCTTCCCTGCAGCTCAGGGTGCACTCTAGTGCCTCCTGGCGCCTGGCCTGAACAACTGCAGGCATGTGCCTGCATTTTCTCAGTCCACAAGGAATGTCTGTGTGGTTACAAATGAGTTCAACCTAGGCAGGTTAGACTGACATGCAAAGGCTGAATCATTTCAGGCTCTGGCTTTTTGACCATCTGTTGCTAGCCTTAGTGTCTATCTTTTACTTTCTCAGGAAAGCTTAAGCCTCTCTTGTGTTATCAAAGGAACTGAGGTCAGTGTTCAACTGACTTCAGTCTTCCTCAAACTCCAAGGTAATTTTGAATTCACTGTCACGCCTAAGCCCATGTCCCTAGTATAGCACAAATGCTCTTTTATAAGTTGTTTTTTTTTTGGGAAATGTCTGAATTGCATATTAGTACAAACTCACAAATATTGACATAAAACTTGGAACATCTGTTTAATGAGTTAGAAAAAATTTAATGTTTAACTTTGCTAATGGCATCCAAAATCTTTAGCATTAATGTGTACTAAAGAATGAATCATTCTTTGAGGTCTAATGGCTTTTTAAGAAGCTGTACTCCAGCTGGAATTCTGCAACTGTTGCTTTTGAAGTAATAACTCCTGGAGAATTCCAGCAGGAGTAATGCTTTTATGCATATTTTTTGGCATTTGACTAATCTAAATTCTAATACCCAGTATTAATGTGCATCTATATGGATACATTTTACCAGTTTTATAAACACATCCTAAGAATGAAACATTACATGCAAATGTTTTATTTGAATTCTCATATAGGGTTTTTATCCTGACAACCTAGAGAACTATAGATAGCTTCCTGTCCCAGAGAGGGGTTGTATATTTGTCTTATCTCACAGTCCAGCTAAAATCTGCAAATATTTGAATAATTTAAAAATGTTTTTCAGATAAAAATAAAATTTCTTTGACAACTTTTTTTTTTCAAAATTGGTAATTTATTTTATCAAGTTAAAAGTAACAGAATGATATCTATGTATCTTTGGAAAAGTAATAAAAGCTTATTTCCTTCATAATCTGGTTTGTATACTCACGGCTGTCACATTAACCAAGTATTAGTATTAGATTTTAATAAAAGACAACATAGCAAGAAGAAAGATGCTTCCTGAGAATTGACAATATTCCATATAATGTAGTTTTTTTGTTTTTTAATATTTTCCTTTTTTCCAATATACTATAAATTATATTTGACTTTGTCAAATAACTGTTACGGAAAACATATAAATACAGCACTTATGGTGAAATAATATGAATACTGTGTCCGAAAGTGATAAAAATAAAGAAATTGGGAGTGAACTGTTGCTTTTATCTAACTTTTGGGCTTCAGGGACAGGAAGAGAATATTAAAAATGAAGTATCCCTTTTACCTTTTGAATTCCATATTTTCCATTTTGTGTTCCAATGTAATGTTTTGTCATATAATTGCAGATTAATATTCTTTGGAATTAAAAAAAAAAAAAGAGTAAAATAGGGTTCATAGATGTTCTGAGAAAGTTTTACAGAAACTTATTACAGGCAGAAGATGGTATCAAACACTTACACGTAACAGTGCTCTCACTTGGTATGGTCTGTTCCTTTCTCCTGGTGGCTAGGAAAAGTGCTGACATGCCTTATGCATAGCTAGATTGGGAAGGATCAAGTCCCACAGCATCCAAGGATGTTTTGCATCACCCCTGCCAACCCCACTCTTGCAGGGCAGGTAGGCTAGCCTCTGCTCACTGCCTGCTCCTGCAAAACCCAGCCAGCCCTGCCCTTGGGCAGTCACAGAGCTAAGGCAGCAGAGCCCCTGCTCCCCAGTTTAGCTGGTGGGGAGGCATGGGGACTGCTGAGAATGGGAATAGAGCCCCTGCTGTGCTCTACTGCCCCCACCTGGGGTCTACATGGTGCAGGGACCCCATGATGGAGGGGTCCCCCCAACACTCCATCTTTCTTCCCCACAGCAGGCTGGGTGATGGCTCCAGCCTCACCCCTGTACTGCACTCCACCTCACAGCTGCAGGGGACACGGGTTGCGGGGGGTGGGTGGGCAGATCCAACTCCTATACCAGCCACAGCCCTCCAACTGGAGTCTGTACAGCTGGGGACTTTCCCCTGCAGCCTGGCTTTTCTCCCTGCAGCCTGGCTGGGTGATCACCCTAGCCCCACCCCTGTGCCAAACCTGGCCTCTCAGCCATGGGAGGGGGAGTGAAGAAAACCAGGCTGCAGGGTGAAAAGGCCCTGTTACAGGGTTTCCTCCCCCCCCTCCCCCCCCCGCACTGTGGAGACCCCAGATGGGGCTGTAGCTGGAGCAGGGGGACTCTGTTCCTCCCCCTGCCTCTGCATCCCCCCTCCCCTGCAGCTGAGAGAGAGGGGCTGGGGTGATCACCCAGCCCTGTTGCAAAAAGGAAAGCCAGACTGCAGAGAGAAAAGCCCCCGTTGTGGGCACCCCCCCTTGTACAGACCCCATCTTGAGGGTGTGTCCAGGGCAGGGGGCTCTGTGTTCCCCCCACAACCCCTGCCTCCCCTTGGGAAGCCTAGGATTCCAGGCATGGGAGGGTCTGCATTGACAGCAGGGGGTTAGGGGCTTGTGCTTGACTGGCAATCAGGGTTGGCCCTGCTCAGCTGGGCTTTGCTGCCAGGCTGTGGGGTATGCAGGAACAAAGGCGAACCTGGCTTACATTTGCTCACAATCCATTCTTTTCAGCTTGGAGAAACCCGCAAGAATCGATTCTGCCTTGGGCTTTTTGACTTTCTGTGCTTAGAATCTAGGGATAAGTTGAGGCAAGAGAACAGTGTTTCTCACCTGGAGTGCCACCGAATTCAAAGTAGGGGAGGGATGCCCAGACTCTAAAAAGCTTGAGAGCCACTGTGGTAGAGGCATATGTTTTAAGATCCAGAGGTCCCAGATTTGAGGCTCACTTCTGACAGCCCTGGCAGGGCAATATAGGGAACAAATGGAGCTGAGATGATACAAGCTTTATCCAAATTGGCAGTTTCCATCTTCTTGGGTGCTTGTCTCCAGCAGACAGTCTCTAGTCTTGTATTTCCTGTTCAGGCTTTCCAAAAGGAGTTGTTTGCTGCTTTATTGTGAAATTGAAATACATCAAGCTTTTAAAAATGCACTTCAGTGTCTAATTTTTGAGAATCAGGACTTTAATTCATTCTTATTTTTGTTTTTTTCTTAAGTTAACACTGGAGTCCTCATTTACAAGCTGCAACTGGCAGTATTTTTATTTTGGGGTTCAGTTTCCAACCCAACTCCCAATTCATTTGTTGCCTAGCTAATGAGTCTGCTTAACTCCAGCTGTGCATAATATACTCGGTTTTAAAGATGGATTCACTGGCTCAGCACAGTTCTTAGGCCTCATTATTTCATATAGAATACTACGTGTTGGAGGAGCTGGGCAACTACAAATCTCACTGAAGTCTGCTTCTTTAAAATTTAAGGCAATAAGGTGGTTTAGTTTTGAATGTTATGCTATTGGCTTGGCTATTATCATTGTGAATGATAATATCTAATGGTGAATGATAATAGCCAAGCCAACAGCATGCAATTCAAAATTAGACCACCATATTAGAGGCCAAAATTAGACCTCCTGGTTTTCTGCTAGAGTTTTCTCCTAGTTATTACCAACTGCAGGAAAGACATACCCAATACATATTACCACTGATAACATTTTCTATGAAGAGCTGTACATGGCAAGGTGAAGAGATGCTTGTGATTTGGGAGCTATGGAGATTGTTTCCACTTGTTACCATTTGTTCCCACTTGGTATGTGCCAAGTGCTGGAAATGAGGGTAGTGTAACTAGCTTAGAGGAGCCCTGAGTGCATGCTCCAGCACTGCTTTTGAGCTCTTTCTTTAGTATTCCTTGTTACATAATATAAGGTTACTCTAAGGTGGCTACAGTGCCTTGTTCCTGAGATTGGATATCTACTGAGCAGGGATGAAAAGCCAGGGCATGACTGTTTGTAGTATGGGGTTGGTATAGCCATGTATTATCTACCTCTTATTAATTCAGCAGAATTTATATGGAGATTTTAAAAACTCCATATGTTTCGCTATGGAGAAACGATTGCTGGGCTATGAAGTGCTCTGTAGTGTTATAACTAGGCGAGTGTATAATGATGGGATTACGAGTGAAAATTTCTGAATTCTTCCTGTTCTCTAGTTGAGGAGAATTCTATATATATTGATACTAGTTTAATATTGATCATTTTTTTTCCCCCCAAGCTGTCTTACATTTTATAGGTTCCTTTTTCATTTTTTGAACATGTAGCATACTAGGTTGTCTTGTTTTTACTCCCTAGGATGTTTGTACTCTGTGCCTTTGCAAGTATAGGATGCTTGGCTGTAAAGAGTAATGGCAGCTATTCATAGTTAAGACTACAACTACATTTCTATTATAAGAACCATGTTCCTTTCCTTCCACAAATCTGGCATAGTGGTGAAACCTAGATTGGGGCAGAGTTTTTTTTTTTTTTTTACAGAATTCAAAGGAACATTTAGAAAAGGGCTTTCTGCATCATGATATCTTCAAGATGGAGGATTATAATTTGAAAGAAAAATAAATACATTTTGCTGTTTTTAAATAGGAACAATAGAAACCAGTAGGTAAATTAGCTTACTCGACATCTGATTTACTATTCAGGATAAGAATAATTGATTACAGTTTAATTTTGTGAGCTACTTATTTTTTTTTAATTTTATGAACTCAGAGCTTAGTCATATGAAATGACTTCAAGGGACTTCAAGTTTTCATTTAAAATAGTTCTTTAATAATTTATTTCAGAGAAAGATCTCAAACTGTAATCTGATTGCAAGGAAGGATTATAGGACAGAGATTTCCATGGGTATGGAAGGCACGGGTGCTCAGGAGCACAGGAAGAGACAGCAGTGGAAAGCACTGATGCTTCTTAGTCTTCGCTTCTGATAATCATCAGAAGGTCAAACAGATGAAGACCTCTAGGATTCCTCTCCTGATGACTGAGATTTGCTCACATTGCACAGGTTAGTGGGGAGGGGGGGGTTGCCTACAAATTATTTGGTTCAGAGTCTGCATGTAAACAAGAAAGAACACTTTACATTTTGGATTTACAGTTTGATTTTTAGAGCTGACACTTACTAGAAAACACATTTCTCCTTTACTTATTGATTAAAGATGATCTATTTCAAAGTCACTGAGGGTTAATATAGCCACTGTAAAAATGGGATCTTTGCTTTGCAACTGCCCCTACACTCATGCCATCCATCAGGGGTGCAGACAGCAGTGCAGCTCCTAGCTGTAATTCAGAACCATTTTTGCAAAGTGTTACGTTAGGGTGTTTGTGCCTGAAAGCTTGCAAAGAAGAGTTTTTTTTCCCAGCTATTTGAATTGGTCTAATAAAAGATACCAGATTTGCCCAAAGAACCTTGTCTGCCTATGTCCTTAGACCAACACAACTACAACCTATACCCTAGACCAAACAGAAGTTCGCTGTTGGTTCCAGGGGGAGGAGACTCTAGCTGAGGTTGGGACCCTCCAGCCAGGTTCCCATAGCAATGGCCACAGCTCTCTGTCAGTGCTCTCTGTTTTCAGAATGGGAGGGAGGAAAGGCAGTGGAGGGATCTCGTTCTTGGGCTCCCCAGGCAGTGCTCAAGGGTGGGATCTGTGAATTGGAGCCCCTCCATCTCAGGAAGGCTCCACTATCCCTGTTCTAACCCCCCACCAGGGGGGAGGGCTGAACCCCCCCAGACTGAACTCCCTCCACTCCTTTTCCCCCCTTCCATTCTAAAAACAGTGACAGGCTGGGAGTTCAGCAGACACAAGTTACAAAAGATGCTACATTCTGAAGCATCGTTATCTGATACCACATGCAATGAGAGGTCAGATTTTTTACCTGATCGGCATTTTTTTAAGTGGCCTGCAGCCATATACTTGTGTTTGGTCACAGGTATAATAAGTTTCTTTCTGTGGTCAGATTGGGGCAAAAATGGTCACTTCTTTCTTCACCCCATATATGGCTATCTCTGAATATGCTTTTGGGGAGTGTTAGTTAAGGCACATTCTTTTTTTTGACTGTCTTCCCAAAAGTAATTGCATGAAAGAGAAATTTGATAACAAAAACTTACCAAAGAGCATGTTTCCTACATTCTATTTAAAATAAGCTGTCATATTTTTAAGTAAAGCCTATAATCTTTTCCTTATTTCCCCCCTTCCATTTGGGGCCTTATGACTTTAATCTTAATAAATAACATCCTTAACAAATAGAATCATAGAAAAGTAGGGCTGGAGGGTACCTCAGGGACTTGCCAGCTAGTATAAGCCACCTGCCCAAGGCAGGATCATGTCTATCTGAAACATCCCAGTTGAGTGTTCATTTAACCTGTTCTTGAAAACTTCCACAGATAGAAATTCCACAACCTCTCTGGATAGCCTATTGCAATGCTTAACTAGTCTCATAGTGAGAAGGTTCTTCTTGATTGGCCAACTTAAATTTCTCTTGCTGAAGTTTAAGGAGATTGTTCCTTGTCCTGTCCTCTGTGGCCACAAAATCTCTCTCTGTCCCCTTTTATAACCACCCTTCAGATATTTGAAGATTGTTTTCAAATCCCTCGATAGTCTCTTCTTTTCTAAAGTAAATAATCCCAGTTCTTGCAGCTTGTCCTAGTAACTCATGTTTCCCAGGCCTCTAATCATTTTTGTTGCTCTTTGCTGCACTTTTCCCATCTATCCACTGTCACAACCCAAGGGTGTGATTTTTGTTTGTGTGTGCTTCAGCACTGCTAAATTATTTTCCCGCCATTTGTAGCTTTCTTTGCAGGGTGCATTTCTTCATTGCAGCACAGAAATGCATGTTGCAAGGAGTTCCCGCCATTTGTATTTAAATTTGTGCCCCACTATTGGCTAGTTCTAAATTATTCCTATGTGGCGGCTAGTGATTGGTTTGCTAGCCGTATAAAAGGCTTGAGTGGTTTCCGCCCAAGTTGGAGGACTCCACGAACATCAGGAGGAGGAGACTTCACGTCTCGTGAAGATCTCTAAGCGCTGCAGAGCCTATTGGACCCAGCGTGAATATCAAGAAGGCAACCAGGGTCTGATCAGCCTCTCGCCTCTCCCCGTCGCCAAACGATCCCTCGACATACCCTTCCCTGCGCGCAAAGTTCCCCGGAGCCTAGCAAACTTCGTGTGAGTGAATTGTGAATGAATCCAGAGCTCTGTCCGAGTCCTTAAACTGGGACTTAAGCGAAGTATTCCTGGAAGTTTTCCAGCCTGCACCGCGACCATCTACGGTGTAAGTAAACAATCTTAAACAACCATTAAGCGTCCGTGCCTAATTCTAACGTGCTGCCTGCCTTCCCTGACCCGGCGTGTCCGGGCTGCTGGCCACAGCCCGCTGCGCGAAAAAAGGGCCTCGGACTGCTCCCGGCCCGCACATCCACATTTATTTTGAAGTGTGGGGCACAAAATGCTGTTGGCTTATATTGACCTTATGTTCCAGGTCCTGTTATGCAGTACTGCAGCCTAGCAAATAGCAACCTAATTTTCCCCCAGTCATGATTTGTACATGCTATTGTTCAAGAATTGCATTTGTTTTTACTGAATTGTTTGATTGTTTTTGTTTGTGTTTTCTTTCTTTCTTCTTTTTGAAATTACTTTTTTTTCTAAACTTTTGTGTTCTAGTCATCTAGAACATTGAACCCAGCATGTGCCCAGAAGAGGCAACATGTTAGTTGAACCTGGCTTGCTCAACATCTGTATAGAATGGGTGTTTTAGTGAGGCTTTTTGGTGCGCTTATCTGACTCAAATCAGCCAAAAAGCCCCTCTGAAGCACCCGATGTATACCGATGCTGTAGAGCCAGGTCAAAGTAATGTGCTGCTTCTTCTAGTAAAGTGTGGGTATCTTTCTTTTTTTAACTTCTGCAAGCAGCCTCTGTTACCATAGAGACTGCATGCAGCTGTTCACTTGCTGCTTCAGGCACAAGTGACAGTGCTTGGTCAATGGCACTTATGAGAGGGTTACACTGGATTCTGCTGCTTGTACTTGCAGGGTCACAGAGAATTGGCATCCATCTTGAAGCAAACAGATGCTTTAGTGTCATGGCTGCCCATTTCCACTGTTTCTGTTCCAGTGGAAAAAATATCACCTTCCCCACTTAAGACACACAGTCCAGTTTTGGGGGGATGATTTTTTGGGGGAAAGGTGAATGTGATATGCATGTAAATACAATACCTTAGTTAATTCCTTCAGTACTCTAAGATGCATCCTGTCTGGTGCTGCTGACTTGAAAACATCGAGCTTATCCAACCTGTTCTTCCACTGCTCTAGGCTGCCTATATTCTCCTCTATCCTGGCTGTCTGCACTTGTTGTCTGGTAGCTAACTATTCTTGAAGACTGAAATAAAAATGGTATTGAATACTTCAGCCTTCTCTGCATCATCTCTTACTGGATTGCCTTCTGCATTCAGTAAGGGCCTTGCAGTTTTCTTATCTTCTTCTTATTTCTAATGTACTTGTAGGTGAGGTACATCCCTTACATATTGGGTGCATCTACACGAGATGCTTTACTGCACAACAGATTAATTTGCTGCACAGTAAGGCATCACCATCTACACGTGTGCAGAAATTGGTGCTCAGTAAACTAATTTGTTTCTGTTCCAGATAGTCCTGTCAGATGCAAATGGTATCCTGGGAGCACAGTAAATTACTGCACTTAAATGAACATGTAAATGGTGATGTTGGGATTCAGTCACATTAATTACACATGTAGATGTGCCCATTGTATCTTAAAACATGCCTTGGCCTGCCTGATTTTTCTCACAGCTTGCCCTTGCAAATACTTGTATGCCTTTTCCTAGTAATATGGCCAAGTGTTTTTGTAGAATTCCTTTCTGAGTTTCAAGTCACTGAAGAGTTTGCTGTTTAGTCAGCTGCTTCTGCTGTACTTCCCATTTGTTTCCATTGCATAGAGGTGGCTTGCTCTTGCACCCTTAATTCAGCCTCCTTAAAGTACAGCCAGGTCTCTTGGACAACTTTTCCCCACAGACTTGCCTCCCAAGGAATCCTGCCCACCAGCTGAGTTTAAGGTTTGCTTTTTTAAAGTCAGTTATCTTTATTCTGCTGCTCTCCTTTTTTCCACCCTTCAGGATTTTGAACTATATCACTTCATGGTACCATCACCCGCATTGATTTCCACATTCCCATTCTCAGCCAATTTCCCCTGTTTGTGAGGAACAAGTTGAGAAGAGCTTCCTGCATAGCTGGCCTCTCCACTGCCTGTACCAAAAAGTTATCTCTTACACAATCCAGGAACTTGCTGGATTGGCTATGCACTGTTGTTACCCTCCCAGCAGATATCATGGTAATTGAAGTTTCCCATGAAGACCAGGTCCTGCAATTTGGAAACGTGGTATAGTTGTTTAAAGAAAGCTGCCTCCTCTACATCTTCCTCCTGGTTTGGTGGTCTACAGTAGATACCCACCATGATGTCACTCTTTCTGTTCTCTCCTCTGACCTTGACCCAGAAACTTTCAACAGGTCGGCCTCCAGCTTTGTACTACACTCCAAAAGTATATTTCTTTTATGTATAGAGCAGAACCACCTTAATTTCCCCCTGTCTCTTTCCTGAACAATGTATTAATCCACTAGTGTGAACAATTCCACTGTAAGCAGACATCCCTATCAGGCACTCTTCTTTTCCAGTCTTGTCCTATATCTTCCTCCTCACTCGCTCATTATGCTTTGTTGTAAAGGAAATAACAAGAATGGGAGGAGCTAACCATCCGATAGGGTGGTACTGGAACATGTGTATCCTGGCCTTGGTCACAGGGTTCCACCACCCCTACACCATGTTGTCACCTCTCCTTATTGGGCTCGTATTGTTTCACTTTGTCAATATATCTTATTCTCTTGAGCAAGTGGAATAGCTAGCCCAAGCTCGCATCTGGATGGAAATTTGTGGAGTACTGGTGCCTTTAATTGGACTCTCTTTGCTATGTGCCCCCTTCTCTCCCTCCCACCCCCCTCCCCCAACTGAGTGGCAAAGAGGCAACTAATGCTATGGTTTTTGCTGCTTGGCCACTCAATGGCTGGGGGTGGGGGTCAGGCACATGGCAAGAAGAGCAAGATTAAAGGCGCCACTGTACTGTGAAGTTTTACTGTGATTTAGGTAGGTCGCTACTCATGAAAGACAGTCACGCTTATCATGTGACAGACCTCCTGAAGTAGTGTTTGGTATTGTCCCAAATAAAAGATATTAACAAATTTCATGTTGCTTGTCATGCCAAAAGATTGACAAATCAGTGTTCAGTACCTCTTTGATATTCATGTTGATCCGTTACTCATAACAGAAGCACCGCAGGCAGGGTGTAGTATTTCTTCCTAATATTTAATTATAATATAAAATAGGAAAGGTCAAAATTGAAAGAAATGGTGTGATTGATTGATTAGACACAATTTTTTTTTTACTGTTTTTAAGTATGGGACAGTGTTTTCAGTCTGAAATAAAGCTGAATCTCAAAATTGCAAAATCCTTTCATGAAATAATCATCATTTTCTACACAGTTCCCAGGTGATTTAGATTTCCAATGAGTGGAAGCACCATAGCTATTTTAACTCTGCCATGCTTTGCCATTTTGGATATATCAATGAATCTTTTTCATACCTCAGTTTGTTGAGTGAAAAGCACACTCCATATTTTAATTCACAAGCCTGTAAAGTAGTATGTATTCCCAAATGGGGATCATAGTCACTGCCTTCAAAATAAGTTTTTCTTCTCTATTCCTTAGGATTTAGTAGGGGAGAGCATTGTCTGAACTTGACACTGCCTCATGTTGCCATCCTTCCCAAAGAGAAAATAAGCCATTTTAGGGAGGTTATCGTGTAGGACATTTTTTAGGAAGATGAATTGCTGTGACAGAAAAGGTGATGATTCAGAAGCTGTATAGGACCTTGATACTTAGCATGTGCTGGGTATTGTTGGCAAAGTACTGTGTTATCTTAAGTTTTAGTTTTGTCAAATTGATAATTAGTGGGTTTGTGAGTATTTAACCCCCATGCTAGAGATAAAGTTTAAAGGTATGCCTTAATTTTGTAGCCTTCTGTTGCATACAGTTCTGTAGAAAAGGGTTATTAACACTTCCTAAAGGACTGCTAAAGTAAACCATAAATCCAACTAGTAAAGCGTCATGGAATGATTTTGCAAATGCAATGGAATGCATCAGTCACAAAAGGCCACACTGGGCAAATGCATGTCAGACTATTATAAGTCCCTTCAGCATAACTGAAACATAATCAAAATCTCATTAACATTACCTTGGGTTTGTTTGGATTAACTTGCAGACGGTGTCTGGACATCTGTGCCTGAATTTCAATCCAAGTGTGCATCAACAGGAATGGAATTTATCATTTTAAGGTGGATGTAGACTTTCACTTGTATATTTTTTAGTACATATCCTGCTGGTTAGATGGTTTCGTGATTAGGAAGTTCCTTTCTGCCTACTGATCACGTTTGAGTCAGTCATGAGCAAGGTGGATTTACATAGTAAGGAAGTAAACAGACATTAAAGTTTTCCCAAGAGAAAGCCTTTTCCCTTGGGCTCCTACAGATGTTCACGCCCATTGTCCCTCTTCAAGTGCCTATGAAGCGTGCCAGACAAAATGTGCTAACACTTGTTCCCTGGGATATTGCTGTGTGCTTCTGTCAGTTAATTGCCGCTCATGTAACTTAATTGCTGTTCATTCCAGGGAGAAGTCTATCAGGCTGTGTGCACTCCCTGGCCACCTAGTGTCAGAGGAGCAGCAATGCAGTTTTGGAGGATTGTGTGTGTAAAGGGCGATGCCACTCCAGTTTTGATCATAGTCAAAATCTGGGACAACTATGACCACCTTAAATGTCTGTTTACAACTGAAGTCTGGAAACTGGATGAGAGACTCTGATAAGTAGGTGTGGGATTTTTACAGTAGAGCAAACATTTGAACTAGGAATTTATTTTAAAGTACCAATATGCATGTCCACACAACAGTTAGACTAGATAAGGTCTGAGTAATGCTGGAAAACCATTAGGATTTAGCTTCTCCCACCAGGCTCATAATTGCTCTTTGCTGTTATTGAAAGGCCAACACAAACTTTGCAGTTAAGACTACCACTGACCCTTAACAAATCACTCATAACCTTGTAACCTAACCTAAAGTATCTAATATGAGATTGTAAATTTAATGAAGTAGGAGCCTGCCTAACCTGTTAAAAACGACACATAAATTGAAGCTAAATAAATCATGAAGGAGAACAGATTTAACTTAATCAGCATACTGTACATGGGAAAGTAATATGCTCCCTGAGGAGCCATGAAGACTAAGAAGCCTTCAGCTTCATCTCAGTCATATGAAAAACTACTTGGTAGAAATATTTTGGATATTCAACAGTAAATCCTAGGTGAAAAGACAGATATCCCACAGGGAACGTGGACCTACAATGCTCATGAAACTAACTGTACAATAGCTGACAAAAGGGCCTTCTTGACTATGAGAAAAAAATTGGGAGAATGAATTACAATAGGTTACATAGCATGTCAGGCAGGATCAGAGCTGTGAAGAGAACCCAGACTTTTGACTCCCAGTCTGGCATCCTTTTCAGTGGATTATGCTGCCTATGCGAATTTCCTCTAGATATAAATATAGCATTTATCATTTGATTTTGGACTCATCACATCATTCTTTAGCATAACCAATTTTTGTACATTTCTCTTTAAGTTTGTCCAATTCTTAGGCCTTCACTGAAATACCATTTAGTTTTTATGAATATCTTGAAACTTGATTCAGCTTTACACAGGATAATCATTAGTCCAGGGCAGGGAATTATAATTAAAAAGCATATGGTATGCTTTGGAGATAGGCAGGTGTTAGTTTCCTATTTAAAGCCAGGTGCTAAGGGAACATTGCTGTCAGGCTGGACAAGCAAGCTCTCTGAGAAGTATAAATTACTTTATTTCTTTTTTTCCATCTGCATGTAAGTACGGCAAATGTCTTGAATTTGTATACATTGTGTAAAACAAGTACATTTTAAAAATGCAGTGTTAAGGCTTCAATCAAGGAAAGTCAAAATGAATGTTTCTTCCTTAAGAATGTCTTGTTGAAGAAGCAGGCTCAACAGTAGCTGCTAAAAGCTGTTACCTTTGTATTTAGGCAGCACCATACCTAGACTCCTGGCCCTGGGCAAACTTTTAGTATCAGGGCCCCACTTCACCAGAAATAATGATGATAATAATAATAATTATTTTCACACTTTTCAGCCCCCCTTTCTGTCCAGGCCCTGGACAGCTGCCCAGTTTGCCCATGCCTGCGTCTAGCCCTGGACCTAGGTTTTGTGCTGTCAGCTTTAGAGTGTGTAAACCAAAGGCAGCGATGCCAGTCAGGCTGGTCTCCTTGAATCCTAGAGAAATATGTCTCTGTGCGCTCCTGCAATGGGCTGGGTTCCCAGCCACTTGAAGCCCAGTGCAGGTGGGTGGAGCACAGCCTCAGTGCTGCTCTGCACCTGCCTGCACTAGGCTGGGTTCCCAGCTTCTTTTAACCCAGTGCAGCCACTTGAAGCCCAGTCACTTCAAGTTCCCTGCCACTTGAAGCCCTATCGCAACTCTAGGGAGGGGAACTCAGCTAGGCTGAGTTCCCTTTCCCAGCCCATTTGAAACATAAAAACAGTAAAATCGTTTTGATTAAATGAAACGTAACTGTATTTGAAATGAAACAAAACTCAGAACAAAACGCTGTTCCGTCGAAACGGATGTCAAAGCAGAAGACTGCTGTTTCGCACAGCCCTGCCAGTTATGTCTTTGGTAGTGGCTTTGCATGAAGCAGCATCAGTGACTGTGCTGTTGCTGGTGCGGCAGCCCCAATGCCAGCAGTGCAGCTGATGCGTTTTGTGTCCCTGCACGTCTCCGTCAGTATGCTAGTGCAACTCACAGCATCTCACATGGCTTTTAGTCCCAATTCTACTCCAGCTACATTGTTTGGCCTTGATTACACCTAGACTGAGTTAGCTGCAGGCTCCTACCTGTCCCTTGGAGAGTAGAACACTCTCAATACACCTCTACAATAAATACAGGCCTATTGGAAATTATACTTCTGTTCTTATGGCTTAAGTTTCCTATAATTGGTAGTTTGTCACTCTGTTGTGTGTGTAATGGTAACCAGAGGTGCTCTCTGGGACTCTTTGTGAAGGAAGATGAAGTGCGATAACTTGCATGGATATTCTAAAGGTAGAGGGGAGGGGGAGAGAGAGAGAAGTTTCTAGTTTTGCTTATTAAAGCTAAATTATATTAACTTTTTTCAAGACTGAGAGACTTATTATGTAAAATTCACTTAGCACATAGGAATTACTGCTTGGTTATTGAAGCTAAATTTTATTAACTTTTTTCAAGACTGAGAGATGTATTATGTAAAATTCAGTTAGCACATAGGAATTACTGCTTGGTATGCTTATGAAATAAATAAGTTATAAATTCTTTTCTGTTTAATGACAAATATTATACCTATATTAAAGATGGAGCTGGATACTGAAGCCACTGATATACATTATACTTATTATGCAATTAACTGGTTAATTGCACAATGAAGGTAGACAAGCTAAAGGTACAAGTAATTATTGTATGGTTAAAATGGGCAACCACCTACAAAGAAGTTCCTTGAAAAATGTAGAACATTTTTGTAGCTGGTTTCTATCAAGCTTTAATTTGAACACTTGGCATGTTGCACATCTGAGTTGTTATAGGTCTTTGGATTTTCTGACATCCCAGGGTGCTTTGCTCCCTCCCCCACCTCACTGGCCACCTATCTGGAAGAGCAGTCTGGCCTGTGAACACAGCTCTTGGTAATGGGGGGATTTCCTTTCTCCTCAACCCTGTATCCCTTCCACAACCCTGAGCAAAGTGAGAGGAAGCCCACCCATGCAGGGATTCTCTCTCCCCATGCTGGGCAGAGTGTGTGTGGGGAATTAACCCCAGAGTACATAGCCAGGCATGGGGAAAACTCTTTCCCAACAGAAAGCACAGACAGGGATTCCCTCCCTCTCCCAGCACTGAGCAAAATGCAGGATATGTGGGGCAATAAATTCCCACCCCAGCTGCAGCGTGGAGCCATGGTGTGGGGCACAAATCCCTGCCATGGTGTGGAGCACAAATTGGGGTTCCCTACATTTCTGTGCTTTGCTCAGGGCACGGAGAGGGAAGGAACCTCCTAGGCCTGCTTCACTATATTTCTTGCCCCACAAGCTCTGTGACTTCCTAGGTGCAGGTGTTGCCCTGTGGGGTCAGGCCAACTCTCAGGATCTCAATATTGTGCTGTTAGACAGGAGGGTGTGACATGATTGCGCGCGCACACACACACACACACACACACACACACACTCTACCAGCTCAGGGACATACACATCCAAACCAGTCCAGGCACATGCATACCTATCACCAATTCAAGCATATACACTATACACCCCAAAAGCTAGACACAGATCACTAATTTGTATATCATGCACACAATGACATATATACACACACACTCACCAGTTCACACACATACAACCCACCTTCACATACACCCAGATAAGTTCCTAACTTGGATGATACAGTGTGTATGTGTGTGCTTGGGGTACCTGGGGGAAGGTTCAGGTGAGAGAGAGAGAGAGAGAGTTAAAGTGTAAGGAGTGAAAGTTGCCAGAACTGGGATTAGAACAGGTGGAGTACAGAGAAGCTGGTTGAGGAACTGAGTCTTGTGTTTACTTAAGGTAGACTGGGGCTGGAAACCGAGGCAGACAGGTGAGATATTGGGGAGTGGGGGCGGCAGATAAGTGGTGGCAAGGAGGAGACAGCCAGGAAAGAAACTGAGGCAGAAACCTGGTTGCTCAGGGGAAAAGGAAAAAGCAGTGGGGATAAGATAGTGGCAAAGAAACGGGGGGTTTGGAGGCAGAGGAGCTCAGGACAGGTGTTGGAGGTGGCAGTGAGCCAGAAGCAGGAGAGGGAGAAATGAGACAGAAGTTAGAAGGGCAAGGAGCAGAGATTGGAGCAGGGCCAAACCATAGTAAAGCAAAACCCAACTTAGGGGTCCAAATAACAGTTTTATTAAACAGACAACACACTACACAGCCCCATGAAGTTATTGGTTCACACACATGCACATGCACAAGCGCTCACAATGGCAGCAGGAGAAAGAGGCTCAGCGGAAGGTTTGGAGTCTAGGCAGGGAAGAGAAGCAGAGTCCAAGTCCTTGGTTGAACAGGGGGGTGGGGGGTGATAGCTACCTATCCAGGATGGAAAGGGGTGCTTGTCCAGTAGGTGTTGTCCAGAGAGGGGTCACTGGCAGGGCCTCTGGGTGGATAGGTGGTGTGGCATGGTGCTGGTCCAGATGGAGAGGGCATCCCAAGGAGTCAGTCTTCGCTACCACTTTTATGGGGCAGACTACCTCTGATCTCCTATGGGGAGGGCCTGTCCAGGCACTATCAGTCCTGTCCCAGAGGGCTCCAGGTGTTCTTACTGAGCATGTGCAGCCTGGCACAATGGTGGATTGCCTCATCTTTTGTTTCTTGAATGCTGAGGGTAGTTCCAAGGGCTGGGTCATTGGTCCAGGTATTGGTGTTGATGGTTCGGTCATTCAGAGGGAGCTACTTTTAGACCTACTGCCATTGTCTCTCAAGCACCCTCATTCATCCCCGTTCATTCAGGAACCAAGTTACATGGGTGGGGTAGGTGTGGGTCATGGGTTACACAACTGGGCCTGGAGACAGGATGGAGACTTGACAAACAAAATGGAAACTTGACATGACTTATGCTAACTTACATATGTAGGCCTAAATCATATAGTACTAGTAAAACAGTAATATAGAACAGTAAAAATCAATATAAACATAATTATACAATATAAAGAAGGAGAAAAAAACAAAACAAATACAACTTGCTACCAAAAGAAAATGCTGAAGCTTATCTTATGTCTTAGCTCACTTATACTTATCTTTAGGGAATAGAGGGGGAAAGAAAAAGTCAGAAATGATTGGGGAAGGGGAGGGAATGCGCTGGGGGCCCCCATGCCCCCCAGGCTCAGCGATTTGCCACAGGGGGACTCCGGGTACCCCCCCAGACCCAGGAGGCACCAGTTGCTGAGCCAGGAGGGGCTCAGGGAGGCTCCCCTGCTTGCTCCATGGTGGTACAGGAAGTGGACTAGGAGTGCTTCTGATCCACTTCTGGGTCTGCTGCTGAGCACGCTGGGGAGCCCCCTGCACTTCTGTGGGATGCTGCATCTGCCCCAGCAGTGCAGTGTTCAGAGCCCCTGCTACCTAGAGATATGTAGAAAAAACATTTAAAGCTGTATCTACGTCCGAATCGCTGAATCTCTCTGAATCGATTTGGACACTTCCAAATCAATTCGGAGAGATTAAAGGGTCCTCTGATTTGATTCAGAATCAGAGATTTGGCCACCAAATCGGGCTGAATCGAATCAGGGACTGAAGCTTTGCACAGCCCTACTGCACAGTGCTGCATTATGATGTGTCATGAACAGCATGGATGTAGCTTACTTCACTGCCGTGTGCCTCTTTTGATACTGTAGACTTGCCCAAAGTATTAGAACTCCAAGTAAAAACTAGGCATCCTGTCAACAAGTAGAATATAACTTAAAACAGTTTGGTTAATACAACATTGGGTATGCTAGCATAGCTCATAATTGTCTAGATGTTTTTTTTTTGCCAGAATCTGAATCTGCACTATTACATCAAAAATCTGTGACTGAAAACTCCATGTGTGATTTGGGACTTTCACTCTGATCTTTGCATACTTTGGTTAACATGATTTTCATAAATTGATTCCAGCTTCTCAACTTTTCCATGTTCTCCTATATCTTAATTTTTGTTTTTTAAACACATATATTCATAAACATTAACAGGTTTCTTTAGCGTGCTGTAATGGAGGGAGAAAAAATTATTTGCAGGGCCTGAGGGGGGCACAGGCAGGAGCATGGGCTGGGGTGAGTGTGGCCGTGGCCAGACCGGGTGGTGGGACAAGCAGAGGCCTGGGGGGCACATGCCCCCTGATCTGTGCATGGGGCAGAGTTGGCAACGGCTGCCACTGCACACTGGGCTTTGAGCCCCACTGCCATGAGAGCCACATGATGCCACATGCATCCCGCTGCCAGGAGGGCAGCTGCCTTGACCCTGTGCACACATCAGGGCGGCACGTGCCCCCCCCAGGCTCCATGTGTCCCACCACCTGACCCAGCTGAGGCCCCACTCACCCCAGCCCCTGCTCCTGCCTATGCCCTGCTCCCTCCCTCACTGTTGGGGCTTCTATCTGCCTCCACCCCCACTGCGGTGAGGGAAGGAGTGGGGTTGGTGCAGGCCCTGCATAGCTGGGGCAGGGTGCAGGATGGAGCTTGCCAGTAGGGGGTCCTCTGCTGTACGCACCCCCAGGAGGGCTTGGGAGGCATGTTCCCCAGATCTGCACATGGGGCAGGGTGAGCTGCCACAGTGGCAGCTCACCCTGCCCCAGCCCCACTCCTTCTTCACCACTGTATGCACACCCCTCCCCACCCCTGCTTAGCCACCGGGAGCCTGCGGCCAGGGTGCATTGTGGCCCCACCCACTGCTTTGTGTTTGTGGGGGCTAAACCCCCTTAGCCCTGGCCTTCTGCCGCCTATGGCTGTAGCTATTAGCAGAATCTGAAACGGATGAGAACAAGGAGTCAGAGTCTGTGTTTTACAAAAGTATTGTGTCCATGTTGTAGGAGTTGCATGCTAACAAGAATTCCAGATTGCATTACTGGACCAAATACCCAAAGAGGTCCTGCATTCTCCAACATACTTTTGCCAAAATCTAGTTCCATGTGTGTACATGCATGTGTGTATATGTGTTTAACAATCTAGACAAATGTCTCAATGTGATTATCGCTAGCATTGCTACTTTTAAAGCTTGACTCTAATGGGTTGGAGCGTATATTGGTCAGCAGTATTTTTTTTTCCTTGTCTATGAATAAAGCACTTTTACTGCTTCCTGACCCATGAATGGAGATGCACTTGAGAGTCCCCAGACAATTGATATTTCTTTGTCATAAGCTGAGGAATGTCTGACAAAAGCACTTCATCTGATTCAATTAATACAGAGATTGCAGAACTACTTGGGTGTATTTTCTTCAGGGTTCTTCAGGTGAAAATAGAAGATATCTTCTCTAAGTAGAGTGTTATGCACTTTTATCAGTGTTTCTTGAAGAAATGCTTTGTTTTTAGTAAGCCTTCAAATGATATCATAACACTTCCTCATTTTATTTTGCTGAAAAATTTCAGTAATATAGTTTCATTCTTACCAGGCTTTTCTTTCTACTTCCTAAAGACTGCAGCTACATTATGAACAGCTTTCACATTTTTTAATTACTTCTTTGCTCCTTTTATAGTTCTTTCCCCTCCCCTCTGCCCCAGGAACCCCAACTCTATGAAATTATCAAGAAGCAGGTTTAGGCCATGAGAAATTAATCCTGTTGCAGTAATATGAATATTTATTCATTGTAGTGTCCTGTGCTGCTTAAATATTACTGGTGTTGTCTGTCAACCAAGCCAATACTTTCCCAGTTTCAATCTTCAGTTACCATATTCACTTACATACCACAAGAACTTTCCCGTCCAAAATTAGCCTTCCAAGACTGGGTGGATATCTTAAATGTGGAAAGTGACTTCCTGTTCAGAACAGCAGCAGTGGTGTCATTGCTGATGTGTAGGAGGTGCATACGGGTGCACGTGCACCCCTTGAGCATGGTGGTGTACCCCCTGTGAAAAGATGCCGCCTGCGGGAGCTCCCTGCTTGCCACCACCATGCTCCTGCTGCCGCCACTGCTTCTGCCACTACCTGTGGGTGATTGCCATGCCCCCCAGCCTCCAGGGGTATGCGGTATTCATGAGTGGTGTTTCTATTGAGGAAGTCAATTGACTTCATGACTTATTAGAATCTACTTCACTCTTGCTACTTGCTCTTCAGTTAGAAGGTGTTAATGACCCACTCACCTTGTTTAGTGGTCTTGATGTCCTACTGATCAAGCTAGACTTTGACAGTTTTCCTGAAGAATTTGTAATTTAGCTATTCCTGGTCTCTCTTCTATTTCACAGCCCTGCAAACTACTTTTTAACTCTGTTAAAAAATCTGAATCTTCCCATGAAGTCTAGTCTCCTATAGCAGCTACAGTTTTAGCTTTTGGCAGAGCAGCCAAGAGCTGCTGGCAGTTCAGTTGTTAAAAGGTTAAAACTATAGCTTTTGCCTAAGCAAAAAAGGGAGGGTGAGTGAGCTGAAGGTTAAGTTCTGTTCCTGCTGTTTGTTGCCATGATTGGAAGAAATATTTTTTATTCATTCTGCCTTTCCAAACAAGGTGTGTGTCTTATTTGGGAGGCATTTGGTATGTGAGAAAAGTATAGTAATATGTTCGTAGTATGTTTGTCGTCTTTCTGAATGCTGTTGTAAAAATTTTGTTGAAGTATTGCCACTTCAAACTCAAATTCATTCCCTCTGTATTTTTTTCTGCCCACTTGTAAGGACTGCTAGGTAATGTGCTTCATTGATTATTTTCTTGCTCCCCTCCCCCATGTTGTCTTATACATACATAGTCTGACTGGGTGCATCTACACGTGTGCTTTAGTACACATTAGCTTATTCTAATGTGTATTCAAGTGTCACAAAAAAAGCCTGCATTAATGTGCATTAAAATAGGCTAATGTGCTTTTTTCCTAATACCTTATAATGGAGTTACTAAATTTAATGTGCATTAACAAAAGAATATTAATGAACATGTAGACATGCCCACAATAGAATAGGCTTGCTCAAAGGATATGTGCTATGTTACTGCTGTGGCAGTCTTAATAGATTAAATGCTCCTGGCCAATAATTATTTTCAGTGACTGATATTGGAATACCAGAAAGGATATATTGCACTTGTTAGAACTTGGCCAATTCTTTTGTTTGTATTTTGGTATCATGCGCATAAATTAAATCATATTGCAGTTTTTTGGGGGGGGGGTTTACTGTAACTGATTGAGATGTCTTTTTGTTTTTCTGATAATTGAGAAGCTGCGCTTGAGTGTGCAGATGATGATGTTGCAGAAGCAGATGTACTTCTCAATCAAAAATGTTTGCAAGTGTAATCACTGTAATGTCATCTACCTCAGGCTCCTCTTCTTGCCCTCCATGTCCACTAATGAAGGATTTTTTTAATGCCTGAAGAATATTTCCTTTATATAAAGGATATGCTTAATACATAATTCCCCAAAGCATTTGGAAATGCATGTTTCATTTGGCATTATTGACAAAATAGAGGTCCTTTTGGTTCAAGTAATAGAAGCAGAAATTTCTTTTTGTAATAGGATGCTTCTCTGAAAAGACGATCACGCAATTTTTGCCAAGAGAGAAGGGGTGGGGGTGAGGAGAAGAATTCCTCTGTGCTGGGTGCAGCTGGTTCCCTGTGGAACTCGGGGGGCCAGGGTCAGAGGCAGGATGCATTTCAACCCCTTAAGGGTGCATCCAAATGAGCCCGCACGTGCCTTTTGCAGTGTCTCAAACCCCTTTGAGATGCTATAAGAGGCACGTGCAGAAGTGAGAAAATGTTCCCCGTGCTGCAAATTTGCAGCGTGGGGGCAAAATTAGACCCCTGGATATCCAGGGGTCAAAAAAAAACCTGCAGAGAAAAAAAGCGGGGCAGGGCACTGTCTTGAGGCAACCGGAGGCTGGATCCTCCATAGGGACACTCTGGCTGCCAGAGTGTCTCTATGGTTACCCCTCCCCCTGGTGCTGAAGCACGCTGCCTGCCCGTGCAGGGCAGGCAGTGTGCCAGCAGCAGGGAGCTGTACCCAGGCTCTACTGCCAGTAAGTAAGGGGTTGCGGGGCTGGAGGAGGGGATCATGGGGGGGACCCCTGCTGGCCCTGCCCACTCCCTCAGCCCCCCGATCCCTGCCCCACTCAGCCCTACCCCCACCCCAGCATCCCGGGGGAAAAACAAACAACCCCCCCAGCACTTACCGGCAGTTCTAGCTGCTGTCTAGGTCACTAGGGCCCCGTCCGCACAGTGCAGGGCTGGGTGACAGCCCTAGCGGCCCCAGCCCGAGCCCTGATGCCCTCTGCTGCTTGTGGGGGCTCTGCCAGGAGGCCCTGGAGCCTCCACAGCCCCTACTCCTGGGGTGAGTAGAGGCTTTTTTTTAAGCACTGGAGGTTGGAGGGCGGCAGCCATGGGAGGCTGGGGGTGCAAGTGGGGCATGGGGCCAGGTGAGGTAGCCATCCCCCACTTGGGGAGCAGGGGGGGCTAGATGGGGTAGCCATCAGGGGGGCTGCAGGAGCCAGCGGGGAATGGGGCCAGGCGGGGCAGCAATCTAGGGGGCTGGGGGAGCAAGTGGGGCTGGTGTGGAGCATGTGGGCCCTGCAGGGGGGGAGTCCACGTCGGGGTGGGGGGCTGTGGCCCCTGTGGGGGGCATAAAAACATATATTAATGTATTCATGAATTCATGAAACGTATTTAGAATTCACTTTATTAGTATGATACAGACACTGGTAGTCTGAGGCAAAAAGCCCCCTCTCAGATTTGCACTGCTTCTATTTTAGCTGCTGCAAGCATATGTGTTTGCATGTGTAGACATGCTCTAAGAGTCTGCTCTCAGGCCTCATAAAGGAAACCCAAATCAAACGATTATAGCTGCAGTATTTTTTTAAAATGTCTTGAGAAACCAGTTTTAACAGAAGTTCATAAGGATAAGGTTTCTTGCTTCAGAACTCTCTAGTTCAGAAAAATCCATAGGCCTAGTTAGGCTAATCTCTGGGAGCCTGAGAGGATGACCACTAGGAGTACTTTGCCAGTTAGTTTCCTCTGACTGCTTAAAAAGTCCAGATTTAGGGTGGGACAGGATGCTTTACTGATTACATTCAGGGGTGCAGACCCGCAAAGCTATTTAGGTTCCCAATTACTGTCCAGAAGCTTAACTTCGTAGTGATTTCAGTAAGGAGGTAGACGATAAAATACTTCTGCGGATTTGGCTCAGGCTGTTTGACTGGCTCCAGCCTGTCCTTGAAAGGGATGCTTCTTCATAAGTGGTAGGGAATAGAGAATCTCTAGCTAATTGTTGCTTACTGTAGTGTTTCTCAGGCATTGTAAAAAAACAGGGAATGAGAAACTAGCTGAAATCCTGTCTCCATTGAAATCAGGGTTCATCTTGCCATTGGCTTTAGTAAGGCCAGGATTTTTCATTTGCTGCCTCAAATCCAGCAAGTGTTTATGGCCCCAATTTTGTCTGCTTTTTGTGTTAAAAAACATACATTTATTAAAAGAAAAATAAAAAACTTTGAATGATATCAGTGGAAATATTGGGTAAGCAAATACTGCAAAATCTGGGCTTGTGGAAATGTCAAAACTGTCTTCTGTTACGTTCTTTACTCTTGATTTTCATTTTATTTCATTATATTTTGTAAGCTGTATGTATATAAGAAATAAAGAGAGATCCCTGTTCCTTGTTCCATTAAAGCTTTTTGGTGCCAAATATTTTCTGTTTAATATTGCTTTTGAAACAGTATCATACACGTGGAAATAATATCAGTTCACAATATTAAAGAACTTGCAGTGGTTAGGCTGAATGCTTCACATAGTCTCTTTTCTTTTCTTTTCTTTTCTTTTCTTTTCTTTTCTTTTCTTTTCTTTTCTTTTCTTTTCTTTTCTTTTGCTAGCTTGCTTCAAAGGTCACTAGTTAACTGCAATATGCCCTTTATCCAGGCAGTCATGGAATGCTCTTGTAAAATATGAAAGGTAATTTAAAAAACATTCATTGACAAAAGAACTTCAGACCAAGCCAATTAAAATCTCAATGGGAATCTTTTAATTAACTTCCATGTGATTTAGGCCCAACTTTCAATTGTTTTTAGGTGATTTTTTCCCCAAACTTTTAAGTATTATGGCAATACTGATGCCATTAAAAGAAATCAGCTTTTCTTTATAGTCTACAGTCTTTTGAGAATAACTCCCTATTCTGGAAATAATTTACATGATTTTTTTCTAATCTTTCTTTGTATGTAGCTAGATACACAGAAACATCTGTTTGGACCAAACATACTTCACTTTCAATTTAATAACTTTTTGTTTTTCTTCACCAACATTAATGGCTTAGTGAGATGGATGGAGAGATGCATCAGTTTTATCAGTGTTGTGATTTTTGGCATAAAAGTAACTAACTCCCCGGTGCTTGATTGGTGACTTCTTATTTTTAATGGCAGCACCACATGAAAATCTGCATTCATGCAAATCTGAAGAAGTGTGCAAAAGAAGCCATCTTGGCGAGTGCTGGAAAAAAGGTTGTGGAAATTCATGTTTTGCTGTACAACAAAACTGACTGTAGTCCTCATTTTTTTGCTATAATTTTATTAAGACCTCACAAGACTCAATGAAGTTAACATGTCTGGTAGCAATATGGCTTAGTGGAATTAAAAATCCATCTTATTCCAGTATCAGGTTCATCCTTGGGGAAGAATTCTTCAGATATGACCTTAAATTAAGCACGTGTTTACAGGGCTTTGACTGGGGCAAATGGGTGTTTATAGGAGCTTGTTTCAGGTTGTCTGCAGAACCAAGACAGGAATTACTGTTTCAAAGTATGCTTGATTTTTGTTGTTGTTGTTTTCAGGGTTACTCTCTTGGATTGATTATTTCCAATGTATAAACAACAAAATGAATACTTATACTTTTCAGTGGTGATGCAAGGAAAAATTGATGGGTGAGGTGCTCAAACATTGCGGCTAAGTATAGACGTTCAAAAAGCACCTGGTGGAAGCATCTATTGTGCTTCACTTAAAGTGCTATAAGTTAGCGGGACGCAACTGAACAGATGTTAGCTGTTCAGTGGGGGAGGAGGGGGGGATTTGAGTCTTCCTGCACAGGTCACTGGGAGCATTCCTGCTTGCCTCCCAGTAGGTTGCTGAAATGGCTCCTCTCCACAGCCTTGCACCACCTCACCCCTGCCAGCTGGTGACAATCAGCAGTAGCTGTGGGGGAGAGACCCCAGACCTCTTCTCCTACAGTCCCCTAGGCCAGGCAGCAGTGTGCCATGGGGCCAGGGCTGCTGCAGGGACAGAGACCCCCAACCCCTTCCCCTTCCACCGCCTAGGCCAGGCAGCAGCATGCCATGGGGCCAGGGCTGCTGCAGGGACAGAGACCCCCAGACTCCTTCCCCCTGCAGTCCCCCCAGCCAAGCAGTGGCATGCCATGGGGCTGGGGTTGCTGCAGGGGTACAGATCCAGACCTCTTTCCCTGGCCAGGCTGCAGCTCATAGCTGGCCAGAGGGAGGATGTGGGGCTGGGATTAAGGGGTGGGGCTGGCCCGGAGCTCAAAAAATAGAAAATCAAAAGATCAACTCAAATCTCTTATGTTGTATATATGTTCTGTGCCAAAATCCCCAAACTTTTATTCTGGGATTAAAATTGCTAGATTGCATTTTGCCCTAACAATGCTTTTCAGAGAGACAGGAAATAAATAATTAAGCTTTCAGCATTAGGTACATTTGCTCTCTGCATCCTCTTTTCAGTTTAAACCACTTGGCTTTCACCTTTATGTACTTCAGAGCCTTGTTTAGCCAACCTTCCACAAACAATTAATTCTAATACTTCATTAGTTCCATGGAGATAGTATTTTCTGTCTGACTGCTATCTTTGATAAAGGTGTTCATTTGAAAGATATCAATTTGTCTGTCAGAATAGTATGTTTATTACATTATATATAATTGATGAATGCTAATAGATTTAGGCATGTAAGACTTAAGACTGGAATGGACCTCTCAAAACTAGGCTGGACATGGCCCACAGGCAACTATGATATATAATCCTATTACTAATAGTATCGGTTTCGACCTGGAAGGGTCGGTTTTGACCTGGAAGGGTGTGGGCAGTGGGGTCCCGCAGGGCTCGGACCTTGGACCGATACTCTTCAATGTCTTCATCAGCGACTTGGACGAGGGAGTGAAGTGTACTCTGTCCAAGTTTGCGGATGACACAAAACTGTGGGGAGAAGTGGACACGCCGGAGGTTAGGGAACAGCTACAAGCAGACCTGGACAGGTTGGACAAATGGGCAGAAAACAACAGAATGCAATTCAACAAGGAGAAGTGCAAAGTGCTGTACCTAGGGAGGAAAAATGTCCAGCATACCTACTGCCTAGGAAATGACCTGCTTGTTGGCACGGAAGCGGAAAGGGATCTTGGAGTCCTAGCGGACTCCAAGATGAACATGAGCCGGCAGTGTGACGAAGCCATCAGAAAAGCTAATGGCACTTTAGCGTGCATCAGCAGATGCATGACGAACAGAACCAAGGAGGTGATACTTCCCCTCTGTCGGGCACTGGTCAGACCGCAGTAGGAATACTGCATGCAGTTTTGGGCACCACACTTCAAGAGGGATGTGGATAACGTGGAGAGGGTCCAGAGAAGGGCCACTCATATGGTTAAGGGCTTGCAGGCCAAGCCCTACAAGGAGAGACTAGAGAACCTGGACCTCTTCAGCCTCCGCAAGAGAAGGTTGAGAGGCGACCTTGTGGCTGCCTATAAGTTCATCACGGGGGCACAGAAGGGAATTGGTGAGGCTTTACTCACCAAGGCGCCACTGGGGGTTACAAGAAATAATGAACATAAGCTAGTAGAGAGCAGATTTAGACTGGACATTAGGAAGAACTTCTTCACAGTTCGAGTGGCCAAAGTCTGGAACGGGCTCCCAAGGGAGGTGGTGCTCTCCCCTACCCTGGGGGTCTTCAAAAGGAGGTTAGATAGGCATCTAGCTGGGGTCATCTAAACCCAGCACTCTTTCCTGCCTATGCAGGGGGTCGGACTCAATGATCTATTGAGGTCCCTTCTGACCCTAACATCTATGAATTTATAAGGTTATCAAGTTTTATCTTAAATGCTGATTTTGTTTCATGTCCTGATTATTCTTGTTATAAAGCTTTCCTGTTGCTCATTAATATAAAATGTATGAGGTTTCTGCCATTGGTCCTGAGATATGCAGTTGCACTCCCTTACCTCCCTCCTCACCCTTTGATTCCAGCTCTACCCAAAGTTTAAAACCAAATGCCTTACAGGTGCAGCAGCATTTCTGCTTGGGCAGTAGAGGGTGCCACTTGACTTCATGGCTCATTATGCCTGTGAGAAGGGAACTGCCTCCCAAGAAAACGAAAAAACCCATCAAAGATGCGGCAGACGAGTAGGAGCAGCACCCGAACCATCTTGGTGGTGCTGAATTCAGATCTCACCCTGATGTCACTGGGGAGCAAGGCACCATCCAAGAGGGGGCCAAAACCCTGTAACACCTACCAGCGACAATACCCTACCTGATTCCTGCTAAACTCTCCATTCCACAGGTGTTAACAACCTTCTCCTTTTTAAAAAGTGGCAATGTTCCACTAATCAAACTATTCTTCCTTATTGGCTTCTGCTGTCTGTTAGTTACTCCTGGTAACATAGCCTCTATTTCACAGCCTTGCTGACTTTTTTTTTTTAAACTCTAACTAGAAACAGTAACTTAGGTGTGGAACTAACTTTCAGTGAAGCATTGGACGCGCTGCCAAAATGCTCAAGAAGGCTAGATTCTGTTTTATGATTCTGAAATGAATGTGCGTTTAGTTCTAGGTACAATAGGACTAAAGAAACAAGAATTTTTAATATTTTTCCTATTATTTGTGTTTTGAATACATAATGTATGATATAGCAAATTAATGCACATTCCAATAAAATTATATTTGCTTTTTTATTTTAAACTGAAAAATATAGCCCCTGGTCCCTAGCATATTAGTAAAGCTCGTTTCTTTTTTCCTGGAGGAAAATGTGTTTTGTGTTATATGTAAGAATGCACCACACCATCTGCACCCCACTTTTCAAAATCCTAGATTCGTCCATGCATGTATGCATGTATATATGTATATAATATACTGTTAACATATATATACGTTTATAATATGGAAAATGAGGAGTAGATTTATGAGAACAAGGTATAGATAATCTATGGTGCTGAAACATTGCATATTATACTGATTATGATGATTATAATTATTATGATTCCTAAAATCTGTTGAAAAGGAATTAAGAGTATCATATGTGTTACAGCATTGTGTTGTCACTCTATATTTTATTTTGAAATGTATTTATATCTATGGAACAAATGAGTAAATGAATAAATAAAATAGAGCTTAGCTTTGGATTGTAGTCAAGGGAAATTCAGATGTGTAGGAATTTGCTTTTAAAGCAAGAATGAAATGTAGTTTTCTTCAGAAAAATTCATACCAATTTTTTGTAACTACCTCAGCATCTTCCTATTATGCTTTGTATCTACACAGTTCATACTCTTACATCTTTAGAAAGTACTCTTTGAGAGATTGCTTTTTCTCTCTTCACATACCATGGAAATGAGAATAGTTAAGTAAGTACAAAAATAAGCTTTACTATTATTAGTCCATCTCAGAAACAGCATCTGATTTTTATTTGTTCATCTCTGATCAAGCAAGGAAAACTTAATGATCTTTGGGGTTGGAAGTATTTTTTTCCCTTCAAGTCAGAATTAAAGCTATTGAAGAATGTGGAAAATATCTTCTCTAAGGACAGCTAACTACCCAAACCATTAGGTCAAGATGAGAGAATATTCACAAAGTTATTTCTTCATTAGAACGTATTTGAGGTATTGGTGATTTAACAATATAAGATGCCATACTGTTAAATGTCGCTTGGCTGTTATCAGACAGAAATGTACGGCATCAGATACATAGATGCAAGGCAGGGGCAGACCCAGAAGGGGTGCAATGATGTGACTGTACTCCTCTTTCAGACTGGATTGTGCTACCAGAGCCTTTGAGGACTTCTAAATAGTGGAAGAGAATCCTCCCTTTCCCCTCCATACTCAGAGATGCATTGCCTCCTCTCCACTTTCTCTCAGGCAGTCCCCAACCTGCTTTGCTACTTCCTCCATTGCTGTGGGGCTTGGGGCATCTTCAGAGCTGCTCCTACCTGGTCCAGTTGGGATGTGCAGCACAGGGGAAGCAGGGGAAGTGGGGGAGCTGGGGCTCATCTGGGGCAGAATCAGTGGCTTCCCACACCTGCTTCTGGAGGAAAGAGCAGAACAGCAGTGGGGAGAACCCCTTCCTCCCCCTTGCTACTGCTACTGTTCCCAGTTAAGCTGAGCCCCCATGCAGGCTGGTTGGAGAGGATAGGAACAGCTCCAAAGCTTCCCTGCCGCCAGGACAGCAGGGAAAGCAGCAGTGACTGGAGGAGGAGGAGGTGGAATGGAAAGGGAGAGGACATATTGCTGAGCACATATGGGATGTCAGGGATACTTACCTGCTTTGGGAAATTTAAAAAGTCTCCAGAGGCTCCCTCTAAGCCCATCTGCCTGTGATGGTGGGTTGGGGGGAGGGGAGCAGTCTGGGAGTGGGGGTGCAACAACCCCTGCAATGTAGGTGGCTGATCCTGCACCCTCCTTTTGCCAGATCCTGGACCCGCCTCTAATCCAAGGGCTATGTTTGGGGATTTATTCCAAATCCTGTCAGACCATATATTTTTTAACATTATGCCTTTCTTTCAATTTCAATTTACTCTAAAAAACGTTTGTAGTTTGGGAAATGAACGTGTACAGAGCTCAAAATTGGTAGTATGTCAGTGGTTATATAGTTGCTTCATTTTTCATGATGACTGACTGAAAAATTTTGGCAGGTGCAGGTTGTACTTTTATCTTTGTATGTATGATGATTTTTCTACCGCATGAATAAAAGAGCAATATTATTTATTATCTTTGCTGGTTTGGATTGGTTTATTTTGCAAAGCCTGGTAAAGCCACTATTTGGTAATGATAGGGGAAGCATGAGAAATTTCAGGAAGATGGAGATAACTGTACTTGGAGACAATTGTGTGTGTGGCTGCTTCTTTTCACGCACGCATATAGAAATTGCACGCATTTAAGTTAATATATTAGCTTATGTTAGAATAGATTTTCAAGGCTGAGCAAAAGTGGGATAATAATAGGGTTAGGTCTCAACTTTTACTAAGAAAACAAACAAAAACAACCCCTTATTATCCTCCCCCCACCCCCTCCAAAAACCCTCCCCCAACAAAATACCCACTCTTAGCGATCAATGACTCAAAGTATTGCAGTTGGCAGTAGAATTATATCAGGCATTTGGCCTGTTACTGTGGGGAAAAAAGATTAATAGATATATAATAATAATATAATAAAAATGACAAAATGCAATCAATGCTAGTATAGGTTATGATGACAGGTATCTTTCATGTTAAATCTTGGAGGGTTCAATCTTTCCATTTCATTTTATCCTACAGTAGGCACATCTACACATGGCCATATGGTGCTGTTGTTGCTGCACCGTCATTTAGCACTTGTAAAAGCAGGTACTAAATGATGGCACAGTAACAACGTGTACTACGCTTTGCCAGCTGTGCACATTTATTTTTGCCTGGTACATCGCTGTAGTGGCGCACTATAATGAGGGAGCACATTGCTATGGCAACATAGTTGTGGCATCATGCTTTTTGCCCATCAGTGCCATGTTGCTGTAGCACATTGCCATGACAAAGTAACATCAAGTGTAGATGTGCCCAGTATAGTTTATTTTGAGAGACTGGTGCCAAACAACCTCTCAATTACATGGTTTGGCCATCTAAACATTTTTTAGATGTTAATTGATGCGGGGTCTTTCTAAATAACACAAGCATTTGTATCTCATGGGGCACATCTTCATTCTGAATTTTCTGTAGGGTGGATTAGATGTTGAAGGTGTGGATAACATACTAAAGAGAATGTTGTGTTTCCTGCTTGCTTTAGGATGCATCATGCAGAAGTATGCCCACTACCTGGGTGGTCCTCAAATTCATTGCTTTCCTTTTCTTCCCTAAGTTTTTATGTACTGAATATCTGTAACTGTGTTGGCAAAGGTTTTAGATGCAAGTTTTTGGAAGCTCCTCATGGTCCCCTAGATTTTCATTTCCTCTGATTTTTAAGTGTTTGTACATTATAAAGGTGTTGTTTTTTGTTTTTTGTTTTTTTTACCACTGAGACTTCTTTATCCCTGAATTTGAAGAGTGAGTGCATAGAATTGACAATTTATACCTGTAAACTAAAACATAGGGTGTAGGTCTTGGTTCACAGACATTGTCTTTTATTTCTTCATGACCTGGTCTGCATGTTTATGTCACTGCATAAATAATAATTTCTGGTATCCCAGGACGACAGTTTGGAACAGTCTGTCTCACGTGATGTCCTGTCTCTTCAGTGGTTTTATTTGACAGTTGGTGAGGTTAGTTAAATCAAGTTTACTACATTTAGGTATTATTTGTAGGTTAATATATAGGGCATGAATAAATAGTATACATTATGCTGAACAGTAAAACATAGTTTGAAAATGAATAACTCAGTTAAACACAATTTTATTTCAATAAAATTTGCTTAAAAATAATTTCCATTGAATTGATTAATCAGAGGACTATAGAATGCTAGCCCTGAAATTAAAATATTTGTTATATTTTAAAATTAATTATGGACATTTAAGACAACCTGATCTGATACCTGAAAAAACAAACTAGCATGGGAGTTTATAACTAACTTCAGGCATTAGTTTAATTGGACACTAAGCTTTTTGGAAATAATTTTCTCAGTTCTGAGCATCATTCCTGTTCACAAAAAACCTTTTGCCATTTTGATGACTGGCTTTGGTTCTTTGGGGAGCAATTTTCCTGTTTTGCTAAGGGGGAAAAATGTATGGCAAGATACTGGCAGCTGCTAACTAGAATGAGTAGGCCAATGAAGATGTGTGTGGGTGGAGGGATAAACTGGGTATATTACAGGTATTAAATTATATAAAAGTCCCTTTTCCTTTTGGCTAAAGAGAAATAATATTTGTCTAATGCGTTTAAATGTTACAGCACTTTGAGTTGTATGGGGTTTTTTGCCTATATCTATACATAGGTAACTGCTGTGGCTTAGTTGGCATTATCCATTTCTGGATCAGAGGGGGGTGTTTTCAAGTACAATTAAAAATCAAAGTATCACTGACATTTAAGTGGAGCATACATTGACTACTATTTTTCCCTGCATATCACTACTCTGCTGAAATATTACCCTACTGCAGTATCTGAAGGGAATTATTTAAATGTCAATACAAAATATTCATGTTTTCAGCTGTAAGGATTTAAGCCAATAGAATTGAAAACTTTCTCCTGTTAGCAACTTTTGCCTCTCTGGCTTGTGAATGCTATGTAGTCATAATGAAGTGAGAGAAATAAGGCCATCACCAGGCAGAAACCATCCCAACAGATTTAATAGTGTTAAGATTTGCTTCTACTCCTGCCAAAATTGTTGTGATACATTCTTATTCTCCCTGTCCCTCCAGGTGTTGCTTTTCATAGGCTTCTGTGACTCAGGTGTTTCCAGGCATTGTTTATACTTTCAGACTTTCTTGATGAACAGAACCCTTCATGTAAAAATTGTTTAGCGTTGAAACCCTGATTATTTATCAATGCAGTCTTGGCCATAAGAAGGTTAGTGTTTGCACTGTAGGGAGTTAAGGTTACTAAAGAAGCTCAATCACAAAGAAAAGAAACACTTAGGAATACTTCATTGTATTTCTCATTTTAGTTTTATCAAAAAATTTAAAGAGTGATGACTTTTAAATTTAATGCTAGACACTTTTTTCTCATTGTAGCACTGCAAGATGAGCGTCTTTTAAAAATGATTTAACAGCATTTAACACTTCTGAATGTTTGATTATTTGTGCTAGTTTAATTTTAGGAAGTGCCTGAAAAAAATCCAAGGAAGTTTGAGAGAAATCAGAAAGACTTCTTGATTTTTATAATCCGTCAGTTTTTGTGACCATGAAGCCTGCGTAACCATATATGCATTAAGCCTGTAAGTCTTCTATATGATCCCATGTTGTGTCCAAAAACCAGAATTTTCTTTCTGTGACTTCTTTTATTTGGGTTATTTGTGCCTTTTATTGATTTTTGTGACACATTAAAATATAACAACATGGAGTCGGATGTGCTAATATATTTTGTACAACAGAATGCAGAATGTTATGGCTCTGCTATCCACTTGGCAAAACATCTTGCTGAGATATAAATAGATTTCTAATGACTGCCAGGCTCTGTGCCTAGGAAATGTCCTTGTAGATATCTCATTACAGAACTAACACGTTAATAAAATAGCTGAAATATTTTACAATTGAAGGAATATTTTTACATCAGTAACTGTGAGGGAAATACGTACCATATGCATAATTTGAGACTCACTTTAAAATTGTAATTTATCATTATTATCTACATATTATAATGGCAAAACACATTTAATTGCTTTTGACTGGACTGGCATTATGATGAGAAGGAAAGTTAACGGCAGATGGCCCCACTGTCAAAACTGCATTTTCTTAACCCAAAATGAAGTAACAGACTGAACAGAACATGTTTCTGGCTTCAAGTTCTAACTCTCAGAGATATGAATGAATTAGCATTTGGTGGGGTTATAAATGTCTAGAGAGCAGTAGAAATAGTCCTATTATTTAAAGTGGTACAAAAATAGCAGAGGACACTTGACTAAGTTTCTCTCAGATATCCTTTAATATGTTTTAATAAGTGTGTGTTAAATATTTAATTGTTAAAAAACTGATATTTTAGAACTCATTTATTCAGTATTAGAGTAATGCTGGATTCCTCCTGCCCTCTCCCCACTCTTCCCTCCATACATGACCAAAGCCTCTACTTTCATACAGTACTGGGGAGGTGGGGAAAGTGGGAATAAAAAGCCTTGATGTGAACAAATAATTTAGCTAGCACTTGAGAGAAATAGGTAATACACTTACATTTCACTGTGCTTCAAATAAGTTCAGCATTGCTGCATCAATTGCAATATGGCCTGGAGAGTTTGTCTCATATTAAACACAACATGCATGCACAGATGTGGTGCTGTAAAATTCCCAACATTTCCACTCACAAAATGCCTCAGAGAATTGAAGAATTTAGGATTACATTCATACAAATTTAAACTACAGAATAAAAAAAAAATGAAGTCCCTTTTAAGACCTGTACATAGCCCGAGAGAAACAAAAGAAGCAGGTGGCGGATTATACTTAATGATAGTAAATTAACTGCTCCAGCCAATGAAAAAGAAATGCCAGTCCTAGCAACTTAAATGAAGGTGACACATTATCTTCAAAATAATGTGAATTCCAAAGTGCAGTTTAACCCCAAAGTAATATATATTATATAAAATATATAATAGAAGCAATCTACAAGGCTAAAACAAAGAGAGGAGTTATTTGGAAATGGAACTGGTTACAGAAAGATTTATTTGCTTTGTGTCAAGTTAAATCTTGCTCAAATGTGGCCATCAATGTAACAATATGTTTGCCCATCGCTGTGGTGGTAAATGGAGAACAAGAGTTGTACATTTCACCCTTTAACTTTTTTATTTTTCCATATAAACAAAGTAAAAAATTGTTTTTGAAGCACTCTTGTAGATTAGTCAATAAATTTATTGGGCTTCAGTAATGGATACGTTCTAGAAAACTGTGAGATGAAATTGTAACAGGGCACCTGAAGTAGTGCCTGTTACTAGAGGGAATAAAACTTACCTGCACTGGATCTGCAGCAGGAAAGGAGGGACAGTACAGAGTGCCAGGAGCCCGGTGTTCCCAGCGAAGTTCCTCCCAGGCCATGGCAGGAAAACGTGGAATCCAGGCTTGGCTGATTGGCTCCCAGGGGAGGTGCTGGAAGATAAAACATGGCAGGGGGCTGAAAGGAAGCCCACAGAGTGGAATGCCAGAGCAATAGGGGCTGTGCAGACTGGTGGAGCAGAGCCCTGAGACAGCAGACATGCAGAACCCAGGTGCAGCCTTCTCCTACAGGAAGAAAAGAGAGGAGGAGCTGGTTTGTACGTCAGGGAGAAAGGAGGTGATTCTCCTCTCCTGCCAAAGTAGCCCAGAAAGGCTAGGTTCTGTAAGGGGGTTTCAGGGGTCTGGTATATGTTCACATTGAGAGAGACAAGTGGACACTAGGACCCTGAAGGGGCAAGGGCCAGCCAGTACTGCTGCCGCCGACCTGTGGGGCTGTTGGACCCAGACTTAATTAGGGTCCAATTAGACACCACCTAATTAATGGCTGCCCAATAGTCTAGTTCCCAATGGGTGATTCTTGTCCCCTTCCTCCCCCCCTCCCCCGGCTAACGAATTGACTAGGCGTATCTAATCACCACCCTGTCAACCTGGCAACTGGTTTATACTTTGACTAAGTTAAAGATCGCCACAAAACTAGATTAAACAAATTCAACAGTTTATTAATTAACAGCAGGTAAGTAATAAATAAATATAAGCAGTTCAAATAAGAGCTTTAACAAGTACCAACACCAATTGGAGACCTAGTAACTTTTATTATACTACGGGGAAATCTTTATTGAATGGTGGATCTCTGTCACTTCAGATTGCAGCAAGCGTGGGTCACACCAAGAAGGATTATTTGATGGTGGCTTACCTTCTGCTTTTAAGGCAGGGGCCAGGGAGGAATAAAGGAGTGATACTTACAACAAGGGTAGAGGGTTGCTACTTATGCACTATGACATTGCTGCAGCCCCCAGAGAACCCCCAGGACCCTAGATAAGGTGGCTGAGGCCACGCAGTGCTGACCCCAGCCTCCTGTACCCCATCTGGGGTAACCTTCTGTGCTCCAGAGGCTGTGTGGCACAGGTGTTCCCTGGGGACAAATAGCAGTGACACGAGATGTGCTGCTGCTGCATGTTCCCAGGGAAACAAACATCCGTGCTCATGTGGATGTGGTCCTAGGGATGTACAATAGGGGTGTGCAAAGTGGGCCCTATTTGATTCAGATTTGGCCTGAATCAGGGACAGTGATTTCATTTGTTGATTCAGATCACTGTCCCTGATTCGATTCAGCTGAATCCGAATCTTAAGATTCAATGCTGATTCAGAGAACCAGGGATTCGGACACAGGCACAGCTTTAAAAGTTTTTTTTTCTACATACCTCAAGGTACCAGCACGGATTGTGATCACTGCGATGCTGGGGTGCATGCAGCATCCCACAGGAGTACGGGGGAGCCCTCCACATGCTCAATGACAAACCTGGAAGTGGACCTGGAAGTGGACATCTCCAGGTCTGCTGGGGAGTGCTCTTAGGCACCCCCCCGCACACATCCCCAGCTCGGTGATCGGCTGTGGGGGGACCCTAGGTGCCCACCCCACCCGACCCAGGAGGCACCAGTCACCAAGCTTGGGAGGGTGCGGGTTGCTCCCTCGGCACACTCCCCAGCAGACCCAGGAGGCGCCAGTTGCCAAGCCAAACCAGGGACCATGGGATGGGGCCCTGCTTGCTCCCTGGTGGACCCAGAAGCGGACTGGAAGTGCTTCCAGTCCACTTCTGGGTCTGCTGCTGAGCACGCTGGGGAGCCCTCCATGCTTCTGTAGGACACTCCATGTGCCCCACCATCGCAGCACTCACGAGACCCTTCTACCTAAAGGTATGTAGAAAAAACATTTAAAGCTGTGTCTATGTCTGAATCTCTGAATCTTTCTGAATCTCTCTGAATTGATTTGGAGGGTTCCAATTCAGTTTGGAGAGATTAAAGGGTCCTCTGATTTGATTCGGATTCAGAGATTTGGCCACCAGATTGGGCTGAATCTCTGCTGAATTGAATTGGGGACCGAAGCTTCGCACAGCCATAATGTACAAGCATTATATTTGTAGCTCCCTAACTGAGCTTAGGGTGCTCTAAACAGCTGAGCATGCAAACGTTTACAGGGCTTGAGTTGCCCTAACTAAAAGTGAGATGTTACTTCTCCAAGAACTAATTTTTAGATCTGCATCCAATCTAAAATGGGTTAACTCAGCATAATAAAGGCCTGGATGTGCCTTGGGCCTGGGAAAGCCCAGCCGCTCTCCACAGCTCTGGGGCTGTACTTTTTAACTCCGCTGACCCTGACTGAGCTATTTATATTTTTCTTTCTCCTGCCCCCAACTTTCCTCTGGCTGCCCGCATGAATGCCTGCATGCAGCAGAAACCTACTCAGGTTTAGGTGGCTCAAAGCAAGCTGCCTAACCTGAATTGGATTATTTGTTTGTTTGCATCCTTAGATGCCTTTTTCACTTCAGGAGAAGGTAACAGACTGGGCCTGGCAGCAGGCCTCAGACTGTTCCTGATTGCTTCCCCATGACATTATGCTGAATTTTATTGCACAAGTGATAGTCCCTGTGGGCGCATCTACACAAGATGTGTTAATGCCCATTAGCCTATTTTAATGTGCAATGTGGGTGCACATCTACATGAACATTAAAAATGGTAAAATTAGGCTAATAATGCCTGAATTTGATACCTGCAAATGTAGGTATCAAATTTAGGTGCGATTAGTTAAAGCACATTGATGCACATGTAGACACAACCCAGCACTAACTTTAGTGCTGGATCCACCCAGCCACTAGGGGCACATGGTAGGGTTGCAGGGACTTGGCACTAAGCTTAGTGGCAGGTCCCTGAACATGAAGACACCTTCCAAAAATCACTTAATGAGCATTAGCTTAATGCATATTAAATTTAGTCATGCTTAAATGCATGTGTAGATGCATTATACTTCTGTAAGAGTTTTTGTTGCGAGTATAGCTAACTGTCCCTGAAGAGAAAGGGGAACACTCTGAAAGGCTTGGAGAGTAAAGAATAGTCTCAGGGGCCATGTCCCGAAGAGTGTGGGACAAAAAGTAGTGGCACATATTTGTGCCATTGCCTTTTGTCCCAGGGCATACCCCTGCATGCATGGTCCATCATGTGGCAAAATGACCCAGGAAGGGTAGGAGAGGCTGGGGCCAGCACTTGTGCTGGCCCCAGAAGCCTTACCTGGGGCCTGGAGAAGTAGTGATGCCAAGGTGGCCACTCAGAGCTTGGCCAGCAGTCAGAGCATGGATCTGGCCAACCGGGCTCCATTTCTGGCAGCGCATGCTGCTACTGCAGGTGCTGTGCCCCCTTTTTTTAAAGGTGGGCTTTTGGGTTTTTTTTTGATGCAGGGATCTCATGCTGTCAGGAAAAACAACTGTGCTACTAATCAGAATAGAGAGAAAAAGATTAGTCCCCAGGAGGACAGAGTGGAGTCTGATTAAAGACAGACGGAAGTGCAGTAGTGCAATAAAAACTGTTTGGAGCAGAGCAGCGTGCTGTGATGTTTGGGACTTCAGCACTCTAGCCCGTACCCCTTGCTTCCCCCCAAGATTGGCCCCCGACTAAGCACTGCTCAGGATGGGGCAGTTTTTTTGCCATGCAGGCCGGCAGTGTGGGGGGGGGGGAGGCACTGAGCCGTGGCACAGAAGTATAGGAGTGGATATGGGGCTTTGGGCCCACCCACAAATTGTGCCCCTCCCCCCCCCGATTCAGGAGGCACCAGTGCTCTGAGGTGGGGGTTCTGTGGATCATTGGAGAAACCAGGTACAAAGAGGAGTCAGGGTCTCAAGCTAGGGAATCCTGAAGGCAGGACACCAAATAAGGCCTCTTTTTTGGGGAATCCCTGGGCAGAGGTTCATTTGAAAGGGGCATGATCTATGACCCGTTCTTTTCATCAATCAATCAAAATATGTCTCTTAACTAACCCGTAACATTTTCGGCATCGACATTTAGAGAGCTTCAGTGCTATCTGGATTGTCCTTTTCTGTAGTTTTGTTGTCTTTTTGGGGGTGGGGAACACAACCAAACTCAAACCAAAAAAGTATAAATCAAGCCAAATCAAACCCCACCAAAAATCCTACCCTAAACAAATGTACAAATCCTTGCTCCATTGATGTTCATGAGAAAACTCCTGTTGGCTGATATCTATATTTCTTTTGTGGCACTCAAGAATGCTGCTGAGAAAAAGCTTCATGCCCACATGGTCATGCTTTGCACATGCCAAATCCAGAAATGAAGCAATGAAGCTGCTCTGAAATTATTCTTTTCTTGAGATCTCTGTTTCTGGTATGTTTGAGAGCAGCAGTTGGGGAGGAGAGGAAAGGGAGGCGGAGATGTTGCTGCACTCAAGGTACTTTCCTGTCTGATTTCAGGGCTTGTTCTGTGCAGCACAGGAGGAGGTTGGTAGGGCATACTTCTTGGTGATGCTCTCAGGAGTCTTGCAAAAGTAATATAGACATATCCTTAGTGGTCTAGGTATTTACTTTACATCAGGTAAATTACTTTAGGTAATTCTTTAGGGTTTTTTTACCCATTCCTTTTTTTTGTATTACCATTTTTCTTCTAATGACCTCTGAATCCCGTTTTAAATACTATTAGTCATAATTATTTCCTTTGTTCTCCATGAGGGTAGTATTTCTCTACTCACTTATTATGTTTTCTGAACTAACAAAGAGGAAGAAGTTGAATTACATATGGCAACTATTGGCTTTCCAAACCCCCTTTCTTTCAAGAGTAAAAATGTTTAATCTTTTATGGCACTGAACAATTGACTGGTTGGGGGAGTAAAAACAAGGCTGAAAAATGTCTACGTGCATATGACCCAGTGAGTAATCATTCTAAAAAGTTGCTTTGGCTAATAAGTCATCCTAAAATCATACATTGAAAATTGTTCATCTTAACATTAAAATGGTTTGGTACTGGTTAGCTAATCAGGCTACTGGCTTGTTTTATTTTTCTTAGTTTCAAGACAAAATCCTGGGAGCACTAAATTTTTTCTTTTTATGCTGGTAGTTTAGGTTTAGAGCAAAAAGCTAAGATTATCAATAGGCCTGCCTTCATAAGACAGGTTTGTTCCTAGTTTAATCAATAAATGAAATGTCCTTTAATAAATGTTTAACTTCAGGAATAGAGTGTAATGACATTCTTATTACTTAGTATTAGTATTACTTTATATCTAGGTTTACTACATTTTATATCACGAAACAAATCATGATTAACTTTAAAGAATGAAGTCATTGGCTATCTTCTAAAATATTTTTTCAGCACCAGAATTATGCATCTCTTGTCTTCCTTTACATTGAAAAAATATTGGGGGCAAATGAAAATATTTCATCAAAATGGTTCTAAACCTTTTAAAGATTTACATCGTGTTGTACATGGCAGCAAAAAAAGCAACTTGGCAAAGCAGACAACATACAATGCGTTTAACTTTTATTTTCATCAGGAACAGTAAGACTCCAAAGGCTGGTGTTGACAGGTAATGAGATTTAATTCACAGGGAAGGAAAAAAAAAAGAAAAGAAAATATCCATATTCATTACTTAATCAAATAAAATTCTTTTAGAGGATTCTGGGAATTCTCAACAGTTGCTTCAAAAGCTTCTCTTTGATAGCTGTAAACAAATTACTTTACCAATAACTTCTTAATCAGGAAAGAGTAGAGCTGTTCTCTACTTGATCTCTCCCTTTGGGTGGTCCCAGTCAGACAGCAGCAGTCGTCTTCCTGATGGCTTGGCTTCTGAAAAGCTGTATAGTATTATGCTAACAGCTGTAGACCTCTTTTTGTTAGGGATAACAAACATCCTGTGCTGAGGACAGTATTGAGCCCAGCTTGCAGTATGCCCAATTAGAGAAGCTAAAATCTCATTTGTTTCACCATGGGAGGCTCTGAAAGCACACCGTTTTGGCCTCATTACAGTATTTTTTTTAACTTTACAAAAACAATTTCATTGTGGAAATTAAAGAAGCTCATTTGGTCTTAGCATTTACGCTGAAGTTAATAAATTCCACAAGTATTTCAACCACCCCAGCCTGTAGGGCTTTTTTCCCGTTTACTTAATCACAGCAAAAAAAAAGCTTTAAAAATCTTTGTGGTGCAGTATCTGCAAAGGTATCTCTTTTTGATGTACCAGTCATTTTATTACAAATAAGTAAAAAGTTTTAAAATTCTATTTCAGTTGCTCAGAATAAAGAGCAATTATTATTGCAATTTTTGTTGAAGACCCCTGACTGCAGACATCAAAGTGGTGGCTAGCATTTACAATGCAGAACTGCCACCCAAAGACCTGTCAAGTCCTTAGCTTCCCCCTTGGTATTTCATTCTTTACATGTCTTCATAATTTTTTTATTACTGTTCCTGACCTTAGGAATGGTTAAACCTGTAACAGTTCAAATCTAATGAAACAGTGTGTTAGAATCATATTTCTGCTAAGATCATGTATAAAGAAAAAAACCTCTGTCCCAATGTATGTTGATGAGAAAAATGTAAGAATCCATATTGGCATGTCTTTGAGATGTGTATCAAGAGACTTTTGCACTTGTTTGAAATGTCAAAGGAGGGTGATCATGTTATTAACACCCATCTGGCCTTGCTTTCAGATTTGGCTTTATAGGGTGGAATAAAGATTGTTATTTCTATGATTGAGTATGCATTGCCCCTATTTGCTGCTTCCACAAAATAAATGTAGAAAGAAAAGTGAAATAATAAATGGTTATCAGTATCTATAGTCAGAAATGTTTGTTGCAGAGAAAACGGAGATGCGCACAAGCTCACTGTTCTGTTGATATACCCAGAAATAACTGCAAACAAACTACATAATGGATTACCAAAATTTAAAGAACTACCAGAAATACCACAGAGAGAAAGCAGCTTGCTGTGACCTAGGGGGGTCATGGGAAGGGACCTGTGGATTCTTTTTTTTTTTTTTTCTTCACTTGTTTGAGTTTTATGTACTGTGTTTTTCAGATGAGATGGGCAAATACATGGCTCTGGCTCACTTCCCCCCCCCCCCCGACTTTTCAGTTATACGGTGAGTTGTGTGAAATATTTAAATAAAACCTGAAGCATAGGAAGGTTGTTGTATTGTACATCTACAGTGCCAAATGTTTTTGACACGTTTATGCACAGGGATTGCTCAAATAATAGAGAAGAAGAGCTGATAGGGACCTCAGGAGGTGCTTTAGTGCAACTCCCTTCTCAAGACAAATTGTCTCTGACTAAACCATCCCAGTCGCGTTTTAGCTTAACTTGCTTTTAAATTTTCAAAGATGGAAATTCTACCGATTCTTTCTTAGTAGCCTGTTACAATTGTTGATCACCCCCATTCTCCGTATAGCCTCTCTATCCTCTGTTTAACTTCTTCATTCTCCATGAACATGAGTTGCCAATGTGATGAAGCAGTTGGCAGAGCCAATCACACCCTGTCATGCATCCATAGGTGCTTCACAAACAGGTCCAGGGAAGTGATTCTCCCCCTCTATGCGGCACTGGTCAGACCGCAGCTGGGGTACTGTGTCCAGTTCTGGATGCCGCAGTTCAAGCGGGATGCGGACAATCTGGAGAGGGTCCAAAGAAGAGCCACTCGCCTGATTATAGGCCTACAGGGAAGGCCCTATGAGGAAAGGCTAAGGAACCGTAACCTCTTCAGCCTCTCCAAGAGAAGGCTGAGAGGGGACCTTGTGGTAGCACACAAATTCATAAAGGGAGAGCAGCATGAAGGAGGCGATGATCTGTTCACCAGGGCACACTCTGGAATGACAAGGAACAATGGCCATAAGCTACTAGGGAGACGGTTTAGGCTTGACGTTAGGAAAAAGTTCTTTATGGTCAGGGTTGCCAGAATCTGGAATGGGCTCCCAAGGGAGGTGGTGCTCACCCCATCCTTGGGGGTCTTCAAGAAGAGACTGGACAGGCACCTGGCTAGGATCACATGACCCCAGGGTTGGTGACTCTTTTCTTGCCTGCCAGGGGAAAGGGGTTGGACTGGATGGCCCACTGAGGTCCCTTCCGACTCAAAGAATCTATAACTACCCCTCAGTTCGAAATAATGTTATCAAACCTGCAGGCACATGGAGGCTGACATGAAAGTTTACTGCACACACTCCAGTGCTGTTTGATGTAGAATGCAAGTTGTGTCACACTAGTTAAAGCAATTTGGTCAGAACAAATTGACCCAACAGGAATATCAAGGTGACTCCTACCTGTTTATTTGACATGGGGGACAACGCACATTTTTCTTCCTCACCCCATGTCTAACACAATATTTATATCAATTATTTTTCCAGCTCCTTGCAAACCAACCAAGATCACACAGAATCAGAACACACTATTTCTGTTCAACTTCCAAAATGTAAAGCCATAATAAATTGTACCCATCACTATGGAGGGGAACCAGAGCAAGATACAGAGGAATTTTAATGAGTGGAGTCAAGGCAGTATTTCCACATAAGCCAGCAAAGAGCCATTAGATTGCAATGACAGTAGGTCCCTATTGATGCAGGCAGTATTAGAAGCAATGAGATACAGGTAAAAATGCTGTTTACTCCATTATCTAACTTGGGAGCACCTCAGTCTCCCTAAAATGGTTTGTAAAGGTGAAATAAATCAATAAAAGGAGTTTAAAGTAACTATGTAGTTAAAATACAGTTCTAGAAAATAACCAATAGTGATTCTGACCATCTGTCTTCATATATTTTTTCAGTGTTATTTTCCTTTAAAATGTGTCCCCGTGGCTCTTTCTTTGGTAGAATGATCCTGTTTGTCTAATAATCTATAAATATATTGAGCTCAAGTGAAGAAAACATGGTCTATTTATAATACCACGTTGAAAACATCCATTCTTTCAAGTATTTATGGGCTAGTAGTAGGAGGGAGAGCTAATCACTAGCAATGGGGTTTAGGCAGTTTTAATCCCCGATGCCAGATTCCTTTTTCAGTGTCAACATTGACACTGTTGCTACTGTTTCACTTTTTCCTTTTCCTTTTTAGGCAGCAGCTGGAAGGAAAGCACCAGTAAGACTAGGACACATTAAATGCCATCACCATACCACCCTGTTTTGTATATTCTGCTCTCCCAATGTCATTGGTCTCTTACTTTTTGTTTACACTGGCAAAGTGGGTTATGTTAAAAAAGGTGTCAACAGTGTGGCTACCTCTTATTAACATAACAGCCTTTGTTGTGTTAGGTTCTCATGTTACACCATTTTTCTCATGTTAAAGTGTCATATGTAGTGCTTCTATCATATCTAATTTTCCCCATGTAAGCTAAGGCCTTCATTATGCACAGAAGTTGCATAGTCTTGAATTGTTTTAAAACAAATTTAGTTAAACTGACACAAGAGTGTGTAGACACTTAATTCAGTTTTAAATTTAGCTTAATTCAGCTTGGATAAGACATTGAGCTCACTAAGTTCAACCAGTGCTTTTTTCTTATATGGAGTTCAAAGTCTTCAGGTTGTGGGGATGATGTGACAGTTTCTTCCAGCATTATCCTCTTTCATTTATGGTTCTCCAACAAAATGACAAGAAATAAGCACAGGTATCCCCCCACCTACTTCAAAACAAATAAATGTAAAGGAATAAAAAGACCAAGGAGGAAGACTTGGTGCCAGGGGAGTGATACAGATGAAGCAATGTAGCATGAACAACATGTGCTCCCAGGGGTGGTGGGGCGGCAAGCGACAGCCTCCGGCAATGTCAGCAGTGCTTCTTTCAGGGGGTGCATTGCTAATCTCAGGGGGTGCATGTGCACATGCATGCACTCCCTATGCGTTGTCAATGCAATCTAGTATTCATAAGGAATCCTGTCAAGAAATTCTCCAGCTTTGTATGTACTCAGACTGACACTCATTCCACTGTCACCATCAGTGAAAGTATTGAAACAGATGGGGATGATGGCCATTCAGGCCATTCAAGCTTTAGTCTTTTCTAGAAGTATTGCTGGCCATGAGAATGTAATTAAAAATATTGATAATATAAGCACATAATTGGCAAAAGCAGCTGTTCAGATATAGAACCCTGTAAAAGTGAATGTAAAAAAACTTAAATGGATAAAGATTTGGTTAAATGAATCACTGGTATAAACACAAAAATCTAGGACTCTTGATTCAGAAATGATAGCTTTTATAAGGATTTTGGAGAGTGCAGCAGATAAAATGAAGATTCCTTTATACACAGTGTCCTGGAAATGGCTTTCCTCTGAAACAACGCCCCTTTAAACCTAAACAAAGAGTGAACACATCAAGTTGTTGGAGCCAAGCTCAATAGAGAAAATAAGAAATATGTTAGAGTAGTTTCTTGTTACCAGTGTAAGGTAAATACATGGACTGGCTAGAATATTTTGCTCCCTGGATTGAAATAGCAAATGGATCTTAATCAGAATAGAGACCATGGTCAAAGAAGAAAATAGAATTCCTGTTAAGCCTGGCTCATGAAAGTCTCTAACTATTTGGTATCCTTTCAAATTTATTCTTGTTCACATTGTCCAAGTCATCTTAGATTATGCAAAATATCAGGACTCCATTCTAGGTAAATTTAGATAAATTACATAAGGAACATGTCTTTCTTAAGCTTTCTGAAGAAGCACTTTAGAAGCCACTTAAAGAACAAAACTGAAATAAAATGCGGATAAAATTGTGAAATAATAAAATACAGATCAGACTAGTATGAAAGTATATCCTTGAACTGTACTCAATTCATTTTATGTTACTATAAACTACTAAATGCAGTTTGTTGGCTTCTTTTTTTTTTTTTTTTTTTTATAAGTCAAGCAACTCTTATAATAAATAGTGAGAGATGAACTATAAGTTGGGAAGGAGTGTAATTTGAAATACACTGTTGCTGGAGCATACAAATATGATGTGACAGAATGTTAAGATGTTTTCTGTTCTTGTTGGAAGAAAGTTGGTTTTAATGATAGATTAACAGTAGACTTCAAGAGGAATCTCTAGAGTCAAGGAGGAGTAGGAGGTAGTCTGGAGGCTTAAGTATAATGTGCAGTTGAAGAGCTTTTATATCAGGTGAAAATTTTATTTCTCAAGGGAGGGAAATCCAACCATTATGTCTAGAGGTCAGTTTATAATCCTCTCATTCTTAAGAAATCAATGGGCTGACTTGGTTATTCTCTAGAAAAATGACATTACAAGTAGCAGTTATCAAACTGAAAGATAGGGGGTAAGAGAGGTTGGTGAATTGCATATGAAAAGAACCAAAGAGAAACTGCAACATCAATTAGTAAAAAGTGCTTTTCAAAGTGCACATGCAATTCTTTAACCTCAAAGTATATTTCTTTGTGATACAAGGCAGTTTGGCACAGGCTTGTCTGGTTGTTGGGCCTTTGTCCAGTTGAAATTAACTTCTTTTCCAGATGGTAGCATACAGATGTGGCTGGGCACCTTGGGCAAAGTGGGAAATGACAATTCCAGTTAGCAATTGTGAATGTGTGGTTGCTGCAAGAGCCCCTTTTTTTTGCCCTCACTCCCATGAAGTCAGTGCTCTGGGTAATTGATGCTATCACCCTCACCCTCAGTCATGCCACTGGTTTTGCCAAATTGGATAGTCCTATTTTACCTTATTTTTAACTCCAGTCCTTTAACTCAGAAGTCAAAATAAGCAAGAGGGTCCAGAGGGTACCCTGGAACATTATTGCTTACATCCTTTGTCAAGAACCCGATTTCTGCCAAGATCACACACGCTTCTTTGGAATACTGCTGTGTAGACAAACTCATCTATGACTTCATGGAGTACTTGGTGTAACCCCAGATACTGGTATATAGAATATCTGGCATGAGCTGATGATGGAGCTGTGGTGGAGGGCAAGGAGTTACTAGATAAAGAACGTCCTGAATATTTTCTAAAATTGTAATACAGACATTGCCAAAAGAAGGCAAATAGCCAGCAACAAATTCCATAGGGCGCAGACATAAGTGCCGCTCCGCACTGTAACTCAGAACATTTTGTAGGACGTGTTCTAAGTTACAACAATCCCCCAGACCAAACAGAAAGTCACTGTTGGTTCTACGGAGGTGCACTTATATTTGGTCACAGTTATAAACTGCTTTCTGTGGCCAGATTAGGTAAAAGTTGTCACTTTTGTCTGTGCCCATATTTTGTCAAATACAAGATGAGGTTTTCTCTCCAATCAGCATGGGGGAAAAAGCCCCTTATCTTATATTTGCACACAACGAAACTTCATTAAATACATTGTCTATCATTAAACTGCTGCCAGAAGCAGCATGTGCTCAGTAATGAAAACTGACTACGAAGCTGATTAAATGCAGTCATCACTGAGCGTGACTATAAAGCACATGGCTCATACTGGGCAAACATACCAATAGGAACCTACTGTCATTGTCATTCCTTGATTTTTAGGATCTCTACCATGGCTCATTGATAGGCGTTGAGGTGACTTAAGAGTTGAATCCTTGAGGCACAGTCCTGTCCACAGAAGGTACAGGTCTTTCTGCAGTGGGGTGTAGGCTGTAGGCTAGGATTTCCTTTCTGTTCCTTTCTCCGTTATCTCTTTTATGCTTTGAAGGCAAGACACTTTACCTCAAAATGGGCTTCTATTTGATTGAGGTTTCTGTGTCACTGGAGTCAGTCAACGGCCAGCTCCTCCTAGCTCTTAATGTCAGCATTCACTTTCTTCACATATGCTATCAATATGTCCCTATAGTGGTCTGTCTGGCTACCACGAGTTTTTAGGATATTATGAATCTGGGAGTACAGCATTTGTTTTTGAGAGTCAAGATTCAGGCATCCCCACACAATGTCTGGTCCAGTGAAGTTGGGATTTGAGGATCACTAACTCAATGCTGGTAACACTGGCTTCAGCAAGGACGTTGGTATTTGTGTGGCTATCTTCCCATATGATGTGAAGGATTTTCCAGAGGCATCATTGATGATACCTCTCCAGACTCCTGATGATGGTAGGTCATCCATGTTTTGAATCCATAGAGGAGAGTAATAGTGCCTCTCTACTTGGCACTAGTTAGGCCTCATCTGGAGTACTGTGTACAGTCCTGGACTCCACATTTTAAAAAGTATGTTGAGAAGTTAGAGAGGGTCTAGAGATGGGAAATGAAAATGATAAAGGGCTTGGAAAGCAAATCATATGAGGAGAAGTTGAAGGAGCTAGCCATGTTCAGATTGTGGAAAAGGCGCTTAAGAGGGGGCATGATAGCAGTCTTTAAATACTTGAAGGGATGCCATAAAGAGAGAAAAGCACCTTTTCTATTTTGCTGCAGAGAGGAGGACGTGGACCAGTGGCTTGAAGTTGTAGTGAAGTAAGTTTAGATTGGATATCCATTAAAACTTCTTCACTGTTAGAATAATGAGGCAGTGGAATTAGGCTGCCAAGGGAAGCTGTCGACTATCTATCACTGGATGTATTCAAGAAGAGGTTGGACGACAACTGGTCTGGGTAATATAGGCGCAGCTATGCCTATTTTTTACCTTGGGTACTTCCTATGCTTCTGGGCTTTGCTGGATGTGCCCACTGCCTCTACCCCCCTCCCCCTGCCCATTTTTCTGCTATATGCATCAGGATTTTTTTAAAACTCCCCAAAGGCAGTGGCTGCTGACTACAGCCAAGACTGGGAACTTTGGCTGGGGCATGCCAATGCTCCTGCTGGGAGCAAAGCTGGAGGTTCCTGGCTAGGGGGTCTTGCCTCTCTGCTCAGTGTCAAGCTGATTGCCATATTTGGGGTCAGGAAGAAATTTTACCCCATGGTCAGATTGGTATAGAATGTTAGGGTTTTCGCCTTCCTCTGTAGTGGGGGGAGGAAGGCATGGCCCTCTCCCAAGGACCTCTTGAGTGTATATTGACATTTCATAGAAGCAGGACATTGGCTGTTGTGCTTCTCCTGCTTTACCTGTGGCAACTTAGGGTGTTAGGTCTATGATGTGTCAGGGTTGAGGGTAGTCTTATGTAGAGTTTAGATTATGGTTATATGGGATGGTTTGGATGGGGATGATCCTGCCTCAGGCAGAGGGTTGGACTAGATGACCTTTTCAGGTTCCTTCCAGTCCTACATCTCTGACTCTGTAAAGTGGGGATGATGATTGCATTGTACATCTGGATCTTGATGTCTTACCAGAGACTGTGATGAATAGTTTTCTGCATTTTGAGTTTTTACTGATTTTTTTTACCAATACATTTCCTGAGGTTTTTTTTATTTATTTACTTTTTAAATTGAAGTTATTCGGTTTTTACTGATTTACCCCTGTTTTTCAGTTCACTTAGTTTTACCAGATACAGTAAAGTCCCTGTTAACCAGCTTGAGTGGGAATGGGTGGGGGGTGCCAGTAAGCTAAAAGTGCTGGTTACCTGAGGTACAGGTTTCCAGCCACATGCAGGGGGGAGGGATGGTGGTGGCAGCGGCTGCATGTGGAGAGGGGGGCAGTGGCCATGCAGGGGTCGGGGGGTGTGTGGCTGGAGCCACTGCCTGGGGGCATGGGGCTCCCAGCTCTGACGCATGCTTGGGGGCTGTGGGAATTGCTCCCGGGGCGGGTCCTAGCTGCACCCCAGTGACTCTGGCTATGGCCCTGCCCCTGGCACTGGGAACTGCAAGCCTCTCTCGGGGGGCAGGCAGGAAAGCCTAGCCCTGCTCCCTGTTGTGTGTGCTGTGCCTGGCCACTCTGCATGGGTCGATGGGGCTGGAGCCACTGCCCGGGGGCACAGGGATTCTGGCTCTGACCCTGGGCAGGGTGGGAGGTGCCAGTGCCAGGCCTCCATCCCCTTCCACATCCGGCCACATGCCACTCCCCCCAACCCCTGGGCTGCACCGTGCCATGGTGCATGCAGGTGGTGTCAGCTGCTCCTGGGGCCGCTGCAGCAGGGGTTAGGGTGAGTGGGGACAAGTGGAGCCCTGTGGGGGTTGGAGTGCAGCACTACCCAGCAGCTGCAGGCAATTGATGCCGGGAGCTCCTGGGGCCATTGCAGCAGGGGCTGGGTTGAGTGGGGACAAGCTGCGCCATGACCTGTGCCCCCCCAGGGCTCCATTTGTTCTTACTCACCACAGCCCCTGCTGCAGTGGTCCCAGGAGCAGCTGATACTAGCTGCCTGCACCACCGCACGGTGCACCCTGGGGGCAGGGGTGAGTAGGGACAAGCGGAGCCTCAGGGGGGAGGGTGTTCAGGGCCTGGTTCAGGCAGCTGGTGTTGGCCACTCCTGGGGCCACTGCAGCAGGAGCTGGAGTGAGTGGGGACAAGCTGTGCCAAGCCCCATGCCCCCTGGTGCTCCGCTTGTTACCGCTCACCCCAGCCCGTTGCAGTGGCCCTGGGGATGGCCAATGCCAGGTGCAGAGGGAACTGTAAGTTAGTGGGTGTGGGGCATGGGATGCACATAGCAGCAAGAGCTGCACCCCCCTGCCCCACATCCCCTGACAGTTCCCTTCACTTTGCTCTGTGCTGCAGCCCCAGAAGTGGCCGATGGGCTGCGCTGTGCCTCTCCCCCTGCTCCTTCCCTAGTCCCAGCCTTACTCCCTTCCTCTTTTACCACCACAGAAACGTATTATTTTCCTCAATTTTAAACTGATTTTTTTTTCTTTTCATCCTTTTATCCTGATTTCAACCCAGTTTTTATGTTTGGAAAATAAACCCTGAAAAATTCCCGTTTTTAAAAAAAAAAAAAAAACAACCAAAAGCATGGAACACTAGTGATGAATAAAGACACACTGAAGCAATTTCCCAAAGGAGGCACTGGTACACTGGATCCTGTGCTGGATCTCTTCATCAGTGTTTACTCTCTCTGAGAGGTGGCTACCAAAATAGGGGAAATGTTTGACTACCTTCAGGGTCTTTCCCTTGATGGTAATTTGGTGAGCTGGGTTACATTCATGGCCTTGGGCAGGCTGATAAAGAACCTTTAGTTGTCTTGATGTTGAGAGAGGCCCAAAGTTCAGTAGGATTCTCTAAAAAGAACCAGTGTGGTCTGGAGACTTTCCACAGTATGCTCAAGAATGGTGCAGTCACTGGCATATTTAAGGTAAAGGATGGTTGTTTTGCGTACTTTGGTCTTTAACCCAAAGTGTACCAGATTGAAGAGCCCTATATCAGTTCAGTATTCTATGTTAATACCAGAAGGAAATGGTATTTAGTGAGAACCAAGATGACTGTCAAAAAAATGGAGAAGAGAGTTGGGGTAATCCCAGTCCATATGACAAATGGATCCGTCTCTGATCCATTACATAGGTCGTTGAAGTCATCTTGTAGTGAAAAAGCATCAGGACTTTTTGATGTACTTTTCTGGACATCTAAATCTGGCCTGTACTTTCCACAAGGCTTTGTGATTGATAGAATCGAAGGCTGTCATCTTGGGTTCTTCCTAGCCACTGGGCCCTGGTTGCCACCTTGTCAAGATCATGTGGTTGCTGTTTTCGCACACCAGCTTCTTTTTGTTAAACAAAGTTATGCACGGGTTTCTTCCAGCAGTCTCCAGCCATGAATCTGAATTCAGGCGGTGCTATCATGCATAGTTTGTACTATGTATAAGTAGGTACAAAAGTGCTGCTTAAATGTATGTTTATGGGGTACCTGTGCTAAAACTTGCAGCAGTTTCAAAAAAGATAAAATGCATCAATTCCAGATGGACCAAGCAATTTGTACCTGTAGTAGTTTGACTATATGTGAATTACTACAGGTATGCTTATTTCAAGGTCAGTGTTTTCAAATTTCCCCCTTACTTCCATGTGCTTAGGGAGAGCAGGGTCTGATAGTAAGGAGCGAGGGAATGGGCTGCAGGGAAAAAAGTTGGGGGTGAGGGACAGAGGGCAAGGGGGCTACCTGACCCCCATATTTGTAGGGGTTTCTACCTGCAATGCAGTGGATAAGTCTCCACCCTCAACTACACACTGCCTTTTAAGGTCAGGGAGAAGGGGATCTCCCTTTCTGGGTACAGCAAAACCACCTGGACTAATGCTACCTTCCACAGTGGTGGTGATCATGGCATCTCCCCTGCCAGGTAATGCCATAATGGGAACCTACCAGAAAGATTTTTGTTTTCAAAAATGTTTATTTCTATAGATATATTATAGAATATATCTGTGGTTCACTTGACAGACCAAAACAGACCACTGTGGTTCACTTGACAGACCAAAACACACTTTAACAGTTAAACTCTTTTAATCCCATTACACAGTTCACACTGCACACCCACACGCCTGCAAACCCATCACGATTCCAATGCTTTCACTTGTTGTATTTGTGGTGGTGGTGGTGATTGTTATCCTCAGTGTTGTCATCCTCATTTTTCTCTTTGGGGGATTTGCTTCTGAAGAGTATATGCCCGTCCCCGCTCTTCCATATGAGGCCTGCCATCTCTTTCCCATCATCTTCTGTCTTCCTGTAGTACCAGTATATTTCACTCAGCCCTATTTTAATAGAGTCCCTGACCACTAGGGGGTCTGAGTGCCTGTTTGTAAGCAGGTTCCTGGCCTTTTACAGGGCATACCTGAAGCAGGAGATGAACTGGTTGAAGTGGGCTATTGGGGCCCCTTGCTGTTCGGTCAAATGCTCATGGAGGACTGCTTCTCTGGTCAGGATTTTGAAACCTGTCACCACTAGGAGGAGTGGGTGCACTTTCTTGCACACCTCTCTGGATGGGCAGTCAAGAAAAGCTGGTGGATTGTTTTTGCCTGCCAGTGGAAGGTTTGCCTTGGGCAGTTCAATGGACCTCTTTGCCCTGTGCTGTTCCTCTGTGTTCATATGGGGAGTGCCTGGTGGGTTGTCTGCCAGTTCAAGTCTTTGTGCTGCTTCTGCAGGTCCTTGTGGAAGATTTGCTTCCACATGGCTTGGGAGCTGTCACCAGGTAGTAAGTCCATGGGTGATATGATATGATGTCTCCTGCCCTTACCACCTCCTGTATTTTGTGTTTTTTTCATCAGGGTTGCTAGGGTTGTGTCGTGCAGTTTGTATTTCCCCTGAAAGCATTCCAGTGCCTCATAGAACCATGGGGACACCATGGCCCACTCCTCCACCAGCTTCTGTCCCTTGTCCTCTCTGAAGACCTGTGTGAGTTTTTTTAGGCAGTCCTGCATTGCCCTGGGGTCCTCTGGTCATACCGTGTACAGCAGAACGCCACCACCATCCCCAGCATCCCCTCATTCAACTAGTGCTCCACCCCCACTCAGGCTACCAGACTGGTCATCGCTTCTTTCTTGGTTTCCGTTATCATGCTAAAATAAGCAGACCACTCTTCCCTCTCCTCCACCTAGGGGGCCCAGGCCAGGAAGATCTTCCTGGTCTGTTCCCTGTACCAGGCTCTGATCTGGGTCTTCACCTCCTACATGGCCTCCCTCATGTCCCAACCCCAAGCTGCCTGCTTGTGCAGGCTGTGCAACTTGCAGTTTTAGGTGTTCCTGTTGCCTTCTCTGGAACCAGGCTCACCTCATTCCAGAAGAAGTCTCTCATTCTCACTTTCATGCTGGCTCAACACTCTGTGTGGTTCTGGTATCTGGGTCAGAGGGCTTTCCATCCTGCTGTCTAAACTCCTGCTGTATCTTATCATCATCCAGAAAGGTCATGTTCAGTATCCATGCACCTTTGCCTGTCTTGCGCTGCACTCCCATTTCTGCTTTCGCTGTCAGAAGGCAGTGGTCTGAGAAGCAGGCCAGCATGCATTCAGCCTTTGCTACCCTCCATGCTTTTGGGAGGAAGATGAAGTCTATGCATGATTTGGACTGTCTCAAGGGGTCTACCTGGGTGAACTTCCCTCCCCTAGTCCTCTGGCCTCTTTGCCTGTGTCCACCAGGCTGTGTTTGCAGATATTCTCCTGACTGTTGCAGCAGCTTCTGTCTGGTGCCTTCATTTGGTCTCCACTTATTCCATCGCCCACCTTGATGATGCAGTTGAGATCTCCCATGATCATTGCTGGCCAGCCATTGAGCATCACTACTGTCATGTTTTTCAGGAAGGTACATTTTGCTGTCCTCTTTGCTGGTGCATATGTATTCAAAAGATCAAAAGTCCCTTCTTCTGTTTCCAGGGTGACCTTCAGTAACCTGCCTGCAATGATTTCCCTGAGCTGCAAGGGGCGCACTCTGTCTACTCTTAGGAGTACTGATACTCCGGCTGCCCGATCATCATTGGCTCCTGGTCAGAATGAGGGGCCGTGTTGCCACCTCTCCTTGAATAAAGCACAGTCTTTAAAACTGGGCAGGGCATGTTCCTGAAGACAAAGGATGGCTGCCTGCACTTGCCTAAGGGCCATTTCAATTGTGTCCCATTTCTCCTTCCTAAGCAGGCTTCTCACATTCACTGAGGCTATAAGGATCCCCTTGAGTAAAAGTGTGCTGGTGCAGGAGAGTGGGCTGTAGCCTTTTCATTTCCCTTGTTTTAGCTTAAGGATTTTGGGGCTCTCTCGCCTCTCCAGACCTATCTAGTTCATCTGTTTGCAGGGCCCTTTCTGGGATTATGGTCCCTCTTCTGGTAGTGGGGGGTTACCCAGGGGTTCTGATTTTCCTCTAGGATCTCTGGGATATCCCCTTTTCCTGCTTGGACTTCCATGTCAGAGTCTTCTCTTCCCTACTCTTCTGGGGCTTTTTCCCGGTCCCCCCATTGGGGGTTTTGGGTCTTCTCTTTTTTATCCCTTCCATTTCTTCAGCCAGTTCATCCTCATCCTCCTGTTTTCCAAGTTTGTCAATCATCCTTCTCATCCTTCTCACATTTTCCTGAGCATGGGTTTGTTTCTCCTTTTTGGAGAGGGTTTCCTCCTCTGACTCCTCCTTTTCTAGGGGCTTTTCTTCTTCGTTCCTCTCTGTTTCTGCCCCGTTGGTTGCAGTGGGACATTATGTGGGGGGTCACTTTCCTTCTCCTTGGTTGCAGTTGGGTGTTGTGGGGGTGGGGTCACTTTTTGGACCCTTTCTCTTGTTTTCTTCTTTCCCTGCATTAGCATAGGCTTTGGGGCACCTTTTAAAAATGTTCTCCTCTTTTCCACACAGATTGCACTTCCATTCCAGCTTACACTCCTTGGCTTCTCCCCCTTTTCCTTGTACACAGCACAGACTTTGTGCATTTTGCAATCAGGTGGCTCTCCTCCCCACGTTTTCTGTAGAGTTTGGGTTGTCCCTGGTAGAAAATGAAACCCCTATAGGGCCCAAGGGAGCTGGATGTGAGGAGGTGCTGTACTTCTCTTGGATTCCCAGGCTTGCTTTTGAGCACTGCCTTGGTTCTCCAGGCTCCAGTCCACAGCCCCAGCTCATCCAATACCTTCCCCAGTTTTCCAACTCTCTTGCACTGTGTTTGAGCCAGAAATTCAAATCCTCTTCCTTTATGAGGCCAGAATGCATTTTAATTGTCACCAGGCTCTCTCTCCTTGGGCTTTCCAGAGCAAATTCAAAAAACTTCAGAAGGGGGTTGTCCATGGCTGCCTGCAGTTGCACCCAGAACTCCACCCTGCTTCTTGCATCTTTAAAGCGGAGCTCCCACTCTGCCCCTCCCAGCGAATCAATGAGCCATTGCAAATTAGCATCGTTTACACTTAGCAGTTCTTGGAGAATCTTCACCCCAAACTCTTTCCTTACAGCTTACCCAGGGCAACTTACCTGGGTTCTCCAGGTACTACTTCACCCTGAACTTCATTGGGTAGTATCCTGGAGGCATCTCCATCTTGCTGGTAGGCTCCCGTGCAGGGGTCCTGCAGCACAAAGTTTTGGGGTCTCTGTTTCCCTCACCCTGCTTCATATGAAAGTGGGAAACCCACAAGGTCTTATGTGCAGCAGGACCAAATGATCAAGGTAGCAAAACCACCTGGATAATTATGGTGTTTCCTCTGCCAAGTAAGTACCTATCAGAAAGATTTATGTTCAGTGAAGAAGGTTAGATTAGTGCCAGACCATCTGAATAAGATGTAGTATCCATTGTACACAGACTTTCTCAGCCTTGATTCTTTCAAGTCACAGTAAGCTAATACACTGAATACATTTTGACTTCCTTTTGACTCCCACAGCTGAGCTGTGCCTTTCATTCCTATTTCTAATTATTTCTGTTTCTTCACCAGCCTTGATTGTCTGACAAATATCACCAAGTTGGGCCCCAAACAGTTCACCCAGAATTTCTGTGTTGCTGCGATCTTTCAGCCTGTTGCATATGATTAGTGTGGTCCCACCCTCCATGCGATGGAGCTGGACCAACTGCCTTGCACTTTATCTACATATACATTTTTGGAGGATCCTAGGACTCATGACCAGAACACTAGGTTCCAGTGATAAGTGTGGGCTAATTAGCGCACGGATCCTTTTGTGGGTACCAGGAATACACACACATACTGAGTACTGCTGAGCTATGGGATCACTATGGCTTGAAACACTGTTGCCTCTGCTGGGGCCAGCCCAGTGAATTCCTTGGGAAATCATGAGTCTTTTGGCTTTGGACTAATATCATGCCTTTAGGAGTTCATGTAAGTATGTAGAAAAGTGCTACTTAAAAGTAGGTAAAAAAAAGTAAAATGCATCAATTCTGGATGTACTAAATTACTACAGGCATTTATATGTCAAAGTCAGTGTTTTCAAATTTGCCCCTCACTTCCATGTGCTCAGGAAGAGCAGGATCTGATAGTAAAGGTGGGGGTGGTAGAGATGATAGCTGCAGCAGGAAAGAAGTTGGTGGGGGCAAGGAGGCTACCTGACCCTCCTTGATTTATTTTCCCTGCTGTAGCAATAGAAGGGGGAATAAATTCAAGGCAAGCCTCCAATACTTGGGTTCTGTACTTGGAAAACAACTTTATATATGTTTTTTATAGAATCTAATTATTGTGGGGGGGGCATCTTATATTTAGGGTTGTCTTATATTTTAGTAAATAAGGCACAAATGTTTTCTGAGAATCTGGTGGCAGATTCTCAGAAAACAAAATGGTGTGATGCATGTGTGCATGCGTACATGTGTGTGTGTTTACAAATCTGAAGCACAAGATTTATTTGAAACAAAAGAAGACATGTGTTGCAAACAGAAGTGGCAATTTTTGCCTGATCTAGCCACAGAAAGTAATTTATAACTATGACCAAACACAAGTACACGGCTGCAGATAGCTTAAAAATGGCCGATCAAATGAAAATCTGACCCCTCATTGCATGAGGTATCAGATAAAGATGTTGCAAAATGTAGCATCTTCTGTAACTTGTGTCTGTGGAGCTCCCAGCCTGTCACTGTTTTCAAAATGGGATGTGGGGAAAGGGAGCGGAGGGAATTCAGTCTGGGTTTTTTTCATCCCTCCCGGATCATGGGAGCGCTCTAATTTACCCACCCCACCCTCCAGCACCAGTTGGGGAGCCCCAAGAATGAGCTCCCTCCACTGCCTTTCCCCTCCCACTCTGAAAACAGGAAGCACTGACAGATAGCCCTGGTCATTGCTATGGAACCAGGTGGCAGGATCCCAATCTGCAGCTAGATTCCCCTCCCCCTAGAACCAACATTGAACTTCTGTTTGGTTTGGGGTAATGTAATTCAGAATGCTTTGCAGAACACATTCTGAGTTACAGCTGGGATCTGCACTTCTGTCTGCAGCCAGGGTTATTTAATTAATATGTTATCATAGTGAATGAAAGTATTTCTAACACTTTTCTCTTTCACTTGAGAGATGAGGAAGATGGGGTCATTTGTTTTAGCATTGATTGAGTTCTGTAAATTATTCTCAAGAAGTTAATTTTCTTCAAGGTGGCTCTAAAAGATATAAGTAAATCTGTTGCAGATTGTAAAACTGTGAACTGTCATGTTTAGTGTCACCACATCTACCAGGTAAAATATCTGGAATATCCTCTAATGCGGTTGTTTTTAAACCAGAATAGGTATGATGGAATGCAGTGCCTGCAAATATACTAACAACAAAATCTAAGCCTGGCTACCTACTTTTAGCCACTAGTAATGTTAATAGATGACAAAGCAAATTATTAATTTTTTTTGGTCATAGTCTATTGTGGTGTAATAAATTATCTCCACTGACTGTTCTGTTAACAAATTTGAAAATAAACAGGTATTTTTCAGGTTCAGTGCAACTGCCCTATTCTCCCATGATGCCCATAGGATAACATTTCTTAGACCAAGGAATTATTTTTCTGTTTCAAAAGTCTAATGTCCTTCTTGTCAACTTTTTTCCTGAGTGTTTCCTGACCTTGGATCATGGTGTATTATGCCAGCCATTTACCAGTGTAAGTTCATCTGAAAAATGTATGTTTTAATTGCTTATGGTTACCAGTTAATAATAATATTTGGGTTCCTCCCTGTGGAGTAAAAATGTAATCAACCTTTGTCAGATTCCTTTAAACAGTTTGACATACAAGATGTTAAAGCCCCCTGTAAATAAATATAAATGCATTCAGTAGAGACTCAGTGAGGCTCATTAACTACAGCCTACAGATTCTTTTCAAATCATTAACTGCAGTTTCTAGTGCCTTGACAAGAAAAGAAGTGGAAGCTATCCTTTAATGAATCTTTCTTTTAATATGCAGATGTGACAGTGTAGTTTCTTACAATTGCCCAATTTAAAAGTTAGAAAATGATATAAGAACATAGAACTGGAAGGGGCCTTCTGGGCCACTGGTCCAATCTCTTGCCTTCAGAAACAACCATTTATTTAATGGTTCCTCAAAATCATCACTTACCTTCCCTGCACACAACCACAAGGCACAAAATAAATCAACAATTTAAAACAAAACATACGTAAAAGCAAGGGAGATGAGTAAGATACCAAGTTAGCCATAGGTGCCGAATACATGGGGGCCTAAGTGCCTGGCCCCCCTTGGGAAGAGGGTGTCAGGGCCCAAACCGGAGGAAAATTGCATAATCTTTCTCCTATGACAGACAAAACCATGGGAAACCCACCTCTTGTAGGCTGGTACAGTTCCCAGTTCTGGGCATGGACCACCTTTGCAGCCTAGCCGGCAGGACCCAACACAGGATGGAGCGCCATGCCACCATGGCCACCAAGATGAGGCACGGCAGCATGATGGAGTTGTGCCGCTGCTGCTGCCAGGTGGGTAGGGAGTGCTTCATCTTGGCAGCTATGGTGGTGCGGTGGTTGCCTCCCATGCTGAGGCCCACCTCATAGGCGATGCGTAGGGGGGACACAGAGGGGCACGTGCCCCCCCTGAGATTAGCTGCTGCCAGCTTCTGCAGGCAGTCACTTGCCACCCACTGCTTAGTTCCCACTCACTGCCTGCTGCTTGCCACCCTGCCCCCACCGCCACCGCCACTGCCGGTGGTGGCTGTGGGTGGTCCCCACTCACTGTCATGGTGCCCTCCCCCCCAGTTGTGGGAGGCACCAGTCATTCATGGCCCACCTGCTGGGCCATGGAGCCTGTTTCTGCCCAGAGCTGGTCTGGCTCCACTGCAGCCCTGTGCTCCACTGTGGGTTTAGAAATCTCACAGAACATGTTTCCCTCCCACCACATTGCCTGTGCCCCCTTCTGCCCTCCCCATGTGTCACCTGTGCCCCCCTTCCCCACACATCCACCCCATTTCCCACACACTGGGAGGCTGGGGGTGGGGGCCACATGTCCATCATCTTAGTCCGTCCCTCCCCCCCCCCCCAGCAAAATAAAATTTGGCGCCTATGAAGTAAGCACTGGAAGACTTTTGGAGTTAGGCAACTAGTGCTTTCAAAAATCCTACCCTACACCATTATTCCATATTTTATGTATGGAACATGGGACAGATCATGATTTCTGCTTCACTAGGGTAAATCAGCATAACTCAACTGCCTGATGTCAAAGGGGTTACTATAGATTTTGTACCAGTAAAGTGAATGACCCACTAGATCTCACAGTATACATATTAGGAAAGCTTTTAAATTAGACAAAAATTCAGCTGAGTATTTCCATTATATGAAGGACAAAAACACATTAAGGACTGAATCACACAATACATAAAGATTAACATAGGTCAGTGTAACACATAAATCACTTATTTATTTTTGCATATAACTCAATTTTCAACTTTGTCTCTCACAAATTTAATGCATCATCATTATGAACACCATCAATTTATCTCCCAATTAAATGCTGTTTCATATTTCTATTTCCAGTTGTTTACTTGGTCTCCTCCGGATATTTATTTGTCTTGAGATAAAATCCCAGATAAACCTGCTGTAATTTGTTGTTCCTATTTTAAAGAAACCACATACTCTTTTGGTTGATATGCATACAGTGCTGTAATTTTTCATGGTGCTTTACAGAGATCTAAAAGGATCCTTGTTCCAAAGAGTTTTGCCAAACGTAGAATATGAAAGTGGCATACAAAGGAGGTGGAAAAAAATGTATAAAATAAATGTGAATAATATATGGCCAGCAACTTGTATGAACTTCTTCATCTTTTCAGGGTCACCGTCTTGGCCTAGCCCAACAGGAAATTGGCCAGGGAGAACACTCCCTTCAACTGCTTGATACAGGATGGAGAAAATTTATATAGTCTCATGCACCTTTGTCTACCACCTAGAACCAGCTGCCCTGGCGGCCTACCCTTTCTGCAAAGAGGAGATGGAGGAGGCTCTTTTCCATGCCTTCTGGACTGCCCCCTACTGTGGCCACTCTTTGCTGCCCTCAGCCTTCTTTGGCATACTGGATTTGAATTTCTGTGGCTAAGGTCCCATGCAGCAGCCACCACTGGAGGTTGCTAGTTCTTTTGGTGATGATCATCTTGAACAGGTTCCGCCACGTTGGGAGAGCTTGTTCTAGTGTTGCTGCCACCTCCAGGTCTTGTCAGAGTGGGTAGTGAGGACATAGGCATGATGCATTTTGACTGCCCACATGTAAAATGCCTTCCCAGCCAGCGTCTTGAAGTAGAATCCACCACTGTTCTCACTGGGCATGGGGGGAGAGAGCAGGGTACTAGGCTTGCCACTCATTACTGTCTATGGCCAGAGAAATAGGCAGCAATAGGTGGAGTCTGTCTAGTGAGTTGTCATTGGGGAGGGCTTGTTGTGTGTGGAGGGTCCTCCAGTGCAGAATATGCACCTGCGGGGAGGACAGCTTTCACTTTAGGTAGAAGGTTTGAAGCCAAGTGGACAGAGTGCAGCCCTAGCTGATCATCCAAGGCTTTTGCTAAGTGCCAGGTGAACTGGTCTGAGTTGAGGAGGTGGATCAACTTGCTGGTATGTGGCTGGACCAGGGAAACAATGAGACTTTTGAAAGAAAGGCTCAGTGACCCCTGCTGCAAGGCCAAGTTATGGTCCAAGGGCATCTGCAATAGCTCTGAAAATCACAGGCACCTGCTCTGGGGTCTCAATTGGGAGGAGACCTACCAGGTCTCAATAATATTTAAACCTTGTTGACTGTACCACCAGAAGTGGTACAATCACTTACTCTGGATATTTTCAGAAAACATCTGGACTTTTACCTTGTGTCCTGCCCAAGTGCAGGTGGGCTGGACCTGATAATCTTGACAGGTTCCTTCCAGCCCCTAACATCTATGAATCTATGAAAGATTTCTGGGCAGCTTAGGCCCAGATTAGGATCCAAGAGGAAAGTTTCATGGTTGAGGTTGAGGTTCCCCACTTAATGCAGGAATGTGAAGGCCATCCATTGCCAGGAAAAAGGTTCAGCAGGAAAGAGCCATGTGCTGAAGAACTTGTAGGTGAAAGGCAGCCCCACTGTTCCTAGACTGATCAGGCCCTGACCATCCCTTCATTGATAGGCAGGTAAAAGACTGCCCATGAGAGGCCACAAGGAGCTTCTGGAGCCTTTCGAGCATGGTCATTGGTAGATCCAAAATGGTACACCTGTGCCACAGAGTAGCAGTGGTCAGGTTGTTGAGGACCAGGATCTGGCCATGGTAGGAGAAGCTGGGCCTATGAAATGCCCAGGGCTTTGAAGCTATCACAGCATCAGGACAGGCTTCCATGCAGCTCTCGGGACTGTGTGTCATTCAAGGTGCCCAGCAAAAATGTGTTTCTTTTGGCCCCACTGAGAGGGTCGAGGAGATGTATTCATAAGCCTTGTGATGTTGGATGACAGTACTCACAAAAGCAGTTGCATCATTGGCATATTCTGTCACCCTAACGGGTGGGGGGGGACAGGAGGAGTTGCTAGGGCTTCAGCTAGTGGGTGGGCCAGGCCTGTCAGGCACAGCCTCAGTGTGTGGAGCAGTGGCTCAATGGTTAATGTGCAAAGCTTTCCATAGAGGGGACAGACCTGTCACATACCTCTGCCTGCTGGGAACAGGGCACACTTGTTCACCTTTAGAAGGCTAAAGTTGTTCTGTTACAGAAGTTCGGTTGAAATGACGAGTGTCCTAAAGCCAAAGGCTTCCAGAGTCAGGAATAAGAAGCTGTGATTGACCTGATCAAAGGCTTTTCTTTGATCCATGGAAACAAGGTCTGTGTTCAGGCCAAATAGTTCTATGGCTGCCCTCAGGCCATGTAGCAGAAGCAGGTTGTGGTGGATGGTTCTGCTGGGTACATAGTAGCTTTCTTCAGGGCACACAATTGAGGCCATGGTTATTTTGAGCCAGTTGACCAGGGGTCTGGTGAATGGGAAGGTGTATTATTGTGACATTCAAATGTAGCAAGAGAAACTCATTTGAAATGTTTGGCTTTTTTAATATGCCGAGTAAAAATCATGCTTCCAACTTTCTGTATAAATTTTTATTACTTTTCTTTTACTTTCAAGTGACTATACAGTCTGTAAAATGAAAGTAAACCCATAAAATTTAAAAACTTTATAGTCAAAAATAGGTTTTTTGTGCAGAATTCTTACTGAATTGAGGGCTAATTTGCCAAATCCAGTTTAAGCTCAGACTGCATCTGGATTGTAACCTAGGATCTTTTAATTTTTAATTAGGTTTTTAGAAGAAGAAAATATGTGTTGAAACACCTTTTTTTTAGCATTTTAACATTACCATATCAAATGGAAAGCACAGCAGTTTATATAGATGTGGCAGCATCAGGGTAGGTGCCAAAGACTGGGTATTCCCCTGACCTAAATTGGCCTATGGGTGCCACTGCTTCTTGTCCTGCTTTCCTGCCATGACTTGATGTTGAATTTTAATTTACATAACAGGAGGCACCGTGATGACATGTATTTCCTTCATAGGCAGGATTTACACTCTCAGTAGTCATGGTTGAAATCGGGGCCTGTCCCTTTAAGGGTTGGCCAGGCTTGCTGGTTCAGTTGCTTTGTGTGTTTGAACAGGGCACTGTTGGCTGGGAGCTCCACCACCCCTATACTCCCTCCACAGTCCACTGGAGTCCAACAGAAATACACAACAAAAGAACAGGAGCCTTTCACTCCTCTTACCCCTGTCTGGGAGTGTTGCAGCCAGGAGGCTTTGCTCTCTTCCTCTCGCTCTCCTTCTGGTCTCCACAGCTGCTGCTGCTTTTCCTGCTGGTGCTCCCAGCAGCCAATCCACTGGCCTGTCTACCAGCTGACAGTCAGCTGCCTCTCTGGTAAGTGTCTCCTCCTGGAACTTCTTCTAGTTTTGTTTTGGGCCACATTTTGTGTCCAACCTGGCAGTGCCTCCATTCCTTGCAGCTCTGGAAACCAAGGGAGGGGCTCTTCTCCTTTGCTGTGCTATAATGGAGAATAATACTGGTTAGAGCTGAACTAACTTATTTTATTGTATTTTATGTATAGGTTTATATGCTGCAAGGGGGGCTTGCAATAAAAAATAAAATAATTCACTTGTAAAAGCAGATAAAATCTTAAATAATGTCATGACCAGAGCTAGTTCAATCCAGGAAAGAACTTGAATATAATTCTTAAATGTGGTTCAACATCAAGGCAACTCTATGTTCTTGCTATCTTTCAAAGCAGAAAAACTTTTTTGGCATTTTAGTGCAACAGATAGGCAGACATTGGCCATGTACAAGACATTCAGTTTCTTCTGGGAGAGTCGCTACTGTCTCAGAAGAAGCTATAAGTATGCAAATATTTAGGATTATTCTACCAGAGCAAAAATAGCTGCTCCAGGAGAAAAAAAATAACCTGGGAACAACCAGTCTGTACAACTTTCCCTTGTGAAAAAAGCCACAGTATAGTCTTTCAATATCCCAGGGTGCTTCCTGCCCCTCCTCCCCCAACTCCACAAGGCAGTGTGTCACTCAGGCTGGACTCTACCCTTCAGGTGAGCAGGGATAAGAACATGCCCCCTTTACTATCCCACATTGTTTCATGGGAAGATGCAGGCTGACCAAGAGCAGCCTGGGTCAGCCAATCAGGGCTGCCCTGTGTACTTCAGGCATCTGTCTCCAGGTAGACTGATGGAACCTGCAGAGCATGCTGAGATGTGTGCACAGTGAGCCTCTGTGCAATGCCATCACTACAAGATTTTTGTCCTTCAGGGGGCTTATTATTTAAATGTCTGTTCAGGGTAAGTTCTTCTACTAGGAGAACAAACCTGGGAGAATTCTTTCAGGTCATTTGAATGTGTGTGCAGGTATCATCACAAAAGTGTTTTCTTGTGAAAAAGAAAAAAAACCAACCAATTTTCACATTAACTCCTTGAATGATTTTAGCACTTAATTTCTAATTTCTGTTATGTTACTCTAACAGTCAGGATCCTTTTGACAAAACACAGTAAAATCCTGTTTGTTTTTCAGCCAGTGGCTAAGTGCAATTTCATCAGGTCACATCATTTCAAATAAGCTATCTAACAGTCACAGATTCCCTTTGTATGCTTTGCAGCCTGAAGACGGAAGATGAAGAATTCTTATGCTTGAAATGGCCACAAATGGTTGTTCTAATAATGTGTCCTTGACGTAAGTTGTAGAATGTGAGCAAGATGACACAAATGATTGTCACTAAAAGCTTTTGTTGTGTTGCTTCCTTTTTGTCCTACCTCATTCTCTATGAACACATTTCCTCTCCCTGTCAATCAACAATTTATTGATTGTACAGAAAAAATGCTTATGAAATACCATTTTCCCTTTTTTGCCTTGGTGTGGAAAGTACAAAAAAGCAGGACAATTACTCAAGTGAATCCATGGTCAAGACAGAGTAATAGATAAGCCTAGAAAGCTTGTATTGTGCTGGCATTCAGGTGGGAAAAACATGGTAGTTCCACAAAGAAATCATAGTTCTCTCCAGTGGTAACTTCTCAGCAGCATAATGATTTTAGATTATGTACTGCCTGTCCAATTATGCAGAGCACCACAGTGTGTGCCTTGGTCTTCCAGCATCCCAGGAGGCCATTTCTCCCTCCACCACTTGTAATAGGAAATCCTTCCCTGTTATTGGAGAATTAGTGTGTGTAAAAAGTGAGGATTATGCCTTTGAGGCAAGCTGCTGAGCAGGTGGCAGAGGTGGTCCTTAGGGATATAAGCCTTGCACCAGAGGCAGAGAGTGCCTCAATTCATGAGTACAGGGTTCTTATAACTTTCCAAAATGAAATCTAAAATAGAATCTTCTGGATTGGGAAGTGCAAGATGTGTTATTGACAAGGGTCCATTGCAGGCTGGAAGTGACATTGATGAGCCTTTTTTTTTTTGCCAGTATAGACTGTGAACGGGTGTGCTGTGGCTCTACACTCCCAGCACAAGGGGGAGTGGAGCCCTGGTGCATGTGGCTGTCACAGTGGCCATACAATTGATGCATTTCTCTGGCTTAGTTGTCCTTGGGAACTTCTAGATATAGGAGCCACTGCAAAGCATGCTATGTTTGATGCACACTGCCCCTTTGGCTGTGGAACCAGTGCTCTGCAGTGCTCCAGATGACTGGGCATTTACTATATTTACCAAGGCAACTTTGAATTTAAGATGACCCCTCCCCCCAATAATTAGATTCTATACATGAAAACTGATCAATTTGTTATAGTTTTTCATGTATAAAATCGAATTAGTGGAAGGCTGTCTTAAATTCTTCCCTTCCACTGCTGTGATAGGGATAGCAGCAGTGGGGAGGGGAAAAGGGGCAGACCCTGCCCCTTGCTTCCCTGTGCCGCCTTCTGTTCCTGTCCTGCTGCCTGTCTCCCACTCCGTGCCCCTCTGCCATGTGCCTCCTTGCTGCTTGCACCTCTGTGCTTGTGTCTCCCCCTGCCACTTTCCCCCATGCCTGTGCCTGCCTCCTCACTCCCTGCCTCCCCCCCCCACTTCCCCCCTGCAGCCTGCCTCCCATGCACACTGCCTCCCTGCCGACTGGGCAAAAAAACCTCACCATTGTTTTAGATTCCAGTAAATACAGTAAATGGCTGTATGCACATTTCCTGCTATGATTTTCTGGCACTGCTCATTCTCTCTGGAAATTCTTAGTGCTTCAAAAGAATGCTTGTCCACACCCTAACTCATTGGTCAGCAACCTTTTTAGGCTGCAGAGCAGAGTGACCCAGTTCAGGTGCAGGAAGGCAGGCATTGGGATCAAGTTGCCACCGCTGCTTTTCCCCATGGTAGCATGGGGAAGATGACTGTCACCGAAGCCCCAGCCCAGCAGGCTTGATCAAATGGTTCTGTGAGTTGTAGGATACCAAGCCATGCCCTAATAGAATTCTCCATGTTTGTACAGTTCACTGAATGGTAAGTCAGGCATGGCATTATCTTGTGGCTTTGCATACTTTCAAGCACTTACTGTTGTACTAGATCTAGAAAGAATTTCCTTGCTTGTGCTCTGCCTCTTTTCTGTGTATTCTTTTTCTCGGCATAAAAATGGAGACTGTTACAGCAAAACCTACCTAACTGGCTGCACATTTTGTATCTTGGTACAATAATGACAGTCTGTCAAGTATACTTTTCTAAGGGCTAGAGGGGGAACTAAAATAAAAATTAGAACCTCCTTGAATCATTCCTGTGTAGTTAGCCATGCATCTTTTGGATTGCCAAGACTTTGGGACAGGATCTGTTTTCTTATTTCTCTTATATAATCCTTAGCACACTCTAAATGTGTGCCTATTCAATAGTTACTAGGAATCAGGACTGAAAAATGTATTCATGTTAAAGTTTTGGCACTGTATCATTTATTGAACTTTCTATTCACATATGTAGTCTTTGGTTTTTAGAAATGCCTATTTAAATTTAATAAGATGGTGTTAGTGATTGTTCAAGCTATATAACCTTACCTTGCATTTATTTCCCTTTCTTTTGTGTGACATTAGCAATTCTTTCTACAAAATTATTAAACATGTAATTTTAAATTATAGTGGATTAAAGAACAATGACACTTAGAAAAAAGCATAGAGTTCTCACAACATCTCATTCTTTTTAGTTTCAGCTTGAATAGAAAATTAACAGCAATTTAAACCTGGAAATGTTTTGACATGCAATTTTTTTGTTGGCCAAGTGAAATGAAGCCTTATTTTGAAGACAATGACACTCCTCTGTCTGTAATATGACAACTTCTGAACATTGCATCTGATCAGTTCCAAATTTTCAGAGAATATTCTAGTCTAGGCATCAGTCGGAAGAATCCTACTGATTTTAGGAACAGTTGGTAAACTGGAAAGACAAAAAAGAAAATACACAGAGCCTCTGTCATCTACTGAGCAGACTATCAACTTATAGATAATAGTCTATAGATAAAGAACACATTTATGACAGCTGTTAACAAATTCTGGCAGTTCCCTTCCACTCCCCAGCCCATACCTCTCCTCTGCATGTTGTGCCAATAGAGTTTAAATGTCAATGCTGGAGAGCAAGAAAAGAAATAATGGTGGCAGACATGAAAAGGGAATAAGGCACCTTGTAATAAGGAAAAGGGGAAGTGAGGTGGCATGCAGATCCCTGGTTCTGGGGGAAGGGGCAGATGGGGCCCTGAGCATCGGAGGACAGAAAAATTCGACGACACTTATTGGGAGAGAGGACATGATGGACATACAGAGCCCCTGGCATGGGGTGGGGTGGGAAATGGGGACAGAAGCGAGGGCTCATGCAGCCCCTGGCATGATGGAGAATGGGGGAAAGACAAAGAGCATATAAAGAGCACGAAGTATGTGGTGGGAGTAGCACACAGAGCCCCAAACTTGAAGGCACTCAGGTTTAGGGTTTGCAGGGAGCCCACAGAACAGAGGGATGGCAATGCAATGCACGAGAAGCTTGTTCCAGTGAGGGAGGGAGCAGAGGAAAGAAGAGAACTCCTGAGGTATGCAGTGTACTTGGCCTATAGAAGCACATACACATCACTCGATAGTTTTATTTTAAACATAATGAAATGTACACTATAAGAAATGGAGCTGATTGGAGATGATTAATTGGATACTGAACCACCTCTGAAGGCTGGAGTTCTAATTTGACTTGGCAGCAATAACACAGGCAAATTATCCATTCTCAAGATGGTCATTTAGGAACTTCTGAGTTCGTTGAAGTTACTGATTATAGTAAGAGGTCACTCTTCAATAATGTAAACCTGAATATTAGATGGTTCTTTGGGATGAAAGAATGCATTCCTTCTGAAATGCAGACTGTGTATTGTCAGGCTTTGGAGGCAAAACAGCAAATGTGAATCACTTCATAGACTTCTAAAGCACTTGTCAAGTCATGCAGATTTTTTTTAACGTCTATTGCTGAGCTTCTTAGAAAATATGTATATTTCAGGCTGTCCTGGATATGTTAATGGTATGAGAAGTAGGAAACTTTACAATTAGGGGTGCACCAATCGAGATTTTGGGGGCCGATACCGATAGCCAATTTTTAGGGAGGCATATTGACTGATACCGATCTGATTTCTGATACAGTATGGAGAGCTGCGTGTAGCTGGTAAGTTTGTTGTGATGGAAGGTGAGAGGGGAGGGAAAGGTCGGGGGGGGTAGATCTAGGTTCCTGAGGTGAGGCAGTGAGTGGGGCAAGGGCTGAGGCAGGTACTGCCCAGCTAGGGCAGGGCAGGGTGTGGGACAGAGCTGTTTCATCCGAGGGATGCAGGGAGTGGGGCAGTGGCTTCCACCACTGTGTGTACCCTGGGAGGGCAAGGGGGTGTGTGTCCCAGGATTTGCGTGGGGCGTGGGTGGCGCAGGGCAGGCTGTGGCTGTGGGCTGGGGCTGGGGCTGTGCTGGGCTCTTCTCAATGGAGGCTGGGCCGGGCTGCACTCAGGGCGGGCAGTGGTGTGTGGGGGGGCTTACAGGGAGGGTTTCAGCCACCCCAGAATCCACTGTAGCCCCCCCCATTACTCTCCCTGAGCAAAGCCCCTGCCCAAACCCCCCATGCACCAGGAAGAGACAAGTGCAGCCCTGGCCCTGGCCCCAGCCCACAGCGGCAGCCCCCCTGCCCTGCACAGATCTGGGGGGCATAGCACCCCCTGGGCCCTTCTGGGGTGCGCACAGCCACCCCACTCCCCAGGTACCACAGATGAGCTATGGCTCTGTCCCACACCCACCCTGTCAGGCACTACCCAGCTGAGGCAGATCTCAGCCCCACTCTCTCCCTGACCACAGGGGCCTTGATCTGCACCCCTCACACCCCTTCCCTCCCTGCTCCCCATCCACCACAACAGACTTACCAGCTGCAAGCACCTCTCCAAGCTGCTGGGCTGCACTCCTTGCCAGCTACGTGCTGCGCTGAGGCTGCACACGTGCATGGGTATTTATCGGCCAAATTATCAGCCACATCAGGCCAATTTCCAATACATTCAATTTTCTTTATGCTGGTGCACCTCTATTTGCAATACATCTTTGCAGTAGGAGAGCCTCAAAATAATGACTTCTGTGATAAAACAAGGAAATATTTTTCATAAAGAGCTTAAGGGGACAAAGGTCTTTCTGAAGTACAACTGGTAAACAGCACATATGCTAAAACCACTGCCTTCTCCTGTGAATCTCTCCTGAAGAAATTTGTGCCTCAATTAAGTATAATCAGTGTCTCCTCTTATGCTATACCTAGTGGGATACCTCCTCACTGTCATTCTTGCTCTTCCAGTCTTGTGGTAGTAACTCTCTTCCCTAGCTGGTTATGATGACTATCTAGTGTCAAACAGAATAGTTTGGCCACATACAAGTGTTATGTTTCTACTGGGAGAATTTCTATTCTCTCAGTAGAAATGAGAAGCGTGCAAGCATGCACTAAATTTCTCCTGGGGGAAACATGTCCCTTCTGGAAGTACATCTTCCAGGTGTCAACCTAGAAGATCTCTCTTGAAAGAGAGTTTCTTTTGTAAAAGTGAACATTTGTATATTCTCCTCGCCCTCAGTTCTAGGAGGAGTGGGAAGCAGCAACAGCTGCATCCTGCCTTTTCCCCAAATTGTGCTCAGGGTTTTACAATTAGGTGAATCAGTATAATAATATGGAAAAGACAAGCTAGACTGGGCAAGACGTGAGGCTAAAAGAAGAATCATAGAAAATTAGGGTTGAAAGCAACTGCAGAAGCTCATCTGCAGGACCACACCCAACTATCATCCCAGCCAAGGCTTTGTCTACTGGGGGTCTTAAAATCTTCCAAGGATGTAGATTCCACCACCTCTCTGGGTAATCTGTTCCAGTGATTTACTACCCTCCTCATGAGAGTTTTTCCTAATATGTAATCTAAATTTCCCTTGCTGCAACATGAGACCATTGCTCCTTGTTCTGTCATCTGCCACCATTGAGAACAGCCTAGCTTCATCCTCTTTGTAATCACCCTTCATGTAGTTGAAGGCTATTATTATATACCACCCCCGCCTAGTCTTCTCTTCTCCAGGCTAAATAAACACAGTTCCTTTAGCCTCTCCTCATGTCACGTGCCCGAGCCTCCTAACCATTTTTCTTGCCCTCTGCTGGACTCCCTCCAATTTCTCCACATCCTTTTTGTAGTGGGGATGGACACAAAACTGGTAACATTACTCCAGATGTGGCCTCATCAGTGCCAAATAGAAGGGAATACCCTTGATCTGCTGGCAATACTCGTACTAATGCAGCCCAGTATGCCATTAGTCTTCAAAGCAAGGGCACACTGTTAGCTTATATTCAGCTTATTGTCCACTGTATCCACCAGGTCCTTTTCTGCAGTGCTGCTGCTTAGACAGTCAATCTGCAGCCTGTAGCAGTGCCTGAAATTATTCTGTCCTAAGTGCAGGACTTTGCACTTGTCCTTGTTGGACCTCATGAGATTTCTTTTGGTCCAGTCCTCCAATTTGTTGAGGTTTCTCTGAATCCTTGCCCTGCCCTCCAGCATATCTACTACTCCTCACAAACCTGGTGTCATCTGCAAAATTGCTGAAGGTGCACTCCATCCTATCTTCCAGGTTGTTGATAAAGATACTGAACAAAACCAGTCCCAAGACTAATCCCTGGGGCACTTCACTTGATACCAGCCACCAGGTAGATATTGAGCCATTGATTACTACCCTTTGAGCTGACTATCCAGCTAGTTTTTTATCTACCTTACAGTCCATTAGATTCTTCTGTTAGCTTCTCAACCCATCCAGAGGGAAAGACATACATGTAGTATGCATTTTTGCTTAAAACCTTGTTTTATAATTTTCTAAAATTTTGTAAAATTCAGGAAATTGCATAGAGCAGGAGTTCTCAATGTTTTTATGCTGCAGCCTGGAAGTGGCCATGGCCCAGCAAACCACAGCCCAGCAGCCACAGCTGACTGTGGCCAGAATTTCTGCCCAGCAGACAGGTAAGGATACCCCCACCGCCCAGGCAGGGAGGCAAACACTATGCTGCTGTGGGCCCTGCACAAGGAGCCACAACCTCTCCACCCAGCTCTGGGGGACTCTGGTTTGCCAGTCCGTGGCCACTTGTGGTCTGGCAGGTGACTCACCGTCGCCCAGCACTGGGCCACGGCCCAGGGATTGAGAACCCCTGGCATAGAGTATTTCAAAATTTAATGGGGGTAAAAAACTCAAAATCCTACTTTTCCCAGTTTGTAAATGATTCTCCCTGCTGGTCAAGTCTCAATGGTGTGTTTTAGGATGGAATTAATTATCTTTCTTTTTATTTGCTGTGGCTTATGCTAGAGGATATGTTGATGAAACTGAGGGAAAGAACATCAGACACTGATTTCATAGAGGAATTTTTAATAACTTCTAGGTTTAAAATGGTATTACTATTTCCCCCCCAAATAATGGATTATTTTTGGACTCAGGGTAAGCCTAAGAATTCTTAGGTCATACTAATTTTGGAGGCAAATTTGTTGGGGAGTAGGTGAGTTAAGAAAGGATTTAATGAACTCTGTTTTCAACCATAAATATACAACCTTAAATGGCATTTATCCATTACATGAAATGCTGAAGATGATCGTAACAAGGGAGAAAAAGAAAGACAGACCTGTCAACTTCAGGATCCAGTTAAAAAAGCTTAAAAAAAAGCCAATGCAAATGGTTGAAAAGGAGAGATTATTAGTAACTTGGAAGGACTGTAATAGGTAGTTAAACAGGTGAACACTGAACTGTTTAGGAATATGAAATATCAATATTATATTCAAACTTGAAACAAAGGAGAGAACAAGAAGAAATAATGTATGAATAATACACCTCTGAATGTGAAAGGCAAGAGTGCTTAGAGTTTCTTAGATATTTTTCAGTGTCTATGTGAATTATAGCTTGAGTTTTAATGCAGACGAAAGGAAAAGTACGTACACAATGTGAATAATATAGTGGAAGTGTAACCATATAAAGTTATTGGATAGACAAAAAAAAATAAAAAGGACAAAAGATCTAACATTTATATTATACAGTAACTTCAAAGGACAGTTCAAATAGGTCAGACTCATGAGAAGTGAGATTCTTTTTATTTATTCAAAATTTAGAAATGTATTTATATAAAAGAATGTTTCACAGTTCTGTCATTTACACCTTATGCTTTATCTGAGAACTGAGTCAATAATTACAGTCCGATTGAAATTTAACTCCCCCTCCCAATGATTTCTTTATGTCCTCATTGGTACAACTCTCCACTTCTCATTATGTAAATTCCGGGCAGTGCTTAATTTACTGTCTTTAGTCTTGTGCTTTCGTTTTGAAAAGCAGCTAGTTAGTACTAAGCTTGATAGAAGACTTGTATATTAATGGTGTTGTTTAGCTTTTCATGATTGTTTGAAAATGTTTGCATAATACCCTTTGTGTTGCTGTTCTGTTTGTTCTAGAAGCAGCAGTCTTAAAACAACAGCAAGGTGCTTTATAAATTGGCAAACAATATTCTTGATACTTGAGGCCTTCCTCCATCACAGCTGATCAGAATAAATAGTCTGTTGGTTGTGAAGCATCCAGTACAGGGCTCTTTCTTTGTCTTTTGTCTTCTCTTTTTTAACAGTTTATCCACAAACACGGGTACAAGGGAGAACAGGAATCTCTACATCAAGTCTCCAATATGTTTCAAAAGGGAAGAACAATCGGACAAGTGGTTTTTTTGTGTTTCTGAAGTAAATTCCTGCACATAAATTGCTTTTAAAAACACATAAGCTGGTTTTAGGTTGCATGTGTTTCTTCTCTGGATATCCTGTGGTGTTCCTCATTCGTTAGTTTCTCTTCCTCTTTCCTACTTGTTGTCTGACCTTTTCATACACATTACATACATTATCTTATGGCAGAAAGCATCAGACAGTGCTGCCACATGTAGTTGGGTCTAGATTATAGACCTACTGAGCCTAACATCACACCTTCAAACATGCTATTTGGCTCAGCAGTGCTAATTAACCCATTCTTGGCACTACCCCAAATACACATATACTGCTTCCAGACTAAGCAATAGTTTATATGAAGCCATGTGACATGTTTGAGGGTCTTACTTTCAGGCAAGATAAGTCTGTTTTTCTATGCATTGCCATAGTCTTTAAGTTATTTTTCTTAGCTTGTGAATAAGTTGGTTTATTATTAGTTTTGTTATGTAGAAGTTCTTGAAGAAGAGGTGTGGTAGGCAACAGGTGAGGTTTATTCTTGAGTATATTCTTTAGATTTGCATGTTGTCTGGGCTGTAATTCCTGAAAGTGGGGATAGTTTGCATTCTGTTTGTGATGGTTTGTTACAGGATCAGTCTATATGTGTACACAAAGCAGTTTACACATAAAACATATCTAGGCTCAGTATCACTGATTTCTCCTGGACTAGGAAGTTGACTTAAAAGCCCTTTTATTGTGGAGGACACACCACTATCAGGCACAGGCTGTTGGCACTGAAAGGTAATATATGGTGATAATCTTTTTTTTTTCTCTTTTGAATTATACACTAAGCAAAAAATCAGTCAGAATATAGTCTGCCTGATTTTCCAGGTTGACTTTTCAATTTACCATATCCTTAATGCAGAACATGCTTTCAGTAGTACCTAGTATGGCTCATGAAAAAGCAATTAATAAGTATCTTCTGGCTCTGAAGAAATCATTGTGCTCTACTGCTCCTTGCTCTATGTAAGTTTCTTAATTGCTAGGATAAAATTAACGTTTAAAGTGTTAGCAGTAATAACCATTGTTTGCCTTCTGGGGGAGGTTCTTTAGCTAGGGTGCTTTAGGGCTGTTCAGTGATAATTTTATCATCTTCTGGCATGTCAAGAGATGCCTGCAAAAGCTATTTAATTCAAGTGATAGGGTCCCAGATTTAAGATCTCTGGAGAAGCCCACAAAATGTTTGAATTTACATTTGTCTTAATTATCCATGTTAACCAGTATTTACCATAAGAGAGATAGTTACACTCATAGCCTTGTGGTTTTAGGTTGTTCCTTCCAGAGACTGTCTTACTCTCTGCTTATGTTTGTATCACATCTGGGCTAATCTTTTCTGTTGAATATTCGTTCTTTTTATGAGAGGTTTTTGCCATTTGTGCTTTTAAGAGAATCATATATTCTTTTATTTCACTCAGGTATGCCCTCACTTTAGCGCACAGTTTTTCATAGATGCCAGTTAACCCTAATGGGATTACTGCGAGTGAGCAGGCACATAGTAGCATGAGCAAGGACTCTAGCAAATCTTTTTGGTGCAGTTGGTACCACTGAAATTACTTTCTAATAGATCATTTTCATTTTCAGATATGAATATTTTTTTACTCGGGGCCCAGCTGACTGACTGCTTTTCTATACATCACGTGAGGCAGGCAATGTTTTTTTTTCTGTCATTCTAACTTCTTTAGATTTCAAAAATTGTCCTGTGCCACACTGGATAACACTGTGTAAGTTTTTTTTGGAGAGAGTGACTGATCCCAACAAATTCTAGAATAATTTGGAGGTTAGGATGTTTGCATAGAAAGGTCAAAAGTGTTCAAGGCTTTGCTGTATCTGATTAGAAACTTAAACTGGAACCTCTGACCTCTGGCTCTTGACTGTTCTCTAGTGGATTTCCACAATTTTCACCAGAAAACTTTCCTGATGGAACTTTTATTGTAAATGGCATATTCCCACAAAAAGTTTCATCTTTGACTAATCAACATTTCTCAACATTTCTCCTTTTGCCAGAAATACCCTTTGAGTCTAAACTTCTGATAGTTTTGGAAAAATACTATTCTACTTCCAAAAGACTGTTATGTAGGAACAGTGGGCACATCTATACATGGAATTTAATTCAATGCAATAAACTCCAGCGTAATTTGTACTGGAGTTTATTGCTCTCAGGGACAGCATTTACATGCATGTCCAGGACTGCAGCATGTTAAGCTGGGGTGACACAGTCCTGGTTGGTAGGGGTTTTGTGGGGGGTCAGCCTGCCAGCCCAGGGATGCTCCTGCCTGGCTCAATGTGCTGCAGAGGGGCTGGCTGGGGCACGAGGGTGCTACAGTGCAGGGCTAGCCAGCAGGTAGCCCTGCACTGGAGCACCCTTGTGCCTTACCCAGCACCAATCAGTGTTTGGATGTGCATTGTGGTAGAGTAAATAGCTCCACTGTAGTATACAACTTGTGTTGGGCAGCACTATCCTACTGCGGAGTTAAGTAGTTATCTCTGACCTAATAGCATTGCCCATGTTGACGGTGACATTTTAGGGTAATTAGGCAACTCCACAGTAGGTGTCTTGTGTAGATACACCCAGTGTGTCACTTATTTTATCAAGTGTATATGGAGTTATTGTGGGGTGGAGGAGGAGTGTGGGGGGAATGGAGAATGGTTAGTAAGATGTCCCCTGAGTATACGCTAGTTGACTGTCTACACAAGTTTTATGTACTGGATGCGGGTTTATATAAGTGAAGACTGTCAGTCTTCACATACGACTAAGATAGGTTTGGATTGAAATGCTTGTGCTTGTGTATATCAACCCAAATATCTCTTCTTTAATCCCTTCAACATATAGTATATGGCTTAATAACAACATCATATCACTTTGCTGAGTCAAGAAATATAAGTTATAGAAAAGTTTTAATCTATACATATTTATTTTAATTTCATTTTGGATTCAGATATGATTAAAATTAAGAAAATTACAATTTTGATGGAATGAAAATTGTAATTTAATTTTATTGAAAAAAAACACGTTTACATAAACATTTATATTGACCTAAATGAAGAAAAGAAGCAAAATTAAAAAAACAAAACATTATTACTATTTCCCTCTAAATCCACAATGAGCTCTCCTACTTGGAGAGTTATTTGCTAATGTACAGCACAAACAAGCAATTAAAGCATTTGGCCTATTGCCTTATGCTAGAAGCAACCTTGTCTGTTCCCTAGTTGGATCTAATGATATCTAATCTGTACAAGAAGAGGGATCTTTTGGCTATTCCATTAAACCCTTTAATAAAAAGAAGTTACCTTTAATTCACACCCAGAAGAATTAAAGCTGATAATAAAAATGAATATAACTGATGGATATATTACATAAACTACTATGAGATCAGCTCACTATTGTCACAACCCAAAGTTGTGATTTGTTGTTTGTGTGTGCTTCGGCAACGCTAAATTATGTTCCTGTTAAAATTACAGCTTCCTTGCACGATCGAGTTCTCTGCCGCAGGAGAGAACTCCGGTGCAACGGGGAATTTCCCGCCAATTTGCAGCTTCTTTGCATGGTGCATTTCTTTTGCATCTCAGAGATGCACGGTGCAAAGGAGTTCCCGCCATTTGTATTTAGATTCGCGGCACATTATTGGCCGGTTCTGAATAAAGGCATACGTGGCGGCTAGCTATTGGCTTGCTAGCCATACAAAAGGCTTGGGTAGTTTCTGCCCAAGTCGGAGAGAGAGGAAAACCGGAGAGAGACAGAACTCGCCAGGAGGAGGAGACTTTGCGCTGTGTGAAGATCTCTAAGCGATGTGGACCCTTGTGGACCCAACGCGCCTTTCTTAAGCAGGCAACAGAGGTCTAAACAGCCTCTGGCCTCTCCCCGTCGCCGAGCGCAATCCTAGACATATCCCTATCCTATATACCCTATTTTCAAACCCACGGAGTCTTAACAGCTCCGGGGACCTGGGAACCGAACAGAACCCACGGAGCTTCAACAACTCCGTGAGGAAAGAATTGCCGAACCCGCGGAGCCTAAACAACTCCGGGGCCAAAGAACTGAATTTGTCGGAGTCCTCCAACGAGGATTTAAGCGGAGCTGCACCTGGAAAACTGTCCAGCCTACACCATGACCATCTTGGGTGTAAGTAAATAATCTTTTCAATCAACCACTACGCCTCTGTGACTAATTCTAGCCCATGCGTGCCTTGCCGCTGCGCGGTTTTCTCCGGCCCCGCGTGCCCGGGCTGCTGGCCACAGTCCGTGTGAGCAAAGACGGGCCTGGCTCAACCCCGGCCCGCACATGGCGACAAGGATGGGATCAGGAGAAAACACGCTAGAGCTAGAATTGGTTCAAAACTGCCCTTGGCGCGATAACCAACGCCAAGTGAAAAGCTTTGTGGAACTGGAGGCGCATATCGCTTACCACCAGGCGGGCGGAACGGGTGAAAGATTTGTCAGCGGACGCCTGTCGCTGAAGGGAGAAGAGGGAGTCTCCGAAGATGGAGCCCCGAGAGAGAGGGAAGTGTATTTGCTCCCCGCGGCGTTTGGGTGTATAATGAGAGACGAGCGGGTCCTGTTCAGGCCCCTCGATACTGTGTCCCTCGCCAGACCCAACCCGGCGGGCGAAACGAACCCGACTTTCACCCAGGAGTGTGCCCGATGCCTACGATATGCTCGGGAGAGTGAAGAACTGGAGTCGATCGGCCGGTTCCCTCCTTTCATGGCAGCTAGATTAAGGGGTCGCGAGCTACCATCCGAGCTCCGCGAAGACCTGGAGACGGAACGAGTCGCAGATGAGAGGGTGGCCCCGTGGTACAACAAGGGGGGAGAATGTAGTGCAACTTTTCGTACTATAATGAATCTAATGCAAAGGAACTTGTTTGAAAGCCCAGCTGCAGATGGTGATCCAAGCGGTCAAAGAAGTGGCTGAGAAAAAGGAGCCTGAAACGCCAGTCCAAGATGGCGCCGAGCAAGAGGGAGACCGCGTGGAAGAACTGGAAAAGAAGGGTGGAGCTTTGGAAGAACCCGTGAGAGTTCGGTCAGCGACTCCGCCCATCGACGCAGCGTCGTTGCCGGCAACCCCGCCTAGCGACGCAGCGACGTCTCCGTCGACCACACCTTCCTGCCGACGAAGGAGAGAGTCAAGTGGAGGAGTGCATCCGCCCCTCCTGCTTGAAGCAGTAACAGCAGCAGTGACTCCCGCGGCAGCAGTTCAGCCTATAACAGCATCAACTCCCGAAGGAGCAGCTTATTCTACAACAACTAACCAAGTTGCTACCACCTATTATCCTCGCACCAGAGCTGAGTTGCAGGATTTATGTAGAGCATCAAAAATTCAAACTGAAGAGACTCTAGCTGTATGGTTAGGATGTTTAGTCATGGAACTTGGATCCGACCTGCTAAACCAAGAAGAAGCAAGGTTTCTAGCTAGACAAGCTTCATGGAGTAGAGGACATGTCATCGACATGATAACAGTTAATACTTACTGGCCTATTCCGCTACTGGCACTTGTTGCAGGACTGATTAGTCAAAAAGCCCTTGTGTGATAACATGTTGTTTTAACTCATTAAGAACTGTAATGCTTGCATGAAAATGATTACCCAATTTAGAAATTCTAGTATAAAAAATCCCACAGAACTAAGATGCAAATTCATCCTCTCATTCTTTTCAGGTATAAGATGCATCCTTTTTAATCTGTACTCTAATTAAGGGGCTTTAGGTTGCAAGAAGGGAGACCCAAATTAGTAGCAGTTTTTTGTTTTGTTGAATAGACCATCAGACCGATTGATATTTTTGGTAGCCCTGTCATGCCTATCTGGATTTCAAGTGCAATGTCATCAATCTTATGTACAGAATACTTTGGGGGCTATAGGAAACAAAACTGCCCAGGGAAGATTAGTGCTGTATATACAGCACAAGGCCAGTAGTGTATCTTGGTAGAGGAAAGGAGGTTGTGGGAGCAGGGCACCAGCCATGGGTATAGATTCAGAGGAGGCCCCAGAATGGCAGTTCTCACAGCTGCTACAACAGCAGCCCGAATTAGGGGAGTATATTGTGCTGAGCCTGTGCTGCCGCTACTGGCTGTGTTCGATGAGTTAAGCACTTCCTTCTCAACTCTCCCCTATCTAGTGCTTGGTTGCGTGTACTGATTTCCAGACAGAAAATAGTGTAGTTGCAGTAGTGTGGTGGTGCATGTAGACCTATCAACTCTAAATGGCAGAGCTTGGTCATGCAGTGCTACACTATTCTGTTTCAGGAACCAGTAGGTGTGATGTGTTTCAGCCTGGCATGGTCTTGTGCCAGACAGATATATGCTAGGACAGGGGTTCTCAACATTTTTTGTACCAGGACTGTCTTAGAATGAACTTCTGGGTACTGCTCTTGAACAAAGGACGTACTCACGGTTGTTTTCACTTTTGCAAAGCTTTATTTAAGGATACTCGCAGAGGCAGGCGATAGAACAGAGCAGAGAGGGCAGTCACTTCACATCAGCCTTAGGTGGCAGCCATCACCCCACATGGTTCTCCTGGCCCTAGAGTGTCTTGATCTCGGAGATGCAATAGCCTGCGCCAGGGCTCCGCACAAGTTGGAACTCTTGCCAGAGCTGAGGAACTCATCGTAACTTAAGAATGTACAGCTTATATAGTCTGGAGTAAATAATGTTATCCCGAGCTAGGGATTTGGTTATCTCAAACTAGGAATTTGGGGATGAGTCGTGATCCAACACACCTGGTGTTTACTACATTCTACTATCTAGGTTCATGGTTTGGTCACGCTCAAGGAGCAGGAGGCTACGTGCTGCTTCACCGGCCTACTATGGAATCAGCGTGCAGAACTCTTGCTATTAGCAAAGCTCTTACTATTACATGGACCCATTTGTAAACATTGATGGCCAGTCCCGACCCAGTACCCCTCACTCCCAACCCACTGCCCCACCACCAATCCCCAGCCCCACAGCATGTGGGGCAGAGGGTGGGTGTGTGGAGCAGGGCAGGGGGGCTGTGGGACATAGGGGCCCCCAAGAAGCCCCTTGAAGGCTGGAACTCTGCCCATGGATTGAGAAATGCTGCCGTAAGAGACCATGAGTTTTCGTTTTGTGTCTTCTGAGGGCTGCTAATAGTTCTGTGAAAGTTATGAGATTTATTAGTGACCATGTTTATTCCTATGATATAGGATACTGGAAGATAGCTGTCTCCTTATTTTTTAAATAAGGAATGGAGAGATTGTGTAAGCCAATTTCAGTAAGAACTTGGGATAAAGCCCAGGTCTTATATGATTCAGCTACACTGTCTTTCACAGTGAACATGTTATCTACATACTTGGCTAATCCTGTCTGCAACTAGTGCTGTAACTCCTTTAGCTCACAACAACCCAGGGCAGGAATAGAATACGATATACTGCTGTTTCAGAATTGGAAAAGTTGCCATTTTCTCCAGGATCCAGTCCTCCAGGAAGGATAAAAGCCTACTTTTGTTGACAGTCATTTAATTCAAGGAGAAGTCATTGCAATGGCTCATGAACTCAAATTTGTTAAGTCATGCAGGCAGAAAGAGGGTGATCATATAATCCAGTATTGTGCATATGCAAACGTGGGTAGAGTTAACACACATAGCTTCACTTTTGTCATTACCTAACTGCTGAGTGTGTGACTTCTTTAAGTTTATCACTCTGTTAATATGGTGTTTTTATATAAAATATGCATATATAAATAGTATCATATGTGACAGTAATATTAATTCATGGGGCTTATGTGTCGGAGCACCTTTGGGGTGCTTGCCATGTGGCAGGGGCTGCAGTAGGCTGGACAAAGCCAGCAGAGCAGGCAGCCAAGCTGAAACCCTCAATGTCAATTTTAAGGGGGCAGATGTGTGGTGAACACCTTTGGGGTTGCTAGCCACTCAAGGGCTTTCACAGTCTCTGAGGGGAGCCTGATTTGGTGAAGCAGCAGGGGAAACCTCCCTCAGGAAACATTTTAAGAGGGAAGGTGTGCGGCGGGGCACTGTTGGTGCCTGCCACTTTAAAATCAGAGCCAAGCAGCCAGCATGTGCTTGATTGCAGTGGCCATTTTAGATCTTTGGCCACCCATATAAACAGGACAGTTCGCTGCTGGCAGGCAAGGTAGTAACATTGCCTGGCTACAAGGCTGCATGCAACTTCCTGGAGATAAGGGCAGGAGCTGTGGGGGATGGCTAGGAGGCTCCTGGTCCTGGGCACAACCTAAAACTGCACCCTGCGAGGAGTGGGTGGCCTGGTGGGGCTCTCAGTGGTGCAGGAGCCAGTTACCACCCCAGTGAAAGATGGGTAGGGGCGCCTTAACCCCAGCCTCACCTCCGGGTGGGTCATTCGTCATCAGAGGTAGTTGGGACCAGGCACGGCTGTGGCCACCTGAGCCCTGCGGGGCAAGAGCCTGAGAAGCGAGAGTGGAGGCCAGGCACAGCTGCAGCTACCTGAGCCCTGTGGAGTGCAAGACCCTGAGGAGAGGTAGTTGGGGCCTGGCACAGCTACGGCCACATGAGCCCACTGGGGAGGGAAGCCCTGTGGCCCTGGTTAGGGGGTGGTGTGGAGCCCCAGTAAGCAGGTAGAGATGAGTAGCCCCAGTGAGGGGGCAGCCCCAGTTAGTGACAGAGATGTAAAGCCCCAGTAAGGGGGGCGGTGTGGAGCCCAAGTGAGGAGGCGGAGATGAGGAGTCCCAGCGAGGGGGGAAAACCAGAGGGCTGGGAGCCCAACATGTGCATGTGACGTTATAGAGTTGCCCTGGGAGGGGCCAGGGCAAGGTTAGACCCAGTCGGGTAATTGGCTGGTCACTACCCCAGTGAGGGAAAGGCCCAAAAGACGGTACGTCTGCCACCCAAGGTATGAGCTAGCTAAGGCCTATGGCCTAAGGGGCCTGCTCCAAGAGGGAGCAAGGCAGTATAAGTTGTCAACATGTGAAAGAGACCCTGTGAAAGGGGGTGGAGTGTGTGAGGCCCTAGTGAGAGGAGGGTGGTGTTAATGTGTGTGTGTCTGAGGCCTGACAATGAGCCTAAGCTTGGCCTGGCTGTTGGCCAGGAGCGTTGTCATCTGGATGCCATCTGCGAGCCTTGGGCTGCAGTGTAGGGGAGGAATGGAGCCCCAGATAGAGCCCCCTGGCTTCAGGGCAAGAATGGGCAGCCTCCCGCCTTAATTAACAACTTGATTAATTAAGAACAAGGCGTGGCAGATGAATCAAGTGGGTGGCATGCCCAAAGGCAAGTGGGGAAACTAGCACTGTCGCTAGTCGGGGAGCCCCACATTGCCACAGCTTACTATAATTATTAAAAATTATATTATAAAATATTGTATTTAGAAATGAATACGTGAGGGATATTAATATTTTGTTTGTATTTTGGTTATTGAGAACCGTCCCTCTCACATAGGATATAGCACTCGACTGCAGAATAAGCTTGGCAGGAGATAGAACAGGGTGTGGTAGACTTTCCAGGTTTGTTTTTGCATGTGAAAGAAGCTATGCATTCGAATTCCAGGAGGTCAGGGTTTGATTTAATAAACCATAAACTTATTATTCCAAAAGAAGACATCTTTTTGGAGGTGTAACATTTAACATGCATTGGGAGACAGATTGCCTCAGGACATTGCTAATGAGGTTCAGTAGGTGCAAAGTTGTTTTAATTTAATATATATTTAATGAGATGTTTGGTGGATCTCTGTTCCAGCTCCCACTTCTGATTCAACACCATCCTTTCTCTGAACAGGCCATGCAGCATGAATTTAACCCATTGTTGTTTGAGGAAACTCCCTTTTCCATTATACCATTGTTAACAGAGAAGTGTGTGGGGGGGTGGCACAGAGCCCCCACCCCCCCACCTCTGCCCCAGAGGCCTGGCCCAGGTCCCCCCAGTTACCCTAGCCAGGGTACCTCAGTTCCACCCCCACCTCTATCCCACTTCAGCCAGGCAGCAAGCCCCAGCTGGCAGCTTGGAGCTGCTCCCTTCCTCCCCCTCCCTCTCTCCCCAGTGCAGCCCAACACACAAAAAATGAATCCTAAGGAACACAAGGTTGAGGCCTAAGGTGCTGTAAAGCAGAGCACCTTCATCTAATACTTCATATGAGATGGGTTAATTTTTTGCATGATTGGCCACTTCAAAGTGCTCTACAGTCATGCATGGATGTCATGTGCATGGCTGTAGAAGGCTTTTAGGGGCCTGATTGTGTGACAAATGTAACTTGTCGAAGGGGGAAAGTGAGGCGCACAGTATTTTTCCTTCAAGTTAAAGCCAACCAGTGGGAGAGCTGGGAACAGAATCTTTGCATGTCATGCATTCAACTTAACACTTAAGTGCAGTTAAAATGCATGTTCAAGCACGTTATTACCATTGTGGTATTGCAAAGTTGCTCCCTGTAGGTGAGACTTATTCAGTGTACTCCCTTCAATATGTCACAACATTCCAATAATTTGCAACCATTGCAAGTGAACATGTAATGACACTCTATTATAGAGTTCTCAATGCCCTTCTCTTACTACTGGGGGACATTTTAGAATGCTGTTCCCTAAAGTGAATATTATTTAATACAAGTGGATTTTCAGAGTTCAGAAGTTTTGCTTTAAGTTTCCCGATACTCTTTGCTGCATAGTAGCACCCCCTACCTATGTGCATCTGCCCTGGAAATCAATAATTTAGCACCTTCCTTTAAACAATTAATTCATAAATACTGGAAGGGCAGGGCACATGTGGGTTTCCATCCTTGTGTATTTGTCAGAACTCTAATTATAAGATTTATGAATCTGAGGGAGAAAGGTATAGTTTAGAGCCCCGCAATAAAGTTACTGGGTATCATATCATAATTCTGAAGGAATTTATTTTAAGTCGGAACCTCAGCAAATATATTCCAAATGATAAAAAGCTGAAAAGAAATAAAAAACTACTTTACTTTAGGCCTACAAAACTTCAAGTATCCTCAAGAGAAACGCCAAAATATTCTTTAATCCCGTCAAGTTAAAATATATAGATATAGTACTTCTAACAGTGTGAACATTTGAAAATTTAGCATGATGAAATGTAGTATTATAGTTTCATCACTAAAAGGTTTGTTTATTATTAGAAAATAATAAAACAATACTATTAAATATGTAGTTGAGAATTAAAATCGTGTGTAAAGGGAGTACAGCTTAAATAGTGAAATGCTTTACCATCCGCTGTAAAGGACTGATGCATTCCCCCTGGGCAAGGCTGCTTCATTTCAAGACATTTAAGGTAGAATGAATTACGATTTGCTGAAGCATCAAGAGATTTGGGAAGATTTCCAAACAATAATAAATTACCAGGTAAAATACCTCATTAAGTTGGAGTTGAAGCAATAAATATTAATTGCATATGGGAAATAAACTCTTATAAAAGCGCTGTAAGTTTTCTCAAAAAAGAAAAATGTTTTTGTGGAACTTCCATGTTAACTTTTACCGTATGTAAATGGACAGTTGAGTTCCCATGGACAACTGTAAGCTGGCCTAGTTCTAACCTGCACCCTCATGACATGCATATATAATGGAGACATTCTGATGAAGGATGGTTTTAGTGAAGTGTGAAGTTCCTAGCCTCAGCTTGAAGATATTTAATCATAAATCCTCTTCATTTGTGCAGTTTTTGATTGGTGTGGCACCATCTCCAACCTTGACATCTCTCTGTACTTTCTTGGTTATTTTTGTTTCCAGGGCTGTCTTCTGAAGGTATTGTATAGATTTCCCTTGACTATAAGAACCGCGAGGTCAGAGGTAGAGTGGTGGTTCTGTGAAAAATATTCTCCGACTGGTGATTGGATGTTTCTGTCCTTTTTATCATTTTTTTCCATCAGAAAAAAGATATAGCAAAAAAGTTAAAGTAGTTCATGAAATGAAATAATTCCATTCTCTGAACTCTCACATCTTCTGGATGCCTTGATTAATTTCCTTCATTTGAAGGTCATTATTTTCCCTGGAAAATTGATTATAATGATTAAGAAGTTTTATGCTGATTGATACCAATTTTGCAAAAGCGATTCACAAGAGGGAAGCAAAGCAGTGCTTCTAATGGAATGCTATTTTCAACCTCTCTGGAAAGAGTAATGTGACTCCATAAAAGTACACATGATGAACAGCACACATAATACACAGCACAATAACTAGGGCAATTAAAATACAACCCTATTTGCATAGAATGATATTATTGCATATTTTATTCTTTTCTTCTAAGATGCCACTTTTTCTGGTTGTTTTCCCCCTTCAAACTTTTTAGGCAGATTTCTAGGAATAGGAAATATTAGCTATGTGATATGATAATTTTTATGATCTTCAGTTCTTCGGTTATCTTCAGTTAGGCGTGATCTGTATAGGCATTTTGGATTCCACTGATTCTTCCCTGTACCCTAATGTATGTTGGTGTTGTTGTTGAATGTTAATTTGGATCTGCTGCATCCATTATCCTGGCTTCTCAGTAATCTTTTTTTACTTAACTCATGAAAAGCACTTTGTGACAAGTACCCTTAAAGCAGGCATACTATCTCAATGCAGTGGTCTTGTGTTGCTGTGCAAATGGAGAATTTCTCTGAAGTTGAGGTATACCTCATGCATGGGAAGCACCCCATCAGAAGTTCTTAATCTTGCTGTATAGGTGCAGGCTCTGAACTTGCATTGAGCTGACAACAAGTCCATGGCTCAGTTCTGCTTGCTTATACCTGGTTACTTGGCCACAGTGTTTTTGTGTGTTGGGAAGAGCAGAAGGCACAGATTAATATTTAGTATAGTCTGGCCATGTCTGTAAGGTAAAATTACTGTCCTTGGTGGTGGTGCCCTCAAGCATACTGTGCTGCTCCACGCAGGCTGCTTTCTGTACTGGAAGCAGCCTCAGAAGTACAGATTGGCTAACTGGGTTCAGGACAGACTAATTAGTTCACCCCAAGTGCTGTACTGTGACAGATATGCTGCTTTCATTTTAGGAGGTAGCTGACTCAGAGCAACACAGTAAAGAGATGCTTTATGATATACTTAGTGGGGCTGATGAACTTGATCTTATAGACACAGGCTCTGTTGTTTGTTTATGTAAACCTTTTATATCTAAAATGCATTGTAAAAAGACTAATTTAAGTGCTTAATATGATTAATATAGAATAGTGTACATAAAAGATTTTTGGAGTTTTTTTTCCTGCAGCGTGAGCTCAAATGCTAACAGCTAACAGAGAAACATGATTGGGAAGTAAACCCCTCTTTCTAGAGAGGTTTCTTGTCCAGTGACCTATGCTAGAAATAACTAAAGGAGAGAACCTTCAATTCCATACAAGGTCAGTAGGAGTTGAGGGTGTCTAACACCCTGCAGAAGCTATTCAGTAGGGCTGTGCGAAGCTTCAGTTGTTGATTCAATTCAGTAGAGATTCGGCCCAGTTCGGTGGCCGAATCTCTGAATCCAAATTGAATCAGGAGACCCTTTAATCTCTCTGAATTGAATTGGAACCCTCCAAATCAATTCGGAGAGATTTGGAAAGATTTGATGATTTGGACATAGACACAGCTTCAAATGTATTTTCTACATACCTCAAGGTACCAGGTGGCTCGTGAATGCTGAGATGATGGGGTGGATGGAGCATCCCCCAGAAGCGTGGAGGGGGGGTCCCTAGCACATTCGACAGCACCCCCGGCTTGGCCATTGGTGCCTCCTGGGTCTGTGTGGGCACCTGGGATTCCCCCATGGCTTATCACTGAGGCACTGGGGATGGGGGGGGGGAGGAGGGTGGACCCAGAAGTGGACCAGAAGTACTTCCAGTCCAATTCCAGGTTCACCACCAAGCACACAGTCCCATCCCCCCCCCACAGTGCTCCTGTGGGACATTCCATCTTGCCACACCTTTCCTGGAGCAAAGTGTGCTGGATCATAGACGCCTCTTTGGTGCTTATGATGCACTGGTTTTTCTTGTGCACAAGCGGAGCAGGCCTGGACTATCTTTCTCCATTGTTTTACACTCAGTCCTTCGCTGCCTTCTTCCCTCCAGCGTGCTTGTGCTCTTTTTGCTCCAAGGTGTCCCCAACGCTCGTGGAGCCAAACGAGAAAGGGATCAATGTCTACAACATCGGCGACATGTAACTGAGGCACTTCCTTCTCATCCATGGATCCTTGGTGTGCCAGCAGCTGATCTATAATGGCATGCACAGGATCTGTATCGGGTTGGTGAAACTGTGTGTGTTTAATTAAGGGGCGAACAGAGAAGTGTGACAGAATGGTCTTGACATCGTCCCAGAGAGTCGCGTGTTCTGTAGCTTGCTCCTTTCCGGTGACAATCCTGTATATATATTCTGAATCTATGGCTATAACAGGTACCGGAAGCGTCCCGTCGTGGTGACAGTAGGCATGTTCAAGAGCTAGTTGGAACCCTCGTAGTTCAGATGCTTGAACTGACTCCTCTGGATGGGACGTTTTGAGCTCGTAGTCATGACAAGGGTCTCAATAATATCCATATCCTCCGCCATTATGGGATGTACCGTCTGAAGCTATCCATGCTGGGGATGTGGTCCCATACAATCGCGGGACACTAGAATCGTCCTCTTCAGTGACCGAGATCACCTCTCCATCAGCGACTTGCCACGCTGACCAGTGATACTGGTGACGAAGGACTAGGGTGCTCCAAGTCTTCTCCGTTCCCTGATACTCTGGATGGATCCTGCTAGGATTAAGCAGTCCTAGTGTGGTGCCGCCGGGTGCGACAAACACACCTGGGCTCGCTGCGAGGTGTTCCCCCAGTTGGGCTGCGAGCATAACCTTCCCTAGACAACCATATCGATGTTGATGGCTTTTTAGTGTGCGATGACCCGTATATGTGAGTTCCCCCGTTTCGGTGCCATTGGCTGTAAGCCAGATATGCTCCGTGGTGTAGCCTACATGGATCATCAGGAGGCTACCGGCGGGGGGTGCGATCAGGCGCATCGCTTTGACCTCTGCCATAACCTGTTCTAGTGCAGCTTGGTCATGCTCACTCCATGGGACTCTACGTTGCGTCTTCTTATGGATTTGTTGTTGCAGACGCTGGATAATTTTTAGATGTGATGGCGTCATGAAGTTACGGAACCAATTTAGTTGGCCTAGCAAGCCTTGAAAGTCTGCCTGCGTAGTCGGCCAAGGCGAGGACAACTCCGGGGTAGCATTGTGTGCTGTCCCTGATCACCGTGGTCCAGTGAATCGTGTCCCTAAAAACTTGATGTCCGAGGACGGCTCACTCATGGACTGTGTCAGATTCACTGTCCATCCTTGATCGCTCAAGTGGTCTTTTAGGTCTGCAGTAGTGATGCGGACCGCGGCATGGTCATGCCCCATAATAACAACATCGTGGACATAGGTCCAGATGTGGACGTCTGCAGTCTTTGGGCGGGTACGGACAAAGCTGCCAATTGTCCCATTCATCGCCGCAACTGCTAGGGCTGGTGCGTTGCGGTAACCTTGGGGACAAACCTTCCAGGAAAACATCTGTCCGCCTACACACATATTAAGAATCCCATACGGATCATGTATAGGAATTGAGTAGAACATGTCCTTTAAATCTAGCATGGTGGCAAACCACTCTCCGCCTCTCTGTATCTCGACCATGCTGTCGAGGATGTCCGAGACAGTCTGCATGGCGGGCATCTGGAGCGGCTTACAGCAACGATTCGCTTGTCGGTAGTCCACCACTAGAAGAGCCTCCGTCGGCTTTCCCGGTTTGGGGATTCCCCATCCGGCTGAGAGATAGGTGGAGGACTTCACGGGCTGGATGCACTCTCGCTTGCACAAATCAGCCAGAAGATCTCGGATTTGGAGCTGCAAATCAGTGCACGTTGGGATTGGCTGATACCGCCAGGGTGTAGAGCTCGCTAGCGCTGGCTGGTGTTTCTCCCCTGGTGTCACAGTCAATGGGAGTGCTAGATATATGACGTTCTTTAAGGCCAACGTCTTTATCTCAGGGATACCCAAGATATTTATGCCCCCTAAGACTCCATGCAATACCCTTTTGTTGATCCAAAACTTGACCACGGGTGCAGATGTCATGGCATTCAGCCCTTGTACGAAGATGACCTTGGATGTCTTAATGTGGGGTGTCTCAGATCTCAACACATTTACTTGAGCTCCCGTATCTAGCAAAAAGCGCACAGGGGTAGGGGTAGAATCTGTGGTCGCGCTCACATCATAAGTTGCATGCGGACGTTTATCATCGGTAGGTCGGCCGTCGTTGCCCGTCTCAATGGCCGCTACTCGTTTTTTTCCCTGTCTAGCTCCTGCTCCCTAAGCTTGAAGCCTAGGTTCAGTGCCAGCGTCCTTTGCCCCTCATCTCCTAACCCACGAAGCTGATTCTTTGTCAGACTGCTCTTGCTCAGCAGGAAACTGAACATAGCGCGTTCCTTAAGTGTGCGGTCTGGTGGTCGTCCACACGGTGAATGATCAGTTCGGGGTTTTCTGGGCGTCGCTTTCCACGTTCCTATGGCCTGTACCTTCTGTACTATTGCTGGCGAGGTAGGCTTGTTTTCTGCTTTACGCGCTGTGGTGAGCTTTCCCAAACTGCTAAGAACATTCCCTATCAGCCCCCTACCAGTGGGCGTAATAACAAGCGGAACATGGGTGTATTCGTACCTCCATAAATCTCAGTGCAGGCTTCCACTGCTGACGCTGATACAGGAACTTTACCAGGATCCCTGCACCAGCAATGCGGCCAGACATTGTTCACCTGAAGTGAAGTCAGGGTTAGTGGGTCCTGTCTGACGTCCCAAGTCAAGTAACTGACCCCTGCTATCGCATACAGTAGCTGTACGCGATAGCGTACGAGGGTGATGGATCATCGGGCGGGCCCGCATGCCAAGCGTGAGTTCGGCTCAGCAGTGCTGGAACCGTGGCAGCGCACAGAGGGATTGGCCAAGCCTGATTGCGCAGTACTTGAGTTGTGTCGCTATACGCTCCTCCACTCCATGCGGGCTGGCGCATTAGGATAGCACACTCCTCCGGGTCTACTAGGTCTGCCCCGTGCTCTAGTATCAGTCGTCCTAACCATATTGCCAGTGTTTCACCCGGATTTAGTCGGGTATCCTTTGTTAATTCTTGGAGTTCCTCTGTAGTACGTGTGCGGAAGGTAGTGAAGGTGCGGGTTCCCGCGCTATCGATGACAGTCTTCACTAGGGTTGCAGGGTTCGCATGCAGAACGGATGTGCCTGCGTCGGTGGGGAGGGCTGAGCATGGCTCCGGCGGGATGTTATATGGAGGCGGTTCCTTGGGTGGAGCTGACGGGGGTCTCTCTAACGTCGGGGTTTCCCGCCCGGGGCTCTTTGGCCAAGCCTTCTTTGCCCGTGGCGCCATCTTTAAGTGGCGGCTCAGGCTATGCGGCGTTCTGCTGCTCAGCCGTTCTAGTCAGCGTATCTATTATGCTGGCTTGGTTCGCCGCATGCCACAGCAAGGTAGTCACTGAGCGAAACAGGATATTAATCATTTTCCCCTTGTTCCACCTCGGTCCCGTCCACCCCACGGCATCCCGTCCATCGAGCTCAAGACTCTCACGGAGTGCCGTTAAGATTTCATTCTCGGTACCCCCGAGATCGGGGCAGCTGAATTTATCGGGAGGGGTTTCATAGCCGCTCCCTTCCTTTAGTTACTGTATACACTTGGCATACTCTTTTGCAGAAATATGGTCATCCGTGCCTGCGAGCCTGACACGGCTAAGCAACGCCTCGGGCTTTTTATCGGGTGGATGATAAAGAACTGGGGGGCTGGAAAGGAGACATCCTAGGGCCGCGGGACTGAGGCCCGACACAACCCATTCTTTAGGCGGCTCCTCACTATCTTCGGTCGGGCGGATGGAAACATAGCCTCCCATCTTCCCATCCTGCCCAGCTTGATGATACACCACATGAGCCCATAAATCGTCGGCATTCATGTTTGGGGGCCGGTGATGGTTTCCCCACGGGCAATGCCTAATTAAGTCATCGGCATCTCCTTCGTTTCCCCTTTTCCCCGAGGATCCCATCCTCATTGCCATGTGCAACCAAACTATGGGTGGTTGAGCCCAATCTATTTGAGTAGGTCGGGGACAAAAGGGTTTGGGCCTTTCCTCCTTCTTCTGTCTCTTCCTCCGTTGACAGAAACACACCGGGGAGGCAGTGAGATAAGAAAAATCGCTTTTACTCACTATTCAGGCAACAATCTCATACAGCTGTGTCTGGAATCTAATTCGCCGATTCCTCGGGAGCTCTTGAGCATACTCAGGTGGTATACTAAATCGTGATGGGGCCGTCCAGGTTTTCGCGGACGCAGGACCTCCGGTGAGGGTGATCAGTCCTCTCCGATATTACGCGGGTTCCCCCCGTTGTTTTGGCGCGCTCCCTTTTAACCGGGCAGCGTCTGCCCGCCCCCTGCCAATCAACCCGAGCGGGAACGCTGCTAACCGCGCCCATCATTCCTCATCCCCGTGCTATGAGCACGGCTTGCTCTCATGTTGGTATTTGGTCATATCTTTTCTTATTTCTTTACCGCAAACTCTAATGCAAAATGAATCCTTTGGGCCTGGAGAATTTTTATATGGCTTTTTACACATACCATGTCAATCAACTCTGTACAAAATAAACATCACTTTTTGATTTATGAATATCTAAGCCAAAGAAGTAAAAATAAGAAGAAATGTGAATAAAACAAAGAAGAATAAGATTGCTTTACATATCTACTAATTTATATAAAGAGGGAAAAGTCTTGAATTTTTAAAAACTTTTTTAATCTTGATTTAGTTTGGTGAATGCCTTGTTGCCTTTAGATTATGTTTCTTTGATCTCTGTCCCCTTAATTTGTTTTCTTTCCATTTTGGAGTGATGTACTGGATTAATTTTGGAATCCAACGCATTAGTTTTAAGCCAAGCAATATGTGCTGGTGGAAGAACACATAGGAGAGGATATTGTGCACACGTGCCCGTGTGCATGGATGTGTGTGTGTGAGAGAGAGAGAGAGAGAGAGAGTAGTTTTTTACTGGCATGCATAGTTGAAGAGATTTTAAAACACATCACAACTTCATAACAAACCCTGGTTATAATAACCCCCCACTTCTAACAATCCTAACAGCAGAACCAGTTTTCAAATTATTATGACAAAGCAAACTGAGTAACCCTTTTGTAATGATCATCCTTGTTTAATGAACTTTTCTCTCAGCCCCAGAGGGGGTTTGTTTTAATGAAGTTGCACTGTAGTTCTAGTGAAGATTGTATAAACTCCTTAAAATATTATAAATTCTCTTCTGTTCTACATGGCCTATATCAAGGACATGATAGTTGGTACACAGATGTTATCAATGCATAATTATTATGACTAACATATTTGTAAGTTATGAGATGGCATTAGTGGAGAATTAAAACAGTAGGAAAGTGCAGTATTGCCCCACTTCTTCCATACCTTTTCCTTTCCAAAGAGATCTGCATTGTCATAAAGAACTACCTCTCTATGGAACACAGAGAACATTACATTGAAGACACATTAACTGCATTTAAAACATGAGTGTCCACACATTCAAGCAATAAAACATGTTAAGTATGATCATATTGTAGCAAAATTATGAATTTCCCCAGGAGGTGTATCTCCAGATTGTACCAAGTAACGTGTTCAGGTATCACTAGACAGCTCCACAGAGATAATTTATTAAGGACTCTGGTATGGTGTGGTGGCTGGGACTGACAGTTAGCTGATTGTACTGCACTGAAGCCAGTTTCAAACTGCCAGTGGTAGACACCTGGCTCACACCATGCATGCAACAGCAGGTATAGATCTAGTGGCAGGAGCTGCACCCTCTCCTGTGCTTAGCTCCCTGTGCTGCCTTCTGCTCATTGCCAACAGCAGAGACTTGGCTTGCCTTGGCATGCCCTACAGTGCTGGGCAACGTAGCTTCAGCAGGCGCAAATTGTGATGCAGCAGCTACATTGTCATATTGATGCACTCCCTCACTATAGTGTATCACTACAGTGACATAGTGGCTAAAAATAACCATGCGCTGTCAGCATGGCATAATAATGGCTGTTACTGCACCATCATTTACGATTTCCTAAAGGAAATCCTAAATGATGGTGCAATAACAACGGCACTGTAGTAGGGGCACAGGTAGGCATGCCTTCTGTGCTTTAGTCATAAAACAAGACCCATGTGCTCTTTGGAGCTGTCTTTTGTATTTTGGATCTCTTCGGTGTTTGCCCAGTAGGCCTGACTCAGTCCTCTGTGGGATATCATAATACAAATAATGAACAATAAATAATAAGCTTTGGTGAGGTCGCTAAGCCTTCCACACATTTGCTCAGGTTCATTCCCAAAGCTTACTAGGTATTCTAGATGTGGGCATCAGGGATGGATATGCTAGGGGTGGGGTGGAGTGGCCCGGCTCTGAGGTGGGGGGAGGAGTGGGCTGAGGGAGCAGGAGGCCTGGCTTGATCTGGACTTGTGGTGGGTAGGCCTTGTTCCAATCCTGCTGTGTGTCAGTGTCCCGGGTGTGGCTGGATCTGGCCATGTGTAACTTCCACTGCTCGCCCACCATCACATTTCCCAACCTGTGGAGAACCCTGTGAGCTGGATGTCATGGGTCTGTAGGCTGAGGGTTGACCACCTGTGACCTAAATCATGCAGAGAATGACCTTAATAAGTATTACCTTCAGGGGTTGGGTAGACATTACACACAAACCGGTTTAAGTGATCAGAAACTGGTTTAAACCTGTAACAGAACAGAAGTTCAGTGCACATAAACCAGTTTCAAAATGGCCAAAATCAGTTTGAGGTAAACCTGATTGAAAGTAGTATCAGACTTAACTGATTTGGCTCAAACTGGTTTATGCAATGTCTGTCCCAGACCCCTTCCTGGTTTAACTTCAAACCAGAGTCCCCCAGCATCCTGGCATGGTCTCTGGGCTGGACCCTCTGATCTAGCACAGCAGGGCTGTCCCTGCCCCTCTGCTCCCCAGCCAGAGCAGGGACAGTCATGGGCTGGGGGCTGGCTAGAGGGGGTTTAATTTCCACCTCTCTGTCCCACCGGCACAGACCTGAGCTGGGTCTGCCAGGCACTTCCCTCCCTCACTGCTGCAGTTGGGGGCTGCCATGGCTGCTGAGGCAGAGAGGGCAGGAAGTTATTTTTCCCTCTACCCCCACTGCCCCTGAGGGACTGCAACTGAGTCTGCCCACTCTGACTGCTGCTAAGCAGCAGAATAAGCCCCATGTTGTTCCTCAGCTGGATGCTGGAGGGAGGGGGAATAACTCCCATCCCTGCCCACCAAGGGGCCCTGCCAGCCGATGTCTGGTCCCATCAGATGGCAGCTGACTGGGGAGTGGCCTTCCTGGGCCAGCTCGGAGGTGCTGGCTGGCCCTGTGCCCAGCAGCCACCACTGCCACACCCCTTGCCCTGTGCAGCACCCAGGGCTGCAGCTGCACAAATAGCTATGGGCTGGCCGGGGTGGGGGGCTGTTCTGTCCCAAGATGCTGCTGCCATGGATGTGCTACACTGCTGGGGGGGGGGGGGCATGTTTCTGCCCTGTGCCTGGAGCTCCGGGTGCCTTGGCAGGCAGAAGGTGCCCGGGTGGAAGACTTCAGTTTGGGGGCTGCAGCCAGAGCTCCATGTGTGGGGCAGAAGCCACTGGGTTCAAGCTCCCCTCCTCCTGTCACCTCCAGAAGCAAGTGAGGAGTGGCAGGAATGGAAGGAGTAACTGCTGCAGGTGCGGGGAAGCTGGCTTGGCCCAGCAGGGCAGGGGGTGTGGTAGTGGTGGGTGCTGGGCACAGGGCCTGCCAGCACCTCTGAGCTGGCCCAGGAAGGCCACTCCCCAGTCAGCCGCCATCTGGTGGGACCAGACACCGGCTGGCAGGGCCCCTTGGGGGGCAGGAATGGGAGATGCAATGTCTGATCCAGACCCCTTCCTGGTTTAACTTTAAACCAGAGTCCCCGAGCATCTCAGCATGCTCTGTGGGCTGGACTCTCTCTCTCCCCTCACTTCCAGCTGTGGCTCCTGCCACACTGTGCAATGCTGCTTGGGGCTGGGGGTGCTTCCTTCAGCCTGACCTCAGCCCCAAGCAGCACTGTGCAGTGCAGCCCCAGCCCCAAGCTTGGAGGTCCTTCAGCCTGGTCCCAGCCTCAAGCGGGGCCAGGGCTTCAGCCCAGTGGCTTCTGCCTAACATGTGGAGCTCTGGCTGCAGCTCCCGAACTGAAGCCTTCCACCTGGGTGCCTTCCACCTTCCAAGGCATCTGGGAGCTGTAGGCAGAGCTCCACACATGGAGCAGAAGCTTCCCACCCTCCCACCCAGAGCAGCATAGTGTGGCCATGGCAGTGGCAGCTGGGGACAGAACAATGCCTCGTCCCGCCTAGCCTGGAGCTGCTTGTGCAGCTTGTGCAGCTCCATTCCTAAGTGCTGCACAGGGCAGGGGACATGGCAGTGGTGATTGTCAGGCTTGGGGCCCACTGGGACCTCCAAGCTGGCCCAGGAAGCCCGCTCCCCAGCCAGCCTCCACCTGGTGGGGCTAGTTGCCAACTGGCAGGGACCCTTGGAGGGGGCAGCTTCCCTTGGGGGCTGGGGGTGCTTCCTTCAGCCTGACCTCAGCCCTAAGCAGCGCTGCGCAGCTCTGGTAATTCCCTCTCCTTCTGGCATCCAGTGGAGGGGACAGCAGGGGGCTTATTCCGCTGCTCAGCAGCGGCAATTGGGGCAGGCAGACATGGTTGCAGTCCCCCGGGCCAGTGGGGGTAGAGGAGAATAACTTCCCTCTCTGCCCCCCATGCCTCAGTGGCTGTGGTGGCCCCCTGCAGCAACAGCAAGGGGGAAGTGCCCAGCAGACCCGGCTTGGGTCCTTGCTGGCGGGACAGGGAGGGGGAATTAAACCCCTCTCTGGCCAGTTCAGCCCTGACTGGCCACCCCTCCCCACCTCCAGCACAGCTCCCTGTAGCCGAGGGCATGCTCTAGCACCCCTCAGCGCCTGGCCTTAGCAACTGCAGGCATGTGCCTGCATTTTTCAGGCCAGGGGAGACATCTGTTTTGTTACAACCTGGTTTAACCTAGGCAAGTTAGACTAACCTGCAAAGGTTGAATCAATTCAGGGTCCAGCTTTTTGAATGTCTTTCCCTAGCCCAAAAGACGAGGAACCCTCCCTTATCTGCTGTTTCCCATGTCTCTGAAAAGGATGTAGGTGTAAATGGGTTGGTAGAAGAATGAGTGTAAGAGATTAAAAGTCACTAAAGCAAAATTTGACAACAAAAGGCAACAGGCAAAAATAATGACTGATACCTAATTATTTCCTATTACTTAAATTGTGTGCATACGAGAGAGGCACCGACAGACAGAGAGACTCTTTAAAATTTATATACATATGAAAATCAAATGGTGAAAGTGCAAAGGTATGTGGCCTTCCCAGGAAGGACACTGTTTCACCTCCTTTTCCATGCCCTTCATGGTGTTACATGTAGAAGCAGCTGTCTGTCCATCAGCTTGCAGAGGGCCTCCTTGATGAGAGAGAGAGAGAGTGCAGAAATAGTGTTGATGTGAGCATAATCTGTATTTTGAAAATCTAACATCTGTCCTCCTCTTAAACATGGTTAACTGTTCTCATTTCAGTTAAAAACCAACAAAAATACTAACTACCACAGATTTACAGAAGCTATATTGCAATTTTTCAAAGCTTGTCAACCACCTATCTTGATGAGCTTTTAAAATGTTGTATGCCCACTTACTTCTACATTTTATTGTAGTGATTAAAATCAGGTTATTTTTATACTCCCAGAACTCAGATTAGCTAGATGAACTAGAGTGTCTTTGGTATTGATGATACCATTATATACTACATGAAGTTCATTAATAAATTAACAACAGTACAGCTTGTTTGTTTATAAATGAGTTTCATTCTGGGTTGTTTAAAATGGAAAAAAAAGAGGCTGATTTTCTGTAATCTAATCCAGTAAATTACCCTTTTTTATGCGTTTGCACGAAAGACAATTAGCATGAACCGAGAGGTTTTTATTTCCCAAGTAGATTTCAAATTTAACACAAATAATTTAGTTAAAAATAGCAGCTGGGAAAAGCTGGCATTAAGCTTTGCAGAATAACAGCCTCATATTACCAAAGATCTTCACTTTCAATAATCACTTTAATCCTTATTATTGTTTGTTTAAAGAGATTTAGAATGTATGCTCATTGCACTAGTCCTGTTTTTTTTTTCTAAATACACGCTATGGTTTTTTGGGTTTTTTTAACTCTTGCTATTTTTCTAATGTTACATTTTACTTGCATATTAAGAGCTTGTCCTAAAAGCAAAAACTAGAATTTTCCTGCAACACCAGGTGAAATTTAGTTAGACAGCACAATTTAATAACAAAAGCCTGTAAACTGCAAAGTAGTGCAAGTCTTTATTTTTTTGTCTTTCTTTGTCAGCTTTTTGCATTGTTGATTGAATTGCTGTAGTGCTGCTCTCAGTATTTTACCAATAGTCTGATAGGATCTCATGACTGGCATTTTGCCTTTTTAAAAACCATCTCCATTGCTACAGCAAAGAATTTGAACCTCTAAATCAGCTGTGATGGCTGTTAGCCTCTTTTATTATTATTAATGTGCTGTTAGCTGAGGAATATTGAGCTGTAATTAGGAGCCAGTAAATTGCTGGAATAAACTTGAAAAGGTCAGTTTTCAGGCAAGAAACCTTTCATGTATGTTATCTTTATTTTTATGTCATAATTATTGATATAATGACATCCGTTTAATTTCTATTGACAACTGAGGGTAACAATGTTACTATAGTTCATAGTCTAAAAATAGTAATGATGCTTAAAGCCACATTGCAACATTATGGTAGCTATTGAATTTAATCTTAACCATTTTTATTTTTTTTTTACTATTACTGTAGATTTGTGTTAAGTATGTGGAGAGAGGTTTTGAATGTTTGTTTAATGTAATAGTGCAGAAATGTGAGTTGTCCATATTCTGTAAATTGTGTGTGTTAAATATAGGGCCATTTTTAAAGGGTAACACTTTAAAGTAAGGCTAAAGGAACTTTTAATAAAAGCTAGGGAAACTGATGTGATAGAATGAGGGAATCATTGGGAAAGTTGGTACTTCAGTCACCAGAGGATAGTCTTATAGTATTCAGGAAATATTTGCAGAGATAAAACATTCTCATGCAAAGAGTTAGGATGATGTGGGACATGGGAGGATGTATGGATTGGAGGAGAAGCAGAGCTTGTTTAAGTTTTTGAAATGTTGAATAGTTATTTAATATTTATGCATCCTGCTAAGCCATGAGTGATTATAAAATAATAATATAGCCTTGGAAATTTAAGGAATACTGAGTTAATTATTACTTGACCTTTTTCTAATAGGCATCCATGCCAAGGTCTTTCATGGACAGTGCAAATGCTAGGCCAAATATATTTTCACATTTTTCCACCGCAGATTCTTAAAGGTAAATTTTCCTTTTTATAAACTGTGTATGTGTTTGGGGCAGGGGTGGAGGGGGAGAGGTGCATGAAAGAATATTATGTTTTGTGTAGTTGAGGTATTCTACTACTAATTTTCATATTTTAAGTAATAGTTGTACCTGTTTAATAGATGCAGCCGTTAATACCGTAATCCACACATTCAGGTTATATTAATACTGTCTGGAAAAAGTGTGTGCATCTTAGTCCTTTGAACCTCAATTTTCCTAATAAAATGATGAACAGAGGGAACAAATATCCCACTTAAACTCTATCATTAACAAGACAGTAAGCTAAAAGCACTGTTGAATTGCCTGTTCTTGGTCAAAGCCCTTCTTCTAATTTCTGTTATACGTTGTAAGCTCCTTATGGCAGGGGTGTTGTCTGTATATTGGTAAATAAAATCTTGAAGCTAGAAGTCATGATATAATAATTATGTTAACTGTCAAAATATCATCTTCCTTTACTTTGTAATGTTTATAAATCATATCCATGTAGGTTACCCTGTTGACTATTAGTAATACCTTCAGGTTTTAAAATGGCAAAAGTCAGGAGTTGTTCCTCAGTTTATAGTAATTTGTAAGGTAGATGAAACATTTGTCTTGGGCATGACAGCATACTGTGTTAAACAAGGGTCTGTTACAGTGCAGTAATTATTTAACTGGAAATACAACACAACAATAATTGGATACAACAAGTCTTGGCAATTCCATAGGAACACGAGGTTCTTTGAAACACAAGGTTTATTTAGCTCCTCAGCCATTGTTGTATAGTTTTAGCTTTTAGCTTTTAAAACTATAATGTCTCTTAAAGGCCAAAGCCTTTAAGTAAATGAGGGCTTTCTTTTCCAGAACTTAGCAACATCACATCTTCATGCATGAATTGATTGTACTGTTTAAAACCTTACTAGGTGCATGAAACTCAGTTTTTCTTAGGAAATGAAGTGAAATAAATATCTTTTGAAAAAGCAGCATCTCTTTTGGTCAAATTTTTAAAGGGTGACCACCAGCCCTTGAATGATTACCATAGAATGTATGTCCCTACCTGCCTGCATCTTCTCCAAGACATCTCAGGGTAGGCCTGCGAAATCTTTTGATAAAGTTTGGTAAATTTTATGAAAAGTTTAGGGTACCTACATTACTTATGAAATAATAATTTGTAGTGAAAATATGTCCTCTAGAATGCCTTCCCTTTGTTATACTAGTCTTACTTTTCTCTCTCATGAGTGAGATAGAAAGAAGAAACTATGGTGAAGTGAGTTAATGCTATTTATTTTCACAAGCTTCAGGTCATGGCTGGCAAAGGGAAACAGTTTGATTCACTGTTACTATTATGTAACAGACTTCTAGCTTTGTTATGGATTACACATATATCCATTAATGTGTAATGGATATATATATAATGACATGCTTAAACACCTACGTTATGTTGTGCACATGTACTAAACAACATATGCATAATCTTTCTGCCTTTCCAGTTTAGAAACCAGTTCTGTGGTCACTCTAAGCAGTGGTTCTCAACCTTTCTAGACCCAGCCACCCCTTGTTAGGCCGAAGGCATCCCTCCTTCGGCCCAAGGCACTCCTTGAAACATGCTAGCTCTTAGTTTTTACTTGTTTTTTGACTGCAGAAAAATAACAGAGCAGTCTTTCTCTTGCAAAGAACTCAGAATGATCACAAAAGGTCAGAATACGTTTACTGCTAATTATTCCTATTTGAAATATCTGGGTTTATCTGTGAATCATGTTTACACACCTAACAGTGCTAACGTTGTGTGGCACCCTGTAACAAAGGCCTGCTCCAGGGGTGGCTGTGATGCATCTTGGTGGCCCCTTAGCCTCTGTTCCATTCTGTTCTCAAAGCCACCGCTCTCTGCTTTCCTGCCATGCCTTGATGTAAATATATATTTATATATCTGCTCCCGGGTTTTCTGGGACCTCCAGCCTCTCTCATTAGTCCCAATCCCAAACCACCGGTGTTCTCTAGGCAAGTCCACATTATGCTACTTGCCTGTCCTGCTTCTGGGCTCAGGTGTATCCCTGGTGTGAGTCAAGAGCATCTCTGCAGCCCTCTTTCTGAGCAGCTCTTTCTTCATGGTCTCCAGTGCCAGACTCCTTGCCCCAGCTTAGGCTCTGGGCTAATATTCTCTCTGGGCCTGGCCCCCTTACTGGTTAGGTATCTTCCCTTGAGTGCAACCTGATCATTTTCTGCAGCCTTTGTCCTCTTAAAGTAAGAGGAGCACTAAACTCCCTGTTATACACCCATAACAAGATCTCAAGGCATCACAGGGCATTGTGGTATTCTGGTTGAGAATAACTGCTCTGAAAAATCAGAAGTTGGATTTTTTTGACATTATAGAAACAATTTAACCATAGGCAATTAAGTATTCTTTAACATATGTATTTCCACTGTTACAAGAATGTGCTGTATGAGGGCCTTGTTACAGCTTACAGTGTGATCTACAGAAATGTTGATTGGCTTAGTGCTAGCTTGGAGTCTGGAGCAGTCACACCTTTAATATCTGTGGGGAGTGGCTTTAATGGAACAGCAGCTCAGTTGTGTGCGTCAGAAATAATCCTGCCCTGGGGTGGTGTAATTTTGAGCCATAAGTGCTTTAAACCACTTTAAAGTGTTAATGAGGGGACCTTGTGGCGACATACAATTTCATAAGGGGAGAGCAACATGAAGTAGGTGACGATCTGTTCACCAGGGCACCCTCTGGAATGACAAGGAACAATGGCCGTAAGCTACTGGAGAGAAGGTTCAGGGTGGACGTTAGGAAAAAGTTCTTCGTGGTCACGGTTGCCAGAATCTGGAATGGGCTCCCAAGGGAGGTGGTGCTCGCCCCATCCTTGGGGGTCTTCAAGAAGAGACTGGATAGGCACCTGGCTGGGATCATATGACCCCAGGGTTGGTGTTTCTTTTCTTTCCTGCCAGGGGCAGAGGGTCAGACTAGATGGCCCATTGAGGTCCCTTGCGGCTCTCTGAATCTATGTTGGCCAGTCCAGGGGTTAAGAGCTCCAGGAGCTGCACAAAATTACCATGTAACAAGGCCCTAAGTGATATTCACATTTAAGAGAAGACAACTTGGTTCAGTGCTAATCTTGGAAAATTCTTATTCTTAATTTCTTTTGTTTAGTGTTTATGTATTAGAGTAGGGGTGTCAGATATGGCCTGTGAAACTGTATCCTTCAACACACAGTGCTGCCTGTGGATATTGGACAGGCCCCACGTGCTGCATATGACACTCAGAGCCTGTCTGGAGCAGGCTGCATATGGCAAGGTGGTTGGAATAGAGATAAACAGTGCACAAGGCACATAGGGCCAAGTCATGGTATGTGCTGCACAAGACACTTGCACTGCACTGGTCCTGCACAATAGATTTGAGGCTGGTCCACATCAGGTCCATAGACTGGCTTTGCATGCTAGGTGCTGCTTGCAGGGCTAGTCTGGTGTGGGCACCACATGTAGCATATGCCCCAGCCTTGTTCTTTGCATTGAGTGCCACATAGGGTTGGACCATATGTGGCATATGCTGTATGTGGTCTGGGGAGTGCGCTACACATGGCATGTGGGGCCAGTCTGGGAGTACATTCTGCATGTGGCATGTGTTATCCCAGCTCCGCACACAGGATCAGTGGCCAGTCTGGATTGGGCCTACAGATTGGCCCTCTGTGTCCCAGTGCACAGGGCCTGTCTGGCATGGGTGCCCCATGCAGCATGCACCCCAAACTAGCCGAGGCACAGTGTGCAGCATGTGCTTTGGACAAGGCCCATGTACTGTAAATGAGGTTGGAGCTGGTGCCAGTATGTGCTATATGCTATGTGTACACAGCACCCAGGGCCAGTCTATGGTATGAATTGCATGGAGTGCCAGCACTGGACCAGCACATGAAGAGGTCTGTGGGCACAGTCCTGCATGCAGGCTGATCTGTGGGCCCAATTCCTCTTGTAGGCTGGCCCTTTACCACTCATCTGAACCAGGGGGCAGATGCATTATGCACCCAATGATGGCAAAGTAGATGTTGTCATTGTTCACCATTTAGAAGTCATTTGAAGTATTAAAAAAATAGAGGAAGCTAGACAGATATGAATCATTCATTGAAGTGGCACCTCGTATTTGTGTCAAGAATAGATGGCTTTTAGAAAGGTACCACATTTTGTTGCATTTCCAAGTTGATCTGGGAAGCCAAATCTGGTCTCCAGCAAAGGGAAATCAGTTCTCAAATGGGTATGCGAGCTGTCCCTACTGCAAGGCAACTGAATGCAGTTATGCAAGAGTGGAGCAAGGCCCAGCAGCTTTCTCCCTGTTTCTCATGGCTACTGCCCACATAAGGGGAGAAGAAGAAAGTGTATAAAAATAAGAAAGGGAGGTAGTAGAGGTTTTGAAGTAGAAGGTTTTGAAACAGTGTGTTGAAACATGGCCTTTTTTCTAGATCAGATAGGGTCTTTGTGGTAGACAAATTGATCCAGAGAGATGAGAGAAGCCAGGTTTGTGACCCAAGGTATTAACTTGTATTGGACCAAGTTGTGTAGTTGGGAGAGATGAGACATAAGATTTTGGCTTCAAACTTCTCAGATCTGATGAAGAGTGCTTGAAAAAAATGTGAGAAGTTAGGTTCCCTATTTGGACTGCACTTCTAATGCCACATTTGTGTCCCTCTCCAGGAAGAGAGACAGCAATATGTTTATGAGAGTCCTTGACCATGGAAGATTTAATCTGGCCTCTAGGTGCTGGAGGTGAGAAGCAGCAGATCTAGGACACGATGTCCCTGTTTCCTTTATTTTACAGAGGTCTATCTGGGAACACTTGTTTAAATTTTTGTTGGGCACAGAGAAGTTGGGCCAAACATGGTACAATGAGAGAGAATAGTTATGGCAGCCTCCTCCCTGAAGAGAGTTTGAGAAGAGAGTTTGAGAAGACAGTGTGTGACATCTCTTGAAGAGTCAATCTGTAGAGGTAATGCCCTGCCACGTCTCAGTGGCTTTGGACGTCTATAGGTTTAAGATGACAAGCCTGTTCATTGTGTGGAGGGAAGATAAGAACACCCCTTCTCCCTTTCCCTCTATTTCTAACTGAAAGACTAGAAGGAAACTTTAAGTTTTTCTTTGTTTGTTTCTTCTCTTTTTGTGGGTTTTCAAATGTCAGGACAATGGTGAATCCAGATTACTTTTCTTGCTTCTCTCTGTCATATTTTAGTGCTTTTTCTGCCAGGTAGGTGGTTGGAAATTGTTTCAAAATTATATTGGATTTTGGCACCATTTCCTGTTTCCTTCTGTTTTGTTTTTTATTGGAATCTATCACAAAACAATATTAAAAATATATTATACAGATAATAACTTACACACTTCATATGTAAGGAGTTATTAGACATATCCCCCAAAGGATAGTGACAGACAACACAATCATCCTTAATCCTTTTATTTATATAAAGTAATGAAATAAGGGAGAAAATATCATGACCGAGTTAGTTTATACAATATTTTTAATAAATAAATGTATGTTGTCACATGTTTAACACAAAATTAAGTATAAGGTCCTTTAGGCTATTGTTTGTGATTAGAGTCTAATGAAGATGTCTAGGGGCTGAGAAAGCTGCAGCATATTGAATGAAGACAATACAACAAATCTTTAATGAACAGTTCCCAAACAGATAAAGTGATATCTATTATACTTTTGGCTCTTTAGTCGGTTTGTGGGGAGGTTAAGATAGTATGTACTTCCTGTAGATATGCCTTCTGTGAAGCGGAGTACCTTGCAGAGAAAAGGACAGTGTAAGTGTATTGTGAATTGTGTATAAAGCTGACATAGTGGAAATGAGGCCTTAAGAATAATTGGTAGTGGTAGGGGATGTAAGAAAACATGTCTTGATGCCTCACATTCATGAAGAGATTATATTTTGTGTTTCCCTCCCCACGCTACATCTCCCATATTTTCCTGTATAGGAAAGTCAATTACATTCTTTCCTCAGACTGGGGAACAAAAGTTCAAATTCTTTGGGAAGTTTAATAGAAACCGGTGTTTAACTGAGTTGAGGGCAAAAGAACTAAACAAGAAAACCTGAGTAAAAAAACCAACAACTCTGGTTTAAAAAATTATGAAATACCTCAACATTTGGAAATTGCTTTTTGTTTAAAATTTTATATAGATTAAGTTTTAAATTTTTTTGTGACATCTAAAATCTTTTGGGGAAATCATTACATTTATTATCAAGAATGTAGTCTAGATTTTGCTAAGTAAAAAATGTTGATAATAATTTAGCTAACATTTTACTACATTTGTATTTATTAAACGTGCCCACTTTTCCATAAATATTACATTTACAAAAAGACATTCTGACCCTATTAAATACATTTTTACTAACCTTATCTTCCCTTTATAATGAGAATTCAGCCTCTTGCAATCTAGTAAAAAAAAATTCTTAGGATCACTATAGGATATTCCTGTTGATAGCTTGATACCTTAGCTTTATGCATTCTCTTTTTCTTCTGGCTACACAAGAAGTTTATGTAGTTCCTTTGTGCTAGCCAAGTACGGCTGTGGATGGTTGTATGGAATGAGCTGATTTAACACTACATCAAAGATTTAAAAAGTTAATGTGTCTTGTGAAATGAATTGTTGGCCAATCTGAAACCATTTTCATCTACCGGTGTCATTTTAATGTAGTCAAACAGTATATATTCCCTTGTGACTAGCTGGCAGTTCAGCCTAACAATTCACAGCCATTTGATCTCTTCTAAATGCATATAGAGGACAGGGAAACAATTCAGACTTGGGTACATGCAGTAAAACACAGCTGTCCAAAGGCTGTGTTTTCCATGGGGCTGTACGAGTGGGTGCCACATCAGGGTGAGCTATGGGCCCACTGGGCCCATGTCATGTGGACACCACTGTACTGCATATTAGGGCTGTGTGAAACAACACTGTTCCAATTCAAATTCTGTTTCAATGATTTGATGGAACAGTGTTTCGTTTCGAGTTTCGTTTAATTTTGAAAGCACCGTTCTGTTTTATTTCGTCAAAAAAGTTTTGCTGTTTCGACGCTGTTTCGAAGTTTTGCCCATAGGTTATTATGGAGAAACAAAATGCAGCAGGCAGGCAGATTGCAGGCCCCTGATCTGCCTGCCAGATGACAGACCGGCGCTGGGTACAGCCTGCACCCAGCACTGGGAAGATCAGTACTGCCGCTGGCCCCAGGTGGCAGCATGCGTCTCCTGTCATCTTGCATGTAGATCGGGGGCACACTGCCCCGGGAGGATTCTGGCACAGCCCCTGCAGTCCTCCTGGGGGTGCTGGCAGGCCCCCAATCTGTCTGCTGGCTGACAGAAGCCGGGTGCTGCCACCTGGGGCCAGCAGGACTGGGGCAGATCAGCTCATGTGGGGACCTGCCACCCTAATTCTGGGGTGGGGGAGGGTCTCCGCACAAGCTGATTTGCCCTTGGCCCCACACCCTCCTCGAACCAGCTCTGGTACAGGGCCAGGGCAGATCAGCTTGTGAAGGGACCAGCTGCCCCAATCCTACAATTGGGATGGTGGGTCCCTGCACGAGCTGATCTGCCCCAGATTCACTGGCCCTAGGCACCAGCACCTGTCTCTTGACAGCCGGCAGGCAGATTGGGGGCCTGCTGGCACCCTGGGAGGGCTGCCGGGCCTGTGCCAGAGTCCTCTCAGGGGGTGAGCCCCAGATCTGCGTGCTGGGTGACAGGAGCTGGGTGCTGCCACTTGGGGCCAGCAGCAGCACCGATCTTCCCAGTGCTGGGTGTGGGCTGCGCCCAGCACTAGTCTGTCATTTGGCAAGCAGATTGAGGGCCTGCACCCCCAGAAGGACTCTGACACAACCCCTGCAGCCCTCCCATGGGTGTGGGTGAGCCCCCGATCTTCCTGCCGGATGACAGGAGACAGCTGCTGCTGGCTGGGACCAGCGCTGAAGCCAGTAAGCCTGGCTTTGAAATGTTTTGAAAGTTTCAAAATGTTTCGAGTTCCCTTGCTTCATTTCAACGCTGTTTTGAAGCCTTTTGTTTCATTTTGATTTTGCTGTTTCAAGCTTGAAATGCATCAAAGAAACAGCTTCAAAATGAAATGCTGGGCGAAATTTTGCACAGCCCTACTGCATATCCATGTGGGTACCCCTGCACTCCTGTACTGTGCACTTGCAGGTGCACTCTCCTGCACACTCTGCACACCCTCTCTGCTTCTTGCACTATGCTGCACTGCACTGCCATAGCCCTTGGAGAAGGGAATGGGAGCCTGGAGATACCAGCTGCTGTTTCAGCCAGAGCATTATAGGGAGGAGCAGCCATATAAAAGCCTGGGGGCCACAATTGAACAACCCTAAAGCAAAGAATTCAAATGTAGAATTATTGGAATAAGATTTAAAGAATTTGGAGAAGACGTGATCAAAGATCTTTGCCAAAATACTTTTTCATTGGAAGATGCTGACTTATAGCAACCAAACTTCTTTATATCTAAATTTTCAGGTAGTGTTCAGATGAAATCCTGCCTGCTCACTTTGCAGCCTGGTGAGAATCTCCATTATCAGAATTTTATAGCAAATTAGGGTTGGAAGAGACCTCAGGAGGTCATCTAGTCCAACCACCTGCTCAAAACACAACCATCCTTAACTAGATCATCTCAGTCAAGGCTTTGTCTAGCCAGACCTTAAATACCTCGAAGGAAGGAGAGTCTACCACCCCTCCAGGTAACACATTTCAGTGCTTCACCACCCTCCTAGTGAGAGAGTTTTTCCTAATATCCAGCCTAATCTTCCCTTGCTGCAACTTGAGACCATTGCACTTTGTTCTGTTATCTGCTATCCTCTTTGGAGCCACCCTTCAGGTACTTGAAGGCTGCTATTAAATCCCCACTGAGTCTTTTCTTCTCTAGACTAAATAAGCCGAATTCCCTCGGTCTCTCCTCAGAAGTCATGTACCCCAGCCCCCAAACCATTTTCTTTTACCCTTCACTGGACTCTCTCCAATTTGTTCACATCCTTTCTGAACCAGGAGTTCCAAAACTGCACACCAGATATGACCTCAACAACGCCGAATAGAAGGGAATAATCACTTCCTTCAATCTGCTGGCAACATTCCTACTAATGCAGCCCAATATGCCTTTAGCCTTCTTCACAAGGGCACACTGTTGGCTTATACTCAGCTTGGTGTCTACTGTAACCCCCAGATCCTTTTCTGCAGACCTACTGCTTAGCCAGTCAGTCCCCTAGCCTGTACTGGTGCATGGGCTTGTTCCATCCTAAGTGCAGGGCTTTGCACTTGTCTTTATTGAAGCTCTTGAGATTTCTTTTGGTCCAGTCCTCCAATTTGTCAAGGTCTCTCCGAATCCTAGATCTACCCTCCAGCATCTCTACGACTTCCCCCCAGCTTGGTGTCATCTGTAAATTTGCTGAGGGTGCACTCTATTTGTGACACTAGTGCCACCAGGTAGATTGCCTCAGGTCTGGGAAACCCAGAACTTCCAGACTCTGAGGTTCAGTCAAGCCCACTAAGTTGACCAGCTTGAGTTGGGGACTCAAGCTGCCTCTAGGTTCTTTGCTGTGGAACCAGGAATCCAGAAGTTTTGGCTTGAGAGAGGCTGTCACAACTTCTCAACCTTCTGTGATAGCATGCTCCTTGGGCTGCCCTCAACTCATGGGGGATTCCCCTTGACTGGGAGGGTACAAAACATTACTGAAATGTTTTTGATGTCATAATTAGTATCTTTAAAAAATTCAGATCTTTTTCTTTAGGTGTGTAACTATTTATATGTCTAACTTCAGATGCTCAGTGTTGAAATTCTGACCTTGGGCACTTATTATGTGCATTTGCAAAGTATAGGAGGAAAATGAGACTGCACTACTGTGTACATCTCAGATATTAATCCTAGAAGTGGAGTGAACATTTTTGACAGTTAGTGGCTGAAAACCTTGCACAGGACATGAATATATCTTAAGGTACTTTACTTTCATTGTTTTTAAATGCCCACGTCATCTTTGTCTTTGTGCACATTCAAAACACAAGACAAAAGTTACCAGTGGGCTGAATAAGATCCTAGCTCTCTTCTTAAAGGTGAAATACATGGGCTTTTCTTTTCCTCTTTGATTACAGATTGCAAAAGAAGTCTGACCAATATCTTCATTTTGGGCACTTGGTTTCAAGAATTTATCAAGATATAGTACAGATAGAAAGGCAAGTTTTTCTTTATGTAGTGTTTTTGAAAGGGTGGGAGCCTCCCTGATTCCCATCCTTCCTTCCCATCAAATCTAGGGGGATGAGTTGATCATATTTTCCTATTGAGGTAAACACACTGCATACTGTGCAGTTTACTCTGGGGGGCTATTGGGTGACACTTTTTTAAATAAAAATGATGCTTTTGTCTGCTGTTTGTGGGCATTAAAGATCCAAGAGAACCTTTGGTTAGGATGGGGGATTGTCCTAACATTTAAAAAAAGATTTTCTTCCCATTGCTATTTATGTTGTGCACTGGTTTGCTGCATTCCTCCCTCTACATGAGCTAAGAAGCATTTTCTTTGTACCTTTTTTGTATCATGTTTATAGTTTTTGAAGTACTTTTACAATCCTTGGGGATCAAAAGCATTAAATGTAGAATCTATTATTATTTTGCATTCCCCATGCTATTACCAGATAAATCTACTATGTGTCTGTCCTCCATGCATTATTCAGAACTTATTATATTGTAACTCCTGTAATATGTCTTTCTGAAACAGTATTATCCTTATTACTTAGTACCACATACCATGAATGTTACTATATTTGTGGATGCATGTGTTGCCTTGTCTCTCTTGAAATATTTCAGTCTATATAACCAGGAAAAATATTGATGTGTGTGCCTTTTGATTCCTGGCCTGTTGACATTCTGAAGCTATGTACTAGTGAACTTTCTCCATTTGTTACACAAACTATTAATTTAGTTTTGTGTTCTGGCTTAGTTCCAATTCATTTAAATTAGACTACTGTGACCGCTGCTTGTAATTAAAAGGTGCAATGGATCTTGAAGTACTTGCCATCCAATAGCTAATTTACTACTTCCGGTTGAAGTGCTTGAAAGAGTTGTATTTGTACAATTGTCAATAGTCTTATTCTTATTCTATTCTGTTCTAATCTATATTCTATTCTATTCTATTCTGTACTATATAGATTTGTATACAGTGTCCATACCATATGTTCTGTGCATTTAATCATTGCTAAACTGAGCTATGAGCTGCAAGTCTCTATCAAGTGTGGGTTTTGATCATGTTATAGTTAATATTACATATTAAATTATCTATTTTTTACACTGATGATTGTATCAAGGGTTGTGATTCATCCAGCATAACATTCCTTCTGCATTTGAATTCTTACATGATGCGACTGCACTTTATTTGGTCTAGATCATATCTGTCTGACCATATGCAGTCTGTTTTACATAGGATTATAGGAAAGTAGGGCTGAAAGCGACCTCATGAGGTCATCTAGTCCAGCTCCCTGCTCAAGGCAGGATCATCCCTGACTATGCTATGCTAGCCCACTGTCTGTCTAATTTTGCTCATGAGAAAGAGTGCAGGGATGAAGAGTGCACAATTTCTCTAGGTAGCCTGTTCCAATGCTCAACCACCCTCATAATCTGAAAGTTCTTCCTAATCTTCACCCTAAATTTACTCTAGTGTGGTTTTATACTATTGCTCCAGTGTGGCCACAGAGAAAAAGCTAACTCCATCCTCTTTGTAATCACTTTACAGATATTTGAAAACTGTTATCCATCCTCCCAGTCTTTTCTTTTCTAGACTAAATAACCATAGGCTTTTTCAGCCTTTCCTCATAAGTTATGGAACTGGGGTGTAGGCAGTGTGGCCTAATAGTTAGGCCATGGAGGGAAAGCAGGGCCTGGGGCTGGGTCAAAGGGCAGGAGCCATATACCCAAACTGGAGGGAAATCCAGAAGCAGAGCCCACAACACAGTCCAGGGTCAGGATCATGGGGGTGGGAGGGGAGGTTGTCAGATGCCAAGTACCAGTTTGAGGGGCAAATCACAAGGCAAAGTCTGAAAACAGAGGCAAATGGGGGTCAAATCCAAATCACCCTGCAGGATCCTGGGCTCCTCTTGCATGGCAAATTGAAAACTGGGTACCTGATAATCAGCTGATTGTGAGCTGGCTCCTGGACTGCACTGGGGCTCAAACTAGCTCTGGTGTGGAACTGATAATTGGTTATTATCAGGATTGCACCAGTTCTGGAACCCTTGTGGTCCCTGCCAGCCAACTATCAGCTGTCTCTAAGGTACCAAGAATCTTTTCCCTCCCTCCCTAATTAGGACTTGATGCTGATAGGGTACAAAAAAACGAAACGGAAAACTTTTTTATGGCTTCTTTCACAAAGCAACAATAACAGTCATAAATCCAGTTGCACAAAATTCTGCCCATGTCACCTTTAAGACACTTAACTGATTGCTAATCTGATGAATAGACATTCCATTAAACAAAGTCACTGCTAGAACTCGCTCAGTAGCTGGTTCCTTTGGAAGCAAGTTTACTTTGCCAACTTCTTTGTTCATGTTACAACAATGAACTTTATAAACATGAAAGACTTCTCCAAGCACAACCACTCCTCTTTTCAAATAATGTTTTCATAATGATTTATGAAACTATTGTGACTCTTATTCAAGCTGGTGGTTGGGTGAGTTAGTTAGAAGTTAATACTTGCATACAGGTAAAAGAGAGAGTCTGTGTTGGCTCTTTCTTACTTATGCTGATGCAACTTTAAAGACAGGTTCAGTTATCTTATTCCAAATTGGTAAGTGGAATCCTGATTTCCTCTTTGCTTATTCATATTTAGATTGGATTTAACACAACAGATCTTAGCATTTGGTAAATATTTACTATTCACTTGGTAAATTCCTCAGAGCACCAAGTTTTTTTGACTTTCTGTATCCTAAATACCTGGTAGAGAAAAATATAACTTATTTCTCTGATTTCACTTAAAAGAGAAAACGTTTAACTTTTTATGTACTTGCATCTTAGCCAAGAAGTGCATGGCCAAATGAAAGGCAACCTTTATAGGCCAGTTTAAATACATATGAGTTTTCACTGTCTCGTTATCTTGAGTATTTATAGAATGCCTGTAACATTATACGTTACAGGGGTATAGGTAGTAGCTGTGTTAGTCTACCAAGGATATAGGCAGACAAGGTTCTTTGGGGCAAACCTGATGTCTTTTATTAGACCAACTCAAATAGTTGGAAAAGTTCTTAGCAAGCTTTTGGGTATAAATACCCTTTGTCAGGCTGAGGAAGCATCTGCAGTAGGTGCATGCTCTTCTGTGTTTCTGAACAGAACCTAAACCTGTCTACAATTTACACTTACTCGGCACCTCTGGCAAATCAAGGTGCAAGGAGGAAAGAAAGCACTAATTCTGCCCTAAATTGGGAGGCCAGTTTCCCAGCCACAGACCAGCCTGGGAGTTCTAGAAGATGCTACTCTGAGTATGCACTTCAGGGGGTATAACCATGAAAATCGTGTAGTAACTGACACTGCAAGTCTTAAAAAAGGTATTCCTTGGAGCTACTGTGGTTGCTTTGTGCAGGTTTTACAAGATGTCTACTTTAAAGTGGTCTCTCCATTAGGTCTTGCATGGTGATTGTGTAGGTTCTGGCAGAAGAAAGAGCATTATTTTTGCTAGCTTTGTGTCAGAAACTAATGAAAACTGATTTACTAAGGAAAACAAAGTACATTACAGGACACTGTATGTTCCCAGGGTATTGATTTTGGATACAGTCTCTTTCAGTTGTCAGTCATGGTAAGGTATATTGTCTGGGCATCCACAACTAATTTTAATAATAATTCTTTGTATTGTGGGAATGCTTAGAAGCCCCATTTGAGAGGAGAACCTCATTGTGCTGTGCACTATGCAAATACTTAGTAACTGACTATTCCTACCTGTGAAAAGTTGATAAGCTCAATAGCTAAGTCAGCTGCAGGAGCTCTTGTAAGAAGACTCTACTGAGATTAAATTACAGAAGGTGCACAAGGTGCTTCTTTGGGGGAAGTTTTTGCCCAGAAATATAATGCTGTGCTCCCAGCTCCACATCAGCCTGTTCTTTTCTATTCAGTGATGTATTATGCACCCCTCTAACTCCATGCACCTTCTATGCCCCTCATCAGCTAATTTTCTGCCCACAACTGTTACATTTGTTTGAACCCCAGATCAGTTCCTTTCCCGTAGGCCAGGGGTTTTCAACCTTTTTGGGGCAGTGAACCCCTGGTGGCCGGTTGAGAAAGAAGGAGTCCCCTGGCAGCCAGTCGAGGGGCGGGGGGGAAGGGTCCCCTGCGGCCAATTGGTGAGCATGCCGGTGACACAATGGCAGCAGAAATGACAGCGGTGGAAGTGCTGGCGGTGTGACAGCCCACTGCCAAGTACCCCCTGAGGCTATCCCAAGTACCCCCAGGGGTATGCATACCCCCAGTTGAAAACCCCTGCCCTAGGCTCCTTTCTATCCTTGCTCCCAGCCTCACCTCTGGTCTTTTTGCTGCCCAAGAGGGGTTTCTCCTTCCTCCCAGAACTGGGCACTGGGCAGTTTTAATAGGTCTCCTATTTTCTCTCTCCATTTCTAGGGATGGTGTTGCAAGACCATAGCAGAGTTAAGAATGTTTGCTTCTGCTTCCCTTTTTTGCCACTTGGTGCTATGGTGCATCTAATTGTGCTCCTTGTGGCTTCATCATTGATAAACTGCTGCATATACAACAGTTGTTAAAGTGCTAGTTCATCTCTTACAGTGAGCTTATTCATAGGTTATGAGCAGGGATCCTGGTTTTCTCTGTTTAAAAATCGCAACTTCTCTGCTAAAAATCAGACTCTCTGGTTGAAAACCCAAAATCCATGATTAAAATGAAACACCATTATTTATATAGGTATCAACTGAACACAATATTCAATTGATATATTTACAATTTTAAAGCAATTTGGAAGCCAAACTGCTTCCAATCACTATAATAAAATTAATTCTAAGTATCTATAAATTTTGGTATTTGATTTTGAGTTTTTTATCATAGAAAATCAGAGCTCCCTCTGCCCTCTTCACTCACCAGGATGCAGGTCCAAGCCCCTCGCTCCCTACCCCCAGGATGAGCTAGTCGCGGCTCCATCCCACTCCCCAATGGGGCCCTGTGGCCGTGCATAGCCCCAGGCCCCAAGTTCCACACACCACCTGGCTAGGCAGCAGCCCCAGCCCCAGCTCCAGTCTCAGGCCTGCCTAACTCCCTCCGTCCCTCTCTATGGGGTCCTCAATCACCCCACCCTCCACCAGACTTACCTGAGCCCACTGCCTGACCACCCTCCTCCTGCTCTCCCCAGCCCCTTGCAGGCTGGAACTCTGCAGAGAGCTCTTTACAAAGTGGAAAATTCACATTATTTTCTGTTAAAATGCAAAATCCATGTTTCTTCGTCAGAAGGGAAAATCTGTGTTTTTTCCCATTTTCCATGGGAAATGGAAAACCCAGATTTCTGGTTATGAGTATTCTAGTTGGGTTTCTTTTTGTGACTCTTTCTGCTAGTGATTTGCTACAGCTAATAGATGGGCAATTAAAACCTTGGAACTCATCTTCTCTTTTCATGTTAAAGTGTACTAGCTTTGTGAGGTGTCAGGATTTAGATAACAGACAGGGGTTACTCTTTTTCTTCCCTTTGTGTTCCAGGGTTAATGGTGGCAACAGCAATCAGTTGGGAGGTGAGGTGCCTGATATTGCTCTCTTCTGCTTTGCTCCCTGGACACTTAGCTACTTAGCACTGTAGTATCAATTTTACTGGGCAGTTTGGTAAGATTCTAAAATTTTAGTGATACCTGATTAATTTCCTCCTCCTGCTCCAGGTAAGGAGCAATGCTGGAGGCAGGATGCCACATTTGATAACCTGTCTGAACTGAAGTTGCCTGGATGCATTTCATTTTCATAGAAATGTAAACAAAATATATTAGTATGAAAAATGATAACTATATCTCAACTTGCCTGGAGATGGTATTTGTATTTCAGGTAATAAGTAGATACATAAAAGGTTTCATTTTTATAACAATACTTTATCATTTGTTTGAATATCTTACTGAGAAAAAAAATCTTCAAAATTAATTTACTAATGTTTCCTTTACAGCATTTTAGAGAAAACAAAACAAAAAATTTCAAGGGAAGGAGCTAAATAAGTAATTTAAACTGCCTCAAGTTTTTACATAACTAGTATATCTTCACCCCCTCAGACAAAGACTAGGGAATAAGAGGTCAACCTAAAGCACCTCATTTATATGGTAATTACAAATAAGCAGAGGCTAGTGATTCATGATACAAATCACTTGTTCCTATGAGACTTGTGTGTTTACTAGACAGGAAGTATGTGATTATGTCGTGCTAATTAGTTTCCAGGTGATAGGAAGAATGTAGTGCAAAGGAGCTCCTGTTCAGTTATTGTATAACTTATAGTCTTGCTACTCGTTTGTTATGTAGCTATGTTTAATTGATTTTTACTAACCTTCATTATGTCAAGCACTAAACATACTCTATAAATTTTATGCAGATGCATTGTCGAATTTAAATTAATATGTATATTGTTACTATTTTATTTCCATTAGATTGTACATTACTGTGGCAGTACTATAAATGGACAATGGGAGATTAACAACAGAAACATAAAGCTAAAAGAAAAAAAGGAAATAAGTTTGTGAATAGGTAGTTAGTGAGTATTCTAATTCAAGGAGACATGGGGATCAGAGGGCAAAAAAGTCATGCTCTGAAATAATGGAGTGATACTTACTGGCAAATAGAAAGTGGACTAAAATAGAAAGTGAATAAAGAACCAGTCTGAAAAAGAATTCTACAGTGATACGGAATAGACAGGGAAGGACAGCTGTAAAGTGAAAAATGAGATATTCTATTGTAAGAGAAGCCTGTTATTAATCCAGGGCATGATGGGCACCCACGCTAATAAATTTGTCCTACCTTTTTTTTTAATCTTCCAGGTATTCAGAAATCCTCATCTAAAGGTGCAGACAGAAAGTCATTATTATTTGAAATGGAATGAGAAACAATAGAATTGGAACAATCACTACTGTTGACTGCTGCATAGTCATAGATGCATTTGTCTTCTAGGCAGATGTTTTCTGAATACGTATGACAAGGTATTTCTATCAAATAATAATGCAGTTAGTTATATTGCCAGAAATGTGAGAAATTCTTGGCACCGTAGAACCTGAAGGCCTATAGATATTAGTAATATAGAGAGAAAATTATTTGAGACAGATTTTCCCCACCTTTTTTATACTTAAAGCCAGGGGCAAGGAGGAATTACAGATCTTATGACATCTTTAGCCTAAGCTTTTGAAGATTAGATGGTCTCTGATTTGAAAAAACAACCTGTAATAGAAAATTAAGATCTGTAAAGGAAAGTGTGTGTGTGTTTAAATTATTATTTAGAAAGATAACAGGCTTCACATGACACAATGCCCCTTTTCTACTGTTAAAGTCCTTTGCAAACTGATAGTTGAGATACTGGTAGTATAGTGAATAGAGACAAATGAAGATATTGTGCTCTGAGGTCAAAGCAGTTTCATAAATCAAGAAAGTGAAAAATACGTAAGGACCCTTACAATAAGTGGGCAAAGTCAACCTGACAATCATTTTTTGGAGGGGAATAAAGTCTCTTCTCTCCAAACAGGTGAACACCAGGTTTCTGTGGCCTGGCATCATTCATCTTGCTGGTACCACCCATATTAGTATTTGTGAACTTTGCTCAACTAATGCCCATGTAATGCTTGAGCAGAGTCCATCATGGTTGACATTTCATATGCACCATATGGTAGGCAAGGAATAGTGACGTGTGTGATTAGTAGACACAGTGAAGCTCAGGAAGCCTATTTTCTGAAAACTAGCTATGTTAGCTTGTCCACATCTGTGGGAATAACCATGGAATTAATCATGAAATAATGGAAGTTGTACTTGCCAGCACACCTACCAGACAGCAATAGTGACCTGCTTCTGATTTCATATTTTCTCCCTCATTTGCATGTCCTGATGCCTGAGAGCTGGGGCAAAGCTCCTCAAAAAACCGTGAGAGAGGTTCTTTGTGTGGAACTTCTGACAGCCCTACTCATCATGCTGACCCATGTCATATCAGCATCCAGAATGCATATTTCATCTGCTTCCAGCTTCTTTGGGTCAGAAACTCCTGCTGAAATGCTGTCCTCCATCTCCAATGACTTTTATCACAGTTGTGGTGCAGTAACAATGCAGACACAGCAGGGACAGCTCTTCTGCCAATGCTGGATCCATGGCTTGTCCCTAGCTGAATAGGTAGAAGTAAGGAGCATGCAGAACCAGAAGTGACTAAGCTAGGTACATTGGTGGGGTAAGAACATCTCCACAGGGATCCAGGAAAGACACTATACCACAGACCAAGTTTGTGACTCAAGTTCACAATGTGCTAAGAATCTTGGAGCACACCCCCAGAAATCCTGGCACCAACAGCACCAACCCTGGTAGCTACAGTGTCTGATTGAACACTGCTATATGGGTGTGGGTTGCATGTGGATCAGCAGCGTGGAGAGTAGCAGGTGGGACTAGCAGTCTAAGGTGCTTTTAGAGTGGGTATACCTTGCAGAAGAGGTACCCTAGTCCCCCTTCATCTCACAAAGGCTTTGGGTAGATAAACTCTAATGTTTGTGAATTACTCAGACAGTCTTATGATAATCACCATATAAAAGGTCCAAGAAGAAACTAATAATTTCCTTGCAAGCAGAGATTGAATGGTATGCAGTAAACAAGTCATAAGCCTATATATAGAGCAATGAAGAGAAAACAAAATATTGAATACATGCTGTTTTCATGCTGGGCGCTGACTAAGCTAGAAGTTCTGTGGTGAAAGTAATTGGCATTCATATAATCAAAGACTATATTGTAATACCTCTGTCCAAGGAGGGTCAAATTAAGTTTGCATAGGCAACATTAATTCTGGCATTTCCCAACTTTTGGAGACTTGACTTTTACAGCTCTAATGTTCTTCTAACACTGCTTTTGTGTGCAATAAAATACAGTAATTACTTGGCAGCAAATATCGTTGGCAAAGGCTACAAAATGTTTTCCATTTGGAGCACTTTCTTTTCAGTCATTCAAAACTGTAAAAATGTGTGATTGAAAGAGGTGCTGAAATTTTGTTTCTTAAGGTGATTTTTTAAAAACAATTTAAATACTGATTTTCAAGGTTGGGGTAAAATCCTTTTGGGCAGGTATTTTGCCACTGCTAGTTGCTGGAAAACTGCATCATTTAGTATTGCTTTTGGCAGCCTGTCAAGTTGGTTTGTTGCACACCCCTAAGCAGCATGCAGCTTTGTAATGATGAGCCTGAGGTTACATGGCTTTTTTATTTTGTTTTCCTCCTAGTATTTTAAATGCAGGGCAAGACTTATTTAGAGGGTCTTCTTAGCATGATAATGACAAATGCACACCATAAACTTGTGAGGTGTAAATAGCTCTTATTCTTATAGCATACAAATCCAAAACCCAGACTACTTGATATTCTAGTTTTATTATAGGATAGACAAACCAAAACCCTAAGCACCATCACACCCACAACACTGCCCTCACCTGACAGTGGGAGAGCGACACCCACGCAGATGTGAAAAGCAGCTAAGAGAGCCATTCCTTTGTATATTGTGACTTCCAGGATCGAAAACCAAATTAGAAAACTATCTCTCTATTAAATGCAGCTGAGAAATTATGTTCAATTTGCAGACAAGTTTTACTTTAAAATATATTCTATATCGTTGCAAGGCAAACCTCAGTAGGAATAGAATCCTTACTAAGCTTTTATTTTGGGGATCGTATTTAAAAAAAATAACCCAAATGACTGAGCTTAGAATTATATGTATATATTGTTTACCGTGGGAAGACTGTGGGTGTTTAGGAAGGAGGGGATGCTCAAACTTTAGAAAAAAAAGTCACAAAAGAATGGGGACATTTTCAGCCCATGAACTGTATGTTCTAGAAATCTGGAAATACTGTGTCTTGTTTTGGAATTTAAATGGTAAGAGCTGCTACCACAAGTTTCAACATTAACATAACATTTATTTATTATGTTTACCATGTTTAAGAAGCAGCAATAGGTTCATAAAGGTAATATAAGTCTTAAGTGAGAGGAATATTTTAGATGATTGGTACCACTTGATTAAAATGTTTTGTTTCAAATGTTATTTTTTATGGGGAATGGTCTTTTCGTAAAATTGCCTTTTTAAAATGTTACATTTTGTGGAAAATGAAATTTTATTCTCCCAGTTTTTCTTCTTTCTGATAAGTAGCAATTCTTCTGTTCAGCACTGGTGAGATCTCATATACAGTACTATACTTAGTTTTGGGCACTGCATTTTAAGAAAAATGAGGACAATTTTTTTTTTTTTTTTTTTAAAGAGCCCACCAGAAAGGAGCAATAATGATTAGACATCTAGGACACATGGCTTACAAGAAAGGAGGAACTGGTATTTTGGAGAAGAGGTAGCTGAAAGGGGACTTGGTAATAGCCTTCAAATGCCTGAATTTTTTATAAAGAGGATGCAGGTAGAGTGGAAGACTATTTTCTGTGGCCCCAGGAGACAGGACAAGAAGCAATGGTCTTAAATTGCAGCAAGGGAAATTTAGGTTGGCTATTAGGAAGAACTGTTATATGGTGATTCCTTTTTCTACTTTGCCACTCAAACTAGCAAGAGAAAATGAAGGACTGAACAGAAAAACTGAGAACTGAAATGTTTTTATCTTTTATTTTTAGCCAGAGAGACCATCAAGAGATCCGTAACAAAGTTTAAAAATACCATTTTTACTAGACATAATGCAAAGGATGTTGTTTATCTCTTGGGATAAGCCCATTTTTCACAATTCCTGCCTACTGTAAAGATGACGTAAACTGCTCTTTAAGGTTTCTGAAGTGAGTAAAAACAGAAAATGGGAATAGGACAATAGGAGTGAAGATCAAAATAGTTCAGTACTCTTACAACAGTGTAGAAGTTTTCACAACACAAAACTTTTAATGTCAGTTTTCTTCTTTGTCTTTAAGGAAGCTCAGGACTTTTTATTTCCAATGCCAAAGTTGATAGAAGAAATTCTGAGGTAGCATCTAATCTATGAGTTTTTGGGGTGAAAAGGACATAGGGGGTGGGGCATGTATATTTGAGTGGAGAAAATGTAAAGCAGAGCCAACAAAAATGTGAAAATTTAAGAATACAGACAATTAATTGAAAATATGGGAAAGGTTACAGTTTTGTTACCTATAATGCATAGATTTTCTTGTTAATTGTTCTTAATTCTTCAGTTAATTTGTCTCTTTTTTCATTCTTTGTTGATTCAGTGTTTTACATTTTATCTTCTCAGTTGTGTAGCATTATCAACTTTGTATTATAACCTCTTTAGCTGCTTACAGTTATCACTTTGTCTCATAGGTTGGTTTCTTGCCCTTGATCTACTAATCACTCTTTTTGGTTCTAATTTTATTTTGCTTATTCTACAGATAGTTTAGCTCTTAGCCCTCAACTTTATTTTCATACACATTCCAATAGTCTCTTAATATTAATTTTGTATATATCTAAGTCTTTTTCTATTTTTGCACTTTCAAGAGTTTAGGTTACTAGTCAAAATTCAATTCTGATCATTTGAGTCCTATTATACCTTTGTCCAGTGTATATTATTTTTCATGAAGATTTAGGCAGACCACTGGCTGACAACACCAGTTTTATTCTGGCAGCATATTTTTGGTTGATGGTTTGACTCCCTCTGTCAAGGCAAACAAAAATGTTAATATTTCTTCTGGTTGGTTTCTCAGCTTTCTGTTGAAACCTTTTATGTATGTTGAATTTGAAGCCAGCACTTATCTCCATATATTAATGTTTATTAGCTATTGGATTGTATGCTAACAGTTGGGCTGGTCAAAATCTATTTTTTAATTTTTTTCAAAATATTGAACAACAACTGTCTTTTCAGGAAGACTGCTTGCCTTAAAATACTCACAGGAGTTGTACTGCTTCATGCCCCCATCCTCCTCTGTGGATTGGGATCCTAAACCAGTCTCTTCTTGATTATGACTACAGTTATGTGATTGCAATGATGGCCTCCCCTCAGCAAGAGTGATCATGGGAAGTGTAGCTCGAGGAAAAAGCCTGGCCTATAAAGTAGAAAAGGACTATGAGGAAACCAGAATTAAAATATTTTCGTTTTTAGCAGAAATATATCAGGCTTTTTTTTCTTTTAAACCTAAAGTGAAAGTTTATGTCTAAAAATAATACATTTTCCAACTAGGTCTGCTATGTATGCCATCCAATACTAGTAAAAAAATTCATAGTTTATATGGCAGATAAAAAGAAACCTTTTTTTTTCTTTCATAGTCATAACATATGAATGCAAATATTCTCTACTAGCCAATTGCCCATCAAGAATGATGGGGGGTGGTGTGTGTGGACAGAACAGCACCACACAATGCCCCATGCTGCTGCTGCTCTACCTCTGGCCCCATGGCCCCACCCACCTGCTGCAGCCCCTCAGTCCCTGCTGTCATGGGGGGACAGTGACAGAGCCCCACGTCCAGCCCTGTCCCTGCTTCTCATCCAGCCCCATTCCTCCCACTGCTCCCTCCAAGGGTGAGGCCAGCGCTGCTGGCCTTGCCCCCCAGCTCCGGTCCCTCAATCCCCACTGTCATGGCTGTGCTTCAGTCTAGGCAGAGCACTCTGGTTGTTTCAGTCAGCATTGTGACTGGCTGCCAAGGCAACCAATCAGAGTACAAATAAAGCTTTGTGGACAGACAAACAGACAGACAGACTAAGGTTTTTATAATATTAAAATAATGCAACTAGATACAATCAGTACTGGACTTACTGCCTTGCAATGGAAAGCTATTGAACACCTCTTTTCCAATGGTATGTAACATGCATTTCTGTTAGAGACTGGTTGCCAGACATTAAACCTGAAATCCAACTGACCTTTGCCACAGGGCAAGTAGTATTTTGTGAGGTTGAGGGGATAGAAATGCTTCCATGGCAGGGTTTCCTTACCTTGTCTTGTCTTCAACTTCAACTGGTGGATGCAATACATTTTGAAGTATTGGAATGGTGCTAGGTAAGAAGAAAGATGAATTAAAGGAGAGAGTAGAGGTGGCCAAAGACTGTGTACTGTATTTTTCTGGTGGATAAGATGACCTCCCTCCCCACCACTGCCTCATAGCATAATGTTTTGGAAACAAATATGATTGAGATTTGATTAACAGCTATTTCAGTTTCTTCTTATATAGCTTTGGGAGTCTGAGGTGCACCTTAATTTTAGATCTCCATTTTCAGGGAAAAAGCCTCTGTTTTGTACATTAGAAAATATGGTAGCTGTGTGAGTTATCTCTGTGTTTGTATGCCTATTAATAAAATTTGTTGTTATCCAGAATAAAATCATACATTATAAGGCAGATGTAAGATTTTACTTGAGATTTCTTGGAAACATTTCATACTGAATTGCTATCTTGAGGAAAGATTCTTAAAATTTATTGTTTCTTTGAGTTGAGGATATAATTTTATAAATTCTTCTGAAGAGGTGATCTTTTACCTTCTGGTGAAAGTATATTATCTGCTGAGTAACACTGAAGAAAAAGTCAGACAATTTCATTATTTCACTGCTGGTATTCTTTCCACAATAAAGTGATGTTTCAGTAAGGCCCAGGATATTGTGCTATACTGTAACTTTATATTATAATACACAAAAAAGTGGTAATACTCCAGTGATGATATTTATGCTTGTTTTAAGTGGGGTGCGGTGGTTATATGATGCTTGCTTGTATTGTACATTTTCACTTTACCTTTCATGAAGGGAGCAGAATAATAATGAAATTTACAGGATGAATGCATTGCTTCATGCTTTCAAATAAGCAGTATTTTACATGTCAGTGGTCTATTTTAGCACCCTACCTGAATGAGTGAGTAGTTAAATAAAATTCAATGTAGGACCATTTTCATAGTATTCATTTTGAAATATTATCAAGCTGCTGTACTCTTTTACTTTTCAGCTAGTTGTCATTATTCAGCATGACCAAACCCTAGGGGAAGTGCAAAAGCTCCAAATAATCTCTTAAACTGCATTTTAATGTGTATCATTTTGTTAACTTTGTAACTCCAATTCAAGTTGTTCTATTTTTTGCATTGTTTCTCAGGATTTATTTACCACTAATTTCTGAAAATGAGAAAATGAGGACTATGGAGAGGCTTCACACAGGGACATGGAGGGAACAAAACCAGAATCCTCCCGAGTCAGTTCTGTGCCCACTCATGTTTAGTTATGTTTTTAAAGCTTAACTTTTTTTATAAGCTATTAAGAACTGTTTGTGGAACAGACTGAATTTAGTGAGATTTGGGCTTTTTGGGAATCGGGGATTAATTATTGCCAAACTGCTGCTTTCAAATTATTGCAAATGTTCTGAATAACTTTGGCTGCTAACAGGAGGGTGTAACAGGTACCAAGCCTTGTTATTAAGAGTAGAGCTAGGTAGCAGAGGTAGAAAGATACAGCCTGGGATAATAAATTGCTGACAACTAGTTAGATAATGGTCTGCTGAAACCAATGGATGACACCTGTAGCCTGTTGGGAGGATCCCAGGGCAGGTGACCAGGAGGAGGAGGAACCAGGGGCTATATAAGCCCTGCATCAAAGGCAGAAGGGATAGTCTGTTTTGAGCAGACATAGAGGTAGGTGGTTCTTGCTGGGATCTGAGAAAGGTAGTGCTGGGAACCAGAGTTTGATTTAGGCTGTAAAAGCAGAAGGTGCTGTTTACATAGAGGAGAAGCAGGACCCGAGACCAGGGGGAGTGGGAGTGGGCCCAGAAGGGACAGAGTTGGTGGAAGCCAGTAGGGCTGAGTAAGAGCCAGGGGAAGGCTTTTCAAAAGGCTCCCCCAGCTGCAACTTAATTGTTGTGGAGTTTTGCTCATTGCATTTTGAGCCATGAGGCATGGGAGTGACTAAAGTAGTGGAAGGAGGCCACTGAGGGCACCTGGGGAAGGCACCGCAGTAGATGAAGGACAGTTACAAACTGGGGGTTGAGCCTGAGGGGTGCAACTTCAGTGAACTGAACTGAACTGAGCTGAGCCTGAGGGACTGGGGCCTAGATGGAGCCAAGGGGCAAAGAAATCGCTCCTAGTGGACTGGGACAGCCTCCTCGACTTAAAATAATATCAAAGGCAAGGAAGGAAAGCACAAGAAGTTACCTTGATTTAACCAGAAAAGAGACTAGAGTAGCCACCAGGAAGCACCCCCACCCTTCTTCAATGGCAAATCCTATTATAGAGGGGTAATACTGCCTTTTGGAAGAATTCTGTAAAATACTCTAAGATTGGGTGGGCATTTGAGAAATGTTGTCTTCTCCCTCCAGCTTAATAATGTTATGGAGAGAGAGAACTGGACTCACTAGGATGGAAACAATTCTTGCATTTCATCTAATGGTACCACTTGTCTTAGAAAAAACTACTACTTATCTTGCAGTTAAATCTGCTATAGCAAAGTATTTGAATATAATACTTTTAATAATTATTTAAAACTTGTTACCAACTTCTCTCTTGCCAGAGTGCTCCCTTGCCATGCTTCTCTCTCTACCTTCATGCAAGACTTCCAAATCATTGCCCTGACGGAAAATACAACTGTTTTAAAAAAGAGACCAATCACTTTTCCAATAATCTATAATATTGATGAAAAATGGTGTACCTTTTTGCCCTGTTGCACAATAGGGACTGCCCTAATAAATCAGACCAGCAGTCTATCTAATCCAGTATTTTGTGTCAGGGTTAGTCATCAAAGGTAGAATATAACTGCCATAATAGCCAATTAGGCAAGAACAAGCTCAGTGGGGGGAATTGCTTCCTGAGTTGTGTCAGGCAAGGTTCTTTGGGTAGATGTGATATCTGTTATTAGACCAACTAAATAGCTGGAAAAAAGTTCTTTGCAAGCTTTTGGGCTCAAAGACCCTTCATCGGGCATAGGGAGACTCTTATTTGACACGTTTATTCTTTAGGTCCTATCCTGAAGCATGAATGGAATATCCCTTATAAATATTTATCCAGTCTAATGGCACTTATCTCCTCCCATTCCCCATTTCCTTCCTATATCCTGAAACTTCCTTTCTGCAACTCAAGCTCTGGCATGGGGAGGGCAGAGCAGTGATGAAGATACACGGTGTAGGACTAGCTGGGGGTTGACTGTTGTGGGGGAGAGAGGTCACCCTCTTTTTTGCCTCTGAAAACTAATATTTTCCCCTGACAAGCAGCAAATCCCTGGCTGCTTCTTCACAATGCACCACTGCCACTTCTCTGCCCTCCATGCTAGTAGAGCCAGAACAGTAGCAGCAAAGGTACAGGGTGTGAAGGGTGGGGTAGGGGAGCAAAATACTGACCAGTTATGTCTTAGCTGCTAAACATATTGCCTCGGCTACGTTTCTTGCAGTAAGTTCCTCAGGATAACTGTTTAAAAATAAAAACGTTTTTCTTTTTTTGAGCTTTTCAATGTATTGCCTTTTTAATTTTGTTGGGTGGTCCCTTGTTCTTTTTTTTCTTGTCTTTTTTACTGAAGGTCATGTGTCGGTATCCATCTCATTGGTCATATCTATATCATATTGTTTTGTATGTAGTTTAAAATCACCTTTTGTTCATCTCCTTAGACTAATTAGTCCTAACCTTTTTAAGTTCCCTTAAAAGGGCAAGGTTTTTCATATATTCAGATATTGTCAATACTCTTCTTTGGACTTTTCCAGGTTCTTCTACTGTAACTTTTTTGAAGGGCTGACCTGAACTGACATCTGTTAAATGTGCCGGTAAGTATTACTATATATTAAATGCTGTACTTTCCGTGTGTATTGGATTCTTAATACACTACATTTTGTTCTTGAACACTTTTATATATTGAGAAATTTGAGCATGAAGCTGTTCATGGTGATATTTAGATTGTTTTCTTGAATATATACAATTTATTTAGAATCTATCAATGTGTAATTGTAATTGCAATTGAAATTGTTCCTCCCAGCACGCTTATCTTATAATTGTCTAAAATCAATTATTCTGCCATTCTGATTCCAAATCATCTTGTTCAGGTCCTTCTGGAGTTTTGAAATGTTTCTTCCAGTTTGACTAACTTAAATAATCATTTTAGGCTGATTTTTAACTCCCTAAAGCCATGCGTATTCTGCCTCCCAGATGAACCTAAGACTATGCTGAGAAACAAGCATGCTTACTCGGTCCTTTTCTGCATGTGCCAAAGCAGAAGGTAGGTAGTGTAGACTGCCTCCAGGTGCTGGTATGCTCTCAAGAACCCCTCAAAGGTTCTATGCCTATGCTACCTAATTGTTCATTGTGTATGCTGGTTGTATGAGTGAGTGGACAGAGCTTGTTTTAGGCAGTACAGATGTAGCTTGAATGTCCTTTTCAGTAAAGCTCTTAAAACCCAGTATGTTAAATTTATGGAGTATTTTGGATTTTCAGGCATTCCCCTTAGTCCTTGGTATGGGGAGGGAAAAGGTAATAACTTAGGCTCAGAAGAAGTAGTTGCTGTTTCTAAGGCCTGTGACACAGGTTATGCTTAAGATGTGATTAACTGGTTAAGCATATCTTAAGTAGTGGCCTAGCCACAAATTCATTCAGTTAATGGCATTGTGACAGCGGGCCTCCTGGGGCTGATCTCTGTGGCCCGCCCACCTGTCACCATGACAGGGGGCCACTCAGGGCCGACCTCCATGGCCCGCCCACCTGTCTTTGGGCAACCGCCCGCTTATCTCGCCCGCCACGCCTTTGATGATAATTGATTCATTAAGATGTCAGTGAAGCGGGAGGCTACCCATTGTAATGCCCCGATGCCAGGGGGCGCTCTGTGGCTCCGACCTCCCCTAATACCGCAGCCCAAGCCTTGCAGATGTATTGGATGTTGGTCTATCAACATGCCCACTTCCCCGAACTTCCTCCCTAGTCTAGCCCACTCCCGGGCCTTCTCTGTATGCTCTATGGAAATGCCCCCTCCCGGGCTCTCCCTGTGCCCACTCCAGGCTCTCTCTAATATGCGGCCCCTCACTGGGACTCTCGTTGAGCCCACTCTGGGCCTTCTCTAAAATAATCTAGCCCGCTACGGGACTTTCTAGCGGGTCTCTGGTCCTTTAGGCCCACCGCACTGCTACCCTCTCTTATCCGGGCTCACCGCGCTGCTATCCCCTTTTCTCAGGGACCACCACAGCACCTTTCCCTGCGCCTGGGGTGCTGTACTGCTAACCCCTTTTTGTCGGGGTCCACCACAGCCTCTACCCCTGTCTGAGGTCTACTGCCATGCTAGCCTACAACCGGGCTCGCTACGCCCGTCTTGGGCTTCTCAATAGTATCGCCCCCTCTCTGGGGCTCGCTGTGCCATGCTGGGCTCCTTAATAATGCCGCCCCTTCTCTAGGGCTCGTTGTGCCCACGCTGGGCTCCCTAATAATGCCACCCCTTCTCTGGGGCTTCTCAATGTTGCCCCCTCTTTGGGGCTTGCTACGCCCACACTGGGCTCTTCAAATGCCCCTCTCTGGGGCTGGGGTCTACGCACCCCTGTAAACTGCGCCCCTACAGGTGCCTGGATTCTCACGCTATTGTGGGTCTCCTATGAGGCCTCCTCCAACCCCTTATAGCCTCACCCTAGCCACCGGTATGTTCTCAGCAGCCCTCTGGCCAGGTGATGTTGCTGCCTGGCCTCCTGCAGCCAAACTGCCCTGCTTATAGAGGCAGCCCTTGCCTCTAAAATGGCTACCCTAATCAGGCACCTGGAGGCTGCCAGCTCCAGGCCCTTAAAGTGGCAGGCGCTCCCAGTGCACTGCCACAGACATGATAAAACCAGGAATGAGCAACAAAGGTATTACACAGAATATATGTGTAATAACTTTGTCTCTGGTTCCTATCATGCATTTAATTGAATATATGGCCAGTAGGCCTGTGCAAAGTGGCTAGTGTTCGCTAGTGTTCAGATTTGGCCAATTCGGGGGACTGTGATTCAATTTGGTGATTCAAATCACTGTCCTGAATCATTTCAGTTGAATCTGATTTGGAGATTTGGCCACTGCCGAATCAGCCAAATCTCTCAATCAAACAGGCCCCATCCCCTGCCTGTTCTCCCAGCCCTGTCAATGGCTGCCCTGCCTGGCCCCAGCATCCCAGCTCTTCAAAATTAAAAAAAAAACCCTGCACTCACCAGCTCCTGCCAGGTGGGGGTGCAATCCCCACTGCTCCATACTGCATGGGCGGGGGGCTCTGCCATGAGCCCCCAGAGGCCCCGACAGCTGCTGAAGTAGCTGGTGAGTGTGGTGCTTTTTTTAAAGCGCTGGGACACTGGGGCCAGGCAGGGCAGCCATTGACAGGGCTGGGAGAGTGGGCGGGGGTAGCTCAGTGGGGCTGAGGGAGCAGGCAGGGGATGGGGCCTGGTGGGGGTTCCCCCATGGCCCCCCACTCTTTCTCCAGCTCCTCCCCCCCCCCAGCTACTTACCGGCAAAAAGTACAGGTCCATCTCCCTGTAGTGGTTAGCAGGGACTGCCTGAATCTCCGAACCTCTCTGAACCTTTTCTGAATCAATTCAGAGACCTCTGAATTGATTCAGACCCTTTTATTGGTCTTCCAATTTGATATGGAGATTCGGCCACTGAATCGGGCCAAATCCCCTCCAAATCAACTTGGTACCTGTAGTTTCACACAGGTCTAGTGGCCAGCACTTTCAGCCTCCAGAGCACAATCCTATGTACCCTACAGGCTGGGAGTCTTGATCAGGAGTAAAGATTGCTGGTACAGTGGGAGCCTGGGATTGTGATCCTGAGTTCTCCCTGCACTGGCAATATGGCATGATGGGATCTGCTACTCAGTCCCACAGTTACATCTCCTGCCATGCACAAGCTGCATGGCAGGAGGCATGATTGTTGGGATCGCACATTATATCCCATTACACCTTTTTATGTTTGTCAGTGGCCTAGGAGCTACATATGTGACTGAAATAAAACAGCTTGAAAAATTCCAATCTCAAACTTTTGTAGCAAAATTCAGAAAACTGCAACAGTTGATGAATCTAAGGCCTTTCTTTCTCTGTCATTGACTAGTAAACATTGAGTTTAATAATGCAACTGAGCTATTTAAGCTCTTTAGTATCATTATTTTACCAACTCATCTTTGGTAGGAGAAACAAGTACATCCAATAAATGGTAAAGGAGAGACTGTCATGGCAAAGGCTGCACATGCCTGGTTCTCAGGATCCGACCTAAGTTCTGACAATACCTTTTGCCAGTAGAAGGTAGATGGAATACAGCTCCTCTCTGCTCCTTTTGTGAGTTGGGGATCAGCAGGGGAGACTGGCACACTTGACCAAAAGAGTTTCTGATATTTTCTGTGACCATTTCCTGGCTCTTTTGCTTCTGAATGGCACAAAGGAACTCAATCTGATTAGAGAATTCCACCCACTAACTGTATTATTATCATGTGAGTAATTTCAGTTTTTTCTTGAAGGTAGAATGTTCCTCTATTTTCTTAAGCTATTTTTTAATACTAAAAACGCTGCTACTTTAGCACAAAATTGCCTAGTCATCAATATGGTCCCTTCTCCAAAGAGCTTACAATCCAAGTGCAAGATAAAAGACAGTACTTTGCTACAGAGAGATGGGGAATGTAGGGGAATGAAACAATATCAGCTAGCATGATAGGCAGTTGTCTCAACACCAGTAGGCATCGGCCTACCAGCTGTCAATTATTTTTCAAGCAGCAGAGCAAAAGACAACTTTAAGGAGGGTTTTTAAAAAGGGATGAGGTAATTTTGCAAATGCTTTCAGGAAGACCCTTCCATGCATAAGCACAGGAAAAAGTATGAAAATGCTTCTTTAAAAATTTAACAAGCAAACAAGCTGCCATCATGGGTTGATGGGAGACAGAAAACCTCTCAGTAGTGAATGAGACTTGCTAGATATGGTAGGGATAGATTGTCCAGGGCTTTAAAAATGATGAGCTCATCTGCTGCTTTTTCCCCCTTTTTTTAGTTCCCTTTACACACTTGCTGTAATCTAGTTTCTGATTAATTAGGTTTATTTTCTGGAGAAAAAAATTGCCCGTTTTATGACTAGTAATCTGTTTTCTAAAGTTTTCAAAGTCAAGGTGTCTTGAAGTTTTTCTTTCTCTAAGGCTCTTAGGAACTTCTTTTTGCATATGTCATTTAGTGTTTCTGCTTCATGAGTTTGTTTCAGTAATGACTGAGTGATATAGGCTAAAATTATTGATACAATAAAAAAGGAAAAATGGATCACTATGTTTTTCTTATTGTGTAGCCAGTTTCTAATCTATGACAGAACATGCTTTTTCACTCATTGGCAACTTAGTTTCCTTAATGACCTTATGTGAGAGACTTTATTGAAGGCTTTTTGGAAATTCAAATGAACATCAATCTGTTCACCTTTTGTCTGATATTTTGGAGACTCTTTCAAAGAATTGTGAAAGACAAGAATGGTGCATTTTTCCTTTACAAAAACCGTTCTGCTTAATTCCTTTTAGAGTTTCATGAAATTTTCTCTTTAATTAACTTTTCACATATATTGTTATAGAAATAAACCTCACCTTTTTTTAATATAGGGAAAACATATACTGCCATTTAATGTTAGAACAGTAACAATTTTTATCAAGTATTTTTACAATTATTAGTCAAAGAAAGAAAACAAACCAGTCTGAGGTGATAGTACATTTGGAAGTTGGACAATAAATATGACCCCCTTATTGCATATATAAATAATTAGCAAAATTGGGTTAATATATAATGTCTTTCAAAATATAGAATACCATCCTTTTTTTTTTTTTTACTTACATTAGACATTTACATAACCATTACAACCTTTACAATGACTGAAAGTGCTGTTCTAAAAATATTCCCTCTATTATACATGTTAAGTAGAATACACGGGTCTGATTTAGGAAGAAAAAGTGTATTATACTGTGGATTAGGCTGCAAGTCGATTTGTAGAACCTTTGAGCTGAAAACTGACATTTAGGGTGCCTATACGTGTGCAGGGAGGCTGCTCCGATGTGCTGTAATTACTTGGGCAATTACTCCAACATGCAATAATTAATCAGGTCTGGAGTGTAGTAATTACCACACTCCATTAGACTCCAGGACCATGTATATCAGCATCCCAGCACTGAAAAATGATGGCAGGGGTGGTTTAACTAAAGCTCATTCGATGAGCTTTATTTAAAGTGCCCTTGCTGCCATTTTTCAGCATAGGGATGCTGATTCACATGATGCTCCAGGAGCTTTCATTGGAGTGGCACTTTAATTAGAGTGAGATTTCCACACCCCCCCCCCCCCCGACACTTCTGGAGCATAAGTATAAATGCCTTTAGGGAACTGAGATCCAGCATAGATCCCAATAATGGCCACGGACATTCATTTCTACTGCTGCAAACTTCTGGAAAATGTGCAGTAGTAGAAATCTTCCTTAGAGGGAGTGTACAGGCACTCCAGCCTGCAGATGCCCCATTTCCCCAGAACCCCATGGCTTCCTCAGATCTGTCTCACCACAGGGTCATCCTAGTCTGGGGAAGGTGGGGAGAGCAAGGGCAGCTAGACTCTTCCCAAGCGTGGTTCCTTTGGTTTGGAAAGCATGCAAAGGAACCTGTAGTTCAGTCCTCCTGTGCTCGGGAAGACTCCAGCTGACCCTGTTCTTCAGGTCTTCCCCAGACCTGAGGTCTTTCCAGTTTTGGGAAGGTCGGGGGTGGAGAAGAGGGGTGCAGTAGCAGCTCAACTATTCCCCTGATCAGGAGGAGCTGAGTTGCGTGGAAGTGTCTCTGCACCTTTTGTGGACCAGAGTTGATCATGGAGGAGCTGAGCATACAGGTATTCATTCTAGCAACAGAAACTCTTGCAGAGCAGATCATCCAGGTCCTAAGGTAAAAGATCTTTCAGGTGCATGTGGCATGTTTCATTTGGGAGAAACAAAACTGAGTGCCTGTGCACTGGCAATATTTACTGGGAAAGGGACAATTATCCTGGTAGAAAAGTAGTGCTTATATGTGGCCTATGGTTTAAGCATTTCAGACCTCCTCTTTTCCTCCTAGAATGTATGAGATCTCAATTGGCTGAGTGTAGGGACCTTGGGTAATGTTTTCAAAGGACTTAGGAGCCAAAGTCATTGTCTGTCACAGCTGAAGCGGAATTAATATTCCACACAGAACAACTTTTTCTTACAAATGACATGGAGTTTTACTGAAATAATATGACCATTGCTTTCACCTCTCACTACCCATTTGATCAGCATGAAGTAGTTTTCACATGCTCTTGTAAAGAGTGTGGGTTTAGAGGGAAAAACAGCATTGTGGTTTTGTGTGCTTTTGATTGCTAATTATCCTATGGTTTTGGACACTTTCAATATTTTTTTTCTGTTCTGTGTAGCTTTGGATGATGGCAACAGAACAGTCTCCTTTGTATTGTGGTTGTGGCAGATGGTTAACAAAAGAATGCTCAAGAAAATGACATTGTTTTCCTAACTCAGACAAAAATATAGAGTAGACAAAGGTGAAGATATTTGACTACACCTTTCTGAGATGAAGTTGAATTTTACAAAGGAATGAAATGAAAGATACAGCAGTTCCATGATGTGTTTTAGATTACTTGGGCTAATTAACTTAATTGGGAGTTCTGATTAGTACTGCATTTACCATAGTTTTCCTCCTAGATTAAAATTTGAGGTGTAATTGAAAAACAAATGAAGTGGAGAGGTCATTGGTTTCATTACCTTCCACTGTGGTTAAACATTGTGTATAATGAAAAATCTTTGATTATAATATGCTGATCTTCATTGCTGAAGAATTGAATGTTTTCCTGAAATATAAATTAATTCAGAAGGGGGTAAATGATTTTTTTGAAGATTACAGAATGTTACCTGATAGTGTGTATAACTTTAAAAAATTTTTTTTTAAACCTGGTTAGAGTTGACAATGTAGTGTGCTATCTTATAGATGATAATAATAATAAGGAATTGTAAAAGGGCTCCCTTCAGTTCCCATTACAAGGAAGGAAGGGGAAAAGGGAATGGACCCTGTAAGATGGACATCATAGACTGGGAGGCCCCACTCCACAGTACTTACTATAGCTGTAGATTCAAAACTGGCTGATATAAATTGCATGTGGCATAATTAAGTACTCAAAAGAAAGGAAATTGAAAAGTTAATGTTGTACATGCTACACATTCAGCCTTGCACATATATTAATTGCTTGTAATATACTAATTCTCAAACAACATACTGAATAATATTTTCTATAACAGTAAGTGTGTGTGGTACCTGGTAATGTATTGTCTTGTTGACTTAAACTATCTTGAGATCATAACTATATGTATTTTCATTGACCTACTCTGTTTATGTAAGCTCTATCCTATAAAGGATCATGTATTTTCATAATTTTGAGAGTTCTGTGGTTCAAATGCATTTTTCCACACAACAACACATTCCCTAAAGTTTTAGGGGATGCGTTCGTATTCACATCCACTGCCTCGATGCCTAAAGGGACCATAGCGCTACGTACTGTACAGTTAGTGGGATATGAACCCTACCATGAAGAACTTTTAATTTTAATAGATGACAGAGAGTCAAGGTAAGAGCTGAACATGAGTAAGTGAATGGAAAGGGCAGGGTAGAAATGTTCCTCATAGGCTACATACAGAAAGTCAAAAGGCCCAAGACTGAATCAATCCAATCTTTGCAGGTTAATCTAAGTTGTGGAGATTGAACCAATAAACAAGTGAACAGACATTCACTTTTGATTCTAGAAATGCAGCCACATGCCTGCAGTGGCTCAGGGCAGAAGCTGGGGTGGGGGCGGTGCTAGAGTACACCAATCTAACCTAAATCAGTTAAGTCTGATACTATATCCATCCAGGTTTATCTTAAACTGGTTTTGGCCAGTTTAAAAGCAGTTTATGAGCACTGAACTTTTGGGCTTTGTACAGATAGTTAAAAAGTCTGAGGCTGAATTGATTCAGTCTTTGTCGGTTAGTCTAAAATGCAGAGATTATATTGAAACAGAAGTGAACAGACATTTACTTTTGATTCAGGAAATGCAGTCACATGCCTGCAGTGGCTCAGGCTAGAAGTTGGGAGGTGCTAGAGCATGGCTCTCTGGCACACAGCCAGCATAGGCTGTGTGTTTCCTTCCTCTTCCCGCTGCTCCTGAGGTCTCTGGGATTTGTAATCCAAAATCGCAGCATCAGGACTCTGCAGGGTTGCTCATCACTTCCTCTTCCTGCTTCCAGGTGCCAGTAGGATCTGTAGTCCACAGTCTCAGCCAGCAGTAAATTTGAGCAGGGGAAGGAGTGTTTTTAATCCCCTTCCCTGGTCCCATATCCCAGCTGGGGCTTGCCAGGGGGGAGGCAGTCCCCCCCCACCTTCCCCCACCTGCAGACTGGGCTACATCCCCAGCCAGGCTTGTCCCTCCCCACCCCTTGTTAGCCACTGCTCCCAACTAGAGAGCAGAGGGGTTGGGCCAGCCCTGCTCTCTGGAACAGACAGCACAGCCCAGCTCAGGGCTGTAAAACATGCTGGGACTGTGATTGAACTTGAACCAGGATGGGGTCTGGGGCAGCAGTCACGTAAACTGGTTTGACCCAAATCAGTTAAGATTGATACTACATTCAACCAGGTTTATCTTAAACAAGTTTCAGCCACTTTGAAACTGATTTATATGCATTGAACTTCTATTCTGTTACAGGTTTAACCCCATTTCTGATCACTTAAACCAGTTTGTGTAACTTTTGTCCCTAGCCCTACTGTGTTACAGATTTGAACCAGTTTCCATTCTCTTGTACCAATTTATATGTAATTTCTGTCTGTAGTCATAGAATAACTGAATCAGAGATGCATAAGCTTTCATGAGCAAGAGCTCACTTCATCAGATGCCCTAAAAGGACATGCACCGAGCATGCTATCAAATAGAGTAATTTGAATACCAAAAAACAGGGAAGGGGATGGAGTGATGACTTTCCAATGACACATTTTTAAAAATCTTTTGAATGATTGGGTTGTTTGTTTTTGGGGGGGGTTTCCCCCATTTGAAATAATATATATAATCCAGAGTCAATTCAATTAAAAATTCAAATTTAATTTTTTTAAATTGAAACTGTGTGCGCCTGTGGTAACACAGTGACGAGCTTATATTATGCTATCAGGCATATGGTCATACGCAGCATAATAGGAAGACCAGAAGTTCTACAGAAGCATAGGGGGAAAATATATGACCTTGCACTTGCTATATTGATGATGGATTAGTACAGCAGGTAGGAGTATCTAATGTGAACTTAATCAAATGCACATTCTGTTTATTACTTCAAGAAGATATAGAGACAGCTTCCTTACGCTGGTGCTAACCTTGAACATTTCCTTGGGATTATTTTCTGTGACAAGGATTTTCCCCACCTAGAAGGAGTGTCATCAGTTAGAGCAGGGCTGTTAAACTGGTGGCCTGCAGGCTGCATGTGGCCTGCCAGGGGTTGGTTTGTGGCCCCCAGGCTCCTGCCTGACTGCTGCTCTCTCCATCACTCTGGCTCCAGCAGCAGCATTCAAAGGCTCCAGGCCCCCATCCCTCTGGTTTCTACTTTCTGCCCCAGGAGGCAAGGTGGAGCAGTATGGCCTAGCCCGTGGTGCTGGGGAAGCTCATACCATGGGGCATTGACATGGTGCAGTGCGGTGCACCACAGTGGAGGAGTCTGCGTACAGGGAGATGAATGTCAGGTTGGGGTACCTGTGCTCATGCTTCCCTGTGCATGGTGCAGCAAGGGAGAGGGAAGCCCCTGTGTGTCTGGTGCAGCGGGGGATTAGGGAGTGTTGATGTGCAGACTGGAGGGGTTAGGGAGTGTCTGTGGCTCCACTGGCTGCTTAAAAGGTTAGAAAGCCCTGATTTAGAAGAACTGATTTGGATACACCACATGCAGTGCTAAAATGACATGATTATATTACAATATTTCCTCTACACTTTGCATGTAGAAATTGACAGATGCCAATTCTGCTGATGCTCACCTCTGAAGTCAGTAAAAAAGGTCCTGCTTAGAACTTACCAATTTATTTATTTATTGCTCCGATAAAGACTTGTAAGGTTAGCTGGCTGCTGTTTTGAATTATGATAAACTCTTTGTATTTACTCAAATTTTGCAGACAAGGAATTGAGCTTTCTGAAGCAATTCGGGAACTTGTGCTTTTGGTTAAGCTGAGAATACTTCTTAAGAACAGCCATTTTAAGTAATTTGGCACTTTTGATTCTGGTCCTGGTTTGAACAAATGCATTAGGGTTTATGAAAAAAATAATGGGAAGAAAATATAGGAAAAGGTATCCTTTGAGTCTCTGTCTGAATTTCAGCACACGTTCAGCTTCAGATATAAAATGAGATTGAAGCCATTTTTTAATTTGGTCACACTGCTTTGCCCATCCTTTTAATTAATATAGCACTATAAATATACATGGTGCCATAAAGAATAGAATAGAGGTCCCTACACTGAAAAGGTTTAGACTCATGAAACTACATACATCACAAAGCTGTAGATTACTTAAAAAATGCAATGGGCTAAATATTCCTCTTCTTGGTATACATACAACCTCATTGACATCACTGTTTATATGTGTGTAACTAAAACCATTATTTAGCCCCAAATTTTAAAGTATTGCTTTCCCTGTTCTTAATAAAACATTTACTAGTAAACAGATCTTTTGTGTGAAGGTTTCTCTAAATATGAAAAGGAAAGGCTGTAAAAATAAATAATAATAATAATACATTTGATCTGTGTCTCTCAGCCCCTCTCCCTTTGGCAGGTTCAATTTCTCTGCTGATATTCAAATGTGAGAGTTAGGTATTTTCTCCCTACCCCCACTGCTACCAGGGCTTAAAGGAAGAGTGCTTAGGATTCTGCAACTGCAGATAATACAATAGGAGATGAAGCTTAAGCCTTTCTGGACTCTACAAATTCATAGACATATTCATAGATTCATTGATATTCAGGTTGGAAGGGAAGATCATTGAGTCCGACCCCCTCCCCTGGGAAGGAAAGAGTGCTGGGGTCAGATGACCCCAGTTAGATGCTTGTCCAGTCTCCTCTTGAAGACCCCCAAGTTAGGGGAGAGCACCACTTCCCTTGGAAGCCTATTCCATATTCTGGCAACCCTTATTGTGAAATGGCAATGGCAATCCTTTATAGCCCTTGCAGCCTTCACATCTCTATGTAGCCATCTAGTTCTCCATTATTAGAAAGTAGGCCAACAAACACTGAAGTCTGAGTTTAGGACTGAAGAATATTAAATACAGATGGTATTATATAGCCTGTTTGCCTTCTCCCCCCCCATCAGGAAGGCTTTAGATTTGCCTTTTCTTTGTTTTCATTGCTTGCTCTATAGCTCTTAGACAGATGGGGCAGCACTTGTAAGGTGATTTCAGGATATTTGATATAAGCGCAGTCATATTTCTGTCTAGATGGAAGTGAGAGGCACCTTAAGTCAACAAATTAAGTGCATCAGTATAATTTCTGATAGCTTCATCTGAATTTTTAAGGTTATTAATAAGCCTTTTTATTCTAATTTCAGTCCTTAACAGTGGTTGTGTTTTTAATTATAGTAAAACTTTGCACTGAAACAATCCAAATGAGATTGAAACATTTTTCTTCTTAATGTCCTGGTAGAAACTTTACAGATGTAAAGAACATATTTTAGGTATGCAATTTTTAAATTCATTTTATAGTTGCAACTTTTTAAGTCACAAAACTTAGTTTTGGCAGACAATGTGATGGAAATCCAGGGAAATGCATGTTCTTATAGCTAGAGGTCCTTAGACATTTTTAGATTAAAAAAAAATGCAGCCTAGAAAGACAGGCTCTGCCCAAGGAAAAAAATAGTGGTGGCGAGCCTGATCTTTTTATTTTCCGCCCCCCCGGAGCCTACTTGAGCTGCACACTGGCCTGGTGCTTCCCTCCGCGGCTGCGGTGCCCCCTAGGACCATCCGAGCAGGGTGTCTGTGGGTGGGTACCACCTGGTGGGGTGGCCATTGCTGCTGTGGAGGGAAGCACCAAAGCCCCCTCCCCCCCCCCAACCTCACCCTGCAGCCCAGGGACCACTCCACCCCCCAGCAGCTTGCCCTCCCCTCCCCACCACTAGAGAGGCAGGTAAGTTCGGGTGTGTGCACGACCTGGGGTTTTAAAGGGCCCTAAATTGAAGCAGTGTTTTTAAAAACCACCATTCAATTTAGGGCCCCTGTTTCATCTACATGTTCCCTAGGAGTCCAAACTCTAGCTAGGACTGACCTTCTAGATAGACACACCAGGAGGGCAGCAACTACTCCTTGATGCTCAATCCAGGGTTATTGGAGCTTACATGCTTCTCAGTGTTTATCTTCTCAGAATAGTCTTTAGCCTCATGGTTAAAGCCAGTAGCAGATGACAAGGACAGCAGCCCTGGGTGCCCATTTGAGGAGTGAAAGGGGGTGGAAAAACAACAGATGCCACCATAGCTGTTCTGGCAGCACTGGCAGGTGGATATACCGCTGTCCCCATGTGTCACTGCTGCTGTAGGTACCCAGCTACCCTGTTGCAACTCTGGTTAGAGGACTCTCTTAGAAAGTGGGTGTGAATTTCCTCAGACAGAAGATGGAAAGTAAAACAGAGAAGAGAGGGCATAATCAATAATGGAATGGATGGCAGCTGTTCAGCAGTGAAGAACAGTGGCATATTTTAAGGAATGATGTGAGGAAAAAGTAAAGTATGATTTTTGCTAAGCTGGAACAGGGAGGTCCTTCTATTTTGCACTGTGATAAAGGGAAGGAGGGAGGAAAAAAAGGCAGGTAACAAGGCAAGAAAAGTGTGTAGGATAGAGCAATGGTTTTCAACCAGATGTCTGCAGCCCCTTGAGGGGCCATGAGCAGGTTTTAGGGGGTCGGTCCACAGGGGTTGTGGATCTGGTGCGATCGTGATCTATGAGTTCAGCAGGAGCAGCCCATGCCTAGACTGAGCCTGTGAATGCTGCCACTACGAGTTCCACAGAAAAATGCAGATTTTCTCCTTAAAAGGTTTCTCCTTGAAAGCTTGCAGTGTTCCAGCCTGTAAGGGGCTGCTTGGAGTTGGGGGGAGTGGGAGAAGTCTGATATGTCAGGGGGTACATGTGCATTTATGTGTGCATGTATGCATGCATATGGCAGCCAGGCAGCAGTGGAGAGTCGCTCCCTGCAGGTAAGTTTGGGGGGGGGGGCATAGACGATGTATTGGGGGTGGGGGGGGCATGTCCTCCCCCTTCCCCCACTGTGGGTTGGGATTGAGGGGCACCAGGAGCATCAGGGGGCTGCAGGTCATGTGTAAGGGGCCCCAGCAGGGCCAAGGGGCTGTGGGTTGGGAGTGAGGGGCACTGGCAGGTCCAGGGGTCTGTAGGATCAGGGTGAGGGGTACCAGCAGGGCCAGTGGGCTGTGGATCAGGAGTGAGGGGTCCTCAAGTCCAAAAAGCTTGAGAACCAGAACCACTGGAATAGAGCAGGGGTTTTCAACATTTTTGGATCAGTGTGCCCCCAGTGGCCGTATGCAGAGCAATGTATCCCTGGTGGCTGGATGTGGAGCGCGGGGGGCAGTGTACAGTCAAACACAGAGCGGGGACAGCTGCCGCGTGCGATCTTCCCCTGCCCCCAAGTCCAGCCAGGCACGCAGTGCCTGCAGCACAGGATGGTGCATGGCAGCACTCTGTCTCCACCCACCTGCGTGTACCTCCTAGGGCCTTCTCAAATACCTCTGGGGATACATGTACCCCCGGTTGACAACCCCTGTAGTTGAGGATGTTAGAACCAAAACAGACCACAAGGGCAATGAAGCAGACAAGCAAATAAATCCTAGTGCACACTTTGTATACGAATAAAGAAATATGTAGAAATATAAAGAAAGGCAAATTATCTTGACTTAGTCCTTTTCCCCCAATCTCTCATCCCATCAGAAAATGAAGGTTCTTGGGAGTATGATTCTAATCTTGGTGCTGCTCTATTTCTTAAAATAAAATCTTCTTAAATTAAGAAGTCTTCTTAAATTACAGTTGGCTAATTAAGACCCTGTACATCGTGAATAATTTGTAATACTTCTTCTAATTGGTAGTGTGAATTTGTAAGGTTCTGCTTATAGTTTCTTTAAAAGTGTTAATTTTCTGACCAGTATTTTTACCCACAAATTCTTGAATACAGAGCATGAACATGGATTAAAGTTTTAAACATGAAAATATTTTGGAATTACTAGAGTGCAAAGAAAAAACTTAAATATATATTTAAAACCTGAAACATTTTCTTGTTGAGATATCAGAAAAATGGCTGAAAAGATTTACTACCAGCTTATTTTCACCTTTGGGCTGAAAAAGCACAAGAAATTTCAACCTGAAGGTAATATTTTTTTTTTAAAAGAAAACTGTAAGCCTGTGAAAATAGGGGCTTAGAGTGGAATGGGCATCTTGACCTTAACTACAGTATATAGCTTCACTATTGCAACACTGTAATAAAAAGGTAAGCACAGAGGATATTTGTTAGATTACTTTTACCATGGTTGACAGTAATACCATCATTGCTTTTCACTGGACTCTAGGAGCAGAAAAGTAATGTTTATAAGTTGACTCTATATAATTGTACTTCAAACTGAATTCTATCAATCGGGCGGAGAAGAAAATCATGTTGTTGGCATCCCAAAGGTAAGGAAATTTTGCTTTTAGTTTGCAATTGGATTTGATTTTTTTTAAAAAAGATTAAAACTTTTTTTTTTCCATAGAACTACTTCTGCAGACCATCTCCATAGAAATCTCATGTTGTGCCAGAAACCTTTCCTGTAATTAGCCATTAGAAGTAATGACCACATCAATTGTAAGGATGTTTAGATCCACACACGCTTACTCTCATTTCCATTCATTTTAGCTAGCAACAGTTATGTATAGAAACATTCCTCTTGTCACTTTTCTATGGGAGTTTTGAAAAATGTCCTACAGTTAATTGTGAATGCTTGTAGCATTAATTGATAGCTTGGTAGCTTAGGACCATATTTTGAAGTTGTTTTGAGCATTAGTTATGAGCCTAAGTCCCATTGTCTTTCAGAGGTTCTTTGTGTCTACTTCACTTTTAAAAAAGGGATTCAAGTTTCAAAGTTTAGTTACTCGTTTAGCAGAGCAATGCCTAATTTCAATATCTGTGCCTTATTATCTTTATATTGGTTCAGTTAGTAATACAAAGTGGCAGACCTGAAGAAGATACCCTGGTGCAAAGCACGTAGCAAGAAGACTGTTACCAACAAACATGCTTTATTCGTATACCTGCTTTGGCAAAGGCCATTCTATCTGAATCTAGTTTGTGCTGTTTTAATCCTGGGAGGAGAGGGGGCTGCAGGTGAATACTCCTGGAACTAATTCTACTCTGACAGTAAGTCAGCTTTGTAGATCTCGGTGGCAAGAATGATGGTGCCTTGGATCTGTTATGTTAGTTCCACTGATAATCTTTTGTGCTTTCAAGTTGAGCCTGGAGTAAGAAAAAGTGTTCCTAATTAGACAAGTCTGAGGAAGAGCTGCACCCAGAGTACTCATCAAGGTGCTTGGAACAGATTGTACCAAAGTTCAAAGAGGTTCTTGATTCTGATGTGCCTCAGTGCTAATGAACCAATCAGACTGAGGAAGGTCTCAGTATGCAGAGACTTCTTAATTCTGTGTAGCTCAGAGCCTGAGTCATCAGTGATCTATGTTGATCTCTGCAATGTTGGTAATGTATCTAAAGGTTTATTGTGCATATCTTAAGGAAGTCTTCAATAGAATTCTGACACTTAACTTAGTTCTATGACACCTATGAGACTCCCAAAACATCCAGAGGCTGCACTGAGGCAAGATTCAGGACAAATCTGGGCAAAGTGATTTTTGCCCGTAGACAGAATACCCAAGTTACTATGCAGATTTTTCTCAACAGGAGCTTGCCATTAAGAATGCATTTAGTAGGCTGAGACATATGGAAGTCATAATATATACAGTCCCCAATGCCAAATTTTGTATGAAGCACTATTGGTCTTTCTTCATTCCCAAATGTTCACCTCTCCGATGGTGAATTAAAGTGTCTATAGTGCTTCTCAATATGTTGAAAGAGGTGTTAATCAACATATAATCTGTTTGTGCTGTATCCTTTTATCTACTGATATTTATCTAATGACTCTGTAGAGGGCCAGCTGCCTGTATCTTATTGCTCTTGGATCATTAAGAATTTAAGCGAAACTCTCACCTAATTCAAAGTTTCCAGTAGTTTAAAATGCCTTAAGTTAATCCTATGTATTTATTCCAAAACTAAAAATAAAAAGGTTAACCTAGAATTTAAGCAGAAGATACAGAAGCTATGGAAGTATGGGTTAGATGAATGGACTGTAAGGCAGAAAGAAAACTGACTGGGTCATCAGGCTCAATGGGTAGTAATCAATTGTTTGATGTCTGGTTGGCAGCCAGTGTCAAATTGCGTGCTCCCGGGGGCATTCCTGAGACCTATTTTGTTCAATATATTCATCAATGGTCTGGAAGATGGGATGGGGAGTGTATTCTCAGCAAGTCTGCAGATGACACCAAGCTGGGGTGGGGTGGGGGGGTTGTAGATATGCTAGAGGGTAGGGCTAGGATTCAGAGAGACTTCAACAAATAAGAGGATTTGAGCAAAAGAAATCTCATGAGCTTCAATAAGGAGAAGTGCAAAGTCCTACACTTAAGACTGAACAGTCCCATGTACTGCTACAGGCTGGGGACTAACTAGCTAAACAGCAATTCTGCAGAAAAGGACCTGTGGGTTACAGTAAACAGTAAGCTGGATATGAACCAACAGTATGCTCTTGTTGCAAAGAAGGCTAATGGCATACTGGGCTGCATTAGTAGGAATGTTACTAGCAGATTGAGGGAAGTGATTCTTCCCCTCTATTTGGCACTGGCAAGGCCACATCTGGAGTATTGTGTGCAGTTTTGGACCCCCACTACAGAAGGGATGTGGACAAATTAGAGAGAGTCCAGTGGAGGGCAATGAAAATGGTTAGGGGGCTGGGGCGTGTGACTTACGATGAGAGGCTGAGGGAACTGAGCTTATTTAGTCTGGAGAAGAGAATACGGGGGGGGGGGGGGGAGAGGGGGAGGGAGAGAGAGAGCAGGGCATTTAATAGAAGCCTTCAAGTACCTGAAGGGGGGTTCCAAAGAGGATGGAACTAGACTGTTCTGAGTGGTGGCAGATAACAGAACAAAGAGCAATGGTCACAAGTTGCAGTAAGGGAAGGTTAGGTTGGATATTGGGAAAAACTTTCTCACTGGGAGGGTAATAAAGGACTGGAACAGGATATTCAGAGAGGTGGTGGAATCTCAGTGTTTGGAGGTTAAGTCTCAGCTAAAGAAAGTCTTGGTTGCAAATTTATAGTTGAGAATGGCCCTGCTTTGAGCAGTGGCTGGGTTAGATGACCTCCTAAATTTCTATGATATCTTTCCATTAACAATCAGAAGTATGTTTCAATCAACCCAAAGATATGCATTATAAATGCAGGGAGTGGAGTGAGGCTTCTGGCTGATGTTACATTTATCATGTGATAAATTGTAAAGTGCTATATGGTTAGTTAATTTATCATGCAATAAATTGTAGCATGCCACAAAGATGTTCTACATTAAATGTGAAACATCTTTGTGGCTCATTTGTATGGCAGTCTGGCATTGGGCTGAGCAATAAGGCTTTTAAAGTGCTGGGCCCTAGGGAGCCAATGGGCTCTCCTCCCTTCTCCACCTCCACTGGGATATTTAAAGCTCTGCCATGCCGCCCTTAATGGGTTCCTGATGTTCTGGCACCTTAAAAGTCCCACAATGCGGGTCTGCACAGTAAAATTTTAAATATATTGGCATGGGAGGGAACCCATCAGCACCCTGCACCCCAGCACATCTAAAACACTTTAGTGAAGTGTGCTATATTTTTAGATTCATCCTTTTCTCGTGTAACTTATATTTTGGGGGACCAAAAGTTGGGATAATTCCTTTTTTATGTTATGAAGTTAAAACAGTGGCCTATATTTTTAATCTTTTCAATTTTTTAATATGTCAGACCGACAATCTCAGTTTCATCAACCTTTATTAACTTTTGGTGTTTGGGAAGAGCCTGTCTACACAAAATTTGTGATGTGTTATCTGTAAAGAGGAGAGGGTTTTGTTTTTGTAAAAAGTTTCAGGAAAATTGGACAAGCTGTTTTGGGTAACAAGATTTTAAAGTTTTTGTGGTTTATCAGGTTTTTTTTTAAATTGTCCTGGAATATTTTTCATCCACCTGTAACTCATGGTTGACTTCATGTAAAAATGTCATACTTGTTTAATGATGTAATTTTCCTCTGGGTTTAGCTTTGAGACTTTTAATATGGAACTAGGTATCTACTAATACATTCTGAGTGGATGATTTGTCTTGATTGATATGCTCTGCCAGTTTGAAGCAGCAGTTGGGACCAGTTGCTTTATGTAAGTGTACATGTATGCATGCTTGGCTGTTTGTGTCAAATTTGTCACTGGGCAGCTCCAGTGTTGGCAATGGTGTGATAATCAGAAATTAAGGGCCTTGTCTCATGGTAATTTTGGGCAGCTCCTGAAGGTCTTAACCCCTGGATTGTCCACACATTAATACCTTAAAGTGTGTAACACATGTATTACATGGCTCAAAGTTATGCCACTCCAGGGTGGAATTATCTCTTGATTTGCACAACCGAGCTCCTGTTGCATTGAAGTATGGCCACTCCTCACAGATGTACTGCTCAAGTGGAAGGTGTGATTGCTTTAAACTCCAAGCTAGCACTAAGCCAATGAACATTTGTGTGAATTGCAGTACAAGGTGTAACGAAGTTCTAATTTGATTTGTTCCATTACTTAATGAACCTTGTTTTCCTGCCAGTTTTCATTTATTGTTATATTTACAACAACTTATAGTTTGTAAGCTTGAAAGGGAAGCTAAGCTGCTGAATTTTCTGTTTCTTTTCTCTCCTCCTTGCATGTCAAAAACATTGTCAGTGTAATAGTGTTTACTTCTGTCTAGCTTTTGGTGTATGTGCATCACTAGTATATTCGATCATAGCTCAAATTTCTTTCGAGTAGAAGCACAGTTGTCAGGTTGTTTGTGCATTTACAGAAACTGGTCATAATATATTTAGGTTTAAAATGCATTCTACTCTAAAATGTGACTAGTAAAATGCACTTTATTTCCCAACAAATATGTCCCTATGTAAATTCGTAAGCAAACCCGCTTGCTTTATTTACAATGCAGCTATACTACACTACATCTGCTTTGGAAAGGGGCATGCACAAATATAATTGGGCAATTTTGCAGCCAGGGTAGAGGTGGCAGCACATGGGGCATCAGCTGTGGGGCCACTGGCTGCTTTTTTTTGTACACGCCTCCCTTACCCACACAACCTTGGTACCCTGATTGCCTCCTTTTCACGCTGTCTTGTCATCCCCCTCTCCCCCATAGTTGCATGCTGTCATGCCCCTGTCCCCCATGGCTGCATGCTTGAGCCTGCCATTGTGGAATAGATGTGCCCTGTTTACCCATTTCAAGGTCTAAAGATCCTCAGGGACTTTTGTTGATGAGGCTGAACCATTGTAAAATATGATTTCTATTTTTCTTTAGAAAGCTACCTGTGTTTAAAAAGTTAAGGCTTTTGAATATCATCCTGATACAGATAGTAATTGCAATGAACAGCATGGCCTGTGTAGGAATAGGTTTAATATTTGTGAGGCCTGAAATGCTAGACTCATGGCAATCAAACTTTGCAGGGTTATCTCAACAAAGCTTACAGCAAATTTGTTTCTCCTCATATTGGATAGAAACATGCCACTCCTGTGTCTGAGTGTCATGCTTGAGGCTTAGCAGTGGCTACAGCAATTAAGCCTATAAGTATTATCAGTGCCAGTGATAAATTCCAGGATCTACTGTGGTTACCAGGAAAATCCGTTCAACCATTTCAGCTGTTGAAGTAGTTAGAAAACTGCCTTGCTTTTCCTATCAGAAAAAAACTAAGAAAATGTCACAGCAAAAGATTAGTTAAGATAGCATAAAGGTTGGAAAAAACTGCCTTAAAAGCAAGGCTAAAATAACTTTATAGTCTAAAACTCTTCCCAAATTGTGTAGCTTAGCCTTTCTGCCAATCATACTCAGCAGTGCCATTGATTTCCAACAGGATATACCTGTTTAAACCTAGATGCTGACCCCAGATTTAGTGATATTTGTTTTTTTTCCTAAACTTCTGCTTTATCCCTGTGTTTCCTTTAATTGGAAGAGCTCTCCCAATTCTATTTTATCTTACCGATAAGTCTTTTTATCGTCTGTGAATATGGGCTATCACAATATCCACTCTCATCACAGAATCTCCCACATCATTACTAGTTAAGATGGAGATTCTGTCATCTCCCTCAGTTCCTTATTCTAAAAACCAAATTATGACACGTTCTTCACACACACATGTCCAGACAAATCTGTCTTTCATTCGTTGCACCCCTTGATTCCAGTCTAGTGCGTCTTGCCTAGATGGTTTAAAAAACTCATGAAATCTATCCTGGTCACTTGTGGAGTGACCCATTTCAAAAGACATCAGAGACCCCACTCTCCCATCTATTCAGCATGTGCTGGACCCCATATATCAGAAAGAGTGCATTAGTTCTGTCCTGCTCTCCACATATAGCTTTGACAGAAGTTATTACATCACATGGTGCTAGTAGAATATTTCATAAGAGCAACCTTGATTGTCAAATAGCAATGACTGTTGGCCACGATACCATAAAGATATGGGAGCAAGTGGATTGATTGTATGAAAACTTTTATCCAAACATTTCCTTCTGTATTTAAGATATTTAAAAATTATCTCACTTTCATAAAAATAGATTGGGTTCTTAACTATAATGCTATCTCAACTATAATTTTTTGCCTGGGAATATAATATAAGACTAAGAGATTAATTTATGTCAATGTAGTGAATCTATGTTGATTTATAAATTCCTTTTTGGTTTGTGAAATATAATCTGTGATTGTTAAGGTGAGAGTGAATTATTGTATTTACTCATATATAAGATGAGGTTCTTTGCCCGCCTCCCCCCGCACCGAGGAAGCATGCAAGAAAACTTCATTGCATACATTGTTTATCATTAAAGTGCTGCCACATACAGCATGTGTTCAATAATGGAAACCAACTATGAATTTGATTGAATGCAGCCTGCACTGAGTGTGCCTGTAAATAACATGCCCAATATCAGGCAAATATACTGATGGTAGCCTACCGCAAAGTTTAGGTTAGTGCAGTCCATGTGGCTAAGATATATGGTAGTGCCCATTAAGCACAGTTCCTCTTTACCTCCCTCTTCATTCCCTGAGCTGAGCTGTACCTTTCTTTCCCATTTCCCCTGTTTACCAGCCGCAAATATCTGGCAAACATCACCAAACATCTATATAAATGAGAGGCTCTGTCACCCCCTCTCAGCTCATTGCATGTGATTGGTGTAGCCCTGTCTTTCATGAGGTGGCACTGGATCAGGCATTCCCCTGCCTCATCTGCATATAAGTTTTTGGAGGATCCCAGGACTTGTGACAAGAACACCTGGTTCCAGTCATGAGTGATGGGGGGCTAATTAGCACATGGATCTTTTGTGTGTGGCGGGGTGGTATCTGGAGTACATATACATACTAGGCGTATCTACATGAGATGTGTACTGTGCAGTTGCCTAATTAACTGCGCAGTAAATGTCTCAGCATCGATACGTGCATCCCTATTAGGACATGAAACTAATAAACTGCAGCAGGGTAGTATTTGTAAATACTATGACCTTATTGCTGCATGTTAATAGGCATGTGTAGATGTGCCAACTGAGTAGTGAAGGGCTGCAGGGTCTCCATAGCTTGAAACACTGTTGTCTCTTCTGGGGCCAACCCCATGAACTATATGATAAATCATGAGTCTTTTGGCTTTAGGCTGATATCATGCATAATTTGTACTATGTATAAGTTGATTAAAAAAAGTTATTCAGAAGTGGATTTATGGAGTACCTGTGCTAAAACTTGCAGCAGTTTGCAAAAAAGCTGAAATGCATTTATTTTGGATGAACTAATTCTATACATACCCACAGTAATTTGCCTATATGCAAATTGCAACAAATATGTTTATTTCAAAGTCAGTTTTTTTGTTCCTTGCATTTCAACAGAGCCTGAGCAGGGTCCAACAGTAAGGTGGGGGAAAGAAACTGCGGGGGGCAAAGGGGCCACCTGACCCTCCCCCCCACCATTATTTTTTCCTGCTGTAGCAGTGGGAGGGGAGACACATTCAAAACAAACTTCCAATAATTAGATTTTATATGTGGAAAATTATAACAAATGTATACATTTTCCATATATAGAATCTAATTATTGGGGGGTGGTCATCTTAAATTCAGGGTTGTCTTAGATTCAAGTAAATATGGTAGATCAGCTATTTGCTGGCATATCCTGATGTGTTATGAACAGGCTTTGTCTGGATAGACCTTTTGACAGAGCTATTAAAGAGTCCTTAGCAATTAATGGCTTTTGTCTATGTGAACAAGATGATTCCTGTCCTTGAATACGCTATTTCTTCACATAAATTTGTTTAGAAAGAGGGGAAGGGACTTGCTGGAGTCCCTGTACTTTCTAACCTGAACATACAACTAGAAGACCTTGTGAAATGTCTTGACCCTCCAATGTAGGTGCACTTTTGAGACACACTCCTGTGGTTCTTACGCTTTCTGGGGTGCTCCTCTGCTCCAAACCCCTCCTTGTTGTCTGTTGCATGACAACTGAGAACAGACTGATATGATTCAAAGGTCACTGCTGAACTGCAGTGCCTCAGCTGGTCTTGCCAGTTCAAAGCAGAAGGGATTTTGCCATCTAAAAGATTCATGCCCTTGTCTGGTCATGCACTCAGAAAAAATGTCCCCCTACTGTAGAAGTAGCCTATCTGTATGGTCAAATGCTCTAGAATCACATTTATCACTGAAAATAAATGGGTTAAAAAAATAACAAAAAGCTTTATAATAAAAGCAAAAGTAAACATAAGAAATCAGCAACTATATGTTGAGGTACAGACAGAGAATAAAAATAAACAAGCAAAAGAAAATATCAGAAGAATAACCTCTTCTTATGCTGTATCTTAAATATAAGAATGCAGCTTTTATTCAGCTCAACAGGTTAAAAAGCAGCCCCTATCTTTGACATTTCAGGGTGTCCTGTAGGGCTGTGTGAAATTTGGCAGCCGTTTCATTTCGGAGGAATTTCGGCCTGTTTCGGTGCCTGAAACACTGAATCTGAAATGAAACAGAAGTCTCCGAAATATCTCCAAAATGAAATGAAACCATCCAAAATGTTTTGGAAATGTTTCAGGGGTGCACCCCGGGAATAAGCCGGCACAGCCCCACAGCCTTCTTTAAAGTGCCTGGAGGCTGGGACTGGGCGGGGCTAGGCAGGGCAGCCATGGGGGCTTCTCCCACAGCTTCCCCTACTAGGGCAGAGGCAGACACAGCCAGAGGAGCCATGGGAGAACCTACAGCCTCCTGGCTGTGCCTGCCTCTGCCCTGGGTGATCCAAATCTCTGAATCAGCGTCGAAACTCCAAAACTGATTCAGCCAAATCGAAATGGAACAGTGATCTGAAATGCTGAAACGAATCACTGTCCTCTGAAATGGCTGAATCTGCAACTGAAACAACACATAGCCATTTTGCACAGCCCTAGTGTCCTGTAATTTTTCCTGCCAGTCTGCTTTTACTCAGGCTGCTGGCTGATGGACTCCAGTGTTTCCGTAGGCCAGGGAAAAATGAAGAAAAAACCTTGCTTTCAAGGCAAATCTTAAGTATGCTTTCATGTTGGGCCATTTACGTACCTCCCTTACTGGATTTTTGTGCATATAACTTCCCCTGGTAAAAGCATATTTTTGAAGTCCAAAAAGTCTTTCTTGATCTAATTAAGACTGGGAAGAAATTTGCATCCTTTCAGACATGAAGAATACTGATCCAATATCCTAAAGAATACTGTATCTCACTTAATTTGCCCACTCTGAGAAATGTCTTTCCAGGTGGTATTCTTACAGATCTTTTTCTTTAAAATGTAAATTTGTCATTGTCTGGAAGGTCCTGTATAATGAGTAAACAACTCACACAAGATGATAATTCTCTGCGATTGTTTTTTCCATGTGTGAATCAGTGAGGAGCACTTAAGGTACTGTATTTACTGAAATATAACTAGGGTCAAATTCTAAGATGACCCCCCAATAATTAAATTGTAGATCTGGAAAATTTATAAATTTGTTATAATTATCCAGCTATAGAAACCAATTATTGAAGGTTTGCCTTGAATTTGTCCTCCTTCTACTGCTATAGCAGGCAAAATTAAATACGGGTGGGTGAGGTAGCTCTTTTGTTTCCCACCCCCACCCCAGCATTTTCCCCTGGCAGCCCCTTCCACCTTACTATCAGACCATGCTCTCCCTGAGAACATAAGTGATGAGCAAATTTGAAAACAATAACCTTGAAATTAAACATGGCTGTTTAATTTGTTTGCATATGGTACCCATGCACCTGGTTCATCCAGGATTGATGCACATTACTTTTTTTGAAACTGCTGTAAGTTTTAGCATAGGTACTCCATAAACACACTTTTGAGCAGCACTTTGGCACCTACTGGGTATGTCTACATGAGACGCTACGTTGCTGTAGATCGTTGCTATGGTGATTTAGCATTGGGAGGCACAAATCATGATCCCAAAACTACTGCACAGTAGCAATGAGCTATATTGCTACAGTGACATAGCATCTAAAAATAACCATGAATCGCTGAGACTGCACAGTACCAAATGCTAAAGCAAGTACTAAATGAGTGCTCAGTATGAAATGCAGTCAGTGGCACATGTAGATGCGCCAACTTATATGTAGTACAAACTTTTTTTTCTCGTTCAAAGCCAAATCCATTCCAAATTCAGTTGGGCAAAGCCCAGTAGTCAAATTCCAAAATTAAACTAAACAGAGCTTAATTGTGAAGCAGGTGTGGCTCTACCACTGGGCAAGTATCCTTCTTCCCAGGCCCATTGGTCTAGAGCTTTGGGTGCTCTCCAAATCTGGGTAGGCATCTGACATGCAAGCCCCAGGCCTGGAAGCCTTGGAGTTCAGATGCCTCCAAGCTTGCTTAATCTTGGCCAAAAGGCCAAGTACAAACTATGCATGATATTAGCCCAAAACCAAAGGTATGTGATTTATCACATAGTTCATTGGCCTGGGCCCCAACAGCAAATCAAACCATGGTGACCCCACTGCTCAGCACTGCTCCAGATACCACCCCCCCCCGCTCCAAATGGATCCATGTGCTAATTAGTCCCCACTCATGACTAGTCCCCATGTCATGAGTCCTGGGATCTTCCAAAACTGTACATGCCGTTGAGGTTCAGGGCAACCTGGTTTGGCCTCACCTCATGGAGGGTGGGGTCACACTAATCATATGCCTCACACTGAGAAAGGGGGGCAACAGAGGGATTCTGGGTGAACTGTTTGGGGCCTCTTTTGTGATATTTGCTAGACATTTAAGGCTGGTGAAGGAACAGGATTCCTTAGAAATGGGAAAAGAAGGTGCAGCTTAGCTGTGGGAGTGACAAGGAAGTCAAAATATATTCAATGTAGTAGCTCACCACAAGTTTAAAAAGAGCCAGTGGTAAGGGGGACTGTGCTTAATGGATACTACTGTATACATTATTGAAATTGACTGCGCTTACCTAGCCTTGTGGCATTTTATAGGCATCCTGGCAGGGGAAACACCATGTATCTGGGTCCAGGAAGGCAGTTTTCCTTGAGCGTTCCCAGGGAAAACTGTTCTTCCAGCATGGTTTAGTATCTGCTGAGGTGTTGGGGTTTAAAGACCACTTTATGGAAATGGGAGGCTCCTCCCTAGTTTGTTTCTGTGGTCATATGGCTGAGGACAGGTGAAACTTGGGGGCATTTGAACCCCAAGCCTCTGGGCTTTGGCCTGCATATAGAATGCCCTCCAAAAGACTGGAGATATCTGAAGCCCCTGGTGGGGACGAAGGATGTTTGCCAGTTGTAGGTCCGCTTGTGGTTCTGGACTGACTCGTGGATTTGGACTTGATTTGGCTTGGAACACAAAACATTTCTTTAAAAAAAAGTGTTTTTACAGCCATCCTCAGTATAGGCTGCATTTAATCAACTTCATAGTTGGTTTTCATTGTTGATCAGCAGTTTAATGATAGACAAAGTATTTAGTGAGATTTCCCCCTATGCCATTTTTGGGGGAACAAACCTTGTCTTGTATTTTGAGTAAATATTAATTGGATTTGGAAATATTTAATTACTAAATCACCAAGGATTCAGGTTTTCTGCTCACTATGGAAAAATGCAGATTTTTCACCCTTAAAGGAAAAAAGGTGGGTTTTCTCTTTTAAAGGAGAAAAACACAGGAAACTTCAGGTGTTCCTGCAAGCAGCTGCTCAAGGATGGGGGAGTGGAAGGAGGATGATCAGAGGCAGGGGGTGCCACATGCATGTGCACATGCACACACAGGGCTGGCATACAGGTAGGCAGAGTGGTGGGAGCAGCCCTGGCAGCTGGATACAGGTAAGTCTATGGTGGGCTAGGGCTAGAGGACTGTCTCAGGGGCTCTGTGTGTGGGGGGGGGGGAGGGGATTCAGGTACCTGCTGGCACTAGGGCAAAGTGTCTAGGAGCTGTGGCAGGGCAGGGGGTTTGGAGACGGTGCTTAGTGTTGTTGGTTAGACCACCTCTGTGTTGCTGCCAGTGGGGCCCACCCACAGGCATCTACCCTTCCAGCAGGGAAAGGGGCTGGGGTTTTTTTGAGGGTAGTGGGGAGCTGTGTGGCCAGGCTGACAGCACCAGGGGCAGGGTGGCTGGAGCCCCAGCCCAGAGTAGGGGATGTCACAGGTCTCCCCTCCTTTTTCCTTTAGCCCACACCAGGGTTGGACTTGCTTCACCGTTGCCTGCACAAGCCAGAGCTGCCACAGCCGTAGCCATCATACTCTGGCCTGGGTGCGATGGAGTCTTACTCTCTTCCTGCCTGCAGCATGCCCCATGCCAGAACTCTGCTCCAGTTCATGCTGCTCCTGTGGAGTATGGCTGGTGTGGGAGCCAGCAGGACCACGGGGCCTGCACCAGTGTCCTGGAGCCAGTACCGGTGGGGCCCAGAGCAGGGTGGCAGGAGTGTGGGGTCCCGGCCAGCAGGAGCTCTATGGAGCCAGGTCAGCTCCTCCCTCTCCCTGCGGGGCAGCCCATCCTGGCTCCACAGACCCCTGCCAGCCTGTGTCCCACTTTGGGCCCCACTGGTGCTGGCCCTGGGACATTGGTCCCAAGATGGTGACCCAGGGGCAGGGCACCTGTCAAGGCACGGGGCTACCCATGCAGCCCTTGACAGCCTGCCAAAACAGAGTAAGCGGCCCTCTGCCTGAAATAATCGCCTGCCCCTGATATAAGGTGTCATGGGTGAGACTGATCCATGAGAAATGAAAAGCAAACTTATTAAAGGAATTTTGTTTATAAGTGAAGGTATCATATCTCAGCATTAAGCCTAAAGAAAAAAATATACTTCAGTTGCATAATGATGCAATTATCTCTTGCATTTATGAGAGGAAATGCATTAAAATTCTCACTGTACTATAAACTAAAATACCCCCATGACTTAGTTGCTGCAGAAACGTTTATGTTCTCTACAGCTGATAATTCCTGCATCTGCAGTCATTCCTCTCTATTTTTTTTTCCTGTTTCCCTGTCTTGACTTAGCTGCAGTTTTTAGGAACTTGAAGTACTTGGTCTTTCTTCAGTGCCCTACCTCATAATAATCCTTGGTGTATCTGTTTTTATATAACTAAACATGCCATGATGAATTACATTTAAAACCCATTAAAACAGGTTGTCTCTCTCTTGTCAACATAAATGCAAATAATGCTAAGGTAAGGAAATGTTGCTTGTCATTTTGTCGAAAATTCTCAGGAGTGGTTTAAAAAGAAAATCTCATTATACATGGTGGAAACTCCTGTGTAGTTGGGAAGTGTGAAATAGCAGTAATTATCAGGCTCTTTCTGATTGATTTGTTTCTGTCATTAGGTGGTGATACTGAATGTCATGTCACTGGTAATTCTGAAAAAGATTTCTCAGGCCAAAAGATTGGCTGTGATGGACGAGATCCCCCATAAAAGTACCTGTGCACATGCACCTACACAGACTTGCTATCTTTTGCATCTACTGAGGTTTCAAATAATAGCAGAATGTTCTTTTTCATGGCTTGGTAGGAATTAATATCTATTCTCTGGAAATGGTAGATCTGAATAACATGAAACTGGTACTCTTAGAAACTAGAAATGCTACGTTTCCATGAATGTAAAAAAGAAAAGTAAATTAATACATTTTTTGTGAAGTATTTATTATGATAAAAGACAAAACATCTGAGCCCAAATCCTATCTTCTTTTATGGGCAACAAGAGAGTCTGTTAATTACAGGCAAGGAGAATGGGGGTATCATTGTGTAATTTTGTTCTTGTGTATTTGAGTTTTGGCCAGGACCTGAACCTGAAGGGGAGAATTCTAAATCTGAATTCAAATTATTATAGGTCCCTTGAACTCATAGGAATGTCTGGAGCTAAGACAATGTATACCAGCTTAGGGAACTATTGTCAGATTTACGTATGTCAGCCTTTGAACTTTTGCTATTCTGTTTGGGGGCAAAGGGGAGAGGGGAAGATTGAGAGCGAGCGAGCAATATAATACATAAATTAAATCATCTACTTTGTTTAGGTCTCCTATGGCTTGATCCAAAGCCCTTTGAAGTTAAAGAAAAGATTCCAATTGACTACAGAGGGCCTTTGGATCAGCACCTTTGTGAACTATGCCTTCACTGTATCAGTCTATCTTTTACATAGTGGCTACCTTCAGTAGCTTACAGTCTTCTGATTTATGTCTACTCTAGTGTCTAGTGCATTGTTGGCCCTTACCACATAATAAAATTATCCAGAAGATAATTAATTTTAACTTAGTTTTAGACAAAGTAGTTGATTTTTGTTTAATGCAAGTAAAATGTCTTGAAACTGATAGATTTTAGAAATCTTGGACTTTGTGATCCTGCTGGATTTGTATGTGGATTTTTACTCTATATTTTGAAAGTTTCTTTGGATTAATAAATTGTGATAAAATTGCTGTCCCTGTCAGAGGCATAGCAGGGCAATTCTGTGCTGGAGGCAGCCGCAATGCATGGGGTAGCACTGGCTGCATTGATGCTGATTGTGGTGTTGGCTGTTTTTGCCCTCTCCCACCCACCTTGACAAAGGCTGCTCCCAGGGTTGCCATCTCCATTGCTCCCTGTTATGCTACTGGTACCTGTACTATAAAAGGTAATACTTGTTTTTGAATATAGGAATTCTTAAGACAGTTACCAAAAGTTTGCTTCAGCATATATTATTCCATCATGAATTTTAAATTAGTTGAAGAATTCTTGTGGGTGACTTATTTTATTGGGCCATCTGTATGTTGGGATAGGCCGTAGGCAAGCTTTTAGCTATCCAAAAGTTTGCCTATGCTTGTCCCAACATTGCAGTATGTCCAAAGCACCACCCATAGTAATTCTTGCGTCTCATATTTCCTTCATGGCAACAGCACCACCTCGATACTACCAAATTAACTTAATTCATTTTTGTATTTTGGGTCTAAAAAAAAATGTGGACTAAAGCAACTAAAAATGAAAAGACGGAAAAATTTGGTTCATAACATTTGGGAATCTAAATTGTTATATTCGAAATGGTTTCTGCAAAAACATTCCAAATATTCTTTTAGGTGCAAATTTATTCTTTGTTCATTGTCTATAGAAGCATGTCATATTCACCATTGTCTATAGAAGCATGTCATATTCACATATGGTGTCCATGGTACATAATCATGTTTAGACTATCTCTCTTTCACATTTTCATTTATTTTTTTCTTTACATGGTAAGCTTTGTATTTTTACACATTTGTCATTGTGTGGTTCAGTGTGTTCTTTCTTCTCTTTAGTCATTATTTCATTAATCTTCTGATCCAGAATGAAAAATTTGTTGGTTTGAGAGAGAAAGGAGGAAAAAAAACAGGTTCAATCTGGGGAGATACCCTGATGATCAAGGAGAGATGGGATCTGTGAACCGTGGAAGATAAGAACTCGGAAAACTATGAAATTCATGACCTTGCCTTACGTAGGATGAATAAGCTATCATTAGACATGTCTACTTTCCAATCATAAACTAAAAGTACATTTTAGAAAATCATTATTTGATAAGTAAGAGAAAAACAGTTTTCAGAGGTAAAAATTATATTCTCTATGAAGAAAGTAAAAGTAGTCTAAAAGGCTTAGAAGTCTTGTATTTGATGCAGTTTGAGAAGTGTTAATATATCACATTCATGATATTACAGCAATGAACATGAATACCTAATCACTTCTAATTTCTATTTAGACATTAGCTAAAATTCACTTTTTTCCTTGTACTTTAAAATAGATTTGTATGCGTCCTGTCATTCTAAGCCCAAAATAGTGTGTTCTTTTGCAAAAGATTTCATATTCCAGCTAAATAACCTTTGTTTATAGTCTAGATCAAATGTATAACATTGAACTGCATCATATGCCTAATACTGATGCTCATTGTATGACAGTAATATGTCAATGAAATTATTAAAAAGGACAAAAGGTTTTCTTACCTCTAAGTTGGATGGGAGCAGCTGTTTGGATAATTCCACAGAGGGGCAACAATGACCAACTGACTTGCATGTTTTAAAGAAAAAATGATATCTAATCCTTTGAGGATGCCATATGTTCTGTGCTTTGAGGCAAGCTGCCTACAGTACATAGCAATTAGACAGAATGAAGGCTGTGCTAAAATTTTATCTAAAATGCCAGCAGAAAAGAATTTCTCAGGGCTTTTTAATTGCTAATAAAGACACAAACCTATATTGCAGTTATTTATCACAAAATAAGTTGGTTTAAATGCAAATTCTTTCAATGCTCCTTTCTGTAGAGAATTGCATATAAACTATTTTTTATTTAAATTATGGGTGGAATTATTCCTGTCCTTTTATTATAGAGAATCTGAGGATTATTAACCTTTCACAGAATATATTGTGACTCTTAGCCTTGTACATAATTTCTCATTTAATTGTGAAATGGGTATGAAAAATTAGTTATTCCAAAATTGCCTATATAAATATTAATTACTGACAAGAACCACAGTTACAACAGTCATTCAGATCTAGATATCTGATTTATATTTTGTATTAACCTTCTACATTTTTATGCAGTTTCTTTGGCCCCAATTCAATATTCATTCCTATTCAGGGAGACGCACACTCAGTTGAATCATGATATATATGAATAATCTGTGCAGATGCATAGGGATCAACTGCTCACAAAATTTTTCCTGGCCAACAGCTTGAAATTATATCGCCAACTACATACTGGGAATCACTAGTGGGATGAAGTCCTGTTAAACCAACCTGTTACAAAGAGACTTTTGGACCTTAAAACCCTAAGCTCACAAGTTGAAAGAATTATCTATGAATATACAAGACATGCTGGGAGTTGCACAGTAGTTTCTAAACCAGACATTTCAGTACTATGACATATTTACTAGCTTAAGGCCTAGTTCAGCAATAGTGATCCACTATGCTTATATATTAAGCTTGGGAAGAGCCATGTACCTCTATAGGTCCTAGGCTCCCTTACAACAATATTAATCACAGAATATAAGGGCTTCTTATTGGGTCTGGTAATCGCATAAACAATTTAAAATTTGGTATTGAATGATCCATCAGGGCTGGCTGGATTTTTTTTTTTTCCATTTTGGGAAAGCGAGCCATCAGGATGCCTTAATTTCTAATGGTATCGAATGCTTTCTTTTAGGCTGATACATTGCAAGCAAACAGTATCTGAACTCAGAATTACCACTACTTCCAGGCCATTTGTTTTTGGGGGCCATTTGCATGTGCATCCATGCATCCATGAGAACGAGAGAGAAAATAAGTATTTTTCTAGCAGGTTTTTAAAGCTGGTTATATTATAGGTTTGCTATGTTTGAAGTAGTTCCCGTGAAAATGATTTAGCAAGCAAAATGCAGGTGAGGAGGTCATAGGAATATAATTGATAGCTTAGTACACAGTGCTGTAGTTTGTTTGCTCTGATATAATGTGTATGGATGTGCACGCACACATGCATGTGCGCACGCACACACACACACACACGCACACACACACACACACACTAATGTACACTGAGTTCCTACCCATATATATACATGGCACCTCTAATACATTTAGTGTGTTTGTATTATGTATAGTATATTCTTATATTTAGATTTCTAAATGGCCCCCATTTTAGCTAGTCATATTTTTACTTGATGCAAAGGAAAAGAGTTTTCTTAATTCCTTCATCATATATGTTAAGACCTTCTTTCCTTCCCTGTTCCTCAGATGTTCAGGACTTCCATTTCCTTATTAAGCCACTGCATGATAAAATCTTTTGGGCATGCAATTTGTTCTGGTTCTATTTCACTTACTGTTGTTTGCTCGTCTGGGCTAGGGACAGATGTTCAAAGCCTGAGCCTGAATTGGTTCAGTCTTTGAGGGTTAGTCTAACTGGCAAAGCTTGAACTGATCTGGAGGTGGATAGACATTCCCTTTTTATTCCAGAAATACAGGCACATGCCTGCAGTGGCTCAGGCCAGAAGCGGGGGGGGGAGGGGTGTCGCTGTTCAAGGGGCCAGAGTGTTGCCAGACCCCAGCCCTGGGCTCCCACTCCAAGGCAAAGGCAGGGTGTACATTGAATGATATTGAGCTTTTCAGTCTCCCTCTCCCTGTTTGCAAACCTGTCTGCAAACCTGACAGGGCTGCAAACCAGCACAGGGAACTGATAAAACCACAGTGTTTATCAGCCCATTAGCAAAACAAAAGCCTCCCTCATTAGTTCAAGCTCCTTCCTAAACAGCTTTTTCCAAGGAAGGAATGAGGGATATTACCAACTGACCTGTTGATTAGCTCCAAAAAGGCCTAAGCGGACACTGTTCTCTCTGCCTGTCGCAGTGAAATTGGACAGATGGACACCACACACACACACACACACACACCCTCAACATTGGCTAGCCTACCACATGCCTAGGGTCCATGGTGCTGGGGTCTGTGCTGTGAGAAATGGGAGGGGGGTATCCCTGCTTGAGCAGTGAGGGAAGCCAGGCAGACCCTGCTGTGCCTGCAGTCTTCCCTGGAGCTCTGGCTGGGGAGGAGAGGGGCAGGGCCAACCTGTTCTTTGGAGCAGACGTCCCAGCACATCCCAGGGCTGCAAAGCATTGGGAATGCTGGAGGATTCTAATTTAACTTAAACTAGGAAGGGGTCTGGGACAGACATTGCATAAACTGGTTTGACCCAAATCAGTTAAGTCTGATACTATATTCAACCAAGCTTATCTTAAATCAGTTTCAACCATTTGGAAACTGTTTTATGTGCCCTGAACTTGTGTTCTGTTACAGGTTTTAACCAGTTTATAATAATTTAAACTGGTTTATATGTAATGTCTGTCCCTAGCCCTAGGGAACAACTCCTTAGGGCTCCGGATAGGCAAGCCAAGGAATGCCTTCAGTGTGTATAGAGAAAACACAGAAATGCACCCAGTCCTCAAAGCATTGATACTAGTGTTTCCTGCTTTGAAGAACTATGGCAACCAAAGGAAGAGGATCCTGTAGCAGGTCAATTTGGAGGGTGCCATTTGTCAGGGCACAGCATATATCAAGGTGATTAAAACAATACAACACTGTAATTACATGCTGTTCATTAAATGACTACATATTAACATACACATACAAAACCAGGTTGGGCAGATACTTGGCTGAGAAGGTTTAGTCAGGAACAATCCTGCTTTAAGTAGGGGGCTGGACTAGATGACCTTATGAGGTCCCTTCCAGCCCTACTGGAAATTCCAATGATTTATACTGCATCTCTAATGAAAAATATAGACTTCCTAAATAAAGACTTCCTATGATAACATTTTCATAGGAAAATTGGTTTAAAAAACACCCAAAGAGATGTTTAGTACTTCAGTAGTAGTATTGTTCTAGCTGGTATTTTAGTTTAAGCTATACTTGTCTTTCTGCCAGTCTTGGAAAGAAACACTTTGTGCCTGTAAATTTGCCTAACATGTCTTCCAACTGTAAAGTTGGTTCAGTAAAAGATTATGAAACAAATTGTGCTTCTAGCAATTCAGTGTTAAAGCCGTATAGTTACTACACTTACGGGCTTATTTACATATGCTATTAATGTGCCACAATAAAATCCGGTGCATATCACATATTGCGTGGGAACTTATTGCTCTTGGGTGCTACATTTGAATGAGTGCCTGAGACTGCAGCCTGTTGAGCCAGATTGGAGCAGCCCTAGCTGGCAGGGGTCCAGGGGGTCAGCCTGCCAGCTTGGGGCTGTTTCAACCTGGTTCAGCATGCTGCAGAAGAGGTGGCTGGGGGATGAGGGTGCTTCTGTGTGGGGCTTAGCTGGCAGACAGTCCCTGCCCCAGTCAGCCCTACCAGTATCTACATGTACTTTGCTGCAGAGTAAAAAAAAAATAAATAAAAAAATTCCACCACAGAATAGTACTTGTATTTACAAGTACTAACCTGCCACGGAGTTAATTGGTTGACTCTGTCCTAATAGCACTTGTGGCAAAGTGGGAACTCCCTGACTAGCCACAGTGCTAGTCTCCCACCTGCCTCTGGGCATGCTGCTAGCCTCTCTCTCCTGCCATGCCTTGCTGTTCAAAAATTAAGATCTTAATTAGGCAGGAGGTTGCCCTTCATATGCCCTGTTCTCCTGGGCCTGTGTATGCAGCTCCAACCACCCCTATATTGCATCCCAAGCCTCACAGATGTTCTTAACAGCTGAGCTCTGCTCTGGCCTGAGGCCGGGCTTAACTCATCCTAGTGTTAGCCTCTTGCTTTCTGCCTTATTACAAGCCACACTCATACCGCCTCCCTCTCACTGAGGCCTCTCTCACTCCACCGCCTCTCACAAGGTCTCTCTAATACTGCTCCTTTGTGGGGCCACTCTCATACCGCCCCTCCTTTTCCTGGGACCACACTCACCCTTGCCTGGAGGGTCCTGGGGCTTGTTTCCTCACACTCTGTCCAGCAAGCGGGCGATCTCTTGGGCCTCTCTCGCAACCCTCATCTGAGTGAGCACTGGGCAGTTTGCAGAACACAGGAGTGACTCTGCCTCTAGAGCAGGGCCTACCCTCGAGCCCCCTGCTCACCAGGGCCCACTTCACGCCCTTTCCTCACAGGGCCTCATCTCAGGTCCCCTGTTTTCAGGGCCTCACTACTCGCCCCTCTCGGCATTCACATGTTGTAACCATATCCTGGCCCCTAACTCTGGCCTCTCTCATTGGGCTCTGAGCCCCTCACTCTTACTGGGCTCCTTTCCTGCCCCCCACACAGTTGGGGCTCCTAGCTGCTGGGCTCCATGCCCTTTGCTAGGCTCTCCAGGCCTCCTGACAGCCACTCTAGTGTGGGCTGTTAGGTGCCCCACTGCACCCCACTCTACATCTCTGCCTCCACTGAAGCACATACTCTGCCCCCTATGCTGCGGCCTGGGGTCAAACACTACCCCCCTCCTGTAGGCTCAGGTGCCACTCACCAGTGTCTGGCCCACCGCTGTCACTCCTCAGAGTCTTGCACCCCACATGGGCTCAGGTGGCTGCAGCTGTGCCTGGCCCCAACTGTCTCTGAAGTTAAATGACCCACCCAAAGGCAGGGGCTGGGGTTTAGGCACCCCTACTCGCCTTCCACTGGGATAGTAACTGGCTTGGCATTTCTGGGGGGCTGTTCTGCCACAAATAGCCCCACCAGGCCACCCATCCCCAGCAGAGTATAGTTTTAGGTCATGCCCAGGACCAAGAGCCTCCTAACCATCCCCATCAGCTCTTGCCCTTACCTGCTGGTATTACCAGAGCAGCAGCTCTACCAGGAGATGTTGTTTTCTCAGTACCAGGCAGCAGAGTGCTGCCTCTAGTTCTGCTGGTCTGAATCTTAAAATGGCCATTTACCAGAGCTGGGTCGCAGCTGCCGGTTGCCTCTTTAGGCTCTTAAAGTGGCAGATACCAGAGGTGCTCTGCCACAGCACTGCTTAGACATTTACTATGGAACTAATTAGGCAACTCCGCAGTAAATATTGCAGGTAGATGCGGCCCAGTGTGTGTTACCTAGGTATATCAAGGAGGTTAAAACAAGGTGTAGTTTAGTTTACCTTATGTGCTAGTGCAGTTTTCAAGAAGTAAAACTAATTGCAGTCTTTACTCTAATTGTCCTTAATTTTATCCTGTTTAGGTAGCAAACATAATGATATAGGATTTTTTGTAGTTAATTATATTCAGGAACCTATCTTTAAAAAAGTTGTTTTTGTACAAAGAATACAGAAAATTCACAGTAATAGAGATCTGCCATTTTGTCCTTTTCTTCTGTAAAATGCCAAACTTTATTTTTACTGATCTAAGGAAGCAGAACAAAAAAAAAAAAAAAAAGGAAAAAAATCAGTGACCACCTGCTTCTTGTTTTGAAATTTAAACTAGGCTAAACTAGGTTTCTAATTTTATGATCATGCTATGCAGAACTTTGATTAAATAGAATCTGGTTTTAGATTAAACAATGTTATGATTGTGTTGGCAAGATAGATATGACTGAAGTTAGAATTTATATATAAATGTTTATTAATGTAGAAAACTTGTTAGGTGGTTGAATTTTATTCTATTTCTTATTGATTATTTGAGTTTATACTCGCATTTGGTTCCACAAACCCATACTCAAAGGATTGTCTAATTTATTTTCAGTTAGGAATGTCTTTAGTTAAAAAAAAAAAAAAATGACATTTGAATTGCCATGCATCTCTCAACTTTCATGTTATGATGAGGAATCATTAAGATTAGAGTTATTGCTTTCAAGCAGGCAATGCTAAGTGCTAGATGAATTGGAGATCCTACTCCTATCTCTATAAATTCCAGTCAGTCTCCTGCCTTTCTGCCTTTTTTTAACTCCAATTTTTTTAAAAATTATGTTCTGTTTAGAAACATGGATATCTTTTTTTATTCCTCCTGCTTCCATCTCTCTCTCTCTCTCTCTCTCTCTCTCTCTCTCTCTCTCTCTCTCCCTCCCTCCCTCCTTTTTTGCTGTCGTTCCTCCTGGAAACAAGTAGAATAGCAAAAGGGAAAAACAAACTCAGAAAACTAAGAAGTTTGAAATGGGAGGAAAGGATCATATGGAAGAACAGTATGAATATCAGAGCAAATGTGCTCTATCTGAATTTGAAAGCAGGGGACTTCAGTCAAAACAATCCAGTATCAAAGGTCTGTTTCTCACACTTCCTCCATCCTCCCACTAGTAGGAGACTGATGTTGATGCACCACAGAAATGATTCAGAATCAATTGAATGAAATTCAGTAAAGACAAATACAAAGTCCTGCACTCGGGATGAAACAGTTCCATAAGCAAATATATACAGACTGAAGATAGGACAGAGTGGCACTTTAGAGATTAATAGTTCAGAGAGGCATGAGCAGAGCCATCCTTGGGGAACGGAGGTGAATCAGGGCAACTGCCCTGGGCCCCGTGCTTTGGGTGGTGCCATGGAGCTTCACATCCGGTCACTCGCCATTGTGTCCAGGCCCTGCACAGGCTGATTTGCCCTGGGCCCCACACCCTGCTATGGTCATCTCTGGGTGTGAGCAATAGCCTACTTCATCAGATGCACTGTAGGTTGATGCGTATGAAAACTCATGCCTCTCTGAGTCAGTCCATGTCTAAGGTGCCACCCTGCCCTACCTTCTGCCTGACTTCAGACTAAGATGGCTAACCACTTCTCAAATAGAGACTGAAGAAGGAATGGCTAGACTGCAGTTCTGAAGAAAAGGTGGTTACCATGGACTATAAGCAGAATAATAAATAATGCGCTTTGGTTGCAGAAAAAGCTGGTAGCATACTGGGCTGTATTAATACAAGTGTCTCTTGCAAAAAGAAGAGATTCTTTTGCTCTGTTGAGCACTGGTGAAGCTGTAGCTGGAATAGTGTGTCTAGTTTTGGGCCCCACATTTCAAGAAGGATGTGGATACTAGGGCTGTGTGAAGCTTTGGTCCCTGATTTGATTTGGCCCAATTTGGTGGCTGAATCTCCAATTCCGAATCAAATCAGGAGACACTTGAATCTCTCCGAATCAAATTGGACCCCTCCGAATCAATTCAGAGAGATTCAGAAAGATTTGGCGATTTGGACATAGACACAGCTTTACATGTTTTTTCTATGTACCTCTAGGTAGCAGGCAGCTCATGAACACTGCAATGCAGCAGACCCAGAGGTGGACCAGAAGAACTTCCATTCCACTTCTGGATCCACCAGGAAGTGCACAGGGGGCCCCCTGCACCCCACCAGCTCAGCAATTGGAGTCTCCTGAGTCTGGGAGAGCATCTGAGGTCCCCCTGTGGCTTATCGCCAGTCTTTTTTGCAACAAAGCCACATTATTTATTATTCTGCTTATAGTCCCTGTGCTCTTCGTGGTGGATTTGGAAGTGGACGGGAAGTACTTCCGGTCCACTTATGGGTTTGCCGCCAAGCTCCTGTGGGATGCTCCATCCACCCCAGAATTGCAATGTTCATGAGCCATGCCTGGTACCTCAAGGTATGTAGAAAAAATATTTAAAGCTGTGTCTATGGCTGAATCACTGATTCTGCCAATCAGCATCGAATCTTCAGTTTTGGATTTAGCCGAATCAAATTGGGGACAGTGATACAAATCAATGAATTGAATCACTGTCCCCAGTTCAGACCAAATATCAATCCAAACCAAATAGGGCCCGTTTTGCATACCCCTAGTGGATACATTAAAAAGAGTCCAGCAGAGAGTGGGAAAAATAACCAGAGGCCTGGGAAACATGAGTTACTAGGGAAGGCTGAAAGAATTAGGATGATTTAGTTTGGAGAAGAGAAGCCTAATGTGGGCTTTGATAACAGTCTTCAAATACCTGAAGGGTGGTTATTAGGGCTGTACAAAGCTTTGGTAGCTGATTCGATTCAGAGGAGATTCGGCCCAATTCAGGGACTGAATCTCTGAATACGAATCAAATCGGGAGACCAATTAAAAGCTCCGAATTGATTTGAAGCATTCAGATTGATTTGGAAAAGATTTGGCAATTTAGCCATAGACTAAGCAGGCAGCTGACAAGCTCCGTGGTGGGGAGAGGGAGGGATTGGGGCTGAGGCTGGGGCAAGCTGCCCAGCCAGGGCAGGGGGGCTTGGGACTCAGGGAGTGGGGGCATTGGATGCAGGTGTGGCAGCACTTGGAGCAGGGGCTATGCCCTGCTGCTGCTTGCCCAGCTGGGGGGGAGATGTAGGCGCAGCGTGCTCCAGGTGGAAGGGGCAAGTGGCGGCAGGGCATGGCCCCAGCTCCCAGCACTGCTGCATTTGCAGCCTGTGCCACCTTGTGCTGGCCGGCAAGGGGCAGCATCGCCTGTCTTGCTGTGCTGGCTGGCAAGCGGCGCCAGTACAGAGCTGCTGTGGCTGTATCAGTGCTGGAGGCAGGGGCTCTGCCCTGCTGCCACTTGCCAGCTGACATGAAGGGCCACAGGATACAGGTGCAGCAGCGCTGGATGCTGGGGCTATGCCCTGCTGCTGCTTGCCCCCACCCTGGCTGGGCAAGCAGCAGCAGGGCAGAGCCCCCACTCCCAGTGCTACTGTGCCTGCATCCTGTACCCCCCTGCCCCCCTCCCTGAGTAATCTGCCTCCCACCCCAGCTGGGCAGCTTGTCCCAGCCCCAATCCCTCCCTCCCACACACCCCTTCCCTCCCCGAGTCACAATAGACTTACCAACTGGAGGGAGCTGTGTCAGCTGCCTGCTTAGTCTATGGCTGAATCTCCAAAGCGGCGCCAAATCTTTTGGATCCGATTCAGTCAAATCAAATCGGGACAGTGATTCAAATCTCTGCATTGAGTCACTGTCCTCCAAATCGGCTGACTCCAAATCTGAAGCAAATACTTGCCGCTTCACATAGACCTAGTGGTTATGTAGATAATGGAGATCAGACTGTTCTGTCTGACTGCAGGGGGCAGGACAAGGAGTAATGACCTTAAATTACAGCAAGGGAAATTTAGGTTGGATATTAGGATGATTTTTTGACTATGAAGCCCCCTTTACATGTTACAGGCATTGCACAGTTAACTGGTTAATTGCACAATTACCTTGAGACTAGCTACACATGCAAAGTAACCATTGCACAATAAAATGCTCCAACCAGCTTTAAAGTTAGACCTCGAAAACATGTCCTCACTTTATAGCTGGTTACTACTGAGCTTTAATTTGCATGTGTAGCAGGGTCTCCCTGTGGCTTGTGGTCCCATCAGCTGTGGGCTCCCAACCTCAGGGGCACACCCTGCCCAGCTGGGGCTGCAAGTCTCATAATTGCAGGGGACTCTCAGCCCCAGCAGCTGTGGACTCTGGGGCTAGGGACAGACATTACACATAAACCAGTTTAAGTGATCAGAAAGTGGTTCAAGCCTGTAACAGAACAGATGTTCAGTGCACATAAACCAGTTTGAAAATGGCTGAAACCAGTTTCAGATGAACCTAGTTGATTGTTGTATCAGACATAACTGATTTGGCTCAAACTGGTTTATGCAATGTCTGTCCCAGACCCCTTGTTGGTTTAAGATAAACCAGGCTCCCCCAGCATCCCGGCATGCTCTCTGATCTGGGTGGGTGTGGCGGCGAAGCGCCCCCACAGGCGAGCGAGGGGGAGCAAAGGGGACCCCCAGACCCCGAGAGCAAGCCCCCAGAAGGGCATACGCACCGTCAGAGGGGCAGCGGGAGGAAGAGCCGCATCCGCGGCCGCAGCCGCCATTACGCCGGCTCTGGCAACAGCTGTTCCCCGCGCGGCGAACAGCTGAGCCAATCCCAGCGGCCGGAGCGGCCGCGGCAGGAGGATTTAAGAACGCCGGCAGAACAGGGAACGTGGGAGAGCCAGGGAGAGAGAGTACGGGGGTGCTGCCCGTGCCGCAGGCTCTCGCACGGGGCAGTGAGGACCCCGTCTGCGGGTCTCAAACAGGCAGCGTAGGCAGGAGCGGGAAGCCTGCCGCCGGCAGCCAAGCGAGAGGCAGCCAGAGAGTGCACGCGGAGGCACTCTCTCAGCGTCCTGAAGCGGCAAACGCACAGGAGGCAGGGGAGCGCCCTGCGAACGGGAGGAGAGGGGAGACAGCGGAGGCCCCGGGAGGGGGCTGGCACCAGGGGAAGCACCCACCAGCTCCCCCTGGTTCGGAGGAGTATTATCTTTAAGGAAGGAGGAAGGAGAAACCCCTCTCAGCAGGAGGGAGGACGACCGGAACCGGTCAGGGGCCATCAACATCTGGACAACATCGCCCAGCGGTTGGCGTGTGGACGGGGTGTAGGGGAGGCGGAGCCCCGTGGATCACCGCGTCCAGTAACCGTGAGTAACACCGTCTATCGGGAGGTCCCACCCAGGATAAAGATCTCCACTGGAGACCCCTCGGAACATAATCGATTACATCCAAGTCGTGGCAGGCGAGTTGAGGGGAGGGGCCACACCCCGATAGGCCAGGCGGAGCGAGGCACGGGCTCCACAGTGGGGCTCTCTGCTCTGCAGCAGGGCTGGTCCCTCCCCTCTGCTCCCTGGCTGGAGCTCTGGCAGAGACTGCAGGTACAGTAAGGTCTGCCTAGCTTCCCCCTGCTCTACCCCCCCCCCCCCGCTGTTTGCTGGACAATCAGGGATTCTCCCCCCCTTCCCCCCCCGTCTTCCACAACAGACCACAGCCACACAGACCCTAGGAATGAGGTATGCTAGCTAATGCTGAGGTGTATCTATGTGAGTGTCTCCAATTTCATTGGGACAGGCAGATATAGCAATGGCCACTTAAAGGTTTTTTTTTTTGGTTTTTTTTTAGGTAATCAACAGGTCAGCTGTTAAGCTGTTTAAGAAGAGTTTCAATTAATGGAGACCAGACTCTTGTTTTGCTAATGGGGTGATAAACACTGCTATCAACTCCCTGCTGGCTTCTTTGCCTGTCAGTTTGCTTCAGACATTATAAAGAAGCAGGGAGAAGGAGATTGAAAAGCTCCGTATCATCAACTGATGCATGCATTGTACCCTTCCCCCCTTGCCTCAGAGTGCCAGCAGGGGTCTGGCAACACTCCTGCCCCTTGATCAGCCAGTGGGGAAACACCTGGGATGGTGCAGCCAGACCTCCCTAATCAAAGCATCCTGCTGGGGCCTGGTCACTCCCACTGTGGAAGGGAAGGGAGGGCTGCCCTAGCAGTCCCCCCCTCAGGTTCTAGCCTGAGCTACTGTAGGCATGCCTGAATTTTCTCAGTCCAGAGAGAATGCCAGTTAGTCTAACCTGGCTAGGCTGAACCGCTTTGTAACTGGGCAGACAAAGATTGAATCAATTCAGGCTCAGGCTTTTTGAATATCTGTCCCTTGCCTGGGTGCTGGCATAGTCCCACAACTGCACATGGTGGGTCCCTTCAGCATGTCTTCCAGTGATTCCCTCCACCCTGGGGGTTTCACACATCCCCAGGCTTCCCCTGCACTGGCAATAAGTTGTGATGGTGTCTAATGTGCTGATCACACAATTGTGCCTCCTGCCACTCGTGGCAGATCAGGAGGCATGTTTGTGTGAATCATGCATTAGATCCCATTGTGCCTTTACCTGCATGTGTAGAAGGGGCCTCTGAGGGTGGTTAAACATTTGGCCAGCTACCCAGAGAGGTTGTGGAATCTTTACCTTTGGATGTTTTTAAGAGCAGGTTCGACAGGCACTTGACCAGGATGGCTTAGTCATGGATGATCCTGCCTTGAATACAGGACCTCATGAAGTCCCTTCCAATGCTACTGTTCTATGATTCTGTGACTTACTGATCAGTCTGCTTGCCTGACTTGCTTCTCTGATCTCCTAGAGCTTCCCCTTATGCAATTTAAGAGTGGAGTCATTGGTAAAACATCAGTGTGGCTCTTAGTGTTCCTCTTCTGACAAGTGATGCTGCTGGGTTTCTGGGTTGGAGCCCTCCTTCTGTCTCTCCCCCTCTCCTTTCTCCCTCGCACGCACACACGCACGCACGCACGTATAATTGCATTTATTGATATCTATGCATATCTAAAAATAATATTTGTAATAGGATCAAAAGAAAATAGGACAGGAAGGAACTTCACAAGGTCATCTAGTTCAGCCCCCTGCTCAAGGCAGGATCCTCCTGGACTAAACCATCCCTGCCAACTCTGTCTAACCTGTTCTTGAAAATTTCTTGAAAATAGCCTGTTTCCAATGTTTGACCACACTCATAGGCAAAAAGCTCCTCCTAATCTCCAGCCCTAATTTCCTGTGCTGCAGCTTGAGGCAGTTGCTCCTAGTCCTGTCCTATACAGCTGCAGAGAGAAGTCCATCCTGTATAATTGCCCTACAGATGATTCTGATGAGTGGAAGTGAAGCCTTGTATCTTGAACAAAACTCAAGTCATACCACAAGTTGTTTTGACTCAACTGTGCTGGAACCAGGGCTGTCCTGGCGGTGGGGGGGCATGAATCGGGGCAACTGCCCTGGGCCCCATGGTTTGTGGGGCCCTGCGGAGCTGGGCAGAGTGGCACACTGACTGCACTGCTGCCGGCTTCACATTTGTCTGCTCGACACCCTCCCCGCTCCCACCGCTGAATCTGCCACCGGCTTACTCATGTCCAGGGGCGGGGCCCTGTACAGGCTGATTTGCCCCAGGCCCCACACCCTGCTCAGGTCGCCTCTGGCTGGAACAGTTCATTTTACTTTTCTCTCTAACCTGCAAGAAAAGGAAATAAAAGTTCTTGTTTCCTGTCAGAAGGAAGTGGGGGGAGGAGACTGCATTCCTCCAAAAGAAACTGCAGGGCCAGGCATGGCAGCACAGTGGTTTCCCTGCTGGTTCTTTGGCAGCCTTGTTACTCCTTTTCAGAAACTGATGAGTTTGAACCTAATCCATAACTTGGGGCTTCCAGAGAAACTGGACTTTGTCTCAGGGTCCAGTGTTGCACATTCTTATGCGACTTGTGAAGGTGAGAGCACAGTGGCTGAATGCTGCTGCTTCATATAGCATATTTTTCAAATGAGGTGGCCTCTTGGTAAACAAATCATTGATTTTGCACAAACATTTTTTTTCATTCTGGGAAAATTTTGTCATCAAAACTGTGTGCCCCCAGCTCCTTCCAGAATGTTTAGAACATTCTCTTACCAGGATTTAATGAAGCCTCTAAAGTCATGTTTCCAGTGTGCACTTCCCTGTCATTTTGGCAACCAATAATTTACTGAGGATTGAGACATTCACCCCTGTCCTTATGCTTTTTTTTTTTTTTTTTTAACTATTGTGATTCATTCTGTGATACCATAATAGACACAATGGAACATAGCCTTGATTTTTATTCAGGCCAGTTTAAGACATTCTTTTGACATCACTTTTAAAAAAATGTGTCACGGCGGGGTCCTCGCGGAGGGCCATGATCTCCTCGAGGTCCCTTGCTCCGTGTCAGGCCGGCCCAAGGCACCCTCTTAATCTCGCTCGCCACGTCTTGTTGGTAAATGTAATAGGGAGGCTGCCTATGACTCCCTGGGCACGGCTACTCGGACACCCTAGCCTTATGGGCTATGCGTGGCTCCTACCAGCCCCTAATACCACACCCCAAGCCTCGCAGATGTAATAGACGTTGGTATGTCCGCACGCCTGCTTCCTGGGCCTCCTCCTAACACAATGTCCCTCACTGGGACCCTCGTCTGCTCTGGGACTTCCTTTCTGGCCACCGGTCTTCTGGGCCCACTGCACTACTGCCCTCTCTGGTGCGGGCTCACCTCGCTACTATCCCCTTTTGTTGGGGACAACCGCAGCACCTAGCCCTTTTCTGGGTTTCCTGCGGGGCAGGCCTATCACCGGGTCCGTCACGCCCGTTCTGGGCTCCTCAGTATGGCCCCTCTCTTGGGCTCCTCAGTATGGCCCCTCTCTCGGGCTCCTCAATCATGCAGTATGGCGCTCCCCCTCTTTGGGGCTCGCCGTGCCCACACTGGGCTTCTCAATAACGTGATATGGCGCTCCTCAGTAATTGCCCCTCCCTGGGGCTGGGGTCTATGTTCCCCGCACGCAATCCGGGGAATATGTCCCCTGTCTGCAACCTACTGGTTGCGCCCGCGACCCACTGGCCGCGCTCCTCACCGCTAGTCCCTCCCGCACTGGCGTGCCAGCTGCGCCTTCACTGGCGCTGTGAAAATAATGCGCCCTCTTGGCGCTAGCCTGCACCCTCACTGGTGCTAGGGCACCCCACACTCTCTGGGGTCCCTATGAGGTACCTATACGGTACCTATGATTGAGGTCAACGCGCCCTCTTGGTGCTAGGGCACCCCACACTCTCTGGGGTCCCTATGATTGAGGTCAATGCGCCCTCCTGGCGCTAGAGCACCCCACCCCTATGGGGTCCCTAAGAGGACACTGTGCCCTCTTGGCTCTAGGGCACCCCACACTCTGGGGTCCCTATGAGGATACTGCGCCCTCCTCAGGTGCTGGGGCCCCCACACTCCCGTGGGGCCCTTTATGAGGCCTCCTCCAACCCCTACAACCTCACCCAAACCTCCGGTGTAATAACAAAGCCTGAATACAAACATAAACTAGAGCCTCCTGGCTATAACTCAAACTGACACCCTCTGGCTATAACAACATTGCTCAATGTAACCGCGGTACTTGCTATTAGGCTCCTCTCCACATCCTCACTCCCAGAGCTCCTGCCTCCCAGGCTGCTGGCCTCAGCCCTGGGCTTTATAAGGGCCAGGCCCTGCCCCCTATAGGCAGCTGACTCTGCTTAGTTGCTCCGGCAACCCGCAGCTGTGCTCGTTCCCCTGGCAACCCTCAGCTGGACTCGTTCTGTCCGGCCAGGGCTCGCTCTCTCTCTCCCTGGCAGTTTCTCCTGTCTAGGAGCAGAGCACGGAGGTGCCCTGCGACAATATATATTATTTGAAAAATGGCATTCCAGGTAGTTCATGCTTTTTGACAAGAGGATTGAAAAACTGAGCTCTTCAGTTTCCCTTCAATGCTCAGTTTTCCCTGTAAAGTTTACTTTCTGTCTCCTATTGTAATTCATTCCCACACTAAAAATTTGTTTGATTTCACTCGGTGTGCATTTTTCCCAGTTTGCATCACAAGGAGCCACTGCATTAGGGCAAAAAGTTGTACCTTCTTGCACATTGTATGTGTTTTTAAGTTTTATATGACATGTGCTCTAGAGCTAAGGAAAGAAAAGCAGGTCTCTGTTTCAATGGATACAGTGAAGGGAATGCAGCAGGGAAAGAGTACTGTTTTCTGGCATTCAGATTCACTTCTTTAATCCATCCACTATTTTTTCTGAAGACCATATCATTATAGTTTGTGAAAAAAGTGATATACAACAGGGGCAGGTTCTGGTAGTTTTGTCAGTGAGGCAAATGAACAAACTGGACTGAGTTAAAATGGCACGGGGAAAGGCTAAGAGTATGTCAGCTGCTTCACAGTAACTGTTTCATGTGCCCATTTTGTCCCATGGTTTAAATTAAATGATGATACCTTAGCCCAGTTTTGTTTTAAGAGTAAGCAGCCATAGTTTGAATGACTTTCTGTGGGATATGAACCAACACATGAAACAGTCCTCACCAAGCTGCTGATATATAGTAGGTCTTTTGTCCTCTTTTTAACATGGTATATTTTGTTCACTTGTCTGAGCCTCTGTCCATCATACAATCTACCCAACTCTAGATAAAGCTGCTGTTCTAGCATGATATTTTTTTTTGTTTTCAATAGTTCTTTCCTTATGCATCACTGGAAGCTTTCTGATAAGAGAGGGGAGACTGGCTGGGATCTTACATAGATCAGGAACTTGACCATTGTTTTGTCTTCTTGCTTGCCAATAGATGGTGCTGTATTGCTTACCGTCCTGGCTAGTGGTCTTAGAAAGAATAGAAGACTGTGAAAAACAATGACCAATATGTAATTTTTCTTTGTGTCAGTAAAATTGAATAATAAGACTTCTCACAGAACAATTGCAGAAGCTCCTATTGTAAATGGTGACTTTCTAATGTGCATTTGTCATTTTAATTGAACAACACTTTTTAAGCATTAAGATGCACAAGATTCTTACTGTTTCCAAAAGAGTCATAGGGAGAGACATAAACAGATTAATCTTAAACTTGTCTTTTATGAAGGATTGTATGTATACTGTTCCAGGGACTCTGTTACGACTCTTTAGGCCAGAGTCTGTGGTAGCTCAGTAGCTGTTTTCAAAACCATTTCAATTCCGAAAGTCACTGCAGGTTCACGTTAGACACCCAACAATAGGGTCCAGGCTTTCTGCCTGCCCAGCTCTGATGGCTTATGTGGAAGATGGCATAGCTATGACTTTGAGATGGCTCTCACTACTGTAGGTAAAAGACGGGGCACAGTGGTATCTTAAGGCACCTATACACATGCTTCATGGTGGGGGGAGGGCATTTTAATTAGCGCTAATTAAGATACCACCGTGCCCCGTCTTCTACCTACAGTAGTGAGAGCCATCTCAAAGTCATAGCTATGCCATCTTCCACATAAGCCATCAGAGCTGGGCAGGCAGAAAGCCTGGACCCTATTGTTGGGTGTCTAACGTGAACCTGCAGTGACTTTCGGAATTGAAATGGTTTTGAAAACAGCTATTGAGCTACCACAGACTCTGGCCTAAAGAGTCGTAACAGAGTCCCTGGAACAGTATACATACAACCCTTCATAAAAGACAAGGTTAAGATTAATCTGTTTATGTTTCTCCCTATGACTCTTTTGGAAACAGTAAGAATCTTGTGCATCTTAATGCTTAAAAATAGTAAGAATCTGCCCACAGCAGCTTATGTATTCAGGGTGTCCTGCATTTCAAAATGGTGGCAGGGGCTCCTTCAATGAGCTGTAGTTAAAGTGTCCCCATCATCATTTTAAAATGTGGGGATGCTGAATACATGAGACACTGCAACATGCTGGAGAAGTCTGGGTGGAAAGCTCCAGTAGACTGGATTAACTGAGTTGGCAGATTAACTGAGTCTGCTTTGGCGTGTTCTAATCGGAACTGGATCAGAAAGTCATGAGGCTTTACAGGCTACAGACTACTTCATCAGATGCTGTGAATGGACTTAAGAGCCTTCTCCTTTCCTCCCCCTTTCCTTATTCTTTATATTTATCCATATCCTTTTCTGTTCAACCCCCCTGCTCTCTGCAACCCCTTCTATCTGCATAAGGGCCTTGTTACATTGTGAGGTGCTCAAATGTTGACTGGTATTAGTGCCAGCTTGAGGTTGTAATTTTTCTTTTTCACACTTCAGGCCAGCAGGGACTTAAAGGTAAAAATCTCCTCCTTCCCATTCTGGGTTCCCTCCCTGTCCATTGGGTTTCCTCCTGCTCAGTTGTGGCTGCCTGCACTGTCCATCCTGTGGGAGCGGGCAGGGAAGGATTAACCTGCCTGCCCAGACCCCGCTGCTACTCCTACCAGACTGCTGCTCTTCACTGCATCTCTCTCAACTATATAGTTGGTCCAATAGAAGATATCACAAAAAGCCTCACTCTTGACTGGGACCCTCACAGCTACAAGAACACACCCCTTGTTCTTTGCAATCTCTGAAGTACCTGCTTGGGAAGTTTGCTCATACAATAAAGGTCATGACAGTTGCCAGGTTTGGAAAAGATAGAAAGACCTATGTCTTCTATCATGTTAGAAGGGTCAGAGTGGCTGAACTTATGAATGGTTGCTTGTGAATACACAGGACTGGACTCATTTGCTTGGGAGGTAATTTCCAATCCTGTGTTACTAGCCATTGTGTAGCTCTGTGTCTTTTAGGGGTGTGCGAAACAGGCCCTATTCGTTTCGGATTCAGTCTGAATTCGGGACAGTGATTGGATTAATTGATTCGGATCACTCTCCCTGATTCAATTCAGACAAAAGCCAGATCTGAAGATTCGATGTTGATTCAGAGAATCAGCGATTCAGACATGAACACAGCTTTAAATGTTTTTTCTACATACCTTGAGATACCAGGCATGACTCATGAATGCTGTGATGGTGGGGTGGACAGAGCATCCCACAGAAGTGTGGCCATCCACATGCTTGGTGGTGAACCTGGAAATGGACTGGAAGTACTTCTGATCCACTTCTGGGCCCACCAGGCAACACGTGGGGGACCCCTCTGGCTTGAAAATTGGCTGTGGGGGGACCCCAGGTGCCCCCCAGACCCAGGAGACACCAGTCGCCAAACCAGGAGGGCAAGAGATGAGGCCCTGCACGCTCCCTGGTGGACCCGGAAGTGGACCAGAAGTGCTTCATATTCTGAGCCTCAGTCGGGTTCTGTTAGAATACTCTCCTGTGAGTAGCTTATTCAGCTGAGGTTGATAATTTATTCCTGTATGAAGAAGGTCTTATTTGCCAAAAGAGGCAAGAAATTCAGATCTGTTTGACCTAATTCCAGGTGATAATGATTTTTCAGACTAGTTGCTATTTTGGTGACTTATTATTTAAAAGACATATGGAAGTTTCTACTTCTCATAAGTAACAGGAATTGGGGAACCAGGGTGGGTGGGTGGGTGGATAGATGGATATTAGGGGTGTATCTGTCTATCTATAGACGATAGATATCTCTCTTTATATTTATATATCTTTATATATAGGTAGATATATCTATATATAGATGCTAGGGGTGTGCGAAATGTGTCGCATTCAATTCAGATTTGGTCCAAATTGGCGACAGTGATTTGACTCATTGATTCAGATCACTGTCCCTGTTTTGATTCGGCTGAATCAGCATCAAATCTTCAGATTCAGATTTGGAGAATCAGCAATATGGCCATAGACAAAGCTTTAAGTGGCCCAGCACATAATGAACTATTCCAACCAGGAGATCTTATAACACCTTCAGTTCTCCTGTGAAATATGAATTTTCATTTTCACCTAGGAGAAATTTTACCATCTTGGTATTCTCCTATGCCTGAAGAAGGGTGAATGTGCCTGAAAGCTTGCAAATAAAGAATATTTTTTTGCAAATATTTAGTTGGTCTAATAAAAGATATCAACTCTGCCATGAGTTCTGATTCCCTCTGTCTGTAGTCCAATATGACGACTACAACCTGTATGCCCTAAAAATAAAGATCCTTTTCACCTAGGAGATGCATACAAATTTATGCTATGATGGCTTCCTTAAGTTGCAGTCTGAAACAAGAACTCTGGTGGCCTCATCTGTTGAGAGTGTTGGCTCTTAAACTTGTTTATGAAAACTTCAGTGTTCTTTTAACCATTTACTGTTGATCATTTCTGCTGAAATATCTAGCAGTAGAAAACTCTAGAAACATCTTCACAATTTTAAAATACTTTATAGCTGTCAAATCTCTTAACTTTTTCTTATACAAGAGCCCAAATCTCCAGCTGCTACCATGATATTATTGCTCATATAGGCTTAAAACAAAATCTCCATATTCAAAGTATACATAAAGTATATTTATAATTTAAAAATGAAAAATGTTAATATTAAATTTCTGCTACACATTCAAAACTGAAAGTGTGGAGTGTTAACATTTGGAGAATTATTGCATAAATACAACTGAATTTTATGATCATATTATTTACACTTAACTCAGTAAAGTTTACCAGTAGCTGCAGAAGAAATGTTCAGTTTGGCAAAGTGTCAGAAAAATGTAACCTTTGTTGCACAACTGCTACGGAGATCATAGGACACTGCCTGCAGAATCACTTCACTCACCAGGGAGTTGAAGTAAAATCTGGAACTCAGTAACTGTTTAACAGTACACAGTCACATTATGCATGAGTTTAGCATAGGAAATGATAAATAGGAATATTGTAGTAATTCAAATCTGTGATATCTTCAGGTATGTGGTAATCTATAAAAACTCAGTAGAATATTCAGGTGAAGAGATTACTGTGCATGTCCATAACATACTGCATACCTTGTAGAATCTCTGGTGCAGATCGCCATTGTCATCGGCACCCTAGGTATCTCCTAGCATACTTTTTGTAGTGTTCATGGTGTGGACATATTATCTTTGGTTCATTTGTGTGCTGATAGCTAGCTCAAACATGTGATGGGCCTGAAAGGGGCAGATACCATACTAGAATGTATCAAAGTATTACCTGCAGAGACAAAGAAGTATTAATTACATTGTATCAAAAACTTGGTAAGATTTTATCTTAAATACTGTATATAACATAGTCACTCCTGTTTGAGAAAAAGGCACTCAAACTGGACCACATGTAGAGAAGAGAAATAGGATCAATGGAGAGTCAATAAAATAAGAGGAGACTAGAAGAGCGTTGCTTGTTTAACTTAGCAAACCAGAGAGTCAGAGAGGTTGTGGTTACTGTCTGTGGCTAGGGACAGACATTACAAATAAACCAGTTTAAGTGACCAGAAACTGGTTTAAACCTGTAACAGAATAGACATTCAGCGCACATAAACCAGTTTGAAAATGGCTGAAACTGGTTTGAGATGAACCTGGTTCAATGTAGTATCAGACTTAACTGATTTGCCTCTAACCTGTTTATGCAATGTCTGTCCCAGACCTCTTCCTGGTTTAAGTTTAAATCAGAGACCCCTGGCATCCTGGCATGCTCTCTGTTCCACAGCAGGGCTGGCCCCTCCTCTCTACTTTCTAGCTGGAGCAGGGGTGGGGTTTGGCCAGACACTGGCCTGCCATGGCCCCTAAGGCAAATTCCTCCCTCCATCCCCTCCCCCCCAGCTGGCAAACCATGCGGACCGCAGCTGGGGTTTGCCAGTCCTAGCCACACCTCCATGACTTTCCTGCAGCTAGGCAAGTCCAAATTTAATTCCACCCTCTGTCCATCTTGCCTGCAGCCAGGGAGGGGATTAATCCAACAGTGGTCCCAGAGCGGGGGAGAGAGGCAAGACCTGCACCTGTGAGCCCAGAGCCAAGACCTGCAGGACCAGACTAAGAGGTGGGAAGTGTTGGCAAAGACCTGACAATCATCACATATATGTGCTGGAGATGGAGTGAAGGGAAGTTGCAGACAGCTTCTGGCTGGAAGTTGCAGACCAAAGAATGCAGAGAGCTGCATTTACATTGTAAAGCAGAACCTGTAAAACCTGAATAAAGCCTTTCTGAATGCCTGGGTGTAAGGAGACACTGCTCTCAGGATTAGTAAGATTTATGCAAAGCTTTCTCTTGTCTTCCTCCTTTACATTTTAAATGAGACTAAGTTGTGTATGCTGTGTTTTACTGGGCTATATCTTAGTTTAGGTGAAGATTTTTGGTAGTTCCCTGTTGTATACTTTGCAAATTGCTGTGTTCAATACATGCTTACTTTAGAGAGAGGACTTTTTTACCATCCCCACTCCTCAGTCTGGCAGCAGACTGGGGGTGGCTCCCCCATGCCACCCCCAAGCTGGTGGCTGACATTCTGTGTGTCCTGGTGGCCCTGGCTAGTGTCTGGCCACACCCCCTCTGCTCCAGCAAGAAGGGGTAAGAGCCTTGGAGGGCGTCTTTCCTCCTTCCCCTTTGGCAGTGGCTGGCAGGCATATTCTAGCACCTCCTGGCTTCTGGCTTGAGCCACTGCAGACATGTGCCTGCATTTCCTGGTGTAAGAGAATTTCTGTTCAGTTATTAATCAGTTTAAGATGCACAGCTTGGATTAACCTGCAAAGAGTGAATCAATTCAGGCTCAGCCTTTTTGAATGTCTGCCCCTAGCCTGTGGGTTTCTGTACATAGTTGCCACACCCAGGGTACATTCATACAGCTCACTTTTTAAGTTGTGTGAATGTAGAACACAAGTAGTGCGTACAGCAGGGGTGGGTAAAATACGGCCCATGATCTGAATTCAGCTTGTCAGGCACTTTCATCTGGCCCACAGCACCTCCCAAGGAGTTGTGCCTCATCCAGCCCTTCCCCTTGCTTCCACCCCAGGCTGGGAGTGAGGTGCCATCATGTACACTTCCTGCCCCAACATACCCTATTGCACCCTGTTCCCAACCTCGTGGGCAGAAGGGCCCTGCTCAGTCAGTAGCGGCTTCTGCAGCAGCCACCCTATGGGAACCTGCTTGGCTTCCTGGAATTCCAACTTTCTTGCCCTTCCTGGAAGTCCAGAGAGTACCCTGATCTCCGCACCTACTGCTGCTGCTGGCAGTGGGGGCTGCACACCATGGGGGAGTGTGTGAAGGGTCCCTATACCCCTCATCCTCTCCACCCTCCCTCCACTGACATGTGCATATACCCCAACATACCCTATGCCCCCATACACAGCTGCACCCTCTCACAACCCCTCCCACACACAATAAAAGAGTCGCACTTTATTTTTGAGTTATTATGCAATCCATTCCATATAGAGTACACAATCACAGGTTTGGGCGTGGCTGATGGTTCTGTGAGCAGGGGAGGTTCATGGGGGGATTTTCCATCTGAGGGTGGGGTTTCAGGGGGCTAAAGATAGCCTAGTCATGGTTGGGGAAGTAGGAAAAGTATAGCTTCAGGGCTGGGACAAGCCCTGGGGCTTAATTCTGAATGCATATAGATGTTTGATAGATCAGGCTAACCCATTTCTGATCTCAGGTGAATTAACTTAGATTTAGCCCACCATTTTTTTTGCCCTATGTAACTTCTCTCAACAGCTGTATGATTAGGCATTTGGATTGACTTAACCCTAGTTTGGTCAATTTAACTGTAACTTCTATACATACCCTATAATTACTTCACAGAGGGTCACCATCTATTTAAGCCAAAGGACAATGTTGACAGGAGAATACACAGGTATAAACTAGCCGCAAAGAAATTTAGACTGAAAATTACAAGATGTTTTCTAACCATTTGACAAATGAACTTCAGGAAGTATTTTTATTCTAGTAGTAGGGCAGAAAACTAAACTAGCTTTCAATTAATTTAATCAGTTTATGAAAGGGATTATAAATCATTGTATCATATAGTTTGGGAGTGGACTTGATAACACAGAAGGTTCTTTTCAATCTTGAGTTCCTACTGTATCTAGATGTCATCACTAAGAATACTTTTGTGGAGGAAAAGAATAAGGTACAGCAAGTGTAGTTTGTCTTGTTGCCTATCCTGCGGGCTGCTGCCAGATCTCTTTCTTCCTACTGTGGGCTATGAGAGGTGGTAAGGGGTGGATGAGGGGACAAGGATGGATATTCCTGTCTCCTAAAGCAGTGGCAGTGGCCAAGCCAGTTGACCGGAGGTTACCTTGCAACAATGGTGTGGCAGGTTAAGGTTACTGCCTTGAGTAATGGTTGGGGTTGAGCCAAAGACATCAAGAGCTGAAAGTGGAGTCCCTACAACTGGAACTCAGGTTTACACTGTCAAGCTGGGAGCTGTAGCAGTTCCTTCTCTCTTGTAGGTAAGGGCCAAACAGAGAGAGATATCACTGACCACTTTGGTCTACACTGATAAGAGTAGCAACATGAGAAGATGAAAATGAGGTAAAGCACAGTGTAGAGAGGAACCTCTCTTTTGTTGAGTGGTATAAGGACTGTGAGGTATTCTGAAAATAAGTGGGCGGCTGTTGGCTTTGGCACAGTGGCGAACTTTCAGGAAAACTGGCTAGCATCATGTTGTTGTAATGCTAATAGAACATTTTATTTCAGCAGCAATTTGTAACGGTGAGAAAAAAGTGCTGGAGAGAGAGAGCCAATGGAAGGTGGATTGAAAAAAAATATAGTGCATATGGGGAAAAAGAGGAGAAAAGGGTAGTTAGCTGTGTTAGTCTAAATCAGACAAAAGGCAGGGTAGATTTGCACCTTATAAATGAAATCAGAGCTGTATAGCATGCGCCCATGCTCCCTTCATCAGGTATGTACAGCACATGAAGTGACCACGTCTGATGAAGTGAGCTTGGGTTCATGAAAGCTCATGCTATACATCTCTGATTTAGTTAGTCTATAAGGTACATAAGAGTAAGGAAACAAACAAAGCAGCAGAAGGATGGAAGGAAAGCAAGGATGAAGGTAAATAGTACTAAGGGAGATAGGAAAAGGAGCTGAACAGAAGAGGAAAGAGCAGGAGGGGAAGACAGGCACACAGAGAAGGGTGTTAGCAGATGCCTATAGGGGCTGCGGAGAAATGGCACATGCGCACAGCAGGAGCAGAGAAAGAGACACAGTGGATGCACATATCAGAGGAGAGAGAGAGAGTAGATACACACAGCAGGGGAGGAAGAGAGATAGATGGCAAACATGCATGTGGGAGTGGGGGAGAAGAAATGTTGAATGTACACAGCAGGGGGAGAGCAAGTGAGAGAGACGCACAGCAGATGCACACAGCAGGGGTGAGAGATGCATAGAAGAAGGAGAAAAGTACAGGAAAAGTATCAAGAAGCCAGTACAAAATTCATAATAAAAATAACGTGAGATCATCACCTAAAATTTGTAATTTTTGTATAGCACACAACTTAAGCTTGGAAAATCCAAACATTCTAGAATTATAGAAATAACGTAAACTTTATTTGATATAATAAAGTCAGCTTCATACACCAAGTAGAAATGTGAAGGAGACTGCTCCATTTTCCCTTTTTGACAATGGGCTTGATCCTTTTGTATTTTTTTTTAAATCAGTAGGATTTGTGCTATTGACTTTTGGAAACAGAACTTGGCTCAGAAGGCCTGCATCTGAGAAGTAGACATCCTGAATCATTTATGTCAATGGGATAAACTTGTATGAAATGGGAGTAAGGTAATTGATGAAAGACAGATTATGAAGGAAATCTATCTTTTTTGGATTATTTGGACATATTCTTTTATAAGGCTGCAAAATGGTATTTTCTGACATGAGTCAAATTACTCCTATGTATATATAGTAACAGTAGCAGAATTGCTATGTAATCATTTTTAAATCATGTATGTTTCCTTGTATGAGCATATTTGTTTAGTTAGCTAGGAGGCTGGTGAGGAAAAATAAATAGGAAGGGTAAAATGGCTGAAAGTCATCCACATTTTAGGATATACTTCAGTGTTATTAACAGAGAATGCCAAGACAGGAACAGGCATTTTGTTAGAAGATCAGAAGCCATGTGGCAAACTTGAAATGAAAAGGAAAAAAAAAAGATTCTCAAGAGAATCAGGGAAGCAATTCTAGGGAGCCAAACTAGAATGCAAGGCTAGGAATGTCTGAAGATCCTCCTAATCAGGATCAAGATCTCAACCAGAAATTCGCCAAGAAACTGGCTGAGGCTGCATGCACCCAGTGCATGTTGTCATGGGAGACTTCAACTACCCAGACCTCTCATGGGAACAGCACTCAGCCAAATCTAAACGGTCGCAAAGCTTCCTCATGTGTGTGCACGAGCTGTATCTGACTCGAGAAGTCTATGGACTGACAAGAGGCAAAGCGCTGCTTGACCTGGTACTGGCAAAGAGGGATGATCTAGTCAGTGACCTAATGATCGAAGGGAAGCTGGGAGATGGTGACCATGAGCTGATAACCTTCACTGTCCACCATAAAACTGGCAAGTCAGTCAGCAATGCAGAAGTCCTCGACTTCAGGAAAGCGGACTTTGACAAGCTCAGGAGGCTTGTTGGCAAGGCCCTAAGGGACTATGACCCAAAGGGGAGGGGAGTTCAGGATGAGTGGTTGCTTCTCAAGGGAGAGATCCTGAAAGCACAAGCAATGTCTATCCCATCTTGGAGGAAAGGCAGCAAAAGGGCACAGCAACCCCCTTGGTTTTGCAGGGAACTTGTAGACTTCCTGCATTTAAAAAGAAAGACCTATAAAGGATAGAAGGCTGGAACCACCTCAAAGGAGGAGTGTTCTGCACTGGCCTGGACCTGTAGGGAGCGAACCAGGAAAGCCAAGGCTGTGACTGAACTCCAACTGGCTACATGTATGAAAGACAATTAAATTCCTTTTTTAGATATGTGGGGAGCCAGAGGAAAAGCAAGGGTAACATTGGACCCTTGCTGAAACCAAATGGGACAACTGATGCCCAGGAAAAAGCCAACCTGCTTAATGGGTATTTTGCATTGTTTTTTCACCAGCTCCAAGGGGTGGCTCTGCTCAATATGGTACGGGATGGCCAGGGTGAGGGAGAATTGTTACCCTTCATCAATGTAGACCATATGAAGGAACACCTTGAGAAGCTGGACACCCTCAAGTCAGCTGGCCCAGACAGTTTACACCCCAGGGTACTTCAGGAGCTGGCAGGCATCATAGCTCAGCCACTGGCACAGATCTTTGAGAAATCATGGTGCTCGGCTGAAGTGCCCAAAGATTGGAAGAAGGCCAATATGGTGCCTAGCTTCAAAAAAGAGAGGAAAGTAGATCTGGGGAACTATAGGCCTATCAGTCTGACCTCTATCCTGGGGAAGATCTTGGAAAAAATTATCAAAGACACCATTCTTGACTAACTGGGTGATGGCAACATCCTGAGGGATAGCCAGCATGGGTTTATTGTGGGTAGGTCTTGCCTGACCAGTCACATCTCCTTCTATGACTAGGTGACTTATCACTTGGACAAGGGAGAAGAGATTGATGTCATATATCTTGATTTTTAAAAAAGACTTCAATCTGGTGTCCTATGATCTCCCTCATGGACAAATTGGCCAACTGTGGCCTCAGCTACATCACAGTCCAGTGGCTGGGGAATTGGCTCCAAGGTCAGACCCAGAGAGTGGTAATAGATGGAAGTAAATCGTCGTGGTGCACCATGACCAGTGGGGTCCCCCAAGGCTCCGTCCTTGGGCCTATACTCTTTAACATCTTTATTAATGATGTAGACATTGGTATCAGAAGCAGACTGGCCAAGTTCACTGACGGCACCAAACTTTGGGTTAAAGTGTCCACACCTGAGGATAGGATGGTGATCCAGGCTGACCTAGACAGGTTCAGAAAATGGGCATATGAAAACCTGATGGTGTTCAACACCAAAAAATGCAAGGTACTCCACTTTGGGGGGAAAAATACCCACAGAATACTTATAGGTTTGGCAGTGCGCTTGCTAGCACCACGCCTGAAAGGGACTTGGGGGTCATGATTGACCTCAAGATGAATATGAACCACCAATGCAAAGTTGCAGCTGGTAAAGCGAGCAAAACTCTGGCTTGCATCCATAGATGCTTCTTAAGCAAATCCTAGGATGTTATCCTCCCACTGTACTCAGCCTTGGTGAGGTCACAGCTGGAGTACTGCATCCAATTTAAAAAGGAGGTGGAGAAGCTTGAGAGTCCGGAGGAGAGCCAGGTGCATAATCAGAGGGCAGGAGAACAGGCCTTATGATGAGAGGCTGGGAGCCATGGAACTCTTCAGCCTGGAAAAGCACAGGCTCAGGGGGGACCTGGTGGCTGCCTATAAGTATATAAGGGGTGTGCATCAGGATCTGGGGGAAGGCCTGTTCACCAGAGCACCCCAAGGGACAACTAGGTCAAACAGTCACAAACTCCTCCAAGACCGTTTCAGGCTGGACATAAGGAAGAACTTTACTGTCTGAGCCCCCAAGGCCTGGAACAGACTGCTTCCAGAAGTGGTACGAGCACCTACGTTGGAGTAGCTAGGAGACATTTGGAGTCATTTGGACATTTATCCTTTAGGAGACATTTCGACATTTATCTTGCTGGGATCCTTTGACCCCAGCTGACTTCCTGCCCCTGGGGCAGGGGGCTGGACTCGATCTTCCGAAGTGCCTTCCAGCCCTAATGTCTATGAAATCTAAGATGTTAGGGTTACCTATAATACTATTAGAGGGATAATATGCCTGTATATAAGGTAGACATGCATATGTTGAGTGTTTGTTTTTAAAATAGTATTTCTCTGTAAAGGTTTTATTCTGTTGAGGGGTTTTTTGTGGGTTTTTTTTCACTATATTTTTCCTTTATAGCACTCTTAAAAAGTTCCTGAATAGAGGATCAACTGGTATTCAGACACAGAGCTGATGGTGTAAATATGGTGGATTTTAGCAGTAGACCAGCCTACCAGTAAGAGAATTGTAGAATTCTAAGCTGAGATAGGTAGAGGCATGAAGTCTGCCACCTAACAGGGTGCATTCACAAAGACCTGAAAGGGGACAGAGCTGGAGCACAATGAACAATAAATCAAACTCAAGATATAGTAAAACTAGGGCTGTGGGAAGCTTCTGTCCCTGATTCGATTCAGCGGTGATTTGGTCCGATTCGGTGGCCGAATCTCTGAATCCTTTAATCACTCCGAATCAAATCAGAAACCTTTGAATCAGTTTGGAAAGATTCAGAGATTTGGACATAGACACAGCTTTAAATGTTTTTCTGCATACCTCAAAGTACCAGGCAGCTCATGAATGCTGTGATGCTGGGGAAGATGGAGCATCCCGCAGGAACATGGAGGGGCCCCCAGCAAGCTTGGCAGCAGATCCAGAAGCGAACCAAAAGCACTTCCGGTCCACTTTCGGGTCTGCCGGGGAGCATGCAGCCGCCCCCCCCCCCCGTGGCCCCCTCGGCTCAATGATTGTTGTTTCCTGTGTCTGGGTGGCACCCAGGATTCCCCCACAGCTAATCACTGAGCTGGGGGGGCGAGCACAGGGGTGTCCCTGCGCACTCCTCGGTGGACCTGGCAGTGGACTAGAAGTACTTTCAGTCTACTTCTGGGTTTGTCGCCAAGCATGTGAAGGGCCCCCCTGCACTCCTGTGGGATGCTCCATCTGCACCAGCATCACAGCATTCATGAGCTGCGCTGATACCTTGAGGTAGGTAGAAAAAAACATTTAAAGCTGTGTCTATGGTCGAATCGCTGATTCTGCGAATTGGCATCAAGTCTTCAGATTCAGCTGAATTGAATCAGGGACAATGATCTGAATCAACTAATCAAATCACTGTCCCCAATTCGGGCCAAATCCATACCAAATATGGCCTGCTTCACACACCCCTAGTAAAAACCTATTATCACATCCCTTCTTTGCTTGTCTATCTGCATTCTGTCCTATTTTTTTCTACACTTTCTTTTAGTTTTCTAGTTTAGTTTGTCTGACTCTCTTTTGTTTTCTGAAAATTTAATTTAAACTTTGTACAATATATTCCATTTTGTAACTGCTCTTTAGTAATGTAATGAATGCACTATCAAAAGCTGCTATCCTAGTTCAGTAAGTGGGAGTCCAAACAAAGGTAACAGGGTCTATGCTCTATATTATGCAGATTCCTAGAGACTGGATACATATTTTATGACCTTATAACAGGGGTGGGCAAAATGCGGCCCAGGGGCTGGATGTGGCCCACCAGGCCACTCTATCCAGGTGCATGTAGAAGGAACCACATGTACCATATCACCTCCATTCCCAACATGCAGTCTGACTATTTACCATAGAAGAGATGCTGACTAGACACACATTGAGAGGAGGGTCAAAACATATTAGGCAACTGTGCTTGTGGTAGCAACTGTGTTTCTCTGATGTCTGTCTCCTTGTACTCTGGCCCCATTCACTGTACTTTTGGCAAAATCTTTTTAACTTCATTAAAACTGATATCTATATATTCAAATAGGTGTTTGTGCAAAGTGCAAACAGAAAATCCCCACAAATCGCATGCCATTAGTTATGACATACCCCTCTTCCCTGGAACCTATACTGAAAATCCTCAAAGAATTGCAACCTATACTAGAAGACCCAATTCTTAATGAGATCTTCCCAGAAGCACCCATCCTAGCCTTCAAACAAGCACCAAATCTTGCTAACCTCCACACCAGAAGCAAATTCCTTATGACCCAAACCACACTAAATGGACACGAACCATGTCAGGACAGGAAATGAAAAACCTGCCAACACATGTCCACCACTCCCACAATAACCACAGCCCACAACAGACCCATCACCATTCCTCAATCTTACACCTGCACCTCCAGAAATGTAATACATCTCATCCAGTACACCAAGTGCCCTGATGAAAAATGTGTAGGAGAAACCAAATAACAACTGCACACCAGAATGAATGCATACTGAAAATCTATCAAAGACAAGAAAGCGAACTACCTGTGGGGGCACATTTCTCACAAGACAATCACTCCCTCTCTGATCTCTCAGTTCTAATCCTCAAAGGGAATTTACAAAACACAGTTCATAGATGAGGCTACAAACTTTACTTCATAAATCTACTGGATACAAACAATCATGGACTCAATATACACATTGGATTTATGACACATTACAACCTGCCTGGCATCTGATTCATCAGATACCTGCCTGATAGGGCTGTGCAAAGCTTCGGCTGCTGATTTGATTTGGTGGAGATTCAGTGGCCAAATCTCCGAATCAAATCAGAGGACCCTTTAATCTTTCTGAATTGAATCAGAACCCTCTAAATTGATTCAGAAAGATTTGAAGATACAGACACAGCTTTAAATAGTTTTTCTATGTACCTCTAGGTAGCAGGCGGCTCGTGAACACTGCGATGCTGGGGCACATGGAGCATCCCACAGATGTGTGGGGGACTCCCCAGCATGCTCAACAGTAGATCCAGAGATGGACCAGAAGCACTCCCAGTCCACTTCCTGGTCCACCATGGAGTGTGCAGGTCTCCCCCCCTTACTGCACCCCTCCGGCTTGGTGACTAGTGCCTCCTGGGTCCAGGACGGCATCCGGGTTCCCCCCACAGCCGATTATGGAGCTGGGGGGGCACAGGGAGCCCCCTGCATGCTCCCTGGCAGGCCCGAAAGTGAACTGGAAGTAGTTCCAGTTCATTTCCAGGTTTGCCACCGAACATGTGAAGCCCCCCCCCCCCCCCCCCAACTCCTGTGGGACGTTCCATGCACCCCTGCATCGCAGCATTTGCGAGTCATGCCTTGTACCTTGAGGTATGCAGAAAAAACATTTAAAACTGTGTCTGTGTCTGAATCACTGATTCTCTGAATTGGCATCAATTGGGAACAGTAATCTGAATCAACACATTGAATCACTGTCCTTGATTCGGGCCAAATGCAAATCGAATAGGGCCTGCTTTGCACACCCCTACTTCCTGAACTTCCCTGTTACATTTCTCCTCCTCCTCTCCTTCTCTACCCTTTGTGAAAAAATAAATAGCTAGAAATTAGGAAAACAGACTGCCTTGGAGAACTTATCAATACAGCAGAGTCTCCCTTGCTTACCTTTGGCATTCCTTCACCTATTTTTCCCTCCTCATTTCTCCCCCTCCTCTCCCTTCTCTACCCATTGTTTTCCTAATTTCTACCTATTCACGTTCTCACTGACTTCCTGCTACACATTTAGCTTCTTTCTTTCCTTGCAGATCTCAGAACAACAGCAGTCTCCCTATGCCTGAAGAAGGGTGCTTGTGCCCAAAAGCTTGCAAAGAACTTTGTTCCAACTACTCAGCTGATATAATAAAAGATACCACATTTACCCAAAGAACCTTGCCTGCCTATGTCCTTAGACCTACACAGCTACTACCCAAAACCCTTTGTGCAAAGTGAAAACTAAAGAAGAATGGGTGTCCATTTCATGCAACCAAACATTTGCAAATGCAAAAGTGCTCTTATAGTACAATAATTACATTTTTCCAGAGAACTTCCAAAAATGTCACTGTTACAGTCCTCACCTACAGCCCATTGAAGCAGATGGAAAAAATGTGTCCTCCCCAGTCAGGGCCTTTGTGTTTAGGTGAAAGATTTGTTGGTTCCTGTATGTATGTAACAAATTAATGGTGGGATCTGCTCAGTATTTTCTATTGGGTATTTTTTCATTCAGTCTTTGTCTTTGATATTTGAAGATTTTCACATTCTTTAACCTATATATGATTGAGATATTAGTGACAATTAATCAGTGAAAAGTTAAGTTAAACCTTTTTTTACTTTTTTTAAAATGGGAAAATACAGCTTAAAATAGTAACATACAGTAACTGCAAGGGATTTAAAAGTCCACTAACTACAGTGTCTGTTAGTCTGTGGAAAAAGCTTTGATAGAAAGCCTCAGATATGTGCTGATAATTCTAATGATATAAACATTAGTACTAAAAAAACCTTGTATATTCATGGCTTTGCCAAGTGCTGGGTTAGCAGAAGCACTGGCTACTTTCCGAGTATCAGAACTTTGCAGTAATTCTTTATTGGAATTGTTCCTTTTCATTAAATAAGAAATTACTTTTAGTCAAAAGATAACTATGTATGCGTAGCACAATAGACACTGTGTAAAACACAGTCTGCTACATGCTATGTTAATAACATTCCATTAAAAACCTTGTTTACATAGGAGATACTATATGTATTTAGTACAGAAGTGACAAGATTGATATTTAACAATCTAAAAGGCTATAATGATGATGTTACCTACCACCTCTTTCTTAATTCAGTCAATCTATTGAAATTAATTCTATGGAATATTGTAGGGTGAGGGTGCCAAACTCATCAGCCCTTGCAGACCAGATGAATGGCATGAAGCCAGTCCCAAGGGCTGGCTCAGGCCTGCAGACTAGTCCTGTGCCCCAAACCTGTGCCCTGTGCACAGCACGTGCCCTCACTGACCTTGCATGCTGTATGCAGCGTGTGGGTCCATGCTTAGACCCATGGGCAGCACCACTGGCTGGATGTTAGGACTCTGCCAGGCAGATCCAGGCTGTGGGCTGTATTGTTAACACCCCCATTGTAGGGCCAATAAAATGTTGCTTGTGCAGTACTTCAGTTCTCAATATTTTTAGCCTCAAGATGCCCTGTTTCAATTTAGTGGCACCCTGGTGGACAACCACTGAGCCAGAATCTAGCTAGTGTCAGAAAAGGGTGATAGAGACAGGACCGCACCCCACCGTGTCCTGCTTTTTCCATGGTCTGTTCCATCCCTACTCCTTGTTAGTATCTGAGGGAGCAAGCATGGCCCCTGCTACCATGTCTGTTCTTCCAGCAACCTGCATGCTGCTGGAGCTATGAGCACCTGTAGCCTCTCTTGACGGCCCTAAAAACTTGGGAGGTGCAGGGGAGATGAGCTCGGCTTATAAGTCTGGCCCCCCTGGCTCCTGCTCACATGTGGCACAGTGCACTGTTGGGAACATAGAGGCTGCTAGTAGTCATAGGTGCTGTTTGTCTGCAGGACTCTGGTGCGCCTGATTCGAGGAGTGATTTGCTCACTTGCTGGCACCAAGGCTGGGGATCTGGGCAGCCTTGGAAGGATTTCACAGCACCTTTAGATGCTGTGGCACACCCGTTGAAAATCACTGAACTACTTGAACTGTGATATTATAAGTGTTTTTCATATGAAGCAATGAAAACTTGATCCCTTTTAAGCTGGGAGTGCGTAGTGTGAAAACAGCTTTGTCCTATTAAGCTCCAGTAGAAATTATAATAATGTTTAAAGGGATAAGCATGAATACTAACATGATGTGTCTCTACCATATTATAGTTCCTCTGTAAAATATCGGAAGTGGAGTTGTACTTTAAATTGCAACCATTTCAGTTGCTTAATGCTGATATCATCAATGGAATGTCTGGAAAATGTGACTTGATAATGCAAATGCAAAACATTTTATTGCATTGTAGCATCCATTGCAGTTTTTCTGGTTGGTTGATAAGTAATATATAAGACGTGGGGTTGCATAAATATTGACACTGGATTTCCTATCAGCAGGCACAGAAAACCATTTGACTCCCACTCATAGTGGAACCACTGAAAAAAGGAGCAAACTGGGAGGAAAAGGTAGGAAAGCAAAATGGCAGGTGGAGATGTTTGGGAGTGAAATGCAACCAAATTTCTGGGCATTCGTGCATCACAAAATGGGGGTTTTGCAGCATTGTGACAAAAAATATGAATATATTTAATGTTGTTATTGATTCTGAGACTGGGGAAAGATGTTGGTTTGATATTTTCTTCCTCCCATCAATCCTGGCTTTCAGTTCTTATTAAGAAAACTGATTTCCCTATCTGAATTGATGTTGTGGGGATTTGAAATTTATAGAAATTTAGAGGATTTCCTTCCCTTCTCCTTTTATTTTCTTTTTGGATGCAAAGTGGGGTTGTGGGAAGGCCCATAATTTATATCACTGTTTTGAAACAGCACTTGACAAAGAATTTAGGATTAACTTGTATACTTCTTGAAAATAAATATTTTAATATTTTTTTAGAAAGCTTTTCTTCACTGGGATTTCTTTGAAGGGAGTAAAAAGCTTGACTTTCTAAAACAGAAACAAAAACCATCCTAGAAGGGAAAAAAAAAACCTGTTTAGAAATGTTACGATCATAAACCACTGGATTTATATTTATGATCTGGATTGGAATGGCATAGGGAAGGAAACAGTACATTGCAGTTGATCCTCTGAGGTTATTACCCCACCCTAATGTATGTCTAGGGGTTCAGTTTTGGTCAACATGAATTCAACTACCTTGTTTCCGTATGTAATGTGTTGAAATGAATACCATAGTTCCATAACAGTTAAGGTGGGAAGGAAAAATTGGGCATGTTCAGAAAGGCTTGTAGTCGTGAAAAATCTATCAAGAAATGTTGCAAAGGCCTCGTTATGATAGACACTTAGCTTATTGCTAAGCTTTCTACCTGTGTATCTATGATACAACTCACGTACATACTGTTGAGATCATTCATAAGCATTTGTAAGACCAGAGCCGTAGTCTGAAATTCTTGAGAAATATTTGTGGTTATTTAAAGGAAAAATCCTATCTAAGGGAAATATTTCAGATTATAAACACAGGGTAGGATTTCACAAAGATTCTGAGGAGCTGAATCTTTCTGTCATTTTACCAAATATATTAAACATTTTGCAGTTCAAACTTTCTCTACAGATTGAAACAGTTTACCAAATTATGGCTGATCAAAATATTGTCACATTATTAGTATTTTTCTTGTTCCCTGATGAGGAGAATAAATCTGTTGCTTATTCATATGTTTATAGTTTTTTAAAAGGTCAAGGCAACTGAAAAGATGTTTAAAACTTCACATTTACATCTTAATTTGATATTTATTATTTCAATTTCATCTCTCCCTCCCTCCCCCAAAAAGCCTATCGCAGGCACCCTGTTGTCAGTTGCAAATATAATCTAGTAATAAAAACAAAGCCAGTTGGAAATTGAATGTAGCACAAAAGAGGCAGCCACTGAAGAAACTATTACTACTGCAAATTGTCACATCCTTCCACCCCTGCAAGAAAGTTTACAGGCCAGCCACCTTAAACTTCCCCAAACACTTGTTCAAAAAGATGGGCTACTTACATGAAGTTTTTCAGCAGAGGCAAATGTACCATATTCCAAAGTCAAGAGCCTTTACAGAACAGATAATAATTGCTATAATCCATTCAGAGCACTGTTTCATTTTAGTCATGCCCCTGTGTTTGATATGGGCCCATACCAGATTGTCATAGGAAGATATTAAAAAGCCTATATTGAACAGATTATGGAATAATCTGCCCACTGGGGCTGTTTCTTCCTAACCCAACACAGATGTTGATTTATGCCACAAAGCATGAGAGATTATACCCCTTTTTAATACTTTTTTAATTCTGTCTAAAGTAACTGTAGATGTTCTGATTATCCAAAGAAATAATCCTTTTCTTATAACAAAAAAAAAATATTTCTAAACTCGTGACTTCAATGGTACCATGTGGACTGAATTGTACAGGTAAATTATGTACTGTACTATACACGCCCTAAAATTTCTTGTCATTTTCCTTGATGCCATTATTTTATCCAGGCGCAACAGGCATATATTAGCACTGTAAAATCTTGTTTTGATTTTTTCAGTTATTTGTGTCCTCATTGATTATTGTTCCTAAATATTTAAATTTCTCTCTGTTCTATAGTATCATTCTCTATCCTTATCTTCCTTCAATTTTGTGATTAGATACGATTGTGTATTTTGTCTTGCTGACACTGGTAGCAAGCCAGACTTCTTTGGTGTTTGATTCTATGACTGTATTCTTCTGTACCAGTTCCATTTCTTCTCCTACTGGGAAGATATAATCTACATATGTAAATACCTGGTGCAGTATGAAGATTTGGTGCAGTACAAGAAAATATATTATGGGGAAGAAAATATTAATAAAAGCTTGTGGACATTTACAAAAGGTCTGATGTCTTGAGTAAGATAAGAGCACAGAGAATGAAATGGGCAGGACATATCATGAGAACCAGTGATAAAAGGCATGTGAGGCAGATATTGGAAGCTGAAATGGAGAATAACAGATACTTACGTAGATAAAGGCTATGAGGAAGATGACATATAAAAACTAATCAGGAAGGGATAGGTTAAGATGTGACAAAGAAGAAGGAGATTGCACAAGATAGGAGGAAATGGAAGGTTGTAGTTAAGACAGTTATAACCTCTTGAGGTCTGTGAGACCAGAGAGAGAGGGCAAGTAATCTTTGTGTAGACCCTTGTTTGGCACAGACTGACGTGGTAGCTGCTTCCTAACTGAGGGACCATCTCCTGATTCCCAGCTTCATCAGTCTCCTGTTAGGGAGCATCTCTAATTCATAATTTCTACCACAGCATTTTCCCTCTAAACAATAAAGCAAAGATCAATTAATAACCAGAGGGGGGAGAGGTTACATTTTCAGAGGAGAGATTACTAGTAGTGTGTGTGAAGTGGGCTGTATTCTATCCAGATTCTGATTTGGCCAGATTCAGGAGATAGTGATTTGATTAGTTGATTCGGATCACTGTCCCGGCAGATGGAGCATCCCACAGGAGCGCAGGTAGGGAGGGAAGTGGTCTACTTCCGGGTCTGCTGCTGAGCACATGGGGGACACCCACCGTGTCTCCTTGGCTCAGCAATCAGCTGTCGTGGGACCCTGGGTGTTCCCCCAGACCCAGGAGGCACCAGTTGATGAGCAGGGGGAGGGTCCCCCACACGCTTGGCGACGGACCTAGAAGTGGACCGCAAGTACTTCTGGTCCACTTCTGGGTCCATCACTGAGCGCGCTGGGGACTTCCTTGCATTCCCATGGGATGTTCCATCCTCCCCATCATCTCAGCATTCATGAGCCACCTGGTACCTTGAGAGATATAGAAAAAACTTTTAAAGCTGTATCTATGTACAAATCTCTCCAGATTGATTCGGGGGGTTCCAATTCGATTCAGAGAGATTAAAGAGTCTCCTGATTCAATTTGGATTCAGAGATTCGGCCGCAAAATCAGGCTGAATCTGCTGAATCGAATCACCAACCAAAGCTTCGCACAGCCCTAACTACTAGCCCTTCACTCTTGAGTGAGTCTTTACCACTCATTTTCCTTTTCTGCCTTTTTTGCAACATTTTAAACCAGTCCCTGTGAATCTTGTAGGAGGTTTAACTTTCTTCTTAGTCTAATGGAATAATAGATCCAGTTTCTGATTTGTTTTTGATGGGAAAGTTTTGCTCCAAGCCTTGACAGACTTGAGTCCTTGTACTGGGATGTGATTGATTCATACTTTTGGCAGCTGGGCTTCTGCACATAACACACAGTTCATTGGCTACAGACCACTGATGTTGATTTCCTCTTTCTGCATGATAGTATTTGCATTTATCTCTGTAGGTCCATTTCTTCTTATAAGGACATATAGTTGCTTCTTGTTCTGGACCAATTGGTTTCTTCCTAAGGTGATTATCCAGCTTTGGTCCATGCTGGCCAAGAAGGTCATCAGGAAGCACAAATGTTTTGTCTTCTATTGTAAGCACACACTAAACTGGGTTCAATTTCTGACAAGCTGGCAAACCCCAAATTGGTATCACCTCTCTCAGTACCATGATGAACGTTTGTTTCCTCTGTTTTTATATTGGATGCTAGCAATGCCTCTCCCTTTTCACTAGTGTATTTGTTCCTGAATAGTCAGTTATTTTGCTGTTTATTGGACTCTGTCTTAATTTTAATTTTGTATATTCATGCTCCAGTAAAACATTAACCTGAGGCCCAGTGTCCACTTTAGATAAAACCATTGTTCCTGGCACTTCTAATAGCACAATCTATTCGCTCACTGATTCTTGCATGCACTTGAGGTTTTGGGGATCTGCAGCACCTGGCAAATGGTTCCTCCTGTCACAGTTAAAATGGATTTTTCCAAATGCAGCACAAGGTTGGGACCTTGTTGTCTTCCTCACTGGGAGCATGTCTACTTATTGGCTTTCTCCCTTAGCATTGTCCTTGCCAATGGAAAACCTTACCAGTCCGTGAGGTTGGTTTTCTGTTTTCATGCCTACTTCATGGACAACTCCTTTTGGTGCATTCAGCTCTGGAACCTGGGCCTTCACAGTTTCTGCTTCTCCGCACATTTGTATAGTCTTTTCTAGAGACAAGTCTACCTTGCGCAGTATATTTAATTGTAATGCAGTGCCACAAATAACACTTTCTCTAATCGGAGATTCTGTCAAGCTCCCAAAAGCACACTTCTTACTTTTTCTCTTTGGGTCACAACATACTTTTCTATAGTTTCTCTTTTGTTTGTTTGCACATAAAAAACCCTGTGACTTTCAAGTGTTTCAATCTATTTTGGCATGCAGTACTCAGATTCAAACAGTATTATACTTCACTGCATATTTTGGCCTTCTGGAAAGGAAAAGGTGTTAAGAAGAGCCAGGGCTTCCTCTGCCAACAACATGCAAAAATACTGAGGATTTCACTCCTGTGGCTGCAAGGTACCACTCAAACCTTTGAATGCCCTCCATTTCTCTATTATGTTGCCTGACATCAGAAGAGCAGGCAGAGGTTGCAAAACTTCCATAACCAGCTGTCCTCATACTTAAACTATTGTTGTGCAGGAGGATCATTTACAGAGGCCTTTGTCTTTCCACATGGCTGCATTGTTCTACTTGCTCTCAGTTTCCAACTTCTTTTCAGTTTGGATCTCAAATTCTTTTAGTTCCTTCTCAGTGCTACTCCTGACACCATGTTGTGATCACTGGGTTCAGAAAACATAGGTATATAGAATGAGAAGAACTAAATCAAGTTTTATTGTGGAGCTGCAGGTAACCTCTGCAGACCCTTTATCTGGCTTTGACTGACTGGCTAGCTGCTTCCTAACTGAAGGGCTCTCCTCCAATTTCTAGTTCCTTCAGTCTCTTTTTAGGGAACATCCTAATTCATAAATTCTGTCACTCTACAGAATGATCAGAATCTATCAGAATATCAAAAAACATGCAGAGCTACAGCTAATGCTGAAAAACCATTTTGAAAGGGAGAAATGTCCCAAATTTCAGAACACAAATCTGAAGGGATTAGGGCAGAATTCCAATGAGGGCAGATTATTCTTCATTTGTTGAGAGGTTTTTTACACTTTCTTCTTGATGCTATCCACTACTGGAAACATGTTACTAGACTACCTAGATTATGGTTCCAGTATGGCAGTTTTACTCCTAAACTGTTTGGGGCTTTACAGAACAAAATCCCTATGTCAATCTTTCCTGCATTAATACATGTTCGATTTAGCATGTCATCAGTGTGCTAACATCTAACAGCAAGATTCTTTATGTAAGAGTTGGGCTACTGTATACTGCACCAATTTCTGCTCCTGGACAGATTTGAAGTACAGCTTCATGGAATACTGTGATGAATCCTTAAATCCTGAGGTGATGGTACTGGAGTCTGCTTCCTAAATCAAGGCTGGATATTTTTCAACAGTAAAATAAAGACTGGTATTGGTGGAAATAAATACAGTTGGGCCTCGATTTACATAGTGGTTACGTTCTTGAAAGAAACACTGCGAATATAAATTGTGTAAAAAGATACCAAGGATCTATGGGAAATAAGGGTTTAGGTTCCAGATGTGGCATATAATTTCGTCAATAAATGCCCATGTGTGTGCATAGCTGCAGCGCACCATACAGGCAGTGAGGAGCAGAGCCTGGCAGCTTGGAGAGCTGTATGTAATTGGTAAGTCTGGTGTGGTGGAAGGGGAGGGGGGAAGGAAGGGGAATAGCGGGGTAGATCTGTGCCCCAGGATCTGTGTGGGGCAGGTTGGGAGGGCTGCAGCTGGGGCTGTGCTGGTCTTTTCTCAGTAGGGGCTGGGCTCGGGGCGGGAGGTGGTAGCACTGGGAGAGTGCTATGGAGGGGGCTGCAGCCACCTCAAATTTTGCTGTAGCCCTCCCCCATAGCCTCCTTCCAACAGTGCTGCCAGCCGTCCTGAGCCCAGCCCGGCTCAGCCCCCTCTGAGAAGAGCCTTGTGCAGCCCTAGCTGCAGTCTGCCCTGCCCCATGCAGATCCAGGGGGGACATAGCTCCTCATGCCCTCCTGGGGTGCACACAGTGGCAGGAGCTTCCCCCTCATGCCCCCAGATGAGCCATGGCTGTCCTGTACCTGCCCCACCCCCTGTCCCACTTCCTCCCTCACCATGGGAGATATTGATCTGCCTTCCCCCCTCCCTTTCCACCACAACACAACACACTTACCAGCTACACTGAGAGCAGTGTGATAGAGAGGGGACAGGAAGCAACCAGCTGATTCTAGACACATCTCTGCATCTTGGTGACCATGCTGCTCTGTGTAAAAAAGGAATCCATGCTGTGTATAAAAATAAAAGGGTCACAATTAATTGACCATGCATAACTGAAACAATGCAAAAAAATCGAAGCCTGACTGTACCTTGTTTTCTTGCATGTGACAGTGTTTCTATTTTTTTTCCAAAAAATCTGCTGCAGAAATTGGAGTGAGCCTTATGTGCAAGGAAATATGGTAAAAGCAGTTTCTTCCCCTTACTGAGCTAAAGAGAAAGTAAAAGTCTGCACAGTATCCACAGGGAGAAGGACAAGAGCAGGCTGTGCTTCCTTGCTGCTGCTGCTGCTATTACTCAGTTACCTCCTACAAGAAAAATTTTTTTTTCTTCCTTCTGCCTTTCAAAAACAAGCTGCATATTTTATTCCAGGGCACACTGTATGCAAAAATATGGCATCTTTCCTCAGATTATGATGCAAAACATTTATGCATGTCAGTTTTCTGTATCTCAGGGATTGAGAGGATTATACTGTCACACTGCATGATTTCATTTTTTCTGGAAAAGATTCTATTTGCTTGAGTTCTAGTTAATCTTACTTGAATATTGAGGTGGTAATTGAATTACACCAGATTTAAGCATTCTAATAACTGGTGATATTAGAACATATACCATTTGTATCTATGTGACATGTATAATTGCATAGATATTGCTTCCACCAACACCACGGCAGCAACCTGAAGTCACTCTGCTGCCCTGGGTGCCTATCTGTATTGTTACAGTTCTGAGGGATAGATTGGATTTGACTTTCAAGGTTTTGGACTTTCTTGGGGGAGCACCTTAATATTACTATAATAATCAACTGACTCTCTTGTGACTCTTAAATGTAGTAAACTGCTGTGCTTTGTTCCCAAGTAACATAGAAAACCACAATCAAAAGCAGAACCAATCATAAAATGTAAGACCTGCATTGGCAAAATGTAGTCAAGTTTCTCCTTGGTCAAGATGATACCTACTGTCTAGGACACTTGATCTGAAGAAGACATAATACCTAATAATTCATCTCTACCATGAATATTAGGATAAATCTTCAGATAAAGAGTGTGTGTGTAATGGAAACTTCAAAAGCTGAAAACCTAACATGATAAATGACCCTAAATGCAATGTATTAGCTTAGATTTTAATGTTTGTAAAATGAGTGAAACAATATATCTATATGCCAGGGCCACATTATCATAAACGTATTTGCCAAAACATAAGACATAAATCGCAGTTAAATTTAGTAATGTATGGTAGTATGCTGGAATGTATCTTTGTGATTAAATGTGAACAATTTCTCCTTTAAGGTAAAGGTCTGTGTAATGTGTGATTAATCAGATTGAAATGACACTGCGGACAGCTCATGCCATGCCTAGTTATCAGAATGATTGATTTTAGTCTATGCAGCTGGATGAAAAAATATCTGTTAATAACTATAGCTGCAAACCTCCTGATGTCACTGATAGCACAAATCACTTTTCACATTCTGTATTATCTGGCTCATTTACAGATATAGGGCATACAAACTGATCCAATGGAATGCAAAATTATAACATGAAAAAAATGACATACAGATTTATGCAAGAGTGATGACTGAAAAATGCATTGCATCAGTACCGTAAGAAGTTGAAAATTGCTGCTGTTGTAGCTGTCACGGGCATGTTATTTTCTTTGGTATGTGTGGAGGATATGCTGTCAGACTTTTATCATGTAAACTGTTTATGTGTTGTACTTCTCTTGTTGCTACTAACAGAAGATCAGTCACTGAACCTGACTGTTATTAAAGCATGCTTTAAAAAGTCCTTAACTAAATTGGTTGATTTACATTTTCTAATATAAAACATATTATCAAATGCCTGGAACAAATAAGCTATTCTGAAGTAAATAATACAAGTACAAATGACATTGCATGAGCACAATTGTTTTTGATGAACATTATATGGCAAATAATATACTTATTATTTACTTGTGATATTTTATTTTGAAAGATGTGGATTATTTATCTCCACCACACCTTTTCTCTTATCTGCATTGTAGGAAATGGAGATAAAAGGTAAGTTTTAAGAAAAATGCATCTCTGCAGTCACATAATTTGCACGTAATTCAGACATGCAGGAAACTGGTAGTTTGACACCTTGACCTACAGCTCTAGAACTATAGAAGCAATAGGATTACTCAGCAAATATAGATGCCACACAGCACAGTTGTGCAGGGGTCCAGCCAGGGAAGTCCTGGTTGGTTTAGGACTCATTAGAAAAGAGGAAGTAAATGAAGTCCCATGTTCAGTAGGACTGGGTGGGAGAGCAGGGAAGGGAAGTAAAGAAGCTTCCTGAACAACACTGCTTCAAGGAAGGCAAAACTCCATTAAGTTGTCTATTAATATGGCCCAGCGGTTAAAAATTCCTTCTCCTTTCCAAAGTTGAATAGAGCTTGTCTCATCTCTGGGAATTTTCTGGTAGGGAAGATGTGGCAGCCAGAGAGGACAGGGTCTATCTACTGTGCGAAGCTTTGGTCTCTGATTCAGTTCGGCGGAGATTTGGCCCAGTTTGGTGGCTGAATCTTCAAATCTGAATTGAATCAGAGGACCCTTTAACCTCTCTGAATTGAATCGGAACCCTCCAAATCGATTCGGAGAGATTTGGTCATTTGGACATGGACATAGACACAGCTTTAAATGTTTTTTCTACTTACCTCTAGGTAGCAGGTGGCTCATGAATGCTGTTATGCTGGGGCACTTGGAGTGTCCCACAGAAGTGCAGGGGGCTCCCCAACATGCTCGGCAGCAAACCCAGAAGTGGACTAGAAGTACTTCTGGTCCACTTCTGGGTCTACCAGAGAGCGTGTTGGGCGGGGGCCCCCACGATCCCCCCCAGCTCAGCAACTGGTGCCTTCGGGGGCAGGGGGAGGGAGCACACAGGGTCCTCCTGTGGCTGATTGCTATGTGGGGGGGTGGGGCCTGCATGCTCCCCAACAGACCCGGAGGTGGAACAGAAGTACTTCCAGTTCACTTCCAGGTTTTCTGCCGAGTATGTGCCCCTCCCCCCCCACTCCCGCACTCCTGTGGGACTCTCCATCTGCCCCAGCATTGCAGCATTCATGAGCCATGCTGGTACCTCAAGGTATGTAGAAAAAACATTTAAAGCTGTGTCTGTCTGAATCACTGATTCTCCAAATCAGCATCGAATCTTCAGATTCAGATTTGGACGAATCAAATCGGGGCCAGTGATCTGAAGCAACGAAGGGAATCACCGTCCCTGATTCATAGTTTCATAGTTGGTAGGGTCAGAAGGGACCTAAGCAGATCATCTAGTCCGACCCCCTGCTATAGGCAGGAAAGGTTGCTGGGGTCAAATGACCCCAGCTAGGTGGCTGTCTAGCCTCCTTTTGAAGACCCCCAGGGTAGGGGCAAGCACCACTTCTCTTGAAAGTTGGTTCCAGCTCCTAGCCACCCTGACAGTGAAGTAGCGCCTCCTGATATCTAGCCTGAGTCTACTCTCAGTCAACTTATGGCCGTTGTTCCTTGTTACCCCTGGTAGTGCTTGGGCGAACAGGGACTCTCCCATTGCCTGCTGCTCCCCCTTGGCAAGTTTATAGGCAGCCACCAGATCCCCTCTCAGCCTTCTTTTGTGGAGGTTGAACATGTTCAGGTCCTATAGCCTCTCCTTGTAGGGCCTGCCCAGCTGCCCCCTAATCATGTGAGTGGCCCTCCTCTGGACCCTCTCTTGATGCTGTCCACATCCCTCCTGAAGGGCGGCGTGCAGAACTGGATGCAGTACTCCAACCGCGGCCTGACCAGTGTCGCATAGAGGGGGAGGATCACCTCCTTGGACCTACTCGTGATCCATCTATGGATGCATGACAAAGTGCGGTTAGCCTTCCTGACTGCATCCCCACATTGGAGGCCCATGTTCATCTTGGAATCAATAGTGATTCCAAGATCCTTCTCTGCCTCTGTGCTGACGAGAAGGGAGTTCCCAAGCCTATAGGTATGCTGCTGGTTCTTCTTCCCCAGGTGCAACACCTTGCACTTGTCCATATTGAAACCCATCCTATTCTCATCTGCCCAACTCTGGAACCTGTCGAGATCTAGTTGTAGCCTGTCCCTCTCTTCTAGCATGCTCACTTCTCCCCACATCTTAGTGTCATCTGTGAACTTGAACAAGGTGCTTTTTACCCCCTCATCCAAATCACTGATGAAGATATTGAACAGTGCAGGCCTGAGGACTGAGCCCTGGGGGACCCCACTGCCCACATCTCTCCAGGTTGAAAATGACCCATCCACCACCACTCTCTGGGTGCGGCCCTCCAGCCAATTTGTGACCCATCTGACTGTGTAGGTGTTGACACCACAGACACCTAATTTTAGGCCTTCCTAAAGTCCAGGAGGACTACGTCCGGGAGGACTGCATCCAAGGCTTTTGTGACTTGGTCATAGAAGGCCACCAGGTTGGTCTGACTGGACCTGCCTCTAATGAACCCATGTTGATTGCCCCTAAGCATAAACTTCTGCTGGCCCCTCACAGATGTGCTCCTGGATAATTTTCTCAAAGAGCTTCCCCAGGACCGAGGTAAGACTAATTCAGGCTGAATCTGAATCAAATAGGGCCCACTTCACACACCCCTACTATCTACTTCATCAGAGGTAGACATTTTAAACTGTTGGAAGGGGAACGACAGGAGTTGGTCATCTTCCATTCACCCCCTCTGTTCCCCAAACCAACCAGTAAAATGCAGCATATTGAAGGAGAGTCCAAGTTACATGAATGAGATCCCCTTGCCATCCCAGAATAACGTGTTCTCTTGTCATATGCAATCAGCAACATTTTCCATTGGTGGATTGAGATGATGGTATGTGTATGCCAGGGGGCTTTTCTGAGGTATGGGCTGTCTCCATTCTCTTTCTGGGACAGTATCTTTTATTTTCCTATGGGGCTGCCCAAAATGTTCTTCCATCCTGTCCAGACCAAAACTATGAACACGTTTGGTTCTAGTAGTGGAAATTTCTGAGAAATTTCCACAGCTAAGATATCTTTCCAGGAGACAGAGCAGTACAGGTATTCAGCCTGCAGCCCCTACTTCCCCCATGTTCTCTGTGCCTTCACTAGACCAGGGTGATCGCAGTCAGGGGAAGGCATGATGAACAGCAGCTGGTCCCCACAAGAAGTGGAGCAGCAGAGAAAGACTCCATGCCTTCCCTATGCTGGGGACCCTGGTCTGTTGGAATGGGCAGGAAACAGCCTCATCTGCTTTGTTTCCCTTCTCTGGGAGTGGAGTGCAAAGAGCAGAAGAACAAAGCCTCTATCCTGGTCTTCCCCACACCAGGCAGTCTCTGGTCTCGTGAAGAGGTGGAGAGCAGTATCAAGTTGTTCATTCTTGCAAGAGACACTCCTTTCAAGGAGTATCAACCTAGAATTGAATGATCACTTGTATGCTTCTAGTTTTTTACCAGGAGAGTTGGTGATTCTTCCAAAAGAAATGTAACACCTGTACGTGGCCAGAGATGATAGGTTGTTTAGCAAACTGAAGAAGGGTGCTGAAATCTTTGAACATGCTGACAGAAGCCATATTCAGATGCCTGTATTGGAAGGTAAGTGTTACTTTGCCATAGGAATGAATCTTCTGCTTAGATAAATTTTAAATTATAGTCCATGTAATCTAGAAATGTTTTGCTCTATTTTCTGGTTTTTACTATTTTTAAGAAACCAAAATGTTTAAAAAAAGTATTTTTTTCATTGCTATAGTAAAGAAAAACATACTATATTTATCAAACTGTCAGGACAAGACGAGAGAATCTATTGAGTCCAATGCTCATGTTACACATGTGCATGTACATGTCTACACACCCATATGCACGCACACACATTGCATTCAGGAGGTGCTACTTCACAGCCAGGGCGCCTAGGACCTGGTACCAACTTCCAAACGAAGATGTGCTGGCTCCTACCCTGGGGGTCTTTAAGAGGAGGTTAGACAAACACCTTGCTGGGGTCATTTGACCCCAGCACTTTTTCCTGCCATGGCAGGGGGTAGGACTTGATGATGTGCTCAGTTCCCTTCCGACCCTACCAACTATGAAACTATATAACATGAGTATTGGGCTCAATATATAATAATATATTATATTGAGGCCAATGCTCATGTTACACACACACACACACACACACACACACACACACACACACACACATATATTGAACCCAATGCTTGTTACACACACACATACACACACTATTATTGATTTATTTATATTTATATATTTTTTGTCCAATATGTTGGGTCCAGTACACATTACTCCATCATTTTAGATATATATTTCTGTTAGCTTTCTATTTTTCAATCTCAGCAAATTAAGTTTGTTCATGTTAGTTTCCATAATGATACTCAATCATGAGGCAAAGACTGCAAAGCAAAAATTTCTAGACCAAACTGCCAAGTAATGGTCATACACAGTTCTTCACCATTCTGAGAATTTGTTTGATAAGCCTGTTAGCCATATTTACAGAGGTATTAATTCCTGACCCAACCCAGCAACATGGATAAAGGAATTGTTGCCACTTAATCACAGCCAGCTATTTACCTCCTCCCTCTTTAGTGTGGAATAACAAAATTTAAACAGGCCAAAACTCACAACCTTGGTGAAGAGATGGATATTCTCAAATCCTTCAGCAAGCAGAAACTACAATTTAGCTTCTCATGCCTTTGATGCTGTCTAGCCCTAGAACAGTAGAATATATAGGGTTTACATTTCAATTTGTCAAGCTGGAGGAATAAAAGTTAAGAAATGTTGGTTTTGTCCTTTGGTAATAACTTCTTCCTCCTTGTAAAAGCCTAGTGGACCATAAAGTTCTTGTTGCCAGTGGGCACTTCTACGCAAGATGTTTACTGCAAAATAGACTAATTAGCTCTGCAGTCAACATCTCATGTCTACACATGCAGCCCTATTGGGCTGCAGGAAACTAATTATCTCTGTAGCTGGGTAGTACTTGTAAATTCAAGTAATATCCTGCTGCAGAGTTTTTTACATCGTAACACTTCATGTGTGGACACAGCTAGGACTGGCTGGGACAATGAGGGTGCTTCAGTGTGGGGGCCAGGTTGGAGCGGCGCTGGGCTAGCAGGCTGACCCCCTGGGCCTCCTGTCAGCTGGGGCTCCTCTGACTTGGCTCAACGTGCTGTGGTCCTGGGTGCACATGTAAACCTGGCACCTGGGGGGCAATAAACTCCAGCCTGATATGCACCTCTGTTTATTGCTACGTGCTAATAGCATATGTAATTGTTCCCAATGGGCCTCACTTTGAATCTTCCAAGAAGTTAGCATCAATGTGAAGGAAGGATCGGACATTTTCCTGTTAATTCATTTATAATCAAAGCAGTTCTGTGGCTCCTATCAAATAAACAAGTGATTTGATTCCCGCCAAAAAGTGTGCGCTACTTTCATAGACATTTTACAAATAAGTTTTATATTTCAAAATAGTTCAGAAGAAAAATATCACAAGGGAAACTTCTATAAAAAGATAGCAACTTTATCACAGGTATGTTTCAGGCAACTTTTTTGTTTTTATAAAAAAAAAATCTATCTTTAGTATTTTCAAGCAGTATATGGTTATTTTGTCTATATGACTCATATTTTAGACTGCATTTTTGACAACCTATTTCATGCTTCATTGATCACACAGATTTGAAATTTTAGTCCATATTGGAACAGTAGAGCCAAATTTGTTATGATAAATAGATGAATTTGTCATTTTAATAGATTGTTGCTGGTTAATTCAAAATCTGTACTTTTTTTTTGGTTCATTACTTTTATTATGTTTCTGTCTAGCGTAATGTGCTCATAAGAGACAGAGACCAAGGTGGAGCACTGCTTCAAAAATGTCCACATCAGGAAAGTGAAGTTAAGTAGAATTCACAAGCAAAAGTAGGTGTAGTCATATCATACGTTCATACTGCTTAAGCAGAAGCAGGTACTAATTTTTTGACTTTTATAACCTATAACAGTATAAAGTTCGTGCTGATATCATCTGCCACTATAATAACATCGCTAGACTCCAGAATTCATTTAAAATGCATATAATTCTGAATTTGTATTGGATGGTATATTTTGTTGATTCCAATTTTATAGACAGGACATTTTATTCAGGTATAGCAAAAATGGGTTCTTTTTATATTTCAGCACAGTGATATCATCCCTAAATTGTAGTCACTAATTTACAGAGAAAGCAGTCATATCTTCTGTCATTACGAATGGCTGCTATACTCAGAAATCACTAAAAAACAGTTAAAAATGATGAGGGAATTGAAGAGGAGATTGTTCCAGATATAAAAAGGTCGAGCTTCAAATATTTATTACTTTGAACCCATTTTAAAACAAACCATGTTTCCATTTGAATAGACTGTGATTTCAAAGTGTCAGTGGGTGACCATATATCCTGTTTTTGTCAGGACAGTCCCATTATTTAAACACCTGCTCTGGGTATCTTGTTGCCTTTTGCATTTTAAATGGGAGCATAGCATTGATGGAGCTTACCAGCCAGAGGGTGGAGACACTGACACACTCCAGCCAGTGGTGGCACTTTTGTTTGGCATGCTCCACTTTTTGCCAACCCCCACATGCATACTTTCTGCTGCAATTTCTGTGCTTCCCTGTTCTTCCCACTGACCCATACATTGCAATTATTTTTTTTGTCTTGAATATAATATTAGCTAAGGACAAATATTTATAACCGTGAGTTGTGCAGTTTTTGTTGAATGTAGCAAGGGACTTTGTGTGATGAGATGTTTGAGAATCACTGGAGTAGACTGTGCCCATTTCTCTTCTAAAGGTATGTTTATCTGTTGTTCTTGGCATAAGAAAGCTCTTTTCCAAAAATAGGTAGTATGCACAAAAATGGGGCTTGTGTTGCTTTGGAATTGTATGCTAGGTTTACAGGACTAATTTCTTGATCCTGTATCATATCCAAAAATATGTTGTTTTTTTCCCTAGAGAGTGGATGTTCAAAACAAATCCCTCTGATCATGGAATCAGCTGATTATTTGATTATTTTGTGAAGTTTTGAGTATTTTTTTGTTTCAAATATGCTTAAAATGTAACATCCTTTTCAGTAGCTCTTCTGGTTCTTTTTTCAAACCCAGGAAATACAAAGGTATATACACACTACTAATTAAAATGGGGGAAGAAAGGGGATGCACGGAGGTGAATCAAACTCTTTGGAATGCAAAAATATTTAGATATGATTTGAAGAATGCTCAAACCTATAGTTTCTTTTATTTTTTTACAAAGCATTTTGGCTATCCTTAGTTTTTTTGGGGATCTAATCTTATAACAGAACTTCTGCAGCCATTCATTTGTCATTATCATCTACCATCATGCCTCAGGGCCTACATCAGAAATAGATTGTTTAGTTTGTGTCCCAAGAGACCATCGTGTTAGGTGCTGTGAAAGAGCAGGATCAGGAAATCTACTCCAGAATTTTTGGGTTTATTATAGTGTAATGAAATTAATTTTAAAAAGTAGCTTTCCAGGTAAAGATTTTCAGAAACCCTGCTTTTTGCTGAGGCCTTGAATTTAAATGTGTTTAAAGGTACTTGTGTGTATTCTTTTTCTTCATTCTCCTTTACTCTACAGGTCAAATTCAGACTCCGCTGGAGAAATTCCTCCTTGTTTTATCCCCCTCTCCCCCATTCCAAAGAATACCAAGTAAAAATATTTGAATGAATGTCATAGATTGAATTAAATAATATCAAAATTCTCTTATGCTCATCCACATGAAATAATATTTTAAAAACCAATGTGAAATGCTCTGAATTACTGTGTATCTTTTTTTCAGACATCATTTTGTAACCTCAATAAGGCATGTAGGCTGTATATGATTCTGATCAATAAATACTTTAGGTGTATATTGAATCTTAGGGATGGAAATCTATATTATAGTCCATACTTGTGATGAGGTCACCTTCTTAAATAGGCTTTCTAAACTGTTTAGAGGGCAATGAGTTGAGAAAATGAAATATGGAGGGGAAGCTATTGGCTAATTAACAATATGGTCACATGCCAGCCTCATCGAAGTGAAACGGCTAAATTAAGTAGAATTTTTAAATCCCATGAACTATAACATACTTTTTCATTAAAGAAAAAGTGCACATATTGTCTGTCTTATTTTTCTTTAAATGGATAGGAAACTTTTTTATTCTTTCTTCCTGTTCTTTGGTAGGTAAGAGATTCCTTTTAGCCCATCATGTAGACTAGTGAGAAATACCTAGAGAGAACCCAGACTAAGGTTATGGTATGTCAAGAGGGCAAGAAAAGGAGATTAGTGCTGTGCTGTCTAATTGAGGTAAGAGAATAGCCTGTGAGAGTATACTGTAATATGATGTACTTCAAAGTGATAAAGGAAAACAGCAGTCTTTGAATAAACAACAAAATAATGACTTCTACAAACAGAAAAAGATAATTTAAAGGGAAACTCCCAAAATGAGTAGACTTAAACATGCTTTGTGTTTTGGTTTATTTTGGGTTTACAAGTTGTGTATAGGTGCAGTACATGTCATGTGTTCTAAACTGAGGGCAGGGCAGGGTGTCACTTTAAGGCTGGGCACAGACATTCAAAATGCCAGAGCCTGAATTGATTCAATCTTTGCAGGTTAGTCTAACCTGCATAGATTGAACCAATATGCAAGTGAATAGACATTCAGGAAATGCAGGCACATGCCAAAAGCCAGGGGGTGCTAGACCATGCCTTTGGCTGCAGAGAAGCTGTGCTGGGGAGGAGGAGGCATGGGCCAGCCCCAGCAGTAGCCTCAAGAGAACTGGCCAGGGAGGGGTTTCAACTCCGTCCCTCGGGCACAGACCTGAGCCGGGGTCCGCCTGGTGCTCCCCTCACTGCAGCAGGGGCAGGAGCATGGCCATAGGGGAGGGAGAAATAATCCCTGTCCCTGCCCCCTTGCTTAAAGGGGCAACACTGGCTGGCCTCTGGCTGTCTCCACTCCTGCCTCAGGAGCAGTGCAGGGGCAGGGACCCTGATGAACACAGCAGCCTCTCTCATGGTTTCCCAGGGAGTGCAAGCCTGTTCCCAGTGGGGGGAGTTGTGCTGTGGGCAGGAGTGAGGTGGGGAGAGCTACTCAGACTGCATGAGGCAAGTGGCAATGTGCTGGGGGGGCTTGGAGGTCTGTGGCCACCCCTCTGAGCCCCAGTGTTGCTGCTTGCCTCGTGCAGTCTGCGGCAGTTCTGACCGCCCTGCCCCACCCCCACGCAGTGCAGGCCCCCTCAGCTGAGGAGGGAGTCGGGGATGTGTGGAAAATGGCCCCCACTGAGAGCTTCCCACCCTCTGCTGGGCACAGCCTGGCTGATGTTCAAAGCTGGATGGGGGGGTGCCCTCCCACTCTCTCTTCAGCTGACCTGCTGGCCGAGCAGGGGGCCTTGGCTTGGTGATTAGTCTGGCTCAGTCAGGGGAGTAAAGCCCCCACCATAGGCTTCCCTGCAGCCAGGAGTCAGGCTGAACATCTGGCTATGCTCCCTGCCCCAGCCGGCAGTCCAGCTGAGGAGAGAATAGGAGCGGGGGGGACAATGACCCCCCTGCCTGGCTTTGGATGTCAGCCAGGCTGTGCTTGGCACAGGGGGTGGAAAGCCCTCAGCAAGGGCTGTTTCCACCCCCCCCGCCCCCCCCACACACTTCAGCTGGCTTCCAGCCGAGCCAGGGGCATAGCTGCAGCTCCCTTCTCTGGCTGGCAGGATGACTGGGGAGGGGGTGGGGCAAGACAGAAGTTGCATAAACTGGTTTGACCCAAATCAGTTAAGTCTGATGATGCATTCAACCAGGTTTATATTTAACTAGTTTTGGCCATTTTGAAACTGGTTTATGTGCAATGAGCTTACACTCTCTGTTACAGGTTTAAATCAGTTTCTGATCACTTAAACCAGTTTGTGTAACTTCTGTCCCTAGCTTAGTAGTCTGATCACTTAAACCAGTTTGTGTAACTTCTGTCCCTAGCTTAGTAGTCATTGCATTTGTCCTGGGATTATATTGATATACAGATCCACTATCCCTCTGAAGTATGCCAGATAAAATGTATACCACTTTCTTGAGAAATCCTGTTGCAGTTCATTCCAGGAACAAGCTGGTGCTCTTGTTGTCCACCTACTGGCTAAGGAGCAGCAAGGCAGGTTAGAAGGGCGAAGTGTATAAAAGACTTATGCCACACCTATTTTGATCCCTAGGACAATCAGTTCTGGATCACATGAGGCATCTGTTGTACCCTTAGGGCACATCTACACATGCTATATAGGCTACAATGCAATATAGCCTTACTGGAGAGTTATATACCATGCAGTAAGCCTTCCCCAGGAGTGCGTCTGCATGTGCACCCTGCTGGGAGCTGCCCAATATAGGGATGCTCCTGCTCTGCTCTGCCCCACTGTAGCAGCCAAGGGGAACTCCAGGATCCCCAGGGGTGCTAGCCTGGGGGCTGGCAGGGGACACGAGGGCCAGTCCTGATGAGCACAGGGCCAGGAGAACTCTGCTGGCTGAAGTGGCAGCTGTCTCCTGGCCCCATACATGTTGGGAGGGGTCCTGATGTGTTTGGGGCTGGGAGACAGCTACTGCTGCAACTGTTAGAGCTCTCCCAGCCCTGTGCACATCAGGGCACAAAGTTGCCTGAGAGCTCGGTGCCCAGTGGGGCTTCCCTGTCCAGCAGGAGGCACGCTAGCGGCTGCTCCAGGGTCAAGACAGGTTCTGGCCAACCCCCCTGCTGGGCAGAGTTTCTCCAGCAGGAGGCTCGTGGGCAGCTGCCCTACAAGTGGGACAGATGCCAGTGATTTCCCAGCTGAGCAGTGAAGCTGAGAGTTTCCCAGTCCTGGCACTGTGTGGCTCCTGGCTTTTCTGGAGAGCTGGGAGCTGCACACGGGGAGTGGGGGGAAGGAGGTGGAGTGGGCATGCAGAAAGTGACTCTGTCCCTGTGCTGATTGGCTCCCAGCTCTCTGGAGGAACCAGGAGCTGAGCAGTGCCAGGACTGGGGACAGAGATTTCCCCATCTCCTGTGACCCCCTGCTGATGTGGCTGACAGGGAGCTAATTTGCTCCTGGTCAGCATCTACATGAGTGCTACTGCACAGTTAATTTAGTATCGGTATTTACAGTAGACTACAGTAAATACTACAGTGTAAATACTACAGTATTTAGTTATTTTGTGAAAAGTGTTCTCCTACCAGTGTTCATGTGTTTCTGTCCTCTCTCTTTTTTTTTTCTGTGACAGCTCATTCTGGTCCCTATTCTTTGTTTACTTTCACCCAAGTAGTTTCCATGCATTGGATGAGATATAGCACATTCTGTGATAGATGTGTTGGTTCTATGGATTCAGATGGCTTTGTTGTGAGGGGTGTTGATTGTGGTGGGAATGGAGATGTGTTCACAGGTTTGGCATTTATTGTTAAATCAGGGTTGTTTCCCATGTTGTGTATGTTTAACCAATGAAGAGTTTGCTTCTGATGGGCAAGGTTTGGAGGTTATTTTGGAAGCCAGGAATGAGGGGTTGAGAATATTTATCTCAAGTTCTGATCTTTTTCAAAGATAGGCTATACTTGTTTGATCATCCTTCTTATTAGTTGCATTGTGGGATAGTACGTGACAACCAGGGGCGTGCAATCAGTTTATGGAAAGGGCTTCTTCTTGCATTTTATTAAGTTGTTGTGCAGCATTTGGATAGCTCGTTCAAAGATGCAACCTATTTCTCTGCCAAAATGTGGTTGCTTTGTAAAGGCAGTTTTCATGTTGGGGGGGGGGGGTTCACAACTATCCTCCTAAGAGCAGGTGTGGTGGTATCTGAGAGCCTAGTTGAAGATTACTGCTTCCTTGGTGTGTTTGGGATTATTAGTAATTTTGTGGTTGTAAATATGGTGGTTTGTGGGGGTTTTTCTGTATAGTGGTTTGCAAATTGCCATTCTGGATGTAAATCATGATATGTAGAAAGTTGATGTATAACCATTCATAAGCAATAGTTCACTTTGTTAGATGCTATGAAAGGAGCTGTGTTTATTTAAGATTGCTTCTCTGAATTAGTGTATAAGGTACAAAATAACAGATTTTTGTTGTTTTTATTGTGGGAAGGTGGTCAGAGGTGATCTTTATCCCGATTATGGAAGAATTGGAGTGGATGCCTGAATGGGTGACTGGTGCTGCCTTAGTCGGGGGAGTACATGCCCCCCCTACTGCCAATCCCGCTGACTGAGGGGGTCCCCCCTGTGGCTGATGCCACTAACCAGAGGGGGGTCCCTTGCAGCTGATCCCACAATGGCCGATCGCTGCAGCTAATCGCTGCAGCCCCTTCTGGGAGCGGCTGCAGTGATCAGCCAGTGGTTGCAGGGGGCACCGGCACTCCCACCTGCCCCCTGCCCATCACCCAAGCGGTGAGTGCCGCCGGTGTTCTCAGATGGTGCACGTGCACCCCCTATGTGTCGCCACTGGATGCCCAATACCTTTTGTTATCACTTAAGGATTTAATCTACTTGTCTTGATGAGTCCAGATGACCACAATACAGGACTAGTTTATGGTGAAATCTTGTCTGAACCATCATAATTATAATATGGCATATAAAATTGTTGTTCTAAGTGGTGTTTTGTTTAATTTAATTTAATTTAATTTAAATTTATTTTTAAAATATTAAGGACAGCTGCTGCATCATGCTGATTCAAAACATCTTATCTTCTTTCCTAGAAATGTCAAACTATATCAATGCAGCACAGCCAGGAGACGTATTTCACCAGAAAAGATAAGATGTTTCAACCAGTATTAAATAACAGTTGTGACTAATGATTATTTTTTTTAATTCAACTAGTATGTCATAATAGGTTATGGATTAAAGTACACAATAGAAACAGTATAAAATGATAAGCCATAAAGTAAATTTAAAATGAAATTTCAGAATTTTGAAGTGATTTTTTTTTTTCTTCAGAAACTTTAACAGAAACCAATAAGATTTTCTGAGGGCGAGATTACACATTACAATTACATCATGTTAGGAACACTTAAAATTTGACTAATCACACATTAAGGTTCATTAACAAGTGTTAAGTTCCCTTTAGGCATCTATAAATTAGGCCACTTTCGGAGAGGATTATCTCTCAGCTGGGTTACCTAGTTTGAGTTAAATTATCGTCTGTGTGCTCACCTGCAGCAAACAAATTTGAGGCAAGGTTCCTGGCAGGGTTCTAAATCTCGGTGTGCCCTTTTGCCTCTTCTTCACCACATTATAGCCATGTCCAGTCTCCCAGTTTAAACAAAAAAAAATTAAAATAAATAAAGGCAAGCCACCACTTCAACAAAAACCCTCTCCCATTCTGGGTATACAAACATTAGAATGGCCCTCATCCCTTGGGGCTCTTACCTATCTGAGGCAGTTGACTCACCAGCCTGTACAATGTTCCTTTTTTAAGTCTAATAGGCAGCTTCCCCATTGCAGCTTAGGTCTGCTGTGTGCTGCCCTTGTCTCAGCTGCCTGTCAGCCTAGCAGACTAGCCTGCTGTGTTTTTCCCCTCTTTAGTAACAGGAATCTTTGGAAGTCCTAAATCACGGCACAGTAACAGCCCATGCTGCGCTGTACGTGTGATGTACGTTTATTTTTAGCAGCTACTTTTCTGTAGTAATGTGCTATACCGGGGACCACGTTGCTATGCTGATGTAGCTGTTGGTCGCGTGTAGACGCCTGTGGATGCTATATCACTGTAGCGTCACATGTACATACGACTTGTGAATAGCACTTTACAAGTTGGAGTCTTGTGTACCACCGTCTTATCCTGCCACTGATGCACACCAACAACACTGATTTCCATTTGTAGCAGCATACATTTTATGAAATATCAAGTGTGATGGTTTATCTCAGGATGCAATTCCTCTCTCTTTTTTTTAATAAAAAAGAAAAAAAATTATAGAAAGATCTGAGTGTATATTTCACATAAGTCAAAAGTTAGACATTGTCAGTCAAATTTGCAGCAAATGCTTGCCTACATTACAGAAAGCAAAATGAGAAATTGAAGTACTTCATAAGTTTTGCATGAGCTTTTTTTTTTTTTTTTTAATAGACCCCCATCTGACACTTGCTTGTCAGGAAATAAAAAAGTTAAAGTTCCTGTAGTAATATTAACTCAGTCACTTGCATGCGTGTTATTTTCTGTTTCTGTTATTTGTTTTAATGCTTATTTATGTTATAATTTGTTTTGCTCTTCAGAGTGGGAACTGTATCTTTGTGTGTTTATAAAGTACTTAGTACAAGTTGTGCACAATCATGAGATAAATAAGAGTAGTAATACTTAAAGGGTAGGATGGCTAAGCTAAAATTTATATAAGAGCTATATTTTCATTTCCTCACTTTTGAATGTTAATTATACAGCAGTGACCTTTAAAGTTGAAATTTGTGCACATTTTGAAAGGTAAATGTGCATGTGTGCACACACATCATCAACTTTGAAGGAGATGGCATATCCCTTGAACAAAAAGTATAAAAAGTGAGGAAATAAACACTGAAGTAATTCAGTTACCCTAGCTATCCTCCACTCATCAATTCTATATCTTAGCTTTTACCACCTCTTTTCCACCATTCTTAGCCCACATACCTACAACTCTTTAGCAACTTGCATACTGCCTTAATATGGAACATAATTATTATAAACCAGATGCCAGTTTGATACTTTTTACATTAAGTTGTACCTTAAATTTGAGTGTTCTTTCCGTATTCCTATGCATGGTTTGCACTGTTCACTGTAGATCAGATGGTGGAACCTTCTCACAGCAGGGCCCATTACAGTACTGGACTCTGTCTGAATCTAGGGGTGTGTGAAATGGGCCATATTCGATTCAGATTCTGATTCGGCCTGAATCTGGGACAGTGATTTGATTCATTGATTCAGATCACTGCCCCTGATTCGATTTGGCTGAATCCGAATCTGAAGATTTGATGCTGATTCAGAGATTCGGCCATTCAGCCATAGACACAACTTTAAATGTTTTTTCTACATACCTTGAGGTACCAGGCACGGCTTGTGAATGCTGTGATGCTGGGGCGGATGGAGTACTTCCGGGTCCACTGCTGAGCATGCTGGGGGGCCCCCTTGCCTCTTCTGGCTTAGCGATCAGCTGTGGGGGGGACCCCGGGTGCCCCCCAGACCCAGGAGGCACCAGTGACCAAGCTGGGAGGGTGCAGGAGGGGCTCCCCCTGCATGCTTCCCAGCAGATCTGGAAGTGGACCAGAAGTGGCTATAGCTATAGCTTCTGATATTTCTTCATTCAAAGACAGACAGATGGCTTTGACCCATTCTAGATATGAGGAAGCTCAGTGTCTTCATTGGGAAATGTTACTTTGTTTAAATAACATTTAGTTAAATACTCCTCTTTTTTCCCCCTAACTTGGTTTGCTGCATTTTCTTTAAACGTGCTTGTATCCACCTTTCTATCTACCTCCTGGTATCTCATTTTTACAGTGCATTAATGGCACTTTCTATAAAAGTTTCTTCCATTTGATCTATGTTTCTTTTTCTTTTTCCATTGACCTGAAGAGGTTTTCCAATGTGGTAGCCCATTTGAAAAGACAGAACGTTTGTTTCTCGCTCCACAGATAATTCACCATCCAAAATGATACTGCATGAAAGATATTCATTATATATGCACCCTCTTTGAGGACTTTTATAATACTCAAAGATAAAAGTCCCAGGTATGTTCTGTACAAGAAATCTCCTTTACAGAGGCAGTTTGCGATGATCAAGAAAGCAGATCCTTACGGATGTGGCTGACATTCAATTACAGAGCAAGTACATAGATTGTGTGCATATTGCACACATGTGCCCTCACACACATATGCTAGCCATCCCAAAAGGTGCACTGTTTTCATTGACATGGTGAATTTCAAATGCCACTCTTCTCTAGGAAGAATGTTGTTTAGTTCTCCAGCTAAATAGATAACAATCTCATCAGGTGTTTCCACTGTCCATTAGAGAGCACATTTTTAGCCCTCTAAGGGTTAAACTAAAACATGCCAGAGGTGTTTTAAGGTACCACAAAAAATAATCTAAAACAATAAAATCAGCTGATAATGTGGATACTCAGATGCTATTTAGCTAGCTTAATGGCGATTTTTGTCATGTGGACACAGGAAAAGTAATGTGGAAACGAGAGGTGTCACATGGACATGCGCCCTAATAGTTTCAGGGCTCTGGAACCTTTAGGAAAAGGGAGTTTGTATGCATATTTCAGAACTGAAAACCATAAATTCATCTGGCTCTCAATTCTTTTCTTCAGGGCAGGAGTAAATCAGGCTGGTATGGACAACAACAGTGGTGTGCTGTTTCAAAAGACAAGGGCTTCTCACTCTTCAAATGCTGAATGAAGCAGTTGAGCTGTAGGATTGGTATATGCAGCACATCAGTTCTACTGAAACAGTAATTTAACTTACTGGTGCTCAAGGTCAGTCAATCCAACTAATGACAGATAATTTAATCACATTTTTTTTCTATGAACAAGCAAGGCAGGATGATCTTCACCAGTAAGCAAAGATGCAGTCCAGCTATAGACCTAGGGTATATGTGACACAAGATTTCCCTCTCAACAGCACACTTACTTGGTCAGCAGAACAGGCTAGCAGACCATCTGAATAGACACTTTTTTCTTAGGTCATAAATTGGAGATCAAGAATGTGGACCTGCTTGTAACAAGCAGCAACAAGCATCAAATATTTTGTTCAAGATGGAGTGTGAAGCCAAAGGATGCTGGTGGTTGAATGTTTTTCTTTTTGGGCTTATGAGGTACATGCATGGCACAACAAGAATTTGTACATGGACAACTCATTTTAAATAGGTATTCTTACTGTACAAGTAAGACAATTTCTATCCCCCCGTCCTGTGAATCTAACCCTTCCTCCCTCTTTCTTTTACATTTCTTGAGAAAAATATTGGATTTTTTTACTATCTCAGTGTATAAGTACTAATGTAATACCTCTGGTTAGCACTATAATTCTACCTGGATTTACCATATGGAAAATGTATATCTCTAATAATTAATTTAATTTACTTTCTACTGCTCTATATGAATGAGTCTGTGTGGCCAATCCCAGTGCTTGAAATCAATAGTACACTCTTTTTAAGAAGGACACTAATTGACTATCAGGACCATTCATCTGTTCCTCCTCTGACAGACCCTGACCCTCAAATATTTCTGAGGTAGTATAGAAACAACTACCTTGGGACCGTCCATTTTGGATGCAACATCTATCTCATTTAACACATATCAATAAAAACAACCTGCAGAAGTATAGGAAATATGGTATAATAATCTTGTTCAGAATTATGGGTTAATATTATCTACTATAACACATGCTGATGTGATTAAGTATTTGTGGTGTGTAGCTCAAAACAAAATACATTGCTTTGTTACTTAAAACAATAAAAATTAAACTTGTTAAAAGTGCTTGCTGGTTACAGAATCTATGCTTCCTGTTTTAAAAACAGAGATGCATGAGAGCCATGAGTAAAAGAAAATTTCAAGATACCTTTCCCTGTCGTTTTTAATATACATATTTTTCTTCTAACTTTTTCAAAGTTTTCCTTCATTGGTTGGACCCTTTATGCTTCCTTTTATTACCTTCACCCACTTGCCCTTTCAGCAGCAGTTTGTTGTCCGATATCCATTTGCAAATCACTTATCATGCAAATTAAGGGCCAAGTAGTCACCTTCCTTATGAGAATACGCATTAGAATAATAGGGACCTTATACCTCCTGTTCCCATGTGTAAGCCAACTGCAGAATTGTTTACCGTAGAGCAATGACAGTGGCATCTCTAGAGCAGTGCATGTGGATGGACAGAACAGAGCAATGAAAGTTGTGGACACTTGATCCTTCCTGTAAAATTTGACTTGGAATAGAGTGGAGAGTAATCTGCTGCTGATATGGATTATTGACATACAGGAGCAAGTGGGGAAAAAGAGTTAGGTGCTGCCCATTGCTCAGGAAGAGTTTCTGTCTAGCCCTAGATTTGGTGTGTTGAACAGTTTCCAGTGTAGATTTTACAACAAAAAAACCAAGGTATAAATAGCACAAGGTTCATAAGTTGCTGCGGCAAGATGATACTTTGCATTCTGGGGACAGGAGAAACTTGTTTTGCTCTAGTCCCTCCATTGTTTGTCTTCCTGGACTATTTTCTTCCCCTTTTGCAGCAAACTGCTTCTATTTTCTTCCCCCAATTAGAATTTTCTCCATCCACATATTTTAATATAACACATGTTGAAGTTTTTGTTTTTCAGTTTTGGAGTCATTTATGGTTATGTGAGCATTGGCAGTTAGCTCTTAAAGGTGGTGTGAAAAAGCGCAAATCCACTGGAATATGGCTTTGATTAGTCACTTTATTTCCAGTCACATTCTAATCTGTATTTCTTTTTCTCATATGAGTGACATAGCTCTATTAAGTGAAAAAGTTAAATACTGTAGAAGGATTTTTAAAAAGCAGAATATATTTGAATTGCTTTTACACTATTTATATTCAAATCACAACTGGCCACTTTAGGCAACTATTGAGATGTGCACTTGCATGTTAGTGGATGCCAAGCTTTGTTTTACACATTTCAGTACATCCAAGTGATGTGAATATATCACAAAATGTGAGTTGTGATTATGTATGCTATGTATTAGATTTTAATTATGTTATAAGTTTACCCTTTAACTGTTCTCCCTTAATCCTCTCATACTAACAGTTAGATGTTTACTCTTGTGATGTATTTTATTTTACCAGCAATTAATGTGTTGAAGCCAAAAGAGGTAATAATTACAATTTAATGAAAGAGTACAAAAATAATGTGATAGTTATGTTATGGATATTGGTTATAAATTATGTTGTCTCATCTAAGCAGTTGGTGCTTTTGTTGTAGTCTCACTGCATCATTTTTTCACAATACTGGAAGCATGGCCATGTGCAGAGATTTTCTTATCTAAGGATACCAGCTGTTTACTGGAGGCTGAAACTAGTTGTTCCTTTCTCAATCAATGTCTGTCATAAGGAGACAGAAATGTGTATATGACTTACATGATTTGTTTTCATAATGATGAATGTAGTTTAGTTAGGAAATTGATTATAAAAATAGAAACCAAGCTTTGAAAAGTAATTTAAAGATATGGTATCCGTCTGTTATGATCATTTTAAGGCTAATGAGTATATTTCGCTGGTGTAGTTAATCTTTTCAGTGTCTAACAACAGCGTTAATATGAGGAAGCCAATGTTTAGAGCATGATAACCATTTTGCTGATTTACACCCAAGTTATATGCTATTTCAAATATTATTTAAATGGAATGAGTATTCAGAATGCAATAGTTATATACAGCTAAGACAATAATTTTGTTTAAAATACAAAAAAAAAAAAAATTAGTGAGTCCATATATTCATTTTTAACTAAAAGTAGTATTAATGCATAATTTAAAATAATTAACTGAGTTGGACCCTAGAAGGTGCGTTATACAGTAATTGCATAATAATTGCAGTTCTTAAGTTAGAATTGGTTATAGGTCATTCTTCAAAGTTCCAAACAGCCTCAGAGTCCAGTTCAAAATAAATATTCCTGTTACCCACTTGTTCTTTATTGGGTGACAGAGCAAAATGTACATGTACTCTCTTCCATGCCACTTTTTCCTCCCTGGAAGTTGAAAAATAGCAAATAGTTTTCAAATTCTCTGTGCCACTGATTCTCTCTAATGTTCTAAGCTGTCCGTGAGAAAAATCTAAATGGCAAGAGGCATTCTTCTTTGTCTTAGGGTTCTTTCTCTCTGTAGCCATATTTGAGGTCCCCAGCCACATACTGCAATGCCTTACTACTATGAATTTGTAGATTCCTGAATGATTCCGCTGTACTTCATAAACTCTTAAATAGGAAGACCAATTGCATGAGGTTCTCTCCTAAGGCTTTAATTACTTTTTCTGTACACAGAGTCATCTTCTTTGGGTGGCTTTACAGCATACAAGAAAATGATGATATGATACAAAAAAAAAAGGGGGGGAGGAGAGAAAGAAATAAGGAGCTTCTTTCTCATGAGTAATTTTCATCTGCTTCCTGACAGGTGAGTGTGGAAAACTATTAAGCTCTCTTGACTTAATACAAGTTCTTTACCTGGAACAGGATCAATCCCTAGTTATCTCATTCTCTTGAGAAATGTAAGAGGAAGGTAAGAGAGATAGTGGCAGGAAGTAAAAGTAGATGGCGAAACATACTTTAAAAGCTCCTTACCTTGCTTCAGATATGGCTGCTTGCTTTATCATCAAAGATATCATCAACACTTAAACTTCTTGGCTGAAATCTTTCCCTACATAAATGGTGAAAAGTGGGCTCCCTATTTGAAGGCCTAGTTCACTTCTAACATGGATGGCAAAGGTGAGAAATTCTAGAATTATTTAGATACGTTTTCCTTTGAGCCAATTTGATCACTACACATATGCAATAGGAGTGTGCGAAGCAGGCCCTATTCGATTCAGATTTGGCCTGAATTGGAGACAGTGATTGATTCGTTGATTCAGATCGCTGTCCCTGATTTGATTCAGCCAAATCCATATCTGAAGATTCAATGTTGATTTGGAGAATCAGCAATTCAGACATAGACATAGCTTTAAATGTTTTTTCTACATGCCTCAAGGTACCAGCGTAGCTTGTGAACGCTGAGATGCTGGGGCTGATGGAGTGTCCCACAGGAAGGGGGGGGGGGAATCCTCCACGTGATTGGTGGTGAACCTGAAAGTGAACTGGAAGTACTTCCGGTCCACTTCCAGGTCCACTTGGGGGTGCACTGGGGGCCCCCCTGTGCCCCCCTGGCTTGGCGATTTGGCTGTGAGGGGACCTTGGGTGCCCTCCCCAGACTCAGGAGGCACTAGCTGCGAAGCCACAAGGGTATGGGGTGGGGCCCCCAGCGTGCTCCCCGGCAGACCCGGAAGTGGACCAGAAGTACTTCTGGTCCACTTCTGGGTCTGCTGCTGAGTGCGCTGAGGAGGCCCCTGCACTTCTGTAGGACACACCATGTGCCCCAACATCGCAGCACTCATGAGCTGCCCGGTTAAAAAAAAAAAGCTCAAAACAGTGGAATTGAAATGAAACGAAGGGCTTTGAAACAGCCTCAAAACAAAACAAGGCTAGTTGAAACATTTAGAAAGTTTTGAAATATTTCGAGTTTCAAAGCAGCCAAGTGGTAGGAGACACAGGAGAACCAGGGCTGCACTCCCAGCAGCTCCAGGCTCAGCCAGATGGGGAGTGCAACCCTGGCTCTCCCTGCCTCCTGTGGCTGGGCTGTGAGAAGCCAATCACAGTGCAGGGGAAGGGAACTGAACCCCTGCTCAGTTCCCCTCCACAGCACTACATTCAGGCTGGAGAAGGAACTGAGCCCAATCGCTCAGTTTCTCTCCTCAGCCCTACAATTGGGCTGGGAAGGCAACTGGGGCTGCCCTACAATTGGGCTGGGGAAACGAACTAGGCCTAAATGGGGCTCAGTTCCTTTCCCCAACTCCTCGGTCCCAGGTGGCCTTCCTCCCTCATCTGGCAGGCAGATGGGGGCCTGCAACCCCGGGAAGACTGGCACAGCCCATGCAGCCCTTCTGGGGTTGGGCCCTGATCTGCCTGCCGAATGAGAGAGGCTGTTTCAAGCTTCCATATTATAGACTATGGGTGAAATGTCAAAACAGCATCACTGTTTTGGCAAAACAAAACAGAGCAGCAGCTTCGAATCAAAATGAAATTCGAAATGAAACTCTGTTCCGTCGAAACCTCAAAACACAAGTTGAAATGGAATGGTGCCATTTCACATAGCCGTAATGATTAGCATGTAAATCACACCCTAAATAGTAACAGTGCTACGCATACAGCTGATTTATGGTGCCTTAAAGTGGCAAATCATATATAAAGTTATTCCACAAAATACGTAGACCTTTGTGGCTTGTTTGTATGGTGACATAATATGCACATGTAGCACGCCCAAGTCAAAACTAACAGTCAGCATTGGTATTAGGATGGAGATCAGCATTGGTCTAAATGCTAAAAATGGGCTGCTGGGGAAGTGGGTTTAGAGTTTTGTGGTGGTGGGAGTATAAGGAGGGAGCTGAGGGGCTGCATACATAGTTTTTAGATGTACCGGCCACAACCTGGCTGGAGTGCGTCATGTGGTTTTTACAGGTCTTGGTGCTCTGGAATCCTGTGATCACGGAGCTTTCCCCTAATCTTGGCAGCCCCATGTGCCAGGGTTGTCTAAAAACTGCTTGTGCATTCCAGCTACACATGTGGTTTTTAACGGTTTCAGCACACTAGGACCTTGGGATCAGAGCCTGTCTGCAGTCCTAGGCCCAGTATGCCAGGACCTTTATGAACTGGCTGTGATGTCCAGTTTCACGTGCAATTTTTAGATGTCCACCAGGACCCCAGGACTGGAGAAAGGCTCCCCAATTCTGGGGCCCTGGCAGGGAGCCCATGGATTTGCAGGTGCCAGGCAGAGGAAGTCAGTCAATTTTTTATTCTTTCACAAGTCACCTGTCAGGAGGTGTGATTCTTAGGACTGGAGATCCCATTGTGCCATAAGTGAATGTCTGCCAGATACCTCAAGTATGTAATGGGATTGATGGAGCCTTCCTATTTGCTCTGGGAAGTGAACTTTTCTAGTTCACTTATGCTAGCACTGAAACTTGTCTATCTTGTCATAATAGCACTGCTATATATAATATAAATTGCCACAATGGAAATCTCTTCAGATTCCTGTGCCAAGAGGCAGCATGTGAAAGAAGTGCATTCACCCACTTATACTACTTCAGTAGTCTATATTCTGGGCAGGGAATGGCACATCCAGAGGCAGTGAAGAGTAGCAGCAGCACTCAATGGAAAACAATGCTGAAGGACTTAGGTCACATTTTGGAGGATAGGAAAAATATCTCTTTGCTATGTAAGTGAATATCAGGTGCATTTGGTTTTTGCCTTTACAAATTCTGGTCCCCTAATGGCCATCATTCCACTGAATTGAATCAGGTATTATTTCCAGGCATTTCTTCCACTATGCCCATGATCACGCTGCAGCTCATGTAATCCAATAAGAAAGTATGTGGAATTCTGTTCCTAGACCTGAACTGGGCCAGTATTATGCAGGTTATCAGTGCGTATCCTTGTTCTCTATCCCTCTTCTTTGACGTCTGTTTGGGTTTGGAGGGAGTATAAGGAGCTTAGGGGATATCATGTGGTGCTTCTTGTATAATCTTGTCTGGAACTTTTCTTGACTTGAGAATATTTTCCAGATTTTTTTTCTGGAGGTTTCTGTGGCTGTTGCAGACTGTGTAGGGAGCATCTAAAGAGTGTGAATTCATACTGACTTTCTATTAAAAAAACTCGTGATATTAAAAGTCAAATTCTTCTTTCTAGTTGTTGACAATGTGTGTAACCTCCTGCTTGTTCTAAGTTTTCTTGTCTGCAAAATGAGTTTTTGTTTGCCTGTCTGTGAGAAGTGTTGAAGATTAATTACTTCAGCTAATGCTAAGTATTATTTTATTAAGATCTACTGCACTCTAAAAAAATCAAGTTAGGATCTTAACACACAGCTTAGTGTGGTAAGGTTTACTATTAATTACTTTAGATATTCACAAAGTATCAGCTAAATTTAATAAGGGATTTAACAGAAATAATTATCTAGGAAACACTAACAATAGAATAATTAGTTACCCAAAGATTTATTTCTTGAAAAAAAGATGCTAGTAAAAAGCAAACTTATGCTTGCATAAAATTAGCAAAGGTTTGTTCATACTAAGAATGTCCTTGAATGACATAGCCTTTGAAATGTAAATGTTGTTCAGGCACCCTCCTGGAGAAAATATATGCTTATTATGTAGAGTGACCATATTTTTAAGAAAATCCAAGACAGATGCCCCCCACGCACCATGCTGCCCTGCCTCTTCACTGGCCAGCAGCAGGGAGGGAGTGGGGTGGGGGGGGGAAGGCAGGGACTGCCCATGGGGAAATGGGGTGAGCAAGGCCAGAAAAGCAGGTGGCTGGGGCTCTGCTGGGCAAGAGATCAGGAGGAGAAGGGCAAAGCTGGAAGCTGCTGCTGAGCCGGGAGGAAGTTGACGTATTCCATGGGAAGTGTGAGTGTAGCGTGTGTGTGTGGGCAGCTGCTCGAAATCCAGGCTGCTGTATTGGCATGTGTGCACCACACCTTGTGCAGCTGCTCAACCATCATGTCAGCAAGAGGCTGAAACTGGGAAGCCTTTTTTTGTCTCCCATCAGACCTCCTCTATTTGCCACCCCCCCACCAATTTCCTTCCCCTTTGGCTCCCTTCCCCTTGCCTCTTGTGCCCCCCCCCGCCCATTCACTCCTTCTCTCTTTCCTCTCTTCTCCCTCTCTCACTGCCTCTCTCCTCCCATCACTCTCACAATAATGCTTCCCCACTCCCCAGACCTTACCCCCATCACTTTCTCTGTGACCCTCCACTCACTCCTTTTTCTTGTCTCTCCCTTCCTCCCTCCCCCTCTCCAACTTGTCCTTCCCCCTCCTCCACCAACACACACCCCAACATTTGGTGGTTGCTGGAGAGTGCTGAGCTGAGCTCTGGTCTCCAGCCTAGGCAGGATGGAGTTGGCCAGGGCTGCAGTCCCAGGGCAGAACCTAGAGTCACTCCCCAAAACATGGGTTCCTAGCAACCAGGTGGGCATAGGCAGGGAAAAGAACCCTCACTTCACTCAGGACAGGGGTCCAAGAGGCCCTCTGCCTTCCACCCCCAGGAAGCCCCATTGTGGTGGCCACTCTGCTGGACTGTTAATAGGTGAACACACATGAGCTCTGCATGTCCCAACTCTGCTGGACTGTTAATAGGTGAACACACATGAGCAACTCATGGTCACAGCAGTGATCTCGCCCTGCCCCGGCCAATCCCTACTCCAGGCAGGAGGAGCAGTGCCCAGCCCACCCTCCTGCCTCCAGTTGCTGCTCAGGAGGAGTCCAGCTGGGCAATTTATTCACTTTTTCCTATTATCTCAGAATAACAGGGAAAAAGTAGAAAAAGCAGAAAAAAGAGATTGGAAAAGTGGGATGCAAGTGATAGTATATAATTTTAAATTCTAACTTTGTGGGCCGCTTATACACATGGTGGGGGTTTAGTTTCCTTAAATAGAAACAGTTGGGTTTTTAATTGGTGGTTTTTTAATTGTGATGATTAAAAACCCACCATTTCAATTAAGGGGCTTCCGTCACTGTTATGGTGAGAACCTGATCCTTTTTTTTTTTTCCCTAGCAGAGACTACCCACAGTCAGGGGGCAAGTTGTCAATGGGCCCTGAGCTGCAAGGGGCTCTGGTCCATCCCTCCACGATGATAGTGCCCCTTGGGGCCACCCAGGTGGGTTGCTAGTGGGCCAGGGGCTGCCCCAGCTTGGGCTCAGGGAAGAGTTGATTGGGCTGCATGCTGGTTCTGGGCTGGGGCAGCTCCCGGCCCACTAGCAGCCTGCCCAGGTGGCCCCTGGGGGCACCACCACTGTGTAGGGAAAGACCAGGCCCCCTGCAGTTCAGGGGCCACTTGGCCTGCCAGCAGCTCCCACTGCTGCCATGAGCAGACTGCTAGGGGGAAAAAAAAAGATTAGGCCCTCACCATTGTTTTTCCCTGGCAGAGCCTGCCCACAATGGGGGGGGGGGCGGGCAAACTGAAGGCAGGTTGAGCAGCTCCTGAGCTGTGGCCCGGGGGGGGGGCAGTCCTCCCCTCCATGGTGGCAGCACACCCCATGGCCACCCAGGCAGGCTGCAAGTGGGTCAGGTGCTGCCGCAGCTCAGAACTAGCACCTAGCCCAATGCAACTCTTCACATGCCCCCCGCCCCCCATCCATACTCCTCCTAGGTATGCACGCAGTGGTGGGGAGCCAGCACCCCCACCCCCACAGACGAGCTGTCTGTGTCTCCGTTCTACTCCACAGCTGGGTCTTGGCGCCACACATTCCCACCCTCAGCCCTGGACCCCAGGCCCCATTCACTGCCCTTACTGGGCAGTGCCCCCAGCCCCAGCCTTGCCTAACTCCCTCCCTCTCTTCCTCCCTTACTATGGGGGCCTCAATTCCCCCCCCCCCCGACTTCCCTGTGGGGAGCTGTGGGTACTACACATGCATATGGTTCCCCCTGCCTGTTGGCTGTCCTCCTGCTCCTCCCAGCTCCAAGCAGCCCCTTGCAGGCTAGAACTCTGCCAGCCTGCAAGGGGAAACCTATTGTTTCCCCACAGTTTTTTTCTTTAAAGGAGAAAGTCACTGTTTTCCCCCTTAAAATGAGAGAATCTATTTTTCACATTTTTTCATGGCAAACAGAAAATCCAAATCCTTGCAGATAACACATCCTTGCACTCTGGATCAGGTCAGTGTGTGGAGCCAGTCTGTGACTGGACTGGTGCATGGGTGCGGACCTGGCACATGAGACCCAGAGCATGGAACTGGACCCAGTGTATGGCCCTGGCCCCAGCACCAGATCTGGCCTGTTAATTGGCTGGGCCCCACTTATCTGGCCCATGTGATGGATGGAGGGGATGACCCCCACTGCTTTAATGAATTAAATCAGGTATGCTCAACCACTGGTCCGTGGGTCAAGTTGGGCCCAATGGAGCCATGGCATCTGACTGACAGGGCTCCCTATCGGCTCAGAAAATTTGGAGGCAGGAGAGCAGGGGCAATGAATACTGCCACTTCTCCCTCATTCTTAGATTACCAAGCCCCATGCAGCTGGATTGAGGTCAGGTCAGGCGCTTGCCACATGGGACTGGGGCACCCTCCACGGTCATATCTGGGCTGGAACACTCCCAACCCCTGCAATGCAGCTGGAGCCCACCATGTGGCCAGAGTGAGTCTGGCCTTTGCCTGCCCTGTGTTCAGGATTGGGCCCCTGTGCTGTACTGATTTAGGCCCACCAGCCAGATCTGGCCCACAGACATACTGGGCACTACCCATCTGGCTCTTGAGGCAAAAAGGTGGTTGAATACCACTGCTTTAAATTATTAGATTTCAAGTTGAATATGTCTTTATAAAACACTAAAAAGCAGCTAGAGGATTACTTTGGCTAGTTTGTTTTCATTTACTGTGTGGCTAAACCCCTTTGACATAGTGTCTTTTTTCTCAGCTGTGACAGTTATGGAATGCTTCATCCGTCAGCCTAGCTAAAGAAAATCTTAGCCTGCCCCAAGTCAGAAGTAGCTCAGCCCAAGAAAATTGAAGTCCAGTGTTAAATTGTTTTTAAATTTATTTGATGGGGGTGTTGAAACTGGGGAGCTTCTACGATGTACTCCCCAAACACCCCTGTTACAATTTTGCTGTCTCTGGGCTTCTATAGGGCACAACATCTTTCTCTGTTGTTTGGCATCTTGATGGAGTGGCCATCTTTGAGGGCAGTCTGACCACAACCCCACATCTGATTATGCTTTTTTTCCTGCTGCAGAAGAGAGAGGTTAATCCTAAAATCACAAAGACCTTTTCTTTCTATTTGCTTGACAGGAGCTTTAATCTTCAGGCCTGAAATCTTCAGCCCATGTCTCTCTCAGATGTCTTCCAAGACTCTTCATTAATCAGAGAAAGAAATTACATCCATGTAAGGGTTAGCATCTTTGCACATCTCCAAATGTCATTGCCATTAGCCTGACTTTCATAAAAGACTGACAGTTATTAATATTTATTATTTGTATTGTGAGAGTGCCTAGGGGATCAGGGCACGGTTGTGCCAGAGATGCACACCAAAGAGCTTGCAATGTACATAAGGATCATAGGCTCTGACAATTCTGTAGAAATCCATCCTTAGGATGGGGGTGGCTGTAAAATGCTCTCTCTAGCACAGAACAGTTCTTCTCAAAATAAGGAATAGCCTTTATGGCTACAAGGCTTAGGAGGCCAGGGAAGGTTTCTTGGATCAGAATCCACAAATCCTTTCTGTTGTCTGCAGTCTTTTATAAGAAGTGATGGGGTAATCTCTGGTCTTAATCACAACGTGTTGCATTTTGTTTAGGACCTAGGTTCTTTGGAAGGCTACTTAGTACCAATATGCTACATAGCTCCTAACTTTGAACTTGCCAGCAGTTCCAATCCAAGAGAATTCTGTGCTGTCACAAAAAATGGGTTAAAGTGGGGTCCGAAGCGTGATGGTGGTGTGAAGAGGAAAGAATTTTGAGAAGTTTGGAGCCAGGGTGCAGTCCCCCTAGAATGTACCTAACCACAACTGGTCAATTCAGCCTATAGCTTAGGAGATGATGCTAAATTCTCTCATAGCCACAGCTGTAACTAGTGCTGTCTATAAATTCTGATTGACTAGGAGACTCCAGGCTGGTAGTTGACCTGACCACAGTTATCCACACCTTCATTACCTCTCAGGAGCCTAGAGCAGTGTGATATACCTGGGTATAAAGTCTTAAGGGTTTAGAAAACTACAGCTAGTACCAAACACTACAGTGTGTTTCTTCAGTAGTACAGATTGTTAATATATAAATAATTCAAATGTCCTCTAGTCTATACACTGACTTCCCAAGGAATCTTGAAATAAGTTCAAGGCCAGATCTCATCACCAATGTCCATTGTGGTTTGGCACATCGCAGGTAAACAGCTGTCTAAAATTCAGGAGTGAAGACATTGGTAACAATGCTTGTCTGACACCATAGACCTCTTTGAAATAAGGGAAATGGGTAAAACCCGTTTCTGTAGTGGACAAAACTTCCTCAGAGATCAGTCTGAGATTGTGACATGAATTTCTCCAGGAACTAAAGACCATCACAAACCTTACCAGCACCACCTTCACTAAGCGATAGACGCATTCTTTGATTTTTGCTGCTTTTAACATAAATAACATAGCCCCTCTCCCCAAAACAAACAACCCCCCCCCCAAAAAAAACAAACCCCAAACTCCTCAATATGTGCTCCTTTACTCTTATAAAGAAGGCAGGAGAGCAAATAGCATATGATAGATGTTAATTATGTTGATCATAATTAAGAATCTACGTAGAATAGTAAAGAAGGACGTGTGATAAAGGTGAACTCTACTTATACCCAATCTCCTCTGCTTCAGTGTGTGGTGTTGTCAGCTGTTTAAGCTGGAGCCTAATTTGTGTAGAAGCTGGGCTATGGCTTTCTACAGCTATCATACTTATCTACTATATCTGAGGTACACTTGCACATACTTGAAAATTTGGGACTTAAAATGTTAAACCCAGTGAAGTTTTGCTTTGTGTGGAAGAAAGACAGTTTTGTTGTAGCCAGGAATGGCCATTTTATGGAGGGAAAGGCCTTTGAAAACAAGTGAGCAAAAAGCTGTTTGTGTGTGCATGCTAGTTTGACATAGTTTTGCAAGAAAATAAGTTTGTGTCCACCTGTTGTATGGTATATCTAGTTGGGATAGATTAAGATAATTACATGCACAGTTGAAGTTGTGCAAATACACCTGATCTATTTATTTTTTTTGGTGTACAAATGGGCATCTACTTAATTAAATTCCACATTATGGTTATTCAGTCTGAAGTTCCACTAGGTAATTTCTGTGCTGTGTTCTACCCCTGCCCAAGAGGGGAAAAAACTTTCTGCATAAGCATGTAAACTGATGCAGAGATATGGTGGTGATGGGATATTGCCTAGACGGGGTTCAGATTAGTTTCCTTCTAGGTGAAGTTTGTGTAGTAGGACAATCTTTTAAAATTATTGTTATTAAAGAACATTATTCATGTGGGTGCTTTTTATACAACATAGGACATTTCAGTATTTGTCTCCATCAGCTTCCTATTTTTAAAAATAAATGTGTGCATTCATCACAAAAAATTGGCACAGGCAGCAAATAATATCATGGTTTAGAGCTGGCATGCTTCCTGACGCATCTGATGCTTTCATTCATTAATGAAGGCTTCTATCAAATATCACACTTTCAGATATCTATATTTTAGTAAAATGGAATGGCATGGGAAACAAATCAGCAAATATCCTAATGCGTTAACATTGGCTCAACCATTTTAATGATGCTCTTTAGGAACCTAGAAGATCGGGTAAAGCACAATTGAGGTGATGTTGCCCAGTCCATGTCCGTGCTGGAGTGCAGAGCTGAATTCACTGCTAGGCTTTGGACAGATATAACATTTGAAGTGTTTCATACATATTTGTTGGGTGTAAGTTGTAGCTCTGTTGGTCTAAGGACATATGCGGACAAGGTTCTTTGGGTAAATCCAGTATCTTTTATTAGACCAGCTCAAATAGTTGGAAAAATTCTTCTTAGCAAGCTTTTGGTCACAAACAAAGGGCATTTGTGCCCAAAAGCTTGCTAAGAAGAAGTTTTCCAATTATTTGAGTTAGTCTAATAAAAGATATCAAACATACTTGACGTACTTCAGCGGGTGAGCAAACAGATGTCTTATGAAGTACTCCAAAAATGCCCCAAGTGCTGCAAAAATAACCCTGGAATAAAAAGCAACTATATGGAAGCAATGTCAAATGAAGCACTTCTTGTTATGGGGGTTCCCTCTATAACATGTGACAAGGTGTTGCTCAGTCCTCTAGCATCCCCAGTGCTCTACTTCCTGCTTACAAGGAGAGGGAAGGGAAAGCAGGATAGATGGCCAATGAGCACTCTCCTGTGCATTGTCTGCCCCAGGGACTGGAGAGCAGGAGTCTCTGCATGCCTCTGCCTTCAGTCTCCTGGTTCCAGTAGGAATCACAGGGTCCTCAAGTGCAAATGGAAGGGGGTTCAGCCATTTTAAGCAATCTGTGGACATGGAGAGCAATGCAAGGGATTGTTCTCTTCATCTCTGTGGCTGGAGATAACTCCTTGAATGCCTCTCTGCTGCCAGAACTGGGAGACTGTAAGCTGAGCACACAGAAGAATTGTCATTGGCTATCAGCCCTGCTCCTTCCCACCCTAACGGTGGTGGGAGTTGTGGAGCTGCAGGACCAAGGAATCCCCTGTGGTACCCTGGGTTGGAGAGCACTCTGCTGTCTGATGTTGTGCAGATTTTGAAATGCTTCTGCTGGGGAGCGTGGTGGGAGGTGGAGGGGTCATACAGGGAAGACCTCTACATCTGTCTGTAGTAGAAATACTTCAAAAGTTGCATCTTGCCAGGACCTTGGTTTCTCTTTTAGTTAGAATGAATGCAAGAGGCAGTTATGTTTTAGACTATTTATTGCACAACAGAAAAAAAGGTAGCCACTTCATCCATTTCATCATGACATGATAAATGATCTAAAAGGCTTCTTTGCCTTCAAAGACGTTAACAGCAGGTTTTGATTGTTCTCTTTATAGGTACTGATGTCCATGATACTTCAGGTGAAGAGTTATGATGTTCCTTAAGCTGAATCAGCAATTAGCAATTTTACTAACTGGTAGAAAAGTAGCCCTGAATTTAGACACTGGAGAGTAAAATCAGCTGTCTAGGATTGTGAGAGTCCTTTGTGTTCATTCTTGGAAAGGAGTGACTCTTCTATAGTTGGAATGATTAGGAAGACTCACCAGGAGATGAATTTAGGACAGCTTTCGTTCCATGCAGACCTTTCCCTTGCAGGAGTGAATTTGGTCCCAGGTTATTTTAGGAGTCATGAGGAGAATGTGGATTATACTTAAAGGAAAAGAGTTGAGGCATGACTTCTGAAGAGTCTTTTTACACTCGTTTCAGGCTGGTTCACAGGACAGTGTAAAAAGAGCAAGTAAATTGTTCCTTTTTTGGTTTTAAAGGACCTGTTGAATGAAGGAGCTGGACCACTTGCCACAAAAATGGCCTTTTAAAAAATATTGTTTGTGTGATTATGTATAACTGACATTCAGAAACTCTTAAACTAAAAGCATGAGCCTCTTAGCTAGATATTGTATACTCATTAACTTGCATGTGTTGGATTTCCTAGAGGGAGACAGAGAACTACCTTTTATAAGTATTAATTATGCTTATTTTTCAAGCTTGACAGGGAGTTTGCAAAAGTTTTGCACACCAACAGCCATATGACAGAAAAGGTCACAGAACTGGAAAGATATTGACTTAAACATATAACCACTAACATGTTATTTTTTTCAGGAAGTTCCATAGTGTTTTGTGTCTCAGGCAAAGAAAAAATGCAAAAACATCTGTAAAAGAGCATGATTTCAACATTTTTTTTAACTGGGCCTAGTAGTTAAGGACCCATTCAGAATGCCCTGATTGCTTCCTGCTGTCTCATGACTTCGCTTGCATTTCATTGTGGTAGTAAGAATTTCCTGATTTAGAAGAGAAGAGTGGACCAATTTCAAAGGTTTTGCACAGTCATGAGGAAGTCTTGTGCTTTAACAAATCTTAGATGAACTGGCAAAGCATCATAATTTATTTGGATTAGATCTCTAATGAGAATGGGATTCCTGAGAATTCTTGTACTTGCTTCCAGTTGGGTTGAAAATAATAGAAAATGCTGCTGGAAAAGACCTTGAGATGTCATCCAGGCAATCCCCATAAGAAATACTATAAGCAGAGATGTAACTAGCAATTTCAGCACCCTAAGCAAAGATGCTGTTAGGGGAGCTGAGCACTGGAGAGAGAGGTGCCCTCTCAAAGGCTAGTAAGGCGGAAGCAGGAAGGAGCAGCAGGGGGCTGTTGGTGTCCTCTCAAAGGCTAGGAACACTTGTTGAATTTGTCCCAGGACAAGTTGTGCCTGTGTCTGTCCTGGTACAGAAAAGTTCCAAGGTTGGCCTATACACATACTGCCATTCCAATCAGCATTTGATGAGTGACTGAATAGTGCCACTTTTTTCTGCCATCTATTCGAGGATGAAATCCTGGGATATTGGTTCAGATGCATTTCATGAACATTTTTAGGGTTTGTTCTGGGACAATGATTGCACTTTGTCCCAGGATAAAATGATTCCTCCTTGGATAAGGGCAACATCTGTTTGTAGCTTAAATCAACATCTGGGGTCACTGCCCCAATTAGCTGTACCACTTAGGCTACTGACTGTTAGAGTGGTCCTCGTGAAGTATGTAAGAGTCACAGCCATAAACAGGAAAAGAAATGCTGCGTGAAAATAAATATTTTTATTTAAAAAAAAATCATTTTTAAAGCTTAATAATTATAAATTATTTAAAGGTTATTAATTAATAATAATTCATACATTTTAAAGCTTAATAATTATCTAGTTTCAGCTAGCTCTGGTATTATCCAAACCAATTTGCTTCTCTCTACAATTTTGGGACAAATCCATTAAATATGCTCTTTTGCTAATTTATGTTTAAACAAGAATTCTTCCTAGACAAGTGGAATCTGTCAAATTTAGGTTAAGGGTCCAGCGTATTGCTGTTTTTTTTAATTCCCCATCAGTATCTAGGGGAACGTTTGTTCACCAGAGCGCCCCAAGGGATGACGAGGACGAATGGTCACAAACTACTACAAGATCGTTTCAGGCTGGACATAAGGAAGAATTTCTTTACTGTCCGAGCCCCCAAGGTCTGGAACAGCCTGCCACCGGAGGTTGTTCAAGCGCCTTCATTGAACACCTTCAAGATGAAACTGGTTGCTTATCTTGCTGGGATCCTATGACCCCAGCTGACATCCTGCCCTTTGGGCGGGGGGCTGGACTCGATGATCTTCCGAGGTCCCTTCCAGCCCTAATGTCTATGAAATCTATGAAAATTATTATTTTTTATGATCATAATCTTGCATGAGCTAACACAGGGTTTTTTTAAGGCTAGAAAGAGGAGTTGAGACACCTAAACAGCAATATTGTTGATTTAAGTAGTGAAAAGTGGATGCTCATCTAACATGATGATTTGGATATGGTACCTTAAGCAGTCCATAAAATGACCTTCATAGTGATTGATGGTGGAGATGGATGTTTGGGTCCATATTCTGCCACCATCATCTACGGCGAGTACTGCTTTATTCTGCAAGCAGTCCAACTGATTTTTGTTGTTACCATTTGTGGAGTAAAGTAGTACTTAACCCGAAGTAAGGCTGCAGCATCTCTGACTAATGGTCTATTTTTATTTTAAATCTCTATTTGGAAACCATTTAAACTTAATGCTACACTTTTAAGGTGCTGCAAAGCCTCTTTGTTCCAATAATCCTTATTATCAGGAAATATTAACATCCTTTATGTTCAAATTTATTGTTAGTTTAATAGATTTGAATGCCTAACAGTAGACTTTAATATCCAGCAACAAAAGCCAGATGCACAGTCTGCCTCATAAAGAGATGGCATTAAAACAGAAGGAGTTTGATGGTCTTTCACTAGATAATCTATTGAGTTTGCATTTATTTTCTAAATCATATGCAAAACAAAGTTCTCACTATTTCCTTTTTTTAAATTAAAACATCTGCACTTCATTTTTATGTATTTGATTATTTTTCATATTTGTCCACCTTGTACATTTGCAAATTTAGTATGAAAATAAGAAATCTCATTACCTTAATGGCTAGCTATAAAATTATTTTCAGCACTAAGAATTTGTTTATAACATGTTTTATTACTTCATGATATGAATCCAATCTATCTGATAAGTTAATGTTTGTCTCGAAAGAAGGGAAATTCTTACAGGGTGACAGTAAACTATGACCAGGATTTACTATGTACCCTCTTACCATTAAACAGTTTTAAGACAGTAGTTGTGTAATAGTTTGAATACTTCTTATAGTAAAAAAACCCAAACACCGCACTCTTTTTATTTGTGAGAATAGTTATATAAAAATTGTATAATTGAGTTCTGACAGTAGAGGAAACATTTCTGCAATTGGTTTATCAAGGAGTTAAACAGAAGTTAATCTTCAGGTTTGTTTGGTGCAGTTTTTTGCACTGTTTTTTTTCAGTAGGGACCATCATACACACTGCCAAAAACAATGTAATTGTATTTTTACAGAATACCTTTAAAAGAACAAACTGTTATGAAAGGTGGGGGAGGGGAATATCATTGACACAAATATTGCAATTGAGACTAAAATAATTAAAGTGAAATTGCTTTCATTTATGGCTAACAAGTTTAGGCATTTTGCCTGATGAAAGCTATGTGAAAGCCTTTTTGTGAGAACATTATTTTTTTGCATGATGAGTGCCTTAATAGAAGTATCATAGGTTATGGAAAATAGAACAGTAGTACATTAGCTCAAGTTAATTACATTTATTCAGACAAAATAATATTCTGCTGGAGTCTTCTGTAGAAGCAGGAAAAAATTACTAAAACCTTTTGCCAATATTTATCTGTTTCAATTATTTTTGACAGTATATATGCTACATGTGATGCAGCTATAGGACCTTTATATCGACAGTTGGTAGCACAAGCCTTTTAAAGCACAAAGGGTAGCAGAACTTAAGCCAATCTGTGATAAAAGAGAAAAAATGAAATCACTATGGAAACTGCAGGAAGAATCTAAAAGCTTTCTTTATAAAGTAAACGTCTGATGTTTGTGACTGCGGGGGCAAAAAATTCATAAATCTGTATGATGCTATCATTTCTGACTTGTTATCACAGCAAATGCCAAGTCTAAGCAGTCTGACCTTAGCTTTATTAAGTGCTTTCTTTTCAGAAATAGTTACTATTCAACAGTAGAAGGGCTGCAGTGCTGCAAGGGGGTAAAACTAATTTGTTTAAAATGTGTATTCTTTTAAAATCAAACAGACTTCAAAGCTTATAGAGTCAGGAACACTGTGAGGTATACAGCAACTCAGGGAGCTGAATGCAATTCAGAAAGCTATGTTTCGTCCCATTACATGCCTGTCTTTGATCTCAGATTGAAAATCTCTGACCCTCTCCCTCCAATCCAAAAGCAAATAAATACTAGGGGAAAGAAACCTCTCTCCCTTTAGCACACAGGGCCTCTAAGACTGAAAAATGAAGGTGACTGCTATTATAAAAGCTCTGATCAACCTGCTTGGACAACAGACAGCAACAAATACCTGTCTTAGTGAAGGAGTTTAAGAGCATTGCAGAGATCCTCAGATACTACAGAATATTTTGCCTTACATGGGCCACTGTCTTTATTTCAGAACAACTGAAGAACTAGAGAAGCAGAATAACAATAAATCTTATAAATCCAGAACTCTTCATGTCGTCAAAACTACCCTGAATTCAAACCAGGATGATGCACTTGGTAAGTATATCTCTACCATTACATTTTGTTGCCTTAAACTTGGGGTTGCTTTTCTGCCTTATATATCCAATGTAAGCAAGACCTGGGATTTAGGATGTGTTTGTTTTTTCTGGCTTCTGGAAGTTTTACTGTAAATATTAGCCTTTCCAAAATTGAAAGCTACTGTATTTCCTTTTTTTGTTGTTGTGTTGTATTTAGACAGTGTATAAACATTGCTAGCCTGATGTTTCAAGACACTTAGAAACAATAGTGCTTCTAAACTAACTCGATATGCACAGGCTTGGTGAAAGCATAGTATGTATTCAGGTCTAATATTTATATCTTGGTAAGTTAGTTTTAAATACATTGATGACACTGAAAAGGACAAATGTTTCTCACGCCTTCCAAACAGCATGGTGAGTATTTTAACTTTTGTTGCGATAAGTTTAAATACAACTTTAAATACAAAAGTTTAAATGCAAAACTTAGTGCGTAGCAGACATTGTTCAAAATGATTTTACAATAAACAATGTGGGCAAGTACAAAAATAAATTTCCAGGTATATTCAGATTTCAAGGTACACTGGTGAATGGTACTGTAGAATATTATTACATTATTAACAGTAAATCTTTACAGATTAACAACAGAGAAACACTGACAATAACATTTCTTGGAAAAGCAGGTTAATCTTTCAGTAATAAATATAAATCTTAAAAAGGTATAGTTTGACATATTGGCTCCATTGTAGCTTTTTATGCATATAATGAAAACCAATTATCTGTGAAGAAAATTTGACTTTGTGGAATGAAATTAAATTGCTTTTTAAAGACTTCCTTAAACAGCCCTAGCTAGAGAGAAGTCCAATAATGTTTTTAGCTCTGAATTGTAATGACTTTCCTACATTAATAAATCATGTTGCATTCTGACTTTTATCATAAGATTCAGAGGAGGAAAACTGCACACAGCAGCATGAAGCTACATCGGACAGCCCTGTATTTTCCTCCATCAAGGTACTCTACACATGGCCCTTCAGGAGCAGCAACTTCCACAGAACAGCACTTACACTGGTAGGTCCAACCTTGCTGTGAGTCGATGGCAATATTTAAAAAGACAACTATTTTATTAATAAATGAATAATCAAATTCTGATTTGTTTAATGCACTCACACTACTTAAATATACTATCTAAGGATTTAGAAGGAAGTGATATGTTATCTGTTGTTGATTTGCCACATTTGAAATGTTATTGCTAGGAAGATGACTATTTAGGTTTATTTATTTATTGACCAGCTTGGAAATGGGTATAGGATGGAAGTAAAGAAGTAAATGCATTGAGAAGAAACTGTTTCACTTATCCAGCAACAATGCAAATGTTTCCCTTTTGTAGCACTGCATCATGTTTACAAATTTGGGACACAATGTTGAATGAGAATTTTTTTAATGTATCTGGAACCAAGTGTAGGGTACAGTTTCTGCATTTAAAGAATCTTAAACCTTGCAAAAAACCCTTTAATTTTTAAGAGTGATGTTATACATGGAAACAGGTTCTAAAATAACTAGCTTAGAAACTGATGATATCAACCTGAATGATTCTTTCCCAATGGATCATGTATCCAAAGTATAATTTGTTACAAGAATATGATCTGATGAAATATATCTGTGACACTGGTGTGCTTCATTGTTATGTAGAGGCTTAGTAATAGTCTTGCTGAGTTCTAATCTTAGACATTTGCTTTTGTAAAAAGTCTAGCTGATAATACAGTACCCTAATTATGTTTCTATGAAAACAGTTGAGAAAAAAAGTGATATGTAATCTTCACCACTATATTTTAGAAAAAGTTATTTAATTAGGAGCGTATCAGAAATGCCTCTCCTGAGAGTCTAATTATACTTTCTTTTTGAATATGTGATTATTTTATAGCTAATGTGCAAATGTAATTAAGCATATTTTAATCATAAGTTCTTTTACTAAACAACACATTGTACTCACCCCATATCCTGAGCAAAGCAGTCACTGGTTCCACTCTAATATTTTTCTATCTTTGAAATTGTCATTTTATTTTAATAGTTTTCTGCAATAGTAAATTTGTATTGCCAATATTATAAATAAATGTGTATGTTCTGGAAAAAAGCAACTTTAAAAAGAAAGTAGGCAGGTGAAAAGTAAGAACGGTGCCTTCAAACAGCCTTTGCAGTAAGAAATCAGAAATCAAAAATATATTAAATCTAAACTATATCTTATAACGCTACTTCTTATTTTGCAATAGCTATTATTTATTTTTGAAAGTTAGGCAGTAGCTATGCTAAGTTGTGAAACTGTTTTGTGTCCTCATAAAATTCATTTTTATACAGCTAGTTTACAAGCTGAGCCCAAAGGTTAATTAAGGTTATATACCTAAGACTTTATACATATTTCTGCATATATAACACAAGCAGTTGATGCTGTGTTTTATTTTATCTGGTATGAATTGTTTCTTAATATAAAGCTATTTACTACAAGATCATTAAAACACTGAATCCATAATGGGGAAATGGATACCTGATATCAGTGTGTGGCTTTGTTTCTGAACATTTAAAATTATGGAGTAAGCTGAAAGAGAACACTCTTGTGGTGTATCCACAGGTAACGTTCTCAGACACCAGAATATTATATAATATACAGTTAGATGTACTGTTTTCTTCATGCTTTTCTTTGGGGAATACAATACAGATTTTTCACGTGTCCTGTGGATATGCAAGTGTAAATATTCAATGTTGTGTCTAGGGAATTATAGTAATTGCAAACTCTTGCTTTCAATAGTGGAAGTTGTGTACCTAATTCTCAGCGGAAATTACTGAAAATGCACTTCTTAGAAAAAATATAACACATTAAACAACATTTCTCAGTGTTTGCGCTTCTGAGGAAAAAAGGGTTTTCATTGAAAACTACTATAGAGGGATAAACTCCCTAGGTATCAAATATTTTATCCTTTATAGTAAAGTGCATGTTATTAGTTGCTTATGATAGTCTTGGCTATATCAAGGTACAGAAAATCTTTTATAAGAAAATGTCTCCTTCCCCACCTCCCTCATAGCATAAGGCATGTTCTTTCCCTTGTGGACATAGTATAATGTCCCTGAGTGTAAAGGGAGTTAACATGGAAAGGGAGTTAAGCATTCCCCAGGAAGTGAGGATTTATTTTTCTAGTCTGTCTTCCTCTAGTGGGTCCAACACTGCAGTTGTTGAAAGTTATTCTTTTCACTTTCTTCTTACATCTTTAAATTACCAAGGGAGGTGGGTATTTGTTTGCTTTTTAACACCAATGATTCAGTAAAGCCTACTGTTGAGAATCCAAGTATTGGAATATGTACAGCAGATTTGGTTCAGAGTGAAGTATTAAAAGTTGATGTGTTAGGGTCAGGGGGTGAAATCAAATATGATCATGCTCAGACATTTGTGACAGGATTGACTTTTGGAGTTAGATGATAAGACAGTGTTGATGGTCTTTGTTTTACTGTCCTTACACTAGTGCCACTTTTTCTCTGTAGAAACAAAGAAATTGCCACCTTTATGATACATTTCAGCTGCTCTTTAGAATTGCAGCTGTAGGCACAGATTTGGAGCTGGTATAAACTGGCACATCTCCATTGAAGTCTATGGAGCTACACCAATTTACAGTAGCTGAGGAGCCACCCCTAGTTTTCCCCAGCTGTTGTTTCTCACCTGTTTGCCTTTTAATAGTAAATGTTTGTTTGTTATCAACTGGCACAAGGCAGAAATGGAAATCCTATTAAAGATAAACTTGAAATACAATGTTCTTCTCAAGCTGGGAATGCTATTAGAACTGTTTTTATAAGTTAATGTAGAACATTCTTCAGAAAACATTGAGAATAATTTACATTGCTTCTGTCAATACTTTCTGCAATAACTTATATTCTGAAGTAAAATGAGACATTCAGTTGTAGAATGTCAACAGAGCATGCAAATATGCAGCCTTGGTTCTTAAAAAAATAAATAAAAAATCCTGTATTGCAGAGGGTTTTCTGCCTGGAGTGTAAGTTCCATTGATTTCCCACAAAAAAAGACATTCTTTCTTTCTTTGTGGATGGGAAGAATTTTTAACAGGCCACTTGACCTCTATCCGTAATGGGAAAATATATAAAAATCCTCCTTCAGGTAGGAAATATTCCTCTATAACTAACACGTGACCACTGACTACTTTCCAAAGACATTTCAGAAAGGTTTTACAGCATGCTTTTTAAGTAGCACACATGACAAAACACTGCACTTATTTATGCAACACACAGTAACAGCTCATCTGAACTGATAAGCTCTGTGTGTTCAAAATCCATGTTTTTAAAGGCATGTCTCTAATTTGCATTTTTATTAGCAGGCTGAGTAAAAAATATTCATCTTGTGTATCATGTTTTATCTTCATGTGAAAAGTGGTCATTCCCCTTCAGTCTTCACTCTTTAAATTGCTTTTTTTGATGAAAAAATAAGAGGCATTTCCACATTCATACGCATGCCTGTGCTTCAAATAAGATCATGTTTTTTTCTCTTAAGACAAAATACAGACCTGACCTGAACCCCTATACTGTTGTGTGCATGGTATCTAGAAGCACTACTTCATAAACTGTTGCGCTGTCCTCTGTAGGTCTGACAGGGTGCATAAATGCCAGAATATTCCTCTCAACTGTGAGCTTCCTTGACTTAGTCTATTCAACTGAATTCTTAACTTTTATTTTGTACGTTACTTTTGCAAAACTTGTTTATGCAAAGTTAAGTGACAGAAATGGAGAGAGATGGGAATGGAAAGCTCTTTGCCTTTTTAAATTAAATAATTGTCTGGCTGCATAATCTCTCTTGAATGCTGTTTCCTTTCAGGAACCCCACATCCACCCCAAATTATATCTGGGACCTGGCTTCCAATGGAAAATCTTGTATATGATATGATAGGCACATGTATCATTGTCATATTTGCAGTAAATAACTTGCCATTTTTTAAAAATCTAGAATATTTGCATAACATAGCACATGGTGGTAGCTAACCATATCCATTTTTAGTCTTATATTTTAAAGGTTCAATAAAGCACACTGTATTGGTAATTTACCTTGTGTAATTTAAATAGTTCAGTACTAATGGAACTTATTGTGACAACCACCAAATCATGTTAGTCTTGATAATATTACAAACCAAGAGAGCTTGAGTTAAAGACAGTACTTTAACATGATACATGATTTGTTTCTACATATAAGGAAATAAGTCCTATCCAATTCATTTTCCCCTATAGGATACAAGGAGCTCCTTGTATTTTGCCAAAAAATAAAGTGCTAGTAAATAAAGAGTTAAAATGAAGGCAAGCTCACTGGTTTGTTGAGATCTGTCAGAGTCTGAGTGGCTGGCTACATATCTGTCTCAGGAACAATAGCTACCTGTATTCTGCACGGACTGCTGGGCAGGCACTAGCAATCTGGAGAAGGTCTGCCTCTCTTAGAGGTTTTTTTAGTGAGAATCCCTAATGACAGTCCCACTTTTCATTGAGGGTGGGGGGAAAATCTTGTCTGCTGTCTTGATGAAGGACAGAGCTTTGATCATTTTCATTCAGCCTTGACTTGGCCTGAGGTTTAGGTTCCCAGTCTAGAAGTCAGCAGGCTATCTTCTCTCTCTCTCTCACACACACACACACACACACACACACACACACCCACCCACCCACCCACCCACCCACCCACCCACCCCCCCCCCCCTTTGCTGGTCTATGCAGGCAGATTAGTGTCACAGCTGTAACTGAGGCACAGAGCAATAAACATAGCAGAACCAATCTCCATGGTGGCAAGAGGGGGCACTGGAGGTGACAACAATGGAGAAGGATCTTTCTTCTGACAAGTTTTAGGTAAGAGAGAATATTTATACCCTCACTCAAGTATTTTATATCCTTCTAGATGAGTTAGAAATTGTTAGGTTTAAAATGTGCCTTGTTATAAAAATATTTTACTTTACTGCTGTATCCAGACTGTTACCAGCCTGTAAATGTGTAATTGCAGTGCTTTGTGTTACTGGAACGATTGCAGAAAATAGGAAAGGTTCCTCATGAAAGTAGTGGCTATTAGAGTTATGCTTTTGCAAATGTGTCTTCTAACGTTCGTCTTTTTAAAATTCACTGTGAAGCTTTATTTTTAGATGGGGCAAAAATTATATTTAGCCATAAGAAATACAGAGATGCAAGAAAATGCTATGTAGCTACCAGTACACATGCAATATTAAAACGGCGCTCTCTCAACCCTAATTTGTAATTATTTTTACACTCTTAACTGTACTGGGGTCAGAGAGTTTTAAAAATTAATGAGATTCCCTGCTGAGTTCAAATAGTATAATCTACATGAGCTGGTGCTGCAGGAAGATGAAATTATTCCAGCATATTTTTAATATAGGTATAACCTTCTTACTTTACAATATTGCTTTTTGAACACTTTCTATTAAGGAGCAGTTTATGCAGTCTGCAAGGAAAAGAGGACAATGATCCATTTTTAATAAGGACAAGTTCAGCAAAAGGCAAATGCCCTCTATGCAATAGTATCAATGTAAAGCAAACATTTAATAGTTTAAAAAAAATTTATACATTAAATCAGTTTAGATTGTTGCCGTTCTGGTAAATACAGAAAAATGTTATAAGTATATAAAAATAAACTATCTTCCCTAAAACAGGAAAGAGAGCAATCAATTTGGTTTAATGTTGAAATGGAATATATAAAATACTGAAGAATGTGAGGCTTAAAAAGAATTGTCAGAGTAACTTAAAATATAAAGGAAAGCGAGTGCTGTATATGAGGGGTGTGTGAAAAACTGGCATTTTTTTGGTAAAATATTAGCCAGCTAGTGTCATCAGCATTTTAGAATGTAATTGCAATGTAGGATTTGTAATTGGTCTTAGAAAAGGGGTATAGGTGTTGGGAGAGGAAGGGGGGGGGGGGAGATGTGTTTACTGGCCAATTCCCACCTTGAAATAATGACAAACTTTTGTAATGCAAGATTTAAAGCATTATTTATATTTATTATAATCTACAGTACATTGTTTAAGTAAAGGGAAAATGGAATGCAGTTAGAAACTGAATATACAGTAATCACTGCTAAAGATGCATTTTATTCAGTCTCCCATTTGCAAGACCCATTCTGAGCTTCCTGTGATATATTGTTATGTAAATATGGTGCAGCAAGGGAAAGCAGCACTATGGAGATTCAATTTACTTTGAAAGTTGTTCATTATAGGAGGGATGAATGTTATTTATTTGATGCGTTTCAAAGGCTAGAAATGACTTTTTCATTGTGAAGTCTATTGTGATGGGTGCAGGGTGATCTAATCTTTTTAATTTTGGCTTTCACACCAGTGGAGATGAAAAGAGATCTGAGCTCATTTGTTGGTTGCTAAGTCTTACTGGAGGCCTAAGTACCATTCTTGGTTGCTATGGCCAATCTGACCTCAATCTATGCAGTTTTAGGGACTTAAGCAATCCTTTTTTTATTTAGGAGCATGTACCTTGATTTATGTCCAAAATTGCTCCTGAATGTCTTTGTCTACAAGTGATAAATGGTGGCGTACAATTCATCAGTTCTTACAAGTAAACACTGCTGTCCCACTAAAAATATGTTTTGTTCTGAGTTAATGGTATGGAACAAGCCAGTCTCCACAAACAGCTATCTTTTATTGTGGAGAGCCACTGAAACTTGGAGCAAAGTGAAGGAAATTGGCATTCATCTTCTCTTACATTAGCATTTCATTTGTGCTATCTGATGATGAGACTGTATGTGGAGTGACAATGAAAGGCTAGCATTCCATTTCCCTACCTGAATATATAATAGATCAATTATGAATGTATTTATTCTGTAGTGATGGTAAAAAGTCACTAGTGCTATTTTTATAGTGTTTGTTTGCCACTTCATTATCACTAACTGTTAAATATATATGCAGTCAAATAAACTGTGACTTGGTAAAAGAAATTTTGAGTTTCTTAGCAAGTTTCTTGAATTCATATAATATCTGATTTTTCATATTACCAGAAATGTTCTGCTTGTGTGACACTTAATGGGGCTTGTACTTTCATTAATCTTTTCAAGAGATTATCAAGTAAAGAGTGTTTTTTAGAAGATTAACAGTAATATTTTCTGTTATATTAAAATTACTAGTTTGATTTGTCATTTGGATTATGCCCACTAGGTTTATGTGATGATAATCACAGAATAACAGAGGGAAAATAATTTGCTATTTGTAACATACTTCAAGCATAGGGTATTGTTTCATAGCATTTTTTCTTTAACAATAAATTTATTTTTGTACTAAACTGGCTATCACAGATGACCACCGTGAGAATTAAACAAGCTATTAAAACTGGTAGTTGACATTGTTAAAAAAGGCTAAATCTAATCAACAATTTATACATTTTGAAACTGAAAGTAGGTTTGGAATCAGTCATTCCTCATACCTCACCCCACCTTTTATGTAATAGCTTAAAATAAAGCTTTCTAAAGTCATTTACACTCTTCTATTTAAAAAAAATGTAAGGAAAAATAGGCCGTAGTAATAGAGTTCATTAATAACTAAACAGTCCCCTAAGCACAAGCTACTTGTTTTGGGGATCACTTTTCCCCCTATACTATTTAAGAATTTCAGGCTTTAAAAATGTGTTTAACGTCTTAAAATATTTTAATGTAAAGCAAAAGTAGTGTTTTCCTGTCTTTGCATGCCTCTAAGAGCCAAGACAGGTCTTTCATATAGCTGAATTGTTTTCAGTAACAGGAGAGAATAGGACTTATTATTTTGAATGAACAAACTGAGTTAGTGCTCAGTTCTGTTAAGGAGAGATCTTATTAGAATTTACTGCAGTGGCAGAAAGTTTCTCAGTAGACTAGGCAAGTAATAATTGCCACTGGAATCAATTCCCAAAGAAATGGAATTTGCAAGGCGGAGCTTTTCAGCACAATTGCACTGCTTTTCAGTGTCAGATTGATAGCAGAATTTGGCCAGACGCTCCTTGAGGCTACTTTGCAATGGAGCTGCTGCTTTAGGGATTCTAAGAGTAGCAGTGTATTCATAGTTGCTGCTAAAAGAGACCTAACAGGAGACAGAAAAGAAACTGTTTCCTCTTTTTCTGACAGTATTCGTAACAAATGCATTGTATTTATTGGCTGGTTTTAGTCATAAAAATATTGAAGAAATATTGTATGGTTTGCAAGCATCTTGCTGAATGTTTGAATTGAAATAATAGCAAGAAAAAAAGACCTTGACATTTTGGTGACTTTCATTTAACTGTGTTAAAAGCAAAATGTAGTAACACTGACATCAGTAATATTCTCAGTCTGAAAATGGGGTGGAAATATCATCCTTCCTAGTTTTGAGCTTGATTATGTTCATAGTGGAGTTTTTTTAGCAATCAAAAGCCTTTTCTACACAAACTAAAGCCAGGTGATTACTCATATAAAATTTGTAGTTCACAATATTTAGTGATGAAAACAGTTGTATGGAAAAAGTCAGATATATTTGTGGTTATATCCAACAGAAAAGGTATATCAGATCATTGTGAGTAAAGATTACTCACAGGAGTAAGGGTTGCAGGATCAGGGCCTCACAGTATGTCCTTATTAATGTTTATATTACTCCTCTGTCTTATTAAATACTAATTGTCCATTGATACCTCTGCTTCAAAGTTTTAGATTTCTATTTAAAAATGAAAGGTTAGGGTAATTATGGCTTTTTCCTTAACTGGTGCAAAATACAGCAGAATGAATTAATGGGCAGGAGGTGCTCTTCAAACGTTGCGGTTGTCATCCTCCCATTGGAGACTTTGTATAATTTCTGCCATTTGGTTCATCCTCCATGTATCCATAGCGAGAGGTAGAGGTGCCTGGGACTCCCCTGAGCTTATGAATTGGACCTCATTTATTTGTTGTCTGTTTTTTATATTTAAAACAATGTATTGACCTCTTTCTTGTGAAATACAGTGTAATTAAGATATGTGTCTAAAAGATGCAGCTAATTATACAAAAACTGGACATAGTCCTAAAACCTCTTTAAGTCAGTGCTGCTCTGTTCCTAATCCATTGTTCTTTCTTATCCCTGACCAGATTAACTGGCATTTTAATTATGAAAATCAAAGTGTAGCGCTGCAGAGATCTGCAAATCATAGATTTGTTACTGTTGCCATGCAAGTGTAATCTTTAGCACATCCAGAATATGGACAGTTTTCCTATTCTGAATGTATCCACTGTGTTGTCTTTGTAAATCTGAGTCTGTATCTTTTAAAGAGGAATGTAAGAACACACAAATTGCACCAAAATCAACAAAAACATTTCCCATATGTAACATAGCTCGTATTTATCCTGTGACATATATGTGTACAGTAAGATGACTGTATTTGTATCTTTGTTAGACTGCTACTTAGAAAAAATACTATTACAGAAAAACAGTTTTCATTTAAAAAAACCAAACTCCTAAAACATACTTTAAAAATGTGAAGTGGTAATTTTTGGATTTAATTTTTTTAATGTTATAGTAGGATATTGTTGATTTATATGTTGTGAAGAGAATCACAAATCTATAAAAGGGTAGAGAGCGGGTAAAACTGGAACCTCCCTCTATGAATTTCCCACTTAATAGAAATCTGTGAACACACCACATATTAAGTTAGTAATGAAGGTTGTATACTGTCCTTGAATTTTTCTTTACCTGATTAGCCTCAACACTGGTGTTATGGAACAACAGTCAGTGGTTTAGTGATCTGTTCAGTTGCTCTTTTCTTCAAACATATAGGAACATTTTCTTTATCTTACCATATAACTGACCAATAGATTTTTCTTGCCTGTCAATCACCCAAAGTATTTCATTGACAAAAGTCACACATGCTGTGGAAGCAATAGCCTTGGGGAAACCAGAAGCAATGCAGCTTTGTTGAAGACCTAAGCAGTGAAGATTGACAAGAGAGTCTTTAAAGTTGATTGAGCTTAAACGTAGAAGTATTCGTGTAAGGGCCTGGATGGCTTGGGTGATTTGGTATTTCAGATCTAGAGAAAATTGTTGAAATTGATGCAAGTTTATAATAATTGAAAATGTTTACCACCTGACACTTATTTGGCCAAGTAATGGTGAAGCCAATCTGATTCTTGTCCTTGTCTTTGACTCTGTTGTAGATCCATCTTCCTTTGGAATTGCTAGTTGTAGGTTCTCGCTACTCCATAGGCTGTGGAACAAGGTGGACCATCCGGGCCAGTGCCTGACCAATTTCTAGCACGTTATTGATATAACCCACAAATGCACAATTGTCATCCCAGTTAAAACTGTATAGCTATTTTTTTAACTGCATAGCTAGCTAAATTAATGTGCTAAAAGTTGGTCGGGCCATGGCCCAGGTGGCCCACCCTGTTCCTCAGGCTGTGCACTATTCTTTTAGTTCCTCGCCATCCTCCAGAACAAGACCTAATATGGTAGTTTGGGTAAAATAACCTCTTGCCCAATCACCCTATTCCTCTGGTATTTTAAGTCAGATGAAGCTTGTACATGGAATGAGACTGGGATCCTATGACAAGGGAAAAAAAATGTTGTGATGAACATGCAAGTAAAAGACAACTTAATGCAGATACATAATGGAGTTTAATTAAACTTACATGAACACTGTGCATTCTGGCACTTCCTAACTCTTTGATTGGCAACCTTTTTAATTAAGTTATTTTTGTGTACACAATGTGGCCAAATTACAGTTTCTTTAAGAATTATAGTTTTGAATGCTATAGACTTTTGTGCATATAAAATATCAACCATAATATTGCCTTTGTGGAATTCATTGTGTTTTAGTTTAGTTTGACACCAAACTAGTATGGACTAATGGTTTTACCTTTAATTAGTGAATTGCTAGGTGACTTATCAAGGATTGCCATGCTATTTATTCAAATGCTATGTACTCTGAGGTAGTTGGTGTCTGCAAAATAAATGATTCTGAACTTAAAGCACTAAAAAAAGAAATGAACCATTTGATTTGCAATCTTTGTAAATTCCTTGATCTAGACTGTTCCCTTGATGCCACTTGAATGCATCCATGTTTCCCTGTGTGTCTTATTAGCCTTGAGACCACTGATAATGGGACTCTGCAAACTGAATGGGCTTAAGTGTATAAATGAAATGTGTCTGTCCTTTTGCAAAGTCTTGATAAATAGTGTTTTTGCAAGATGAAATTCTCATCCCTATCCAGTATTCAGTTTCTGTTTACACATATACAACCTTCAAACCCCTCTTATGGTCCCATGTGTTAGCATAATGATCAGTACACCTTCTCACACTTACACATACTGTCTTGGAAAGGGTCTCATAACCTGATATAGTGTGTTGGGGCAGTTTATCACATTGATACATACTTCAGCCTGCAGCTAAGTCTTTTGGACCAGGAATTTCTTTTTATGTTTTCAATATGTCCTTCTATAATCAACTTGTAAAAACACTTGTAACAGGGATGGGCTCAGTTTTCCAGTATCTCTTTACATTTTGTGTTTTCTTTCTTTAGCTGATCAAGGTATTTCCTTCATCTTCTTTTGCTCTCTTATCTTATGAGCTGATCTTGGTTCCAAAATCAAGCCAATCTTTATTTTCAGCAGCAGTTGTCATCTTCCTCTGAGCCTAAAGCATCAGAAAATGGCAGCAGCATGTTCAATGCTGATGCCATAGACTCGAATCTAAAAAAATCAGTTTTCTCAGTTTTATTCTTGCCTTTTGGCATTTTAAATCCTTAAATTTTACTTCTTAAAAACTACACCATTCTGAGAGCAAAGCATGATCCCTTCTTCCCTAATACTGTATGTAAGTGAGAGAATCTATGTGCAAAAATTACATGGCCCCATCTTCGCAGTACCCAAATGCCCCACAATATTTAAACCTTTTGTCCTACTGTCATCCCTGTGAAATAGGAAGTGCTATCTATTCCCATTTTACAAATGGAAAACTGAGGCCCAGATACACTAAATGACTTGCCCAGCATCACATAGCAAATCTATAGTAGATTAAGGTTTTGAACCAAATTTTACACTGGTATCCAAATAGCTTCACCATTCTGCAGCTGGGACTTGTGAAGTGTGGCATGTCAAAGCTATCTGTTCACAGAGTAGACTTGATGCAAACAGCAGCAAGTCAGAGTTTTCTTGTCTCTCCTCAGTGGTGTGTCCCAAATCTGGCTCAGAGGAGCCCCAACTGAAATGACAGGATAATTTAAACTCCATATTGGTTGACCTTAAGGCTTCCAAAAATTGTGTCACTCATGCCAATTATGATGCAGACACTTTTGCTGCTAGGAACAAAACTTCCCAGCAGAGTATCTTAATTTAACAGAGTATGATAATTTATAAACAGGCATTGAATTGTGACAACTTTCATTCTTAGCTGGTGACTTACTCCATATGGGCACAGCAGTACATTTTCATGCTGTCAGCTTCAGGATTGGTGCACTGGAGATGAAAAGATCAATTTTCTGTCAACTTAGCACCATGCCGTGCCCTACCAATAATGCTGTGATTTGTTTGAAACTGGAAGGGCAGAATATGGCCGTTCTGCTAGAAAGAGAATCCAGGCAAAGTTTATCATTCAGCTAAAAACAGAAAAATTATATTGAGCACTATGGAATAACAGGCTATGCTATTGAAAATGTTGTTGAACAATAAATTATGCAGGGCTGGGCTAAGCTGTTCCCATCTAGATTTAGAGTACTGTATAATTCTAGAATCTGGGAGGAGGGATTTTTTTATAAAGAAGTGTTTTGGACAAAAATTGTCAGCGTAAATAAATGTATACCAACAATGCAGGAAATAATAGTCTCTCTGCGATGTAATTTCCATTCTCTCCATTTAGTATATAGGACGTAAGGGTGAAAACTAATATTCTTGCTTTCAAATAATCAATATTCACATGCATAGAATTCACTTTAAACAATTTTTGTCCCCATATGCCCTTTATACTTAGAAATACTTTGAATATGAAGAGGCAGTCAAAATTTAACCTACTTTATTTTAGGGATGTAATGCAACTTTTATTGATTCTCTGTTGTTAACTCTGCTGAGTTGTTGTATTGTAAAATGTTTCATTTAAAATTTCTTGGCAATAAATACATTGTGTATAGATCCATTTACGCATGTGTGTGTGTATGTCTTCCTTTTTTTTTTAATAAATCATGTTTGTTTTGCAACCTGTAGTTCCACAAGAATTGATTTTTAGCATGACTTGTGACATTTCAGGGTCTTCAGAACAGCACATCTCATGTGGAGATTAAGGCTTTAATGCAGAGAAGTTGCCAAATGGCAATTATGTTGTTTCTGGCTTTACACACATATTGCTCGCTAGCTATTACTAATCTGATGGTGGGGCATAACATGTGGAAGGGAATGGTTTTAGAATGTCTCCACTCATACCTTTTAAGGAGATCCCAGACATTTAGAGGGGAGTGGGAGTTAGCTGTGTTATTCTGACGTCACTCAGAAGGCTGAGCAGAGTGGCATCTTAAAGTTTAATGGGTATAGAGGGGCATAAACTTTCATAGGCAACAGCGTGCTTCATCAGATGCTATGACATTTAGGGCACTGACAGACATGCAGCTTCCCAGTCTAACTCATGGCACTTCACAGAAAGCACCGTGAATTAGAGAGACTTCCCCCACCCCATTTGCCACCCAACATACATTTGCTGTTGGGTTGGGGAAAGGGGAGGGGAATTGAGCTTGACCTGGGAGCTGATCTAGCAGAGGGGCTGCCTGCCTGCAGCCTCTCTCCCATAGCCTTGCCCCCCCCCCCCACTCCCCACCAGTTCTAGGGCTCTGAGGTGGGGGTGCTCCAATCCACCCCCTCTGCAGCTCCCTAGTTACGTAAGGTGCTCAGCTTTGGAGCACATTCATCTGATCCCTCATTTGATGAGGGTTAATCTGTCGCATAATTGGCCACCTTTAAAGCACTCTGCAGCTGTGCACCTGTGTCATAGCACAGCTGCAGAGTACTTTCAGGGGGTTGATCATGTGGCAAATGTCACTTCTGTCAGTGCCTTTAGTGGTGGGTAGTTTTCTCTTCCCAGAATCTCACATTAGGATAGGATTTGCAACCTCTTATTCAATAGCATCTGTATTTGAAAACATTACTAGATTCCTCTAAGCTCCACTGCTGTCAACTGGCAGATCCACCTTCCTTGGCATTCAACTGCTTTGTCTCCACAAAGATGGACAATGGAATTTTCCTCATCCCACTCTGCTTTAGAAAAAGAAAGGCTTGTTTTATGAATTAACTGGCACAGGCTTAGTTCATAAGCCAGAAATAATGTCAGTTGGGAAAGAAAATTATTTTGAGGAACTACCTACCTGATCAAACATGTCTGCTCCCTTATGGTAAGAGGGATGTGAACTCCCATTACTGCTCTAGACTGCCCAGAGGAACTAGTGACAGAGCAATACCTTCTTTCACCTTTGGCTAGTCAGTTGCAGTTGTTCTCTGGTGATACAGTGACAGTGGCTCATGTATTTGTCATCTTAAGCCTCTACTTTTTCATTATATTCCAGTAGCAATCGACTATAAAAGCAATACAAAAGCTACCGTTGGTACTTTATGCAGCAGACTACCTATGTACATATCCCCACTTCGCCCTTGACAGAAACAACTCCTAGAAAATCATTCTGTAGCACCTGTTCTCTGTAAGAAGGCGCCTTAAGCTAAAGGACATCCTTCAATGTGAGGATAATTGATGCATGCCATCCAGATATTGCAGTAAGTAGTGCTTTAGAAATCTATTTTATAATGTTATTGTAAATGCTACTAGGAAGCACTAGGGAATGTCCAGCCAATCAAATTGAGTGGGCAATGGTGGCTGTCTCTTCTCCATGAGTGACCATCATATTTTTTCAAAGCAGGGAGCAGAGGGGAGTTGTTGTTTGTTTTTTAATCCATTCATATGTTGCCCTGACTGAAAAAAAAAATGCTACCTCCTCCATGCTGGCCACCAAAGTCAGTATGCCTCCCTATGATTGATTCTATGTCCATTGTGTTGTATGTTTTGGAGACAAAAAAGAACCTACTCCTTCCCTTTCTATCATTCACCTCACTCTGGTAAAGTACAGACAGTCTCAAAGCATGAGGCTGAATTGATTCATTCTTTGCAGGTTAGTCTAAGCTGCAAAGATTGAACTGATAAGCAAATGAACAGACATTCACCTTTAATTCAGGAAATGCAGCCACATGCCTGCAATGGTTCAAACCAGAATCCTGGGGGGTGCTTGAGCACAGCTTTCTGGCATGTAGCCAGCATGGGCTGTGTGCTCACTTCCTTCCTGCTGCCCCTGAGGTCTCTGTGATTTGCAGTCCACAATCACAACAGTAGGACTCTGTAGAGGATTGCTCATCACTTCCTCTTCCTGCTTCCAGGTGCCTCTGGGATTTGTAGTCCACAGGCGCAGCCAGGACTAAGTAAGCCAGCAGGGTAATACAGCTCTGTACTCAAGCAAAGGTGAGTTTAACCCCCTTTCCCGGTCCCAGACCCCAGTCGGGGTTTGTTGGGTGGGGGACACAGTGAGCCAGCCACGGAGCCATCCCTACTCTTTGGAGCAGAAAGCACAGCCCAGTCCAGCCCAGGGCTGCAAAGCATACTGGTATTCTGGGGGAATCTGATTTAACTTGAACCAGGAAGGGGTCTGGGACAGAAGTTTTATAAACTGGTTTGACCTAAATAAGTTAAGTCTGATACTACATTCAACCAGGTTTATCTTAAACAAATTTCAGCCTTTTTGAAACTGGTTTATATGCGCTGAACTTCTGTTTTGTTACAGGTTTAAAACAGTTTCTGATCACTTAAATCAGTTTATGTGTAATGTCTGTCCCTAAGCTTAGTCTAATGGGAGAGCAGTGGAGAAGAGGGAGCAGCTGCTGTGCCAAGGGCTGAGGCTGCACTCTAGGTTTCAACCACCATCCTGCCCTACCCTGCTTATAGAGTAGGAAAAGCAAGGATTCCTAAATGCAGAACCTCCTTTTGTGTTGCAAAACCAACAGACAAGGCTTGCACGCTTGGGCAATGCTGTTGTGTTCCCCAGGATACTGACCAGGCCCAATGTGGAAATGACCGAATTTGCAGATGCTAGGAAAGTCCTGGTGGGATTGGGAATGCTACTGCTATGGTTTCTATGGAAACAGAAGTGGAAGATGAGAGGCAGCTAACAAGAGCTCAGACTCAGCTGCTGGATGCTGATTTTAAAATATGGGCTTTTAAAAATAGCCTTTTACCTTATTTTCCCCCATCCAAACTGCTTCTACAGAAAGGGATCTGAAAGGTAGTGGGTTGCCAGCAGCAATGAATGAGAAGTCTCACTTGTCACTTTTATCTGCTGGCTGTCATGCAAGTAGCAGTTTACTAAAGCTGGCTGCAGACTCTTAATGCGTATAGTATTTGTAATTTTAGAAGAAAAGGGAAATAAGGGGCACTTTAAAGATGATTTTCCCGTACTGTTTTGTGTCCCTTTGTTGAATGCACTGACCTCAGTGGAAGAATATTGGCTTTTTCTTTAGTGAAAATACATGCAATATCAGCACTATTAGAATATATTTTATAGAATATGACATTTACAAAGAAATATAGATGCAACATATTTTTGAAGGTATCTCACATAGATGCACTCTGTATACAAGGCTGGATGGAAAAGAAAGAATATAACTTATCTGTTATTCCTTTTGTGTTATTCCTTTTCATCCTTGCCAACATTGTTTCTACATTAGCATGTTTTGCTTTCTCAGCCCCAATGCTTGGTGCTTCAAGATATTTTAATGGAATTTTTCAGGAGATCTTTCATGTGGAAGTCACTAGGCATGGGTAAAAAAGAGAATCCTATTATCCTCTAAAGACTTATTGTACTGACTTCGGAGACATTCGAGTTTATTCACTAAAGTGTAAAACTTTAGTTCATCATCACAATTTTAACTATGGGGTCTGTTAATACCTCCATTTTATAGATATAGCTATTAATATCAGTCAGTTTATCTCTTTCTGGGGTGGGGGGAACTTTGCTTGATTAAGTACAGTTTCATTGTATGCATTTTTCAGCAACTTTAACTTTTTTTTGAGAAAAGAATAATGGTTACTGCTTACTATATTAGTTTTAAGTTTTCCCTTTGACGTGCTCTGCGTTCCTTCTCCTGATTATAATACATTTAGCTGTTGTTCTTCTTCCAGATTTACAGATATAACAGGTACTGATTTGTCCTCCCAGAGGCATGGTAAATTTGACGTGCAATTTTTGAAATATTGTACTTGTAGCTGTTGAAAATCTTCAAAGACTATAAACATCATTAGTTACTAAATAACACATCAATTGCTATAGCGCACTGTGTTTACATATACACAGGTATGATTGTAGAGTACTCATGAATACTGAGTGTGCAGTAATAGTGCAGATATTATAGTATCTTAAATCAAGATCATATGATTTTCCTGCTTTAAAATAAATTCCTTTTTTAATACTGCCAGTGTTTCCTTGAATCCTGTCCCCACAAGGAGTATTTTTGTTTTGATGGAGCCCATCCTCTCTCAGAAATGTCTGTATGAAAGTGAGGCTGTCCTTAAGAAAATACTTAAAGCTATTTACTTTCCAGTGACTTCCAGTGAGACTCGGCTTCTAAGCTTGATTAAATAGTTTCACTTTGGCAATGAGTTGTTGGACTTAAGTCATCTAGACACTTGCAGTTTTTATCCCAATGTAATGACTCTGTTAGAGTCACTTTCTAAAGCTCCAGGACAGTGGCAATAATTTGCTTAAAAATGGGGAGGTTGATAGAAGTACCCATCGCTTCACTGAAGGTGTCAGTGTGTCTCTCTGCTTCCCTAGATTTCTTTCTACATCAGTACCCATCACAACAGTGCCTGGGTACATCTTGCTGGATAGACCTTTATCTGTTATTTCTGCCAAGCCTTAGGGACTTGTTACATGGTAATTTTGGGCAGCTCCTGGAGCTCTTAACACTTACACATTAACACCTGAAATGGGCTTTAAGCACTAGTTATACAGCTCAAAGTTATGCCACTTCCAGGGCAGTATTCTCTCTGATCCATGCTATCCAGTTTGTGTTACACTAGAGTGGCCACACCTTAGTTTAAACACCACCCCCTTCTCCCCTGCTGGCTTCGATCAGGCCCACTGCCCCCCCCCCACCCTCCCCAGCACCCCAGATCCCTGCTCACTGTACCCCTTCCCCTGTTTACTTGTGGCTGCCTGCACTGTCTGTCCCAGGGAATCAGGCAGGGAATGGTTAACTTGCTTACCCGGTTCCCACCACTGCTGCTGCTCTCTGGGTGGGCTCAGCCCCAAGAAAGCAGCAGCATGGCAGTGGTGGCTGGACAAATAAATTAACCCTTCCCTGCCTGCTCCCATGGGACAGATAGCTGGGCAGCTACAAATAGACAGTGGTAGGGGGGAGCCCCAAGGGGCAGACGATTGCCCCACGGGTGGGGAAGAACTGGGAAAGCCCTGCATGGGGGGGGGAGGGGGCGGGAGCAGGGGAAGCAGGGGAATTCTTACCTTTTTTATTCCTCCAGGCCCCTGCTGGCCTGAAGTGCGACTTGAGCTAGCACTAACACCAATCAGCATTTGTGTGGTTCACAGTATAAAGTGCAACAAGGCAAACTCTTACTCATTCCGGCAGGGATTGTGTTAAAACATGTGAAACATTGTAGTGTTGTAGTGTTGACTACAGTAATTATTGTAGGTGCTATTGGAGATGAGGGAAAATGAGTTTAGTATTTGACTCTAAATGCAACAAGGCTAGTTGTCTTCCTTGTTTAAGCTAGGAAGGGGTTGCAAAGCTTTGGTCCTGATTCTGTGGAATTTCTGTCTCTGAATCGGTGCAAGTCTCTTTCTAGTGCTCAACAAATTGCATTATTCACGTGGGATGTAGCTCCCATATGAAGTTGTGGTTATTGAATGAGAGTGGGCTATGTGTGGAGGGGTCTGGTAAGAGAGCCCATGTACAAATGTTCTTTTCTAGTAATGGAAAATGTACACAACTAGAAATAATTCTGGGAGAGGGAGAAGTGCAGACACTGTCTGTAATTGCCCCCTCTCCCTTACTCCTTGTACCTTCCCAAGACCTGGGTGATGCTGGTCTGGATATTAATACTGGGTGATACTGGCATGGGCAGCGTCAGTCCTCCCATTCCCAGGGGGACTGGTACAGCAGGAAGAAGCCCCCTGTTCATTTCTCATGCTGGGGACTCTGGTAAAAGAAGCAGGCAGAGGGCTTATGGCACTGCTTCCTCCAGTTGGCTCCCAGTTTCTGGGAGCCAAGCAGACAGAGCAGCATAGCAAAACTTCCTGCCTGTTTTTCACTCTGGGGACTCCAGAGTAAGGAAGCAGGGGGTGGGGCTGCTCCCTGAACTCTGCTTCTGGTGCCCAGGTGCTGAGATGGCAAAGCCCCCTGCCTGCTACTCAGTATGGACTCCAGTGTCTGAGGAGCCAGAGGGGAGCAGCTGGTGTCTTCTCTAGAGCAGGGTAATCCTACTCTTTGGAAGACACAGGGCCCTTTCTCTGCAGCTCCACTCCTCCTGGTCCTCAGGAACAGTTAAGCTATGAGAAAGTGTGCAGATGTTCTTTCTCCTGCGAGAAACTCTCCTGGGAGCAACTCCTACCTGGTTGACATTGGATTATATTTCTCTTGGAATGGCCATTTTTGTTCTGGGAGATAAAACTGGAGGTTCTGTACTCATAGTTTCCATCAGAAGACTGGCCATTCTACTAGGAGAAATGGAACATCTGTATGTGGCTAGAGAAGAAGTCTGTTAAGCAACTAGGACTAATCTAGCCCATCCTTCATCTTTCCTTTTGTGCAGGAGGCATATACTGTACTCTCTGAATGGTAATCAGTCAGGCTGTGATTCTGTTGAGGCAGCTATTTTAGGCTAGAGTCAGCTTTTCACAAGTACTTATTACAGAATTATTGACATTAGAAACAAATGTATTAGGTGGTCTATTCCATTTCCCCTGTCAAATATGGAATTGTTCTTACTAATGTTTTTTTCTATCATTTAGCTTTAAATGTCCCTAGAGATGGAACTGTAACCATGTCACTGGAAGACTTTCATAGCTTAATAGATCTCATTGACCTAACAGTGTTTCCTAATATCCAGTCTTAATATTCCTTTTCTTAATGTCATCCCTTTACTACTAGTCATATCACATTGTACCACTTCCAATAAATTTGTTACTTTCTTTAAGTGCTGAATCTCTTCAATTATTTACAGACTATTATGTTCCCTCTGTCGTTGCTTAGCTAAACAATGCATATTTAGCTCTTTCATTGTTTGCTGCTAATTTAAACCTTTCAGTTCCTCATCACCTTTCTTTTCTTTTTCCCTGTACTCCTTCCTGGTTAGGACAGGGAGAAGAAAAAATTATTTCTGAGAAGATCATACCACTCCATAACAAACTCTCAGCCTTTATGGAATCTACTTAAAATGTTATCATTTGGGACAGGGTAGACTTGTGATTTAAAAAAAACCAAAAACTCGAATCTAAGATCATTGTACCAGGCTAGCTGTTACAGCATCCAGTACCATCCATACAGTTATAATATTAGCCAATACACCTTACAGTCAAGTCAGGAAAAAATGTAAAGTTGTCTTGCCCAGAGAAATTCTTCACAGTTGACTACTCGTTCATGAGATTTCAGCAGGGGGAAGTAATTAGGCCCATCAAATAGGAAATTACCTCCTTCTCCCAACTCCCACTGTCAATACAAGCCCTCAGCACTTCTGTGGCAATTGATGAAATAGGGAGTAAGACAAAATAAGCAGATCCCCTATAGGAGCATTGTCCCAAGTCAGTATTCCTGTACCATAGACCAGAGACAGAGCTCTTTGTCATTATAATACCAGTGAAAGGAGGTTCCTTTGTATTCTAATTGCATTCTTTTTAATCTAAACTTCCCCTTCTGCAACTTGAGACAATTACTCTTTGTTCTGTTATCTGCTACCACTGAGAACAGTCTAGCTCCATCCTCTTTGGGAACCACTCTTCAGGTAGTTGAAGGCTACAATGAAATACCTCCTCTGTCTTCTCCTTTCCAGACTAAGTAAGTCCAGTTCATAGGATCATAGAAAGTTAGGTTGGAATGGACCTCAGGAGGTCATCAAGTCCAACCCCCTGCTCAAAGCAAGACCATCCCCAACTAGATCATTCCATCTAGGACTTTGCCAAGCCAGACCTTAAAAACCTCCAAGGATCTTCTCTAGGTAACTTGTTCCAGTGCTTTACCACCCTCCCAGTGAGAGTTTTTCCTAATATCCAACCTGAACCTCCCTTGCTGCAACTTGAGACTATTGCTTGTTGTTCTGTCATATGTCACCACTAAGAACAGTTCAGCTCCATCCTCTTTGGGACCCCACTTCAGGTAGTTAATGGCCGTTATCAAATCCCCTCTCAGTCTTCTCTTCAAACTAAATAAGCCTTCTCCTCATAAGTCATGTGCTCCAGCCCCCAAACCATTTTTGCTGTTCTTTGCTGTACTCTTTCCTACTTGTCCACATCCTTTCTTTAGTGGGAACTCAAAACTGGACACTGTACTCTAGATCTGGCTTCACCAGTGCAGTGTGCGCACACACCAACTGCTGCAGCTTCCTTACCCTGACGAAGGGTTTTTGAACCCGAAAGCTTGCTTAATAACTATTCTCCAACCATTTAGGTTGGTCTGATAAAAGATATCACATTCACCCAAGGAACCTTGTCTGCCTATATCCTTAGACCAACATGGCTACAACCGAAACCCCTGAATGCATTTTCAAAGATAATAGCCAGTGGGTCTGTAGTCACATCAGACCCTCAGCACCCTCAGATGCATTGCATCTGACCCCATGGACTTGTACATGTCCAGCTTTTCTAAATAATCCCTAACCTGTTCTTCTACCACTGAAGACTGCTCACCTTCTCACCAAACTGTGCTGCTTGGTGCAGTAGTTTGGGAACTGACCTTGCCTGTGAAGACAGAGATAAAACAATCATTAAATACTTAAGCCTTTTCCTCATCTGTCACTAGGTTGCTTCTCCCATTCAGTAAGGGAGCCACATTTTTCCTGATCTTCCTCTTGTTGCTAACATATTTGTAGAAATCCATCTTGTTACCCTTCACATCCCTTGCTAGGTGCAACTCCAATTGTGCTTTGGCCTTCCTGACTTCATCCCTGCATGCACAAGCCATATTCTTATACTCCTCCCAAGTTTTGTCCAAGCTTCCACTTCTTATAAGTTTCCTTCTTGTTTTTAAGCTCACTGAAGAGTTCTTTGCTAAACCGAGCTGGTCACTTGCCACAATTGCTTTTCTTCCTGCACATCGGGATGGTTTGTTCCCATGCCCTCAGTAAGGTTTCTTTAAAATACAACCTGCTCTCCTGGACTCCTTTCTACCTTAGACTGGCCTTCCAGAGAATCCTGCCCATCAGTTCCTTGAGGGAGTCAAAGTCTGGTTTTCTGAAGTCTAGGGTCTATACTCTGCTGCTCTTCTTTCTTCCTTTTGTCAGGATCCTGAACTCAATCATCTCGTGGTCACTGCTGCCCAACTTGCCATCCACCTCTACATCCGCCTACCAAATCTTCCCTGTTTGTGAGCAGTAGGTCAAAAAGAGTACAGCCCCTAGTTGGTCTCTCCAACACTTGCGCCAGGAAAGTTGACTCCAACACTTTCCAGAAATTTCCTAGATTGCCTGTGCACTGATTTGTATTGCCCTCCCAGCAGATGTCAGGGTGATTTGAAGTCTCCCATAAGAACCAGGGCCTGTGATCTGGAAACTTTCACTAGTTTTCTGAAGAAAGTTCCCACAGCCTCTCCTCATAAGTCATGTGCTCAAACCCCCTAACCATTTTTGTTGCCCTCTGCTGGACTCTCTCCAATTTGTCCCCATCCTTTCTGTAGTGGGAGGCCCAAAACTGTGGACAGAGTATTCCAGATGTGGTCCCACCAGTGCCAAATAGAAGGGAATAATCTTTTTCTTGTGTATGTTAATGTAAATATAAACCACAATTCTTGGAAGGACAATGGTTTTGGATGTAATGAAAAAATATCAAAAGCCTGTTTGTCTGGAAATCAGACAAACAAAAACATTTTGCAGTACAGAACTCATAAGTCAAATAGTAAAATCTTCAGTTTCTAGAGAATCTCATACACTGCTGGATTACAAATTTTATATTTATTCAGCAAGCACAACAAATTACCTGCCTAATTTGCCAAAAGAGGAATGAGAGTTAAATAACCAGTTAAAAATCTTTTGGTTTGTAACCTGATGCTTATTCCAAAATGTGTGCGCATCTTTGGGTATACAAGTACGTCCTGAAATCACATTTCAGCATTTTCAGGTATGGGTGCTTATATTTGAAGACTTAAGTTATCATTTAAGCCTCACTTTTGCATATGCTCAGCACCTCTGAAAATCAAGCGAGTGCTGAAAGCCCTTCCTGAACTGTAGAAGTGTAGATCCACTGTGCTTTTGAAATGCCCCTCTGATGTCAGTGGAGACAAACAAAATGAAGTCAGTAAGGGTCCACATTAGAACACTCTCATTGTACCTAAGTATGGATTTAGGTGCCCTATTTTAGACATCTACATTTAAAAATGTTGGTGTCAGTCCTTTGGTAGGTTCTCAACATAGCTGTCTTTTAGTTTCTGCACTGGAATTTATATAGATATATATATCTATATTATATTTTAAAAGCCAACAGAATATATATATATATATTCTGTTGGCTTTTTAAAGATAATTTTGGAAGCAATCTTCAACCAGAAGGAATTACCTGATATAAAATCCTTTCTGTAAATCGTTGGAAAAGGGCAATCATTATAATCCTTTTTGAATGAATTTGTTAAAGGCTTTATCATGTTGGTATTTATTCTTAAATTTGTATTATTATTATGTCTGTTGCTGAAAAAAAATCCTTCAAACTAAGCATACAGCTACTATGTTCTGTTGAGGAGTCAAATTTTATTTAACCTCTTCAGTTCTCAAGATAAAAGCAAGTATCTAAATGTATATTCATTCATACTCATATCACATATCCTTTGTGATTTACCAGTTTCCAATACTGGGAGTCATGCAAAAATGTCTGTCAAACTACTGAGTAAAAGTTAGTTCAGCAGTGAATGAGCAGCACTTCCATTCAAGTCAATGGAATTATTTGCTCTGATACAGATTTGGGGCCAAAAACTACAGCTGGTTACACTTACGGAAGTTCAGAGTAATGCCTGTTAAATGTGATTGGTTACTTCAGATTTGCATCAGTTCAAGAGAAATTGTCCTTTGTTCCTTAAAATTCGGTCATGGATTTTCTAGCTATATCAAATGGTCTGGAGAGGTCTTAGGTTGCTGCTGATCTACTAAGGCTGTCACTTTTTATTGCTTTTGCCATTGCTGACACACAAATGTGTTTGGTATCCATGTCCAATGACCTCAGAGTGCCTATACATGAGCAGGGAGGCTGCTCCAATGTGCTGTAATTCCAGTGCATCAGAGCAGACTCAATTAATCGAGTCTGCTGGTCCATGGTGGTTACTGTGCTCCAAGAGCCTCCCGCGTTTCATGTATCAGTGTCCCCGTGCTTCAAAATGGTAGGAGGGGTACTTTATCTAAAGCTCGTTTGACAAGCTTGAGATAAAGTGCTCCTGCCACCATTTTGCAGTGTGGGACACTGATACATGAGACTCTCCAGGCACTTTAATTAGAGCCACTCCTGGAGCACATTTATAAATGCCCTCAAATATTATTTCATTCTGACATAGCCTAATACAGTTTGTAAGACCCAATTCTGCCATCATGTCTGCAATGTTCATAAGACCTGTGGAAGAAAATGGGACATGTGTTTGTCCAAGAGGTGCAAAAAATCCCAAACACCAAACATCTTTATATTCTATAGATCTATCTGGGCAGATTTCAAACCAGTTTTGGGTGTGTAACAGTTGACATTTGATAGAATAATTTAAATGTTTGAGCCTTCTCAGATGTATAGCCAAAAGAGAACAGTGTGGTTGCATGCATTTTTAAAACATCTTCAAGTTGACTAAGATTAGCATGCAAAGTTTAAGACTTGGTGGTACCTGTGAATTTGTCATACTCCCTTCAGGACTTGGGGAATCTTGAAGCCTATGTACATCTTTCCCCCTGCCCACCAAAATATAGTATTTTAAAGTTATACTTTTGAATATATGTGTGTCTTAATTTTAGTACAGGTACTCCTCACTTAACATTGTCCCTGTTATTGTTGTTTCATTATTATGTTGCTGATCTATTGGAGAACATAGTCATTTAAAGTCGCACAATGTTTGGTTATAACGTTGTTTAGCTGCCGCCTGCTAGCAGGTATGTACTGTGACGTAATTGGATTCACTTAACATTTTTTCACTTAAAGTCACATTTTTCAAGAACATAACTATGACATTAAGTGAGCAGTAGCTGTAATTCAAAAAACATAATATAAGTTACGTTAACAATAACGTGGCAGTAAGGCCTGCAAGATTTGTTTGATGAGATAAAATAAACATTGCTTTACTTTTGAAAACAGATCTCAGGCCTGAGACATTATATTTCGTCTTCTAAAATTTGCCTACCCAGAGTTTTTAAAGGGATAATATATATTTCTGGATAGAAACTTTTAAAATAAGTTTAGTGTGTTGTAGGTTTTAACTTTTTAAAAAAATGTTTAGTGTTGTTCCCATAAATGTTTACAGGAAAGCAGTTTTCTTCAGTGTCTTACTATGTGTAACTAGCATTCCTCCAGTGATCTCATTATTCTCCTAGAAAAATACAAGAGACTGAGAATAGGACTGGCAGCCAGGAATGTGCAAGTTAAATTATGAACTCTTCTACTAGCTCACTTTGAAGCTTTGAGCAAATTATTTACCTCTCTGTAAAATGGAAGTGGTAATGATTTGCCAACTCCTGGGGGTGTTGGAGGATTAATTAGTTAATGTTTATATATCACTTCTGAAGATGCAAAGATATACAAGTGCTAATTATTTTTAAATTGTTTGAATACTCTGTGCATTGTTGTTTTTGTTATTGTTTAGAGGTATCTGCTAGACTACTGGCATTTGAGCAAAACATATTTACTCACCACTTACTGTTGGAGGGGGAATGGCTTAGTGGTCTAAACATCACCCCCTTTGAAATACCTGAATTCCCTGCAACTGGATTTGACTCTTAAAACAGATGCTTCAATCTTTCATTCTTCCATGGTGTATAATATGAGTTCTATTAAATTTCCTTTGTAGCGATTACATTGGTAAAGTTTAATCTACTTTCCATGGATGCTTAAGATTCTCTAGCTAAGTACAGATGTTCAAAAAGCCCCTAGCAGAAGTGCTTTAAGTATTACACTTTACTTAAAGTGCTCTAAGCTACAGCAGGAATGAATTGAACAGACATTTGCCGTTTGGGGTGGGCTTGGTGCCTGCCTACACTGGCCAAGGCCAACAGGTGGGGGGTGCTCCCGCACACTTCCCAGGAACCTGCCAGAGAAATCCCTCCCCAGTTGTACCCCTCTTTCTGCTGGTAATTGTCTGCAATGGCTGGGGGGTAACACAGCCCTCCTTCTGTTAGGACCCCCAAACAGCTTGCTGCCTGGTGGCTTGGGGGAGGGAGTCTGCATGGCAGGGGGTTCCCTTACCCCATCCCCCCAGCCTCTTAACAGCTGCAGCCAGGAGCTGCAGCACAGGGCTGCTGGGCCTGGCTTTTTCTGCACCAGGAACTGTGGCTGGGGTGGGGGCAGCGAGCCCGACTGCTGCACAGACAGCCCCCTCCCCACCCCAAGAGCCCAGCCAGAAAGCTGTGTGGGGGCCGCTCATGGCAGGGGAACTCCTTTTCCCCCCCACCCCAGTTCCCTGCCTAAGGAAAAAGACAGGATGGCAATCCTGTACTGCAGCTCCTGCCTGCAGCTGTCGAGGCCCTGGGGGGTAGGGAGCCCCCCTGACATATGGACCCAGCCCAGCCTTCTCCCCCTTGAGACCCCTGCCAGCAAGCTGTGGGGGGTCCTCATGGTGGGGGGCTCCTACCCCCCCACACACACCCTGAGCTTCCTGACAGTGGCAGCCAGCAGCTGCAGCACGAGGCTGCCTGCCCAGGCTTTTTGCTGTGCTAGGAACTGGGGCTGCGGGGCAGGGGTGGGGGGGTTGGAATGGAGTCTCTCTTCCACACAGACCCAGCTTGTCTCCCACCAAGACCCAAGCCCACAAAATTGGGGTGGGGGGGAGGTCAATGTGGCAGAGAGGCTCAATTTCCCTACCCCCTTGCCCACCTGTGCAGGGAGAAAACAGCCTTTTCTGTCTCCTCTGTGACAGCCTGAGGGCAGGGCTGGGTCAGTGCTCACCGGAGCAGATGAACACTGGATGAGGCTAGCAAGTTGTCCGGTGAGGGGCCCCTGGGATGATGCCAGAATATGACCTACATTGAAGTGCATTGGATGTGGTACAGATGTTAAACAAAGTGCTCTAACCTAAACCACTTTAATGTCATATCCATCAAGGGTTAATTTAGAGCAGGATCCACCATTTTTAAAGTGCTTGAAGTGTTGTGAACATCTGGTCTGTTGTGGCTTTAAAGTGCTTTCTGTGCAGTTAATGTGCATTAAGTGTAATGTCTGCACCTAGTCCCTGTCTCTTTCAGAAAACAAAGATTTTGTTTTTAACTGAAATTACTTTGCATTAAGTAGTGTGAGCACCATTTAGCCCATTGGCTGCTATCAATTACCCCAAACAGACAACATTTAAAGAAATGGGATAGTGCAGTTCACACCAGGCTCCAAACCACAGTCAGCATACAATGTAGAGGTTAAGAGCTCATAGCTTTCCTGGGTTCCTGCTTGCATTAACAGTATAGACTCCACCTCTAGCTGTGTCCCAATCCTCTTTTAGAATTGCTTAGTTTCAGACTCCAACCAGGAGGCTCAGTTAGCATCTCCATATAAGGTTTCAAGATCTGCTGGCAGGGTGGGTCCACAGAAGAGACCAAACACATGGATATACACCACAGTTATCCCCTCTCTCTGCCCCCCTAAATCCCAAAAATGGAATGGCATGTTATCCCATGAGAAAAAAGATACTTTGGTCTGCCTATGGTAAGGTAAGAGAAAAGGTTGATGGGTGATACAGTGCTCACTAATATACTAGCACTGAAGTACAAGGACATGACAGCCCTCCGAGCCAATGGCTACAAACTGCTTCTTCCCCTCTGTAGCATGGGAATGAAGTGGGGAGTTTTCCAAGCACTCTCTCAAGGCACAGAACTGACAGCCTCAAATGGTTCTAAATCTTTTAGCTCTATTTCTAAAAATAGAAATTTGAAGAACCTAATTTGGAAAGTCATTAAAGCCATGATATTTATCTACATAGAAATCAAAGTTCAGTGCAACAAAAAATGTCTTTCTGGGTTAGGGCTACATAAATTTTCACCTTTTCTTTAAAAAAAAAAAAAATTAATTGACTTCTCAATTCATCTTTGTTGCTTGTTGTGAGAATGGTTTACAAGTACCAATTCCAAATTTTGCTAAATGGGGAAAAAGAGCAGTGTCCAGTGTATTTTATTGCTTATTGCAAGGCTTTATATATATATATATATATATATATATATATATATATATATATATATATATGTTTTAATACTCCTTCCCAGAGCGTCTATGGTTCCTTGCTTAGGAATTGGTTTAGTTAGGGTATTTTTAAGTGAGGATGACATTGGTAATAATTCCCTGAGGAGAGTGGATGGTTCTGTAATCTTTTAATCTTTATCTTTCAATTCCCTTTTGAATCCACATGGAAATAATTTCACATTTTGCTTTGGAAGGAAATGATGACTTTAGGGGAGGCATACCTTGTGTAGTGAAGGCTAGCAAAGCATGCCCCTTCTGGGACCAGAAGCTTCAGAAGGTTGAGACTGGAAGGTTCCTGTTTAAGTTTTGTTGCAGGAGCATGGAGACAGGAGCGTGTGATCAATGTGTTTTTCTGCAGAGAACAATAATTACAGTTAGCTAACTTTCTCCTATAATCATGACAATTGATTAAGTTGAAAGGTTTTGGCAGTGTCTCAGCATAAGAAAACCTGTAGTTAGAGACCTAAATTGTCTGTAAAGTGAAAACTATGCTTAATTTATAATAAGCATGAAAGGAAGCCACATTCATTCTGGCAAAAATTAATCAAGGGAATATCAAGTCAGAGCTTTAGTATGATCTTAACTGTGTTTGGCAGAGTAGCTGTTCTTATGGGTTTATTTCTGTCATGTCTTAACACTCAGATTGTCATAGTATAACTCTAGCTATGTCATTTCAAACTAGGATGTCAGGTATATTGTGGAAAACAACCTTTATACTTTCTGTTTCTCAGGATTTGCTGACAGAGCAGCAAAGTTACCAGAAATCGTCTTTCTCTCGCATTGCATTTTCATTCCACAGATACTACTAGCTTATTGAACAATCCATCGACCCTTCTGTAGTGAGTCCGCTTAGTGCAGAATGGCTGCAGGGATTCTATTCAGACATCCCAGTAGAAAACTACACAGAGTGGAACAAATCCCTTCCGGATTTAATACAGGTGTGTGAAAAATGTTGGGAACATGACTCATTATTGATTTTACATTAATGTTTGACAAGTAGAGTGGGGGGAATATTCCAGTGACTATTACCCACAAGACATGTAACATTATATAAAATAAATGTCAGAGCTTACCCTTTCTAAAACCTCTAGTCTTCAAAAGTCAGCAGTTAACTTGAAGGTTTTGAAATCTGAAGTATTTTCTGACAGAGTATGCATTAATAAGTATGTCCTGAAATATTTATTTAAAAAATTGTTTAAAAATGTATAAGGTTTTCTCTGCTCCGTATTGATGTTTGGAAGGGTCTGTTGTGTGAGCAAAAGTGCAAAATGCAACCCAAATGCTGCAGCTGATTCCTCCCTGCATGGCATGCACCTTGAGGCTTGCTTCATTTTTTACGTCTTTATTTTCTGTACCTCCGTCAACTTTGCAGATGTAATTATAGCTTACTGTTCCATTTTTAGAGATTAGAATTCAAAATTATTAGACCTAAAAATGTAGAGGCCTATAAAAAGTATAGTAATTAATTTTGTATAGTTGTTGTTTTTATTTTCCTGGGCTTTTTCATGCTTTGAACCTTTTTTTTTCTTTTTTTTTTTAATAACCATGAGAATTACAATATGGCTTAGTGAGGGGGGGGAAGGTTTGGGAGGCATGGGGAAAGGAAGCTGTTATTCTCACGTTGTCATTTAATTCTAGATGTTAAAACATGTAAAATCACAGGAAAAGAAAAAAAGACAAAAAAATCACAATGCTAATGATAGAGGAAGGGATTTCTTAGGGTCATATCTTTTATTGGACCTACAATGTAGTTGGGATAAGTTAGACTAGCTTTCGAATGCAAGACATTCTTTCTGGACCATCACTGCAACATTCTGCAACATCAGTGTTACATTACCCAAGAAGTATGTTAAAATTGTGTCTCTGGAATGCAGATTAGCATTGTCGAATTTAAAAATGTATGGTGGAATATTCAAAAGCATGATTAGTGTTGAACGAATGCTGGTCATTGAAGTGAATGCAAACTTTGAAAATCTCACCCAAGATTTTCAGGTGTCTCTTCTGTAACTACTAAACTGTTCCAATCAAAAAAAATAAAATAAAAAATAAAAAAAAAGTCTGTATGCTTATTCTGATTTAGACAAGTGCTTTTTTTGGTAAGTATTAGGGTTTTTTCCAATACGTGAAATTAGTGATAATGAAAGGTGCATTGCTAGTAGCGGTCAAATTTTTTGCCCACAGAATAAATAGAGTGTTCAATAGCAAAAATACAAGCCTCTCCACTTTTATTTTGCCAATGAACCTTAGTTTTGATATTGAAGAACCAGTGGAAAGGGAAAAGGGTGCTTTTTTTACTATACATTCTTCTTCAGGTTTCTGGTCAGACTCTCTACAAGGGTGATGACAAATATAATTTTGTCATGGGGACACTTGTTCACTGACAAATGAATATGAATTGTATATCTAATTCAATTTTTACCATTTGGCCATCAAAGCAAAATATTTTGCTTACTGCTGACCTGGTCTGTCCCCTAAACTGTCACCTAGAGCAGTGATTCTTAGCCGGGGAGAGGGTGCCATGGCACCCTGGACTGCTGTGACCACTTTTGAAGGGTTCAGCAGGGAAGAGAGGAGACCTCCTTCCTGGTGTCTCTTCAAATCAGTAAGCACTATAATGAATAAATAATTTTTTGAAACAAGGTGCTGCGCAATACACAGAAGTTCTGGAGGGGTACCTCAAGTCCAAAAAGGTTAAGAACTACTGTTTTATGGATTCATTTCCCCAAGTTGCTGAACACTTTCTGCTTTTAGTGAAATCAGCAGGAGTTATGAGAGCAGAGCACCTCTAAGAAATGTTCAATACCTTGTAGGACAGAGACCTAAATCCCGTTTTTTCTATGAGTAATCTGTTCTCCTCAGGGCACTCCCACTCTTCCTCTTGCTCTAACACTCTTTGTTAAGATTAACAAGAGTAATCTGAATGGCCAACAGCATTAGATTTTAGAATTTTTGGCTTCTCATATACATAGTATGCTCTTGAGGAATCGAGAAAGGAAGGAATTATGGCACTCTCTTCAGTGTGCATATATTAATTTCTAAAATGATCTCTTAGAATATAGTTAGATTCTTTTTTTTTTTTAACTTCAAGACCTTTGTAACTGCTGCTGTCATATCATCTCTTTGAAAACAAGGCAAGGGACTATAAATCCAATTGCTCTGATACAGTATAAAGATACTAGCAAGAATAATTATGATAAATGAGTTAAATCTGACATAGTATAGAAACATTAATAGATATTTCCTAAGCTAGGCCTGACTTTTGACAAGGTTTATGTAAGTAATGTATTGAAAACTTGAACAACAAAGAAACATAAGGAAGGAATGTCTTTAATAATCTGTTTTCAGCAAATACTTAAAAATTCTTACATGTTATTTTGTGATTTAGGAAATGACATGGCATGCTTTAAATAATTATACATTCTTTGTTACATTATGTTGCTGCGTAGGAACACAGGACATCTACACAGGTGCAATAAAGAAGGAATGCATGGACTACATAATACTGGATCACACAGAACAAGAAAGCCTTTGTTTTGAAATACCTCGTAAGTAAATAAAGGAAATGATCGTTTCCATGGTTGAAGAAATACAATACAAATTTAAGGTTAAATTATTACAATAAGAATACTGGATACTATTCTATTTTATTATTTTCTCTGGTAAATTATTTGCGTTAAAATGCTTTTCACAAAACAAGATGGGACAGAAAGCTTGTATAAATTTTCTATATATTTTTTTTTAAAGGAGAGATTCACCAGTGTTGTTTTTTTTTCCCCCAAGAGTCTACCTATACCAAATAAAAACACATTGATATACAAAATATAGTTTCTCTCTGTGTCTTAGATTTTTCTCCGGTGTGCCAATACTTATACTGCATATAATATTGAACATATAATTTTTTTTTATCTATCAAACAATCGTTCTCTAGCATGAAAGAATGAATTGTGCACAGAGGCATCTGAAGAATGCTTTAAAACACTTTATTAATCACTCATCCTGTTAAGCTTGTAACATTTCTCTGGAAGGTAAGAAATTTGCTTTGAGGTTTTTTATGTAAACAGGAAAAGAAACAATGCTCCTTTATTCAAATGTATCATTTTTCAAAGAAAAAAGTAGATGCATCAAATATTTTTCACTAAGGAAAAATCTTAAGAGCAGGTAAACATGAAATACTCCTTTGCTTTCAAGATATGCATATGTTACCTATTTATTGCAAGCATGCATGCTTTAAGTCCAATTCTCCTGTTCCTTCTACTTGCAACTTTCCAGGTAAGAAGCTGTGTATAATATAGGAAATGCATTAGTAATGTTAATCTAATGTATTGTAGCATGTCCAAGAGAACAAAGTTGCTGTCGCTCCTTTAATGCCTTTTGGGAGAGGGTGGGAAATAAGTCCTGTTTGAATAGATGTTTTCCCGTATGCCAGACACCCCCAAGTAACACCCCCAAGTAACCCCCATGCACCTTGTTTTGGGGAAGGCAGAATGAAGATGATTTTTTTTTCAGAGTTTATGTTTGCATAGAACAGGGCACAGTCTAATTTTTAGGTCCTCCTATTCCTACTCAGGCAAAAGCTACAGTTTTAACCCTTTCAAAGCTGAGTTATCAGCAGCTCTTGGCTACTCAGCCAAAGGCTGGAACTGTAGGTTGGTGAAGACTGGATGCCATGGGCAGATCTAGGATTTTGAAGGTAACTAAAAACAGTCTGCGGGGCTGAGATATAGGAGGAGAGAGACCAGGAGTAACTAATGGACAGCAAAGTTGCCAAAGAAAGGCTAACTTGATTAGTGGAACATCAAGACCATTAAAAAGAAGGGGTTGTTAATATCTGTGGAATGAAGAGCAATTAGCAGGAATTGGGTAGATTATAATGAAAGAGAGCAGATTTGTACTTTATTATAGACCAACTAAATTGGAAGTGGTGTGTATGTGTTTACAGCATGTATGTGTGTGCGCGCACATGCGCACACACATGCGCACACTCTCATACCTCCATATGTTTTTGTCAGGTGAAACTCACTTTGTCAGATGCAGTGATCTACATCTCTGAGATTATAATGAGCCATGAAATCAATTGACCCCCTCAGTGCTGTCTGAATTGAAATGCCAATGCTGCTGCTGGACAGTTGGTTTTAAACTTTACATGGAGCAGGAAGCAAAGCGGGCAGCTGCTGCACTACTGTCCTCTCTCATCCCCCACCTGCTGGACTCCGCCCCTCCCTCCATGTGGCTACTGGAGGGAAAGGAAAGAAATACAGCAGCAGCCATTTTATAGCATCTCCATGCTTCTACTCAATGCAGAAAATCAGCTTCCCGGTTTAAGACATGCACACCAATTTTAGAAGGTTGTTTTTGGGGGAAAAGGTACATGTGGCATGCAGTGAAATAGAATATACCCTTTTACTGCTTCTCTTCTTGGTATCAAATTATATACTGCACAACATTGAGAACCCCTGTCAGGTTTTAACCTATGATTCTAGACAAGCTAGGTAGTCACATGATTTCAATTGGCAAAAGGACCTTTTATCCTTCAGGAAGTGTTGTTGAAAGACTGTTGTTGCATTAGTAACAAAAACAGGAACAATATAGATTCCCTGATGTCTCAGGATGATGAGGCAAGACTGTAATTTCCCTTAGGAAAAAGGTTTCATCTTATTTATTTTTTAAACCTAGTTTTGCATTTCCTTGTTTGCCACAGGCAAGTGTAATACTCTCAAGTATAATGTACAAATTGCAAACACCAGCTCTCACTTTTAAATGGCTGAACATGTTCAATGCCATATGATGGCAAACCTGCTAGGGATGCATTATTTCAAGCAGATATTTCTGTTTTGTAGTATGTCTGCTTAGGCTTATTATACCCCTCTGTTTAGTAGTACTCAGTATATATGATGATGTACACAATATGCTAATATCACTCTAAAGGAAGATATGTATATATCATCAAACAAAAGTAGCTTTATATTGTTGTTGTGGGGAAAGATAACATAATTACTACTAATTTGTAGCCAGAAACAGAAATTGATTGGGTGTATGTATATACATGTTTGGCAATAATGTGGAAGAATTTTAGAGTAGATGTATAACATGATTTAGTGATACTTATAATCACATACTTTGTATTTTACCAATGTAGAATTTAATGCTGCAGTGGCCTAGCCTGGAGGAAAAGGCTAGCAAGTTTGTCCAGTTATGTTTAAGAGGTGCCAAGGGAGCAAGGAGACTTAACCAGCACAAGAAATAAGTAGAACTCAATAGGCTTACTTTTACAGCTCTCACTCACAAGTAATCTATGGTCACTAATCCTTTCTTTCAAATTGAACCAATTGCTTTTATAATGTATTACATTGTTTTCATATTTACTCTTTGATATTATGTGGCCCTAGCATTACTCAAAAATATTAACGTTTTAATATTGTGTCCATAGTTTGTTCTTGAATAATATTTGAGAATCCAATTTATTAAACTGTCATATCTATAATGCCTTAATTAATATTAATAATAGAGAACGCTTTAGAAAAATACATAGTTGAAATCTTGTAAGAGTAATATACGTCCACAATATACATTCCAAGTGATGTGTTTACATACTGAGGGGTATTTTTCTGGAATGGCCATGGTCAGACAGGCAGTTACCTTTTGCCACCACTTTTACAGTTTTACTGGTAATCAGGATACTGATACACAACTTGAGTTTCAAAACAAACATAGCGTAGAGGGAAAGATCTTAGTCAGCCTCTAAGGTGACCCTCACTGGTAGGAGGAGTGAATGCTTTGAAAAAGGTGAATGGGGAGACCTAGGTGCCTCTGAAGGCCATTTATTTAGTCACTTGGCAGGGAGACACTTGCAGCAAGCAAACAAGAATGCTAAAATACAGGGGTGGGTCTGTCCAAGCTCCTTGGAGCTTAGGCATTTGACTCTGGTCTGATGGCCTATTGAGATATCCTATTGGGATCCAGATCACCTAGAGCAGATATGCCTGCCTGAAACAGGACTGCTATTAACATTGGCTTCAGGTTAAAGCCATAGTACACCAGCTTCATTTTTGAGTATTGCCAGGAGGAGGAGGAGCCTACCTTTTGGTCCCATAGGTAGTAAGAATACTTACTTAATAAGTGGCGATGCCTGGGTTCTAGGACCAACTTGGGCTGAAGGAACTCAAACCTAGAGCTCCCACCTCTTGGGGGAAGTACCCCAACTGCCAGACTAAAGTCGGTCCTCCACCCTTCTTATTGAAGCTGTCCTATCTGGCAGGCGAGACTACAACATACATGGGGCCAGAAGGAGGGATACAGAATGGGAAGCCTGGCTATGTAGCACAGTGAAAAGGACAGTCCTATGACAGTAGGCAGTTGTGGATTCTAGCCCCTACTGCTAGGTTTATTTCATTTTTTTTTTAACTGATGACTGAATAATGTAAAATGCATAAACACTGCTAGGAGTCAGCAAGCATGACTCCTTGTGGCTTTCAGTACCTGTTGCCAGGACTGCTTGTACATTTTACATAAAGCAATCATCAGTTAAATCATTGATTAGATGCCTATGAGATCAATTAGGAGCTGACCTTCGCTGTTTGAATATCTGTGTCTTAGACAAAAACCATAATACTAAAGAATATATTACATTGTAGGGTCGCTATCTACTGTACCCAAACAATATTAGGTTAGGAATTATGCAGTTGAAAAATGCCTTATTTTAGGTTGCTTCTTGTTATTTAATTGATTCCCCTCCCTTTATGGTATGTATTTGCTTTTCCTACTTCATTCTGGTTGGGAAATGTAAAATAGTTCTGTCTAGCTCCACTAATACAAGCCTACAGGTTTTTTCAGGATAAACATTTCAAGCAAATGTCCAAATGTAAGGAAAAAACGTTTTACTGATTTTTTTTTTTTAAGATACTATTTTGTACTATTAATTTATGTAATTTAAAAAAAACTTACTCTTTCTCTGGATTCAACCATTTTTTCTAAATACCTTAATTGGTCAGAGGCTCATATCTGCAAATAGAGTCTTATGTATACATTTTAAATGAAGCTTGCACATAGAGGATAAAATTAAAAGCATCTCACTCAAGTCCCTTTGAAAGGGAATGAATGCCTTAGGCTGTTCTAAAAATGTGACCTCTATTGCTAAATCAGTGAGGGAGACGTTAAAATATTTTACATTACAAAACTTTCATTACATTATAAAATAAGTTGAAATATTTCATTCTTTAGAAATGTGATTTTAATTTTAAATATGATCATTAATGTATATAGATAAAGGGATGAGCAAATGGATCTGAAAGTCACTTAACGGTCCAAAGGTAAATTTTTGGCATTCCAAATCTAGACTTGAGTTAATCCTCTTGGCTTTTGAAATTGCTGTTCTAGGAAACCTTATGCTGGGGCTGGGGGAACAGGAATATTTTTTGCTCATCATTGTCCTTTCTCTCTTTCTTGCATGTCTGTCCTTTCTTCTTTCTGCATCTATCTGTCATTGTCTTCTTTTATCTTTGTCTCTGCTTCTTAGCTCTGTACAACAGCTGGAGCATGGAAAATAGTGCTAGAGCCTTTCATAGATATACTATTCCTATGTCACCAGGTGACTAACACTGTGCAATCCCAATCCATTTTACTCGCAGCAGGTGAGACAAGTGAAGAAGTTCAGAGCAGGAGCCACAGCACTATCTTTTCAAGATACTAGGTTTGGGATGTCATTAGGTAGGTATGGAAAGGCCAAGCCTTTCAGTACTTTTAATTAAGAAGAATCTGTGATCTTGGGTTTTCAGTCAGATTAATTGTCCTTCAAGTCTTACTTGGAACCCTGCGATACTAAAAGTGGTCGAAGGGTGAGTGTCTTTTGTCTGTCCCTTTAAAGAAGTTATATATGCCACTTGCTGTGGTGGCCACAGATTAACAGTGCCAAACTTTTATTGCAGGAACTTATTTTCTGAGGCCCACAAGACATGGAGAAATGTTAAATATAGACGAATCATTCTCCAGGTTGTTCTTGTAGATTTTACAGATGTTCTCTTTGTTTTAAAGGAAAAAATAAAGGACTTCCAGTGGCGCACAAGGATTTGTAAATAAACTAAAATGGTAATCAGCTAGTCTCTATTGTCAGAACTGGATCAGTAATTGGATCCCCTATGATGTGGTGGGTGGATGGTTTCTTTGGAGCGCACAGTGACATTTCAGTTCCCAGTACTGTGCTATGAGGTTGTAGGAGCACAGTTGTCCTTGTACCAAGAGAATTAAGGCAGGTTCTAATTACTTTTGTTATTGAATTATTTGGTATTATATTTTACAAGTGCTCCATAAAATGCAATCCAAGAATTCTAATTTATATCTATTAAGTATGGACTGTGCACTTTTGTTACATACTTGTAGCATGCACTCATTAGAGGATATATTTCAATTTTATGTAATTGAGAGATCCAGATTTTAAATTTTAGAGTTAATTTAATTAACCTTCTTGAGTAATAAATGACACCGATTAAGTGGTTATATAGATAAATAGATGGGTCTTGCACTTTGTTATGGAGGATGACAGCTCCTGACTATTTCAGATCAGAAAGAGAGCTAAATTTCAAAGTTGAGGCTCATCATGGAAAACATTTTCTATCATCTCTCTCTTTCTTTCAATCTTTCTTAATCTGTGCCTTAAGACAAGGGAGGATTCAGTTAGAAGCCTTCTGTTTTACTGCAGCTATTGCAATATTGTATTACAAAAAGAGGTATTGTCTCAAATAGGCATTTCCAAGTAAGTTAGGGTTTTATAAATTCAAACCATTACTTTTAAAACTCCATGTGAAAACAAACACATTTTAGCCAATATAGATCACAGAAAAATACATTGCTTAATAAGTGGGCTGCTGTAGTTTGCACTAGTTTTCAGATTCAGTTAAAAATTGCATACAGGACACATTGTCAGTCTCATTTCCAGGAGACAAATGGCTGGATCAGAGTAGCAAAGGTTTACCTCTAAGGCTAAGTACAGACAGTCAAAAAGCTGGAAGTTGAATTGATTTAATCTTTGCAGGTGAGTCAAAGATACGTAGATTGAACCAATAAGCAAGTGAACAGACATTCACTTTTGATTCCAGAAATGCAGCCCCATGCCTGCAGTGGCTCAGGCCAG